>NW_026622841.1:54345957-55595957 GCF_023065955.2 Ursus arctos
AGGAGTTCAAGGAATGGATGCATTTGTGGGGAGTCATCCCACATCTTCTATATGTGCATATACAGTAACCTATGAGTCGACAAGACAAGCACAACTTGAATCCCATCCAAGAAACTACGAAAATTTTATAGCCATGTTAGCACAAAAAAGGCTTTAGGTGTACTTGCTAGAAGGTGTTCTAATTGCTACAATCCAAGGACAATGGAGTCAGGCTCAGCCAGTCTCCATTGCATTTCCAGTAAGTGGTGCTACTTGCTCTATTTTTGTTAGTAAAGTTTGCATAAGGTTAAATACTTCTCTTCTATCTAACCTGTTCATCAACATCCCACTATCCCAGAGGATGCCTCTGAGGTTTCTTTTCTCTTGTTTACTTTCTAAAAGTAATGCAGTGATATAGGTCCCCCATCCCTGCCACTTTTGTTATGGGAGTTGGAGCCATTAATCCATTGTGGTATACTCTAATGCCCAGCCGTGGCTGGTGACTGTACAATATTATTATTTTTTCACAGTTAACTCATGACCCTCTCAGTAGGCACATGCTCAAAGTAAGTGTCAGCGTGGCGATATTATTACAGCATACAAGGCTTTGATACGTCTTTGTTCACCTTGCTCTCTAGATAGCACTGACTCTGCAGAGCACAGGGTACCTCCAGAGACAAATGCAAAGCACTCAAATCCTGTTTTCCAACTCAGTTGCAAAAGGATATTAGCGCTCATCTTATCTCCCTGAGAACATGTTGAGGCCAGATAGTATTTTGCAAGATTTGGGCTTAAGAATTTCTGGAATGATAGGTAGTGCTTCTAGAAATATATGTGGAAAGGACCACAGTTTGGTTCGGTTTGGTTTTTTACAATTTATAATCTATCGCATACTGATACTTATCTTAAATAAAATTAAAATGAATTACTAGAACAATTAAATGAAAAAGGACATAAAAATATGAGCTCCAAATTTAAAATATTAGATTGAGAGGACATAAAGTTACTCTGTCAAATTCCTATGAATGTTTCTAAATGCTTACTCTCAATTTCTGGACTTAGCTCCTCACAGATGAGAAATAATTTGCAGACCAGCACCTTCCTCACACTGTAGTAGACTATACTGGTATGACATGAGCAATGGACCAAAATGCTTCCCAAGAACCACCCCCTACCCTGCCCCAATCTGACATCTGATCATGCTGTGTCTATCTTAAGACCCAGCCCCGGTATAGACTATCACTTCATGTTGAGGAGAGCAGTGGAGGCCAAGAGCTCCTTCTGTGGGCTGAACAGCCTTCAGCTCTTCGATGATGACCCTGATCGTATCAGGATCTGGCTCAAAAGCACAGCTGACTGTATCTACTCCGTTCATGAACATACAAATCACGGTTTTCCTATCTGGTCCCTTAAGAAGGAATGCCTTGCCGCTCTGATTAATTATGCATCAGTTAATTAATTGGTTGGCTTTAGTGAACTGAATCAATTATTTAAAATGGCTTTTAATTGTTAATATATGCATCTTAACAAAAGACAAAAGCTGTTAATAGAATTCAACATGAAAACCTCCCAGGACAGGGGATGGCCTTGTAAAAGAAATTAAAGTTTCCCAGATGTTTTCATGACTTCCAAAAAGCCAACGGTGTCTGAGGCAAAATGGGGTTCTGTTTAAGAGTCCTTTGAGAAGTAATCAAGAAGGTGTGAGAATTTGTCGAAAGATCGCTGTCATGATACAACTGTCTCTAAGCTCCTACACATAGGTCTCAGGAAAACCAGAAGGTTCCACCAGAGCAGGATTCCCTCCATTCAATGGTGTCAGTCTCAGCTAGAGCTCAGTGTCACGTAGCTGAGGTGGGCACCGAATGATGAGAGTGGCCTGGAGGAGCCTGGATTCTCTCTTCTTTTTTATTAATGTATAATGTATTATTTGTTTTAGGGATACAGGTCTGGGATTCATCAGTCTTACACAATGCACAGTGCTCACCACAGCACATACAGTGCTCACCACAGCACATACAGTGCTCACCACAGCACATACCCTTGCCAGTGCCCATTAACCGGCCACCCCATCCCTCCTACCCCCTCCCCTCCAGCAACCCCGAGTCTGCTTCCTGACATTAAGAGTCTCCTATGCTTTGTCTCCCTCTCTGGTTTTGTCCCATTTCATTTCTTTCCTCTCTTCCCCTATGATCTTCTGCCTTGTTTCTCAAATTCCACATATCAGTGAGATCATATGATAATTGTCTTTCTCTGACTGACTATTTTCCTTAGCATAATGTACTCTAGTTCCATCCACATCACTGCAAATGGCAAGATTTTTTTGATGGCTGCATAATATTCCATTGTATATATGTATATATGTGTATATATGTATATATATATATATATGTATAAATGTATATATGTGTATATATGTATATATATGTGTGTGTGTGTGTGTGTGTGTGTGTGTGTATACACAGACACCACATATTCTTTATCCATTCATCTGTCGATGGACATCTAGGCTCTTTCCACAGTTTGTCTGTTGTGGACATTGCTGCTATAAACATTGGGGTGCAGGTGTCCCCTCGAATCACTACATTTGTATCTTTCAGGTAAATACCCAGTAGTGCAATTACTGGGTTGTAGGGTAGCTCTATTTTCAACTTTTTGAGGAACCTCCATACTGTTTTCCAGAGTGGCTGCATCAGCTGGCATTCCCACCAACAGTGTAAGAGGGTTCCCCTTTCTCCACATCTTTACCTTAATTTTAGCCATTCTGACTTGTATGAGGTGGTATGTCATTGTGGTTTTGATTTGTATTTCCCTGATGCCAAGTGACGTGGAGGACTTTTTCATGTGTCTGTTGGCCATTTGAATGTCTTCTTTGGAGAAATGTCTGCTTACATCTTCTGCCCATTTCTTGATTATTTGTTCTTTGGGTGTTGAGTTTGTTAAGTTCTTTCTAGATTTTGGATACTAGCCCTTTATCTGATACATCATTTGCAAATATCTTCTCCCATTCTTTCAGTTGTCTTTTGGTTTTGTTGACTGTTTCCTTTGCTGTGCAAAAGCTTTTCATCTTGATGAAACCCAATAGTTCATTTTTGCTCTTGCTTCCCTTGCCTTTGGCAATGTGTCTAGGGAGAAGTTGCTGTGGCTGGTGTCGAAGAGGTTGCTGCTTGTGTTCTCCTCAAGGATTATCTCTCACATGTAGGTCTTTCATCCATTTAGAGTCTATTTTTCTGTATTGTGTAAGGAAATTGTCCAGTTTCATTCTTCTGCATGTGGCTGTCCAATTTTCCCAACACCATTTGTTGAAGAGACTGTCTTTTTTCCATTGGACATTCTTTCCTGCTTTGTCAAAGATTAGTTGACCATAGAGTTGAGGGTCCATTTCTGGGTTGTCTATTCCCTTGATCTATGTGTCTGTTTTTATGCTGGTACCTTACTGTCTTGATGATTACAGCTTTGTAATAGATCTTGAAGTCCAGCATTGTGATGCCATCAACTTTGCTTTTGTTTTTCCACATTCCTCTGGCTATTCAGGGTCTTTCCTGATTCCATACAAATTTGAGGATTATTTGTCCATTTCTGTGAAAAAAGTTGATGGTATTTTGATAGGGATTGCATTAAATGAGTAGATTGCTCTAGGCAGCAAAGACATTTTAACAATATTTGTTCTTTCATTCCATGAGCATGGAATGTTTTTCATTTCTTTGTGTCTTCATCAATTTCCTTCATAAGTATTCTATAGTTTTCTGAGTACAGATTCTTTGCCTCTTTGGTTATATTTATTCCTAGGTATCTTATGGTTTTGGGTGCAATTGTAAATGGGATTGACTCCTTAATTTCTCTTTCTTCTGTCTTGTTGGTGAATAGAAATGCAACTAATTTCTGTGCATTGATTTTATATCCTGCCACTTTACTGAATTCCTGTATGAGTTCTAGCAGTTTTGGGGTGGAGTCTTTTGGGTTTTCCAAATAAAGTATCATATCATCTGCAAAGAGTGAGAGTTTGATTTCTTCTTTGCTGATTTGGATGCATTTTATTTCTTTTTGTTGTCTGATTGCTGAGGCTAGGACTTCTAGTACTATGTTGAATAGCAGTGGTGATAGTGGGCATCCCTGCCATGTTCCTGACCTTAGGGGAAAAGGTTTCAGTTTTTCCCCATTGAGAATGATATTTGCTGTGGATTTTTCATAGATGGCTTTTATGATATTGAGGTATGTATCTTCTATCCCTACACTGTGAAGAGTTTTAATCAAGAAAGGATGCTGTACTTTGTCAAATGCTTTTTCTGCATCTATTGAGAGTATCCTATGGTTCTTGTTCTTTCTTTTATTAATGAACTATATCACATTGATTGATTTGTGGATGTTGAACCAACCTTGCAGCCCAGGAATAAAACCCACTTGGTCGTGGTGAATAATCCTTTTAATGTACTATTGGATCCTACTGGCTAGCATTTTGGTGAGAATTTTTGCACCCATGTGCATCAAGGATATTGGTCTGTAATTCTCCTTTTTGATGGGGTCTTTGTCTGGTTTTGGGATCAAGGTAATGCTGGCCTCATAAAATGAGTTTGGAAGTTTTCCTTCCATTTCTATCTTCTGGAACAGTTTCAGAAGAATAGGTATTAATTCTTCTTTAAATGTTTGGTAGAATTTCCCTGAGAGGCCATCTGGCCCTGGGGCTCTTGTTTGATGGGGAGATTTTTGATTACTGCTTCAATTTCCTTGCTGGTTACAGGTCTGTTCAGGTTTTCTATTTCTTCCTGTCTCAGTTTTGGTAGTTTATACATCTCTAGGAATGCATACATTTCTTTCAGATTGTCTAATTTGTTGGCATATAGTTGCTCATAATATGTTCTTATAATTGTATTTCTTTGGTGTTTGTTGTGATCTCTCCTCTTTCATTCATGATTTTATTTGGGTCCTTTCTCTTTTCTTTTTGAATAAGTTTGGCCAGAGGTTTATCAGTTTTATTAATTATTTCAAAGAACCAGCTCCTAGTTTCATTGATCTGTTCTACTGTTCCTTTGATTTCTATTTAATTGATTTCTGCTCTGATCTTTATTATTTCTCTTCTCCTACTGGGTTTAGGCTTTATCTGCTGTTCTTTCTCCATCTCCTTTAGGTGTAGGGTTAGGTTGTGTATTTGACACCTTTATTGTTTCTTGAGAAAGGCTTGTATTGCTATGTATTTTCCTCTTAGGACCACCTTTGCTGCATCCCAAAGATTTTGAACAGTTGTGTTTTCATTTTCCTTTGTTTCCACGAATTTCTTTAATTCTTCAATTTCCTGGTTGACCCATTCATTCTTTTGTAGGATTCTTTTTAGCCTCCAGGTATTTGAGTTCTTTACAACTTCTCCCTTCTGACTGAGTTCGAGTTTCAAAGTATTGTGGTCTACAAATATCCAAGGAATGATCCCAATCTTTTGGTACCAGTTGAGACCTAATTTGTGACTCAGGATGTGATCTATTCTGGAAGAGAAGAGAAGAACGTGTATTCTGTTGCTTTGGGATGGAATGTTCTGAATATATCTGTGAAGTCCATCCGGTCCAGTGTGTCATTCAAAGCCCTTATTCCCTTGTTGATCTTTTGCTTAGATGATCTGTCCATTTCAGTGAAGGGGGTGCTAAAGTCTCCTACTATTATTGTATTATTTTTGATGTGTTTCTTTGACTCTCATTAATTGGCTGCTCCCATGTTAGGGGCATAAATGTTTACAATTGTTAGATCTTCTTGTTGGATAGACCCTTTAAGTATGATATAATGTCCTCCCTCATCTCTTATTATAGTCTTTGGTTTAAATTCTAATTTGTCTGATGTAAGGATTGCCACTCCAGCTTTCTTTTGCTGTCCATTAGTATGGTAAATTGTTTTCCACC
The DNA here is from genome assembly GCF_023065955.2 of Ursus arctos. NCBI lineage: Eukaryota > Metazoa > Chordata > Mammalia > Carnivora > Ursidae > Ursus > Ursus arctos. The sequence goes on from NW_026622841.1 coordinate 54,351,816, forward strand.
TCCTCACTTTAAATCTGGAGGTGACTTTGGGTCTAAAATGAGTCTCTTGCAGACAGCATATCAATGGGTCTTGTTTTTTTTATCCAATCTGATACCCGTGTCTTCTGATTAGGACATTTAGCCCATTTACATTCAGGGTAACTATTGAAAGATATGAATTTAGTGCCATTATACTGCCTGTAAGGTGACTGTTACTGTCTATTGTCTCTGTTTCTTTCTGGTTTATGTTACTTTTAGTCTCTCTCTTTGCTTAGAGGACCCCTTTCAATATTTCTTGTAGGGCTGGTTTGGTGATTGCAAATTCTTTTATTTTCTGTTTGTCCTGGAAGCTTTTTATCTCTCCTTCTATTTTCACTAACAGCCTAGCTGGATATAGTATTCTTGGCTGCATATTTTCCTAATTTTGTACTCTGAATATATCATGCCAGTCCTTTCTGGCCTACCAGGTCTCTGTGGATAGGTCTGCTGCCAATCTAATGTTTGTACCTTTGTAGGTTACAGATCTCTTTTCCTGAGCTGCTTTCAGGATTTTGTCTCTGAGATTTGTAAGTTTTACTATTAGATGTCAGGGTGTTGATCTATTTTTATTGATTTTGAGGGGGGTTCTCTGTGCCTCCTGGATTTTGATGCCTGTTTCCTTCCCCCAAATTAGGGAAGTTCTCTGCAACTTCCTCTAGTATACCTTCTGCCCCCTCTTTTCTTCTTCTGGGATCCCATTTATTCTAATATTGTTTCGTTTTATGGTATCACTTATCTCTCGAATTCTCCCCTCATGATCCAGTAGTTGTTTATCTCTCTTTTTCTCAGCTTCTTTATTCTCCATCATTTGGGCTTCTATATCACTAATTCTCTCTTCTGCCTCATTTATCCTAGCAGTTAGAGCCTCCATTTATTGCACCTCATTAATAGCCTTTTTGATTTTGACTTGGTTAGATTTTATTTCTCCAGAAGGGGATTCTCTAGTATCTACCATGCTTTTTTCTTTATAATACTTACTCTGAACTCTAGTTCTGACATCTTACTAATGTCCATGTTGATTAGGTCCCTGGCAGTTGATACTGCCTCTTGTTCTTTTTTTTTGAGGTGAGTTTTTCCATTTTGTCATTTTGTCTAGAGAAGAACAGATGAACGAAAGAACAAAATGCTAAAAGCGTAACGATAACCCCAGAAAAATATACACTAAACAAATCAGAAGAGACCTGAAACTGGGGAAAAGAGAAAAAAAAAAGAATATGATCAGGCTGGTGAACAGAATAGAGACACACACTAGATTTTGGGTGTATTTTGGTCTGTTAGAAGAAATTGCCTCCCAAAATTTTAAAGAAAGAAAAACATATATATATATACAAAAATAAGGGTAAATACAATTAAAAAAGATTTTTAAAAAGGAATTGATAAGATAAGAAGTTGGTTGAAAAAAGAAAGAAGAAAAATTAAAAAAAAGAAAAGGAGGGAATGTGATCAGGTGGGTGAATAGAACAAAGCCATACACTAACTAGATTTAGGTTATATTTTGGTCTGTTAGAAGAAACTGCATCCCAAAATTTCAAAGAAAGAAAAACTTACATATATACAAAAATGAGATTAAATACAATAAAGGAAAAGAATATGACTATAAAATAAAAATTAAAAAGATTTTTAAAAAGGAATTGATAAGAAGTTGGTTGAAAGAGGAAAGAAGAAAAATTTTTTAAAAAGAACTAGAACAAGAAAAAAAGAAATTTTTAAAAATTAACTTTCAAAGACTAAAGAATCAAGGGGAAAAAGCCATGAATTCTCCGTGCAATTGTATTCCCCTAGCGCTGGAGTTCTGCAGTTCTCACTGATGGTCAACTTGGTCTGGGCTGGACGTTCTTGCTGATCTTGCAGGGAGGGGCCTGCTGCAGTGAGTCTCAGGTGTCTTTGCCCCGGCGGAACCGCACCGCCCTTGCCAGGGGCCGGGCTAAGGAATCAGCTCCAGTTTGCTCTCTGTAGCTCTTGTTCCCTGAAGTGTTTCCATAGAGCTTTAGAGGATGAGAATGAAGATGGCGGCCTCCCAGTCTCTGGCCCCAGAGTCAGAGCTCGGGGCCCCCCTCCTCAGTGAGCCCTCAGAGGAAAGCAGTCAGTCACTCCCGTCTCCCTGGGCTCTGTCCACACTCCGTGCTCACCTGGCCAGTGACCGAGCGTGTCTATCTCTGGTACGTGACCCCGTTTGGAGTCTCCAAACCCAGCCAATTCCTGCAGCGTGCTCCCAGGCCACTCTTCCTGTGGGAGGAAGAGGAGTCTCCCTCCCCGGATCTGCCGCTTGTTGGGCCCCTGCTCAGAGAGCTGTGGCCCGACTGTGCCCCGGATCGCGGTTTAGGGCCACCCCGAGCTGAGAGCCCACTCCTCGGCTTTGCAGCCGGCTTCCCCGCTCCGACACCTGGGAGCTCTGCACACTCAGGCACCCGCAGTCTTTCTGTGACCCTGCGGGTCCTGAGACCACACTGTCCCTGCAAGGGTTCCACCCCCTGCTTAGCTGCCAGAGTGATGTCCCTCACCAGAGCGGACTTCTACAAGTTCCGATTTTGGGCTCCGCGGCTCTATCGCTTGCCGGCAGCTGGCTGACGGGGGCTTCCTCCCCCCGCCCCAGGTCTATCTTCCTATATATCGCCTCAGATTCACTTCTCTGCACCTCCTACCTTCCAGAAAGTGGTGGCGTTTCTGTTCATAGAGTTGCTGCTATTCTTTTCTTCGCCCTTCTGTTGAGTTCGTAGGTGTTCAGAATGGTTTGATAGATCTCCAGCCGAATTCCTGGGACCACAAGAAATTTAGGTCTCCTGCTCCTCCGCCATCTTGGACGGAATCCCTGAGCCTGGATTCTCTCTTAGTCAGGGAAGGACAATTGAGAGGGTGGAGCTTGGAGAACACTGGGCTGGGGGGCGGGAAACGAGGGATTCTTCACATGGCACCATGTCTTCTCATCTAGCTTAGAAGTCTGGAACCCAGAAACCAATGGCAGAAGACATCCATATAGCCTGGCAGCTTCCTGGGGAGGGAGAGGGGCACATATCACTCTCCTACTTCTGTTCCTGGGTTTTCTCCATGGGAATGAGAGGGAGAGGTTCCCAGGGAAACCTGGAGAGGGGGCTCAGAGCAGTCAGCAGTCCCGTCCCTGAAGTACCTCCATCAGCAGCTACAGAGAATATCTTTAGTGAGGAGCCAAAGTAGCTCCTTGACTAAATTTCATAGATGGCAATTTTTTTTCCTGGAAATTTGAAGCTGACCCATAAATAAGCCTCATTTGATAGACTGATTCCTGCCTTTGAAAAACTCGATTCCAGATGTCCAAAGAAGGATGCTTGGTAATCAGGAGAATAAAATTGTGTAAGTGTATTTTTTACAGTTTTATTTGCTTAATTCGTTTACTCTCTAAACATTTAAGAGCCCCCTGCCATGGGAGGGGTTCATGTGTTAGGTGCTGGGTTAAAAAGAGAGAACTGTCTGTTCTCTCAACAAGATGAGTCTCTGGTAACAGGCATTTGGAACATCATGCAATAAATGCTACAAAAAGGCAAATAGTGGGATTGTACTAACATATTGAAATGTCACTTAACCCAGGCTAGCAGAGTCATGGAGTTTCCACAGAAGGGATGAGTTTGGAAGGACAGGTTAGGAGGAGTTAGCTAATCAAAAAAATCAGGCCAGAGAGGGATGGCATCTGGCAGAGAAAGAATCTGAAGCCATTTGAAAGCCCAGCACCAACTCTGAGGAGTTTTTTGGGACGAAAGTACAGCTTGGGTGGAGGTCCACACAGGATCCCACATAATGAGAAGCCCTTGAATGGTTTTAAGATGAAGAGTGGCATGATTTATGTCTGTGTTTAGAAAGATAATCATAGCAGCAATGTGGAAATGGATTGGAGAGAGGTGAAGATAGTAAGCAGAGAGAGAAACTAGGACTCGGCTGTAGCAATTCAGGAAAAAAGTAATGAGAATTTCATATAACTAACTCGTGAGGCTGAGGGTGGAGACTTGGGAGCAGTAGTGACGTGGATGGACTCTGTGATGTGCTGCCCAAATGAAGGACTTTTTGCCCCTGTTACTGGGCATGCTGTGAGCAAATGGTCTTCAGCTGCCGATCCTTTGGGGATGGAGGAGCTTGCATGGAGCTTCTCATCTGAGGCTGTTCCCATCCCAGTGTAGTCCAATGACTGTGTGAAGTGAGGGCATAAAGGCATGGCCCACTTGATCCCATTTGGGGCCACTCTGAAGGGCTGATCTAGCTCCACTGCTCCCTGTGGAATGATTCAAGACTGCATATGGCTTGACTTCTCCCTCGGCCTACTCCTGATTCACCACCCTTCCACAAGGCTGATCCGAGAAGCACACCCTAATAAGCATCCTACACACTAACCTCTATCTGAATCTGTTTCCTGGGGAAGACAAGCTGTGTCTTGATTCATAGATAAGAAAGAGGGAGGAGTCGAGAACAATTCTAGCTTAGGTCTCTTGGATAGGAAATAAAGGAAGGAGAATAATTTTGGATGAGAAGTGATGCATCCAGTCTGAATCATGTCTTAATTTGTTTGTGACACCACAAGTTTTGGGTGTCCTTGCTTGAAACCCTAGACTCATCTTAGCTCTTTCTTCCCCTCAAACCCAATTGTCAGTACGTCCTATCAGTGATTTTCTTCATATGAACCTGGGACTCAAGTCTTCTACTTTATTGCTACTTCTAACTTCCATCTATTTCAAGTCTTACCATTTTATGCCTAAATTGCCACATTAGCCTTGGACTAGAACTTCTTGACCTCTGTCCTCTTGACCTCTGTTCTAATCAGCTTTTCTTAAGCATCATTTTCAATATGCCACTTTCCAGCTTAGCATGCCTAACATTTAGGGCCATGTAATAGATATCAGTAAATTTATTTTTAAAAGATTTTATTTATTTATTTGACAGAGAGAGAGCACAAGAAGGGGAGGTGCAGAGGGAGAGGCAGACTCCCTGCTGAGTGGGGAGCCCAATGTGGGGCTCGAGATCATGACCTGAGCTGAAGGGAGACACTTAGCCAGCTGAGCCATCCAGTGCCCTAGATATTGGTAAATTTATTGTTCCAGCCCATTCAGTTTGATGCCACTCAAGAGACCATGCTTGAGCTCCTGCTACGACCCAGGCATGATACAAAGAGCTTGGGGGACCCAAGATGAATAAGACATAGTAAAGAAATTTTCAGATTAGTAGAAGAGACTAGCCCTTAAATAATAGTGAAACAATGTGATGAAAGCTCAATTGAGACAGAGGTGTTTATAGAATACAAAGTAGAAAGGAATTATTTCTGTCAAAACTCTTTCTGAAGTGCTATCATCTGGCTCTACCCTGCCCACCCAGTCTAATTTTCCTACTCCCCAAGTTAATGTATTCAGTCACTTCTTGTGTTTGGTGACCAGCCTCTAGTGATCCTTGATTTCAGATTATTCATGCCCTGGGGTCTCTCCTTGACCCCCTTCCCAGCATACACACATTAGAGAAGGTAATTTTCTCACCAGCAGGGTATTATGGAAACGATGAAGTATATATAACTTCTGGGACTAAGTCATGTGACATCATACTTGGTTGTGAATGAAATATATGATGCACTGTCTTTGAAGGCACTGGACATCGGTCATAAAGGATGTGATTGTGGAGAGATGGGAAGCAAATGATGTGAGCCCTGCAACCATCTGAGTTTACCTCCTTGAGAGAGTTTCCAAGGCAAGCACAGGAAGGAGAGAGACTGGGAGGAGTAGACTCACTGAGTTGAGGAGATAGGCTGAGAATTTAGGAGAAGACAGTGGTTGGACTTTGTAGGACAGACAGAGAGTAGACAGCTGCATGGAGAGAAAACTCCAGAGATCTGCAGAAGGTTCCCCTTGCATATTCAGCTGAGTATTCATCAGGGCATAGGTGAGGAAAACAACCCAAGGATGGGCACAGAACCACCTTTTCTTATCCTAAAGGATAAGAAGGAATTGTACTTTCTGCTCACACAGAGCCAGGAATAGTGTCTATTCCCACCAGTCAGACTGGAAAACCTCATAATTCACAGACCACTGGGTGAAGCCTTCAGAAGACTATTGCCTCAGTAGTGGATGATAATTGACCTTGCACTTGTCCCACATAACAAATCTTAAATGCAAGCCTGAAAGTAAGAAACTGTTTCCAAGTAACTTAATTACATCCCAAAACAAAGCTCATGAAAATACTTATAGGAATGCAAAACTATCTAGTACCCAGAAGGGGAAAATTGACAATTTCTGTCATCCGAAAAAGAAATTGCAGTGCAAAAAAGCAGAAAAAGATGATTCATAATGAAGAGAATAATTGCTCAATCAAAACTGACTCAGAAGTGACACAGATGTGAGAATTAGCAGACAAGGGCAATCAGTGACTACAAATGTATTTCATATGTTGAAAAGTTAAGTAGATATCTACAAGATAAAAAAAAAAATGACTGAATCCAGGGCACCTGGCTGGCTCAGTCAGTGAAGCAAGTGACTCTTGATCTCGGATGGTGAATTCCAGCCCCATGTTGGGGGTAGAGTTTATTTTAAAAAATGACTGAGTCCAACTTCTGGAGATGAAAATTAACTGTCTGTGATGAAAGCACATTGATTGGAATTAATGGCAGTGCAGCTATTAAAGGAGATAAGATTAACGACCTTGAAGATATAGCAATAGAATCTATCCACATCAACACAGAAACAGGTATTTTTAAAAACTGAAAATAACATTAGTGAGCTGTGAGGCAGCTTCAGGCCCCTTAATACACACAGCATTAGAGTCACCAAAGGAGAGCAGGGGGAACAGTATTTAAAGACATAATGGCCAACAATTTCCCAAACTTGATAAACACAGTACATTTAGAGTCCTAAGAAGTTCAATGAACTCCAAACACAGTAAACACGGATAAAACTACACCAAGGCAATCAAACTAGAATTGCTCAAAACCAGCGACAAAGAAAATTTAAAAGTCAGCAGTAAAGACAGGAGGTGCGTGCAGAGGTTCATGTTTAAGGATGACAGCAAATTTCTTGTCAGTGGCAGTGTAAGAGAGGAGACTGTGGAGAAACGTCTTTAAAGAAAAAAGTCAATCTAAATTCTATACCTAGTGAAAATATCTTTCAAAAACGAAGGCAAAATAAATTTTTAGATACACAAAAGCTGAAAATATTCATCACCCCAGGAGACCCAAAATATAAGAATTAAGGAAGTCCTTTGGACAGAAGGAAAATAATGCCAGATGGAAATCTGGATCTACTCAAAGGAATAAGGAGCACCAGTAATGGTAACTTGTGATGACATATCTGGTCATTTTTTCTTATTATTTAAATATGTTTAAAAGATAATTGTTTAAGCAAACATAATCATGATGTATTGTGGGTTTTGTAACTTGTAAAAGTAAACGATGTGACCGGCAGAGATAAATGGAATACACCCTTTATGGCTTTTATAATACACATATTATGGACTGAATGTTTGTGTCTCCCTGAAATTCATATGTTGAAACCCTAAGCCCCAGTGTGACAATATTAGGAGTTAGGGCCTTTGGGAAATAATTAGGTCCTGTGGGTCTGTCCTCTTTAATGGGATTTGTGGCCTTATAAGAACAGGCAGGCGAGATTGTTCCCTCTGTGTTTACTTTCCACCATGTGGGAACACAACAAGAAGAAGGCCATTTGCAAACCAGGAAGAGTGTCTTCACTAGACACTGGCTATGCTACCATCTTGATCTTGGATTTTCCAGGCTCCAGAACTATGGGAAACAAATGTTTCTTGCTTTAGCCCCCATGCCCAGTATACATGGAATTCCATTATAGAAGCCCAAATGGGCTAAGACAAAATGTGCAGTAGTGTAATGTCACCTGAAAATCAACTAGGATAGGTTAATGATGTATATTGTAAGTTCTAAAGTAACAAAACAAAGAGTTAGGGCTAATAAGCCAACAAAGGAAATAAAAAAGAATACTAAAAATAGTTTTATATAGTTTAACCCAAACGCAAGTATAAGAAGAAGAAAAGGGGAAAAAAGAAAAGACAAATAGAAGAAAGGAGAAACAAATAGAAAATAAATAGCAAGATAATGGATATAGACCATCCATATTCACAGTAAGCATTAATGGTCTAAATGCCTCAATTAAAAGGCCAGAATTGGCAGATTGGATTAAAAAGCAAGGCACAGCTATACGCTGCCTACAAAGTACACAATTTAAATATAAAGACATTGATTAAAATTAAGTGAAAGAAAAAATATATTCCATGCTAACATTAATAAAAAGAAAGTCGTAGTACCTATATTAATTTCAGACTAAGTAGATTTCAGAACAGAGAATATTACCAGGGATAAAGAAGGTCATTTCATAATGATGAAGGGGTCAATTCATCAATAAGACCTACCATCTTCAATAGGCACCTAATAATAGAGCTTCAACGTAAACGAGGCAGCAACTGATAGATGTACCGGGAAGGATAAACTAATCCACAATTATAGTCAAGGATTTCAGCGTCCCTCTTTCAGTAATTGATAGAACAATTAAATAAAAAATCAGTAAGAAAATAAAAGGCTTGAATACAATCATGAACCAAGTTGACCTAATTGACATTAATTCAAAATAGATCGCATATCTAAATGTAAAACCTAAAGCTTTATGAATTCTAGAAGAGAGGGGGAAAAACTGTAAACTTGAATAAGGCAAGTATTTCCTAGATATGACACCTAAAGCATGAGCCATAAAAGAACAAATTGATTAATTAGCCTTCATTACATTTGAAGTCTGCTCTTCAAATGACACGGTTTAGAGAATGAAAAACTAAGCCACAGACAGAGGGGAAATATTTGCAAAGCATATGTCTGATAAAAGACTTGAATCCAGAATATATAAGAAACCCTCCAAGCACTGATAAAAAAACCAACAACGCATTAAAAAAAATCAGCAAAAGATCTGAGGGAACATTTTATCATTAGTCATTAGAAAAATGCAAATGAGGACTACAAGGATATGCCACTGTACGACTCTTGAATGACAAAAATGAGAAGAGATTGGACATACTGAGGTGGATATGGAGAAACTAGAAATCTCATTCACTGCTGTTAAGCAAGTAAAATGATACAAGCACTTTGCACTTTGGAAAACAATTTCAGTTTCTTAAAAAGCTATCCACACTCCTGGTATAAGGATCTAGCCATTCCATGCCTAGGTATTTACCCAAGAGAAAAGAGAACATCCGCCCATCCAAAGAGCTGTACACTAATGTTCATCATGGTTTTATTTACAAAAGCCCAAACCAGGGAACGACCCAATGTGTCCACCAACAGGTGAAACTGCTACATATTCCTACAAAGGAATACTACTCAGCAACAAAAAAGGAAGGGACTAGTGATATACACTAACAACATGGGCAAATCTCAAAATAATTACGTTGAATTGAAAGAAACATGAAAAAGCACATACTGTTTGCCTCCATTTATATAAAATTATAGGAAATGCTAACTAATGTATAGTGACAGAAAGCAGATCAGTGGTTTCATGCAGACAGTGGTGGGGGAGGCAGGCTCACTGAGGCCCAAGGAGACTTGGGGGATGAAGGATATGTTCAGTATCTTTATCATGGCACCTGTTTCACTGATAGATACATATGTCAAAATATCAAATATTACATTTTAAATATGTACACTTTATTGTATATGAATTACACCTGAATAAGGTGGTTTGAGAAAATAAAGACATTGTGAAACTCACTAATGACATTATAATTTTAAGGAAATCTGACCTGCTATGTAAGCAGCTTCCCTAAGGAACACCTAAGTGATTATTCCAGTCTTTCTCTGCCAGAGAGTGTGGCAGGGGAGAGGGGCTGGCATCAGCATCTTTTCCCCGTTAGATTACACACCTGCCAGATCCCAGTGCCCTGTCTAGGACTGCACCAGCACAGCTGGCCCTGTGTGCAGCCTGTTAATCTTCAGTCCAGCATGTCAGTTTTACTCAGACGGAGCCATCTTTCTCTGGGTGTTGTGGGTTGGCACCCGGTGACTGCACAATTTCCCTAGAAAGCCCACATCTTTGTAACAGCTGGGCTAGGTTTCCACGGGCCCAGAGAGCCCCTCTTTTGCCTGTCCTGCAGACACACAGTTGTTCTCCTTTATTGCTTTGTGCAAACCTACTGTGTCCCAGCCACTGCCATGTCATTCTAATGGTGCCAAGAACCATGTTGGACCGTTTCCAGATACCACAAGCTCTTCAAGGAAGGATTACAAACTGCGTCCTACCCATCTCATACTGCTAGCACCAAACATAGTTCCTGGCTCAAAGTCAGCAATGATAACGTTTATTTTATGAATGAATGAACAGATGAATGTTTAACATAAAGAAGACAATTTTCAAGGTAATTTCAATATAATAGTACCCACAGTATAAACAGGTTGTGATCTAAATCTTAATTCTTCACAAAGTTGTTTAGAATTAGTGACATGTTTGTCTATGTAATAATGAGAGCTGACATTTATCACATGTCTACTATTGTAGGCACCTGTCTAAGTATTTGACTCATGTGTCATCTCACAGAATCTTCTGAAGTACCTGCCTGCATTTGCTAGGCTTGCCCTAACAAAGCACCACATGCTGGGCGGCTTACACAACAGACATTCATTTTTGCACCATTCTGGAGGCTAGAAGTCCAAGATCAAGGTGTCGGCAGGGTCCATTTCTTCTGAGGCTGCTCTCCTTGGCTTGCAGATGGCTGTCTGCTCTCTGTGTCTCCAGCTGGACTTCCCTCTGTGTGTCTGTCCTAATTTCCTCTTCTTACAAGGACACTCATCCTATGGAATTAGTGTCCACCTTGTTTTACTCAACTACCCCATTAAAGACCCTATGTCCAAATAGTCACGTTCTAAGGTAATGGGAGTAGGACTTCCATATATGAATTTTGAGGGGACATAATTCAGCCCCTAAGAGTGTCTATCAGGTTGGTTACAATTATTGTTCTCATTTTACTGATGAGAAAGCTGAGGCAAAGAGCAGTTGAATGGTTCAAGTTTCCACCCTTAACAAATGTCAGAGCCTGGAGACTAATACAGGGGGTCTCGACTCCTCCAGAAGCACAGTCTTAATAATTATGCTGTACAGACTCACAATTGACCCACGTGTTCTCAGTGGTGGGCAGATTCACAGGCTAGCCTCAACAGCCTAACTCATCACAGTTGGAATCAACACGGTTGGAATACTACTCAGGGTATTCCAAAGACCTGAGGGCTGGGGGGCCTTGAGGCATAAAAGAGAAGTGGAAATTGGAAGGCAGCCTTGGGGGCTCCTCAAGCAACAGCTCTGGGGTGTTTAGGGTGAGCAGTGTCCAGGTCCTGTGGTGGCCACAGCCCTGTAACAGTGTCAGGGAACAGAGAATTAATGACTGTTTCTATGCAATGGCCCTTATTAGTCAAGTGGTTTAATTCTGAGACTGCCTCTATTTACAAAAGAGACAAAATGAATAGAGCAGAAGGCATAATTAATATGCCACTGGGATCTTGAAATAATATGTGGATTGTTTTAGGGCTTTTAATTTACTTTAACTTTCTTAATGTACTGTATGTAATATACTACATAGATATATGCAATAGAATTTTAAATCACTGGAGGCTTTCTTTTCTGATAGGAATTAATTTCACAGCACAGCAATATTTCTTAGACTAAATCTCTCAGACAGCAAACAGCATGGATTCCTTTTCTCCTCCACTTAAAATGTACTCAGGGAAAAAAATATATATATATATATTCTCAGGAACCTATTTCTCAAAACCATTTTTTTTCCTGGCTTGTGTGAACCCTATGCAATATGTAGGTTTGTCAACCCCAACTTTTGTTTCGTCTCTGTGAGGTAATGCAAGAGCTGGATGTCAAGGTGTATCCCCCGTCCATGTGGTATCACTTAATAAATATTTAGGCATGATTCTATGCACTGGAAGTGTAGCTTTCCTCTGGTGGGGACTGTTAGTACCACGTGACAGGTAAAGACAGGCCTCTGACCCAACTCTCCAGCATGCTGTGCTCTTGGCCACTGAGGAGTGCGGTGCCTACAGAAGAAACAGCGGGTGCAAGCTGTGCGGAGGAGAAAGTCTGGAATATGGGACATTGTGAGGCACTGAGAAAGCTCTCTGGTCAGGGTTGGCCCGCATCTGCCCCCCAAGCGCAAGGGCCCAAGGATGGTGGCTGTCAGCCAAGGCACATGGGCAGGCGGAGACTTAGAGGCAGGAAGATCAGCTGGTTAATTTCTCTGCTGGAGGAAGAGTTAGGTTTTATGTGCATAACCTGAATCAACTGGGATATTCATGTTCTCAGTACAGCACTGCATTCCAAAGAAACTCTGGTCACACAGCCAAAGAAGGAGTTAAAAGCAATTTTAACACCTTAATAAATTTTCAGAGGACCAAGAAGGGATTTCATTCATAACATTTGAGCAAAGTTGTTAAAAATCCTTTTTGGCGTGTATCTCCCCAAAGCCCCACTCAAAGCATAGCAGCTGCCTCCCTTGGCTTATGGAGCTCCTAACAGAGGTGGGGTAGGAGCTGAGAGCTGCATTTGCACTTCTCACCTAGTCTGAGGGGTGCTCAAATCAGGCTGGCCTGATTCCAAACAGGAGCCTCTGACCTCAGCTTGCTCTTCCTCTTGCCCTGGGAAACCTCTGCTCCACTCCCAGCCTGGGTCCCCTGGAGGTGTGGTCCCACCTATGCCCCAGGCTGTCCTTCCCATGGAGCCCTCCTCTTGCTGCCCTTCTCTCCCTGTCAAAGACAGTAAAATCACTGGAGGCTTTCTTTCCTGAAAGTAATTAATTTCACAGCAAGGCAATATTTCTTAGACTAAATCTCTCAGGCTGCAAACAGCACGGATTCCCACATGGTTAGAAACTCTCCATGGGTTCCCTGGCCCCCACACCCCACATAGGGAAGGAGATAAAGGTGACAGAACTCAACTCCCCACATTTCCAATCACATCTCTTCAGAAGCACCTCATTTCTCTGCTTTCTGAGAAATCTAGGGACAGCAGGATAAACTCCTCCCTCCCCACCCCTGTTTTCCTTCTCTTCACCCTTTCCTGCCTCCCTTCCTTCCTTACATAGTAATGAAGTTTGCTTAACTGGGAGTTGGTTTTACTTTCAATTACCACATCTCTGATGTCTCATATCATCCCAGTGGGCCATATCACACGTTGAGCATTTTCTTGGGATGTTGGCATTGTCAACATGAAAGTTTGGTCTTTGTTGTGTTATCAATAGTGACCAATGCTGTGTGCCTCTCACTGCTCCCTTCTAGATTTATTTATCTTTTTGAAGATGCACATCCTTTGTCTGTAGCTTAGAAATTATTTTGCCCTTGTTCTTGAATGATAATTTAGTTGTGAGTGGAATTCTGGGTTAATTGTGTCTTCTTTCAGCCTATGGATGACATCACTCCATTGTCTTCTGGTCCCTACTATTTCTGATGGAAAAGGTAACACTCTCAATCTAGGTGTTATCCCTTTGTGAGTTTAGGTTTTCTCCCCCTCACTGGTATCTTTTAATAATTATTCTTTTTCTTGATATCGGCAGTTATATTTTGATTATCTGTTTCCTTATGCAGTACTCTGTGTTCTTTTTATCCAAGACTTGTATATTTCTTTATTCAGAAAATTGTCAGGCATCAGCTCTAAGTATTCCCCCCCACCGCTCCTCTCTCTCCCCTACTTCTGGAATTACTGATTGGTGCATGGGGAGCCTCTTTTGCTCATGTCTCCCCGTTTTTCACTTTCCTTTCATCTCTTAATGTCTTTGTGTTGTTTTCTGGGTGGATTCCTCAATATATAATTCATTGTATTACATCTTCTCTTGGGCTGTGTCTTATGCAGATTTGATAGCCTGTTGAGTTTTTCTTTTATTTTGAGAGAAAGAGAGAGTGAGCATGAGCAGGGGAAGGGCAAAGGGAGAGGGAGAGAACTCAAGCAGACTGCCTACTGAGCACAGAACCAACTTGGGGTCCACCTCACGACCCTGAGATCATGACCTGAGCTGAAACAAAGAATCGGCCACTCAACCAACTGAGCCAACCAGGCACCCCAGGTTTTTCTTTTTCATTTCAATAACTATGTGCTTCACTTCCTGGCACCTAATTGGTGCTTTTTCATACCCACCTACTAGTGATTACTATCTTCCCGCTTTTGTATTTTTTAAAATAAAGTTTCTCTTTTTTATATCCTCTTTGAAGATACTACCATACTTATTTTAAATTCTTTCAGATTTCCCTATTGTATTCACTTCTTCAGGAATGAATTTTCCAGTTGTTGAGTTTTTTGGCTGTTAAGGCTTTCATTTTCCTCATCTCTTTTGAAACGTTGCGTGTGAGTTCTTCTCTTCCATCCTCTCTCCTCGTGGCCAACCTTGAGGTTGCCACTTCCCCAGCACCACCTAGTCCCTTGTTAGAAGCAAGACAGGCTGACAGCTTGAGCCCATACATGCAAACCTAATTCCTTTGCCACCAATTTCATATTGCAGAGCTATTTCTGTTTATTTTCTTCCACCCAAGCAAGAAGCTAGTTTCTACCACAGTTCTAGTTGGTAACTAGAGCTCATTGCAGCCCCCCTCAGGGGGCCCTGAGCATTCTTACCTGTTTGTGCACGGGGAGCCCCTTTCTCTCTTTGGAGGAGAACTCCTGGTTACTTCTGCCTATCTCTGCTCCTGGTTTCCAGCAGGCCTGAGACTTGGTCTCTGCTAATTGTTCTATGTTTCCACTTTATTTCTGGTTCATGTAGACGACTATGCTGTTTCTCGAGTACTGAGTTGTTTGTTTATTTGTTTTTATTGACCCTTTACAAAGGAAGCAAATGTGCACTTAAAATTATTTTATTTATTATAGCTTTGTGTTTGAAGTGGAATGTGGGTGTTTCTGCAGGAACTTGTTCTGTCTTCTTGACCACCTACCCCGCTGCTCTAGATCCTGTCGTCCCCTCCAACAAGACATGTTACAATGAGTGAATTGGAGTTTAACTCTGTATCATTCTCAGGGAGTGTATATTCTTCCATTTATTTGAATATTTAATCCTCATCATTTGGCTTTGCCTAAAACTAAAGGAAAGCTGGCCCATGGGGAGATGATAGGAATAGGAGCAGTGAAGGGACAACAGGACCAGGCATTGGTTTGCCCTGATACCAAGTGACAGCTAAGCTCAGACTTCCGTATAAATATGTTGTAGGCTTTCTAAGATGGCTTCCAGTGCCGAGTCAGTATTAATGGGAAGATATCTCTGGGGATCCATCTTCTTCCCTTTCTTGGTTTGTCCCTTCCCGTCTTTCATATCTTTTAAAATATATTATTTTGTAGGATTCAGCCTTTTTTCTCCCTGTGGTCCTTCTCTTCCTCTATGCCACCAACCCTTAATTAGATCTTCCTTCCCACCCCTGAGTCTGCAATCCCTGACTTTGTAAGCCAAGATTACTTCTGCATCAAGCTCCTCCATACCAAGACACCCAGTATTGTTGACTACCTGTTTCCAGGCCTTTTTCAAAAGCTGGGGAACTGGTGAGGTTAGGAAGTCTCATTGAAAACCTTTGCTTCTTAACAAGAGTCAATGATATCATATATATGAATGAAGGTAAAATATTCTTTGTTTCATTATATTAAAATGTTAATTTGATACTGATTATAGATATTTGAAACTAGTAAGGTAAGAAAGAAGAAGATAAAATTTTTGTTTCATTGGTTGGTTTTTTTGGGGTTTTTTTATGGACTTCCCACCACTTGTAACTAACTACTACATGGCACAAAAATAACCATGTATCTCACTGAATGTACCAAATTAGCTTTATCATGAGCTTCATTTCATTCCTAAGATTAAAGAAGTATTTATTATGGAGAGTAACCTAAAGTTAATAGCACTCTATCAATGTGTGTGTATAAATATACATACATGTTTGCCATAGTTTGTTGTATATATATTGGGTGGTCTGGTACGGCAGCTGTATTTTCTGCTCAAAACCATAAACATTTAAAAGAAAAAGAGTTTGTTGGTGGCTCATTAGCAGCGAATCTGATAAATTAATTTTAGCACGGATCAAATAGTAGATAATGGCTAGGGGCTTGCCACACCCAGATAATAAGCTGCATCTTATCTAAAGATTGAGCAAGAGAAGAAATTTAATTGTCTATGTTAAGCTGTTTTGAAGAAATTTTATAAGATTTTTCAGTACATTTCAAGTCATACTGCAAAGACAATTCAGACCTAGTTCCCTCTCCATATGGAACCTGTGTTTGTTGTAAGGAAAACAATACACTACCACTTGCCACTGAACCTCGTGATAAAAAAGTGGTCTTTTCGATTTTTATAGTCTTCTACAATTTGATGGGTAAAAAATGGAAATGAAGCCTCAATGGTTTTATGTTGCGTATCTCTAATGGAATTTAACATTTTAAGATGTCTTTGGTCATCTGTTTCTTTTTGTAAATTCTCTTCTCATATTCCTCATCCTTTTTTTAGGGTGTTTATCTTGTTTTGGATTTATAAAAGCTCTTTGTATAGTAAAGGCTATTATGATATTTTAATCAATAGATATAAATTGTATCATAGATATAGATATAAATCAAATGATAGATAGAAATAAAAGGCGTTTCGTTTTCTTATGTTATAATAACACAATTTTCTACTTTGTCAGTTTACAAGGATGGAACCTGGCTACAACTGAACGCTGCACTCTCTTCATCCTGAACGCTGCTCTCTATTGTTGAATTAGCTATCTCCCCCAAAGGACTGCACCTGGCATTGTTCTTCCTCTCTTTGATATTTAAAATATTTATAATTTGGCCAAGATAGAAAGACTAGAAAAGAAAACAGATCAGGTTCCCATAATGAATTAGCCTCAAGAGATTTTTTTTTTTTACTGTGTGACTGGCATTATATTTGCATCAAGTGAGAGGTTAAGACATGTGAAGTGTTTGATTCATCAGCAAAAACAGTCTCCAAATGTCATATTGACCCTGTCTTTAACTATGAGCCAAATATGTAATACAGCAGGACCCCACACTTTGGACAGATCACGCTAAGGAATCTTAGAGTCCCTCCCTAGCCCATGGACCCCTTGCTCTTTACTTTCTTATGCTAAATTCATCTCTGCCATCTACCTTTGTCGTATTTGTTAGGGAATATTCCGGACATCAAAATCATGCAGAGACAAATTCAGCAAATATCAATTTGTCCCTGTTCAGCTTTACCAATGAATATCACAAAAGTAGTGGGAACTCCCTGTATTGTCCTTTGTCCCAAATATCGTGTCCCCTCCCCACCCAGAGGTAACCACAATCCTGGATTTGGTATTTGTTGATCCCATGATTGACTATACTTATGCACATACCTTTAAACAGTATAAAGAACTAACTGGTTTGCTTGGTTTTTTAGATTTATGTAAACATTATAATGTCATGTGTAACCTTTATACTCAACGGTATGTTTTTGAGATTTATCCGTGTGGCTGCTTGTAGCTCCAGTTCATTGTTGTCGCTGTTGTATAGGATTCCATTATACACGATTCCCGCTCAACTTGCTGACCTGAAACTTATCTCCTATGTTAATTTTCCTTTATTAAAGCCAGTAGATGTTCAGCGCCCGCCATTCATTTCCACCCCCATGATTCCAGAGCATTTCATGAGAGGAAACACCTTCTCTGATGTTAGCTTTTCAAATATTGTTCTGTGCCTGTGGGTTTTGTTGCTATTATATTATCCTTTTGCTCTATCTGCTATTATCTCCTCTTCATTCTCTATCACAGAGGTAGAAATGAAATGGAAACTGTTTTTTCTGGAAGCCCAGAGTCTTATCACTGTTCCCTGGTTTGTATACAGCTGAGTGTTTACCTACCAGCAGGGCTGCAGAGTTCCCAGGCTGATTCATACTTGACTCCTACTCCAGCAACGCTGGCATCTGGCCCTTGACCTCATGACTTGCTACCACCAGACACAAAGTTATGAAATGTATGAAGTCTGTCACCAGGAACACAGCCTTTCTGATTTTTGGACTATTTTTCTCATTCAAAATCTAGAGGAGCTTTGCTTTTTATCACAAATGAAAGGCTTTATTTCATATTTTAGTTTCTATCATAGAACTTCAGGCTTCTGCAAACAAGAGCAGGGTTGGAGCGGGGGTGGGGAGGGTCTTTTCTGGGACATCACTGTTCCCTGAAGAGTGCAAGCGCGTTGGAATCAGAGAGAGCCTACTCCCATCACACTCTGTGGCATGCTAGCTCTAAGACAGTAGCAAGTTACTTACCCTCTCTTAGACTACATCTCCTCATTTAAAAAGTAAACTTCCTTTCGGGATCTTCCAGGATAAAACTTATTACATATGCACAAAGCAGGCACCTAGAGCAGAATAAATATTAAAGATCTGTTCACATTCTCATTTCCTTTCTCCCTGGCTTGTTCTCTTCGGAGTTCTGTTCACATACAGATAAGACCTGACTACCTCCCCACCCAACATCCAGAGGGTCCGGAAGCTGAGTGTGCTTGCCTTCTCACCCCCATCTTCAGAAAGGACCTCTTTTGTTTCTTAAAATTTAACTAGAAAAATTATAATAAAAACTGAAGGAAGGATAATGGGCTGTTTAGACTCGGTTTCATTAGAAATTTCCTGTATTATATCTCATGCTGGAGATGACATAGAAAATCAACATTCCAATGCCAAGCTTCTGAAGTTGTCTATCACTGCTCAGACTTGAGACTTCAGGGTGCACCCCATCAGCTTCCTCTCCCTAAATGGCTTCAGGCTCTCTGGAGAAACACAGTGTCTGGTCCTGCTTCTCCTAATCCTACCCCAGCTCTTAGCCAAAGATTCGGACATGCGTCCATTTCCTCCATGTCTCTCTTCATCTGGCTCGATGCCCAATTTCTCTCTCATAGTCACACCACTGCACCTGCTTGCCCCTCCAGCCAGGTGCCAGAGATGCAGTTCTCCAGAAGACTATTTGAAAAATGTTATATATCTGAGGACACTAAGAGGATTTGTTTGTTTGTAAGTGAAGAAAATTCACCTCACCCCAGCCCAGGGGAAAGCAGTATGGGCTGGGGCTTTATTGGGTCTGTTCTATCAGATGTGGTTGGATCCCGGGTCCCAGCTATGTCATCAGAGCACGCCTTCCACACCCACTGTGTGTGTGTCTGTGTATGTGCGTCTGTGAGTCTGTCTGTCTAACTTAGCTTTGTTTCCCATGGCCTGTTGTCCTCATTCTTCCCTGCCACAGAGAAGAATGGAGAAAGTGGCTCTTGACAGCTCAAGCTCTTCCCTTTCAGGTCGTAATCCTAGAGAAACTGATACTGAACCTCCCCTGACTGAACTAAGGCGAATGTAAGGACTCAGGACAGACAATCCCACCAGAGCCATTAGGGGCTGAAATAAAGAGGGTCTACAATAGAAAGAAGATACTGGGGGGATCAAAAGCACCTGACCTCTTAGGGTCCAAGACACTCAAGTTTCTACACTCTGAAAAAATAATGATAGAAATAAGAAGCAGCATTAGTGACCATTTGAACTCGGGCTCAGTGAGCTTTCCTGAGCCCCTTTCCTCAGGACCCATAGGGATGGACGAGGCTATGAGTGCTCACTGAGGTTTTCTGTTCTCCTCCCTTCCTGGACATTTGGGAAGATCCCACTTCCTGCCTCCTTGAATGAGCTGTGGCCACGTGGAATGGGAGAAGTGGTGTGGGACACTCCCGAGTACAGGCACGCAGGATTCCATGTGCAGTTTCCCTCGTTTTCTTCCTGCGCAATCATCATTATGAAGGAATGCTTCTGGTGAGAAGAAGGAAGTAAAAGATCAAAACAGGCTGAAACGAGAACCACTGCAAGCAGGGTGGTGCCCTGGTTTGTGTTTCAGCTCACCATAGGATCTGGAGTGAGAAATAGACCCCTGTGTCTCAGGCCACTAAGACTTGAAGGTTGTTACTGTAACATTGCCTGTGTATCCTGACGGGTACAATTGAATGTTGAAAAACAAGGAAGTTCTACCTTTTAAATTAATTCTGTGAACTTGAACACTCCACTTACCTCTTCTGAACATAAATTCATGCTTGCAAACTGCCTGAGATCACGGCAGAGCAGAGCATTAGCTCATTCTTTGGGGGAGGGATGGCCTGAAGTCATGTCCCGGGTGTCAGAGCCTGGCTGGGCGCTCACCAGCACTGTGCCTTTGTCCTAGCACTCAAGCATTGAGTCCCGGCATGTCCTAGCCTGTCTCGCAGTGGGATTGGGAGTATGTGACTGAGTTCTGGCTGATGCAATGTGGGAAGAATTGTATCCTTGCCTTCCAGGCTAGTCAGAAAGCATCCCATGAATGATCTTTCTTGCTTCCTTCTCTCGTTCACATGTGTGAGTCCCGTAATGATGCCATGTACAGTGACAGGAACCCAATCCCTGGGTCTGCATTTAAGGAGAAACTGGGAAGACTATTTTCCTTGAAAAGCACCTGCCCCACACAGTATACCTCGCCTACCTTAAATAATGCATCTTAAGTAAGAACTGGGTCAAGGCACTGGACCCCGAGTGTGGAGAAGGAAGGCTGGGAGGCTCTGTGATTAAGTGGGGAGCGTGCAGCTGTCATCACAGGCTGACGGCCTGACGGAAGTCCAGTATTCCAAACATCTGGCTTTTACTTGATGATGAATGATCAACTTTGAGCAAGCCCTCCAAAATGGAGCCTACTCACCAACTAATACTTCCAAATGTGGTGTTTGCTTGCCTGCTTCGCTTTGGTTTTTTCTCCTGAGAGAAGTTCTTTCCATGATCCAAACTGAGCCACAGCCAGCGGAGAAGGTGTGGGCCCTTGCCTCTCTAGCACCCCCTCAACTCCCTTTCAACACACATTTCTCTTTCTCTCCCCTTTGTTGTGCTGGACAACAATTATAATAATACTAGGCAATATTTTAAAAAGCCTTTGATCAGGATCTGGATTTATCCTTAAATACCCTTGAGGAGAGCACAGTTGTTAGGAAGGAGAATTTGAACGGTTTAATTAGGGTTTTGAAATTCGAACCTAAGACGTGCTAGATACGCTGCATTGGTGATTTCTCCCACATGTGTCCAAATTCAAAACCGTTGTTCGTTCCAATCTACCAGTTTCAGCAGGACTTATCTTCCGGTCAGTATTCATCCGGCATTGCGTTAAGTGCTTCACACGGTGGGATGGGTGTTACGAACGTCAGTGAAATTCCTTCCCAGGTGACACAATCTGTCTTTGAACTATAGCCCGAGGTCAGAGTTGGTGGTAACTGCCTTGCGCCACTATTTGCTCTTCTCTTGTCCCTATTTTATATCCCTCAGAGAGTTGAGGAAAGCCACTAAGACCAGGGAGGGTTTCCTCCCACAAACTGAGCCCAGGCGCAGCAGGCTGGGCCGCAGGATGGGGGAGTGCCGGGACAAGGGTGACACAAGGTGTGGCAAGGAGGGAGGGAATTGAGGATGAATGAAACACAGAGACACCCCAGAAAGGCTTGAATCCGCGATTATTATACTTCTATGAGGGCACAACTCAAGAATAATGAAGCATGCCTCTCATCGGGTTTATTGTAGAATAAGTAATTTAGTAAACACAAAACAAAGCTGCTGAAAGATGACTTTGAAGCAGTTTGTTTCATGGAGCATAAAGGGTGATCTGGGGGCGAGCATTAAAACATTTATCCTGAAGCAATTACAGACGTAAGTGACCTCAGAGAGGCTCCAAGGTAGCAATGGACCTTGCCCAAGAAGCTCGAGGTGTGGAGGTGTGGAGGGCACAGTCCATTCCTTCCGACAACAATGCTCCTTCCGCCCCTTCACGCACCAGAAGAGAAGGAAATACTTCTACGGCTGCTTCTCCCGTCTGCATTGCTGGGCTTTCTGTGGAGGGGTTATCACAAGGACAGTGGAGCCACAGCCCACAGCTGGGCTCGGCTGAGCGAGCGCTGTTCACACTTCCAGGGCAAGAAAGATACTCCGAGAAAGATCTCACCACACTGACCGCTGACTTGTACTGACCTCAGTCTCCCAGCAGGGGGACTGTTTGCAAAGTGCCTTCCGGCGCGATGTCATGCGAGCCTCACGACCACCCTGTGGGGTGGGCACTCTGATTATCCGCATCCCACAGGCAGGGAAATGGTACGTGAGCTTCTGAGTGGCAAAGCGAGGACCCAAGCCATGTGGTTTGTCTCCTTTTTTTTTTTTTTTAATGATTTTTTAATATATTATGTTAGTCACCATACAGTACATCCCCGGTTTCCGATGTAAAGCTCGATGATTCATTAGTTGCGTATAACACCCAGTGCACCATGCAATACGTGCCCTCCTTAATACCCATCACCAGCCTATCCCATTCCCCCACCCCCTCCCCTCTGAGGCCCTCAGTTTGTTTCTCATAGTCCATAGTCTCTCATGTTTCATTCCCCCTTCTGATTACCCCCCTTTCTTTATCCCTTTCTTCCCCTACCGATCATCCTAGTTCTTATGTTCCATAGATGAGAGAAATCATATGAATATTGTCTTTCTCTGCTTGACTTATTTCACTTAGCATTATCTCCTCCAGTGCCGTCCATGTTGCAGCAAATGTTGAGACTTCGTTCTTTCTGATAGCTGAGTAATATTCCATTGTATATATGGACCACAACTTCTTAATCCAGTCATCTGTTGAAGGGCATCTCGGCTCCTTCCACGATTTAGCTATTGTGGACACAGCTGCTATGAACATTGGGGTGCATATGGCCCTTCTCTTCACTACGTCTGTATCTTTGGGGTAAACACCCAGTAGTGCAATGGCTGGGTCATAGGGTAGCTCAATTTTTAACTTTTTAAGGGACCTCCCCACTGTTTTCCAGAGTGGCTGTACCAACTTGCATTCCCACCAACAACGTAGGAGGGATCCCCTTTCTCCACGTCCTCTCCAACAATTGTTGTTTCTTGCCTTGTCAATTTTTGCCATTCCAACTGGCATAAGGTGGTATCTCAGTGTGGTTTTGATTTGAATTTCCCTGATGGCTAATGATTTTGAACATTTTTTCATGTGTCTGTTAGCCATTTGTATGTCTTCATTGGAAAAGTGTCTGTTCATATCTTCTGCCCATTTTTTGATTTGTTTATTTGTTTCTCGTGTATTGAGTTTGAGAAGTTCTTTGTAGATCTTGGATACCAGTCCTTTATCTGTAGTGTCATTTGCAAATATATTCTCCCATTCCGTGGGCTGCCTCTTAGTTTTTTTGACTGTTTCCTTGGCTGTGCAGAAGCTTTTAATCTTGATGAAGTCCCACAAGTTCAATTTATCTTTTGCTTCTCTTGCCTTTGGGGATGTGTCATGAAAAAGGTTGCTTTGGCCGATGTCGTAGAGGTTGCTGCCTATGTTCTCCTCTAGAATTCTGATGGATTCCTGTCTCACATCGAGGTCTTTCATCCATTTGGAGTTGATATTTGTGTATGGTGTGAGAGAGTGGTCAAGTTTCATTCTTTTGCATGTAGCTGTCCAATTTTCCCAGCACCATTTATTGAAGAGACTGTCTTTTTTCCACCGTATGTTTTTTCCTGCTTTATCAAAGATTAGTTGCCCAAAGAGCCGAGGGTCCATTTCTGGGCTCTCTATTCTGTTCCATTGGTCTATGTGTCTGTTTTTGTGCCAGTACCATGCTGTCTTTGTGATCACAGCTTTGTAGTACAGCTCGAAATCCGGCATTGTGATGCCCCCAGCTTTGTTTTTCCTTTTCAACAGTTCCTTGGAGATTCAGGGCCTTTTCTGTTTCCATACAAATTTAAGGACTATTTGTTCCAGTTCTTTGAAAAATGTCATTGGTATTTTGATCAGGATAGCATTGAAGGTGTAGATTGCTCTGGGTAGCATGGACATTTTAATTATGTTAATTCTTCCGATCCATGAGCATGGAATATCTTTCCATCTTTTTGTGTCTTCCTCAATGTCTTTCAAGAGTGATTTATAGTTTCTAGAATATAGATCCTTTACGTCTCTGGTTAAGTTAATTCCAAGGTAACGTATGGTTTTTGGTGCTAGAATATAGGTCCTTTACGTCTCGGGTTAAGTTAATTCCAAGGTAACGTATGGTTTTTGGTGCTAGAATATAGGTCCTTTACGTCTCGGGTTAAGTTAATTCCAAGGTAACGTATGGTTTTTGGTGCTAGAATATAGGTCCTTTACGTCTCGGGTTAAGTTAATTCCAAGGTAACGTATGGTTTTTGGTGCTATTGTAAATGGGATGGATTCCCTAATTTCTCTTTCTTCAGTCTTGTTATTCGTGTATAGAAATGCAACTGATTTCTGAGTATTGATTTTGTATCCTGCCACATTACTGAATTGCTCTATAACTTCTAATAGTTTGGGAGTGGATTCTTTTGGGTTTTCCATATACAGTATCATGTCATCTGCGAAGAGAGACATTTTGACTTCTTCTCTGACAATTTGGATACCTTTGATCTCTTTTTGTTGTCTGATTGCTGTTGCAAGAACTTCTAGTACTATGTTGAATAATAGTGGCGAGAGTGGGCATCCTTTTCGTGTTCCTGATCTTAAGGGAAAGGCTTCCAGCTTTTCCCCATTGAGAATAATATTTGCTGTAGGCTTTTCATAGATGGCTTTTATGAGATTGAGAAATGTACCCTCTATTCCTACATTCTGAAGGGTTTTAATCAGGAAAGGATGCTGTATTTTGTCAAATGCTTTTTTTGCATCAATTGAGAGGATCATATGGTTCCTGAGTCTTTTCTTGTTGATATGATGTATCACGCTGATCGATTTACAAATGTTGAACCACGCTTGCATCCCAGGTATGAATCCCACTTGATCGTGATGGATAATCCTTTTAATGTACTGTTGGATTCTATTAGCAAGGATCTCGTTGAGGATTTTGGCGTCCATATTCATTAGGGAAATCGGTCTGTAATTTTCCTTTTTGATGGGGTCTTTGCCTGGTTTGGGGATCAAGGTAATATTGGCCTCATAGAATGAGTTTGGTAGCTTTCCTTCTGTTTCTATTTTTTGAAATAGCTTTAGGAGAATAGGTATTATTTCTTCTTTGAATGTTTGGTAGAATTCCTCAGGAAAACCGTCCGGGCCTGGAGTTTTGTTATTTGGAAGGTTGTTTATCACTGACTCAATCTCTTCATAATTAATTGGCCTGTTTAAGAAATCAATTTCTTCCTGTTTCAGTCTTGGTAGTTTATAGGCTTCCAGGAAGGCCTCCATCTCTTCCAGATTGCTTAGTTTTTTGGCATATAGCTGTTGATAATAGTTTCTAATAATCCTTCCAGTTTCATTGGTGTTGGTCATGACTTCTCCTTTTTCATTCATAATTTTAGTAATTTGGGTCCTTTCTCTTTTCTCTTGGATAAGTCTTGCCAGTGGTCTGTCAATTTTATTGATCCTTTCAAAGAACAGCTTCTAGTCCTGTTGATCTGCTCTACTGTACTTCTGGTTTCTAATTCATTGATTTCTGCTCTCATCTTGGTCAACTGCTTCCTCGTGAGTGGATTAGGCCTGTCCCTCTGTTGCTGTTCCAGCTTCTTGAGGTGAGAATATAAAAACTGCATTTTATATTTTTCTATTCTTTTGAGTGAGGCTTGGATGGCTATGTATTTCCCCCTTAGGACTGCCTTTGCAGTATCCCATAGGTTTTGGACCATTGTGTTTTCATTCTCATTGGTCTCCAGAAATTGTTTAAGTTGATTTTTGATTTCCTGGTTTATGGAGCAGGATGGTTCTTAGTCTCCAAGTGTTTGAGTTTCTTCCAAATTTTTCCTTGTGGTTGAGTTCCAATTTCAGAGCGTTGTGGTCTGAGAATATGCAGGGGATAATTTCAATCTTTTGGTATCGGTTGAGACCTGTTTTGTGTCCCAGAACATGGTCTATTCTTGAGAATGTTCCATGGGCATTAGAATAGAATGAGTATTCTTTGGTTCTGGGGTGTAGTGTTCTATATATATCTATGAGGTCCAACTCGTCGAGTATGGCATTCAAAGCCTTTGATTCTTTGCTTAGTTTTTGCCAGGGTGTTCTGTCTATTTCTGATAGTGGAGTGTTGAGGTCCCCTACTATTAATGTATTTTTATCTATATGTCTCTTTATTCTGGTTAAGAGTTGGCTTGTGTATCTTGCTGCTCCCCTGTTGGGGGCATATATATTTATAATTGTCATAACCACTTGTTGAATACTTCCCTTAAGAATAATATAGTGCCCTTCTGTGTCTCTAACTATAGTCTCTAGTTTAAAATCCAATTTATCTGATATGAGAATTGCTACCCCAGCTTTCTTTTGAGGTCCATTTGTGTGAAAGATGGTACTCCATCCCCTTACTCTCAGTCTGAATGCATCTTTGGCTTGGAAATGAGTCTCTTGTAGACAGCAAATGGATGGGTATGTCTTTTTATCCAATCTGCAACCCTGTGGCACTTTATGGGAGTGTTTAAACCATTTACATTGACACTAAGAACTGAGAGATAGAATTTTAATGATGCCATGTTGCCAGTAAAGTCTTTGTTTGTATCGGTTGTGACTTTCTGTTCTGTATCACTCTTGGGGCCTTTTTACCTTTATAGAACCCCCCTTAATATCTCCTGTAGGGCTGGTTTCGTGGTTACGAAATTGGTTAATGACTGGCAATTCTGGAATGTCTTTATTTCTCCATCCATTCTGAATGACAGCCTTGCTGGATAAAGGATCCTTGGCTGCATGTTTTTCTCTGAAAGAGCTTTAAAAATGCCCCCCAACCCTTTCTCTCATTCCAGGTCTGTGTAGACAGGTCTGATGTAATTCTGATGACTTTGCCTTGGTACGTGAGAAATTTCTTTGCCCTGGCCGCTTTCAATACTGTATCCTTGGATCTAATATTTGCGAATTGCACTATGACGTGACGTGGCGTAGGTTTGTCATGGTTGAGCTTGGGAGGGGTCTTCTCTGCCTCTTGGGCATGAATGTTTGTTTCCCTCGCTAGATTAGGGAAGTTTTCAGCTACAATTTGTTCAAATATCTCTTCTAGACCTCTGTTTTTCTCCACCTCCTTGGGGATGCCGATGATTCTGACATTGGATCGTTTCATTGAGTCAGTAATCTCCCCTAACCTACATTCGTGGGCGTGGATTTTTTTAAGACCAGCATCTATTTTCGTTTTTTCCTCTATTAACCCATCCTCCAATTCACTAATCCGTTCCTCTGCTTCGGTGACCCTGGCTGTCAGAGCCTCTAGTTTTGCCTGCATTTGGCTCGTAGAATTTTTAATTTCTGTCAGATTTGCTCTCATTTCTGTCTTTAGGGATTCTATATTCTCAGTAACCTTTTCGTTTATACTTTTTTCAATTCTACTCATCATTTTGACCATCGTTACTCTGAATTCCATTTCTGATAATTTGGTTACATCCATATCCATTATTTCTGTGGCAGAGGCCACAGACTCACTGTCTTTTCTTTGCTGGGGGGGGGGCTTCTCCTTCTTGTCATTCTGATGAGGAGAGGTTGCGGGGTTGTCCAGAGCCCAAATTATTGACTGGGTCCCAGGCCGTGCCCCTTGTTTTATAGGGATCTTAGGGGTGTGGGCTTCTTCTTTAAAGATTTTATTTATTTATTTATTTATTTATTTATTTATTTATTTATGTGGCAGAGAGCCAACCAGAGAGAGAGGGAACAGAAGCAGGGGAGTGGGAGAGGAAGAAGCAGGCTCCCAGCGGAGGAGCCCGATGAGGGACTCCTTTCCGGAACGCCGGGATCATGCCCTAAGCCGGAGACAGGCGCTCAATGACTGCGCCACCCAGGCACCCGGGTTGTGGGCTTCTTGATTTTTCAGCCTGCCTTCTGTATTCTGGGGGAGGGGCCTGCCGCGCCGATACTCAGGCAACCCTGTTTGGTTAGAGTCTCCGCGTCCCCTGCGAGGGGGGATGGGGATGGGCACTCTCTGAGCCGGTCTTTCCAGGCTTTTGTTCTCTGGCGGCTTTCCCTGGTGGTCGGCTATGCCTCTTCTGAGGGTCAGAGCAGCAGCGGCCAAATTTCAGCCTCTGTCACAGAACAGAGGGATTGCGGCCGGTTCTCTACTAATGTTCTGGCCACTTTAACTCTGTTACTGTTGGTGCTGCTCAACCCTGCAGTGTCCTGGGATGTGCGCCCCACACCCGGCGTCCCAGCCCTCACTTCCAGGGCCGGCGCGTCTCTGTCCTTTGTGTTTCTAACGCCGCCAGCCGCCTGCCGCCCCACGCGCTCTGGAAGCTCCGGTCTCAGTCTGGATCCAGTGAGCGCACCGGGATTCCGGTGTTCCGCAAGATGCCTGGTGGCGCGCGCACCCGGCTCACGGTCTCAGTCTGTTTTCTCGCAGGTGCTGTTCCGCGAGCCCACCGGCTCCCCCGTGCAGGTGGCTACCGCTTCCCGGCGCCCCAACGCGGTGGGTCCCTCCCCCTTCCGTTTATCTTCCGATATCTGTGCAAGGTTTCACGCTCCCCGCTTCGTACCTCAATACTCAGCGCTGGAGATGTTCATTTGTAGAGATCCAGATGCATCTTCCTGCGTCTCAGGCTGGTTCCGTGGATGTTCAGGCTGGTCTGGTACCTATCCAGCTCGACTCAGGGGACCAGCTGAAAAAGGGGTCCCCTACTCCTCCGCCATCTTAACTCCCTCTTTGGTTTGTCTCCTAAGCCTGAACGCGGAGCCACAGCCCTGTGCCCCTGGGACCGCGCACCAGGTGGTCATGCCAGGCAGGGCCAGGCACGACTGCCCTCCCCATGCTGAATCCGAGCAGCCTCTCCACGGCCCAGCTTGGCCTCAGTCTTTGGTCTGCGAGTCCCCTGGGGAGATTAGGTCAGCCACCTAGCGGGGAATGGCGGCAGTCGAAGGATGGGGCAGGACCTAACAGGCCGCGGTGACCACCAGACTACACACCACCCTGCTCAGCCCCCGCTCCTTTCAACTGCTGCTGTGGGTGACGGTCTTTTTGATGCTGTTGGTGGGGCCATTTCAACTGCTCACCGAGTCTTTCCCCTTCTCCATTCCAGGTCTTTCTCCAACGAACAAGGCTGTCCAGAAGAGGGAGGTGGGTGGTGGAAGGGAGAGGCAGCCTTTGCCTAACACAGTTGGGAGTCAGTGAGTAGAAAGAAGGAAATGGAGAACTCTGTAGCACGTTCTGTGTGTTCCCTAGTGGACCCTGGGAGATGGAGCCCTTACCCGCAGGGTTAGGCGGCTCAACAGGGGCCACCGTGTGGCTTTCCTTCATCCCTCACTTCTTACTCCTGCTCCTTACATCACCCAACAAACTCCCTGCACCCCACCCAAGACCGAAGGTGCTCTGGATGCAACCTTTCCACGTCTGTGGCCACAGTGAAGAAATAACAAGAGTAGGATCCAACTTGCTCTTGCATAGTCACCGCCAGGACCCCACCCGGCCTCTCCAGCTGCACTGCGTCGGGTCTCGTGGACATACACGCTAAGATGGAGTTTGGAGGGCAAGATTTGGATTGCAGATAGGGATCTGGGAAAGGCAGGGCAGAACAGGACTGCGGACAAGGAGAAGTCGAGTATAATTCAGCCCCTACAAACCCTCGGCCCAGCCAGCAGGCTCTGCAGCACACAGGGCCCTGAGTAGTCCGGCCTTGGGCCTTTGTCCCCAGACCTCGCTGAGTCACGGGAAGGGCGTGACCTTGGATGTGGGGCAGCAAATTCTTCCCAGAGCGGGGAGCTGGTGGCGATCCCCTCATCTGCCACATGGCAGGATGGTGCTGTTACTCACCGCCTGGCCTGTACCCCTATGTGCAGGGAGAGACTGGGGGCAGCGGCTTAATGTGGTTTAGTCTTCGACAACCAGCGCATTGCCTGGCTCGGGTGGACAACCAACAGCTCCTAAATGATTTAATATTAAATATCAATGACTAAGAAAGCTCCTAGTATGTTCTTCATTTGGCAGGAAGAGCTGGAGCCCAGGGTGATGGAGCGGCCTTCCCCAGGTCAGGGCAGGAGAGGGACTGATGGTCTCTAATGCACGTATTTGATTCCAACTGCCCTGATCCCTTCTGCTGCTCCCAGACAACTAGACCGATAATACAATGCGTTCTCTCATTTTGATTCTCTGCTGGACATGTACACCCAGAAAGATTTACAGCCATATTAAAAATAACAATGAACAAAAAATCCAGAACCATTAACACCTATGAGCCCCAGGGCTGGAAGGCACAATGACAATGCCCACACCCCGTGAGGAGGGGAGAGGTTAGGCTGTTGCCTTGTGTGTTGGATGGAGCCAATTGCTCTATTTCTTGAAAGGTGATCCCAAGCTCTACTTTTAACAGAGACTATTCTAGACCAAGTCTATATATTTATATATAATTTTGCCTCTTGGCTGATGAAATGATGCACCTTCTCTGCCACCCTCCCAACTCTGGGGAGGCACATTCGAAGGAGGGCAGGTCCTTTGGGACGGCACCATAACAGAGCTAGGGATGCCCTGGGTCCAGGAAGGGTGGCATGTTTATCTGCCTGGCGGGCTCCAGTGTGGGGTTGCATGCGGAGGCACAGGCATGTGCTTTCACGGTGTCCTGACCATTTAGAGAACCCGTGCTGTGATTGAGACTGTCTCTCTCACAGACCCTGCCCCAGCCCAAACCCCAACGCTGCCTTATCAAGCCACCAGCTGCCATTCCAGGGGAATCTGGTGATTAGTTCCTAAGTTTGGCCATCTGCAGGATGTAAGAAGAATAGAAGGAAGCTGGGGTCTTGGCAGCCACATTTATAATTAGCAGTGTGATGATTTTCAGGGTGCTCACTGAATGGAGCTTGAATGTTCGTGCTTCACCACGTTGCTGCGATCGGGGGCTTGATAATTACAGCCGTTTGTGCAGAGCCAAGCACCTCTCCCTACGAAATAGCTGCCCCGTGCGGCTTGCTCGTCAAGTTGAGCTGAGTTGCCACGACAGGCGGCAGGAAAGCCCGTAAGTCAACGGCATGAAAGGGCGCTTGGCGTATTTACAGCACCGACGTCGCAGGTCCCTTTCATTTATGCACTGGTTCTTCTGGGCCACCGGTCAAACTCCACGGCCCTGACATATTTCCGAATCTGGGCAGGGGGAGGGGAGACGCTGGAGTAAAGCTGGGTCCTTGCATCTCTCTGGGAAGCACCCCCCAGGGAAGTTTGCAAGCCTCGGACACCGTGCTGTGGGGAGGCCATGGGACTCTTCACACCCGTCCTAAAGAAGACGGGATTTGGAAACAAGTCCACTAGCGTCAAGTGAAAAGGGAGGCCTGTGAAGCCATCGTATTGTCCCTCGTGGGCTGGCCTCGTCCCCGGCTGTGCAGGGCTCATGGGTGTGTTCTCATTTTGTCCCTGCTGTGGAGTGTCCGGACAGGCGTTGGGGGTGGCTTCCGCTGAGGCCAGGGAGGTGCACGAGGGCTGCGAGAACATCTTTGTGGAGATCTAGGAGTCTTCAGCGAGGCCGTGAGGATGGCAGGTCATTGCACACAGACGCACAGATGCAGGCACACCTTCTCGCTTCATTCGGAGACAAAAGGAAGCACGATGGTCAGTGGGAGAGCACCGAGAATCTCTCGGCGTGGAGGGAGGGGTGAGACCCACAGGGGAGGGGAGGGGCCCAGGGAGCATGCCCTCAGGGAGCAGTCCTCCTCCTCAGGGGTCATCTCGCTCACTCCAGACGGAAACCTGAGGGTCAAGTTTGCACCTGCCCCGGGCTGTGCTCCCAGCCCTTGTCTGTGGATCAGGCCACCCTCCTCTCTCCTTCCCTTTCTAGGGCTTTCCACCTGGCTCCCTCATCTGCCTCATTAGTGACATGTGAATATCCCATGGACCACTTTCTCCATGTCATTTGTTCCCCAGCAAACTCTGCAAACTCAATTAAAACTGAACTGAGATTGGAGAGGCCTGGAAAGGCAGGCAGCTAAACCGCGGATTCTCGTGACTGGGGGGTGAAGCAGCATACACCACACCGGGCCACCCCGGAAATGCCTGGTAGCAATGGCCCAGAAACCCCGACCCAGTGCCGACCCCAGGGGGAATGCATCCTGACAACAGGGAAAAGTCATCGGCTTTCGGGAAAGGACGTCATTTTCTCCCAGCAGCTGGGGTGTGTGCGTGTGTGTGTGTGTGTGTGTGTGTATGTGGGGGCGGGGGAGGGATTCAAAAAGACAGGCACAGCCAGATATGGCCAGCATTTAGAACAAACATCTTATGGGTTGTTTAAATTAGAGACAGTCACAGATAAAGACATATTTCATCCAGCTGTTTGCTCAGGACTTAGCCCTAATTCTATCTCAAACGCTGTTCATTGTTTAAAGTCTTTATATTCCGAAGTTGTTCCCAAGCCTATCTGCAGGGGAAGAAGCAGAATGCTGATAGCATTGGGGAGCTGGCCTGGCAGGATTGGGTCTCAGGAAAAGAAGGAGATAAACGCCCGAGTGGGAGGGCCCCTCTCAGTGACCGGATTCTGTGCAGTGGCGAGACCTCAAGCGACACCACAGCTCCAGGCTGCCCCCCGGGCCCGCTGGGCAAAGGGGCCAGAGCAGCTGGGGCCACCGAGGCCTTTTCCGGAGCCAGGACCTGGCCCCGAGGCCAGGTGGAGGAAGAGGAAGAGGAGTGGCTTCCCGTCTGTGTGAGTCTCTCCCAAAGTAGGGCCCGCTGGCCCCGGGCAGGAAAAAGATGGCCTTCTCTGATAGGAGCGCTGTTTAATTGTTTGGAACAATAGATTCGAGGCTTGGTAAAGGCATTATTTGAACTCAACTATTTTGTCGCCTTATGAGAAAGCTTATTATGTGATTCTGATCTGATTAGTGTGGAACTGAGCTAAGTGATAGATGAAGCAATTGCTTTCCTGAAATACCAAAACCACAAGCAGCCTGGGTTTCATCTTTGCAGTCATTCGCTGGGGTTTCTGAAACAGTTTAGGTCAAAGTGCAAAATAATATATTCAAAAGAGAGGGGTCAAATATACTCATGGCCCAGCCTCATCCCTATACATCCGCATAACAGCTGGCCTAGGAAGGGCTCGCGCGGCCCGCAGACATGTGAGAGAGGAGCACAGTGCCTGGAAGCCAGGCCGGAAAGCGGGATGAGGAAGACAAAGGTGGGAGCAGGAACACGGCGCTAGAAGCCGTCCAGGAGTGACGGCGTTTCAATGAGGAGACGAAGGGTAAATGTCTGGGTGCGAGACCACCACACCTATCCAGGTACAACCAGGTCCCAGGCCCAGATCAGACTCACAGCACGGTGCTCACGGAACGGTCGAGGAACAGGGGCTCTTGGAAGCTGTTTCCAGGGTGGTGCCTAGTTGGTGTGGATGACTTGTTGAAGGGAGAGGGAGAGAGACTGAATTGGTGGTCAGATTAGAGCGGGTCCATTGGAGATGGAAACAAGGAGGTCAAAGCCAAGAGCGCAGAGAGTAAGCAACAAAGTCAGGAGAGGTCAGGGCAGGTGCAGGGCTGGGAGGAGGATGGCGTGTTCGTTCACAGTGGGTCACCTGAGGTGATCGCCTGAGTGACAGGCCTTGATTCCATCCCACCATGTAAGGCCACGGTAAGACTGCTGTGGTCCATTGTGAAACAGACTGTTGGACGTGTGAAGCCAATCCAGTTGTTCAAGTAAAAAATGAATTCACCACTATTCCTATATAAATTGCATACCCGTCTGAAGGGGCACCTGAAGGGTCCAGGAACATCTCTGTGAGGTAGAGAATGATTAGGAGATTATTCTTCTTCCCCAAGGAAAGAACATTTGCTCAACAGAAGCCAGCTGAGTGTGTTTATGCATCATGAATATTCATGATGGCTAATGCTAGTTAAGATAGGTATGTGCGATCAGTGTCCGACTATGAAAAACTCTAAAGTGGGGGGTCTCCAACTCCCGTGCCTATCTGGTCCCAGGCAGAAATATAACAATGAGTAGAAAATAAGCTTATTTCATAAGGAGTCTATTTCGGCTATCAATTGCCACATAACAAAGCACACCCAGGCTGAAAGACTGAAAGCAACCGTTTATTATTATCGCTCCTATTTCATGGGTTGACCTGACTCAAAGTCCCAGAATGTTACTTCCACATTTTATGGATCAAGCAAATCACTAAGATCAATTCAGATGCAGATATCTTTGCTCCTTATTCCCTGCGTTCTTGCCTCTGAACTTCTTGTCTTTACATCCAACTCTCTCCAAGATCTCATTCACCAACCAGGCACACTCTCTGAAGACCACCACCATCTAGCACACCAGGACCTCACGATCAGAAAAACTGAGTCTGGGGCCAAATTGGGCTGTAGATAATCCGGGTGGCCTCACAGCAAGACGTTTCACCTGGGTTTCCTCATCTGTAAACCCTGCCTGTTGTTGAGGGGTGACTGGTCACGTTGCAGAAGAGAGTCCGGGGAGACAGTGCCATGGCGGCCATCTTTGGAAAAACCATCCCCTGCGGGGTCTTCGATTGTGTTCTTGCCGAAGGAATTCACTTGGCTTTGCACATTAATTGCATCGACATATTTTGTACAAAAAATAACTGTGCTCTCCCCTACTTTTCTCGAAATACAGGTTTAGTTTTCATTTTCCTTCTCTCGACAGAGAGGTAATACAGTAAATATTTCACTTTTCTTTTACCGTGTCTAGAAGAGGCGACAGGGCAGACATGGTGGCAAGTGGCAACGGAGACTATTGCAGGGAGCTCCTAGGGAGTGGCAGGGACTGTGGAAAAGCGGAGCCGTATGTCCCACGTACCAGAGTGGCCAGCGTCAGCTGCGGTGATGATTATCATGTGAGAAAGACTGTTGGTTACATTGCCTATAATGTACTCTGAAATACTTCAGCACGTTCTGTGTGATACATACGTGTGTACAATTTCGTTTTAATCATGCCTTAGGTGCAGTTAGTTAACAATTGAAGTACCCTTCAAATTAGAAATCCATACTCCAGGGTGGTTAGTTACCATTTGAAGGACCCTAATCAAAGGTCTACATTCCAGACATGCTATCTGAACTGTACATGGGTCCTTAATAATCCTAAGCAGGGTGACTCTACCTCGTGGTCGACGTCGCTGCTTTACAGCCGACATTCAGGCATAATAGTACACAGTGCATGTGCGCACCTGGGCCTCTGCCACGTCGGGATCCCATGGGCACCGCTGAAATCAGGGAACTCATTTGCATGACTGAATCCCCTAGGGTCACACCTGGCCTGCAAAAGAGAGCAACCCCAGAGCTTTCGGCAGATTCAGGCACTCCCCTCATACTTTGCAAAGCCTTAGTGAAGGGAGTGTCTTTCCGACCTTCTTGTGGTAGTCGTGGGGGTGGGCCCCTGTGCGGGTCACACGTGATAAATCCAGTTCCTTAAGTCCTTGGATTCCCTCCTCTACCTTATCCCAGGGATCCTCTGGCCTCTCGACTTCATGAAATGTAGACCACTGTTGAGTCCCAAGTTCAGTCAACCAACAAGTCCATTGTTAACAGCCACCTCCAAAGGCAGGAGCCGACACATGAAATCCAAAAACCAGTAAAAATGCACTGATAGCAATGAACTTGTTTCTTTCTGCTAGTATCTTCCTCCCTGTCTAGTCTACCACGCTTGAAATGCAGCCCCATACTTGTTAGCCTGTTAGAAAAGTCATGCAGTCCTCTTGGTGTATAACTTATTTCTCCCTGGGCCATCGTGTGTGCCTGTACCCCTGCAGGATGCTGAGACGGAGCCTCATATGGGTCCAGCGGCACCATGCGGCCGTTATGGAGGGGCTTGAGGAGAACAGGCATCACTTTTCAGGGCATCTGCCCCACTGGGGGAAGGCTATCACAGGGTTTTTAACCAAACAAGTCTAGTGTCCCTGGAATCTGGAGCACAAACCCCACTTGTACTGGTAAGACCTGGATGCCAGTTTCATGTGACGATCCTTCCCACCAGATGTTCCCAGTCTCAGTTTCAGGAGCGTATTTTTCCCTCATTTAATGCTCTGGCTTTCACATGAGAAACTTGATGAGATTGTGAATATAATCTCTGTTGTAATTCAGCAACCAATGCAATTAAATTTTGTGTTTAAGTTTTAGCAACGTGAGCCCTAGGACAACGAGAAATAAGATTCTTAGGGCTCTCCAAGAAACTCCCGTCTGTTGGACCATGACTTGAGCTGAGAGCCAAAGACCCTGAGCTTGTCATTTTCTTTCTCTCTGTGCTCAAGTGCACTGCGAAGGATCCAGCCATCCCACACCATAGACCTTAACAGTCATCACTATTACTATAGGGTCAAGTGTAGCAGCCACTTGGGCTCCCAAGGCACATGCTTAATTGGCGCTTCATCATAATCCACCACAGGTAATAGCTTGACTAATTGTGAGGGCACTGTACTGTGGCTTACTAGCATGTCATCTCCCATTGCTAGTGAGCTCAGCAGCATGCTCAGACCAAAAGGCACCACCAAACCCATCCCCGAATCCTATCCTTGCAAGTCTATCTCCCGAGACCACTCAAAGTTACAGCCGTTTATCAGTTAGGGTCCCATCAGAACAGAAAGCACACAGCAATTTGTACAGGGAAAGTTTAATATAAACAACTAGTCACAGGAGACTGGAACAATGGGAAATTGATGAGAGTTAAGGAATATTCCAAAGAAATGCAAAATTGCAGATCTAAGGTGCAGCCCTGCCCCTAAGATTAAGATAAAGCACCCAGGTAAGAGATATAGCCCCTCATCTCCCAGGCTTGGGTTCCAGGCCTCCTTGAAGGAGAGGATGTTCCTGTGGTTTCCTGGATATCTGAGAAATCAATCACTGTAGTGCCATGTCTGTGGAACTTGCTGGAATTCCACCTTCTAAAGTGCTGGAGGAAGCTGTCCATGAGAAGGTGCTGTGCCTCAGAACTTAGGAAAGTCATGCACAGAGAGGTAACTCCCTGGTGGCACTCAGCTGCAAAGCTGCTCACGGGCTGCTTGGGGGAAGTTGCTGGCCACTGGGCACTGCTGGCCACCATGTGCCCCAAGCCCCAGCTTCTGGAGAAACTCCATGGGCCAAATCCTGGAGAGGAGCACACCTTCCTCCTCCAGTGTCCCTCCCAGATTCTGTATTGACAAAGCATCATCATGTTCCAGCTGGCTAAGGAGAAATAGTCACAAGGTTCACCTCTATTATAGCAGAGCACGTAGTGAAGGATGGATTCGAAGACAAGTTGCAATAAACTGAGAAACAGACAACCACTTTCACACTTGCAAGAGTCCTAGTTTAGACAGTAAGTTATATAGTTAGCTTGATCATTAGAAATGATTTCTTAGAGATGTAATGAGTACGTTTCATGCATGTTCTTCCATCCTTGAATGAACGGGATTTGAGAATCTTACAGGCCTAGTAGCCCAGCACTCGGGAGGAATACCTTCAGTCTGCAGCTCCATTCGATTCTTTGGCTCATAATTGACTGACTTACGATCTTGCCTAATCTCACCAGAAGGAGAGCTGAATCTGCTGTTAGAACACTGTGTCATTTTTGTCTCCGAGTTCCTGCTGAGAGGAGAGTAGGAACTTTGCAGAATTTGCAAAACAGGTACGGGGTTTTTTGCATGCTCACTAATAAATGCTTCCATTTTACAGCTTAGTTCTGCTTACCATAGGGCCCAGTGTTATCAGATCTTCCAGTTTTTTAAGAAACACCACAAATCTGGCTTTTCGGGGAAATCTCCAAGTTTGTAAATGTTGGCAAGTGAATTTGGCCCATGTTGTTAGCCGAATAAAATCCACGTTGGCATAACCTTGGATAGCTTACTTAATCTCTCTGTGGTTCCATTTCTATAGCCATCAAATGGGACTAATAATAATAATAATAATACTTCATAGGGCTGTTATGGACAAGTACGGGTATATATTTAACACTGATCAGGGACTAGGCAACAATAAGCACTATGTGTGTTGCCCATTAAAACATTAATGAGTAAATCTCTGCCAGCCGTGTGTCCAGGGGCTCCCTACGTTTGACCTCTCCTTTCCAGGTTCCCATGTTGCCCATTTGCATTGTTCTGTTAGTGTCACCTGGTGAATCTACGGAGGGGACAGAAGTAAGACTCTCAATAAATAACGCAGTGAAGGAAACAACTTTCCCAATGAGCTGGAAGAGTATACACGCTGAAAGAAGTCTTCAGAACTCCCTCTTCTCAACACGACTGCCTTCTCTTCCCATCTGCTGTTCTGCTGTCGCGAGGCTAAAAGCAAATATATGCATTGCTGTTGCCAGCCACTCGGAGCTGACTCGGTCCAGTTCTGGGCACAGGGTAGGTGCTCCGTGAAAGTGTTGACTTATCTGGACATAGTAAACGCATATGCTCATTGGAGCTCAAATGCCAGATGCGTCATCTGGAAGCCATCTTGCCCTGGTACAAATGTTAGCCCAATACTTTGGCATAAAAGCACTAGAGATCAGCCTAGTATTTCTATTTGAGCCTGGCCCACTGGTTAAAATCTTGAAGCTCTAATCAAGGCTTTTAATCTCTCCTCCATGGCAGTCAGAGTGGTTACCTCAGGAGTAGATAGATCTGAACCTTGAGTGCAGGCAGAAGACTGTGGCTTCTTTAGAAGCCTTATTGCTTCTCCCTTTTCTCACACCTTTTGTCTCTGAGAACTGAAGACAGGTAGGAAGAGGGGTAAGAGAGAGGAGCAACAGATCTGTGACTAGGAGGCTTGGTATTAGTGAAGGAAGGAATTGTTGGAGGAGGCAGGCCATCTCTGAACAAGGCTTTCGGCTCTTAACAAGATGGTCAGGGAATAGGATTAGTCAGCCCTTTGGGGGAAGCCATGCAGGGAGCAATGCCAACCTCTCAAAGCCTTTCTACACTCAAATGGGTATAATTGCGATGTGGGCAATGGGACCCCCTGTTATGTCTTCTCCAGCTTCCCAGGGGGTCACTGCACCCACACTCTCTGCAGCCCTGGTCCCTAAGGATTTCAGGCAGTTTTCCTCTGGGCGCCGCCATCTCAGGCCCCAACTTATGCATAACATTTCCAGCCAATGACTTTCTCGGCCAACACATTTAGTGGTAAACAGAAGTAAAGTTCTCACTTCTGATCTTCACACTCAATAGTCAATGCTCGCAATGTTTGCACAGCCCTCCTGAGCTAGAGGTAAAGTCCATCAATAGGGGTTTTGGCTAGAAACAAGGAGGGACCCTCCTACAAAAGGGAGGACTTCCCTTAAAAACCTTTCCACCACAACTGACCCCCAATCCTGAAAGGACTCAGGAAGCCTTTCTTCAGAAGACACAACTGGCCTTTTCGTTCCAGATTCTCAGAGGAAAGTGATCATTTTCCTGAAAGGAAGGGATCCCTGAAATCCAGCCCCTCTTATACCCTGCTAACAACACAAATCCGGTGGGACTATTTCATTCACACTGGAGAAAACTCCCAGGAGAAAGCATTCACAATATCATATTTTAATTCCATTTCAACTCTGCAAAGCATATTGATTCAAAGCCTGGATTTTAAAGTCAGTCTTCCCCGGGGTTGCATGCCAG
This sequence comes from Ursus arctos, assembly GCF_023065955.2. Taxonomy (NCBI): domain Eukaryota; kingdom Metazoa; phylum Chordata; class Mammalia; order Carnivora; family Ursidae; genus Ursus; species Ursus arctos. The sequence goes on from NW_026622841.1 coordinate 54,391,269, forward strand.
CTCTACCACTTTCTGATGTTGAAGAATCGTCCCTCCTCTATACCTTGGGTACCTTGTCTTTGGAATGAGGACATTAACAGTCCCTCATCCCTAGGAGTGTGGTAAGAAACAAGTGAAATAGCAAACGGAAGCTTAGGAGAGTGCCTGGCATACAGTAGGTGCATCATAAGTGGTGCCTATCACCATTGGGGCTGCTGCTTTAGCTCCTATTTTCTGTTTTTTATTTGACTAAGAGGAACCAAGGTTTGCATGGGGTATAAGGCTGTGGGGCTATGTAGATGTACTGGCTTGAGCAGCAAAATATAGAGTTTCAAGTAAATAGGAAAAATGGAGGAAAGAAAAGCATAATACAGTTGAAAACCATTGAACTGGGTTCAAAAAGGTTCATGCGTGTTTTTATAGAGCAAACATCTAAACGCTGCTAGGTGCTTGAAACCGTACTGTATGCTGGGAATGAAAATATGAGCAAAATGTAGTGTCTGCTTCCTTCAAGAAGCTCAACACCTCGTACGGGGATTCGCGGGTCAAGAGGCCAGGAGAGCACAGCGCAAATGACTTTGCTATTACGTGGTGTGAGACGGGAGGTGCTGTGCACAGTGGCTTCTCAGGTCCTTTCAGGATGGGAGAGGGGTCAGCTGTGGGAGGGCTGTAGGGAAAGTTCTCATTATAGGCGGTCCCTCTGTCTTTCTCTAACCCTTTGATTGATTTTGCCTCTGGTTCGGGAATGCTGTGTAAGCATTGGACCAGTCGTATCCTGGAAAGGTATTCTGCACAATCTTTGAGCAGAAAGAGCTTCTCGAAAGAAGTGGCATCTAAGCCATAAATTGAAGGGTGAATTCGAATTAGGTGTAGAGCGGGGAAGATTGTCCTGGGCAGGAAAATTAATATGTGCTGATGCCCAATAAGGGGCAAGGGTGGCTTGAGGAACTGCGGGTGATTCAGTGCAGCCAGGTGTTTGGAGCTCCAAGGATTAACGAGAGCGATCAGACCACCAGTGGTCTTCTAAGTTACATCGCACACCCTGACCCTTGTTTGAAAGTGGTAGGGATCCAATGAAGGTGGCGTGACATTTCAATGTCACTCTATTGCTCCGGGAGAATGGATGTGAGAAGCCAGACGGAGTGATCCGGGTTAGCAGAGGACAGAGCCTGCGACATGGCAGTGGAAGTCGAATGGAGAACCACAGAGTGATCAGACAGGATGTTTATAAGTCAGAACCACAATGACTTGGAGATTTAGTGGATTGGACTGGGAGCAAAGGGAAACTGAAGGGCTAAGGCAAATAGCAGCTTTCTGGTTTGGGCAGCCGGGCAGATGAGCAGATGGCTTTCGGGCTTGCAGGGAACCGACATGGGACGGGTTTCAAGGATGTTGTGCTGTAGGTGCTTATGGACACCCAAGTAGAGATGAGCCAAAGGGTATATGGCTCTGAAGTGCAGGAAAGGGTTCTGCTGAGAAATCTCACACACACGCACGCACACATGCACACAAACACGCACACACGCACGCATGCATATAAGCACACATATGTGCACACGTGCATGCACATATACATATATGCACACACATGCACGCATGCACACAAACACGCACACACGCACGCATGCATATAAGCACACATATGTGCATACATGCATGCACATATACATATATGCACACACACATGCATGCACATGCGTCTTGGCTCTGTTCTCATGGCTCAGTGAAATATTATCAAGGCTACTGGGGTTGCTGGGTGAGTACCTCTTCCCTCCAAGCCACTCTTCAAAGGGACTCCTGTGGTCCAGAGGATGGATCAGCGTCTCTCAGGGATCTAGTTTCTCATCCCTACACCCGGCTGACGGAGAGCCCAACAGTGAATAAAGCTGTTACCCTACAACTCGTCACCATTCGAAGCAGAGAACTGCCTCTCGGGGACGGGATGGGGACACAGCTAGTGCTCCGTGGTGACATGTCTTGGCAATAGGTGACCCCACACGGGGCAGGCCCCCTGTCAATTTTGTCTTAGCCGCTCTTTCCTTGTTTTTAGGGGATGAATCAGCTCCAGTAGGGCTCCCTGTACTCTCCCCCGTAACTGCGGATTGGGATGACTAGCTTCCTCAGCCAGCATTAAAGTGTGTTAAATGTTTGAGGGAATGCTCTCTTTGGTGCTTAAAGCTCACTCCCACCAAGCATGCTCCAGGAGCCCACGGGAAAAATAAGTCCCTTGCCATCCACCAGATGTGTTTATTGCAGAGGGAAGAGAAGCCTAAGCAATTCTCCCCAAGTGGTCAGAATCTTAACAAGAGTAGGAATTCCCTTCACATTCAGATACAGCATTAACCACACCCATAAACTAAATCTAAAAACAGCAGACATAATAATAAAAAGATATTTATGGAGGCAATGTATGGGAGGTAATAGTAAAGAGACTCCCCCCCCCCCATCTCCCCGTCAGTCCCGGAGCTCTGTAGTCCTGAGTAACTGGCAACCTTCCATCCTCGTAAACTCCAAGAGCTGCTGAGTTCCTAGCACATGGCCTCATGCCCCTGGGGCCGTGGGTCCTCGCAGAAAGGTGAAAGGACCAGCTCGCATACATTGTGTTGAAACAGGGCACATATTGCATGGAGCACTGGGTGTTATACGCAAACAATGAATCATGGAACACTACATCAAAAATTAATGATGTACTGTATGGTGACTAACATATAATTTAAAAAAATAATTAAAAAAAAAGAAAATGAAAGAGGTCTTTCACATTCATACTAAAGCAGAAAGTTTCCCCGTGTTTATGGGAAATCACGGATGTTGTGTGTGTTTTAAAGTTTTCATTTAAGTCATGAGCAAAAACATCAGATCCACTCGCAGGCTGTCCCCAGGCCATAAGGACAGCCACCCATTTCCAGGCATGGGAAGCCAAAGACTCAGGGCGGGGTGCGGGACGGGGAGGAGCAACAGTTTCTGAACGAAATCCTGGAGGATAGCCTATGGTGAGGGGTGAGGAGGAACAGAGTGGCGGCAGCAGGGGGAGAAATAAGAACGTGCTAAATTTATGTTCACGTTACCCCTTTCTTTCTAGATTTCAAAGCTCTGCATATACCAATTAAACCTGGATCATCATCCGAGATGAGCAGCCGTGCCCCATTTCACAGATGGGGACAGCATGCCTGTGAGTGGTAAAAGCCACAACAGCAGTAGAGCTATGAATAGAACCATGTCTCCCCCCCCCCTCCGGCCCCCAGCTGCCCCAAGGAGGCTGCTTCCGTCCCTTCTGAGTGAGTTGGAGCCAAAACCTCAGACTGGAACAGAAGCAAAGTCAACCCAGCCTTTCCTGCCCTCCCTGCTTCAGGGGGAGCTGGGGCTCAGCCCGCTGCTGCTGCTGCTGCTGCTGCTGCTGGGTGGGGAGGGGTCTTTGGAACCAGACCTCAGAGAGGCAGGGCTCCCATCTGCTCTTTGTGGACATGGAATCTCTCGGGGTGATTTCTGCAGAGCAGAGTTCGTTCCAGGCCCTGGGCTGGATGCTCCTTTTGCAGATGCGTAGGGGCCGTGTGCTCTTTGTGTTCCTGGCCATTACTCTCCCACCCTTGAAGAGACTCGGATGAGAAGCACATAAGGCGGCTTCGGTGTGTCGGTGGCTCAGAAATGATGAGGGGGCGGCAAAGACACAAGATTCGATCCTCATCTTTAATCCGGCACCAGCACCAGCACAGCTGGTAATTTGCTTCCGTGGGACTTTGGTTTCAGAGAGGACGATTCCATTTAGAAAGGACGCGGTGTTTTCCCATCAGGCTGATGAAACTGTCTTCCCTGGATGGTAGGATGCCTGCAAATTTGAAAACAGGAAAGCATTTTGCTTTGCTGCAATTCACTTTTTGGTTAAATAGTATTCAAAGAGGTAGGTAGGGAGATAAAACTCATTCTGTCATTTTCCAGCCCTGAGGGAAAAAAGGAAAGCAAGAAAGGGTAGCAAAATATGTAAAATAGTGCAATTGTAAGATAGAACCCCAATGCTGGTCTTGGCTACCTCCCATTTTCTAGGAAAAGTTCAAGCAGTCACTTAATAAGCCCAGAGTCTAAAACAGACACTGATTTTGACACTGTCCGTTTGTGTGGAGTGTGATAAAAAAAAATCTTAGCAAAGCTATTAGGGCAGTAATTACTGGGACCCTTGAAGTTCTGTAAGCCCTATAAGGGGTCTTGGGCTGCTGTCCACTGCCGCATTGGAGATTGTGGGATCATCAACGTTTCTTCCCCCGTCTTTTGTTTTCCAAGCACAGAGGTCAAATGCAGAGCAGCAAAGCAGGCAAAAAAACACGTTTGGATTTTGTTGTTGTTGTTGTTCCTATCCCTTGCTTGTTTCCCTCCTTCCCTGTCCCCTTTGTCAATTTCCCTCGTACTCTCTGTAAACTTTACCTCCCCCCTCCCCCGCCACCTTTCTATCATTCCAATCTTCAGATACTTGCCTTCTTTCTTGATTTACTAGCACAGTACATCTCAGCTGTTCTCCAGAGTGATGATGTTCTGGCTAAAAAATACACACATGCACACACACAATCAATGTGTGCTGGAATGTTACAATGTCTCTAAACCCAGCAGAATTTTTCCCCAGGAGAGGTAGAGGAGAAATGCATCCGCAGACTGCTGGCATGACTCGGAAGGTAACTTCAAGGAGAGATTTCAATTGTGATAAAATCCTTGCCCCCCAAGCTGTTACAACCTCAAGCAGAAGCACTGGAAGCAAATCTGCTGGGCTCCGTTATGACCAACACCCGCTGGACTCCCAAAACAATGCATCTGGAATGAAATGAAGTAACAGATTAGCGGGAAGGCCACATAGTGGTGGGAGTAACTGAGAATGAAGCCTTCTGCAGGTCATATCTACATATGTTTGAGATTCTTGGTCACTGCTCTGGGAAGGACATGATGCTTTCTGCACGGAGATCTTTCACAGAATAGCTATGTCTGTGGTGCACGTGTGGATGAGAAGAGCCCGAGGCGAACAGTCCCAGGACCCTGTCAACCTCTATGGGAGGAATTCTCAGACTGGCACCCCACAAATAATCTCCAGGACAAAGATTCAAGTGCAATAACCTTCTTTGGGATGGTACCCAGGGAGCACCTATAGGACAGTAAGCAGGACAGAAAGGAAAGGTGACTGACAAAGGGCAAAGTAGTTCCCACAGTGGGTGCCTTGGACTCCATTTTGCTGTGGAAATGCAGGAACCGGTGTAGAAAAGGCACTTCCAGATGTGCCCTGAATCCAATAGGATACAAGAGCTGCTGTCGGGATACATGGATCCCATGGCACGTTGACTCCTTCTCTAGGTGAACGACGTTCACTCTGGAGGCCAGGGAACGCCTTCAGGCAAAGAAATTTAGGCGCTGGCCTGCCACAGCCTGAGATGGTCTTTCACAACTTTTAATTTCTCTATTACAACAACTGATTAAATGAAATTCAGAGTCACGTGTCTCTTTGGTTAGCAGTGCTTGTATATGGGGATCCCAAGTTCTGTGGATGGGGAGTACAAGGAATTTAGAAGATTTAGTAGCTGAGTCATCTGTGAAGGGGAGAGCCACACCTGAGAGGGACTCTGAGTAAAAGTGTTCCTGTGCATTATTCTATGGGTCCTATGGAAAAAGGAAAAGTGATATGCCAATTGTACGGATATTTCTCTATAGAAGGACAGCAGAGGAGAATGAGGGGCTTTTCCTGACAGTAGCTCTCCTCCTTAACCCACCAGCTGGAGTATTCTCTAGGCTCCCTAAACACCCTGAGCGCCCTTTTGATAAAAGCCAGCCCTTAGCACCTGGGTGCATTACTGTGCATCCCTTTTCCCTCAACATACTTTGAACCAGCATTTCGTGGATAATAAGTGTACCCAATAAATGAGCGAATCAATGAATGGGTCCTGAGTCCTATCTCTCTAACGAAAAGCCTGGTCCTTGACAATTTGACAGTGACTTACTTGGAGGTTTCTGATAATTTCGTATAACCAAATGGGTGACGACATAGGACAGCAACAACCATTAGCATTTGGCTATTACACACATCCGTCATGAGAACAAGCCTGTGAGGACAGGGACAGTGTTTACCTTGCTCACTATCAACTTTTTAGGGCCTTGCAACCAGCTGTGTTGGATGAAATGAATGAATGAATGAATGAATGAATGAATGAACAACCAATGTGAAATCACAAAATGGTGTAGTTGCTAAGAGTGCAGACTTGGGAGTTAGGTTGCCTGGGTTCAAATCCCACCTCTGTCCTTTCCTAGTTCTACGATTTTGAGCAAAGTATTTAAATTCTTGGTGTCTTGGCTTCATCTTCTATAAATGAAGTTAACAGTAGTATTTATCTCACAGGACTGTTGTGAGGATCAAATCATTTAATGCATGTAAAACATTTAGAACAGTGCCTAGAGAATAGTAAGCCCAATATAAAAGTTTGCCGTTATTATGGAAGGTTAGAGTCTCCTGAACATCAAGAATTAGTTTCCCAAAAAATGGAAATATGGCCAAGATTCCCATTGTCTTTAAATAAGTTCCAAGTCCTACTTTCATCATCTGCAGAACTTTGAGATTTCAGAGCATACTACTAGACAAATGAGTTTCTGCCACCTCCAAACATTTGAAAAAATACAATCCCTATCAAAACCCCAATGATTTTTTTTCAGAAATTTAAAAAAATTCATCCTAAAATTTATATGAATTTTAAGGGACTCAGAATAGACAAAACAATTTTGAAAAAGAACAAAGTTGAAAAAGAACAAAACCTCACATTTTCTCTTTTTAAAACTTACTACAAAGCTACAATAATCAAAACAGTGTGGTACTGGCCTAAAGACAGACAGATAGTCCAGTGGAATAAAATAGTCCAGAAATAAACCCTTTCATATATGGTGAAATGATTTTTGAGGAAAGTATCATTCAATGCAGAAGGGACAGTCTCTTCAAGAACTACTGTTGGAAAACTGGATAGCCACATGTAAAAGAATGAAGTTGATCCCTTACCTTATACCATATACACAGATTAACTCAAAATGGATCAAAGACCTAAATATGAGAGTTAAAATATAAAACTCTTAGAAGAACATGTAAGAGAAAAACTTCACAGTATTGGATTTCACAATGATTTCTTGGATATGACACCAAAAGCCCAGTCAACAAAAGTAAAATGTAATACATTGGACTATATCTAAATTAAAAACATCTATGTGTCAAAGGAAATAGTCAGCAGAGTGAAAAGGCAACCCATGGAAAGGGAGGAAATATTTGCAAATCATACATCTGAGAAGAGACAAATATGCAGAATATATAAAGAACTCCTACAATCAACAGCAACAGCAAAAACCCAAACAAGTTGATTTAAAAATGGGCAAGGAACTTGAACAGACATTTCTCCAAAGAAGATAAACAAATGGTCAGTACATGAAAAGATGCTCGACATTACTCGTCATCAGGGAAATGCAAACCCGAACCACAACGTCATCTACCTCACACACAACAGGATGACTACTAGTTAAAAAAAGGCAGAAAATAACAAGCTTTGGGAAGAATGTGGAGAAACTGAAACCCTTATGCTACTGCTGGTGGGAATGTAAACTGGTAGAGCCACGATGGAAAATAGTCTGGCAGTTCTGCAAAAAATTAAACATAGACTTTTCACATGATCCATAAATTCCAGTTCTGAGTATATACCCAAACTCATTGAAAACACTTGGAGAGATATTTTTGCAAACCTATGTTCATAGTATTAGTCACAATACTGAAAAAGTGGAGGTGACCCAAGTGTCCATTGGTTGATGAACAGATAAACAAAATGTGGCCTATACACAAGATGGAATATTATTCAGCTTTAAAAAGGAAGGAAATTCTAACATGTGCCACAACATGAATGAACCTGGAGGACATTATACCAAGTGAATTAAGCCAGTCACAAAAAGACAAATACTTGATGATTCCACTTATATGAGGTATCTAGAGAAGTCAAATTCATAGAGACAGAAGGTAGAGTCGGGGGTACCAGGGGCTGCAGGCAAAGGGGAATTGGGAGTTGTTATTTAATGGGTACAGAGATTCAGTTTGGGAAAATAAAAAAAGTTCTAGAGATTAGTTTTACAAGGATGTGAATGGACTTAACACTACTGAATCACACAGTTAAAAATGGCTAAGATGATAAACTTTATGTGTATTTTATCATAATTTAAAAACTTTAAAACCCACACAAACATGAAAAATACAGGGTAAGTGGTGGAAAGCTAGACCAGATATCAGGAGATTGAGATTCCTGTCCTGACTTTGGTTTTAGTGCATAACTGAGCTCAAACAAATGTGAAAAGCAGTACTAGAAAATCATTTCGAACATTTTTTTTAAAGATTTTATTTATTTATTCGACAGAGATAGAGACAGCCAGCGAGAGAGGGAACACAAGCAGGGGCAGTGGGAGAGGAAGAAGCAGGCTCATAGCGGAGGAGCCTGATGTGGGGCTCGATTCCATAACGCCAGGATCACGCCCTGAGCCGAAGGCAGACGCTTAACCGCTGTGCCACCCAGGCACCCCTCGAACATTTCTTAAAAGGATGGTATTGTTATTAATGATTATCAGCATAGTTACATTATTAAAACACTGTACTATCGAAACAAATATTTTTTCCCTGACAAATTTAAGGCAAAAACAGACGATAGAGAAGCTAACCCCTTGGTTCAGATTAACACCCTAATAGAAGAAAGAGGGCAAACCTGAAAAATGCAGTAATTTACTTAAAAGCAATTTTAAAAGAAAAAAAGAATAATTATAGCAGTAAACCTGTGACACAGACTTCCTTTGCTCTTAGGAGTGAATTTGGATGGGTCTTAGAGCCTTATCCCATAAATCAAAACTAATTTGAGAATGGATAATTTTCTTTTTCATATGGTATATTTAACTCTTATCAGATGGATACATAGCCAAATAAGTAATGACATGTGCGCCGTAAATTAAGCCAAAGTCATTTTCTTCCTTTAGGGATTTAATGTGGGTAAAGCATCATAGAGGGATGATTTCTTCAGACACTCAACCCCTGTCAGAAACTGCCGGAGACCTGAGTTATTAACATAGTATAAAAGAAGAAATTTGGTCCTCTTACCCACGTGCTCCCCCTTAGCCCTGTTAACTGGACTCCAGCGTGCCCCTGTGTAATGGGCTTGTTGCTAGGTAACAGACACAGGGACCCCAGAAAGCCTTTCCTCAGGGCTGCCTATAATTCCTACTAAAGCCCCAGCTTCTGCAGCCTGGAAACTATTTCCATTACTCATTGTCTCTGTTGCTCTTCTTCCCATTTGTTTTTGTTTACAGATCCCAATTTAACAAATGAGTTCATACATCTTATGCCATTAAACAGCTGTGTAAAATAGAGACCCCACTTTAATGGTATTGGTTTACTCCAACAGGTAATTTAATAAAGAGTGTTTGGCTACTGCTATTTGTCTCCACTTTGTATAAAGAAAAGCGTTAGGAAAAGCAACCATATTAAAATGTTTCATTACAATGGAATGCTGTTTTAAATACAGGTTTAACTGGCCAAATAAATAAATAAAATTGTGATTTCAAAGCACAAATGTTTGGGAGCCAGTGGAAATATTTGAAAATGAACGGGGCATTAAATGGTATTCAGGAATAGCCTTCATAGGTTAGATGGGGAAATTGCACTGTGGGTAGGTAGCAGAGGACCGTTTTTTGAAGATCTGCTAGAGATGCCGAATGCCGTGATATCTGTAAATTATTTTAAAGTGGTTCAGCAAAAAACACAGATGAAGCGGGTATGACGAAATATTAACAATTATTAGAAGTGGATGGTGTGATGTATGGATGTCCGTTGCCCTAGTCTCTGTATTTTTATATGTTTGAATTTTTTTTAATAAAAAGTAATTCATAATAAAAACAGAGAAACCCACAACTACCATCTTAGGTGGAAGATCGTGTAACACAGAAGGTACATTTTTTTTTTTTTCCGTTCCTGAAAAGACTGAGAAGGATTTCAGAGGGAGGTGGACTAGCGGTCTAGAAGGAAGGGGAGGGAGGAGGTGGGGAGAGAAAAGGTGCATGGCGCTGGGGACCGTGTGGAGGGAAGCGGCCATTAAAAATCCCCAATGTTGAGGAACAATGATTTGGGAGTTCCACTAGAAACCGTTTATGTTTCTGAAATATAATTCCCTCCTCTATGAAACACAATTATTCAGCAAGTTGTGCTATGCTCAAAATAATTTGTGAAAATGAAATATGAGTCCAGTGTCAACTTCCATGTCGTAGAAAGAGTCAAAGGGGGTACAGGACCACAAGGCCAGCCATGGACACGCCCGTCTCCATTGAAGCTGGAGTCAGAGGTGATCATGAGAATTAAGATCCTTGAGGAGTCATGGAAACCTTCAGAAGGGGTTCGAACTTCTACAGAGAATGGAATTGGACTTGAAGCAATCTCAGGGGCTCAGCTTACATTGGGACAATAAAGTTTAAACTCCCCTCAAGTCTAAGAAAATGGAAATAAAGCATTATATTATCCTATTTGTAATAATGTAGGATGTGCATTAATTTATCAATTAATCGGACCATAAAATAAGTAGAATACATTAACTGTGGCAGTCACTCAATACATATTTACTGAGCATGACTATGTTCTAGGTATGTTTTCATGAGCTAAAGATGGGTATAAGCAGCAGTGGGTTTTGTCTTAAAAGAAGGATAGGTTCTGGAGATCACTTGAAGGTAGAGCCAAGAGAATTTGCTGTGGGACTTGACCTAAGACACAAGAGAAAGAGAGGAGTACATGATGACATCACCGTTGTTGGCCTGAGCAACAGGAAGGATTGAATTATTAACTGACGTGGGGGAGACTATGGGAGGAGCAAGTTGTGGTGGGGCGGGGTGGATGGAAGGTCGAGATCCGGGTACGTTAAGCGTGAGGTACTATATGACATTTAGGGAAGATGTTCAAAAGGCAAATGGACATATGAGTCAGGTGTTTACAGAAGTCTGGGGTAAAGATGTAAATTACGAGTGTGTGTGGGTGTGATTATAACTATTTTAAAGGTGCCCAGGAGTTGTTTAAATCAGGTATGGTAAGGGACGCCTGGGTGGCTCAATCAGCCAAGTAGCTGCCTTCGGCTCAGGTCATGATGCCAGGGTCCTGGGATCGAGCCCCATGTCAGGCTTCCTGCTCAGCAGGGAGTCTGCTTCTCCCTCTGCCTCTGCCCGCCCCCAGCTCATGCTCTTCTTCGCTATCTCTCTTTCTCTATATAAATAAATAAATAAAATCTTAAAAAAAAATCAGGTATGGTAAGACAGGCAGAAAGGGAAAGGACTATCATGAAGGAAGAAGTTGGTTACCCTCACAATTCTCTGGAAGCAGGAGACACAGCACACAGTGTCACATGGGGAAGCGCCAAGCCGAGACGGAGGTGCAGAGAGACGGAAATTGCAGGCAAGAACCTGTATTATGATTTTTGTGGAAAGGAATGGATGGCTAAGACAGGGTAAGCAGGGTAAGGTAGGACCAGCTAGCTGGAGTAATTTCAGCGGGCTCTGAGCACAGGGCCTGGATCTACAGGTCTGACACCTGTATGTAGGTGGAGAGTGACTCTGGATTGGTTGGTTTGTACTGAAAGGCAAGCTCACGGCAGGTGAGCTGTTAACTGTCTCCGGGAACGGGCTGGCCCTGAGAGCAGCAGACCCTCCAGGGTCAGCGAGGCCCTAGATGTCAAAGCATCAGCGTGCAGAAAATAAAAGCCATGATTATTATAACAGTATTTAAAGTCCTGAGAGTGGAAAAGATCACAAAGGGTTGGAGCCCTGGGCACTTGAAGCAAGAGGTCAGCAAGATAAAAAGGGTCCAGCTAAGAACACCGATAAAAGGGGGGGAAAAAGCCGGCAGAGAGTTTGAAGAGAAAGCAGCAGAATGTGGTATGCGAAAGTCAAGTGAACAGTTTCTGGGCGGAGGGAGTGAGAAACTGCCAAAAGCTACTGAGAGTCCAAGTAAACAACAGGGGGTCATTGGTGACATTTGCAAGGGCACTTTTGGTGTAGCAGTTGAGGACAAAAGCTCAAATGAAGCAGATTTAAGAGCGAATAGGAGGGAGGGAGAGACAGAGTATCAGCCATTCTTTCGTGGTGTTTTTCTGTAAAAGGAGCACAGAAATGAAGTAGAACCTGGAGTGGGGTCAATAGAGACTCTTTTTTTTTTTTTTTTTTTAATATGGGAGGGAAAACTGTATACAATCAAAGGAACAGGAGAACGAAGAACCTGGGGCCCCCAAATAGACAAGAGGGGCCCAAGAGTAGGGTCCGGGAGCCTGAATGGGAGTGTGGACAGTGGAACCGTAACGAGGGGGGAAGGAGGAGCACCTGGGCCAGCCGGCAGCCACTGTGATGATGGGATTGCTTCTACTGGCTTCTGTCTTCTCAGGGCATCTGTGATTAGCGTGAAGCTTGCTCTTTGCTGTGGATTTGAGGGTCTTAGTTAGCCGGATGGGAGACAATAGGATTCACTCCAAGTGAGAGAGACTCTTCCGTCTTTTCTTATTTTTGGCACGGCATCGTCAAAGAAGGAAATTGAAAGAAAGAAATGCAAACCCAGAAATACAGTAACATAAACATAGACGAGCATGATCCTGATTAAACTGCTCATACATCTTGTGAACAAATGTACGTGGCAAGAGAAGGAACTGGAAGTGAGAACCATAAACATTTTAATGCTTCTTGCAATAAGCAAAAAGTTAGTTACTGACCAGAATATGCTAAAGGTAAAAGGGGAAAAACACAAAAACCTCTAAAAACTGTGGATTCAGCCCTTGACTGCACCAGGAAAAGCTTCACAGCCTCCCAGGGAGTTCGGAAGAAGTGGCTTAGGAGGACGCGCGACACGCATGCCCTCTGTACTGACATGCTTAACCTCTCAAATCCCTGACACATCACAGTCTTGGGAATTGCGTTCCTGGGATGGGGATGCCTTTATTCAGGCAGCTTATTCTTCTGACCTTGCCGTTGCTATGTGCCAGTCACTACAACATGTCCCCTGCTTTCCTCTTATAAATAAAGGCAATTTACTCATCAGCTGTCAAACAGTGCCTGAAAACACCTATTTTTTTTTCTTTTTCTTTTTTTTTTCATGTGTGTAACTGAATCCTCTGCGTGGGTGGGGTAGAATTCACGGAGGTGATGGGACGGTGACGTGCATAATGTGCTCACACTGCAGGTAAAGATCATGTCTGCAAGTGGCCTGTCCAGTGGTGCAGACGCAGCTGGCCGCCTGCCCTCGGCACCGTGGGCCGCAGCGCTGCCCGCTCATGCTCCGCGAGATCTGGGAGGCTGGGCCTCATCGGCGCGGTGCCCCATCCGACTCACCCAACCGACGGTCTGCCGGCACTGACAGGTGACGGCTTTCCCCATCCAGTGGATTCCCCCACCACTTCCAAGAACCTACGTGCTTTTCAGATGCCCTGTGAGCTTATTCATCTCCCTCGTGTGACTATTTGACATCCAGGTCGACTCAGCCGGGCCCTAAAAGTCATTTAACCTTTAATGAAGCCATTGGCTGCCCAGGAGGCAGCCATTTTCAAGCCCGAGTCTCTCACCTGGATCGTGCCCGTCTCTTGCAGAGACAGATCACAGTTAGCCCTCTCCCCAGCAAAGATCTGGCAGACCCAGGTTTTATTCGTGAAGAAGGCTCCTCTGCTATCTTTCTGCTGGTCGCAACTCCGATTTTCCAGGCGTCCTTCCTCATCATGCAACTGGATCAGAGTTAAGAAAAAGAAAGCTCCCACATCTGGAGTCCTCTGAGGTCCTAACTGAGTCAAACCATGGGCAGACTTGACTGTTTGCTCTTTCTTCCCATGGAAACAGAATGCACACAGTGCAGCGGGGGAAGGGAGTTGTTAGTGTTTACCGTGGGGACAGCCAACCCTGCTTCCCCGTTCTCCTGTTCCGGGTGCGGATTACAGATTAATCCTTATTCAGGCACAGAAACTCTTGATTTATGCCACTAATAAGTATGTGCTTCGTGTTGCAGCCAGTGTGAACTGCTCAGAGTACGTGATGTGCCGGTTGTAAATTGATGACCGTATAGTGTAGATCACGGGTTGCTCAGAAGGAAGAGACGGCGATGTGAATCACATTCGTATGATAGAGCCCGGCTCCAGGATGCGAAATCCAGCCGGCGTGGTCAGGCCCTCTTCCTGTCCTCCAGGTTCCCGGCTCATGATCCACACCCAGTTTTTGATTTCACTAAGAACCCATAGACCCTCTTTCACTTTGTCGTGAGTCTTGTTTATGAATCAAGCTATACACCAAGAACCCCGATCTCACAAATGAGGAATTGCTCCATTATCTGCCTGCCTTATGGGGAAACGGAGGTCCCGATGCATTAAGAGGGAAACTTCAAACGCCACATGAATAAACTTTGACTTTGTACAGAAGGGTACAATGCGTTTTCCCACGTGTCCACAGAAACACGTATCATTTCCACACGAGAAGCAACAAAGGCACCAGGAAGCCCGGCAAAGCCGGGCACACGGACGTCATTCTCTTTGTCCAACCTTCTTCTGTAGTTCACTTGCCTTCACTGATCGAGATCTCACAGGAATGTGTTGAGTTAATGGTTCAGTTTTGTTAATTGCTTCATTGGGCTGCTTTTCAGAGGCGCTTGCCTTCAACAGTCCTTGAAACGGAACACGATTAATGGAAAGTCACAAGAAACAATAATGAGGTTGAGGTGCCTTTGCATCCATTCTGAAACTCTGAGACCCCCTGGAACTGCATTTTAGTGCAGGCGGCAAGGTAATTGAGCTTTGCACAAAGAATGACATGAGATGGGCGCTTGCAGGCTCCGATAAGCTGTAGGAGGGGTGCTCCTTGAAGTGATTACACCCTAACATTTGCATGATTGCTAGAGTTATCTGACAATGATTTTTAGAGTTTGTATCAATCATAGTTTTTCCCAGAAAACGGGGAGCATCACAAACCTGGTTTCCCTTTCACATTGTGCACCAACTAGGGATGATCCCACCTTTTCTCAAGTTCTGAATCATGACATTAAATAGCCCAAGAAAATCAAAACCTGGCACTCCACCAGGACTGTCAGCTGAGATAGAAAACCTGATTAGCAGCAAATTTGGCACCTGAGACTCCTGCAAATGGGATGAATTGCCAAAGGCGTGTCTCGCTGCGAGAACATTGCCTTTCCATTCGGTTATAGCAGAAGTATGCGTTACTAGATATGGAGCATTAATTGTTTTCTTAGGAAGCTGCAGTCTAAATATAATTTTTAGTACGTGCCTTTGTAAGAGGCATTTTATGTAGCTGGATCTATATATCGCAGTTGACTATTTCATTAAATGCTCAAACTTTCAAAGAAATTGTGCCATATTTACAAATTATCTAGACTAGCAAAAACCATATAGGGCATGCTTAGGTTAATTACTACCGGAAAGATTTTGGAGGTCTTGACATATTTTCAATTTCAATACGAAAAACTCTGCATTGCTAGGAGTGTTATGCCAATAACTAATTTCTTTAGATGAAAATATATTGCTATGTCACACTCAGCTGTCAAGATGGGGGGCTTGAGTCTATAGCGACATGGCTTAGGAAAGTAGGAATTTCAAACGAAAAGTTCTGGAAGACACAAACAAGGTCAACCAACTCATTCCCCTGACTCTGTTTATCACCATAGCGACTACATCTCAAACATTTATGTTTCTCGTTTCCTTATCAAGTGAAATATGAGGTGAAGGTGATTACCGCATCTGGTAAAGGGTAAGGAGAGAGTTCACAATTAAAAATGTAGCACTAAGTGTATCCAATACGGCATTTTTGTCAGTTTTTTGGTTGGTTTTTGTTGTTTTTGTTTTAATCACACACTTTTTCACCTGCACTCCCAGAGCCTTAAAGGTCGCTAGAGGTGTCTCAGGGGCCATTACAGGACACAACTGGGAAAACACACAAACTGTCACTGGGTCTCCTGCTCGGCATTCTGAAAAGAGCAGCTCCACATTTATCTCCCTGTAATCCCAGGGTTTAAGAAAGAAGTGTTCTGCTATTTAAAAGAGTTTGAAAAACAACTGGGTTGTTTTCATCTCTTTAATACCAATTAGACATTAAAGGATATTACAGGAAAAAAATTCTTTAAACAAGGAAACCTAGTCATGACATTTTGTTAAATTAAAAAAAGGTAAAAAAAAAGAAGTGTGAACATGATAAGCCCTTTTTGCAAATATGCTCATATTTACACACAAAAAGAACAAGATGATAAAATAAAAAATCTAAATCATATTGAGAGCTGAGTGTTAAGGGAGGAAGGTAATTTTTCTTTTATTATGCTTGCTGTTCAGTGTTTCTGTAACTTTTTGTTACAGAATAATTCTAGATTCACAGGAAGTTGCAAAAATAGCACACAGAGGTCCTTTACCCCAATGTTAACATCAACAGAAACATAGTCATAGCACAGTGTCAAAGCCAGGAAATTAACATTGGCACAACCTACACACCTGATTCAGATTTCTCCAATTTTCCAAGGGGATGTATGTGTGTACTCTTTGACCCTTCAAGTTCCCTCCACTCTTAAGTCGGCTTTATCAGATGTTAATTCCCTCCCCTTCATAGTGTAATTAACATGTCCTCTACATATATTGAGAACAACATCAGACAATTTATAATTTTTGCTTCAATCATCTACCATAATTTAGAAAATTCAGAGAAGGGTAGTCTATAATATTTACCCTCGTTTTTATGTTTTCTACTGTTCTTTCTTCATCCCTCACATTCCATGTTCCTGACTTTTATCATTTCCTTTCTGTTAAAAGAAACTTTTTTCTTTGTCTTTAGTTTTGCCAGAGGTCTGCTCTCCTTAGCCATGATTTCAGTGCTCTGAACAATTTTGTACTCTGCCCTCCTCAGCAAAGTATTGGCTGCCATCTTGGAAGAGCGGCCTAGGGTTAGCCAAGGTCTGCAGAGGGGATATGAAACAAACCTCAAATGCACTCCACTGCTTCCTGACCTACCAGATTAGGACAAAGAACAAAGGGCTTTCTCTTCAGGGTGGTGTCAGTATTATGTCAAATGTCATAAAAATGACAGCTCAAAAAGCCACCAGCTGGTCTGTCCAGGAAGCAGTCAATAGTGACATGAGGAAATTAGGTATTTATTAGGAATCAGAAGATCCAACTTCAAGTCCTGTTCTGACGCAGTGAGTGATCTTGTGTGAGGTGCTTAAGCTCTTTGAGTCTGCACCTTCCCATCTTTAAAATGGAAACAATGAGTACCTATTTACATGGTTGCTTTGAGCTTAAATTTGCTAACCTCTGGTCTAGAGGAATTCCCCATTACTGATCAGATCTCTAGAATAGCAAACTCTCCCAGGAGCTTCATTTAAAGATACGGACATGAAAATTGGGAATTCCACTGATTTCATGGGAAGAACAGTTTTAGAACTTATCCAAATGGGCCCTTTGGGGCAAGGGGGAGTTTTGAGCAATCATTGATTATACAGTTGAAGGTATTGACTAAATAGCATTCCTAGGTCCAAGCATAATGGATGAAGGAAGGATGTTCACTGAAATCCCATCTGTCTGAAAATGGGAGAAATAGGATCTCATCAATTGCTTGTAGGAGAAAAATATCTTTGGGCAGGAACCTCAAGATTCCTAGGAACTAGGAACATGTTTTTATGCACTTTTTAAAATTGAATTTTTTATATTGAATTTTTTATATCAACCTGGATTATTCTGGTTGAAAACACTAGCCATTGACCAGAATCTTTTCTAAGCCTGCACACTTGAAAACTTCTTTTGTTTTTTATTCATTTTTATTTGTTTGGTTGATTGGCTGGTTGTTTTATAGTCCCCACTGAATGTATTCTGTTGCAGTTCTCAACAAACCCTTGGCTTTTTTAGGTTTAAGGGGAAAAAAAAATAGCATGTTAGCCTAAAACTAAAATACAAAGTAGGTATAAAAACATGAATCTGCAGTTGCATCTCCTCAGATTTCAATCATTTCAATGTATTAATTACTATTTTTCATTTATTTTGTTTTGTTTCAAGAAGTCATTGTAACATAAACCACATCTGTTAGTAAGTTGCTCTAAGTCTCTCCATCTCTACTCAGGCCCTGCTTTGCTCAGTGACCTGTGCACGCTTTTATGCTTTTAGGTAAGCTGAAGGTTACAAAGGAGGTCCTCAGTGATGTTCATAAATCCACTGGATGTTTTCAGCCCTCATTTTATATGGCCTGTCACCTGTATTTTCCAGAATGGGCCACTCCCTCCTTCCTCTGGCTTCCATGATGCCACTCCTTTTCCTTGATCTTCTTTGCACACTCACTGCCCATCACCCAGCGATTAATGTAGGACTTCCTCAAGCCTGGGCTCCTCTGCCTCACTCCATAGGTCGTCTCTCCTCTTGGGCAATCTCATCAATAGCTTTGGCTTCGGTTGCAACAATGCACCAATGACCTCTAGCTGTTGATCTCCAGGCCAGACCTCTCCTCTTTGCCCCAGACCTAGTGATCTGATCTTCTGTTCTGTATCTCTCTTTCGATTCTCAGAAGTATCTCAAATTCATTATGTCCCAAACTGCATGAGTGACGAGTTCTACTATCACCACCACAACCTCTATCTTCTTGAAGTTGCCTCTCGCAGTGAACAGCATGAGCAACCATCCACTGGTGTGGGCCAGAAATACAGGAGACCTCTTTGGGTGGTTTCTTTCCTTGTGTTCCTCCATATCTAACCTGTCATGGAGAACTTACATTCTGACCGTCATTCAGTCCAGCATCTCCTCTTCATTTTCACTGCTGTCAGCGTGCATCAAACCCCTGGGGGCCCTACTATGAACCCGGAGTTGGCCTCTCATGAGCATGCTTGCTCTTCCCTAATCCATTCCCAGAAGAGCAACAAAAATGATCTTTAAGAATGCAAACCTGAGGGGCACCTGGGTGGCTCAGTCTGTTAAGCATCTGATTTTGGCCCAGGACATGATCTCGGGGTCCTGGGATTGAGCCCCACATCGGGCTCCATGCTCAGCACAGTCTGTTTCTTCCTATTCCCCTGCCCCTGCTCATTCTCTCTTTCTCTCTCTCTCTCTCTTTCAAATAAATACATAAATTCTTTTTAAAAAATAATACAAACTTTACTCTTTTAACAACCCCCCCCCAAACACACACATACATGCACCACCAACCAGAACTATTCAGTGGTTTCTTATTGCCCGTCAATAAGACTAAAATCCTTAATTTGATCTCATAGCACTGCACAATCTGGCCTCTTCTCAGCTAAGGTTGCACTCACTTCTGTCCTTCACACATGCTGGGCTTTCAGAGTAGAAGCATTTCCCTACTCCCTTCCTTCCTTCCTTACCTCCTCCTCATTTTCATGGTCTTTGTTCAAATAGCACCAGTGCAGGGGGCTCTCCCCTGATTTCCCAGTTTGGGTCTTATGCAGCTCTCTGTATCTTTTTTCTCAGTAGTTATTATGTTTGTAATTACATACTGAATTTTGTAATCATTTGGTTAATTTTTATTTAATTTTATTCCCTCGCCAGACCATGAGCTCCAAAAGAGTAAGTCCGAAGGGCTTAGCACGGTGCTTGGCGTGTGGGAGGCACTGGAGAAGTTTCCCATGAAGAGAAGGAGGGAGAAGGGGAAGTAGGGAGAGTAGGGGTAAAGGAAGTAAGGGAGGGGAGGAGAGAAAGAGGGAGCAGAATGAAGTAAAGGAGAACAAATCATCCCTAGAAATGGTGCCCAGGGAATCACTCCATCACCCAAACCCCATATCAAGTCCCTTTTTTATCTTAAAAGAGGAGGTTCACACACCCGCGTGCCCACTGTGGAAACATTCTCCACTTGAGCCCACAGGCTTAGAGGGGTTTGTCTCTTTCACCGTGAAAAGCTCTGAGATCCAACTACTAGAATTGTGCTCATGGCATTTCTGAGCCCTTTTCATTGTGTCACTTTGGTTGAGACAGAAAGTACAAGACCTGTACCCCTTTACAGCAAACCTGGTGTCCCTGAGACTCTGGAAAGACAGAAGATGAATAGACATGTCACGACTT
Organism: Ursus arctos; assembly: GCF_023065955.2. NCBI lineage: Eukaryota > Metazoa > Chordata > Mammalia > Carnivora > Ursidae > Ursus > Ursus arctos. The sequence continues at coordinate 54,411,320 of NW_026622841.1, forward strand.
CTCACCAGGAGAGTCATCTCGAGGCCTAAGGGAAGTTCTTATTAGAAAATGTCAGGCAGCATAGAGGTGGAATGATTTACTGTACAAGAAAAATGCTGAGGAAATCCTCCAACAAGAGTCTTCACAAGAATCATTTGGCATTGGAAGATAAAAAACACATATTCTGAAGGGGAAATAATTTTTTTAGTATCTGGTAAACAAAATTTGCTATTGTACTTTGATAACAGGATAGGTAGGCCCCTTTGCAGGAAGATTTGCTACAAACTGTGGGCCTGCATATATGCATGAGGTAGGAGGCCTCGGGACGGCAGGTGCATCTTCTCTTTGTCTTGATCAGGGCTTAGGACTCAGGGTTGAAAAATTGAACTCATTTTCTGGCCTTATAAATATTAAAATGCAGTTTTTAATAGAGCTGGAGATCTTCATCTTCAGGGCTCTCCAATTGGTCTGAATATTTCTACATCATGTATCGTCCCTGGTTCCTTCTCTGAAGCCCAGAGAGGCCGTCCCAAAGGCGGCGCACAAGTTCACACAAAATAAGTGCTTCCAGGAAAAGAGAGGTTTACAGTTAGAGCATCTGAGGAAAGCAGGACAGAGACCCAAGCATGTAGCTCTGAGACACCTGGGGAGAACTTGGGGCCAAAAGAAGTGGAAAGCGAGGCCCAGGACACCAGAACATGACAGGCACGAAGGGGGGATGCACCCCTCACCAGCCGTGCTTGTTTCAGTTTGCTTTATTAGAACGTTAAAGTAAAACCGTTTTAGGTTCAGAGCAACATTGAGAAGAAGGTATAGCAATTTTTTCAGCTACTCCCCTCCCCCCAACATGCACAGCCTCCCCCACTATTACCATCCCCCACCAGAGGGGTGCAGGTGTTACACGTGATGGACATACACGGACCCATCATAGACACCAGAAGTCCCTCCTTGGTGTTAGGGCTTGCTCTTGGTGTTGCACGTCCATTCTGTGGGTTTGGACTAAAAGGTCTGACATGTATCCACAAGACAGAGTGTGCACACTGCCCCCCAAATCTCTGTGCCCCACTATATCTCCCTTTTCCCAGACCTCACTTTTTTTTTCTCCAATCAAAACTAGAGCCTCAACATTGATCTAATTAACCACATGTGAGAGAAAGTATATTGGATTTGTCCCCTACAAATATATGTCCCCTAGAGATTTTTTTTTCCTTCTTTTGAGGTTGAAAGATAAAGCAACATAATGCCACACAACTAACTATTTTACATGTTGACTCTTCCAATTAAAAATACCTATTTGGGACAGGAAGGCGTGTCAAGTGTCTCCTGGTCGCCCGCCTTTTTCAATGGGAAATAAGGATGGAACATGCCTTTGCGTTCATCATCCTGGCGGAAACTTCGTTATTATTCCTGCTGTATCTAGAGCCCCAGATGGATTTCATCTCATTTTGTAGTCTACGCTCTGAAGCTGAAATGTTGAAATTTTGCTGCCACTCATGTCTTATGTTTTCAGAATGATCCAAAACGTAAGAGTAAACTTTGTCTATGAAATTATGAACTTCCTTACACAGCGTTTTATCTGTTGCTAGTTTTCGTTATTAATTTAACAAATGGGAGCCATTAGAAGCAAGACTGAAATCATGTGTTGTTGCCCTGATTTGCTAAGTGACTATTCCTTGTAGCATTAACTGAAAGATATTAATTATATTTTGAAACTAATAATCAACCAAATGGGATTCATCCCTAAAGTGCCAAAACGCAAAGATGTTCAACCACGTTAGTTAGACAAAAGAGAAAAATGACCATTTTAAGGGATGCCAAGAAGCCATTTCCTAAATTCTTTATCTTTTCTGAAACATTATTGTTAGATGTATGTAGATATAAATTGTTAGATGTGTGTATATATATAAATATAAATATATAAAGAGCAAGCATAATGGTAACAACAACAACAACAAAACCATCCTTTGAATTACAGTGAGAATCAGTTTAAGATTCACAAATTTCTTTTACCACTAATTTGAACATGCTGGCCAATGCAATTAGACAAAAAGAATGAAATAAGAGCTACTAACAATGAAAAGAAGGAAGCAAAACTATTGTTCTTTTTCGATGATGCACTTTTACATATTGAAAACCTAGGATTAACATACAAACAAAAATTAGGAACAATAAGGAAGCTTAAAAGGTAATCATTTACTAAATGAACATCGAAAAATAAGATATTAAAAGGAAAGATATCAAGTCTCCCTAATTTAATCTCTGAGTTCAATATGTATAATTCCCAGCAGGATATTGCCTGGTTGACATCTGTATCAATGGCAGAATATTTGATTATATGTCAAAGAGAAACAACAAGTACCCAATAAATACATGAAAAAAGTTCAAACTCAGTACAAATTAAACAAATACAAAATAAAACAGCTGATGGGAATGTAAATTGATACAATTTTCTAAAGGGTACTTTAATAAAATAACCTAAAGATGTTTCAGTAACTGTGTCATGCTTCCCACAAAGCTGCCTGTAAGAAAAGTACTGTCCTCTCAGTTGGAGTGGCCCCTGACTACTCCCTGTCCAACATGCGACATCCAATCTGAAAGGAAGTCATGTTAGTTCTACCTTCCAACTACATCCAAAATCTTACCACTTCTCACCACTTCCTCCTCCACCGCACTGGTCCAGATACTATGAAATATCACCTGGACTGTTGTAATACCCTTCTGGCCGGTCACTGTGTTTCCAAAATTACACACACACACACACACACACACACACACACACACACACACACTGCCATATTTATTTTCAGCACTGTGACCAGGAGGATTCTTTTAAAGGATAAAGCAGATCATACTGTTCCTTTTCTCCACACTCTGAAGTATCCCAACTCACTAAGAGAAAAAAAAGAAAAGTGAGTCCTTAAGATGCCCTATAAGGCCCTCAAGATCTGGTAACCACTCCCAGTTCATCCAGCTCAGCCTCTGTGGCATTACACCTCCTTGTACTCACCTGCCAACTCATTTTGTTCCAGCCAGGTTGGCCTTATCACTGCGCCTCAAGCAGGCTGCGCAGGTGCTCACCTCAGGCCTTTGCACTGGCTGTGCCTCTGCCTGGAACCTGTATGGTTTCCCTTCAACTCTTCTAGCATTTGCTTAAACGTCACCAGCTCAATGAGGCTTATCCTGGTCACTCCCTTCTGTCCCAGACCTCCTCAACCCATTCTGGGATTTCTATTTTTTACACCTACGTATCATTTTCTAACTGGCTCAGCCACTTAGTTTCAGTCTGTGTTGGTTATAATCTGCCCCCTCTAGATTATAAAGTTCACAGTGGCAGAGATTTTTGTTTTGTTCACATAGATCTGGTCCTAGCACACAAGCAGCCACCCAGGAATGTTTGGTGAATGAATTGCTGAACAATATTTCAGAAGCCTTCCTGCCTGGTAAGGTTTAAAGAAAGCACTGTAGTAATCAAATGGGACTCACAGAAGCGTGGTGCTCTCTGACAGTGAGGCTCCAGGAACGCTGGGGAAGGCAGGAAGGAAATGGTTGGTATTTTCCTACGCAGGTCTAGATACTCATCTGTTATTTATTCAGAAGATTCTCTGGCTGATTACAAGCCCACACCAAATTCTTAGCCACAATAAAAAAAAAAAAAAAAAAAAAAAAAAAAAAAAAAAAAAAAACAATAAGAACTATACCATGAAATTAGCCCCTTGCGTTTATACCATTTCACAACTCACTAGTGGTTGTATTGGATCTTAATGAAGAATCCATAGGCAAAGTAGACACCAGCTATTTGATGGATTAAAAATACTACTTTTTACCTTGAGGCTTCTTCTCCTTTTTTGATTATTATTATAATCTTTGTTTTGGATTCACTATTAAGAGAGGTTCAATTATACTGAAAGGATATTATGGAAGGTAAAAATGGCCGACGATGCTTCAGAAATTGTCCAGAACAATTGGATAAGGGTGAAGGGTTTCGTATTTGTCATTTTTGTCACAATTAGTTCAAAGCTGAGAATTTATATTTGATTTCAAAGCTACTTAAAAGCTCCAAGGAAGATTATTTTTCAGCTTCTTTTAAAAGTCCACTTTCTGAAACCAGCCCCGAACTGATGGAAGTTTTACAGGAACCTCAAGGACGATTAGAAGTCTGAGAACACTTGGTTTGTAAAAGGCCTATGAGTTGGAGAGGCTGAGTAGGGAGCCAGGCTGAGGGCAGAAGCAGAGAGGAGAGTGGGGACCTTTTGTTTCTGTTGCTTCAAGACCATCACCGCCAGATCTGTCAGTCACCTCCCCCGGCCCCCCAACTCCCGAGTTCTGAGGCTGGCCTATGGGCTTCAAAATAGGCACAGACGTCACCATTTCGTTTTATTCTATAGGTGTCCTGTAACAGGGGAGGAGACAATCTTTGCTAAAATTATGAGTCTACTTCTTAAAAAGGACTTTCATTTAGACTTTCGGAATTTTCCTTAGCCTGCAAGATTCAAGTTAAAAGACCAATTCACTCATTTTTTTCTTTCTGTGTTTAATGTATTAGCAAAATACGCTCAAGATTGTGCGTTTACGGTTGTGAGTTTATGGAACAGCAAAAACAATTGGCTTAAAGTTGATCCTGTTATTTTCATCGTTCAAAAATTTGAATCCAATTGGTACATTTAAGCCCATGGTCACCACACAGCCTGCCTTCGGACGGGACAAGAGTGTGTGTGTCATAACCAAACATCTTTGCATCGAGGTCTGCTATAATGACATATATTGATACATATTACAACGTCCATGTTGTAAGTAAAAGCTACTTCTGACACAAAACTATACTTTCAGATCTATTTGTATTTGATATTTGAGAAGAGGAGAGATGGGGACTTTGGTAATGGAACATGGAGAAAGTAGAAATGAATTATGATTTCAAGAAACATTTGAAGTGGCAAACTTGGGAGGAAATTATCCTGGTCAGGGCCAAATACGTGAAATGCCAGCGTGTGCACATGAGTGTGTATGTGTATGTGTGTGTGTTGAGAGTATTATCAATGAAAAAGTGGCTATTTGGGTCACCTGGGCGGCTCAGTTAAGTGTCTTGCCTTCAGCTTAAGTCATGATCTCAGGGTCTTGGGACCAAGTCCCACGTTGGGCTCCCTGCTCAGTGAGGAGCCTGCTTTTCCCTTTCTCTCTGCCTGCTGCTCCCCCTGCTTGTGCTCTCTCTCTCTGCCAAAAAAAATAAAATCTTAAAAAAAAAAAAGAAAAGAAAAAAGTGGCTATTTTATTTGATTAACCTTCAGAGTCAACTGATTAATCACAAATGATCTGTTGAGAGTCTCTGAGCAAAATATTTGCCATTAATTACACATACTTAACATTTACTAAAACTCTCAACCTAACTGTATTTAATTTTAGGAAAATAAATGTAGCAAATTTCTTACTTAATGAATTGAATAATGGTCGAGTGTCTTCCTGTGGTCTCCTGGACACTGGGAAAAATACTTGTTAGGCTCTGCAGTAAAACAGAAAGAGTCAAGGGGTTCATGGCTTCTGAGAAAGCTTATTTTCCTAGACTTTGCAATATTACTTCCAAACATAATAAATATCACCGTGACAAACAACAACTACATATGTCGCCTCCTCTGCTCCCCAGACAGCTGGACAGGTGGGCGATGATACGTTCCCCCTGCAGCAGATGCTGAGTGTGAGGCACCAGGGAGCGGTCACTCGCCTGAGGCCCACAGCTGGAAAGGACACTGGGCCGAGACCGTGTGATGGCCTGTCAGGTGGCCTTCCTCCTGCACTATTCGCCCCCTTGACTTACAGTCTGATTTTCCAAACTCAGAAATGTCTCCTGAGTCTGGAAAACTTTAACATAGACAAGAAAACATTCATTAAAACAAATTTCATGTCAAAGCTAACTTCCACCCAAAGTGTATGTTCTCCTAAACGTATGTGTTTCAACAACCAAGAGCATAACTTTCCAGGATGCTTCAGACCATTTGGATAATAAATTATGGATCTTCAAGAGCATTTGAAATGTGTCTTCTATGTTCCACATGCTAGTCCTGAGGCTGGGCCTACGAGGGTAATCTAGCCCCTGGCTTTGTTTTAGTGTTTGTTTGTTTTTTTTTTTTAAAGATTTTTATTTATTTATTTGACAGAGATAGAGACAGCCAGCGAGAGAGGGAACACAAGCAGGGGGAGTGGGAGAGGGAGAAGCAGGCTCATAGCGGAGGAGCCTGATGTGGGGCTCGATCCCACAACGCCGGGATCACGCCCTGAGCTGAAGGCAGAGGCTTAACCGCTGTGCCACCCAGGCGCCCCTAGTGTTTGGTTTGTTTTGTTAATATTTCATTTATTTATTTGACAGAGAGATAGACAGAGCCACAGAGCACAAGCGGGGTGGAGGGGATAACAGAGGCAGAGGGAGAAAGAGGCTTCCTGCTGAGCAAGGAGCCCGATGCGGGACTCAATCGCAGGACCCTGGGATCATGAGCTGAAGGCAGACGCTTAACCAACTGAGCCACCCAGGCACCCTGGCCCCTGGCTCTGAAGAAGGTAGTTGGAGAGATGGTGGCTGAACAGGCAATGTCAACATTGCGTAGCAGGTGCTGTGACAGGGGTTGGCACAAGGTGCTCTGTGCTCACAGAAGGAGGCACCAAACCGAAGCGGTGAAAGGAGGGTTCATGGAAGTCTTTCTGAGGAGGTGGCATCTAAGCTGAGCATGAGAGAGTACAGTAGGAACAGGTCAGGTTAGATGAAGAAGGAAATTCTTGGAGGCAGTGCTATGGGTGAAAAAGGAGGTTCTTGAAGGGAACACCATGAACACAAGGTCCCGAGCCAGAAAAGCCAAGGTATTTGTTAGTGAACATGTGATACTGTGGGAGCTTAAAGGGTTTTCACATGTCATCCTGAGTGCTACTTTTTCAGAGGCGCCTTCCCAACCCCCATGCCATTTACAGTCAGTTCCCCTCCTCTTCCATGTCAGAACATCGGTTTCAGAAATTTGTGATGTGTGGATTTCTGTGTGTTTGTGTGGCTGCTCTATTTCCCTCCCATTGGACTGTGAAACCTATGATGTCAGAGACCAGGGTGTTTTGGTGCTCTGCTGGAAGCCCATGCCCACCCACCTTAGCACCTGTAAACAGCAGGCATCTGCTAAGTACCAGGCAGGTCTGCAGCTGGAGATGCGTTTGAAGATGTTGGCAGGTAGAGATGCTTCCAGCCTGAGACATTAGCAAGAACAGGCAGAGAGGTTGGGGCAACACACAGCACACCTGAGCCTTGGTATGACCCCTGGGGAATATGGCTGGAAGCTCTGTCTCCAAGCATTTGTGAGATGCTCGGCAGCTGGTCCAGGGAGGGCGGTTTTCCCTGAGATGATGGGATATCTGAATGTTCCATCATTTGTAGAGTTGCACAAAGGTGAGGTCCAAGCAAGGCATGGCCCTGAGTTAAGACCCAGCCGCACAGAATGAAGAGCACACTTGCAATCTGTGCCTTTGGTGAGCTGATGACCACCTAGGATAAAGCCAAGTCCTGTACCGACGTGACACAGATACACTGAGTGTATCGTCCCCCGACCCAAGAATCTCTTCACCTTGAACACCTTGATGGGCAACAAACCATGAACACATGTAACTTTATTCAAAAATGACTGCAATACTTCATCCGAAGAGAGAATTTATAAAAACTGCCACGTGAGCCATAGAGTGGCATGGAAAGCCCCCTTGCCCCGGAGGAGAAGCATTGAGGTCCTGGGTCCACGCACTCTCTGTGACTCTGGGCACGTTATGTCACCTGCTGGCCTCATTTTCTCATCTATAAATCAAGGGATGGTTCAGCTGAACTTTCTGGCTTTTGTAGATATAATAAACATCTTACATGTACTCAGGCTTTTCTAGCATTGCACTTCTAAGCTCACAATACTTTTGTAAAACATCATCATCGGAGCTCACAGCATTCGGTAATATCGAACGAAATGTATTGTTTGCAATTCTGCTGTAGTACAGCGTGATCATAGAAGCAGCACTCTTGTCTTGGAGTTTGTTTGTCCTTTATTAAACACTAAATTCTACATCCCTATGCTTTCCACCATCTCTTAAAATCACCGGTAAAACGCAGTTAACACTCAGAAACACAAGTCTGAGCTCATAAAAGAACTCATAAAAACACACTGAAATACTTTCAAAATGAAATACAAAATTGCTCCTAACTATTGAGAAAAAAGAGGCGCAAGGCCCAAGCTTTCTAAACCCCCCTACTCTGCGTATTCCCACATACATCTGCACACCCCACCGTACCTTCCCTAAGGGCGGAGACTTTCCTCTGTGTCCTTGAGCCGGCTCCCTTCTGCTCCTGCGGGGACCTTGCTTTATCATTTATCCCACTCCCTCTCCTGATGTATCTTCATCTTCTGTCTGTCGAACAGTTCCCTCCACTCAATCTATAAACATCCCAGCTCTCACTTTCCGAATATGCTGTATTTCATCAATTCTAAGACATACATTTTTCACACTTAATAACTCTGAAATCAGGATGTTTCTTACAATGAAAAGACCCTTACAATTCTTAAGAAGGATTTTTTTTCTTTCTTGGAACATAAAATGGGGATGTGCCTTTCAACTGATGATATTTTAGGTTGGAGGCAACATAACACAACGCCCTTTTTTGTCCCCCCATAACACCTGCCTTGGGTTAGGCTTTTTGAGATGGTCAGAAAAGATAGGCTATCTTAGTTAATGAGGATTTCGTATAAGGCACCACAGACTGAGAGAGGAAACAGTCCCAGCAGTACCCCCACCAGGAGCACTGGAAAGTGGTGGCTCATTGGTGAACAGCAGGTGCTCTAATGATTCGAGACAGCTCAGATGGTCCAGAAGCAACTCTCGTGCCAGCTCATGACTCAGCTGCCCCATCTCTGCTCTGCAAAGTCAGCCTCACATTCAAGATCCCTCAAAGTAAAGATAAGATTAGTTTGGCCAGTCACCATCTGTGCCATCAGCAAGCCTCTTTTGCCAGGCTAATGCCAGCTTATATAGATTAGACACCCACCCGTTCCAGATTGAATTAGGTGTGGCCAGAGCAGGGACAAGACAGGACAGCTCAGAAGAAGCTGTGAGTTAGGACGTACTCAGAACTTAATAGGTTTATCTCCATGTGTCCCTCTAGCTGACACTCTATTTTCAGATTCCCTTTGCAATCCAGGCTTTTTAAAGCGTGGTCTAAACTTGCTGTCCCCACCTCCAATCTTTAACCTGATTCAATCAGATTTCCCTCCCAATGCCTCTGCACAAACTGCTCGAGCTGCACTTGTCCTCAGCATGACCTTGGGTTTGATTCTCCAAGGAACACCTTGTAGTGTCTATCTTACCAGCCACTGGGGCTGCTATGGGTGGCCCCCCTAGAGCCCCTTCCTCAGGCCACACACCCATCATCTGGGTGCTTCCCATACTGACTGCCGAGGGCTCACAGAAAAGCCCCTCTCCAGAGAACAGCCCTGAGCTGATGGGACTGCACACGTGACTCCTGGCTCAAAAGGCTACCTCGATGCTGTGGGGCTGGCCATGCTCCAGAGGGTCACATGGGGTTGGTTTGAGGCCAGATGCTAACCAACCCCACATCTTTCCTTACCTTCTTCCCTTATTGGTCCTTTGCCCCTCACTTCGAGATTTTCTCTAAAAGCACTCCTTCAAAAATCACCTGTCCAAGGGTCTCCACCTCGGGCAGTTTCCAGGAAACCAACTAAGACACCTTATGCCTTGCAAATCTCTGCTACATTGACTTCCTCGTTATCATGTTCCCCTCCTGAGCCGCGTCCCTTAATCCTGTGTCTCCTACAGTGACAAACTCAACTCTCCCCTTCTCCCACTCCACACAGTGGTTCCCAAAGCAGCAGACCCGACACCCTCATTTTCAATAGCAACCATTTCCCAACACCCCTTGTACTGCCCGGAGGCAGAGCTCAGAGATGACATCACTGCCTGGTACGAGGCTCATTTGCTGAAAGCTGCAGTTATACGTATGTGTGTATGTGTGTGCATGAAAGCATAAGAAAATGCCAGATAAAATTTGAATACAAACATACTTTAACATAAACAGTAATTTTATCAGTTCATTATTAAGATCCATGAAACACTTCCTTCAGAAAATGCTTTGAAATATGAGAAATCAAAATATAAATTAGGAATAAAGAATGGTATAAGAGTGAGGAACAAGGGCTCTGAAACCAGACTGCCAGGGCTTGAATTCCATTAAATTTTATTTCATAGCTGTGCAGTCTTGTGCAAGTTGCCTAACCTCTCTGTGCCTCAATTTCCTGATTACCTACTTGAAAAAGCTTTATAAGAAGTAAATTTTTTAAAAAATTATGTGTGCCTGGCATATCATGAGTCTTAATTTATGTTTTAAGACAGTAAGTCCTATTTTCTTTTAGTTTTAGCACGGTGTTGACAACCTCTTCTTTTCCCACAGAAGGCCAGATGGTAAATATTTTAGGCTTTGTAGGCCGTACACAGTCTCTGTCATACATTTTTCTTCTTCTTTATTACACTCCTTTTGAAATGGAAAAGTAAGGTTTGGGGGCCTTAGGTTGCTGGTCTGTATCAAAGACCACACACAGGTAACATGCAAAGAAAAGGTTCCATTTGCACCCTTCTCATTCTTCTCAAAACTGTAAAACATCTTAACATAAAGAGAAGTATGGAGAGTAATATGATACTCAGGTACCCTTCCCCCAGTCATAATAATGTTAAATTTTGGATATTTACTTTACTTTTCCTCTTTTCTGACTACACATAGCAACCATCCACAAGTTACTGTGTACCCTTCCCATCTGGGGCAAATCACCAGAATCAGTGGCATTGTCTCCGTGGGCCTGGTGTTACACTCTAGTCCCCAGACTCCCATGCGGCTAGGTGTGAGCATGTGACCGAGTTCTGGCCACAGGACCCTGGGCGTCAGTGATCATGTCACTTCCCTGCCCAGGTAGTGACTCGAGGATTTGCCTTGCATGCGGTCCTTCTCTCCTCCGCCTGAAGACAGAGGGACCAAGGACCACAAGGCGGAAACAACCAGGATCCTTGAATGGCCACGAGGAATGAGGAACATCAACATTAGATCGTGATATAAATGAAAATAAATAAGCATTTATTGAGTTAAAGCCATTAAAATTCCAGGGCTTATCTGTTAGAGCAGCTGGCGTTATATGAATTTCAACATGATCCATGGTTTCATAATTTTACTAAATGTGTATTTATCCATATATAATATATGGTACCACTTTGTATTTCAAACATTTAAACAAATGGGAAAAAAAAAAAACCTAGTACGTAACATTCCACAACTTGCTTTTTCTTTTTATTTATTTATTTATTTTTATTTATTTATTTATTTATTTATTTGATAGAGAGAGACAGCCAGCGAGAGAGGGAACATAGCAGGGGGAGTGGGAGAGGAAGAAGCATCCTAGTGGAGGAGCCTGATGCGGGGCTCCATCCCAAAACGCCGGGATCACGCCCTGAGCCGAAGGCAGACACTTAACGACTGCGCCACCCAGGCTTTGCTTGACATCATGTCTTTGAGATCCATCCGCATTGGTAAAGGCTCACACTTTGTCCATGGTAGTCATTTGTTTGATTTAAATAAGCTCTCTTAGGTCTATAAAAATGAACTAAAATCTCTTAATTCATATTAAAAATGATAACACGTTCAAATCTCTAAATGGTTTTAAATTGTTTTCCGCTGGCATGGGATCAGCACGCAGTCAGCTGGTGCAGCGTACCGGCAAGGTAGCTCGCTTTCATCGTCCTCCAGCACACGTCCTTTTCCACGCTTGCCCCCAGCCCCGTCAGACAGGGGAGACAAGCACGGCAACGAAGAGCTAGGCAGATAGAAATGAAGAACCAGCCCTCGGAGGCAGAGGCACAGGTTGAAATGCCAAACACCTGCTAGTCCCGTGACCTGGGGTACATCACTGGACCATTCAGTCATTCGATGTCTACTCCTCTCCAAAGTGGGAAACAAACCTGTAGCTCTATCTTTGGGTTCTCATGAGGACTAAACGAGCTTTTACAAGGAAAGCACTTAGCCCAGTGTAGGGCACATAGTAAGCATTCAATAAATGTCACCACAAGGGGCGCCTGGGTGGCTCAGTCGGCTAAGCGCCGGCCTTCAGTTCAGGTCATGATCTTGGGTCATGATCACGTCCTGGGATGGAGCTCTGAGCATTGGGCTCCCTGCTCAGTGGGGAGTCTGCTTGTCCCCCTCCCTCTGCCCCTCCCCCCCTGCTCATACACACTCTCTCTCTCTCTCAAATAAATAAATTTTTTTTTTTAAAAGTTACCACCATAGTCCCCTTAGCAGAAAACTGTGATTCTATTATATGTAGTGAACATAAAACCGCCACCCTGAGCACACAAGCTTGCTGAAGGCAACCGTGCTGGTTAGCCTGACGGGTGTTTTCCGAGTCTTTCTACCATGTCTCTCCATTGTTCATTTATTTTGTGACCCCCGGGATCTATTAACACCTACAAAATATTGTTGGGTTTGGTTTCTCAATTGTGAAGCAAACATTTTAAATTTCAAACATTCAACCAATTTACTATTATTTTTTTCCTAATGAGTATTTTTAAAATGTCTGCCACTAGTGAATTTTTGTGGTGGTGCATTGGCCCCTGCTCTCCAGACCTTACCCCTGTCCTGCGTCAGGGACACACCTTCATCTTTCCTCTGAAGAATCCCTGTTCACTGAAACCCAAACTCTTTTTTTTTTTAAAGATTTTATTTATTTATTCGACAGAGATAGAGACAGCCAGCGAGAGAGGGAACACAAGCAGGGGGAGTGGGAGAGGAAGAAGCAGGCTCCCAGCGGAGGAGCCTGATGTGGGGCTCAATCCCAGAACGCCAGGATCACGCCCTGAGCCAAAGGCAGACGCCCAACTGCTGTGCCACCCAGGCGCCCCTGAAACCCAAACTCTTACTGCAAATGCTTCACACGCAGTTTCTTTTCTTTCTTTTTCAGTGATGAGCGTGTTTTCTATTTCTTTCCTTCTCCTCCAGGTTAAATCTCTAAGTTCCTCCTATAGCATTTTCATCCTTCTTTACACTTCCAGATGTGAGCTTCTGATCCTAATTTGCTGTCAACTGAGATGTCGCTGAACTGTTAACAGCTGTTTAGTTCAGTATTAGTGGTTTCTTAAAACCAAATCTGTACATCGAAATTCTGGTTTTTTGTTGTTGTGTTTTGTTTTGTTTTGTTTTTTACAGAGAGGGTTAGGAACACCTGATTTTATTATTAAAAACAAAACAAGAAACATCTTCTCAAGGTCATACCACTGATACGGAGCTGATTTGGGCCATTACCAGGTCTTTTGATTGCAAAGCCATGCTATTTCCTCCAAGTTCCACTGCCTCCCTAAGCAATTCCCAAAGGGGCCTTTGCTCCTGTCCACACGGTGATATGTCTATTCCCATAATAAGAGAAAGCTTTTATTCAAGCTAGCAGGATCGTGGAATTTAAAAGTGGGCAGTGTCTCCAGAAGTCAAAGACTGAAATGTCAACCCAGCGAGTTTCCTATTAATGAGGTTTTATACCATTCTTTATTGACTATGAGCTTTATGTATATTATATTGTCTTAACAACTTTGCGAGGTAGGAAATATTCTCCCCTACAGATGAGGAAACAGCTTGAGCAAAGGTAGCATGTGTGCCCAAGGTCAACCCAGCAGGTACGCAGCAGAATTGGATTCGTATCCACAGGAGCCTGACTCGAGAGTCCTCAGCCCCATTCTGCCTCTCTTAAGTACCAGCGTACACGCAACAATGCTGTGTTGTGACATTTGCCATAATTTGTACATTTCTCCCTTTTCCGATCTCTATTCCACACTCAGGCACACCCTATTTATTTTTTATTCTTCATGTACATAGATGAAATATATATGGGGGAAATAACATAAAATATTAGAGTATTGGGCGCCTGGGTAGCTCAGTCCATAAAGCGTCTGCCTTCAGCTCAGGTTATGATCCCGGGGTCCTTGGATCAAGTCCCACATCAGGCTTCCTGCTCAGCGGGGAGTCTGCTTCTCCCTCTACCCCTTCCCCCTGCTCATGATCTCTCTCTCTCTCTCACTCTCTCAAATACATAAATAAGATCTTTAAAAAATATTACAGTATTTTATGGAAATAGACAAGATGAAAGGGAAAAGTAAACTACCACACAAAGAATCAGTGATAACCTCAGAGGAAGGACTTCAGAGAGAGAAAAATCTAGCTTGTTTTCCTAATTTCTGGTCATTAAATTACTTATCATCCTGGATTCTCGTGAGTCATTCTTATAAATAGGACAGCTTCTACAGGAAAGGCGAAGCAGTGAGCAAGGACAGAAGGAAAGACATTCCGGGCTGGCAGAAGAGCAGAGGAAGCCAGGGCAGGAGGCTTGGGTGCCCCAGTGAGCACCGACCAGCTGAGTGAGACCCTCTTCCTTGTCTGTTTCAGTGGGGGGGGGGGCATCTTCCCCAGAGGGAGCTCTGCTGTTATTTAAGGACCCAACAGAATCAGCAAAAGGCCTAATTGGTCCTACTTACTATTAGCTATGTGCAATTCCACCCATTCCATTCAATGTCTTAAACCTATAATTCTTTCATTTCCTGTCACAGAAGCAGAGATCGCACCATACACTTTCCATGGCATTTCAAAAGAAATACTTAGGCTTTTTCAGCTCCCTTGACTCTGTGCCTTCCACACCAAGCCCAATCCAAGATTCAAGAGATAGTATCAGGTTCAGGAGCATTAGGTTGCATGAAAATAGGGCACCACATTTAGACGTTCTCCCTGGAGACTCTGGAGAGGCGATGTGAAATGGCATGCCTAAAGATAGACGCTAATTGACGAACTTAAGATAGTTGACCAGAACTGCAGATTAATTATCTGCTGTGATGGAGAAAGGGAGTCTACTGGATAGCTGTGTATTTTTAGATGTCAGGTCAAATGGAAAATAAGTAAAGAAAAGTAGTAAGCTTTTAAAAGGTGTATTTGTGTGTGTGTGTGTGTGTGTGTGTGTGTGTGTGTGTGTGTTTCTATGAACTGACTGAGGTGGACAGTCTGGTCAGCAAAGAGGTAAAAAGATAAGGTTTCTTCCTTCTTGCATCAATGAAGATCAGTTTCCAGTCCTTTCCAGGGTAGGAAAGGGAAGAATCTTGAATTAAATTCACCTTTCTTACACAGTCTTCTAGTTTTAAATGTACCAAGACTCAGAAATCTCTTGTTTCCCATGTCCTAGAGATAGCTGGTTTGGCTTTCTTAAAATTGCTTTATGACAATCTTCTAAAACTAGATAAAACAATAACAGAGCCCATTTTATTCATCACATAACAAGAGAGCTAATAATTTAGAAGCTTTTATCACAGGATTCCCAGCACGGTTTTCTTAAACTGAACTTTATGGATAAAGTATGTATGTGTAAAAACGGAGTCTGTTTGAAGCGTGCATTTCCATGAGTTTGGACAGTTCTATACACTTGAGAACCCAGCATCACGACAAAGACACAGACCATTTCCATCACTCTCAAAAGATTCCTCCCATCCTTTTACAGTTTCTCCCTCCCTCCACCCACAGCCACAGGCAACAACTCACTTGTTTTCCCCGCAATTATTTTTAAGGCAGGCATTTGTTCGTCTCAACTTCTGGTGAGGAGTAGGAAATGGCCACGGGACTATAAAGAAACGTCGGGATGATTTTGAAAGGCTTCCAGTCCCTTTGTCACTCACAGACGCTGCTTCACTAAAGGTGAGGGGGGAGCTCCACGTACTTTGTCTTTTTCATTTTCCGAACGCCAGGTTGGACGGACAGGGCTAAAGTAAAGCGGGTAGCTCCGAGCATCCGAGAAAAGAGGTGCAAGTGGGGAGACCAGATGTGCCCTCTCTCCGCTCTGCTACATCAGACAACACAAACTGGATAGCTGCAAGTGTTAGCCTAAGTGTGAGCCCTGGGGGGTGGGGGAGAACTCCAGGCTACGCCAGGTCGTTTCTACCTGTGTGGTTTCAGATAAGGGAGTCCACTGCCCCAATCTCTTCACTTCACCAGTAAGGTGAGAAGCCGGGACTGAGTGAGCTCTGGATACTCTTGTGTCATTCTGTCCCTAGAAAGCCTGTCCCAGCAATGACACACTACAACGTACATACCTTGTATACCTTGTATACGCCACCTGTAAACATCCCAGAGGACAATACTGTGTCTTCTTTATTTTCCTAATGCTAAGTTGGACAGTTAGGTCCAATTTGTAGGCCCAGAGAACAATCGCTGTTCTTAAGCACTTTGAAAATATTTCTATGTAAATTGTGGTCAACCTTTTTGAGGGTTGGGACAAGGGCAATAGGAGAAAGCAGGTTACTAAAGTGACGTTGCTAAAAAATGTGTAAACTATTTTGACCCACAAATCTATGTGCAATTTTGAACAAGGTTTTTAAATCGTCAGTGACCGTGGGTCGTTATAAGTCAACTTCAGCAATTTGGAATGAAAATCGAGAAGAGATATTTTGTAAAAGAAATACTTTACAGCTTTCCCTATCTCTTGCAGAAATTATCCTTTAACCGAGGTTGCCTGAGACAAACATTAGTTCAATTGTCTTTCTTGGCTCTTTTTAACCTTTATTTTAATGATTCTGTCACTCTGACCTTACTTTGAAAATTAAGAGGACAATGCATAAAAAGTAAACAACATTAATGTCTCTGTACCTTGTTGAAAAATACGATTACTCCTGAAGGAACTATTATGTTTACTTTTTCTTTAAGCCTGCGATATTTTAACTCAGCCTGTGGGTCACTTTTATTTCAAGAGGCTTTGAAACCAATTAATACAAACAATTAGAATTTTCTAAGACTTATTTTAGCAACAAAAGAAAAACAGAAGAAGACTTGAACTCTTTCAGAATAGCCTGTTGCAAACAGATGACTCCATCGTACAGAGGCAACTGTAATACTGTTCCAAGACAGCATATAACTGAAGGGATAACTAAGGTTATAACATCTACTTTATTTTTTTAAAGATTTTATTTATTTATTTGTCAGAAAGAGCACAAACAAGGGGAGCGGCAGGCAGAGGGAGAAGCAGGCTCTCCTCTGAGCAGGGAGCGCAATGTGGAACTCGATCCTGGGACCCTGGGATCATGACCTGAGCTGAAGGCAGATGCTTACCCAAAGGAGCCACCCAGGTGTCCCTCATCTACTTTCTTTAAATAAGAAAAAAATATTCAGAGAAGGAGCAAGTCAAACTTGAAAAGCACTTTCCTGATTTTTCAGGGATAATTCCACATTTTCTTCTAATTCGTACAGTTTCCAACTTCGGAGACATAAATCTTGCAAATGTACAACTCAGCTGTTTGGGGCTTTCTGATCCAGTGTGTGGATTACATCACTTTTTTCTTCTCTTGATGATTACCTTCTGCTACGTCGCATGAAACCTCACGGAAGTCCACTTTGCAACTCATTATCATGAAACATTTGATGGCATAAGACTTGAATCTTTTAATTATAATGAAATTCATGGATTTTTGGCAGCAACGTTAATGGAACCTAAAGAAGCCACAGGAGTTTTTTTAGATCCTCAGTAAATCAAACCTAAATGATATATTTTTTAAAAAATTTAACCCATTCAGCAAATTAAGGACAACGAGAAAAATATATGTTAACAACAAAGTTACATGTTTTCTAACATCATTTCGGCACATGAAAATAATTTCTGAATCTCAGCCGAACTGACAGTTATTTGATTTACGTGTCGGCTCTATAAATCTATAGGTTTTGTTATCTCATTTAAAAGTTATCATGGATACAGCATCCTCTAAAGCCAGCCATGTAGATTTTATTTTCAAAGAGTCTTATTAGTATAAACTGTGCTCATGTAGCAAAGTTATATATCAATTAAGAAACTTAAACAGATATGTGTAACATATATGTATAGAGAGACACATGTAATATCGCTATATATATATATATATATATATATCTCACAGATAGCTTATAAATGTTCTAACAAAGACATTTTAACCATGCATGTATGTTTTTTGTGCTTTTTTAAACCAGTCTTTCCCTGGTGTTAGACAGAACTATTCCTCCATTCCCCCTTCTGATTCCCCCTTCTGATTACCCCCCTTTCTTTATCCATTTCTTCCCCTACCGATCATCCTAGTTCTTATGTTCCATAGATGAGAGAAATCATATGATAGTTGTCTTTCTCTGCTTGACTTATTTCACTTAGCATTATCTCCTCCAGTGCCGTCCATGTTGTAGCAAATGTTGAGAACTCGTTCTTTCTGATAGCTGAGTAATATTCCATTGTATATATGGACCACAGCTTCTTAATCCAGTCATCTGTTGAAGGGCATCTCGGCGCCTTCCACGATTTAGCTATTGTGGACATTGCTGCTATGAACATTGGGGGAATGAAACATGAGAGACTATGGACTATGAGAAACAAACTGAGGACCTCAGAGGGGATGGGGGTGGGGGAATGGGATAGACCGGTGATGGGTAGTAAGGAGGGCACATATTGCATGGTGTACTGGGTGTTATACACAACTAATGAATCATCGAGCCTTACATCGGAAACCGGTGATGTACTATATGGTGACTAACATAATAAAATAAAAAATCATTATTAAAAAAAAAAAAGAACTATTCCTCCAGGGCTGTGGAGTGTATTCTAAATTTTTTGGTTAAGTTCTTACTTGTCCATCAACTCATTTTAGATGAGCTCGATTTCTTTCAAATCCTGAGCTTATAAACCTCTGCTAATTTGCATAGCTGTGCATGCAATCTTAAATGTGAAAAAGATTAACAGTAGTGAATTGGAACTTCCTGGAAGAGGGGTCAGCAACTTTGGTTGGTTCATTCCCCGTGGGACGTGGGGAGGCAGTGTCTCAGGTGTCGGGTCTCTTGAATGGACACCTCTTACCTCTGTGATTTGCTGGAGACAGACAATGGGCTCCGCCCGCACCAGCCAGCAAGCTCCCAGTCAGACCGGCAGAAACACCAACAATGCCTTTATTCAGGCTCCCGCACACTAAGTAGGGGCAAAGGCGTGCCAAGGTCAAGAGGGGCTGTAGCTATCAAGACAGAGGAGCTCGAGTGTCACAGTGAAGCCAAAAACTTGTACCTGCCACCACTGCAGCCATCAGGGTGGATCAAGGCGCCGGCGGGAACTCCCTGCCCTCCAGAGACAGCCTCTGGGTGGAGAGGCCACGGCGACAGGCCGTGAAGACGGTGAGGTTCCAGGCACCATCTCAGTCCTCCACCCAGTTCCTTGGCCGCAGGTGATGCCAGCTTTTAAGCAGTATGAAAAATGTTAAGAAACAGCAGAGGTTTATTAGGAAATCAGGAAACTTATCCCGAGGGGGGTCACATCCTCTGGGCAATGTGCCAGGATAAGCACAATTTCGGCCTCCTGGAAGCCATGTTCCGTCCATGATGAAAGAATCAATTAGATTCTTCATAGCACTATTATTTATTGGCCATTTGCTATAAAACGTGCATATTTATTGAATACTTGCTATAAAATATGACCTCCGTGAGCTTCTGAGGGTGTGTGTGTGTGTGTGTGTGTGTGTGTGTGTGTGATTTGGGTTGGGTTTTTTTTTGTCGGTTGTTATTTCCGGAACACCAAGCACAGCACCTGGCCCGTCATGGACAGTAATAAATATGTTTTGGAGGGGTGATTGTTTGAAGCACTGCCCACAGGCCCTAATACTCTACATAATTATTTCACTTAAATTTCAGCAACTCAACACAGGTACAATGCACCCCCCAGCTTACAGATGTGAAAACTAGTTCCAGAGAAGTCAGTTTGCCCAAGATCCCACACCCAGAGATGAAAGTCTTAGAAATCAAACCCTAGCAGTCTGTGTGCAGAGTATGTGCTTTCCGCCATAAGTACTCTGACACTCAGTACTTAGCGAGTCATACGTAACACTTCTTTTACACCAAAACATAACCAACCTTACTCTGCTCCACATATTTCATGACTAGACTGGTTTCCCTGCTTCTGGAATGTTTACTATAAATGTTCTGACACTTTGGAAATATTGCTCTCAGATATGCCTTTCTTCTCTGTCGGTCTCTTGAACTGCCTGTGTCTGGGTCTCCAGTGAAGTCTGAATCGACCAATCTGAAGAAGTCAGCTTCTAAAGATAACTGATAGACTTCAGAGATGGCCACAGTTGCCACACTGTGGGGAGTCCTTACTCTTACCTGGATCACCGACTTGTACTCATAATGGAAGATGAGTTGCTTTTCTTTCGGAGTCTTTGAATGAGTTTGGCCCCAAGGTGGACACTGTATTGGAACCTCTGGAGAACAAGTTTCTTCAGCTTATGCTTACATGGGGACTGTGTGCCGAGGGCCATCATCTGTTACAACTAATGAGCCAAAACCCTACCCTCAAGTGCTCGCTCGAAGAAAGGACGAATAGCTGAGCTTCCGTGACTGCTCCCGCCTGAGCCAATGGCAGCGGACAATAGATTTGTAACACCGGGCACTTGAATTAGGAGCTGGGCTGAGACCATACAGGCAGCAGACTGGCTATAAAGAAATGTGATTACTTTTGGCTATGATAGGACTGGGCCATGTGAGCTGCAAGTGATAAACTCTATAACGCGTTAGTGTTTCTCAATTTTACCCATTTTCCATAGGAGGGTATGATTAGCTTTTTTTTCATTTTTTCTTGAAGGATTACTTTCACATTAAGATTGTCTTTTTAAAAAGTTTTATAATGGTCTTATTTGCAGTAAACTTCATTTATGTTCTGGGAATGAGGCTTGGGCTCACAGCAAAATACTCCAGAATACCATGGAAAGAAAGGAATAAAATCTACCTCCAGGACTTTTTAAAGTCATAGTCAAGATATACAGAAAGAGGAATAGGTTATTTTCACCCTCAGAATTCATGCCCCACTGGAAACAGTATGAACTGGGCAAACCCATCTGCAATAACTATTTGTATTTTGGACATGTTCAATGCATAGAGATTAGAGAAGAAAAATGTATTACAATTTACCAGTCCATAACCATTAAAATAAAGCACTCTGTCTGAAAGTCAGACTGAACTATTCTCCTCTATCTTATTTCATCCAACTGTCAAAAAATCCAGGAAGGTAATTTAGAAAGTTAAGCTAGAGAAGGGCTAAAGTTTATTCATGACCTCATGAAATAAATATTACAGGAGACGGGGACAAAGAAGCATGTGTGCTCTAATCCAGATGTAATTGTTGGTGTATCAGAGAGAATATGCATTCTTGCCATCTGGAAAAGGCAATATTAGGTGGGGGGGGCACCTGAGTGGTTTTCTGAGGAGAGGGTCCATAACTTCATCAGGCTGGCATGGATGGTTGTAATTTATTAGCTTATGAATCATGGCCTAGTAAGTGTTGAATCTTTCCCACTACGACAACATTTACCTACGAGTCATTTAGCCGGGCTGTCTGAAGGTGATGTTTAGATCCCAACAGCACCTCCAGTGAGAGAGTCAGACCTGGATCTGTGGGAGTAAAATCATCCCAAACGAGCCAACATAAGTCAACTTGCCAGGGAGTTGTTAAGCACACAGAAGAAAATGTTGTGGCCCTGAAAAAAAGTTGATTTTCCTCCCTTGATAAGCTGGTCACTCTCAGAGATATCTCCAGGTGTGATCTTGACCCTGCCCCCTGCACAAAGAGCAAAGAAACCGAGAGTGGGAATTTTTTCTCTCAGTATTGCCCACGGGCTTCCTGGTCCCAACTATGGTGGCCCCTCCATCTATGGATGAACGGATACACCAAATGTACGTCTATACAATGGACTCCAAAAGGAAAGAAATTCCGATACATGCTACTTTATAGACGAGCATGCAGGACGTTATGCCGAGTGTAGTAAGTCCGGTATCGTATGAGGTATCTAAAATATGAGGTATCCAAAACAGCCAAAATCATAGGGACAGAAAGTAGGATGGTGGTTGCCAGGGGCCGAAGGGAGGGCGGGATGGGGAATTACTGTTCAATAGGGAGAGGTTCAGTCGAACAAGATGAAAAGACTTCTGGAAACGGATGGTGGTGATGGTTGCACAGCCATGTGAATGGACTTCATTCCACTGAACTGTACACTTAAAACTGTTAAGATGGCAAATTTTATGGCTTGTGTATTTTAACACACACACACACACACACACACACACACAATTAGGAAAAAAACAACAAAACCGTGGGACCCACCTTAAAACCACTACATCAGAGCTCCAGAGGACAGGGCCTATACATTAAAGTCCCCCACATGGTTATGACATATAACTAAGGCTGCAAATTACTGCTTGAGAGCAGAATTTCTCATCTTGGCACTGTTGCGGTTTTGGGCCCAAAATTCCTTGTGGAGGAAGGAGGTGTCCGGTGCATAGTAGGACCTCGAGCCGCATCCCTGGCTTCTACCCGCTTGACATTAGAAGCACTCCCCCCACCAACCTGTGACAATCAAAACTTCCAGACAATGCCACATGCCCATCTGGAGAGGGCAGGGGCCGAGGAGCCAAATACCCCGACTGAGAGAGAGGAAATCTAGTATTGATAAGGGGGAAAAGTAATATTCTCACAGTGATCGCCCGGCCTCTGCACTTCAAGAGGGGAAACTTTGCCCCCTGGGACTGGGTCCCTAGTGGACTACTGCATCTTCTTTGGTTCTACACATGCCGAGGTCTGCTCTGCTTCTGTAGGTTAGTGTACAGGGAAGGTTCAGGTCAGGACTGAGACCAGATCTGACTGAACAAGTATCCTCAAATTTTTCTGTCTTTCTCCCTCAGTGAGAGTTGTTGGTTTTGTTTTGTTCCGTTTTGCTTTGTTTGCATTAAAAGGGCAAGAATGTGACCTTTTCTTCTCTCTGGTTCAACTTCCATTTGGGGCTAAGAGGCCTCAATATCAGCAGATCATTAAAACATGGACAAGGTATAAGGCAGTGTGTGTGTGAGAGAGAGAGAGAAAGAGAGAGAGAGAGAGAATTTGGGGGCACACATCAATTCTTCTCAAAATAATCTTGTCATAAATCATACCACTTAATCCTCACTAAAACTCCATAAGGAAAAAAAAATATCACCCTAATTTGACAGAAGAGAAAACTGAGGCTCAGAGATGTAAATATATGGTATCTAAATGTATCACAAAGGTGTATCCAGAGCCCAGTTCAGATCTGTCAGATTCCAAAGCCTATGTTCTTCCCACCGTAGCGCATTGCAATGGTTCCCTTTAACTGGGAACTTTTCTTTCACAGTCTGGACAGCGTGTTGGCATCTCATCGGCTGCCCCCCCCTTTACCATTTGCTTCACCAGCGTGTACATCTAACATCCATTAGAAGATTCACCACCGATTCCGTCAGAAGGGCCAACAGGCAGCTTCCAGGAGGAGACTTGACTGCGTGCACGCCTCGAAGCTGTGGCAATTAGCTCGCCAGGGATCAGATGGTATTTTCTGCTGAGAACCTGTAGCCAGTCTGATAGACACATCTTGCCAGGGCGCAGGCGGCAGTGCCCACGACCTTGCAGCCATTCCGTAGCCCCTGAAGTGTCCCAGCATTTGATGTACCCGAGCCCAGCCGTCATCCATCATTTAATCCATCCATTTGGCAGTACTTTCCCTTGCAAGAGCAAAAAGACCATCGTAGGTGTGTGTGCCAGTTGCTGACACTGAGAGTCAACCGTCCCCGTGAAAGCTCTGGGGCACCCTGAGACTCCACCCGTCTGGAGCAAAAGCACCACATTTGCAGACGCCTGTGGTTTGCCTAATTACATTTTCGCAAGCCCTTGGAAACCGGGGAGCGCCTCAGCGGCACCACGCGCGTGGTCTAATGAGGTTTCCGAACCCTATGTTATGAAATTGTCACAGGTTATTTGTCAGGAAGTGGCTGCCTCGTGAATCTAGCAGCCTTAAAATTTGGGGTACCCACATTTTAATAGTAATTCTTCGTAATTATAAAAAACACCGCATGACTTCAATCACGTGCAACAAGTATTTGCTGAGCATTCATTTCACAGGCACCTGAGCTTCCCAGGTCTTTTTGTTCCCCTGAGCACCCTGGCGGGATTGAAAAGTGAGAGCCATGTCCTTAAATTTGAGAATGAAAGGCTGGTTTCCTAATGAAAATAGAGACCTTACCTTGAAATGAATTGATCAGTTTCGATTTCCTTTCCCTGTAGATGAATTAACTACCCTATGCTCTTACGTTGAGCCTTTTTACAAATTATTGTATTCTTATAGTTTTTGGATTCATTCCTTTTAATGTGTATTTAATGTAAGTATGATCATCCCTTGGTTATTAAGGGATGGATGATCTGGTGGGTGGATTATTCTCACCCTTGGCTGGCCCGTTGTTTCCCCCCTTCTTTCTTTTTTAGGGCTCGTTGCTTCGTAACCCCGCTGTTGCTAATTATGAGTTGTCTACGCTGACTGGAGCATTGCCACAGCATCACCTGCCTCTGCCCGGGCTCAGTAACACCTCGGTGGCCAGGGGAGCCTCCTGTTGCCTGTGCCACCGGGCCTCATCTCAGAGCCGGGGAGCCCAGTATCGGCACCTCTTACCCACTAGCAGGTGGGGTTTGGAAATAAACTTGTACCAGGCTTTGTCCTCAGATCCCACTGCCTGGGGTTTAATGATCTCTCACTATTTACAAAGGCCTCCTCGTAGAACTTCCCCAGTTTTTAGGGGAGGGGTATCTCATTGTCCGTATTCCTTCTATGGCAATCTCCTGGGTACTCGGGGTTTTCCTGTCCTGCTCTAGGGACAACCCAGCCTGTATGCCAGAGAATAATTGAGTTAAGTTATTAAGAATTTGGAAAGTGCGGGAAAATAAACACACACACAAAATAAGTGTAATGGCATGACCCAGCGCTAACCCCGGTTTTCAGGCCCTGTGTGTATGTCTATGTCTATTTTATGAAAAGGAATTGTATCATAATGCTGTTCTATTAACTGATTTTTAATTAACATATCTTATTATTATTTTAACATGACTTGAAACCCTGCTAAGTAATGCATCATATGACTGTATCATTACATAACAAATCTATCGCAGCCCATTTAGGCTGATTTCTTCTTTTTATTACAAACAATGTGCAATACAAAAAGATTTTCAAGGATATTTGTGCATGTCTTGTTATTTCCTTATGATAAGTTTCCAGAATTGGAATTGCTGCATACAAAGGAGGTATGTTTTAAGCGAGGGCTCTCTTCGTGACCTGATCCTACCAGTTCTGCCTCCCATGGCTAGATTTTCCTAAGTCCTGCCCTTGTCAGCTCTGCTGCTCAGACCCTCCTCGGCAGAAATACATGAAGACTCCTGGATGCCCCACCCCCATTACTGAAAGCGCAGCTCGGGGGTCTGCATACCTAACCCTCTGCACAGGCGTTACGCAGGAACAGGACAGACATGAGCCACCACCGAGCCTCACATGATCAGCCACCCTGTTGTGCTAAAAATGTACTGAGATTTGTTTCAATCAAGTATAATAGGACAGCAGACATAGAAATGATTTGTCAGGAAGGAAGAAGTTCACACTCACAGATCCCTAGAGCTAGGATGCACACTGAGTCATACAGGGACACACAAGAAGTGCCAGGTCCAGCCCGAGACAGAAATGAAGAGGGGAGAGCATGGCCTAGAGCCGTGTGGGGTTTTTCAGGGAAGGAACGGGCAAGGCAGGGTAGGTGCACTGAGTAAACTTAGGGTTGGATCGTTCGAATAATTTCAGTGGGCTCTGGGCTATACAGGGGTGGTTTCTAGTTATCTGACACCTGCTTCTGGGGTAACTCAGGGCAGCGGGAATATAATCATGACCTCCTTTGGAAATAGTGGCATCGATATTTACTAGAATTGAATTAGAATTTTGCAACCTCTCCAGACCTGATTACACCCCCCACGCCCCTGAATCTCCTAACCACTGGCACTAGGGCTCCTGACACCCAGATTGGGCTCTAACTGAGACTTCCTCTGGCTGAAACAAGAAGGACCGAGACTCTGCTGGATTCACCTCCGTGTCAGTTGACCCAACGCTAGGCACAAAACAGCTAAACTAACCAAGCCCAAAGCAGGTTTGCTTAGGCTCTTGCGCTCTATATAAAGCCGTCTGCTGGGGGAGAGGCTGAAATTCTTGGCAAGATCATATTTATGAATTAGCTATGAATTTCCAATATCCCAGCATCCATATCACTTCATTAGTATGGAATCAAAAATTCTAATTATGGAGTAAATGTTTTTGAAAAGGGGAGAGAAAAAGAGTTTTTACCACCATCCTTGTTATTTCTCTTGTATAGGAAAATCTAAAATTGGACCAAAAGGAAACGGGACTCTGAGCTTTCAGCATTCTCCCTATGACTGGAGTACTACATATTATTATTTCTATTCATAGTTTACATTGCTTTTGTGGAGCTGTTATTACTGGAAACAAAAACACAACAATAACCCTTTGAAATCTTTTCCAGCAAATTCTCTAAAGAGGTAGGCATCTTCCCATCTCATCTCAATTCTTTTCTAAGAGGTCAGCTAATTTTTCCTTTTAAAATCATTGATATTTAAATCCACTATTTCTTTACTCTTTAGTTCCTTGCCAAGAATTGTCAAATCTCAAATCTCATCTTGAGCGCTGAGGTAAAAATGTCCTCATCTGTTGTGGAGGAGGCAACTGTTCCCTGTCACCCCACGGGGGATGGCAGCACCTTCCCCCTCCCAGGCCGCCCCTGTGTTCCTTCCCGCCTCACCTGCCCCCCTTCAGGCGCGCGCAGGCCCCCAGAGTGCCCTGTGTAACCGCCTGCAGCCTTTGTGCCCTTCGTCAGCGCGACAGCCCCAGGCCTGGGAGAGACATCAGTAGCACAGCGGCGGGAGGTTGGCTCCTCATTAGCCTTTTCAGAGCCGCGGGGCTCAATCACCAGGCCTTTTCTTCCACGGGCAACAGGTGAACGGACCTCGCAGCCTGCGGCATCCGCGAAGCTTTGAGAGAACTCCTTGCACCTTGCACTGTTGTCACCT
This sequence comes from Ursus arctos, assembly GCF_023065955.2. Lineage (NCBI taxonomy): Eukaryota > Metazoa > Chordata > Mammalia > Carnivora > Ursidae > Ursus > Ursus arctos. Next base: position 54,438,310 of record NW_026622841.1, read on the forward strand.
GCGTGCGCGGCCGTGCTGGCGTTTCAACCGCATAGACCGCAGAGGCACCGTTTTCCTTTCTGAGGCCCCAGACATCTATTGCCTGCTCCGTTCCAACCGTGCGGGCCGGGTGCTGGGCTGGAGTCATTCCCATGGCTCCCCTCACCGCCCCCCCCCCCCGCATATAAATCAGCACCCCCCCCCCCCCCATGAGCAGCAGAGACCCATTTTAAGCCGTCTCTTGAAGCTGGTTCGATGTAGCAATGTCCTTGTCAGAGATCAGTTTCTCTCGTCCCTTTGTATGCCAGTGAAAAATTCTGGAACAGTAGCCCCGAGAAAGCTTTTCTTTGCCCTCGCCCCTGCCAATGCTCCTGCGGACCCCGGGTCTGCCTTCTGAGGCCTGCTGCAGCTCAGGGGGCTCTCGCGGCCGCCGGCTCGCTCTGTGCCTTTGTTGGCCGTGTGAATGTGCATTCCCGTCTGTTTCAGCCGCGCTCCCTCTAAAGACGTTTTCTAAAATGGTAAATGCTGAACTCTAGCCAGCGTGAAGCCGTTTCATTTTGCTTCAGCCGGACCCTAAATACTAAAGCTCCGACAAAGACATTCAAACTGTGTTTTAGAAGCGAGAGAAAGAAATACAAGTTTTAGAACACTTTGCAGGAGTGAAATTTCGATCTTTGCAACATCAGTTTTGACTTGTGTTTAGAATGGGTTGCAAGATAATACGAACTGGATTCAACTACAGAAAATGGGACAAAAGGCCCAGACATACCATTATTCAGTGTTTCTAAAACGGCATGGAGAGGGCTTTTAGCAGGATTTCCCCCTGCTTATAAAATGTGTACCCTCGTGCCAAGAGGAAAAATGTGAGAGCAGATTACATCTTCTATCTGATGTGACAGTCCCTTTCTTTACCGTCTTCGTGATGTTTGGCTCTGCAAACAGCAGCAGCAGCATGTCAGCTGCTTGAAGAATGCTCCGCACAGATTTCAGTTGTAAATAGGTAATCAGTCTCCCACGTGGGCAAAAATGGGGTGATCTCCCAAATCTGTACGGAGCTCGTTTCTCCGTCCCTTTGAAAGAAGCTATGTGCTCGGAGAAATCTCTGGTGCTCATCGGAAGCGTATGTGGAAAGACACGCACATGGAAACGGAACTCATTATCCAAACACGTTGTCATTAAACCAAGTGAGACTCCGGGGACTGAGCCCCGAGGGAGGGAAGGAGGGAGAAAGCTTTTCCTGGAGAGTGGTTTGCTGAAACATTTTGTTTCGTGCCCTATGATTTGGGAGCAAAACCTGGATTGCAGCAGGAAGCCTCCTTTTCTGGAGCTCGTTGGTCTGTAGTCTTGTAGTGCAGAATAATTTCTGTTGCTTGTGTTTTGGGGAACTAAGCATCAAAGGGTGGGCTTTTGCAGAGGAGGTGGGGATGTCCCGGGCTCTTCGCCTCTTTGTCATCTTGACCATCCAACCAGGATTGCCCACAAATCCTGTCTGATCTGAAATCCTTATTATTTTGTATTTTATCTGGACTCTGGCTAGTTTCTGTACTCCCGAGGAAGCAGCTCTAAGGAAGTACGTATCCATGCCTCCAGGAAGTAAGGCAGGAACTCGCATGTTGGACAAAGGGTCTGACTATGAAAACAAAAACAAACACAAACAGAAACAAGCCCCAAACACATATTTTCTAAAACTGCATGGTTGTGATGATCTCCATGACTGTAGCAGATTCCACTTTTTTTTTTCTTTTTCTATCTATGTTACTAGGAACAAACATGTTAGAGAATGGTGTCATTTTTTAGGATTGGCTTAAAATTTTTCCAATTTAACAAATGATCAATATTTAAGTAATTAGATGAAACTGGTGATATGTATTTTGTCAGATGAAAGACGTGATTAAATAAATGTGGATTTCTCTAGGCAGTTTAGTAAAGGGCATCATTTCTAGTTCAGGAAATCACAGCCATTCACATCCCATGGTAGTAACATTGCACACAGTTCACTCTCTGGCTTGTGCATATGACCAGGTGCCCGGTTAGTGACTCGGGCTCCGCTCGGAGCTTGGAAATGAATACGGTGGAGAACGGCTGCTTTGCTTGGCTGAGCACCGACCCTCCGTCAGGGGCTGGAGGCAGAGGCTCAGACGGGATCAATGTACAGTTTGCAGCAAGAGCTAAAGAGCTTCAATTATGTATCAATTATACTTCAAGAAGAAAAATTGTAACAGAATATGTTGATAGAAACATGTAAAAAGTAAATGATGTTTGACTTACAAGAAGCAACACCTGGGAGCTGGGGATAATTTTAGATTCTGAAGCTCACAGAAATCAAACTGAAATCATCCAATTGTTTATTTGAAGGTGTAATCATATCAACGTAGCTTGTTCTAATTTTTAAAATTCAGGAAGTATTCTTTTGTGTGTTGTTGTAACAACCCAAATAACAAACATTACTACACAGTTAAGGGCCATATGCCTTCTCCGTGTTTGTGTTATTTTGTTTTGTTCTTACGTATACCCAGAAAAAAAAGTGACTGATCCGTTTTAATGATTTAATTTGAAAAAAAAAAAAAAAAGAGTTTCGAAATGTTCAGCAATGGCTAGGAGAGATTCCTTCATTTACAAACTTGTTCATTTCGCCCCTCATCCCCTTCTCATGTTTCCTGACGTGGTCTAAATTTGGAATGGTATAAAGACAAAGGAGGGAAACAAAAGGAGTATGTCTAATAATTGGATTGTATTTTGACAAGCTAATTCTCCACAGATATCTGGGCTGCCAGTCTAGCTGCTACCTGGCTTCACTTCACAATAAACTCTTAAGAGCTACTTACCAGAAAGATCCTTTTTGAAGACAAAACAGAGTGTCATCTTACATCAGAAGAAGGAACTACCTGTCTCTCAGAGTTGCTTTCTGTGTGGACAAAGTAGCTACATCCAGTGTCTGAAATACCAGACAGGATTAGGAAATTAATAACTTTTTATCCATACAAGAGAGAATGTGACTGCGAACGGCTTCACAATACTTAATTTTCAACGCTGTAAATGGAATTTAAACTGCGGGCAATAAATCAGTGACACCTTTGATTCATTATAGATAATCAAGAGGAAGTTCTTCTGATTATCAGTGCTAACAGATTCATAGCTCCTCATTTTCTTCAAACACCACAATCCATCAAAAGGAGGGACTGGCCAGTGGTGGAGGTGGTGACAGTGCTAGATGGTGGGTCACAGCTACCCATGGTCGAGTGTCCACTGGGAGCCAGGCACTTTAGATCTATTTCACGGTAGCTCTACACAGGGATGCCATAGCCCCAGAGTGTGGACTGACTAGGTCTCAGGCAGGGTGACCTGGGAAGTTACACACCTCTGGGAAATGAGGGTGGCGATGCTACCTATCTCCTAGGCTTTTTTTATTATTATTATTTAAGATTTTATTTATTTGAGAGAGAGCGCGTGTGCGAGAACAAGCATGGGGGGAGGTGAGCGGCAGATTCCCCACTGAGCAGGTACACCCATCCCCCCGCCTCGACTCAGGTACTCGATCCCAGGACCTTGAGATCATGACCTGAGCCGAAGGCAGACGCTTCACCGACCGAGCCGTGCAGGAACCCTCCTCCCAGGCTTTGATGAAGGCTGTCTCACCCAGCATAGGGCCTGGCACAGTCCGCTCTCAGAATAACTGAGCCAGCAGTAACCCTACAGAAGGAGAAAGTGTAGCTCAGGGGGACTAAGGCACCTGCCAGGAACTGCTCGGTCAGTAGACAGTAGAGTTGAGACCCAAAGCCAAGCCCTTCTGACCCCAAAGCCAGCACTCTGACCCCTTGGGTCCCTGCTCCTTGAGGGCTCCATGCCCATTCCCATCTATTTCAGGCATTCACACTGCTTCTCTCCAGACTCCATGAACCTTCCCCTTGAGAAAGAACTGGATGGAAATTCATGCAGATAGAGGCCAGGGATTTTCATTTTGGGGGCAGGGGGCTTATTGTTTTGGGGTTTTGTTTTTGGTTTTTCCCAAAAGATGAACTATGATAATTAGAGCTAGACTCTCTTTTCCACATAGAAACCTAGGTTTTGTTTTTGTTTGGTACTGTTTGTTGCCCCAGTGCGGGGCACTAATGAAGCAGTGAGCCATCGCCTTGCCCGGGACTTGGCCCTAAACGAGAACACACAGCCTCTGTATTGGTAAGACCATGGGGAAGGTCATCTGCTAACAGGCTTTCTGAGTATGAGTCTTACTGCTGGAGAGAGCCAGCAGGGTTCACTGCTTGAGCATAGACATGGGCTCTGCAAGCTGGCAGTTTCCTGGCCATGAGATTAGAACCCTGGAATAGCCCCACCTGTCCCCTGAGTCCTTTTTCTCTTCCTGGCCTTGACTGGAAGCACCAGGGGCTCCATCCATGGAGAAGGAAGATCTCCAAGACCGTTGTTATACTACCCTTGATATTGACAGAGGTTTCTCGTTCTTTCCCTTTGCAGGTCAGTCTCATTGGTTTATTTACTCATCAGACTCATACAGGGCCAGCCTGATGGCAAGTCCTGTAGGGAAGGGTGTAAGAAGGATGCAAAGAAAACATTAGTTCAATACAATAGACTCCTGTTGAGCCCCTGCTCTGCACGGAGCAGGAGCTAAGGACAGAGGTGCAGGAGTGAGCAAGCTCATCGGGGACTTGCATTTACATATCCGAGGAGCGAAGGGGTCAAATGCTGTGAGAAGTAAGTAACAACACCTGTGAAAAATGATTTTTCAAAATGTTTTTCAAAAATGTATGAATTTAAAAGAAAGAGATGGTTTCTGATTGGAGCGATCGTGGGGAGGAGGAGCTGGGAACCGGTTCCTGGAGAAAGCAACAGGTGACGAGATGGGCCACGGGGGCCCACAGTAAGCCCAGCCTGGAGATTGCCTGCCTCCTCTTCTTGCCCCCAACCCTGGAAGCACCTGCAAGGGGGCAGCTGCCGCCCTGCCCACCCTCGTGCAGGCCCTTCCTCCACATCACAGAGAGACCCCAATAAGCACTGACCCTCAGGCCTTCTTTAGGGCATGTCCCCAGAAACCCCTTCATCTTACCTGCTGAGTTTTTCTCCAGGCTCCTATGGACTTGTACTGAAATGTAGCTTTTCCTGCAATATTTACTTCTGTCTTTAAAAGTTCAAGCTCTACTAAGGTTCCTGCTCCTTTACCTCCAGGAGGCTCCACAAAATAGCATAAATACTATTTTCGTCTGCTCTGATACATTTCCATTTCTTCCCATTTTCACATATTCACGTATCTGAAAGCAGGGTGTGAGCATTGATAGCATTGAGCGTTGACAGCATTTTACAATTAGAACTGGCAGCAACTTTTTAAATTAGTGGCACATAGAATAATGGCACATTCTACAATTAGTAGAACCTCAGATTTAATCAAATACAGCAAATTTGTTGATGCAAAGCAGTGCCTGGGCAAAGGGGTAGCAGCCCGTATTGCTGGTACGGAGCATCCAAACCCCAGCATAGCTGTGGGTCAGGGACATGGGCTGCCTCCCCGCCCCCGAAGATATGAGAACGTCTGCATGGCAACCAATATTTCCTTTTATTTCCAGGCGAATTGTGAGCATGTGAGTCAAAAGACTTTCACAGCTATCATCACACAAAGGGGGAAGCCTGCTGTCTAGACATAGACTATAATTACTATTATTATTTAAAGTCACTGAAATGCCTGAATTGCAGAAAAGAGCAAAAGGGCTCATATATGCCAAAAGCCCTATTATGGTCCCCAGTAAACACCTCCCTCTTTCATGTGACATCTATTCCACCCTTCGTGGGGGGTGCTGATAAAAGAAGCTACCAGAATCTCGGAGAAGTTTGTGGTTGATAAAACCTGTAGACAGTATTTCTTTAGTAAGCTATTTTTTTTAAGTGCTCTCAATTTAGTTTACTCTAAGGTCAATTAAAGTCTTGAAATGCCTATGCAGGGCAGCCCAGCATGCTGACACGAACAAAGAACTTGTCAGTATTGCATTACATGTGTGCAATTGTCAACAGATCCTACATAATGCCCCTGCTTTTGTATTTTAAGAAATACAACATATGATTCATACTTAGATCTATGTTGGTCAAGGCACAATATTTGGAAAACAACCATAAGGCTGCGACAGTGTATATAAACATTGGAAACTGCTTTTGAAAATACTTTGGCTTCCAACATTTTCTATTTAGCTGCTTTTAGTCATATTTATCAACATATTTGCTCTTCTTACTAACATCTTCCTCCTACTGCTTCTCTCTACCGCAAAAAATACCTTCCCTTCATGGGAGGACTGGGGACCTGAGTGTAGGTCTGTGAGACCCCAGAGTGGAGTTGGTCCCCTCAGTCATTTGACTCATTTCAGCCATGGGGTCTCTTTCCAGCCACAGCGGTGACCTACGGAGCCCCACCTGTGTGTAAGGACACCCTCACCTCCGCATGACCATCCAAATCGAAAATGACACAGAAGTCAGTCTCTGGGGGCTACACAGTAGTCGTACTCCTACCAGCGTGCTCTGGGTCCAGTACTGAGGTCCAACTTGGCCCAGGCCCAGTGTTCTTCCTGTGCCTCCCATTCTTACACATGGAAGCTGGGTTCCTGGTGAGTTGCCTCATTTCCTCTGACTCCTGAAAGGACCTTTACTTTCCCACCTCTGCTGCCAAGGCCTGAGACTCTTTTCTGAGCCCAGCTGGGTGGTGGGGACTGCTCCCTCACACAGATCTGCCCAATGCCATTGACTTCGCTGCCTCACCTTCTTGAGGATGACCTGCCCTGTGTCCCGCTGGTACTGCTCTTCTCCGCCACTTGGGACCCTTTGCTATGTCATCTATGTCATCCAAACCGCAGTCCTCTCAACTGGGTCCCGTTTGCTTTCATTGCCACCAACATTCCAGCTACTCCATGGATGCAGGCTAGCCTACTAGGTCGATGCTTTCTTTGGTAGCACCTGACACTGGGTCTGTCCTTCAGTTGCTGTCCTCAACCTTCTCAGTTGGCTTTCTGTGACTTACCATGCCTCGTCCATTCCCTTTACTAATGGCATATCTTTCACCTAGAATGCCAGGCCATCTCTCCTACTACCCTCCATCCTTCATGTCTGAGTACACGATTCACTTCTTCTGTGAGTGTTTTTTGTTCATTCTTCATAACTTTCAGTAGGAACTCATCACACATTTGTTGAATGGGTGGGACAGCAGCATGGGTCAGACGAAGGGTACCCAGGATATACTGAAGGCAAAAGGAGGAGACGAGTGTGTGTGCTGTATAAGGGGGCTGGCAGAGGACCACATGAGGTGGGCAGGACTCTAGCCGTGAAAGGAAGGGAAGATCAAAGCAAGCCCCATTCTAGAGGGCTGGAGTAACCTTTATAAAAGCAAAGGACCCAATTACCAAAAAGAATTCTACAAGGTACCATTCATTCAGAACCTTAGCAAGAAACCAGTCATGGGAACCAAGATATCAAATCAGGAAAGGATCAACACCTCCGTTCATTGAACTCTGAACCTCCTGAGTTCTTGACCAAGGCCTTTGTATGCTCTGCCATCAGCACGAGGTGGTGTATGTCCCAGGGACTGAGAGCCTGGGCTGGTGTCTGCCTTTGCAGTGCTCTGGTCTAGTGTCTCTCAGCCTGCACTGCACGGAGCAGTGTCTTCATGAGACGATCTAGGTGTGCCGGCTGAACTGATTTCCATGATGGGAAGATGTCTGGGCAATGCTACATAGTCAACAGTCGTGTGGTGTTTGAGTGTTCTCTCTGTCAGATTGTGATACTGCCTGCATATCACTTAATGTGCCTCCCAGAGATGTGGTTCCTTACAGCCTATGATTTAATGGTTTCTAGAATCTAAAATCCCATTCACATTCATGTCTTAGGAGTTTCCGACTTCTGATATCAATTTGTGCCCCAAAATGTTATATAAGTTTAAATTTTTAATTTCTTTCATTTCCCGTTTAAAATGGTAAGTGTTTACTCTGTTTTTGAGAGTGTAAATTGGCGCAACCATTCTGGAGAGCAATTTGGTAGTATCTAGTGAAGTTAAAAATGCCCGTAACGTAGTGCTATGGACTGAGTTGTGTCTCCAGCCACCCTAAAATTCCTGTGTTGAAGCTCCAGGCCCTAAGGTGACTGTACCTGGAGATAGGGTCTTTGGGAGGTGATGGAGGTTCAATGACGTGATAAGAGTAAGGTCCTAATCCTGTAGGACTGTGGCTTGTAAGAAAGAGAGAGAGAGAGAGAGAGAGAGAGAGAGAAACCTGGCATGTGAAAACCCAGCAGGAATGTGGCTGTCTGCAGGACCAGAAGAGAACTCTCACCAGAAAAGTGCCCATGCGAGCCTGATCTCCAACTTCCGACCTCTAGAACTGTGAGCAAATAAATTCCTGTTGCTTGAGCCCTGCCCCCCACCATGTGCAGTATTTTATTATGACTGCCCGAGCAGACTAAGACACCTATCCTATAGAAATTCAGAAATTCAAGTTCTGAGTATGTGAACAAGAGAAACATTGAATGTGAGTCCAAGGAGTCATGTACAGCAAAAATGGAAACCCAATTAGCTATTCATAAATAGAGGAATAAAGGAATACATTATCTTATATTGATAAAGTAGAATACTATAGAGTGGTTACAAATAGCTAACCCACTAATCTGCAGGTGTCATGGACTATAGCTCAGTATTTTAGCAACGAGTAAAAAAGTCAAGTTGCACATGGACGTGTCAAATATGGTAGCATTTGTACAAACCTTAGAAACACAAAGCATCTTAATTGCATAAATATGCATATGCAGGGAAAATACAGAAACATGGTGGAAAGGATATTCACCAACTTCCAAACGGTAATTCACTCTAAGATGAAAGGGAAATGAGAAAGGTAGGGGTATCACGAAGGGCCTCAGTTGTAGATGTGTTCTGTTTAATTTTTATAGGTGGGTTGATCCATCCTTGTTTCCTCCCATTTACTCTTGAGCTCAATCCAGTCCCGATTTTGCCCTGATCACAACACTGAAACAGCTCTTGCAAAGGTATCCAACCACCTCTATACTGACACTTCTTGGTCCACGTTTTACTTGACTTCATCGGGATTAACCCCTCCCTTCTTGATATCATTCTGTTACTTGACTTCTGATGTCACTTGCCTCTTTTTTAAGTTTCTGTCTTAGCTCCTCCTCAGCCAATAGTAGGATGTCCATCCATCATCCCTGGGCTTCTTCCACTTTACCCGGCATCTGTCTCCAGGTATACTCACGCCACTTACATGTGGATGACTCCCAAAAGCTTATGTCTGTCCTTGAGCTCTTCACTCATATCAACTGCCAACTTGACATTCTGACTTGGATGTCTACTAAGTATCTCAAACTTAGTGCATTCTAAACGGAGCTTCATGACCTGCACGCACCCCTAAACCTCCTTATCTCTTGGTCTTCTTCATCTCGTAAGGGTTCCTACATCGTTCCACTCCTCACGTTGATATTCTAGGGGTGGGTACTTGATTCCTCTCTTCAACTCACTCCACTAATGCTTCACCAAGTCTGGTTAGCACCACTTTACTTTTCCCCATCTCCACCATTTCTTGTGTGGATTATGAGTTAGTCAACCCTTCCCTGGTTATCTCTGCTTTCATTCTTACTTGCCACTTTCCACAAGCAGATTAAAGGTTTTTTTGTCTCTATTCCTGTTTTTGGGTCTTATATTTTTCATAATAACATTTTGTAATGTAAAACCAACATCAACCCCAAACCCCCACATGTATACTCATATACCCACAGAGTGGCTTAAGAAATAGAGTATTTCAAACTAGTGAAACTTTGGGTAGTTCCCCCTCATTATTCTCCCTTTCCTCACTATCAAAAGTAAGCATTAAGCTGAATTTTGTCATTCATGGGTATTTCTATACATTTTTATCCTTGTGTTTAATTTTGTAAACACATAATTTTTTTATATTTTAAACTTTATTTATGAGTATCATACTAAGTCTATTTTTCCACAGTTTTCTTGCACTCCATGGTATGTTTGTGAGATTAAGCCATTTTTATGCCTATGACACTTATTCATTCATTTTTCACTGCTGTATAGCATTCCAAATGTAAAAAATAATTTATCCATTTTCTGGGGTGCCTGGGTGGCGCAGTCATTAAGCGTCTGCCTTCGCCTCAGGGCGTGATCCCAGCAATCTGGGATCGAGCCCCACATCAGGCTCCTCCGCTAGGAGCCTGCTTCTTCCTCTCCCATTCCCCCTGCTTGTGTTACCTCTCTTGCTGGCTGTCTCTCTCTCTCTCAAATGAATAAAGAAAATCTTTAAAAAAAAATAATGTATCCATTTTCTGGTGGATATTTTGTTTCTCTCTCATTATTTCAAACAATTCTATCTGTTGCTATTGACTGAATGTTTATGTCCCCTTAAAATCCGTATGTTGAAACCTAATCCGCAAGGTGATGTTATTTGGAGGTGGGGCCTTTGGGAGAGGATTGGGTCGTAAGGGTGGAGCCATCATGAATGTGATTGATGTTCTTATAAAAAAGGTCCCAGAGAGCTCACCTGTCCCTTCTGCCTTGTGAAGGTATAGCAAGAAGTCAGCATCTGCCACCAGGAAAGGTCTCACCAGAACCTGACCACACTGGCCCCCTGATCTCTAACTTCCAGCCTCCAGAACTATGAGAAAGCCATGTCTGTTGTTTACAAGCCATGAATTCTATGGTGCTTTGTTCTCGCAGCCCAAACAGCTATGAACATATTTAAGATCTTTCCCTGCATCACATGCAAGAGTTTATCTAAGGGATATATTTCCATGGTGGAATTTCCAGACTGAAGAGAATGAGCATCTTTGGCTTTTCTTGATATTACCGAACAATTCTCCAAAATATGTTCTACCAATTTATTATCCCCCAGCAGTGTGTGGGCTTCTAGTGTTCCACACTCTTTCCAGCACTTTATATTGTAAGTTTAAGAATTTTTAACAATCAGATGGGTGTGAAATAGTATCTTGTACCTTTTTAAATCTAATTACCAATGGAGTGAGCAATTTTTACATGCTTATTAATTTCTAGTTTCCTATTCATATCTTCAATCCATTTCTCTATTGTCTTTTCTTCCTTCCTACTGATTTTTGGGAAAAAATAGATATACTCCATATACTAATCACTGGTTGGTTTTATGGTTGTTTCTTCACTTTTTAAGTCATGTTTTTGATAATAGAATTTTTTATTTTAATGCAGTGAGATTTATACATCTTCTTTATGATTTACTTTTTTATGCCTTGTTTAAGAAAGCCTGCCCTACTCTGCCTGCTGTAAACAATGTGAATCACACCACATCCAGGTCCTGCTCAAAATCCTCCAATGAGTACCTTCGTTGTGAATATGAAACCCAATTTCCCTCCTTGCCTAGTCTCTGACCCTGTTGTCCCACTGCTCCCTTGCTCACTCCTTGCTGCCTTCTCTTCGTTCCTCAAACATGGCGAGTCTGTTCCTGCGTCTCATCTCTTTTTACTTCCTGCTGCCTCGAAGCATCTTTACCTGCCTAGGAATATGATTGGTTTCTTCTTATCACTTGAGTCTCAGTTTGGAGGTCACCTCAGGGAGACCTCCTTTGACCCAAGTATCTAATGCTCTTCCCCCATCCCTTTCCAGAACGTTCCTCCCATTTTATATTCTTTAAAGCACTGTGGCACTGTGAAATCACTGTGTTTGTCTATTTGGTCTGTTGTCTGCACCCCCTTAGTAGGTAAGTGTCTCTGGAGCAAGGGCTTTGCCACCTGCTTCCCTCGGGACCTTCAATCATAGTGCAGTGATTAACACGCTCAAAGCCCCAAATAACTATCTGTCGAATAAGTAAATAAACATACAATGCGCTTAAAGGAATCTTACCAAAATGATGGGAAAGCAGCTATCTGTAAGAGTGATAGATGATAGTTGTGAGGTACCGACCAAGAGACCCAAGATAGGTATAACTCTTATTTTGGAAGAAAATACAGTAAAAATTGAACAAAAGCAATGAAAGGTACAATGAATTTTTTTTAAGTGTTTCTGAAGAAAAGGAGGAGCTGAATCGTCCTGCACCCTTGTCTATTCTTAACACAGCTGCCAGAATGTTCCTTTCACAGCATAAGACAGGTTTTTCTTCCACTCAAAATCCTGCAATGGCTCTCATGTCACTCAGAGAGAAAGTCAAACAGCCCTGCTGGCCACAAGGTCCTGTGGGATCAAGCCCCCAGGACTCTCCAAACTCCCTTTCTCTCCTCCCTTCTCCTCTCTGCCACTGCCACCACACAGGCCTTCTTGATGCTTCCCCTTCACTCTCCCTCTCCATGCTCGGCCCTCCATCCTCTAGGATAACCACCTGCCTCTCACCTGCCTCTCCTTCAACTCCTTGCTCAAATGTCACTTTTCAGTGACACCTGAACCAACCTTTTTAAAATGGCAATCCACCTCTATCCAGTAGGCCCTTTACCCTCTTCCAGAGCACTGCTCACCCTTCAAAACATTGTATAATTCACTCTTTATATTATGCTTACTGATTGCCTTTCTCCGTGAGGATATCACCTCTGTAAAGACAAGGCTCTTGTCTGCTTTGTTCACTGACATATCCACAGCACGTGCTAGGTACTTAATATATACTTGCTTGAATGAATGAATTCATTCAACAAACTTGCGTCCTGGGAAAAAACGATACAGAGTGCTCAACACTGAGCCACCTTTTCGTAAATTTACAGAACCTCAATGGTAAGAAGAATCTTATGGGGACCTAGGCGGTAGAAGAAAACACATCTGGGGGACAAGGATGGGAGAGGAGCGTCGGCTTTTCCTCCACCATCAGCCCGGCATCCTGGTCAATGCCCGCCACATGCTGAGGCAGCAAGAGCTTGCACCAGCGTTGTGCAAGGAGCCCCGCTGTTCTTTGTGTATAAAGGCAGTTCGCTCTCAACCAGCCAAGAACCCAAAGGAACTAGAACTGCCCACTTTCTTTTCTTTCTTTAAAAAAAACAAAACACTAACTGGCTTTATTAGAGGATTCGTGAATCAGGCAGCATCCCGTCTAGAAAGTAGAATGGTGCTCCAAGGAGTTGCACAAAATGGACGGTTTTCATGCAAGGAGGGTGGGGCCAGGAAGTTATTACCAAAGGAAAGGACTGTTTCAGACAAGGCTGCTTTCCCTGAAAGGAAAAGCAAGGGGGGTCTTATCATGCAGATGACCTCATCTTTCTTTGGGGAATGGAAGGGGCCCAAGTTGCAGACTCACTGGCATTGACTGAAAAATTCCTGACGGGTCAGTTAAGACCACATTTCTGGGGGAGGTCCAAACTGCAGTGAGGTTACGGATTAAGCCCTGGCTTGAGAACTCGGTCTAAGTGACACCATTTTGGGCCTGTCAGCCACCACTGTCTGAAGTAGTGTGTCGAGAATGGCACGTAGGAAGGAGAGACAACATTGTTGGCTGTGGGGTCTTTGTTCCCCTAGAATGGTGGTGTCACTCCAGCCTGGGACGACAGGCCTGTCATTTACTGAGTGAGTGAGTGCTGCGCGTCTGGGCTTTTCACTTCCTACCCAATGAAAACCTCACACTCTAGTTGTTGAGAAAGATAGCCCTGTTTTTTGGGGTTTTTTTATTATAATAATATTTTTTATTATATTATGTTAGTCACCATACAGTACATCCCTGGTTTTTGATGTAAAGTTCGATGATTCATTAGTTGCGTATAACACCCAGTGCACCATGCAATACGTGCCCTCCTTACTACCCATGACCAGCCTACCCCATTCCCCCATCCCCTTCCCCTCTGTTTTATACCCGAGAAGCCCGCAACAGAGCAGGGTGAAGCTACTCCCCAGGGTTTGCGGTAGCAGAACGAGGATTAAGTGCTACACAACATTGTAAAACGTAACCTTGCACCCATCAAACTCCAGGGAAACACTACCTCCTGACCTAATAAAGTCGAGACCACCATCGTGCAAAAATAATTTCCAAATCTCTCTTTCTTCGATCTCTAACTACTCAAAAAAATGTCAGAAAGCAGAATCCCCTCCCAGAAATAATACAGAAGGGATTGGGACTTTCCATCTAGAAAAGAATGGATGCATGCGGGGCTTCATGACTATAATTTTTAATGTTGTGAATGCCGTGGATAAAGTTGACGCACTTGAAAACCCGAGAACAAATAACAAAGAGTGATTATGGTCAGTTAGAGGCAAGAATACCATGTTTTAAACTTTAAAGTACCTGAAAGGCTAGATCTTAAGTATTCCTACCACCAAAAAAACCCTCAAACCAAAACAAAACAAAATAACCACTAACAACTAGTTCTGTGACCCTATAGAAGTGTTACTAACGCTATGCTGGTATCCTAACGCAATATGCAAATGTATCAAATCAACGTGTCCTACAACGTAAACTTACACAATGCTCTATGTCAGTTCTATGTCAGTATAAAAAAGATAAGAGGGACAGCTTTTAACGGTCTATGATAGACTTGTGTAATCCTTACCCAAAAAAAAATGGGAGTGGCAGGAACTACAAATAGATTCAAGCTGTTTGGACAAGTTGAAGAAGCTCGTGCCCCACCCGAGTATTTCCCAGGTGAGCATGAAATCCTTGCAAGGAGAACTTGGAATCACAAAGACCTGAATTTGAGTCTTATTCTTTTTTATATATATCTTTTTCTTCACCCCACATGCTTGCTGTTAGAAGAGAGCGATGATTTGTTTCACTCTACTCTTATGACTGACTTCATTTAATTTGTAAGGAATTATTTATTTACATCGTTTCTGTTGCTACCTGATAAAGAAATATTGCATCTTTTACGAAAAGGTTGGAAGCCCAGACAACAAAACAATAAAGAAAACAGAAATATAGCAGAAACGAAATAGAGGTAATTAGACTTGAATCTGACACCCCTTTCTTTAGCTAACACAATATATTAGTGCAAAACGGAGAGTAATGGTTTTTCATTTACCTTACTATTTACGATCATTATGGAAAATCACATAATCATAGTTAGGGAAATCTCTGGTTGAAGCCAGTGCATAAAAAAGGTTTTTACTTGAACTGCATCACCCTGGTCCATTTCCAAGCAAGTCGTTTCTCCGCACAACAAAAAATGTTTTTGAAAAAAACTAAAAATGTTACAAGCATTATTCTTTTTATTTTAAATGTGTATATTTTCAAATGATGTGTGCAATATCTGCCACTGTTCTAAAATCTTCTCTCATTCCTTCTGCATCACTGAAGAATATCCTTCCAGGAGTTAAAATTTCAGAAATTACTGGAACATGCTGGAGCTACTTGTCGTGTTGTCGCCCTTTAAACACATTTCGTTGTTGAGTAAGACACTATGGAATTTGGTTTATTTTTACTTTCCTTAACTGGACCTGTATTATGAAATGAGGATTGCTTCTTATTATTTCCTACCATTATTATTTTTTAATTTGAAATTTTGGAAATTATTATTCGAAGTATTATTTTTAAATTTTTGAAAAATTTTAAGCTTATGAATTGTAGTATAAGCAGCATAATTAAAATGAATTAAGACATTATCACTCATCAGCACCGTGGTTCCTCAGCTGAGGAACTGCACATCTCATGCCTGAGAAGGAAATAAAGACAAAGGTGAGCCAGGAGCTCAGAGCCGCCATTACGGACTCCAGCCTGGCTCTTCTCAGGCCCCTCAATCCCAGATTGATCTCCTCAGCTCCTCTCTCCAGGCATAGCTATCAGGATGGGTGCAGAAGAAGCAGCCCTTCTTGAGGGCTTGAAGGGCTCTGAGAGCTCCATGACCCATGACTCCTGCAGGCATTTGGGCCAATTAAGGCATCTCACCCATGTGTCCCAACATTTCTCGCTCCTCATCATCCCTGACTGAAACCATTGTCAACTCATGCTCAGAACCACTGTTCAGACAAATGCAGTTTTGATCTTCCTCTGTCAGACTTGCAACACAAGAAGCCCAGAGTCAGAGCAGGGATAAGCCGAGTTTGGTGGCCACCTCATGAGTTGCACTGTCTGATAAAGCAGGCACTAGCCACTGTGGTTTTTCAAATTTAAAGTATTTAAATACAAGTAAAACTTAAAACTCAGTTCCTCAGTCTTACTATTTCACATACTCCATGGTCATCTGTGGCCAGTGGCTGCCATATTGTCCCACATCAAGTATCTCCACGCAGATCACAGAAGATCTCAGTCATCGCAGAAAGCCCTCTTGGACGGAACTGCTCTAGAAAGTATTATATGTCCTGAAGCTGATGATTTGGGTGAGGACTGCTGTTAGGTCGATCTTACGGAAGAAATGCTGATCTTGTTCTGGCTCTGTCACCAACCTGCTGTGGATTGGGCTATGTCATGGTCTCACTTACGAGGGCTTTCTGGAACTAGATTGGGTCCACGATGGAAGAAGGGAAGCGTCACATGGCACGTGGGTCCTAGAGCCCTCATTTCTGCATGGCTTTGTATCGAGTTGCTTTTACTGAACTGTGGTTTTGTATCATGTCTTCCACTTCTGTGAGGACAATCATATAAAATTCAGTACTGCATTCGTTTCAGGGATATTTTTGAATATTCTAAAAATTATATTACATAATTTTCTCTTTATGAGACCCAATGGGGAAATTTCTTTCAGGTCTTAGGACTAAGACAAAATGTGCTCCTCATAAGCAGCCAGTGGCATTTAGGTTTCAAAACAATGTGAATATTGTAACTAATCTCATTTTCCTTTTTGTTTCACTGCAAGGAGGCTCAGAGCAATAACATTAGAAGCAGTTAGGCTGCATTTCTGGTGTTCATTCCTCTTTCCTAACTGTACCTCCAATAAAAGCTTTTTGCAAGCCATCAAAATATTTTGGAGAATGAATAGGAATTGGAAGAAATTATTTTATTAATTGAGGGAAATAAATGTTTAGAACCTCCAAGCCCTCAAATACATCATGAAATGCATAACCTAGGGGCGCCTGGGTGGCACAGCTAGGCGTCTGCCTTCGGCTCAGGGCGTGATCCTGGCGTTATGGGATCGAGCCCCACATCAGGCTCTTCTGCTATGAGCCTGCTCTTCCTCTCCCACTCCCCCTGCTTGTGTTCCCTCTCTCGCTGGCTGTCTCTATCTCTGTCGAATAAATAAATAAAATCTTTAAAAAAAAAAAAAAAAGAAATGCATAACCTAAAGTCCATGCTAAGAGAATCCATCTGTTGGGAAAAAATCCTTACAGCTATGTGTTGTAAGCAGACTTGACCTTAGATTTGGAAGTTTGGTAGAGACATACTTCTGGAGTCCAGTAAAAAACTAAAAGAGATTGGTGTGCCTGAATTTATAAACTCGAATGTTCCAGAGACTGAACAATGAAAATATATCACTGTGTTTTTAAACAGAGGGTTTTGTTGTTCTGGTTAAAAAAAATTTTTTTTGAATGTTTCTAAAACTGTTGCATTCAGAGTTCTCACCATTCCCACACTAAGCATGATCTAAGAATATGCTACTTATTCTTAATTTAAGGCCTAAAAAACAATACTGAGTATTCTTTTTTTACACATCTGAGATCTCTTCCTTTCATATTTGCAACAGAAATGAATGATCGATTGTTAATATATCTATGTTTTCTCAACCATTGTGCCAAGTAAAGGGCACAACAAGGAGGATTATTTAAATAATAATAAATGATGTTTACTGAGAATTTAGTATGTGCCATGCCTTCTAGATGGATTGTCTTGTTAACGAACTATGGGATAGGTACCACTTCTATTCTCATGATAGAATAGATGAAATGTGGGCCCACAGACACTCGGTGAAAGATGGGACTCCAGCCTGCGACTGGCTGCTTAGCCATGACTCCATGTAAGTCCTCAGCAGAGTGTGAATGACCTGACTGCAAGTTAATGGTGAAGTTAAGAAAATCCCAGGAGGGCCCCGTTCTCACCAACCCTATACCCCAAAAAGCCTTCCTGAGCTCCTTCTCCACTGCCCAGAATGAGTAAGAGTGAACCAAAGGCACGCACGCAAAGACCCAGGACAGATGGCTGCCCAAATAACAAGGAGAAGCATTGCTGGCCTGGCTTCTTATCATCTAATGTCGACATTTTTCATGTTGCTTCTCCTTAAAGAGAGAACAAATGCAGTTTCACTTCATGCAATTAATTTGCTTATCACGTATTTAATAATAATCATTGTGATTATCCAAGTATTCTGATAGTTGCAACCCTGACTAGGCTCAGTTCTCCTAGCTCTGCTTTTAATTCTATGAAGCAAGGATGGATAAAGGCTTTCTTATCAAAGTGCCTTAGAATTTGAGGACGAGCGCAACAAACAAACGCTGAACCGCCTTTGTATCCAGCTTAAAAGGCCAGGAATTTACCAACGAAGACTCTATCCACATGCAAAGGCTTAATCCAAACACAGCTTCTATAACATAATTAAGAAATCATACTTGGGGCCAACATTTTACCGTTCAAAAATAATTAAATGCTAACAACTGGCTAAGCATCTCTCTACACAGTGCGGTCCATTTCATCTTAGAAGATGCCTTACTTCCCCATAGTATGAACATGAGGTGACCTGTCCTGCTTTTCAGGTTGAGTAGAAGTGGTTGGGGAAGAGAGAGGTTGGGTCAGATCCCCCTTCCTTCAGTGTTTGGGAACTCGAGCATCTCCGCTGGAAGGAGGCTCCGTGGGCTGCCCCAAACTGCACTGCAGCCCCAGGGGATGGGACCACCTGTTTGGGAAGGAAGGATGCCAGGCTGGGCTTGCCCAAGCCCTGAGTTCTGGCAGCTGCCTCTTACCATATAAAGGTTCTTGCTGGCCTGCAGGGAAGCTGGGTAAGCAGCCCCTGAGGAGCTATAATTCAGGCATGTTTATGAAACCATCCAGCTCTCTTGGAATCTTCCTCCACCATATTTAGACTTTGGCTTCTATAACTCATTCCATGTGAAAGCAAAGCAATTGCCTGCATTTCGGTCCGAGATTACACTTGCTGTTATAAATCGTGGTGATCCATTATTGTCTGTAAGTATACAGATAACTAGTTTAGATACATTGATTTGATTAACATCTGCCGGGCTCCCGTTACGTCTGTTACTTTAGCACTCCCTCCTGACCATGAAGGAAAATCGTGTTCCCTGGGCTCCCCCTCTTTCTCTTGCTCTCCAAAGAGAAAAAGAAATTGTCTCTAGTTGACCAGTGACCAGGCACCCGGGATTGCTGATAGAATTTCCCAACCCCTCATCAGCCTCCTGACTCCCACCTCAGCACACACCTGACTGCTCAAAGACAAGTGTGTGGACAAGCACACCCTTGACTTCCCATGCGCTCTGGCTTTGTCAAGGCTGGCCGTTCAGCCACAGAGCGAGGCATGATTGAGTGATAAGCCAACGTAAACAAGAAATACTTCCAGGGGGAACTGGTATGGGTCCTAAGAGGACCCTCTCAGAGAGTTTGCCGTAGGAGGGCCCTCAGCAGACTTGGATGGTTCTTTCCAAGCAAACAGGCAGATCAAAAGCAAAATGATCAAACAGAGTCTTAACAAAGACATTGGGCCCGAGTGTGGTGAAGTGTGAATCTTAGAGCTCTGCTTATGCTCCAGCTCCTTGGGGAGTCAGGTACAAAGGCAAATTTTATTGCAGTAATGAAAAAAGCCATTGATTTACATGGTACTGGAAATGCATCTAGGCAGATGAAAGAACTCAAACAAAACAAGAACTAACATGCTCTCCTCCTGTCTCCTCCCCCCTCCTCCTTTCGGGAATGTGAGTTTGGAAGGGGAAAAAAACAAAACAAAACAAAAAAACAACCTAAAAAACGATTTGCGCATGAGGCAGATAGCAGGGGTAAGTATCAGATGCTGCCTGGCCCCACCCCTCAGATCCATCCCGCTGGTCAGTATGGGCGGAGTGGCAGGAGGAAGGCCTCTTGCCAACGCTAGCTGTCCTCACTCACCCTGGTCCTCTGCTCCATGGTTGCCAATTACTTGGATAAAGATAAAATAGGCATGGAGAGTGTCAATTCCTTGTTTCGCCTGCCTGGCATCCGAACCTCCTTCCTATAGTAGGGGAATTGCTTGCATAACAAGCCCCGATGGAGGCAGAGCTCACCTCCAATAGTAGCTCCTGAAAGATACTTGCATTCCCAACTTGCTTCCAGCCAGAGTGCATGTAGGTGACCCAGGCCGAGTCACTCTGGCTAATGCACCCCCAGTTTTGAGCCAGAGGGTGGGAACTCAGAGAATGACAGAAGCAGATCCTTTCTGGTGGCAGGAGACGGCCCGCGGCAGCAGCTCCGGGTTTCCGGGCAGCTCTGGCACACCACAGGGTCCATGTCCATGATGCAGGGCCACTGGCCGGCCAGGCTGGGCCATCGAGGCACAAAGGCAGTGACATCCTCCACACTTGGGTTTCAGCCCCTGGTTTGTGATGGCATCTTTCCTGCTGCTCAGACTACTGCTTCTCTGCCACGGCCCAGGGCTCTATGGCTTTCCCAGGGAACCTGGGAGTCACCCCACATCTTTGCGATCAATTGTTTCTCTATTTACATCAGCCAGAGTTGATTTTGTTGCTTGCAACGGAGAACATTGACTGGTAGCATGCTTTTTAACTCTTCCAAAGGCATGAAGCTGGAAGGAAAGCAGTCTATCGGATGACAGAATTAGGACTAAAAAGATCACCAGGGCTGAAAGCTAACAAGACGACATCAAACAGGAATAAATAAGTGTGCCCCAAAGTCGGAGCCAAGAGCAAACTCTGTGAGATCAGACTCGAGCAATAAGTCTCTGGACTGAGTTGGAAAATACACACTTTCAAGAAACAAAGGGACCCCTTAAGGGTTGATGTTAATTTTTTTTTATCGCATTGCTACTCAAATATAAAGAAACATAAAATTAGGTATAAAGTCCTTATGATTGTGGCTCGTTTACAGTTATAAAACCAAAACAAATTTACAAATTAATTACAAGCAGAACTACAAAAGCAATAACATTCAAATTAACATCATTAATTTAATGCGAGAGATGATGATGTTTTGCTGAAACTGGATCATTGCTCACCACATGGTTCTGGCACCAACTGCTGAGGCACAGGGGGGTCCCGATGTGGGGGAGGCCTGTCTGCAGGCTTGGAAGCTAGGAATCCACTGAGCCCAGCAACCCCCCCACACACATTTCAGCTTCCCCCTAATCTCCCACAAGAGTGTTCTGTCCATATAGCTGGGCTCTCATCTTACTGCCCTGACTTGCACCGAAATTCCTTCTTCCCTCAAAGTAATCTCTCCTTAACTGAGCTTTTATGCCCCGGGATGGAACTCATCGGCTCAGCATGTTGACCCTCGATTAAACCAGCTGAGGCCAGGAGACAAGATCAGATGGTGCTAACATGATAGTGGCCTCAGCATTCATGAGGATGGGGACGGGGTTCGCAGTACGGTGCTGCACACCGGCTTCAGAGAGCGCTATGCCACGCCCAAGTCCTGCAGCTCTACTCCAGCACACATGCCGTGGGGATTCTGATGCAAGACCACTGGGACACGTGCCTGCGGATGTTCACTGAAGCATCGTTTGTGGTGGCCGGGTGTTGGAGGTGACCTGGTTCCCGTTACTGGGAAAGCAATCCACAGCTGACACACACCATGGTCTACCAGGTAACAATTAGAACCAATGGCAGTTCATACATCAAAGTATGTGGACTTTTTTTTTTCTGAAGATTTTATTTATTTTTTCATCAGAGAGAGCGAGCAAACACAACAGGGGGAGCAGCAGGCAGAGGGAGAAGCAGGCTCCCCGCTGAGCAAGGACCCCGAAGTGGGGGTCGATCCCTGGACCCTCGGGTCATGACCTGAGCCGAAGGCAGACACTTGACCCACTGAGCCACTCAAAGTATGTGTCCCCAAAGTATGTGGACTTAAGAAACACGGTAATCACTAGAATGAGATTGAAAACACTGCTTACATAAACTAGAGTTAACCTACAAAAAGCAATATGCACTTTGCAAGAAGGCATGCAAATACAAAGATGCAGATTAAATTTAAATATCTGCCTGTAATAGTGAGATGGGAAGGGTAGTGAAGTCTGCTAATAAAAGACATCAAACATAAAAATAAACAAACTCACTTGCTCACCAACAAATGAGACGAAAGCCTTACAAACCTAGTGATAATAACATCCGTGAACATTAATGCTTAATGAATGCTTGCGTCAACCCTTTGTACACAAGGCAAAAAAAAAAAAAAAAAAAAAGAAAGGAAGGAAGGGAAAGAAGAGAAGAGGAAGAAAAAGAAGGCAAGAAGGAAGAACGGAGTGCTGGATACTCCAGGTACCTGCCCACACATGCAGATTACAGACATTCTTTCTAATGCCTTATTTCACATGATGAGAAGAAGCATTTGGAAAGTTGCAATTAGAAATTTCTGCTTTGAAAGGCAACAGCAGCATTGTTTGATACGTAGTAGGACCAACTATCTGGACTTTAAGCAGCGCCTACCAAAAGCCCACCTAATGTCCCACAGATCTACATCTTCAAGAGGAACCCAGCCATTACTCTGGCTTTGACGTATCCAAATGCTAGTCTACCAAGCGTGATTTGAAGGTAATGAACATGAAGCTATTCTTTATTGCATAATAAGTTCGCACACAGCTTTATCTTTTCAAGCCAGAATAGGCTGTGCTATTTCAGTTCCATCTGAGTGAGATACCCTAGTCATGATTCATGAAAACATTTCATTAACTGATTACAGATCTTGTCGCTTCGGTGGGGGAACCGAGAAGTGCACTTCTGACCTGAAAATCCTTCGGTACAGATTGAGTGACATACCAAGTGTCACAGTTCCCTGTTTGGTTGCTAGTAAGAGAGGCTTAAAAAGTGACATTTCTTTCTAACCAGGCATCCACCACATATTAAATAAGGAGATGATTTCCATAGTCATCTTGGGATCTATGAAAATCTTCTAAGACTTTGCAAATGAGTTTTAAAAATAATGGCTTTGTGTACAAAAGAGTCACCACTGGTTGGTACTTAACGCCAAGGTATAAAAATAAGCTTGTTACGGTTTGCCACTGAATTGGGCTTTCACCTTAAATTAAATCACAATAATAAGGTCCTTATTCTCAATATGCAAATACACTGTAGGACCTCTTTCAGCTGCATGACGCAGCTACTGTCTTAAAACTTACCTTCTGTGTGGTCCATACTAGATAAAGTTACCATTTATGTAACTATCAGTTGCATTATTCATGATATAAATAGTTTGCTTCAAGATCTATGTGCTGGGGGCACCTGGGGGGCTCAGTCCGTAAAGCATCTGCTTTTGGCTCAGGTCATGATCTCAGGGGTCCTGGGTTCAAGCCCCAATCAGGCTCCCTGCTCCTTGTGCTTCTCCCTCTGCCTTTCCCCTGCTTGTGCACTTTCTCTGTCAAATAAATACATAAAATCTTTAAAAAAAAATCTATGTGCTGTCCCAGTGTCCCAGTTCCCTTGCAGTCAGGTGGTGCCAGGTGAGTTTCTCTGGTCGAAGGCTGTGAGTGACAGTGAGGAGTGTCGCATGTGATCAAAGGCCCTTAAGACCTGGAGTATGGACCTCACCTGTGAGGTGTTGGAGTGTCTGTCAGCCCGGGTCTCTGAGAGGCCACGAAGGGCAAACTCCCCACCGGGTAAGGAGGGGCAGATGAGAAAGAAACCTCTGCTCAGTTAAGCCACTGAGATCTGAGGGTTACCTGGTTACTACAGCATAACCTAGTCTATATTGACTAATATTCAAATTGAATGACTTAATTAATGAAGAACCTAATTTATCACATCCTGGGAGGAACAAAACAAAATTGAAAAGATAACTGGGGGCGCCTGGGTGGCTCAGTCATTAAGCGTCTGCCTTCGGCTCAGGGCATGATCCCAGGGTCCTGGGATGGAGTCCCACATCAGGCTCCTCTGCTGTGAGCCTGCTTCTTCCTCTCCCAATCCCCCTGCTTGTGTTCCCTCTCTCGCTGTCTGTCTCTCTGTTAAATAAATAAATAAAATCTTAAAAAAAAAAAAGAAAAGATAACTGACATTGGAAAGTTATCAGTGTTTTAAAAAATGGTAGATTAGTTTCTTGAACCCATATCACGTGACTAGGTGAACCATGAGTGAATAGGGCTCCAAATTCAGAAGAGGTGTCACTGGGCTGCGGGGCTGGAGGAAGGATTAATAAAAGAAAGTAATATTGAAGCTAAGCCTTGTAATGTCGGTCAGATTTGGAGAGGCTGGAGCAAGAATGTGAGTAGGATCTGTAATTAAGAATGGACTTGGGGTGGTCCAAAAAGAGTGGAAGGAGAGGTTCTGTTAGGAGAATAACTGAAAATAAAGTTTGGAAAATATCTTAGTATCATAACATGATATTACATGAATCAAGTTTGGGAAATATTTCAATATTATAATATGAAGTCCTTTAAAAATTGAGCTTCGGATTTTATATGTATACTAAAGGCAACAGAGAAGAACTTGGCTTTTCAAAAATTAGGCTGAAAAGAGAGAGAGACAGAGAGAGGCTAAATACTTTCCTACTTTATCTGTAGGTGAAAGTGGCTTCAGGAACTTAAACCCACATCAGTGTTCTGGGCAGCTCTGAACACTGGACTGAGTGGAAGCTAGAGGTTGGGAGAAGGTTCCCTGGGGTTGTGGTAATGAAAATAGAAGGAAAGGCAAGGCATGAAAGGTGTCATGAAGAATCAGATATTAGTGACTCAGCAGATGCAGAAAGCAAAGGAGAAAGATGATGATCAAGTCACTCATTCATTCATTCATTCATTCATTCATTCATTATCAAATACATAGTAAATACCCACCACAAGCCAGGCACTTTTCCTTGGAGGTAATGTGGGGCTTACCGGACATGTTAATGAGAGAAATGATAGCTTCTTTTATACTGATGGGAACGGTCTAGTAGAGGAGGAACTTTGACAACACAAGAGCAAGAAGAAATAATTACCAGAGAACACTTCTTGAACAGACGGAAGGCAACAGGATCCAGAGAACCACTGGAGGCTGTGTTAAAGAAGAAAATGTTATCTTATAATTTGAGGGATTATTTAGGTTTTACTTGTTTCCTGTTTCAAGCTAATAACGGAGTCTCAGAATGTTATCTATACTTTCTATTTTTAACTAAGTTGGATTTGTATCTAATGCTTCTTGTCGGCTACATTATGATGAAAAATCTCAATATTTTAAATACTTTAGAGTGCCTGTTCTAGAGTAGTGGTGGGAGATGATGTGGAAGAGGGAAGAACACTTCTCAGGGGTATAAACGTGTTTGATTGGTGATATAAGGAAATTGGATGGTCGATCTAGCAGTCTAACGGAGTGCTTCCAAGGAGGCTAAAACATTGCTTTACACATATCACACCACCTTAAAAATCCTTCAGTCACTCTCCATGTGTAACGAGTTTGCTTTAATTGTGAACTCTATATCTGGACTCCTCGGCTGATCTCCCAATGCCTCCTCCATTCTTAGTGGAGTTATACGAATCGGACATATTCCCATTTCCTTGTTTGTAAAATGGGAGTAGTAATACTTCCCTGACCAAAGGTAGGTGCTCACTAAGTATGATTTTAAGCCAGCTATTATTGACTTATAGGATATTGTTACAACTTCTCCAGCATTCATTCCAACTCTTCCCCATTGGGTAGAAACCATGTGGTTTTGGTAGTACTAATTTTACTTCTAAATCTCTCTCTCTCTTTCAGCAAGGAGGCAACTGGGAGCATCTGGAAGTTATCTTGAGTTCATGAAGGGAGTCCATCTTAATATAAAGCTGACACAATGAGAGACAGAGGAGAGATGGAAAGGAACCAGACCCATGATAACATATTTGAGTTACTAGGATCAAGCCAACATTTAGGTCAGTTATATGAAGTAATTTTCATTGTTTTAGCCAATGTGAGTTGTATTTTCTGTTACCTTTGTCTTGAAGGAAAAAAAAAAAAAACAAAAAAACACAGACTCAAAATGTAGAGTAAGATTTTGCCATTTCCTAAAAGCTGAATGCTGGCGGGCAGGGGGAAGCCTTCTCCAGGCAGAGCCAAGGAGACGATCGCACTCCATCTCCTTGACTGGCTGCTAGGTTGGAAGTCTGTATTCACAAGTATGGAGGGAGGTGAGTAGTGGGGAAAGGCAATGGGTTTTTTTAGCCATAGTAATTCCTAAGAGCAGCTTACCGTGGCAAAGAGTTATAACATTGCCAAGTGTGTGACGTTGACTAGAAGACAGTGCGCCTGGAGAGCTCGTCATGCGGTGCTGCTGCACACCACGGGCAAGCGATCGTAGGTTTGTCCAAGAAGAGTAAAACCCAAGGGTCTTAACGTGTCGGGCTTTAACCTCTTCTCAGCGGATGATAACGACAACAAAAGGCTTGAACTGACACACGGAATAAAGTCCAAACCTTTTCTTCCCTGTGACAGCCACTGCGAGGGATGCCAGGCGAAAAGGATGAGCAAGATAGAATGTCTCTGCCCTCATGGAGCTTGCACGGCAGCACGAGACACAGATATTTAGATTCTAAGACGTACAAATCCAGGAATCATTCACAAACAAAATGTTAGTGGGACAGCTGTAAAGGAGAGGCATGCACGTAAGTGGTGAACGACAGTCCCAGTGCTCCCCGACATGCTCTCCTATGAATGGTGTTAGCGGCCTGTTGCCCACTCTTTGTCTCTTATCTTTCTCCATCTATTTGAGTAACTTGCCACTGATGATTTCATTAACTATTAACATAATTATTGAATTGTCAGTAGGAACCTGCAGGTAAATCATGAGCAAGTCAATTTAACTACCCGTGAACAACTCTTTCTTTTTTTTTTCCTGGTTGAGAAGGCTAATAATGTCTAACAGCACTTGGTTAATTTTTATTTATTCAGTGGTTAAAATATGAAAGCGTTGGCAAGAGACAAGGAAATGGGCATACTTACGCAAAATCAGAGAAGAAGAAAACCGATACAACCAGTTTCAAGGACTATTGGGCAATAGCCAAATCATGTGTGTGTATTAACTTCCAATGTGTCTATTTTGTGACACAGAATTTCCATTTCTAGGACACTCCCCTACATAAATATTGATAGGTATACACAAAGATTTTTGTATAGAATTGAATGTGGCATTGTTGCCTTTGGTAGCTAAGTATTAAACACGACTGAAATGCCCACGTATATAGAAATAATTTATAGAACATCTATATTGTAAAATACTGTGTAATTGTTAAAAAGAATGATGATTTTTGTAGAGTGATACAGATCTCCATGAAATATTAAAAAAAGCAAATCATGGAACTATATATTGTGAGTTTTAATTTTTATAAAAAATGACTAGAATCATGTTTATCTGTGTGCCTATCTGTAATAATGTAAATAAGAAGATCTGGGAGGATACTGGCTATCTAGGATGGGGCGTGAAGAGAACCTTAGTTTTTTACTGTACCCTTCAAATTTTTTACATTACTACTAAAAGATTTTTTTATAGACAGGAAAACAATAATTGTTGTTTAACCATATTCTGGGGGTTCTGGAGGCTCTAGCCAGCATCATAAAAAATGCAAAGCAATTAAATATATAAATATTGAAAAGGAAGGCAAAGACCTATAAATCTGTGGTAAAATGATCATCAAATTGACAACTTTAAATTGAATCAATGGGGAAAGAGTTCAATGTTAGCCACTTATCAGAGAAACTCACACATGCACACACACATGTGCGTGCGTGTGTGCATGTGTGTGCATATACGCATGCATAATCACACATTAATGCAAAACTTTCTAAATCTATTGGCCAGAGGAGGAAGGTGGAGAGGTGGAACCAGGCTTCTAACCCTACCCAATATACCAGAACCTATACTGAAAAGTCAGTATGTTTCTGGAAAGTCTCACAAATGTCTCCAGATCTGGAGAGAAGCAAAGTATCATAAATCCTTTTCTTTTTCTGACTGAAGAATGGCAGAAATACCTGCTGGGAAGAAATTGGAACTTGGGGAGCAGACACGGGAGGTGTTGGGACAGGGCTAATCCTCATCTTGCTAAGTGGTAGGGGACTGTCCGCTGATCCTTTCTGTGTCTGAAACACGTTGGTTTTTAATAGTACAATACTGCTGAATGGTTGTCATAATTACATTCTTTAAATCCAGAGAAAAATGTTATAAAATAATACATGTTGAGATAAGGACTTATTTATAGAAAAGCCAACAATTCTTTTTGGCTACCCTTCAGTTCCTTTTTTTTTTTTTTATTAAATTCAGGTAAAGTTAAGAGTACTATTTTTATTAAAAACAAAAATATTCTACCTACTCTCCGCTTTTCTGTCTGCCCAGCACATACATGGACAGATGTCTACAACGAGGTTACTTGAATGGCACGTAGCAGTATTTGGGGACTTAAGATAGTGTTTTGCATTTCCCCTTCATACTTCTCCACATTATTTGAGTTGTTTATAATGATCGTGTGTCACTTGTACACAATCAGTATGATCAGAAACATTTCCTTCTGTCTTCGAGCTGAGAAGTACACTGTGGGTTTTCTCTCCCATTTCAAAAAAAAAAAATTGTCTGGTCTATTTTATAAAGACCCCTATAATCGTGTTGTAAAGTCATATTATGTTCCCTTTTTTTGCTTCTTATGTAATTTGTAATTATCAGTTGCTGCGGCATGTTGCTGAGAGGCAGTGGAATAGAGTGGATAAGAGCATAGACTCTGGGCGCCTGGATGGCTCAGTCGGTTAAGCGTCTGCCTTCAGCTCAGTTCATGATTCCAGGGTTCTGGGATTGAGCCCTGCATCGGGCTGTTTAGTAGGGAGAAGTTGTTTGTTTCGTTGTTGGTTTCCTTTGTTGCGCCTCATGAAAATTTTTTTAATTAAACTCATGTCTTCATGGAGGAGGATGGGGAGGAGGCTTCAGTTACCTGTGGTCAACGGCGGTCCAGAAGCAAATGATCCTCATTCTGACATATACTCAGGTCAGTAGCAGCCTAATGCTCTGTCACATGCCCATGTCACTGCCCTCCCTTCATCCCATCACATAGGCAACTTCTCATCTCACAGCATCACTAGAAGAAGGGTGAGTACAGTACAGTAAGTTATTCTGAGAGAGAACCACATTCACATAACTTTTACTGCAGTACATTGTTATAACTGTTCTATTTTATTATTGTTGTTAACCTCTCACTGTGCTAATTTATAAATTAAACTTTATCATAGATATGTGCAGTTAAACCTCGAGCTATGCCAGCTTGAACTGTATGGGTCTGCTTACACATAGTTTTTTTTTTTTTTCCAGTAAATGCAGTACAGTATTATAAATGTGTTTTCTCTTCCCGATGATTTTCTTAATAACATTTTCTTTTCTCTAGCTGACTTTGTTGTAAAAATACAGTAGATAATACATATAACATACACAT
Source organism: Ursus arctos (assembly GCF_023065955.2). NCBI lineage: Eukaryota > Metazoa > Chordata > Mammalia > Carnivora > Ursidae > Ursus > Ursus arctos. Next base: position 54,467,644 of record NW_026622841.1, read on the forward strand.
TAGGTGTTAACAGATGGCTTATGTCATCGGTAAGGCTTCCAGGCAAGAGTAGGCTATTCCTAGTTAAGTTTCTGGGAAGTCAAAAGTTGTACACAGATTTTCAACTGTGCAGGTGTCGACACCCCTGACCCCATGGTGTTCAAGGGTCAACTATATGTGGTTTGGTACTCTCTGCAGTTTCAGGCATCTACTGGGGGTCTTGGAATTGACCCCCTGCGGCTAAGGGGGAAGACTGTGTCTCATCAGGTCTTTCCTTTTCCTTCTCATGAATCCTTGAGAAATGAAGGAGAGATCTCTGGCTTCCCCAGACAGAGTCTAAAAAGGACTCACTCTAGTCTGGGGCCTCCCCAGATCATCTGGCTACCTTATGATCTGGGGAAGATTGCTGGACTCGAATCTCCTCTACATCTCTCCACAGATAGCATATCAGGGTGGCACAGCCAGTAAACTCCCCTCCCATGAAAGACACAAAGTTCTGAATCAATTTTTCTTTTATTAACCCTTCATGTGGAGTTTCCTTGTTTTTTAGTTTCTTTTTTTTTTTAATTTTTTTTTATCTTGGAGTTTCTTTCTTATTGTAAAGTAATAGATACTCATTAGTTTAAAACTTGGCAGAAAACATTTCAAAGTATGAAAGATAAAAATAAATGTTTGAATAGTTGGGAATTCCACCATTTATAGAATCGTTTAATCCTTAAATATTAATATGGCTCTTGAGCTAATAATTGAAAATACACGAAAGCAAACAAAACAGGAACGTTAATACCACATCTAAAAATCACAATACAAAGAAAGGGGGGGGTGAAAATGTCTCAGATAAAAATAGCCATTATTTTAAGTGATTTTAACATTTCTTAATAAGCAGGATTCCAATATGACATTTGGACTAACGGAAGATTCCCTTACCCCATGTCCTTTGTTATCCAGGATATAAGCATTTGGGAGTGATAAATATGCTCCTTGAGGGATGAATTTTAAAGCAAATCAGCTATGCCAAATAATTATCATGTGTGAAAACTAGTCTCATTTAATTGTTGGCATTTGGTTTGCCGAGCTCCTTTGTGGAAGTTATGCGTGATGTTTGCCCCTCCTTCCTTTCCTTTGACCAGTCTCGTTCCCTTAGACAATCAGGAGCTAAGATTGTCACTTCACAGAGAGAAAGAAGACAAGGAAGTAAAACCACCAGGGTAATACAGGTGCTATTTGAAAACTGTGATGACGTGCGGATAGGGGCTGATTTTCCAAACAAGTCAGTCATCTTTTACTGCTAGAATAAATTAATAGCTTAATCAAGATAAAATGTTTAAAACATTTATAATAACAAGCTTGCCTTATATATATCTTGGAGTCAGATAACTCTTATTTGTTCATCATAAACAACTATTTTTTATCCTAGCTTATGTTATGCATAATAATTATGTTAAGGCATTAAAATCACTTAAAATGAAATATTCTGGTTTTTTTCCCCCAACGCATCCAAAATAGTGAGATTTTACTGTATCAAATTTTCCAGGAATTTGCCTTTTTTCCTATAGTTGTTATGTATTTTTTAATTACTCACAATATGTTTCCATTACAGAGAAAATAGGAAATAGAGCTAAGTTTTAAGACATTTTAAAAATTTGGAGGTCTGAACTCAAACCATATGTGAGAAATAAAGTGAAGATATCTACCAGAGATGTTAAAATGAAATTTGATTTTATTTCCCAGGACTTAGTTAGGTACTTAGAACACACAGATTTATCACACAACCTTATTTTATTTTAAAATGATTTCATGTCTGTGCACGTGGGTGGTGCAGTTGGTTAAGTGTTCCAATTCTTAGTTTCGGCTCAGTTTGTGGTCTCAGGGTTGTGAGATCAAACCCTACATCAGGCTCCATGCTGAGTCATGCAGTCTGCCTTAAGACTCTCTCTTCCTCTCCCTCTGCCCCTTTTTCCCCCCACCCCACTCTCTCTCTAAAATAAATAAATAAATCTTAAAAAACAAAACAACAAACTTTAAAACAATTTCAAGCTGGGGCACCTGGGTGGCTCAGTTGGTTAAGCATCTGCCTTCAGCTCAGGTCAAGATCCCAGGGTCCTGGGATGGAGGGCTCTCTGTTCAACAGGGAGTCTGCTTCTGCCTCTGTACACATTCTCTCTCCCTCTCTCTCTCTCTCTCCCTCTCTCGCCCTCACTGTCTTTCTCAAATAAATAAAATCTTTAAAAATTTTTTTAATAAATTTAATTTAATTTATAAATAAATAAATAAAATGATTTCATGTTGACTGTGACCATCCACGTTGCTACTAGTTTTTTCCTTATTATTAACCAAATAGAGAAGATGTTGACTAATTCAACCCACAGGCTGAACTATACTCAATTAGTCAGAAACAAGTGATTTTTAATTCCATTTATAAAATATCCAAGGGAAAACATGCCTACGTTGCCCAAATACTCTGTTACTAAATTTCCTTCCTGCCCTGAATAGCTCTACTATTAAGAAGCTTTTCATTACAATCCATTTAAATCTCTTAAAGCCTTAACTTCACCCCATGTCTTCTCATGGGATCAGTTGCATTTGAATCTATAGCCTGTGACTTGCACTTCTATCAGGGCATTTGTCTCAGTTTCTAGACGGTTTTTGGCTTTTCCTTGCCTATGATCCACTCGTGTTTATTTGTTTGACAGAAACAATTGTTGAGTCGTGTGCATGTAACACATAACTACACATTCTACTTTCAAGCCCAGTTTCTAAAGTTTTTGGTAAAAATTTGTAAAACTTTATAAAAATCACACAAGAAATGCATAAATACATTCTTACCATAAAAGATTTAAAAATATCGACGTAGATCAAGTGAAACACTAACACGTCCTCTCACATCTCTCCACGTCAACTTCATAAGCCGTTTACTCTCTACAGTATCCACCCAGTTCCCACACATTGTCAACCTGTTTTGATTTTTTTTCCCCCAAGACTCATTTAGGGCTTATTTTCTCTGTAACAGTAGAAGAAATACAGTTCCTCAGAATCCAAATGCGAGTCATAATCAGTAGATAAAAGATTTTTATGTCTTCCCATCGGGGCTCAATACTCACATCATTGACCCAGCCATCTTGAGTCATACCAATGGTCCATTGTCTTCGGTGTCCAGTCTCTGCTAATGAGCCAGGACGCTCTCAGGCCGAAGAGCTCAATAGATATCCTCAGCAAAACCCCACCTTAGCCTCCCATCCCTCACAAAGCACTCTTTAGCTTCAATTATGTACCACATACCTATAGCATTTAAATAGTATTTCTCATTATCAATGGATCCAGTAACTAGCTGAGTGACATTGGGAACATCACCTAAGCTCGGGGGCCTCATTTTATCATGTATAAATAAATCAGGTAGTCAGATTATGCCAGTTCTAAATTTCTTCTCTGCCCCTAAAATTCTTTTATGAGAGGCTTAAAATAAGACAATGATATTAGTAAGAATAATTTATAAAAACATAGCAAGTATTTTTCCCTAAGGAATTCTTCACCTTGTTTTCCTGTTGAAAATATTGGTCAGTGATCTAGAAATGATTCCCACGCTGAAGTCCAAGTGAACCAAGGAGTCTGCACTGAACTGTAAAGTCACTGAGAGGACAGCAGCTAAGGGGACAGACTGGATTCCAGTTTGAGGAGAGGAGCACCAGTTCAAAGTCAGGAGAAATTTGTCAAAAGTCAAGTTCCACAGATGAGGCAAGGCCATGAAGGTGAAAGGAAATCACATTTCCAAAATGGCCAGAAACCGGGTATGAGAGTGGGAAAAAGGATGGTGTCATGGTGGACCACATGAGTCTTTTCACATTCTGTATTAGTTATCTACCGCTATGTGAGAAATTACCCTAAAAGTAACTTCTTGAAAAAACATTTATTTTCTCATATGCTTTCTGAGGGTCAGGGAGCTGGAAGTGACTTAGCCGGATGGCATGGCTCAGGGTCTCTCATGAGGTTGCAATCAAGCTGTTGGCTAGGGCTATAGTCTTCTAATTCTTGACTAGGGCCAGAAGATCCACTTCCAAACTCACTCACATAGCATTGGCAGGAGGCTTCCTCTCCACGTGGGCTTCTCTATAGGGTTTGTTGCAACATGATCTCCCCAAGCCATGTGAACTGAGAGTGAGGGGGCAAGAAAGAGAACAAAATGAATCAACAGTGTCTTTTTAATGTAATCTCAGAAATGGCATACGATCACTTCCACGATATTCTTCTGGTCACAAACACCAACACCATCACTTACTGCGATGAACACTGAGTAATGTATAGAATTGTTGAATCACTCTATTGTGCATCTTGAAACTAATATAACACTGTACATTCATTATAATTTAATAGAAAAGAAAGAAAAAAATCTCACATCATCTTTTAAAAATGAAAATCCAGAGATTATTTAAGTAACTGCTATGTAAATATTTCATCTGATCACATTTACTTGTTGAAAATCTTTTCTCCGTCTTTTAATAAAATTAAAAATAATGTAATATATAATTAGGAGGATGTATGCAATTTTAGCCCAATTTATTTCACTAGGATAAGCAAAGGGAGCCATAGGAATTTGAGATCAAGAACTAATCTTTAAAGAATTGAACTTTTGAAACCAGTGTGACTCCCAAACAATAGACACTTCAAATTCATGAACCAACCTTAGTAAAACTATGTAACAGGATGGCAGGACCATGCACTGAACATCTCCAAGTGTGTTATGATGCCTTGGGAGAATGTTAGTGCTGATGCCTAATCTCTTGCTCTTTTGAATTTTATTTTATGTTTTACAAATATGAGGAATACAGCAGGAAGAATTATTATGCATATTATTTGAGTTTTCCAAATTGGAAAAAGAAATTGAATTGGTCTGTTTCTTTTGATGATTACTTAGATTTCATTTCAAGAGTATGCTGAATGCAGGTCCCTTTAATACAATAATAGACAATAAGCCATCTGCTGGGTAGTATCTTCCCAACTGCTGATGGCCTCCAAGCACAGAGCCCTCTCAGCCATTCCCAGGGTAACTCAACTGAGAAGAAAAGTCCTCGAAGTGGCTAAATCACCATAGAACTATGCCACCCCATTTCTCACTCTCATGCGTTCATTCTCCCCTCATTGATCCATCCATTCAAACCGCTACTGTTGACTTTCTGTTATTTTCCCAGTCCTGGGCTCCACATGAGAGAGCTTCTCACCAGTATAAATCTGACCTAATCTCAGCAAGGTTACAGAGCCCTCATTTCTAACAGGCTTTCCTCAGTTGTGCAGTCAGAGAAACTCAATTCATCAGTTTGCCTTGAAACTACCTACAATAAAAAAAAAAAAAAAAAAAAAAAAAAAAAACAGTGCCTTGGGGTGCCTGGTGGCTCAGTCAGTTAAGTGTCTGTCTTTGGCTCAGGTCATGATCTCAGGGTCTTGGGATCGAGCCCTATATCGGGCTCCATGCTCAGCGGGGAATCTGTTTCTCCCCCTCCCTCTCCCTCTGCCCATTCCCCTGTTTGTGCTCTCCCTCTCTCTCTCTCTCAAATAAATAAATAAAATATTAAACAACAACAACAAACAAACAAAAAACAGTGCCTTTTTTCATTGACTTAATCTTTGCTATTTTTAAAGGAAAGTAGCAGCCAAAGCTAGGAAAAGCCCAATAGCACATTCTTATACTGATTAATAAATGAGCCTAATATTTATTTTACATATATGCCTGCTAAATAATAAATCTGTATAATTAAATCAGAAAAAAAAAACAGAAACAGTACTTTTTTTTAAGATTTTATTTTTAAGTAATCTCTACACCCAGCAAGGGGCTTGAACTTACAACCCCAAGATCAAGAGTCACATGCTCTACTGACTGAGCCAGCTGGGTGCCCCCAGAAACAGTATTTTATTTTATTTTATTTTTTATTTTTCTAAGAGATTTTGTTTATTCATTTATTCTAGAGAGAGTGGGAGAAAGAGACAAAGCATGTGAGCAGGGGGAGGAGCAGAGGGAGAGAGACAGGCAGACTCATTGCTGAGCATGGAGCCCAAGGCAGGGTTCAATCTCACCACCCGGAGATCAGGACCTGAGCCAAAATCAAGAGTTGGATGCCCAACTGACTGAGTCACCCAGGCAACCCCAAAATAGTACTTTTAACAGCCTTTTACCCTCATCAGGGTGTTGCATAATAAAAATCATCTCTGTTAGTTGGGTAGTGTTCTTAGTTCAGAGAGTCAGTGCTTACAAGTGGACAAAAGGAGTCTCTGGATATGATGCCTGGTGCTGTTCTCACTTCCCACACCCTGCAACCCAGCATGACGTGTCAAAGACATGAGAAAAAGTGCAGAACTAGAATAGAGGATTCTGCTCATAAATGGTACAACCATTGTCAGTTAGCAGAAGAAGTTGTTTTAGTTGGAAGGGCTATTGGAATGCCCCAGGGAAATCTTCTGATTCTTTATTGACTTAATTCAGTCAGGAGATACACTGCTCTATGAACCACTGACTTCATTCTCATGAGGTAGGGCAATTAGTTAGAAAGAAAAGAAATGTACTGTTTGAAAGAAAGACCATGAGAAGGGGCACTCCTTTGCTTGAACTACGAACAATCCATTAGAGGTCTAATAAAAGTTGGCATTTTTTATAATATCTGAGGTGGGATGAAGTGTGGGAAGACGGGCACCTCTGTGTCATTGCTGCATCCAAGGCCCTGCATTTTCCCACTCAAGCCTGTGAGGCCATTAACCCAATGTCCTCCAGCTCATTCCTCTTTCCGCCACATTTTGACCTCTGGAAAATTAGGTCAGTTAATACTTTAGGACATTTATCAAAATGATAGTTCTGAACTGATTTAGATAAGAAAGAATGCATATAATTTTAAAAGGTTTCTTTATCATGTGTGATATATTTATCCATAGTCATAACTGAATGAGAAGAAGAAAGAGCATTCATCGTGAAGTGAGGAAAGAAATAGTTTCACCATTAGCAAGAAAGATATACATTTGGTAAGCACCTAACTGCATATCAAAGAGACTCACACATCTTATTTCCTGTCTTCCAGGAGCTGCCCACTGTGAGTGGGAATCAGGTAAATGAAACAGGAACTATGGCATAAAAGCAATAAAACAATCCATGAATATGCAGTGCCTTATTTCCATCAAATCCAAGTCAAAGTGATTTAAGGCTAGGGGTTAGGGATAGCAGTCTATCTGCGGTAAGACTAGGGAGGCTGGGGGCACAATTTCAATTCCAGTCAAGAGGGGGAAGTTTTCGACTCTTTCTAATCAATACAGAATTTTCCTTAACTGTGTACCTAAAACAGCAAACTGTGATTGGAAACAATGACCAGAGGAAAGGGTCGTCATTGTTTCTTCTTAGTCAAGCAGAGAAAGACAATTATCATATGGTTTCACTCATTTATGGAACATAAGAAATAGGAAGATCAGTAGGAGAAGGAAGGGAAGAAGGAAGGGGGTGGTAAAGAGAAGGGGGAATGAACCATGAGAGACTGTGGACTCTGGGAAACACACTGAGGGCTTCAGAGGGGAGGGGAGTGGGGGATTGGGATAGGCCTGTGATGGGTATTAAGGAGGGCACGTATTGCATGGTGCACTGGGTGTTATAAGCAAATAATGAATCATGGAACATTACATCAAAAACTAAGGATATACTATATGGTGACTAACATAACATAATAAAAAATTATTATAAAAAAAAAGAAACAAGGAAGAGACAGATCCCTGTGCTCTGTTGCCCACAGAGGGCCTGCACTTGCCCCTGGGGAACCCACCTGCCCTGTGCTCACAGACCAGAGGCTGAAGGCTAGAGGGCCTAATGTCAGGCTGCCTTGGGGCACACTCTGTAGGTGAGCCCCAGAAGCAAAAGTCAGGGAAGTGGGAAAGACAGGATGAGTACAAACCACTATGGTGTGTGCTATTGACTTGATTGCTTCTCTGTACACTTGAGGCCCAGGCTCATTGTAGGAAAGTCCCTGAGACCCCATGCAGAAAGGAGCTCTAAATTGTCCCACCAAAAGATGGGAGGCTGGTCTATTCATTTATGATGAAGATGCCAAGAACACACAATGGGGAAAGGACAGTCTCTTCAATAAATGGTGTTGGAAAAATTGAGTAGCCAAATGCAAAAACATAAGACTTGACCATCTTACAGCATACACAAAAATAAATTCAGAATGAATTACATGCTTGAACATAAGACATGAAACCATAAAACTTCCAGAAGAAAACATAAGGGGTAAGCTCCTTGACATCGACCTTGGGGATGATTTTATGAATTTGACACCAAAAGCCAAAACAACAAAAGCAAAAAAAAAAAAAAAAAAAAAAAAAAAAAAAAAAAAAAAAAAAAAAAAAAGTTTGACTATGTCAAACTAAAAAGCTTCTGCATAGCAAAGGAAATTATCAGCAAAATGAAAAGCAACCCACTGAATGTGAGAAAATATTTGCAAATCGTGTATCTGATAAGAGGTTAATATTCAAAATACATAAAGAACTCATACAACTCAATAGCCAAAACAACAACAACAACAACAACATTTGATTGAGGAAGTGAACAGACATTTTCCAAAGAAGACATACAGATGGCCAAGAAACACAAGAAAAGATGCTTAATACCATTAATCATCAGGGAAATGCAAATCAAAGCCACAATATCACCTCATACCTGTTAGAATGGCTATCACCAAAAACACAAGAAATAACAAGAGTTGGTGAGGATGTGGAGCATAAATTGATGCAGGCACTATGGAAAATAGTATGAAGATTCCTCAAAAAAAATTAAAAATAGAACTTCAGTATGACCCAGGAGTTCACTTCTGGGTATATACCTGAAGGAAATGAAAAAAGAACCTCAAAGAGGTATCTGCACTCCCATCTTCATTGCAGCTTTATTTATGACAGCCAAGACATGGAAATAACCTAAGTGTATATCAGAGGATGAATAGATAATGAAGGTCTCTCTCTTTCTCTCTCTCTCTCTCTCTCTCTCTCTCTCTCTCTCACACACACACACACACACACACACACACACACACACACACACACACAGGAATATTATGCAGCCATAAAAAGGAGGAAATTCTGCCATTTGCAACAACCTGGATGGACCTTGAGAGCATTATGCTAAACGAAATGTTAGGCAGAGAAAGACAAATACGGCATGATCTCACAAATATATGGCATCTCAAAAAACAAACTCATAGAAACAGATTGGTGCTTGCCAGAGATGGGTAGGGTTGCGGGGGGGGGGGGGGGGGGGAAGTGAGGGAAATTGATGAAAATGGTCAAAAGGTACTCACTTTCAGCTATAAGATAAATAAGTCCTGAAGATGTAATGTATAGTTAACAATACTGCATTGTGTATTTGAAAATTGCTGAGAAGAGATTCTTACTACAAGAAGAAAATGTGTATGCTTGGTGATGGATGTTAAACTTATTGTGGTAAGCATTTCACCGTATGCATATATCTCAAATCAGTATGTTGTAAATCTAAAATGAATACAATGGTAAATGTCAATTATAACCCAATAAAACTTGGAGAAAAGAAAAGATAGGAGGCTGGGCATTATCAATTCAGTCCCAGCTCCTGTTGCTCCAGGGTTGTTCCTGAAGGCATTAAAACCTTGAGCTTTCCAACTACAATGTCCCCACCTGAACGAGTGAGTCCAGCTTCAGAGGAATTTCTAAGGTAAGAAACAGAGGTGTAAAAGGTGCTTGAGACAGGACCCTGCAGCATTCATGGGAACTGTCCACTGCACCTGCAGCTAAAATCCGAGGCGGGAGGTGGGGTGTGCTATGGACACCATGCGTGTCTGCTGGCTAATCTTTTGCAGCTGTCAGATCTACTTGTGTCCACATTGGATCCACTCGGTTGGACTCACCTGTCCTAGAGCACTTATACAAAGCCCCAATGAATTCCCTGAATTCCAGATATGCATCTCCCTGTCACATTATAGCAGCAACAGTAGCTCTTCATGATAATCAGAATTGATTCCTCCAGCTAGTATAGGAACTCTTTCCTTGCCTGGTAGTCTCCAGTCATGAGACCAAATGGCCCAGGCTGCAGATTCACTATAGTCTAGCTTCCATGAAAGCCTTACTGTGCCCAGATGAAAGCAATCTTCTGGAACCAGAATTTTCAATCCATTAGAACTTAGAGTCGCAGGATGGATGGGTGCTGAGAGTGATGGTGAGAAGGTCAATCCTACTTTCGTCCCTTAGTTCCTAGACTCATGAAGTCTAACATCAGAGATGCAGCACTCCTCCATCCTGAAGGACAGAATCCACAGGCTCATGCCTTCTTGAAACCTTGAATAAGCTATTCCAGTGTTCTTACTGGTAATGAGATATGTGGGAGAACCCACTGTATCCATGGCTATGTGCCCATTGTCATACTTCTTTTGCCATAAAATGGGCCCTTTGATGCAAGACAGTGTTATCTGGGACTCCATGCCTATAAACAAAGCACCCTGTAAGCACTCAGACCACTGTGCTTACAGATGTGCTGCAGGTGTGGAGTGCAAATCCAAACCGAGGGTAGTCGTCAGCTTCAATAAAGACAGATCTCTTCTCCTTCCAGGCTTGACTGTGTCCAGTGTAATTTACCTGCCCTCAAGAGGCTGGCAGTTTAAACATCTTAAAAAGAGAGCTCCTGATATTCTCCCTCAAACCTGCTTTACCTCCATCTTCCCCATCATAATTTATGGCAACTATATTCTTCTAAAGCTAAAAACTAAGCCTAAAAACTTTGGGATAAGCCTGGACTTCTCTCTTTTTCTCATGTTCTGTAGGTGATGAACTAGCAAATCATGTTGGGTCTGCCTTCAAAATATATCCAGAGTATGGTCTCCCCAACTTACCTCTGTCAACTTTTATCTGGATTATTGGAAAAGCCTTTAACTGGTCTCCTTACTTCTGTCTCTGGCCCCATGAAGCCTATTCTCAATCAGTCATCTGGACCAATCCTGTTAAAACACAAATCCTATCTTGTCATCCCTCAGTTCAAAACTTTCCAACTGGGGGTTCCTGGGTGGCTCAGTCATTAAGCCTCTGCCTTCAGCTCAGGGTGTGATCCCAGGGTCCTGGGATCGAGCCCCACATTGGGCTCCCTGCACCACCGGGAACCTGCTTCTTCCTCTCCCACTCCCCCTGCTTGTGTTCCCTCTCTCACTGGCTGTGTCTCTCTCTGTCAAATAAATAAATAAAATCTTAAAAAAAAAAAAAAAACAGAAAAACTTTCCAATGACTCTCAGTGTCAATGAGAGAAAAAGCCAAAATCCTTACAAGGGCCCATATATCCCTATGTGATCTGAGTCCTTGTGGCAGGAAGACTCCCATGAGGCCCCGTGATCCTTCCTCCTAAAGTCCAGCCTTTGTGTGATCCCCTCTCTTTGAGTGTTGGTGGGAGCTGTGACTGGCTTCCAACCAATAGAATACAGCAAAGGTGCCAGACGTCACTCCTGTAATTACATTTATGGAACTTTATGTAACACTCCCTCTGCTTGCAGACTCTCTCTCGCTCTCCTGCTGGCCTTGAATAAGCAAGCTGCCACGTTGTGAACTGCCTGTGGAGTAGGCCATCTGGTAGGCCTAAAGCTGAGGGTGGGCACCACTGAGACCCAAGAAGAAACTCTTACAGCTCTCAGTCTTACAGCTGCAAGGGAATGAATTCCAACAACCGGAGCGAGCTTGAATGTGGATCCCTCCCTAGCTGAGCCTACAGATGAGAACACAGCCCAGGTGACACCTTGCCTGCAGCCTTGTGAGACCTGAGCAGAGGACCCAGTCAGGCTGAGCATGGATTCCCGACCCAAGGAAACTGTGAGCTAATAAATGGGTGTTGTTTCGAAACTCAAAGTTTGTAGCAATTTGTTAGCAGCAATACATGACAAATGTAGTCCCGCTTCTATTCTGAACACAGCTCCTCCTACTGTCCTCATCTTCCACTCTGCTTGAGCTGCATAAGCCTCCTCGTTGTGTCTCAGATGAGCCAGGCACTTGCCCATCACAAGGCCTTTGCATTTGCTGCACTCCTCAGCTTGAGATGGTCTTTCCTAGGATATACACATGGCTTTTTGTCCTCACTCACTTCTTGTTTTCACATAAAAGGTATCTTCTCAGTAGGCCTTCTCTAGCCAGCTTATCTAAAATTTCACCACCTTCCCTTGTTTTATAACTTCCTTCCCTGCTTTATTTTTTCTCCTTGGAATTTATCATCCTATAACTCACTACATACTTTAATTATCTATCTTACTGTCTTTTCTCTCTCACTAGAATGATAGTTTCATGAGGACTGGGATTTTTGTGATTTTGCTCTGTTTATTCCACAGTGAATCCAGCCTGCCACACTGAACACTCTGTAGCAGGTGCACATTGAGAACATATCCTGGGTTTAGCCAGGATGAGGAGATAGAGGGACAGGTGGTCTGTGTGTTTTCTGGGGAATGATTACGCCATGAGATCAAGCCTAGGAGAGAAGTGGGGACATTCAGGGGGTGGTGCGTGATTTGAGGTCTCACTAAAATCCGGGAGCTCCTGGGCTGGGCTTACTAGATATTCAGGAGACTAGATAGTGATGTTTGGAGAGGTGATATTTGAAATTGACATGTTGGGAATGTGCAAGGTCTGGGGTGTGGCTTTATGAGTGGGTGGCCGAGATGAGGTGGAATAAGAGATTAGTGGCTGCAAAAGATTGAGAACTGCGAGACCAGTGTGTTGGATGGACAATTTATTCATTCTGAAGTCTCCGAGAATCGTGGTAGGGTTGCGAGGGACTCAAGTGTTCAAGTCACTGAAGAACAGAGGAACATAGCAGAGACGCTGGCAACTCACAGCTGTGATCTAGGATGGCTGTAAGAGGGGAAAATCGCCTTCACCTGAAAGCTGAGGAAAACAAGAGTCCTGTGGTGGTGGCCAGGTTTTTGTTAGGTCGGGGACTGCAAAGCTACCACCCTTGGGCCAAGTCTGGCCTGCTCCTGATTTTGTAAGTAAAGTTTTATTGGAACACTTTGTTTCCATAATTTCTACGGCTGCTTTTGCTCCCAAATGGCAAAGTTAAGTAGTTGTAACAAAGGAAACTGTGTGGCCCGCAGAGCCTAAAATAGCTACTTCGTGGTCCTACACAGGAAATGTTTGAGGACCTGAGTTAGAGCAAGAAGGGGAATAATTGTTCAGGCAAGAGGTTGAAGATACACCGGGAATCTGCTGGTAACAGACTATGAATTTCAAAGGGACCTTTTGGAATGATTTGGGAGGAGGGAGAAGGGTGGAAGATGAGGGCGCCTTAGGACAATCTGGCCAGTGATGGTGATCTTGAGGCTTGGACTTCTGATGGTGACCAAGGCAGCCAGGGAGGTGAGAGGCATGATGAGCTGGACCCTTAGGATGCCCCAGGCTGGGGCAGCTCCATATGCAGGGAGGAGCTGCAGCACGTACAGGGGCCTACAGCAACTGAAGACCTCGGAAGGTCGACTTGCCCTTGGCCGATGCATAGGAACATGCAGCAGAGAACATCTGTGGTGTCTGGGCTTGCTCGCATCTGGTCTGGGGTCAGCTCCCAGAACACAGGCACTGCCTAATTCCTGAATGTGTTCCTGGAATTCAGAAGAAGGGGTGGAAGGAAGGAGAGAGAGAGGGAGCAAGGCAGGCAGGTGAACCAAGAAGCCATGTAAATAAAAGTTAAAATGACAACTCTGGGTTACATATATTAGTTCTAGAAATTCATAAGCCAGATAAAATATTAGCAAGCTTTTCATATTAAAAAGTGTCTTTATGACCTTAGACAATCAAAGTAAGAAATCTTATGATCATCAGTGCTCAGTCCTGTTCCAGGACCTAAAAATCCATGGCTCAGGGACAGAGATACACCGTGTATCTTATTCTCCTTTAATGCATTATCCTTCTAATCAACTACCTGTAGCCCTAAATAGTGATTAGGGCACTCCTTTAAAATTTACCCAGACTCTTATCTGCGTCAGAACTCTTGCAGGATAAATGAGTAACACATGGCCTCTGGCTAGCCCTGGCAGAACTGCTTTCCCGCTGTTAACTACAACTTCTACCTGTCTCAGCCACAGGCAACCTTTCCCACCTTCTATCAGAATAATGAAGGGGAAGGCATTGCTTTTCCTGTCTCAGCCCCACTGTGCTAAGAAGATCCACGCTCTGCTGCTTCCAGTCCTCTTCTCCAGCTTCCCGTGAGGATACACAGTTTTGTTACACCCCCAGAGAAACTTAACCCAAATTCCCAGTAGGTAACCGCCAATTCTAGAACACTCTACCCGTTAATGACTGCATTTTAATACATTTCCTTTTCATAAGAGTAGAACAGCCCCCTCCCTTCCCTTGTAGTCTGGAAGCTGCCTGCTGGATTCGCATACTGTTAAATATTTCTCAGCTCTGCTGCCTTTAGCAAAGGCCTCTCTCCTATAAACTTGCTCAGAGCCAATGGGCACTCCAACGGGAAAAATAAAAACAAGATTCTGAAGAGATTTGATGTCAATTTTCAGCACAGATGATCTGGTTTCATCACAGATATTCTGCAGGGAAGAAACCTAATTCCAGGGTGGAGAGTGAAGTCACTCTGAGAGCCGAAAGTTCTGAGAGCCAAAAATGACATCTGAAAATCATATTTGTAAATGTACCCAGAGGCTATTGCATGATGGGCACCCACAGGAGCAGGGCCCCAGGCGTCTGCCTGTGCCTCAGGCTGCTTGTGTTCATTGGCCCAAAATAGCAACAGCAAGTTTTCACTTAGGCTTCCACCCTCATTCCCCCCAGCTACGAATGTAACTCCCAGCCTAAGGATCAAAGCGATTCCCTTACAGAGAATGTCTTCCATCCCCTTTACGGGCAAGTCTGAATTTTGTAGCAGGACACAGTCTGTTCTTTCTGGAGCCAATGAATTTCTGTTATCATTCTTAGAGCTGCTGTCTCTTGTGTTACCGTATTTACTTTTCTTTACTTCCTTTTGTCTGTGTGCTTTCTCTGTATTTCTTGCCCATTTCTACCTTTTCCTCTGGGCTTTGGAAAGCCAGGGGAGGAGCAATTCATTCTAACATGGAAGCTCTTGGGAAGACTTAACAGAATGGGTAATATTCTAGGGAAAGGAAACAGTATGACCTAAGTCACTTGGTATGTTCCAACACCGACGAGCAGTTTACTATGGCTAAAGTGAAGGATATGTCCAACCTTGGGTCAGACTGTGAACCTTTATCCTAGAGGGAATGGTCAGCCATGAAAGATTCCCTACCAGTGACATTACTAGGTTGAGGCTGTAGAATCATTTGTATTACAGAGGTCTGTAATAGTCATCTATGGTTGCATAACAAATCATTCCAAAATTTAGACTTCACATAGCAAAGACTTACTATCTTCTAGTTTCTGTGGGTGGGGAATCTACCACGGCTTAGCTGAACGCCTCTCTTCAAAGTCTCTCCCAAGGCTGAAATCAAGGTGTCAGCTAGGATGGCAGCCTTCTGATGACTCGACTAGGGAAGGTTCCAATTCCAAAGTAACTCAAGTGGTTTTGGGCAGGACTCATTTCTTCACTGACTATTGCTTGGAGGCCTACTTTGCTTCCTTGACATTTCTTTCTGAGTTTTTTTCTGTGGGATGCCCACTTTCTGTAGGCTTCTCTGCACAACAGCTCACAATCTGGCAACTGGCTCCATCAGCAGGAGCAACTGAGAGAGCAAGTAAGACTGAAGTTAGAGTCTTTTTGTAACCTAATCTCAGAAGGGATGTTGTATTATTTGTGGTGTGTTCTGTTCATTAGTAGGGAGTCATTAGGGCCAGCCCCTCCTCAAAGGGAAGAGATTACACAGGACATGAACACCAAGAGGTAGGAATCACTGGAACTCATCAGAAAATTGGAGGGGGTTCAGGAGACACTATTATCTAGAATGGAAGGAAGAATGGGATTTCAAGAAGTGGGAAGTCATATATGGCATGGAGATGTCAATGCCCTCCAGCCAAAGCTTGCCAGGAACCCACTTGTAGTTGAACAAGCTGGGGGTTTACTTTTTGCAGGAGGGAAGGCACACACCATGGGAACCATGGGGTCTCTCAGTAAAATGGTGTTAGAAGCTATTATGGGATCTGGGCTTTGGATGAGTAACTGGGGGTGGAGGGTGTCTAAGGAAGCAGGGGCTTACTGTGAACTGGATGTTGTCAGAGAGCAGGGACAGTTCTGTGATTGACTATCTCAGTAAATCTTATCTACAGGGGAGGAGAACTAGAAGGAGGACAAAGTTGTAATTGGTCAAGAAGAATCAATCACTTGTTTTGGCTGAGAGAGAGGGTGTTTCGTATTTTATGTGGCACAGTGACCTTGCTATTGCCCGTTTTTAAACAAAACTATGAAGTGGACTGTTTTGGCTCATTTTACCATGGTCTAAGGGTAGTCTTATCTGAGGTTACCGTTCTGTGAGGCTGTTTATGTCTTATAGGAGAATAACATGACCTAGTCATGAGTGACCAGCCAGCTTCAGAAAGTCAGGGGAAGATAAGTAGAGGATAAGAACATGGCTCTGGAACCAGACTACCTGGATTCGAGTCTGGACTTCACTGCTCACTAGCTCTGTGACCTGAGCCCATTGGTAAACCTCCCTGTACCTTAGTTTTCCCACGTTAAAGTCGAAACTATGATAGTATTATCTCGTTGGCTTGTTATGAGGATTCATGAGTTAATGTACATGTAAAGTATTTAGAACAAACCTAGCATGTGAGAACTACATGCCTGCGGATTATCGTTATCATCTGTGACCCCTGAAGGGGCAATTCTGTTAGAGTGGTAGAGGGCAGAAGCCAGACTGCGGTGACCAAAGATAAACAGCAGTGGGTGAAGTAAGGTCAGCATGTGCTGAACAGCCCTTCGAGAGGGACAGTGACAGGAAGATCTGGAAATCATGCAGAAAGAGGAAAGGAGCTGGTTTATCTGAGGTCAGTATAGAGGAGGGCCTCTCGAAGACTGTGACAAATGAAAGATCTCATGCCCTTCAGGTGATCCTTTTTTTCCAATACTTTTGTTGAAGTATAATTGACATCCAGTAAATAGCACCTATTTAAAATACACAATTTGGTGAGTTTTGACATACGCACACACCATAAAACCATCATCACAGTCAATAATGAACATCTTCATCACCTCTTGGTAATCCCTCCCTTCTTCCCCCCCCCCACTACCCCCAGGTGGTTCTGATGCTGACGTGTGAGAACCATAGGGGATATGAAACAAAGTCTGTCATTAAAAAGACCTAGAGTCATGGCTCAAAAAATAGTAATAAAGATGAAATCCTAACAGCTAGGAAAGGAAGGGAATCGGAGATAAGTGACAAGACCAGCACCTGGGAGAGCCTGAGGAGACCTGCCAGCCCCAACGCTGAGAACAGGGTGTTCGCTAAGCTCTCTCACCAGGCCACCGGGGCAGGGAGCAGTGAGGACATTCAATGAGCTTTCCAAAGACCACCACTCACGTACTTTTGCTAGGAAAGTGCTCCAACTCCAGGTCTCTGATCATGGCACACCCCTGCTCAAAACCAACGGGGGCGCCTGCTGACACTCGGTTCTGGCTGGGGTCATGATCAGGGTTGTGAGATTGAGCCCCTTGCTGGGCTCCATGATGGACATGGAGACTGCTCTCTTGCATGCTCTCTCTTTCTCTCTCTATTTCTCTCTCTCTCTCTAAAAGCAAACAAACAGACAAACAAAAAAACCATTCAATAGACTCCCTTTTCTACAAGGTGCAGTCAAAACAAATCGACAAATGAACAAACAGCAACAAAACCTTAGCCTGACTTCCAAGACTTGGTACAATCTGGCTGCCCACCGTCCAACACTCTTTCCCTCTTTCCACTCCAGTCTGCTCGGATCTTGTCCCATGGGTTCGCCTCCTGTTCTGCAATATGCTTCCTCCTTTCCTTCCTTCAGAGAGCGGGTCCCCCTCCTGGAGCGTCGCCCCCGCCCCGGCCGTCTAACCACAGCTTCGCCCGACGCTCTCTCTGTCGGCACAGCCGGCATGACTCTCTTTGCTCTGCATGTGTATATGATATTCTTGTCGAGAGGGGCAAATCCCTGACGGCAAGGGTTGTGTGCACCTCGCCGTTGCAGCCCAGCCCCGCGCTGCCTTCAACATACTCACTGAATGTTTGCCGACGAGTCAATAGACGAACCGATGAATTTGCCCAGACCTATTCATCTTTCGTTTCTGTGACTGTGGCCGTCCACCAGGGTTTTTCAACCTTGGCCCTTTGACATTTTAGGTCAGATAATTCCGTGGTGGGGACCGTCCTACGAGTTGCTGGGTATTTAGCAGCATCCCTGGCCTCTATCCACCGGATGCCAGGAGCTCCGCCTTCCCAGACGGACAAGCAAAGTATTTCCAGACATTGCCTCCTGCGGCTGGAGGGGGAAGGAGAGCATAACCCTGATCGAGACCCTTGAACATTAACTTCCCAGGTTTTCCTGTAAAATATTTATTGTAAAAGGGAGAGTGGCAATGATCTAATTCAGGTCAAGGAAAGAAGGAAAATGTTTAACATTTGGAAACTTTCCTAAGTCCTTTTCTAAGTGGCTTTCTCCCCATTCCCCACCCCCCTTCCTTTCTACCTGGTGCTTTATTCCCATAGACAGTCCATCTATTCCTGCTAACAGCAAAGGAAAATAGAAGCAGAGCAGTGAAGCTTTAAGAATGGAAAGGCTTCCAGTAAGTTGGTATGTTGAAATAGGGCGCCTGTTAGGTTCCTCAGCCTGAGCTCTGCAGGTACCTCTCACGTTATAGCCTCATCATGCCTGCTGTGTATGATCTATAACCGTCTGTTGTCAGGAACCCAAGACGGTAAATCACTTCCCCCCATTTGTTATGAGATAAAACATTTCCCATCTTGACTTCGTGTGGACAAGTTCCGAAAGTGACAAAGTCAGAAAACACAGATTCATGCTCCGTCTCTCTGAGCTCACCTAGACCTGTGCAATCTTGAGTATTTCCCCTCCGTCTCATAGATCCAGTCTTCGTTTTAATACAGTCATTTTCTTCCTTATAATAATATGATGTATGGTGTTCATTTTGCAAGTCTAATCCAATGAACTATTTGCTCAATGGGCTATTAAAATGGGGGAACAGCCTGCTACCCTAACCTCTGTCTAATTGCTCCGAGCCCGGGCACCCCTCCTAACAGCACCACCCGCTGCCCCTACTGTTATGCCCTACAGCTGCAGGCAGGTTGCTGCCTTTCTCCTCTGCAGCCTCTTCTTCTTCCCACTTCTCCCTCTTCTTCTTTATTCTCAATCTACTTCACGCTGACATTCTCCTTTGATCCTTTTATGCTTTATAGACCCTTTGTCTCTGTTCTCATACTCAGCTTCTGTCTGTGTTATGTGCTTCAATTTCAAATCACCAGGAACATAAGCTGCATATCGCTGTTTTCCTCCTTTAGTCACAAAAGCAAAGAAAAAATAAAAAGGAACTCATCTTTCTGCCTGAGTGAAGCCTTATTCATGCGGTTAGTCGGTGGGTCTGTTGCTCAACACCAGCTGGAGTGAACACTGGACACGATCATCTTAATGAGGGAACTTCTGATGCAAATGAAAAGCATATGCTTGAGGGAAAATAGCCTGGAAAAATATGGTAAGATACCCATCAGGAGGAAAATCAAACATAATAATGATATTCTCATTGTGTTGCTATCATAACAATACTCAGCCTTCCACAGAATACTAGAATTTGTCCTTGATACAATGACTCTGAAGTTCCGTATTAATTTTGAGTGTGTCTCACACAAATGGGAAATATCTTTGATTTTGGTCATTAATAAGCAGTGAGAGATTCAGCTAGCTGACGTCAGAACAGCATTTCAGCAAGATTGCCCCTAGAAGTCGGCCCCATGGTGAAGGATTCTGCCATTCTGTGCAGGTCACTGTGTCCACATCCATCTGTTTCTTTCTCTCATTGCTATGGGAGCATCCAGAGCTGTAGACGGCATAAACTATCCAAAATGGAGGAACGAACACATAACCAGAAATGGGAGTATACTGTATGATAGCAGCTTAACAAATGTCACGGTCCAGTTTGGAGAACAATGATCCACTCTTCATTCCTAGAGAAGCCTTATGCTCTCTCCCACTGGCCCTGTTCTCCTTTGAACTCTTTTATCATCTTGTCACCGTCCCTGATAACATATGCAGCCTGCAGAACCTAGAAGGAAAGATATTCTGGGTTCTTACTCCCAACTACCAGAAAAGTCTTTTCGAAACAAAAAAACACTTATTTATCTCTTCTAACCCCAGGGAAAGCTGAGAGTTTGACAGACAAGCAAGCTTAGAAAGGCAAATGTGCTTTGCCTAAGAGGGAAAGGTGATGGCAACTTTTGCAAATACGAAAACGTGGACTGCAGCCTATCAGAGAACCGGAAGTAAAACATGGAGACTTTATCAGTTCCTCCTGAGTACATCTTCACAACATAGCCTCAGTATTTCATTTGATATGAGTTTGCTGAATAACAAATATATCCACATTCATATTTCAGTCCAAAATTTATTTTCCAAAACCAAATAGAAATAATCTTTAATATCCATGCTATTACCTTTCAGTAAAAATGAAGATATTTTTCCTTATGCATTTATTAATCAGAACATTTTAAAACTTGGCTGATTTTTTTAATTGTAATTTTATTCTATAATATAAAAGGAGTATCAGTAAAAAAATCTCATTTTTATTATAATATTGACATTTCTCTTCATGAAGAGAAGCAAGATAATGCCAATACTATTTTAGCCTTTCTCCTTTATGAACTCGATGAATTCATAAAGATAAATGTCATAAACAGAGATTAGCACTCATGCAGTATATATTACAAGGAATTGCATTTTGATCTGACAGGAGGTTTGGCTTTGCAATATTTTAAAAAGTACTGTAAAATTTCAGAGATTTTTAGTTTTTAATTTTAGCTTTTCAGCTGATGTAATATTTTCTTTCTCTCTTCTCTCATGAGTTTTCTTCCTCTCTTCTTTTTTATCCTCTGAATCACACTTTTTTTCTGAGACTGTATCTCTACCAACCATACATAAATCTATTGTATGTATTTTTCCCCATTCTCAATTACAATGGACCCTTGAATTGTAAAAACATGGCTAATTGTCAAATCTGGAAGTGAGAAAGGGAATACTCACAACAGTCCTGTTTGAGCTCTAGTAGACTTCGGCGTGTGTGGTAGGAGTCCAAAGGCACCCTCAACACAGAACACCGCTAATGTGACTTTATATGTGCTGTGCTGTTGCTCAGAGCTCTGGCTTGATAAATGTAATAATGGGACCCCACGTTTATGCAGGAAGTAGATATGAGGACTAGAGCATGACCTGCCTGACCTGGACTTGAAACCACTAAGCCAGAGTGCGGGAAGATTGTATCGGCAGCTTGAATACGCCAAAGTATAAACTTTAGATGTTGGTATAATGTCAGCAGAAACCTGAATGGTGGGAAAGAAGTGATACTAATTGCACTGTGGGAAAAAATCTGATAGTGGTGTAGTAAGAAAAAGGTGCTTATGGAATGTTACTATGGTTCACTAAGATTCTTGAGAATTTGCCATTATGAATAAATAACCAACCAGTTTGCTTTTGAGAGGGCCCAGGAGCAACACTGAGTCATTATTTATTTAGAAATACCCCCAGGATCTGGGTAAAATATAAAGGCTGAGAAGATAGTGAAGATTCTGGACCACAGGAAAAAAGATGATATTAAATTATTTCTCCCCATCATCTGTTACAGTGTTCTTGATTCTACCTAGTGTAAAGAAGAAAGTTGATCCCTAATTGCATCACAAGAAAATAGAGTATGATCAAAGAAGTCTTTTTAAGGCAGTTAATAATTATGAAACACTAAAATAAAAGTTGACTAGAAGAGGCTTCCAAGATCCTTTCCTTTTTTTTGTGAGGGAACAGGGGTAAAGGGAAGGCTAACTATCATTTATTAAATACTTACCATGAAAAGACAACCACTTAAAGCCTCTGCAAATGGTCCTAAGGGCAAAAAGCAAATAAGGAAAACATTGATTCAAGAAAATCTATGAAAATTTGCTAAGAAAGATGAGAGTCTGTGGTGTTAGAGCCAAGATTCTTCTTTCTTCCCTCTCCCTGCTGCAACCAAGAACGCAGGCCTGTCCGCCCCCCCCCCGACACTCCCCCCACCCAGAGCTCCCAGAAGGAGGGTTTTCTTTCCAAGAGGACAGAAACTCAATATTTCTCTCACACACACACCAACTACTTCCTGTTGAGGCTAAGTCCTAGGCGAGTATGATTGTGAGGTGGGGATTCCCTTCCTCTGAACAATTCTGACTCATGGGGTGAAGGCTCTACCTTGGGCACAGCTCACTGAGCAGTCTGGAGCCCTGAGAGCTCTTGCTTCACCTTGTGGTTCTGTGACAGGAGAAACAAGCAGAGAGAAGCTCAGGCTGCTGTTCCTCTGCACACCTCTCAGTCCACCTAGCACTCAGCTCCTGGCACAGCAGAACTGGAGGGAAGGTTGTCATTATCCCCACTTCAAGCTCCAGACTCCTGTTTTAGAGATTTTGCCTAGGGGAAAAAGAGGCTGTAAAACCCATAGCTCTCCATCTCTTCCTAAATATACTGACTTCATTTGCAACAAAGATGGATACGTTTAAACATCACATGCTCTCAACAACAGTGGAGGTTGTGGTGAGAGGCAATTGAAAAGAGATTCAAAATACTAGCCAAATTGTTATGCACCAAGACATTGTGGAAGCACTACAGCAGTAAACCTGCAATTATTAGTTTTACAACTAAGTGTAGTCAGAGAAATAGGGAAATAGAGCCTGATCAAAGCAACTGCCATTCCAGCATCATTTTATAAATTAAGATGTATATGGTGAACCCTAGCGCTACTGAAACAACTCAAGAAACATAGTGACAAATTAAAGTGCTACACTACAAAATATTGATTCACTATAAAAGGAAGCAGTAGAAGAGGGCTAGAGGAAGAAAAAAGACATAAGACATAAATATTTTTTAAAAAGGCAGACAACAATCCAGTTACAGCAATAATAATGTTAAATGTGAATGGATTAAAGAATTCAATCAAAAGGCAGAGATTGTCAGACTCAATTTTAAAAAGTAAGATCAAACTATATACTATCTGTATGACAGACACATTAGACTCAAAGATATGAATAGATTGAAGTAAAAGAATAGAAAAAGATATATCATGCAAACAGAAATCATAAGAAAGATGGAGTCACTATACTGAGAGCAAACAAAATTAACTTTAAAATAAAAATATGTTGCTGGAGATAAACATGGACATTTTATAATATGTATGAATTGGGAAGATACATAAATTGCATACATATATGCACCTAAAACAGAGACTCAAAATACATGAACCAACAACTGACATAACTGAAAGAAGAAACAGACAATTCAACCATAGTTGGAAACTTTAATATCTCGCTTTCAATAATGGATAGGAAATTGGGCACAAGATCAACAAGGAAATAGAAGACCTGGACAACTATAAACTAACTAGACCTAACAGACATCTATAGGAAATCCCACCCAACAACCATAGAATATACATTCTTCTCAAGCACAGCATGAGACATTCTCCGGGATAAACTATATGCTAGTTCACAAAACAGGCATTGTAACCCTTTGGGAAATAAGATTCAACAGTTCACAGTCTCAGGTAGTCTTCATAATATTCTGAAGCAAAAATAAGGTAAATTAAAGGACAGAAATAATACATAGTATGTAAACATAATAAAATACAAAGTATGTTCCCCAACAATAAAGAAATGACATTAGAAAGTAATAGCAGGAAACTATTTATTAAACTTACAAATATGTGGGAATTAAACACCACACTTCTAAATAACAAAAGGGTCAAAGAAGAAATCACAAGGAAAATCAGAAAACACTTTGAGATTAAGGCAAATGGAGATACAACATATCAAAACGGGTGGAATGCAGCTAGAGCACATCTTAGAGGGAAATTTATAGTTGCAAATGCATATAGTAAGAAAGAAAAAAAATTTCAAATCAATGACTTTAACCTTTTGTCTTAAGACACTGGAAAAAAAAGAGCAAACAAAGTCTAAAGCAAACAGGAAATAATAAAGATTAAAACACAAATTAACAAAAAGGAAGATAGAAAAACAACAGAGAAAATCAATGAAAGCAAAAAGCTCATTCTTTAAAACGATTTTTTAAAAATTGGCAAATCTTTAGGTAGATTAACCTAGGGGGAAAAAAGGAGGGAAAGAAGACAAATTATTAGAATCAGAAATAAAAGAGAGGACATTATTATTGACCTTATGAAATTGTTTTAATGGATCATAAAGTAATAACATGAACAATTGTACAACAACAAATTAGATAAATTAAGTAAATGGCAAATTCTTTGAAAGATAAAAACTACTAAAACTTACTATCTGAATAAACCTATAACAATTGAAGGGATTGAACTGATAATCAAAAACTAACCACAAAGAAAAGCTCACACCCAGCAGCAGCCTCACTGCTGAATTCTACCAAACATTCAAAGAATTAATAACAATTCCTCACAAACTCCTCCAAAAAGTAGAAGAGAAGGGAATATATTCCAACTCATTTTATGAGGCCAGTATTACCCTGATACCAAAACCAAACTAAACAATCACAGGAAAAGAGAAGACCAATATGTCTTATGAATATGGACACAAATCATCAACAAAATATCAGCAAACTGAATACAGCAGCATATAAACGAATTGCACACCATGACCAAGTGGGATTTAACTCAAGGATGTGAGATTGGTTCAACATCTGAAAATCAATTGAGATTATACATCATATCAATAGAATTTTCTAAAATCACATGATTATCTCAATAATTGCAGAAAGAGCGTTTGACAAAAATCCATCACCATTTCACAACAAAAACACTTGATAAAGTAAGAATAGAAGGGAACTTTCTTAACATGATAAAGAGCATATATGAAAAACCCACAGATAACATCTTACTTAATGGTAAATTAAGTATGGTAAATGGTAAATGGTAAATAGACTGGATATTTTTCTCCTGTGTCAGGAATAGGTGTCTGCTCTCATCACTTCTATTCAGCATTGTACTTGAAGTTCTCACCAGGGCAATTGGGCAAGAGAAGGAAATAAAAGGCCTCTAGTTCAGAAAGGAAGACCTACACTGTCTTTATTTGCAGTTGACATAATCTTGTATACAAAAATATCCTAAGGAATACATTAAAACAAAACAAAACAAAACAAAAAAACCCAGTGAAATACTTCTACAAGGTTTCAGGATTCAAGATCAATGTACAAACATCAATTGTATTTCTATACACTTAAACAATCTTAAATGAAATGTGGAAAACAATTCCATTTATAATAGCCTTATAAAGAATAAAATATTTATAAATAAATTTAACAGAAGAAGAGCAAGAGTTATACTCTGAAAACTACAAAATGTTGTTTAAAGAAATTAAAGATCTAAGTAATTAGAAAACATTCTGTGCTCATGGATTGGAAGACCATATTGTTCAGATGGCAATACTCCTTCAACTGATTTATAGATTCAACGCAATCCCAATCAGAATTCCAGCTGCCTTCTTAATAGAAATTGACAACCTGATTCTAAAATTCATATGGAATTACAAGGGACCCAGAGTAGCAAAAACAATCTTGAAAAAAGAAAAAGTAGACTCCCACTTTTCAATTTAAAACTTACTACAAGGTAACATTGATCAAGTTGGTGTGGTACTAACACAACAGTAGACATAGAGATTAATGGAATAATAATGAGAACCTAGAAATAAACCCATACATCTGTTGTCAACTGATTTTCAAGAAGGGTGCAAAGATCATCCAATGGGGTAAAAATTGTCTTTTTAACAAATGGCACTGGGGAAACTGGATACTCATATGGAAAACAATGAAATTGGACCTCTACATTACACCATATACAGGAATTAATTCAAAATGGATCAAAGGTCTAAATATAAGGCCTAGAAAACTCTTACAAGAAAACATAGAGACAAATCTTAATGGGTTTCATCAAATATAAAAAAGTTTGTGCTTCAAAGGATATTATTAAGAAAGTGAAAAGAAAACCAACAGAATGGAAGAAAATATTACAAACTATATATCTGATAAAGGATTTATATCAAGAATATATAAAGAATCCTTATAATTCAATAACAAAAAGAGAAATAACCCAATTTAAAAATGGGCAAAGTATCTGAGGAGACATTTCTTCAAGGAAGAATGACCAAATAGCACATAGACAGATATTTGATAACATAATCTTCAGGGAAATGCAAATCAAGTGTATGTACAATGAGATACTACCTTGAATCCACTGAGATGACTGGAATCAAAATTAGATAACAAGTGATTATAAGGATATGAAGAAATTGGAGCTGTAGGGGAGGAAACATTTTTCTCTACCATTCTAGATTCTTTTGGCTTGCTTATTAATTAAATCGACATAAGACAGATTAATGGCAGAAAAACAAATTTAATTAAGTACAGAAGGCTCACAGAGACATGAGAGGTTCACAGAGAGTCAGGCAATTAAGGTTTATAGGTCATCCTGAGCTAAGGAGAAGGAGAAAGGAGCCTGGGGTTTCAAAAGGAAGGAAGACAATTCACAGGAAGATGGGAAGAGCAAATGTTTTGGTAAGCAAATGTTTGTCATGCAGTGCAGAGACAATGGAACACAGGAAAGAATTTGAACAAACAGGTCCTGTGGAGCTCCCCCCAGCTTTCATACCTAGCCTGTACTCTTTGCAGCTATCTCCGGTGATAGCTCTCTTCCTGAACCAAGCCCTCTATCTGAATTCTCTTAGGTAGCTGGGGGGGGGGGGGCTGGTTAAAAGCTCCTGCTTAGCCTTTTGGGCCTTGATTATCTTCCCATCAAAATAATATGCATGCCAAAGTGGCACATTCTGGTAGACTTGTTCTAAACTCCTTAAGAAATTGCCAGTGAGAACATGAAATGGTGCGGCCCTTTTGGAAAAGAGTCAGGCTGTTTTTTCAACTATTACATGTAGAGTTAGCATATGACCCAGCAATTGACTCCTTAGGTAAATAGCCAAGAGAAATGAAAACATAAATCTGTATAAAAATCTTTTACACAAGTGTTTATAGTAGTGTCACTTGTCGAAGCCAAAAGGTGGAAAAAAACCCAACATTTGAATGGATACAGGAGAACAGTTAATTGAAAGTGGTATATCCATACAATGAAATACTCTTTGGCCTGAAAAGGATTAAAGTACTGACAAATGCTATAACTTGGATAAATCTTGATTAAATGATGTTGGGGGGGGGAGATGGCGGAGGAGTAGGGGACCCTTTTTTCAGCTGGTCCCCTGAATCGAGCTGGATATCTACCAGACCACCCAGAAAAACCCCAGAATCAGCCTGAGATGCAGGAAGATACATCTGGATCTCTACAAATGAACATCTCCAGCGCTGAGTATTGAGGTACGAAGCAGGGAGCTGTGAGTCTGCGCATAGATACAGGAAGATAAATGGAAGGGGGAGGGAGCCGCCAAACTCAGGTGCCGGGAAACAGTAGCCACCTGCACTGGGGAGTGGGCCAGACTCACGCACCAGCCCGCTAGAGAGCAGACTGAGACCGTGAGCCTGGGAATGCACATGCGAACAGACTGAAAATCGGAGCTCCGGAGCATGTGCAAACCTCACTGAAACAGAGAGCTTGGGAGCGGGCGCGGGAACTGGGGGTGGCGGGCAGTGTTAGAGACACAAAGGACAGAGACGTGCCAGCCCTGGAAGCGAGGGTTGGGAGAGGGCCTGTGGGGCGCACAACTCGGGACGCTGCAGGGGGTTTTGGCAACACCTACAGAAACAGAGTTAAAGTGGCCAAGAGAGCTCAGTGGAGAGAGGACTGTGATCTCTCTGTTCTGAGACAGAGGCTAGGATATGGCCACTGCTGCTCTGACTCTCAGAAGAGTCACAGAAAAACACCAGGGAAAGCCGCCAGAGAACAAAAGCCCAGAAATACTGGTTCACATTGTGCCCATTCCCTCCCCCCCCCCCCAAGGGAACAGGGCAACTCTACCCAAACGTGCCTGAGTATCAGCACGCCAGACCCGTCCCCCAGAAGCCAGGCTGAAAAATCAAGAAGCCCACATCCATAAGGTCCCTATAAAACAAGTGCACACTGCCTGGGTCCTGGTCAATAATTTGGGCTCTGAGCATCCCCGCAACCTCTCCTCATCAGAATGACAAGGAGGAGGAACCCTCAGCAAAGAAAGGAGACAGAGACTGTGGCCTCTGCCACTGAACTGATGGATATGGATATAACCAAATTGTCAGAAAAGGAGTTCAGAGTAACAATGGTCAAGATGATGTGTAGGCTTGAAAAAAATATTAATGAAAGTATTATCGAGAATATAGAATCTCTAAGGGTGGAAATGAGAGTGAATCTGGCAGAAATTAAAAATGCTATGAATCAAATGCAGTCTAAACTAGATGCTCTGACAGCCAGGGTAAATGAGGCAGAAGAACAAATTAGTGAATTGGAAGATGGGATGGTAGAAGAGAAAGTTAAAATGGAAATGTGGCGCAGAAAAATCCAATCTCAAGAATGTAGATTACGGGAGATTACTGACTCAATGAAATGTTCCAATGTCAGAATCATCGGCATCCCTGACGGGGTAGAGAAATAGAGAGGTCTAGAAGAGATATTTGGACAAATTGTAGCTGAGAACTTCCCCAATCTGGCAAAGGAAACAAGCATTCGTGTCCAAGAGGCAGAGAGGACCCCTCCCAAGGTCAATGAGAACAGACCTACACCATGTCACGTCATAGTGCAATTCACAAATATTAGATCCAAGGATACAGTATTGAAAGCGGCCACGGGGAAGAAAATCCTTACATACAGAGGGAAGAATATCGGAATAATGTCAGACCTATCTACAGAGACATGGCAGGACAGGAAGGGTTGGCAGGGTATTTTCAAAGCTCTAACTGAGAAGAACATGCAGCCAAGGATCCCTTATCCAGCAAGGCTGTCATTCAGAATTGATGGGGAGATAAGGATCTTCCAAGACCAGCAGAAACTGAAGGAATTTGTGACCATGAAGCCAGCCCTACATGAGATATTAAGGGGGGTTCTATAAAAGTAAAAAGGCCCCAAGAGTGATACAGAACAGAAATTTACAATCTATAGAAACAAAGACTTCACAGGCAACATGACGTCATTAAAATCATATCTCTCAATAATCAGTCTCAATGTAAATGGCATAAATGCTCCCATAAAATGCCACAGGGTTGCAGTTTGGATAAAAAGACATGACCCATCCATTTGCTGTCTACAAGAGACTCATTTTGAACCTAAAGATACATCCAGACTGAAAGTGAAGGGATGGAAAACCACTTTTCCAATGGACCTCAACAGAAAGCTGGAGCAATTCTCATATCAGACAGATTGGATTTTAAACTAAAGACTGTAGTTAGAGATAGAGAAGGACACTATATTATTCTTAAAGGATGTATCCAACAAGTGGATATGGCAATTATAAATATCTGTGCCCCCAACAGGGGAGCAGCTAGATACATAAGCTAACTCTTAAGCAGAATAAAGAGACATATAGATAATAATACATTAATATTAAGGGACCTCAACACTCCGCTTTCATCAATAGACAGATCACCTAAGCAGAAAATCAACAAAAAACCAAGAGCTTTGAATGACATACTGGACCAGATGGACCTCATAGATATATACAGAACACTACACCCCAGAACAACAGAATACTCATTCTTTTCGAATGCACATGGAACTTTCTCCAGAATAGACCATATACTGGGTCACAAAACGTCTCAACCAATACCAAAAGACTAAGATTATGCCCTGGATATTCACAGACCACAATGCTTTGAAACTAGAACTCAATCACAAGGAAATTTTGGAAGAAACTCAAACACTTGGAAACTAAGAACCATCCAGGTCAAGAATGATTGGGTAAACCAGGTAATTAAGAAGGAGATTAAACAATTTTTGGAGACCAACGAAAATGAAAACACATCGGTGACTAACATAATATAATAAAAGAATATTATTATAAATTAAAAAAAAACAAAAAAAAAATAGAAACAGAAGGAAAACTACCAAACTCATTCTATGAGGCCAATATTACCTTGATCCCCAAATCAGGAAAAGACCCCATCGAAAAGGAGAATTACAGACCTATTTCCCTAATGAATATGGATGCTGAAACTCTGAACAAGATCCTAGCTAATAGGTTCCAACAGTACATTAAAAGGATTATCCATCATGACCAAGTGGGATTTGACCCTGGGATGCAAGGGTGGTTTAACATTCGCAAATCAATCAGTGTGATAGATCATATCAACAAGAAAAGAATCAAGAACCATATGATCCTATAAATTGATACAGAAAAAGCATTTGACAAAATACAGCATCCTTTCCTGATTAAAACCCTTCAGAGTGTAGAGATAGAGGGTACATTCCTCAATCTCATAAAAACCATCTATGAAAAGCCTACAGTGAATATCATTCTCAAAGGGGAAAAGCTGGAAGCCTTTCCCTTAAGATCAGGAACACGACAAGGATGCCCGCTCTCACCACTATTGTTCAACATAGTACTAGAAGCCCTTGCAACAGCAATCAGACAACAAAAAGGGATAAAATGTATCCGAATCGGCAAAGAAGAAGTCGAACTGTCTCTTTTCGCAGATGACATGATACTCTATATGGAAAACCCAAAAGACTCCACCCCCAAATTACTAGAATTTATAGAGCAGTTCAGTAATGTGGCGGGATACAAAATCAATGCTCAGAAATCAGTTGCATTTCTATACACGAGCAATGAGACTAAAGAAAGAGAAATTAGGGAATTGATTCCATTTACAATAGCACCAAAAGACATCCGTTATCTCAGAATTAACTTAACCAGAAAGTAAATGATCTATATTCTAGAAACTACAAATCACTCTTGAAAGCATTGAAGACAACACAAAAAGATGGAAAGATATTCCGTGCTCATAGAACATAAGAATAAACATAGTTAAAATGTCTATGCTACCCAGAGCAATCTACACTTTCAATGCTATCCCGATAAAAATACCAAGGATATTTTTCAAAGAACTGGAAGAAAAAACAGCCCTTCAATTTGTGTGGAAACAGAAAAGGCCCGGAATAGCCAAGGAATTGTTGAAAAGGAAAAACAAAGCTGGAGGCATCACAATGCCGGATTTCGAGCTATACTACAAAGCTG
This sequence comes from Ursus arctos, assembly GCF_023065955.2. Classification (NCBI taxonomy): domain Eukaryota; kingdom Metazoa; phylum Chordata; class Mammalia; order Carnivora; family Ursidae; genus Ursus; species Ursus arctos. Next base: position 54,498,906 of record NW_026622841.1, read on the forward strand.
TGATCACAAAGACAGCATGGTACTGGCACAAAAACAGACACATAGACAAATGGAATAGAATAAAGAACCCAGAAATGGATCCTCAGCTCTTTGGGCAACTAATCTTTGATAAAGCAGGAAAAAAACATCAGGTGGAAAAACGACAGTTTCTTCAATAAATGGTGCTGGGAAAATTGGACAGCTACATGCAAAAGAATGAAACTTGACCACTCTCTCACACCATACACAAATATCAACTCCAAATGGATGAAAGACCTCGATGTGAGACAGGAAGGCATCAAAATCCTAGAGGAGAACATAGGCAACAACCTCTACGACATCGGCCAAAGCAACTTTTCTCATGACACATCTCCAAAGGCAAGAGAAACAAAAGATAAAATGAACTTGTGGGACTTCATCAAGATACAAAGCTTCTGCACAGCCAAGGAAACAGTCAAAAAAACTAAGAGGCAGCCCACGGAATGGGAGAATATATTTGCAAATGACGCTACAGATAAAAGACTAGTATCCAAGATCTACAAAGAACTTCTCAAACTCAATACACGAGAAACAATTAAATCAAAAAATGGGCAGAAGATATGAACAGACACTTTTCCAATGAAGACATATAAATGGCTAACAGACACATGAAAAAATGTCCAAAGTCATTAGCCATCAGGGAAATTCAAATCAAAACCACACTGAGATACCACCCAATGCCAGTTAGAATGGCAAAAATTGACAAGGCAAGAAACAACAATTGCTGGAGAGGATGTGGAGAAAGGGGATCCCTCCTACACTGTTGGTAGGAATGCAAGTTGGTACAGCCACTTTGGAAAACAGTGTGAAGGTCCCTTAAAAAGTTAAAAATAGAGCTACCCTATGACCCAGCCATTGCGCTACTGGGTATTTACCCCAAAGATACAGACGTAGTGAAGAGAAGGGCCATATGCACCCCAATGTTCATAGCAGCATTGTCCACAATAGCTAAATTGTGGAAGGAGCCAAGATGCCCTTCAACAGATGACTGGATTAAGAAGATGTGGTCCATATATACAATGGACTATTAACTCAGCCATCAGAAAGAATGATTACCCAACACTTGCAGCAACATGGACAGGATTGGAGGAGATTATGCTAAGTGAAATAAGTCAAGCAGAGAAAGACAATTATCATATGGTTTCACTCATTTATAGAACATAAGAAATAGCAGGATGATTAGTAGGATAAGGAAGGGAAGAGTGAAGGGGGGCGGTAAATAGAAGGGGGAATGAACCACGAGAGACTATGTACTCTGAGAAACAAACTGAGGGCTTCAGAGGGGAGGTGGGTGTGGGATTGGGATAGGCTGGTGATGGGTAGTAAGGAGGGCACGTATTGCATGGAGCAGTGGGTGTTATACACAACTAATCAATCATGGAACATTACATCAAAAACTAAGGATGTACTGTATGGTGGCTAACATAACATAATAAAAATTATTACAAATTAAAAAAAATTATGCTAAGTGAAAGAATACACAGACATAAAAAAGACCACATATTATATAATTCCATTCATAAGAAATGTCCAGAACAAGAAAATCTGTAGTTACGGAGAGTAGATTAAGGATTGCTTAGGCCGGGGGGTTAAGGGTAAGAGAATAGAGAGGTGATAAGGAGAGGGTTGGGAGTTTCCTTTTGAGGTTCTAAAAATGTTCTAAAATTGAGCATGTTAATGGTTGCATGTATCTGTGAACACCTGAAAACCACAGACTTACACGCTTTAATGGGAGAATTGTAGGCAATGTGAATTATATCTCAATGAAGCTGTTAAAAGAAGAAAACTACCACTAGCTTAACACAGCACTAGCCATTTCTACATCCCAGTATCTCATTTTTAGGTTCCTCTTTTTTCAGGTGAGAAAACTGAGGCTTAAAATGTTTAAGTAGGTATGTCAAGGTCACCCTGTGAGGAAGTAGAAGAGAGAGCATTAGAACAGGAAAACTGACTCCCAATTCACTGTTGGAATTGAGAGTGACTGGATTCGATTATGCAGTGAACTAACTGCTTTTCCATATATTATACTATTTAACTTTTGAAACCTCTTCTGTGATAGGTAAGTATTACTTTCCTTACTTTAGAAATAAGGAACCTGATATTCACAGAAACTGTAAACTGGAGAAATTTCAAAGCCATTTTTTTTTTTTTTTTTTTTTTTTGCTGAAAGTGCGATGCTTAGTCCACCTCATCAGAGCAAAAGGTCACCTGCCTCCACAAAGGTCAGCAGAAAGTAGCTAAGACCCAAGTATACAGACAGTCCAAGCATAATATTCATATTAAGTGGAAAACTTTTAACTACCTGCAGAAGAAAGAATAGACCCGAGCCTAGAAAAAATACATCTGCAGGTGAGAAACAATGTCATCAGCAGTTATTTTTTTTTATGTTTTTTTATTATATTATGTTAGTCACCATACAGGACACCCCCGGTTTCTGATGTAAAGTTCGATGATTCATTAGTTGCGTATAATACCCAGTGCACCATGCAATACGTGCCCTCCTTACTACCCATCACCATTCTATCCCATTCCCGCGCCCCCCTTCCCTCTGAAGCCCTCAGTTTCTTTCTCAGAGTACATAGTCTCTCATGCTTCATTCCCCCTTCTGATTACCCCCCCTTTCTTTATCCCTTTCTTCCCCTACTGATCTTCCTAGTTCTTATGTTCCATAGAAGAGAGAAATCATATAATTGTCTTTCTCTGCTTGACTTATTTCACTTAGCATTATTTCCTCCAGTACCGTCCATGTTGCAGCAAATGTTGAGAACTCGTTCTTTCTGATAGCTGAGTAATATTCCATTGTATATATGGACCACATCTTCTTAATCCAGTCATCTGTTGAAGGGCATCTCGGTTCCTTCCAATATTTAGCTATTGTGGACAATGCTGCTATGAACATTGGGGTGCATATGGCCCTTCTCTTCACTATGTCTGTATCTTTGGGGTAAATACCCAGTAGTGCAATGGCTGGGTCATAGGGTAGCTCAATTTTTAACTTTAAGGGACTCCACACTGTTTTCCAGAGTGGCTGTACCAACTTGCATTCCCACCAACAATGTATGAGGGATCCCCTTTCTCCACATCCTCTTGTTGTTTCCACATCCAATTGTTGTTTCTTGCCTTGTCAATTTTTGCCATTCCAACTGGCATAAGATGGTATCTCAGTGTGGTTTTGATTTGAATTTCCCTGATGGCTAATGATTTTGAACATTTTTTCATGTGTCTGTTAGCCATTTGTATGTCTTCATTAGAAAAGTGTCTGTTCATATCTTCTGCCCATTTTATGATTTGTTTATTTGTTTCTCGCGTATTGAGTTTGAGAAGTTCTTTGTAGATCTTGGATACTAGTCTTTTATCTGTAGCGTCATTTGCAAATATATTCTCCCATTCCGTGGGCTGCCTCTTAGTTTTTTTTGACTGTTTCCTTGGCTGTGCAGAAGCTTTGTATCTTGATGAAGTCCCACAAGTTCATTTTATCTTTTGTTTCTCTTGCCTTTGGAGATGTGTCATGAGAAAAGTTGCTTTGGCCGATGTCGTAGAGGTTGTTGCCTATGTTCTCCTCTAGGATTTTGATGCCTTCCTGTCTCACATCGAGGTCTTTCATCCATTTGGAGTTGATATTTGTGTGTGGTGTGAGAGAGTGGTCAAGTTTCATTCTTTTGCATGTAGCTGTCCAATTTTCCCAGCACCATTTATTGAAGAGACTGTCTTTTTCCCACCGGATGTTTTTTCCTGCTTTATCAAAGATTAGTTGCCCAAAGAGCCGAGGGTCCATTTCTGGGCTCTCTATTCTGTTCCATCAGTCTATGTGTCTGTTTTTGTGCCAGTACCATGCTGTCTTTGTGATCACAGCTTTGTAGTATAGCTCGAAATCCGGCATTGTGATGCCCCCAGCTTTGTTTTTCCTTTTCAACAGTTCCTTGGCGATTTGGGGCCTTTTCTGGTTCCATACAAATTTAAGGACTATTTGTTCCAGTTCTTTGAAAAATGTCCTCGGTATTTTGATCGGGATAGCATTGAAAGTGTAGATTGCTCTGGGTAGCATGGACATTTTAACTATGTTAATTCTTCTGATCCATGAGCATGGAATATTTTTCCATCTTTTTGTGTCTTTCTCAATGTCTTTCAAGAGTGATTTATAATTTCTAGAATATAGATCCTTTACATCTCTTGGTAAATTAATTCCAAGGTAATGGATGGCTTTTGTGCTATTGCAAATGGGATGGATTCCCTAATTTCTCTTTCTTCAGTCTCATTGGTCATGTATAGAAATGCAACTGATTTCTGAGCATTGATTTTGTATCCCGCCACATTACTGAATTGCTCTATAACTTCTAATAGTTTGGGAGTGGAGTCTTTTGGGTTCTCCATATAGAGTATCATGTCATCTGTGAAGAGAGACATTTTGACTTCTTCTTTGCTGATTTGGATACATTTTATCCCTTTTTGTTGTCTGATTGCTGTTGCAAGGGCTTCTAGTACTATGTTGAACAATAGTGGTGAGAGCGAGCATCCTTGTCGTGTTCCTGATCTTAAGGGAAAGGCTTCCAGCTTTTCCCCATTGAGAATGATATTCGCTGTAGGCTTTTCATAGATGGTTTTTATGAGATTGAGGAATGTACCCTCTATCTCTACACTCTGAAGGGTTTTAATCAGGAAAGGACGCTGTATTTTGTCAAATGCTTTTTCTGCATCTATTGAGAGAATCATATGATTTTTGAATTTTTCTTTCTGGATAAAATCTAAGATCCCGATCAATTTGCGAATGTTGAACCACCCTTGCATCCCAGGGATGAATCCCACTTGGTCATGATGGATAATCCTTTTAATGTACTTTTGGATTCTATTAGCCAGGATCTTGTTGAGGATTTTGGCATCCATATTCATTAGGGAAATAGGTCTGTAATTCTCCTTTTTGATGGGGTCTTTGCCTGGTTTGGGGATCAAGGTAATATTGTCCTCATAGAATGAGTTTGGTAGCTTTCCTTCTGTTTCTATTTTTTGAAATAGCTTTAGGAGAATAGGTATTATTTCTTCTTTGAATGTTTGGTAGAATTCCCCAGGAAAACTGTCCGGGCCTGGAGTTTTGTTTTTTGGAAGGTTGTTTATTACTGACTCGATCTCTTCATAATTAATTGGCTTGTTTAAAAAATCAATTTCTTCCTGTTTCTGTCTTGGTAGTTTATAGGTTTCCAGGAAGGCCTCCATCTCTTCCAGATTGCTTAATTTATTGGCATAAAGCTGTTGATAAAAGCTTCTAATAATCCTTCCAATTTCATTGGTGTTGGTTGTGACCTCTCCTTTTTCATTCATAATTTTATTAATTTGGGTCTTTTCTCTATTCTTTTGGATAAGTCTTGCCAGTGGTCTGTCAATTTTATTGATTCTCTCAAAGAACCAGCTTCTAGTTCTGTTGATCTGCTCTACTGTACTCCTGGTTTCTAATTCATTGATTTCTGCTCTAATCTTGGTCAATTGCTTCTTCCTGCGTGGATTAGGTCTGTCCCTCTGTTGCTGTTCCAGCTTCTTGAGGTGAGAATATAAAAACTGCATTTTAGATTTTTCTATTCTTTTGAGTGAGGCTTGGATGGCTATGTAGTTCCCCCTTAGGACTGCCTTTGCAGTATCCCATAGGTTTTGGACCATTGTGTTTTCATTCTCGTTGGTGTCCATAAATTTTTTAAATTGATTTTTGATTTCCTGGTTTATAGAATCATTCCTGAGCAGGAAGGTTCTGACTCTCCAAGTGTTTGAGTTTCTTCCAAATTTTTCCTTATGGTTGAGTTCAATTTCAAAGCGTTGTGGTCTGAGAATATGCAGGGAATAATTTCAGTCTTTTGGTATCTGTTGAGACCTGTTTTGTGTCCCAGAACATGGTCTATTTTTGAGAATGTTCCATGGGCATTAGAATAGAATGAGTATTCTTTGGTTCTGGGGTGTAGTGTTCTATATATATCTATGAGGTCCAACTCGTCGAGTATGGCATTCAAAGCCTTTGTTTCTTTGTCGATTTTTTGCAATGGTGTTCTGTCTATTTCTGATAGTGGATTGTTGAGGTCCCCTACTATTAATGTATTTTTATCTATATGTCTCTTTATTCTGGTTAAGAGGTGGCTTGTGTATCTTGCTGCTCCCCTGTTGGGGATTATAATTGTCATATCCACTTGTTGGATACATCCTTTAAGAATAATATAGTGCCCTTCTGTGTCTCTAACTATAGTCTTTAGTTTAAAATCCAATCTTTCTGATATGAGAATTGCTACCCCAGCTTTCTGTTGAGGTCCATTGGCTTGAAAGATGGTATTCCATCCCTTTACTTTCAGTCTGGATGTATCTTTAGGTTCAAAATGAGTCTCTTGTAGACAGCAAATGGATGGGTCATGTCTTTTTATCCAATATGCAACCCTGTGGCACTTTATGGGCGTATTTAGGTCATTTACATTGAGACTGAATATTGAGAGATATGATTTTAATGATGCCATGTTGCCAGTAAAGTCTTTGTTTCTATAGATTGTGACTTTCTGTTCTTTATCACTCTTGGGGCCTTTTTACCTTTATAGAATCCCCCTTAATATCTCCTGTAGGGCTGGTTTTTTGGTTACGAAATTGGTCAATGACAGGCGATTCTGGAAGGTCTTTATTTCTTCATCAGTTCTGAATGACAGCCTTGCTGAATAAAGGATCCTTGGCTGCATGTTTTTCTCTGAAAGAGCTTTAAAAATGCCTCCCCCCCAACCCTTTCTCTCATTCCAGGTCTGTGTAGACAGGTCTGATGTAATTCTTATACCTTTGCCTTGGTACGTGAGAAATTTCTTTGCCCTGGCCGCTTTCAATACTGTATCCTTGGATCTAATATTTGCGTAGTGCACTATGACATGACGTGGCGTAGGTTTGTTGTGGTTGAGCTTGGGAGGGGTCCTCTCTGCCTCTTGGACACAGATGTTTGTTTCCCTTGCTAGATTAGGGAAGTTTTCAGCTACAATTTGTTCAAATATCTCTTCTAGACCTCTGTTTTTCTCCACCCCCTCGGGATGCCGATGATTCTGACATTGGAATGTTTCATTGAGTCAGTAATCTCCCATAACCTACATTCCTGAGCGTGGATTTTTTTGAGTCCAGATTCTATTTTAGCTTTCTCTTCTACTAACCAATCCTCCAATTCGCTAATATGTACTTCTGCCTCATTCACCCTGGCCATCAAAGCCTCTAGTTTTGACTGCATTTGGCTCATAGAATTTTTAATTTCTGCCAGATTCGCTCTCATTTCCGCCCCTACAGATTCTATATTCTCATTAACATTTTTGTTAATATTTTTTTCAAGTCTACACATCATCTTGACCATTGTTACTCTGAACTCCATTTCTGATAATTTGGTTATATCCATATCCATTAGTTCTGTGGCAGAGGCCACAGACTCATTGTCTTTTCTTTGCTGGGGGGATTTCTCCTTCTCGTCATTCTGATGAGGAGAAGTTGCGGGGTTGTCCAGAGCCCAAATTATTGACTGGGACCCAGGCCGTGCGCCCTTGTTTTATAGGGATCTTAGGGATGTGGGCTTCTTGATTTTTCAGCCTGCCTTCTGTGAGAGGGGCCTGCCTCGCCGATACTCAGGCAACCTGTTTGGGTAGCGTCTCCATGTCCCCTGCGAGGGGGGATGGGGATGGGCACCCTGTGAGCCAGTATTTCCAGGCTTTTGTTCTCTGGCAGCTTTCCCTGGCGGTCTGCTGTGCCTCTTCTGAGATTCAGAGCAGCAGTGGCCAAATCTCAGCCTCTGTCACAGAACAGAGGGATTGCAGCCTGTTCTCCACTGATGTTCTGGCCACTTTAACTCTGTTACTGTTGGTGCTGCTCAACCCTGCAGCGTCCCGGGATGTGCCCCCCACACCCGGCGTCCCAGCCCCCACTTCCAGGGCCGGCGCGTCTCTGTCCTTTGTGTTTCTAACACCGCCAGCCGCCAGCCGCCCCGCACGCTCTCGGAGCTCCCGGTCTCAGTCTGGTTCCAGTGAGCGCACCGGAGCTCCGTTTCAGTCTGGTGGCGCGCGCTCCCGGCTCACCGATCTCAGTCTGCTCTCTTGCGGGTGCCCTCTGCGAGCCCGCCCGCTCCCCCGTGCAGGTGGCTGCCGCTTCCTGGCGCCCTAACGCGGCGGCTCCCTCCCCCTTCCGTTTATCTTCCAATATCTGTGCGCGGATTCATGTCTCCCCACTTCATACCTCAATACTCAGCACTGGAGATGTTCATTTGTAGAGATCCAGATGCATCTTCCTGCGTCTCAGGCTGATTCCGTGGATGTTCAGGCTGGTCTGGTACCTATCCAGCTTGACTCAGGGGACCAGCTGGAAAAGGGGTCCCCTACTTTTGCACCATCTTAACTCCCGGACCCAACATTTGGCTTTCAAAAGCAGAGGAGCTTAACTGTTTTCTGGATGAGGCAGAAGCTGGGAAGTGAAGGTCTGTCTGCAAAGGGGTAGTCAGAGGGTCGGAGGAACAGTCACTGCCTCAAATATATCTGGAGGTGCAGAGGCCACATGAGACTCATCAGAACCTGAAGATCCTGCAGTTGAAAAGGCTTTGGCATTGACAACCCTTTTAACTAAAGAGCAAAATCCTGGGAGATAGGAAACCAGTCTGGCTCTATTACAGAGCACAGTGGCCATTTCCAGTGGAGAGGGCAGATGCAAAATATCTTTCCCTTCGTAGAGTTATTCCGAGTGCTGTAGAACCAAGAAGACGGGTGAATTTGGAGGGGCTAACATGGGTGGAAACCATCCGTACCAGTCCCTCCACCACCGCCTCCAGCTGTCCCAGACCCTCACTCTTTGCGCCGTCAAAATGGCAACCTCATCAGCAGTTATTAATGAGTTGTGGTCTCAGCTTGCTAGGCCACAGAAAGGCAAAGACCAACCCCCTAAAAACCAGTTTTCAAATTACTAATTTGATTGTACAGTCGTGTGTGTTTTAAGCCTGCTTTCTATCACCACTTATTTATTTAGCTGAATGACATATCAGCTTCAAAAGTCCACTAATGGTGAAATAATCTTTTTCAGAAGGGGAATTGTACAAAATGTATCAGTGCTTTTAAAGAGAATAAAATGCTTACTAAGAAGATTTGCCTTCCGAAATTTTTGAAATTCAGGCCTACAGAGGCAATGCGCATCTGGCAGGACCTACCAGGTCAGTTCCCTTGCAGCTTTCTAGAGTTTTCCCAAGAAGGCCTGGAAGAACATGAAGCAGAGCCTAAGGCTGGGGACATAGAGGGGTGATGGGCAGCAGGAAGTGATTTCTGGGGTAGAAGGAAGGATATCCAGAGCGGGCTTGCTGATCTCATTATGCTCCCTCCTCCCTCCCCAGCCTGAGAAATGAACAAAGAAGCAGACAGAGCCTCATCCTCCAAGAAGAGAACAGAATCTGCATTGAAGGGCAGAGAACCTGCAAATTCCACTTGGTTTTTCTTAAAGTAGGTCTTAGGCAAGAATTCTTATTGTCCCAGGGTAATGTTCCAGGTATAAAAGCATTGGTTTCTGTTTAAAGTTAAAGTAACTTCTGTCTCTATGTAAGAGTGTAAGAACTATATTTAAGGGCCACCAGTCAGAAAAATCTTTTTGTGACACCATAGGTGGCCTGCAAGAGTGGATTTCACGGGAGCAGCTTTCCTTGTATGCAAAATATTTTTTTTTACATCATTGCCCCAGCAAGGCACCTTTTCTTTTTAAGAATCTTGGAATGCCAAATGCAATACGATCTTCTGACAAGAGGGGAGAAAAACCTCAGGAGAGCTGATTAAATACCTGTGCAAGAATTGTCCGAGAGATTTAGGGTCCTTGGGCATCTTTCCAGGGAAGTCAGTCCTCCAACTGCCGGCTTGTCAGATTTCCAACCTTAGACTATTAGTGCATTCCAACTTAGGCAGGTGTAAAAAATCTTTAAGGTCCTAAAAGCTTGCAGAAAAAAAAATTCACAACCAGTTAAAGTTAACCAAAACCCTAACAAATACCTAGGTTATCTGTTCTCAGCGTTTTGGTAACAGAAGCAAGCCGAGTTTTTCTAAAACAAAGTGAGACTGCCTCTTGCAGTGCAGAGGCCTGCTTCACTGGAGACCATATAAAGTGCCCTCCACCCTAGTGCGTCTCCTTGGCTTCAGCTTCAGCCACCGTTTTGGATAACTTTGGGAGAGAAGATGTGCAAAGCGGTGTTTCAGGTATCTGTTACTCTTGGTGGGAAAGGAAGCCCTGCAAACAGAGAAGGAACGTCTGCTTGGCTCATTCCCTCCCTCTCCCACCTCTGTCTCCGTTTTCTGCAAATGCTTTACCATAGCTTATCTAGACAGCGGCTGAAACAGGCCACTGATTCACTTTGGGTTGAAAAAGTGATCTCTGGAGGATAACAATCTCTTTAGTCTGTGATTGTAGAACTGTTACTCATTCTTTCTGTAATCCAAAGGAAAAAAGTCAACTTAGAAACAAACATATATATGAAAGTAGTCAGTAATAAAATTCTAAAGCAGTCAGGTGGTTTTTTGTTTATTTATAATATTAAATGGGTGGACATGACTTGATGATAGCGTGATATAACTTGCAGCTAATTGTCATTGTCCTCTGAACATGTCCTAGCTTTGGCTTTGGCCTCCTTTTTTTGGTTGGACAGTAATTAACGTGAAAGAGAGATCAAATTTCTAGGTCTCCTCTTCACATTTCCCGACATTCTTTGGCCTTATGGACCCGTGGAGGGATTCTGTCAGAGTAAGGCTCTTGGCCTCTCCCACCAGCACCTCCACGGGAACACTTGTCATACCTCCCTGGACACCTTGAGGGAAGGATTAGCATGCTCGGTTCAGGCTCTCTGGACAGCTTTCAGGGACTGCCTGTCCATGGAGTGAGCTCACCTGCACCCTCATTTCCCAGGCTGCCTCTGGGGGGGCAGCCAAGGGCATGGGAGGAACCTGGGCTGGGCAGGTCGTTGAGTGAGTTCAATGCCGGAGTTATTTAGAGTTAAGAAACCTATTGTACGCCCACATCTAAGTTTCATCCTCCAAGCCAGGATTTATTTGTGATAATACTGATTGTTTAAAGTCTCCTTCTGCCATAGTCAAATCCATAGAGACAGAAAGTAGAATGGTGGTTGCTAAGGTCTGTGCCTGTGAGAGAATATGAAGTTATTGTTTAATGGATATGTGGTCTCAGGTTTGCAGGATGAAAATGGATTCTAGGGATGGATGGTTGTGATGGCTGCACAAGAAAATGAATGCACTTCGGTGCTTACTACCACTGAACTGGACGCTTAACAACGGTTAATACGGCAAATGTATGTCATGTTATTTTATGTTATGTATTTTGTGTGACGTTACGTATTTGCACACAGTAAAAAAAAAAAAGAAAAAGCAATTTCCTCCTAGTTCCTTTGCCTATGTTCCCTGGGGCTGGACAGTTTCTGTTGATCATACATTTAACTGTTATTTTCAGTGACTTAAAGGAGCCAGAAGCTAGAAATGCTACAAAGGAGACTTCATCCCATGGTCTTTTATTCTATGAGGGGACTTCTCTCCATTTCTTACCCACTCCTTTCCTTGAGAGGAAAGGTGACTCTCCCTGCAGGGCAAGCTCTCAATCGCCTTTGAAGCAGCCTGCCTGAGGAGGCTGCTGGGGAAAGAAGGCGTTACATCTCTGCAGGAGAGGTTTGGGGGTGTCCAGATTTTCCTTGAACTGGATGGGTTGGTGAAATTCTGAAATGAAGTATCAGGAAGCCAACGTGATTGTCCATTATGCTACATTCTTCAGTCTAGCTTTTACTAATTTGTTCATCCACCAAATATTCCTGACGACTTATGTGTGCCGGGCACTCTTCCGAGCACTCGGGGCAGGGTAATGAGCTGCTGTTTTTATCTCTATCTGCCCAGTTCCTGGTATTAATGCTTCATCGGGGAAGGAAACTCAAACCAGGGAAGGAAAGAAAAAGGTGTTATGTATTGAACCCCTTAAGCCTCTACAATTAACTTTTTTTAATGTATGATTTACTAATATTTGTTTATTCAATATATATTGAGTCCCTATTATAAGTCAGTCACTGAGATGAACAACAGCCTTTGTGAAGCTCCAAGTCTAACAGGAAAAAAAAAGAAACACCAGCGAGTACATTCAATACATTATAATTGATGGATATTGTGGTATGAGCAGAAGCAGGATTGCAATTAGCATATTCTTATTTTAATTAGCTCAATATGGAATACATATCAAATTCTCAATATACCCTTAACTGAAAGCAGTAATCCCCACCACTTTCTTTTTAAAATTTTGGCAAACACAAGAAATACGGAAATTTAGAAAGGAAGGCTGAAGGGTAACAATGACGACAAAAAAACCAAAAAGCTTAATCTAAAATTAGGACAGAGTCAGATATTATCATGCTTGGAGGTTAGTGCTAACAGGAATCAACATAAAATGGATCAGATTAGCCATCTGCAGGAATCATGGCAGGAAATAAGCCACCTGAGAGATGATTCACAAACATATTGCCTGCAATTTGAGGGTGCTTTCTACATCTCACCTAGAAGGGAAGTCATCAATTTAAAATGTAACTAGTAGAAGATCAGTAGGAATTTAAGAAATTGCAAACTGTCATAAGGAAATGACAGAGGTTTTGGATGACAGATAAAAAGTATAGAAAAGGAATGGTATAGCAGAATTTGTCACAATCTCCAGGGAAGGAAAGTTGCTGATTCTAAAGACTGTTAGTGGATATCTTAGAAATATTCCTAGGACCAAGAAGAGCAATTCATCCTGTTTGATAGTTGGATACCCCCTAATTACAGCTGAGTCTGTTCTTTATCCTATGTTCACTAGTCAGCCTGCTGATCCAATGGATGGCCAAACACCAACTCCCATCTGAGTGGCTCAGTAGTCATGCACGAAGGACCGCTAACGGTCATCCTGTTAGATATAATCCCCAAGGTAAATTAATGAATGGATATGCCCATTGCCAAACCATTTAGTGAGTTGGATTAAAGGGCCTGATCCTCTAGAATCTGTTCATCTTAGATCGCTAATAAAATTGATGTGCATTCTACGTGTGTTGCTCTCATTCAGATCCAGGTATTTCAAGCCATGGGGCATAAACAACTTGTCTGTCTGTCTGTCATTTTTTTCCTAATCCCTGCAACTTCATTCATTTTCCATCCACTCAGGCCCCAAATCTTAAAAACTTTCTTTGAAATCTCTTATCTATATCATAGTTTAACACTAATCACAACCCATTAATTTCTCCTTCTTATTCTTCCTTCCAAAGTCTAGGCCTTGAGGATATCATAATTCTGTGGTGGCAAAGTATTTCCAAGTACAAATTGATGTGATGACCCATGCCCACTCTTACTCCACCTAAGTCACCCATCTGCTCCCTAGGAGACCCCTTCCAGATGAGAGTTAGACAGGAGACACCCACTGTCACTGTGGACTCACTGCAGAACCAGAGAAGATAGGAAGTCTTGATTCATGATTTCAAAACCCTGGAGGTGATACTGAAAGATTCAGACCCACATATGTGACTTTCCTACCTAGACTAAAAAAAAGAATCTTCAAGCTGAAAAAGAGGGCAGTGAAGGGAGAGGGTGGCAGAGAAAAAGAAATATGAGTGTGAGAGTTGTGCCCTGTCTTCTGCCCCCTCATGATGAAGCCTGAGAGAAGACATTGCTGATCCTCTTATTTAAGTTTAGGGACCCATAAACAGAAAGTTGTTCCGATGGAATAGGGCTGGGAGATAATAGTAACACTGGGAGACAAATCCCGCCCCCCCCCCCATGCTGCCATCATCAAGCAGAACCTGCAAGGTGGCTAGCATTCGGATTCTAGCTGGAGACAATCCACCTAGTGTCACAGGCTGGAGTGGTGTGGATGGCATCTGAATCTCCCACAGCCCTCCAGTTCTGGAGACTGGGGTCATCAAAGAGAGGGACCTGCAAAGGTCCTTGCGATCAGAATAAAGGAACTTCTCATAAGGAGGATTCTCTTCTCTCAATGACTGTCCCACACTACATAGAGGACAACAAGAGGAGTGACCTCATGAACAGGCTCCACCATAGTGTGAAGAAAGTAAAATGAGTATCTCCCATGTCTACCTTCCTGCTCCTTTCACCATGTCCTGCAATGATGGAGTTAAAAACCCTGAAAAAAACAGAATAGACCTTATTTTTGCCTAGAAGTGACGAGAGTAAATTTTCTCCAGCAAGTAAAATGGAGGCTTAGCTCCAGGGGCGCCTGGGTGGCACAGCGGTTAAACGTCTGCCTTCGGCTCAGGGCGTGATCCCCGGCGTTATGGGATCGAGCCCCACATCAGGCTCTTCCGCTGTGAGCCTGCTTCTTCCTCTCCCACTCCCCCTGCTGTGTTCCCTCTCTCGCTGGCTGTCTCTATCTCTGTCAAATAAATAAATAAAATCTTTAAAAAAAAAAAAATGGAGGCTTAGCTCCAGAATTTAAAATGAATTATAGAAAATGAAGACAGTGATGGGTCTTGTTTGTGTTGCTGCACACTTGACTAGGACCTTTAGAATTTGTACCTGCAACTCTCATATTACTAAAATATCTTCTTAATCAGCTCCCTGCATCTATCTTACACACCACTGTCAGATTAATCTTCCTAAATGCCTACTTTAACAGTGCATGTGATGGCTTCCTGTTGCTTTCAGGATGAAGTCCAAGCTCTTCACCCCTGAGGCATTGTGAAAGGCCCCACACCATCTGCTCCCCAACTACTTTTGAACATTTTACCTCCTGCTGTTTTCGATAGGAATCCTCTGCTTCCAGAAAGCCATCCCTCTGACTTTCAGCCTCGATGCTTTGTTCATCATCTTCTCCTACCACCTTCACCACATCTAAAGTGTTCTCCCTGCTTCTTTCTTTTATAGAAATCTCAACATACCTCATCATTTGCTTTAAAAAAATGGTTTTTAAAGTCCATTCTTGCAGCTTTCTGAACACAACTATCCATTTGCATTCCACTGTGTCATAAGAAAACTAGTGATGAGTTGCCAAGGGAAATGAGAGGAAGGGCAGATTATCTCAAGATGGGTTTGTCAGGGAAGTCTTCCTAGAAAGTGTGCACATGTTTTGGGCCATAAAGGCAGGTTAGATTTAGATATATGGAGATGGCAAAGATAGGGGAAAGGAGTCTATAAGGAGGAGATAAAATTATAAGCAAGGAAATTGCCCACACATTTTGGGGATTGCTGAATGGTTGAGTCAAGCACAAGCTGAGTTTTATTTTCTTAACTCCTAAAATATTTGTTGTCTGTTCCACTTACTTTTGTATGTAAAGATTATCTCTGTCTATACCATATCATCTCTCTATATATATAACACATTATATAAGTTATCTATCAGCCTACATATTGGAATGGTTCATGTACATGACTTGTCTCCAAGTAGAAAAGCATTGCCTGGCATGGGTGGGATGTCTTAAAAATCACAGGTAACTTCTGACTATCAGTCCCTCTGACTTTAATATTAGTAAAGTCATCTTTACTAACGACAATATGTGAAAAGTTAAGGAAACTTAGATTCTGGGTCTGAGCACTGAGCTCTCTGTAGCACTAATCGCCATTTATTTCCATTTAGAATTTCTAGGAAATGAAATATCTAATGTGACAGATATACAGGGGCTTGGTTAACAATGATGATTACAGAATCTGGGTGTAATAAAAGCAACTAGAGAGAAGATAGTAGACATGAAAGAGAGAACAAGATCATCCAACATAAGGATAACTGGTTTTCTAGAAACAGAACTTGAAACAAGCAAAACAAAATAAGATGGTGCAAGCATATAGAGAAGATTTTCTTCTAAGTGGATTATCCAATGGAGGCTCTGATGCACAATATCACTGCTGAAGGAGTCAGTTCTTTGAGGGGGAATGTTGAGCTCCTAACATTACAAATTGAAGAACTGAAACTTTCTTTCCTACAGAAAAAATAAATACTGGTTAAACTCTTTTAGGATTAATTCGAGTAACATTTGAGTTGAATGGGCTTTTGTGGGCTGATTTTGGTGTGGAGTCAATGTTTTCAGAATTGTTTCTATGTGGAAATATGCTCTGAGTGTCAAAGCCCTAATTTAGAAATAAACTTCTAGAATGTAAATCACTTTTTCATTTGGAAGCTATCTATATTTCTTTTGTAATGGCTTCAGAGTCGAGCAGAAAATTATACTCAGAACAGGAGTCTAGTAAATACCTGTTGAAAAAAGAATGAATGTATACAGGTGCTTAATTCTGAATTCACTGGGTAAGAAGAGTAATAGGTTTTGTGCTGGATGGGAAATGCTCACATTCTTCAAGTGATAATTATGAGAAATCACAAAATCCTACCACACACTAAAAATTATAATAAATCTTACCATAAGAGGGCAGAGATGGTGGTTCCAGCATGTCATTGTCTCCTCTGAGAAGCCATAGATGGGACAAAACTGTGACATGGATGCACAGAGTGAAAGGAAGGATTCAGAGGACTTTGGAAGTAAAATGGATATGGGAATCCACAACTCTTTTAGAAAAGTGTGTAACAATTTCCACTCTTAAGCCACAGTTGATTCATTTATTCATTCATTTCATTCATTTATGTATATTTTTCATGTATTTATTCAGCCAATGTATCAGTTTTCTACCACTGCAGTAACTGATACCTTAAATTTAGCAGTTTAATACAACACAAATGTATTATCTTACAGTTACATAGGTTAGAATTACAGATGAAAATCAAAGTATCCACTGGCTGGGATCTCATGTGGAGACTCAGAAAAGAATCCACTTGTAAACCCATTCAGGTTGTTGGCAGAATCCAGTTCCTTACAGATACAGAATGAGGTTCTCATTTTCTTCCTGGCTGCCAGCTGGAGACTTCCCCTAGCTCCTAGATGTTCCTCTCTTGTCCCTGCATGTGGGCCTCTACATATAAGGGCCAACAGCGGGGTGTTAAGCCTTCTCATAGTTGGAATCTCTCTGAGACTTCCTGTTACCAGGATAATTCAGGACAGGGCCTATCCCCCATCTTAAGGTTCATAATCTTCATTATATCTGTAAAATCCCTTTGCCGTGAAATGTAACACATTCATATCCAGGAATCCGTGTGTGAACTTCTTTAGGAAGCCATTCTGCTTACTACAGCCAACAATAATTATTGTTGTTATGGGCCTTTTTTATTTTGAATGAATTTTAACTCAATCAATGGGGGAGGAGGGCTGATGAGTAACTTTGTTGAAGTCTGACCAAGAAGTGATCTCTTAGTCCCATGTGTCATGAACAACCTCACATTTTAGCCTTTAAAAAAATCATTTCCAATGCTTAACTATGTTAGTGGTTTTCCACTGGTTATTTTAAAAGTTACCAAAGTGAATTTTTTAACTTCTAGAATCATGAACAGCACACAGAAATTGCACACAAATGTATAACACAGATACAACCTGTGTAATTTATTGCTAAATCTTCCACCATGTGGGGAAGTAAGGATTCTCATACACTGCTGCTGAAGTAAAATTCTAGAGTTTGATCTGGCAACATATAGAAAATCCCAAAATATGCATATTCTTTAATATGTAAATTGCCATTCTAGGAATTTCTCTTAAAGAAATAGCAATGAAAATGGATAAAGCTTTCACTATAAAGATGTTCAAGAGAGCGTAACATGGTAGTAAATAATCAATACAATCTAATATACAACAACAAGAAAATGGTTATAACTTATATTTCCTCTATACAATGAAATGATGTTTTATGATAAAAGTAGACAGGTTTGGAGATCTGACCTCATAGGAGACCTATGTCACCAAGTCAGAGCCAAATCTCAGGAGAGCTAGATAGGGCTCAGATTTTTCCTTGCCCAATAAATAAAGGACAGAAAAAACATCTGCATGGTGAATCTGGGCTAAGTTCTAGTATAAAGTAGGGAGCAGAATTTTCCCTATCCTTGGTGTGACATAGTTGTGGTGAAGGACTTTGGACAAGAGGTTCCCCAAACTCCAGAACAACCCAGCCAACCTGCACAAAGTTCTTGAGGAAGATCCAGACCTGGAGAGACAATGTGGTCATGATTCCTACATGGACCAGCAGAAGAACCTGACAGGTAGGAGAGTAAATCCATGTAAGCTCCCTGGAACTTTTAGATGCGACCCCATGTCAGGGAAAAATCATGAATTGACTGTGACTATTTTCTGCTACCAGTAGACTGGTAGAAAAAAAGAGTTGCAAAAATACATTAATATTATCTTTTATATTTACCTTTGCAATTACATTTACTGATGTTCTTTATTTCTTCATGTGGATTCAAGTAACTGTCGAGTGCTTTTACTTCAGCCTGAATGACTTCCTGTATTATTTCTTGCAGGGCAGGAATTCATCTGCTAGGAACAAATTTTCAGTTTTTGTTTGTCTGAGGATGTTTTAATTTCTCCTTCATTTTTGATGCATAGTGTTGCTGGATATAAGACCACATTGACAGTCTTTTTCTATTAGCACATGAATACATTTTCCAACTGCCTTCTGGTTTCTATAGTTTCTGATGAGAAGGCAGCTGTTAATCTCATTGAATATCCTTTGTACATCATGAGTAATTTTTCTCTTGCTCTTTTCAAGATTCTTTTGTCTTTGTCTTTCAACAATTTGACCATGTGACTATGTTTAGATCTCCATGAATTGATCAAGTCTGAATTTGCTGAGCTTTATTGATGTGAAGGTTGGCTTTTTTTAAATCAGATTTTGCAAATTTTCAGCCATTATTTCTTCAAATATTCTTTCTGCCCCTTTGCTCTCTCTCTCTTTTCTTTCTGAGAGTCTTATTTTGCATTTCTAGTACATTTCTTGTTATATCACAGGTCTCTGAAGCTCTGTTCATTTTTCTTCATCCTTTTTTCTTTCTGTTCCCCAGACTGTAGAATCTCAAAAGACGTATCATCAGGTTTAATGATTCCTTCTTCTCCCAGCTTAAATTTTTTGTAGAAACCCTCTAATGACTTTCAATTTTATTTGTTGTATTTTTAAACTCCAAAGTTTCTATTTGGCTTTTTTGATAATTTCTTTTTATTGATATTCTCTATGTATTGACATATAGTTGGGTTTTTTTGTTTTTTTATTTTGTTTCCTTTAGTTCTTTGAACATACTTACTGTAACTGATTTAAAGTCTTTGTCTAGTAAGGCAAGCATCTAGGCCCTTTCAGGGGCAGACCTGCTAATGGCTTGGTTTCCTGTGTATGGCCACACCTTCCTATTTCTTCACCTGTTTTACAATATTTTTTTAAAACCTGAACAATTTATATAATGTAATGTGATAACTCTGGAAATAAGCTACTTCCCTATTCCCACCAGAATTTATTGTTGTTACAGAGTGTTTGTTGTTGTTCTCGTCGTTGTTTTTGTTGTTTGTTTAATGACTTTCCTGGACTAATTCTTTCTTCCCTGTGGAATGCAGCCACTGAAACCTGCTCAATTAGGTTAATGCTCAGGCGATGCTGGTCAGAGACTTTCTCAACCAATTGGCGTGAACCAGTTTATTGGTTTGACTGACACATTTTCCACCTTCTCATGAGGGGCTCTGTGTGTGTATAGTGATCACCTTCACCACTCAGGCAGTTTAAGTCTGCCTTAGCCTTCTTCTTCTGTTTGTGCAGGCCTCAAGGCCACGGGTTAGAGACGGCAGTTCTCTGAGATCTTTCCTAGACATGCACACATCCCTACCCATGAGTGTGGCCTTCAACATCCCAGGGTATGACAAAGCTTTTCAAAGCTCCTTTGGACATCTCATTCCCCAGATCTTCCTTTTAGCTTTTTTTATTTTATTTATTTATTTATTTTTTTGCCACTTCTTGTATGCCCCAACTGTGAACTATCACAGCCTCAATTAGAGGTGATATTAAGCAATTACTGGTGCTTATTTTTGAAAATTGCTCTTGGGGTTCTATGTCAGGTCAAAGAATGACAACATCCTATGAATGGAGCTTTTCCAGGAAGCTAAGGGACAAGTCAAATGGTGACAAAGCTGTGGGAATGGGATTTCATGAGGGGCTTCAAACTCAGTCAGCCTCCCCTGGAGTCTACAAGGCAAATAATTTTCAAGGTCCTGTGGCGTTGGGGAGATGGAAAACAACACAGTTAAGTTTTTATATTTAAAGTCTGACCATTTATACACTGCCACACACACACACACACACACACACACACACACACCATTTATATACCCAATATCGACATCAGAAAAACACCAAGATATATAGTGATTTAAATATCCCTATCCATTTTTGTTAAGGCTTACCTCAATTGCCCTGTTTTGGTTTCCTCATCAATTCTATTTTCCCTCCACTAATTTAATCCCCTTTCCTTTTGTTCAGTAGTGCTTGTTCATGCCCATGTTGTATTACTTATCAACCTGGATTATTCTTATTTTTATGCGTCTTCCCAGTATTTGCACATATCATAGGAACAAAAAAGAAAGGATCAAATGGACATGATCACCTCCAAAAAGCAATAACATTTAATAATAAGGTAAGAGGAAACCCTTCTGATTTTATCTTTTTTTTTATGATAATGCTTTTAAAGTTTCAAAAAGATACAGTTCTGTCTCTATGAAGAAACCACATGGTAAAAAAGACCACTCAGTAGTAGAGAGTTGGTTATAAGTACTCCTGGAAATGAGGGCTAATTCAAGTTATGCCCACTATGTAAACAATTATTCAGAGCCACTTGGACAAGGAGAGAAAAGGAGAGAAGATAAAGAAGCATGGACAGAGAAAAACTTGAAGTATGAGTAAGTAGATCCAGGAGGTGGTAGATTTATGGTCCTCCCTGTTACCCATGCCTGGAACGGACCTTGACCATGTACCTCTCCTAAAGGAGACATTATTCTATAGCCAAGGGCACCCACATGGGTTCTAGGCTCAGCTCCTGGGCAGAAACAAAGACCAGTCTAGGGCCAGTCTTACATAACTCTGAGCCTATTTCGGTAACAAAGAATAGAAACTAAAATCGCAAAAGATGACTTAATATGGAAGTGTGTCTTTTATAGACGTGGTAGAGGTGGAAGCCAAGTTTAGTCTCTTTTGATATTTAAACTGAATAGAAGTTTCTCTTTGGAACCATGCCACACTTGGAGGTTTTTCTCCATGTTGCAATGAACTCTTATTTCGCATTAGAGGTCTAATGGTTTGCAGCCCTGACCAAGTAGAAAAGAATAGATTCTGAATTAGGGAATAAATGTTATAAGAACAATGTAAAAACATAGCCATAGTGGGTTAAAAATTCTGTGCCATTCTCCTCAAGCCTACATCTCTTAGTTTTGATTAAAAAGATCACAGAGAATGAATTACTTAGATCCCTTCCAAAGGGGCTTGCTAGCTTAGAGACCACACTGATAAAACCAGGAGAATTAACTACACTGCATTTCTGATATGTGGCCCAAACTCCCTTTGGGTGAATGATGGAGTCTGGCTTTGGTTACAGAAATCACTGATTAGATTTTTCAGGTGGGGACAAGTAAGAATAAGCAAGAATATTGTACATGATGTATCTAATTGTGATCTTTCTTAAGCATATAACTCTATGAAAATAATGGCATAAATATGTATATTCATTTATACTAATTTCTTGGTATAAAAATAGGATAAAAATGGGAAAACATTAAAAAAATGTTTACACCAAGGCAAAGTAAATTTTATAATCATCAAACTTTGCTCAAGACATTAAATATAAATTTATTTTTCTCATCATGGCTAACTGGGAAATAAACACTCCAATCAGTTTGAGTTTCTATGTCCAGAACCTTTTCAGTTCTGTTCGCTCATTGCACATGCTTGAAGACTTAAGAGCATTGGATATAAAAATTTGTCACTGTGGTCTATCCTGCCTTCAAGTGACAAAGCCTGTTTTATCTGCTAACTTTAATGACTGTGGATAGTTCCTTATCTGCGCTTGCAACTGGCTGATCCCATCCTTCTAGTCATGGTCTTGGACGACACTGGATGACATTCAGAACACCCTGGCTGTTTTCTTTTCTAGGGCCTAGAATTCCTCTACCTAGCAAAGAAGGCAACAACCTCGAGACCCCTCCATGGAAATGGTACTGTCCTTTAAATTGGTTTGCTTACTTGGCAACCACATGAGTGTATCACTCATTCACTGGAAATGGACTTAGCCACGGGAACTGCTTTGTTAAATCCTGAGTTCCCATGTCTTACAATCATTCACAAAGCTTTACACAACCACTTTTTATCCTAAGGGAGTTTTGCCCTTTCTTTTTTTCTTTGAATCATATTTTTATTATCCAACCTTAGAGATAAAATATTTACGAATATTCTACCCTCTCATACTCATGTTTACTTGTGAATTCCAGACACTTTGGGCTATAGTCAGAATGTCCCTATGTCCATGATATTAATTCTTCACCATTCAAAGAGCTCTTTCATCTCAGTCTCAAATGGGCTCTTAGCAATAAAGTCAGACTCTTAGGAGAACCAAGTGAAAATGAAAATTGGTGTTCTTTTAATTAATATCGTTCTAGCTTCTCATTGATGCAAGTCTCCCATCTGGATACTGGAAGACAATAGTGTTTGGTGAGAACTGGAACTGAGTCAAAAGGACGGCTTGTTGGCCAAACAATGAAAAAATCAAATGACTGGGAAAATGGGTATAAATTTCTAAAGTAGTGTCTCTCCCCACCAAAACATTAAAAAACAAAAAACAAAAAACAAAAAAACAAAAAAACCCAGCAAGTGCTTGCTAAGTAAGGGACAATTGAGTTCATTATATGAGTATAAACTTTAATTCAATGTTTTCTGTTATTGGATATATTTCTACCTTTAACTTATAAAACTAACACTGTGAGACATATTCATGATTGTTTCTTTTAAAAGTTCTTTCTTTTTAGAAAATATTAATAACATTATAGGCAAACCTCAGAATACTGAGGGATCAGTTCCAGACCACAGCAATAAAGTGAATAGTGCAATGAAGTGAGTCACACGCATTGTTTGGTTTCCCAGTGGATATGAAAGTTATGCTCACACTATACTGCAGTCTTTTAAGTACAATAGCATTATGCCTAAAAAACAATGTATAAACCTTAATTTAAAAATACTTTATTGCTGGGGGTGCCTGGGTGGCTCAGTCAGTTAAGTGTCTGCCTTCAGCTCAGGTCATGATCCCAGGGTCCTGGAATGGAGTCCCACATCGGGCTCCTTGCTCAGTGGAGAGTCTGCTTCTCCCTCTCCCCCTGCAGATCCCCCTGCTTGTGCTTGCTCTCTCTCACTCTCTCTCTATCAAATAAATAAAATCTTTTTAAAAAAACTTTATTATTAAAATGCAGACCATCATCTGAGCTTTCAAGGAGTCATAATCATTAATCACAGATCACCATAAGAGATATGGTAATGATGAAAAAGTTTGAAATATTGTGAGAATTTCCAAAATGTGACACAGAAACATAAAGCAAACAAATGCTGTGGAAAAAAATGATGCAAACAGACTTGCTTGACGCAGGGTTGCCACAAGCCTTCAATTTGTAAAAAACACAATATCTGCCAAGCACAATAAGGCAAAGGACAATAAAATGAGGTCTGCCATTTTTGTCATATTGCAAATATGTTTGTTAAATATGAAAATTTTAAGCAATATGCTTGAGAAAAAAGAAGAAATTAAAAATTGCTCATAAAAAAATAAAAATTGCTCATCATCCCAGCACTTATAAAATTTGGTGTTCTGGCATACTTATTTTCAGAACGCATGGTATTCACAGTTGAAACCTTGTAATACTCAACAGAGTGTAAATTATAAATATAAGGTAGATAAAATATCTCATTAAATAGTAAGCTTCCATTATTTGAATTTTAGCAAACATTTAAATTTCATCTATAAAAGTCATCTCTCTGTATTTCACCTCTATGTCTCCCTAAGTCCCTCAAGCCCAGTAAAATTTGGTCATTTTAGATGTGGTTTATATTTGGAATGACAACGACTCTGAAAATAAACAGATATTCATTAGATAACAACAGTTGGCAATCAAAGGCTTAGGCAGGCCTTGCAACTGATTTATAAAATTTCCTGAGCAAAGATAGAGTAATATGAACCCCTAAACCTTGTCCAACCTGGCCACAGTTTCCCCAAATGGCCCAAGGTTACTCAGAGCTGCCATGGCATTGGTCACTAGGGAACACAGAGGCTCACATAGGAACCCTGGGGCTAATCTGCACCCTAGTGAGGACATCTCTTCCCTACGGATCAAACAATGCCAGCTTTCCTCTGCCCTCCAGCAAAATTACATAAAAGGAAATTATGCCTGACTTATCCACAAGAGTTTTTGAGAGTAAATAATGAAAAGGCTAAGGGAAAATTAATAGATTCAATTAATTTAAACCTTCAAAATAAAATCTGACTGTTTCAAAAGAAAGGCAAATGAGCCATTTCAGGTTGGGGAGGCTGTGATATTCCATTCTACCAAAGACATTTTGTTAGTATTGGAAACAATTGGGGAATAAATAAGAAGGCATAGCTCTGCATGGTTCAGCACTGAAACTGATTCTTACTTTAAATTTTACAAAGTTTCCAAAAGGTGGAAATATGGTAAAATGTCTAAACCCGCACCTGACATCAGGTTCTCCTGTGAATCAATGCGCTAAGCCTAATGGAAACTAGAGAGAGATCGTTTGAAGTTGAAGTGAGTCATTGTGAGAGCTTTAGTCTGGGTAAGGAAGGACAAATTATAGGAATAATGACCTACACTGTGCCTGTTGGGTTACAGATTTATCATGGAACCCTATTAGCATCTTTGTGCTGTGCCCCTTGTTAGCTGCTTTCACACATATTTTTTACATAATCCTCAAAATAAATCCTGTAAAATTATGTATTCTCATTTTATATGTAAAGAAACTGGTGTTAAGAAAGTTTAAGTCATTTAGCCAAGGTCATAGAGCTAGTAAGAGGCCAAGCCATCCTTGAATGGTCTTCATAGACCTGTCGGTTTTAATGTAAGAAGAGGCGTGGAAAGTATTATAGTCTTCACATTGCAGACTTTGGCACAAGCTCTTACTCGGGCAACCATTGTTAAAACAATTTTTTAGACACCATCAGAAGGAATATTAGAAAGCAAATAAATCTTATTATCAAAGCACATTTTTATTTGGAGTAATATGTGCGATCTTAATGTATATCTCTTCCAAAACAAGATACGTCGGGGCTGGAGAAGATCCAGGAATTGGCAGTAAAAACAAATCTGCTCTTAGCGAGGTCTGTTCAACTCAGTCTATCTGTGATCACACGCTGCCTAACAACATCATCACAACAACAAAGTAAGTTCAAGTGCACTAATGTTATAGTAGTCTTGCATCTAAATAACAATTTGCATCTCCCTCTGTCTTCGCCCTTCAAACATGAAATGGATATCTGCTGGTTTTTTGTCTCCTCTCCCCAACCAATGTCTATTTGCAGATATCCTTGCTTTTCAGCAACACCCTCCTCCTGCGCTTGGACTCCCTTTGCCTCATGAAAGGCTTTGCCCATGCTCCGGAAATTAAAGGGATGATCCTGCTGACTCGTCCGCATTCGGTGATTGGCTCAGATTTTGTCATGTGACTGAGGATGGTCAAATCAGAGTGAACCTGTTGTATTAGATTCTTCAGCTGTTATAACCAGTTCCTACAAACCTGGTAAAAGTAACAGGAAACTCCCTCCCTCCCAGTTCTTCTGAAATCTGCTTCATGAGACCAAAATCAAGGCGTCAGCAGGGCCATGCTCCTTCTGGAGGCTCCAAGGGAGAATCTGCTCCTTGCCTCTTCCGGCTTCTGGTATCTGCCAGTGTTCCTGGACTCCTGGTTGCATCACCACCCCCAGTGCTGCCTCCGTGGTCACCTTACTTTTCCTTTCCTGTGTGTGTGTGTGTGTGTGTGTGTGTGTGTGTGTGTAGTCTCCCTCCACCTTCTTCTTATAAGGACACTTGGGATTGCTTTTAAGGTCCACTTGAAAATTCCAGGATAATGTCCCCAGTGTCAAGATTTGTAACACAATCATATCCGCAAAGACCTTTTATTCGTTATAAAATAATATTTCCTGGTTTAGGGAATTAAGCCCTTATATCTTTGGATGGCCGTTATTCAGGCTACTATACCTGGGCAGAATTAATGAAAGGAAACATTATCGTTTGTATTCTGGACTCGGGCTTTGAGTCTGTGGCCTGCAGACATCTTGCCATCAAGGGAATACCTGCCTGAGACTGACCAGCAAGAGAAAGTAGAGCCGAACACAGAGAGAGTGGGGGCCTAGTGACATCCTTTCAGGATTCTGTCAGGCTCTAAGCTAGGCCAGCTTCCTGCACTACAAGTTATTTAAGTCCATAAATTCCCTTTTTCCTTAAGCCAGATTTTTTTTCTTTTTGCACAGAGAAGGACTAGCATAAATTACATTTCCGCTATTAGAGTGTATCTTCTGGAAAACTATCTCACGTTAGGGCCATTTCGTAATCATAGGGGTTTGGAAATTTTCTATTTAAACCCAATACTTCGGAATACACGCGTGTGACTTTTATGAACACTGACTCAGAGTCAAAGGTAGAATCCAGGTGTTCCTGAGTTCTGTTGGGCTTTTTTGCTTTTTTTCGTTGTCCAGAAATGCTTCTTATTCTCTCCTTTCATGCTGTTTTTCTTTCCGCATCACCTGACTCCCACTCTATTTCTTTTCCTTTCTCACTTCAAAGGTTTCCTAATTGAAATGTGCCGAAGCAATTGAAATGTGGTACCTCGGTGAATTACTGTCAGACACCGTAACCTTTGGACCAGCTAGAATCTTGTCGTGAGAGGAGACAGTGTATGTTGGTGAAAGTTTAGAAAAAAGAGTAGCAAGCAATTTCACATTGGTCAAATTCTATTTGAAGAGAAAATAATTTTTACAAAGTTAGATTGTCAAACGGGCCATCGCTATTGACGATTAAACTTACCTCTTTGGTACTTATTCTTTCTACAGACAATTAACATTTTTGATATTAAATATTCCGAGTGCATAAAGTATGTGTTGCAGCTACAGAGATTTGGGGTAATGTGAAACAGCATAGCTTTCAAGATTTCATTTTTAGAAGGTGGCTTTTAAAAAGTGTGTTACGGTGTTTCTATTAACAAGATGGAGGAGCCTGGGCTGAGCAGTTCAACATTTGCAGGTGTGTGACCAGGTGAAAACTAGATTAAGGGACTAATAATCAATGTTGATCCAGAGGGAGGTCCTTAGGAGATTTGCCAAAGGCTCTCTTTTGTTTGATGTGTTTATTAATAACTTCAATCAAGCCAGAATGGTATGTTTATCAAATTCAAGTATGATATGAGCTGGGAGAGACCAAGAGTATACATCGACTGACAGAATCCAGAATGAAACTGACAAACTAGATCTTCAACTAAATCTAATGAAACCAATTTGAAGTGACCTCTATTTTAGATTAACATTCAGCTTCACAAATCCAGGATGAGGGTACAACAGATTAACAGCACTTTCTTAAAAACAAACAACATACTTTTGGTTAATTTCTTGATAAACATGACCCAAAACCTTTTTACCAAAAGAGTTAACGGAATCATGGTTCTTTGGCATATCAACAGAGTCCAGACCTGAGGGAATGACAGTGGCCTCCATCTGCATAGCTGTCACTGTACTTATAGTGAGAACCAAGTAAACTGAGTTTGGTCCAAAAAACAGTGGTGATGAATGGCAGGAAACCATGCCATCTGAAAGAACAAGGATGCTTAATGAGAAAACTTATAATTCCTAAAGCTTAAAATGTGTTTTCAAAATTTTGAACCACACAGAATTCCAGGCCCCATTCTCAGAAATTTGGATTCAGGAATTAGGTAGGAGACTACAGATCTTTTCACAAACCTCCCCAGGTGATGATCAGACCGATTAATTCTTAAAACTCAGATTGTATGACTTCCAGAGCATCTTCCAGCTTATTTTATGCTCCTAAGAATTTTTGCTTCCCGAACCGTACATATATTTGAAAACGTTGTTTGAAATGGATCCCGCCTCAGACAGACCTAATGTGTTTACTTGTTGCCAAATACTGAGTTAGATTCCAGGGGATTGCTACTGCTTCTCACACCCTGCCCAGCCCCCAATCCCCAGGGAGGAGCTTTAGCAAATACCACACCCAGCTTGTAGCCTCCCAGAGGGAACATACAGGATGGGGCCTGAGAATCTATCATCTCTGAAAAGCTTTAATGATACATAGAATGACACATTCAATGAGACTTTTCATTTGCTAAAGAATTTTGTCTTTTACAAATGGACAAGTTTTGTTTCAGGGACTGCTTGGTTAGAAACAAAGGCTAAAAGGTTAACCAACACTACTTGGTCAGTTAATTAGTTACAATCCTACCCCTCCAGATATAGTGGGCATCCACTGACCCTCCACGCGTCTGCGTGTGTCACAGAGGGGTCTCGGGGATCAGACCATCATCTGTGCCCCCTTAATCGGTCCTCAGGAGTTCATGTGTGTCAAGCCCATTACTGCTAATGTGAGTTATGAACACTCAGCTAGGGAAGAGATCCTTGATAATTGTGGGACTCTGGGTTTGAAAAGCAAAGTCACATTTAATGTTTCAGACTTTTGTGAAGCCTTCCTGGCAGCCTTATTAATTTGCTCTTATTTTCGTAATCACTGTTCTTTCGTCTGAGTGGTTATTTTAAAATGGGAAAGGAACCTAAATTAGTATTTTACATTTTAAGACATACATTTGCATCCGTCATAAACTTTAATTTATACTTTGGCCAAATAATTTTAACAGTTGCTATAAAATCAGTTATTTAATAATAGTTTTTACTACCATATTGAATGCAGCAGGAGACAAGCTTAATAGCCTCGTGTCCACAACAAATTTCCAGCTATTATTCGTACATCCCACATGCCTTTGACAACTCCACGGGCTAGTCAAGTTCCCACTGATTGCATTATTTGAATCTTGCTAAAAACTAGTTTGCCACGTGCACACAGTAGTTTTTTAGTGAATACATCTGTTTTTCCAACCTCAATTTCTTTTGCTTTCTCAGATTTACATCATTATAAAAACTACTGTTATTTTCAATAGAATAATTTTCCATAATCATATATGTGCCCCTTAATAGAACATCTGCAATTCAATTCTAAAGCACAAAGAGGAAGATGTGTGTAAATGACATTTAACATTTATATTTGTATTAGTAAACATAAGAGAAGATTTCAAGGGGGTTAAAAAAACGCATTTTAGACACATGCCAAGATAGTTAAGTAAGAAAATTTAAATTGGGCAATTTGAGAAAAAAAAAGTAAAAAAAAAAAGTATAAAAGTAGAACACTAACTTGATCTCTGTTTTTGGCATCTTGCTTTTTAAAATTATGTTCTTTTGCTGAAAGCATGAATACAGCTTTAATTGACTTATCCAAATTTGAGATAACTTTGTCTGAATTTAAGAAACTCTAAAATTATTAAATCCAATAAGTGAAATACTTAACTTATCTAATTTATCTTTGTATCTTCTAGAATGCATAAATCCCAGTGCAGTACTTGACATGTGGAAACGGGGTACAATATGTGAGTGAATAAATGTAAGGACTTGTCAAAAAATTATTAAGACTTTTTGAACTTGATTGTTGGTTAGCTGACATGAATTTTTTTTTCAGTGATACAATGACCCTTCATCATTTATTAATTCAATAAGAAGTCATTGAACACTCTTTATAGGTGTTTGGGATACATCGGTGATTTACTCTTTTTCCTAGAATATTTAATTAATTAAGTAATTAATATTGAAGTACAGTTGACACACAATGCCACACTAGCTTCAAGTACACAACACAGTGACCCAACAACTCCACATGTCATGCCATGCCTGCCACAAGTGTCACCACCATTCGCCACCAGTTTACTATATTCCCTGTGCTGTACTTTTCATCTCCATGACTTATTTATTTGATTACTAGAAGTTTGTACCTCTTAATCCCCTTCATCTATTTTACCTACCCTCCCATCCCCTATCCCTCTGGCAATCACAAGTTTGTTCTGTTTCATGAGACTCTCTTTCTTAGATTCCACATGTAAGTGAAATCATATGGTATTTGCCCTTCTCTGTCTGACTTATTTCACAAAGTAGAATACCCTCTAGGTTCATCATGTTGTTGCAAATGGCAAAAATTCCATTCTTTTTTATGGCTGAGTAACGTTCCGTTATGTATCTATGTATACGCCACATCTTCTTTACCCATTCATCTATCAATAGACACTTGTGTTGCTTCCATATCTTTGCTGTTATAAATAATGCTGCAATAAACAAAGGAGTGCATATCTTTTTGAATTAGTGTTTTCATTTTCTTTGGGAAAATACTAGTAGTGGAATTACTGGATTATATGGTACTTCTGTTTTTAATTTTTTGAGGAACTTCCATACTGTTTTCCACAGTGGCTGCACCAATCTGTATCTCCACCAACAGTGCATGAGGGTTCCTTTTTCTCCACATCCTCTCCAGCACTTGTTATTTCTTGTCTTTTTGATTCTAGCCATTCTAACAGGTGTAAGGTGATATATCTCATTGTGGTTTTGATTTGCATTTCCCTGATGACTAGTGATGTTGAGCATCTTTTCATGTGCCTGTTGGCCATCTGTATATACTCTGTGGAAAAATGTCATTCAGGTCCTCTACCCATTTTTAACCAGATTAGCTGTGGTTTTTTGGTGTTGAGTTGTAAAAGTTCTTTATATATTCTGGATATTAACCCCTTATCAGATACATCATTTGCAAATATCTTCTACCATTCAGTAGGTTGCCTTTTTATTTTGTTGATCGTTTCTTCTGCTGTGCTTTTTTATTTTGGTGTAGTCCTACTAGTTTATTTTTGCCTTTGTTTCCCTTGCCTAAAGAGACATATCAGAAACATGTTGGTAAGGGCAACTCCAAGTTGGCGCTAATTCTTGACAAATAAAATAATTTTCAATCTTTGAAAATTTGTGATGCCTCAAAATAGTGTGTGGAAACAAATGAAGACCAGCCAAACGAGGACAAAAGGTATTTATTAAGATCTTGCTGTAACAAGCATGTCAGGCACCATCACACGTGTTTGCCTAAGACTCAAAGGCAGGTAGAGGGGTGGGAAAGCTTTATGGTGGGAAACAGAGATGGCCTCGGGTTTTTCCTGTTTGGACCATCATGGCATGGGCCAGCTGTAAGCAGACTAACTAGAAGAGAGGCATCCTTTGTAATTGGTTAGGGGTGTGAATTTGGCTTTCATCGGTTGGTCCTAGTTGGAAGCAGGGACAAAAATTAGAGGAGCTGTCAGTTATTAGTCAAGTTCTGGCCATTTGGGGCTGATTGTTACAAGGGGTAATGGTCTGATTTTCTATAAGTCTGACTTATAGCAGGTTGGCTTCCTGGGCTGGATACTGTAGGTAATGGGTTGGTTTCCTGGACTGGTTGCTCACAATATGGGTCAGAGTTCTGCTTTTATTATTTGGTGGGGCTGTTGCCGATTTGTTAATTCAGGGGAAAGTTGTATAATCCAAGGAACAAAGAACAAATCGGGGTTGAGATACTATAACGTTGTCCCCTGTAACAAAAATGTAGTTTGGCAATTTAGTTGACCTTTTGAGAAATTTAGTTTATAGTTGTATTACAGGTACATAAGCACAAAATCTGTCATGATGAACACATTATGACAACACACACACACATATATTCACACACACACACTTCCTGTTTTTAGGGACAATCACTTTCGACTCTTGGCCATTTCTTTAGATATTTATCTTCACATATCTAAATATCATGTTTACATACTGATAATTTAAGATTTTTCTATTGGTTGCCCACCTTGGAGGATAAAGATTCAGCTCTCTTTCACTGTGACCCCTCACCACCATCACCCCTTTGCCCTTATACAGTGGAACTACCACACTTCAGTGCTCCCATCTTCTCAATACAGTTATATCCTCATTTTGGTCAGATAAATATTTACTGTTAACATTATTATAACAACCAAATGCTGTTCACAGCTGAGACATGTTGTATCCTAAGATCATATTTCCTCTTCTTCCCAAGTTTTGTAATTAATAATAAACTTGCTTCATGCTGGCTTAATTTTCTGATTATCTAATTTCTGTCGGCAATGTATTCCAAACTCTACCTACAAATATTGAAATTTCCTCTCAGTATGTTTAAACATATTAAAGTATTCTATTAAGTCCATCCTCTTGGAGATATCTCTTGTGGACCTGCTGACTCAATCCAGTCTTCCTTGGGTCTTCTGCACAGCTGT
Source organism: Ursus arctos (assembly GCF_023065955.2). Lineage (NCBI taxonomy): Eukaryota > Metazoa > Chordata > Mammalia > Carnivora > Ursidae > Ursus > Ursus arctos. The sequence goes on from NW_026622841.1 coordinate 54,531,194, forward strand.
CATCTTGAGATCTCCCTAAACTATAATCCTGAGAATTCTGTCTTTCCTGTGTTGAAACCCTTGTATCTCAAATTCTACGCCCTTTTATTTATTGATTTGTTTAGAGTAGGGGGGAGGGGGAGAGGGAGTGGGACATAGAATCTTAAGCAGGCTCCACCCCCAGCATGGAGCCCTACATGGGGCTTGTTGTAGGGCTTGATCTCACAAGCCTGAGATCATGACTTGAGCAGAAGTCAAGAGTCTGATGCTTAATGGACCGAGCCATCCAGGTGCCCTGTTTATGCTCTTTTAATTCTTCGTTTGATGTTGGTAGTTTCCTTAGAAGGAGTTCATTGTTCTGGAACTGCATATTTGAACATGTTTTAATTTCACCTTCACACTTTATTGTAGTATTGCTGAGAATACAATTCCAGACGGGAAATAATTCCCCTCCAGAATTTTGAGGGCTATGTTCCATTGTTTTCCAGCCTTCCGCATGCTGTTGAGAAGTTGACGTCATTCTGTTTCACAATCAATTTCCTGAAGCCATTTTTTTCCTCTCTGAAAGCTTGTGGAATCTTTTCTTTGTCTCACTGTTCTGAAATTGTGCAATCATGTGCCTTGGCCTGGCTCTATTTTCCTTAATTATGCTGGGCACTCAAAGGACTCTTTCAATCTAGAGAGCCATGTCCTTCATTTCCAGAAAATTTTCTTGGTTTATTTCCTGATTATTTCTTTCCCACAGTTTACTCTTTTCTTTCCCTTTGGAACTTCATTTTCTTGATGGTAAATGTTCCTGGCCTAACCTTCTGATTTTCTCAGTTTTTCTTTCCTGTATTTCATCTTCCTGTCTTTTTGTTGTTCTTCAATAGGAATTAAATTTGTTCCACTTTAATAAGTAAATTCATTAACTTTATTTTCCATACTTCCTACTGAATCTTTAATTTCTGCTATTCTATTTTTAATTTCCAGGGATTCCTTTTTGTCCTCTGGATAGTCCTTTCCTATAACATCCTGTTCTTATCTTAAAGAGGCTCTATCTCATTGCTCTAAAGGATGTTAGCAATAGCTTTTTTTTTTTTAAGTTTTCATGTTTCTATCCAATAACTGGTGTTGGTTTTTTCTGTTTATTATTTATATGATATTTTGTATTAGATGTTTTCCTCAGCTTTCTGGTGGTCTCTGGTTGTCTGCTCATATTGAAAAGTGGGGCATTCAAGCCCCACCCTGGTGCCTCTGGGAAGGGGTTCTTAACATTGGTATATGTGCTGTGGTTCCTGGGGTGCCCTCCACCACCCCCTGCTCAGTAACAGGGCCTTGCTAATCAGGTTGTCACTGGACAAAAGTGCTTGAGACTAAATTTACTATCCTGGCTTTGCCCAACCTCGGTGTCTTGTAAGACTGACAGTGAAATAAACCATGTAAATCTGGGGGAAAAAGAAATAAATAAAAGTGGGACATTATTTTATGGTTGGAAATTATACCTCAGTGGAGCACTAAACAGACAAAAGAAAAAAAGGGGAGTATTATGAAGCTGACAGGAAGTTCCAAGAATGTGGTGAGGCTTGTCACCATTTTTTAGCAACTTGTATGGTTTCAGGGCAGGAACCTCAATGTCTGAATTTACATCCTTTCTCTTGGTGTGGTCAGAGTCCTCAGAGAAGAATCTTCCCATCTTTTATCTGGAGAGTAAAATCCTGGTTGTCAATGTTCTGGAAGCTGAGTGGGAAAGCAGGGATTCAAAATTCATTCCTTATAGTGTCACTTAAACTCCATCTTCAACATGGTAATTCCCACTCTCAGGTATACCTGATGTCCCCAAGCAGTGTGGACACTGCCTGTCATGACTTTGCCAGGGCATTAACCTCTAGTCTTTAGCAAGAGCAGATCAGAGGTAGTCGGCTAGCTACATGAAGAAAGGATGACGTGGCCGGGGTGTGTTAATTACATTTAAACAAACTTAACCAATCCTTCTGTTTGCAGCCACGTAGACCCCACTTCCTGAAGCCTTTGGGTCTTTAGTGGTACAGTTCAGGGTGCTGTTTAGGATTAGTATTCCCTTGTCTTGCTCGGTAAGTTGCCAGTCTTCTTTCTGCTTTTCCACTTAAAAAATTTAGTAGCTTTTGCTTGCTTGTCCATTTATTGTCTTTGTGGCCTAATTCCTTTGTTGTTGTTGTTGTTGTTGTTGTTGCCTATTTCTTTATTATCATTATCATTATTTTGGGCTTTCAGAAGGAAGCAAAAATAAAAGTGTGGGTTCAATATAACATCTTTAACCCAAAGCACTGATAAATTCGTTGGACTTTCTGTTCTCAGTATCTTTTCCTGTAAAAAGGGAATGAGATATAGGCTCATGATACTATTTATAAGATATAATAATTTTCATCTGTAGATCGCTTTACACTATATAAAGTGTTTCATGTAAATCTCATTTCATCCTTTCGATACTTTCATAAATCAGGTAGGGTAGATATTCTTGGTCCTTTCACCTAAGTGGAAACCTAGGATGGTGGGGGCACATGTGCCCAGAGGTCACCCTGCCAGCGAGGGGTGGAAATGGATGTACAGTCTCTGTGTGCCATGTGGCCTCATGGCTATTTGAGTGAACAGAGGACAAGGAGACAAGACAGCACTAGAGTTGATTCTGGAAACAGAAAATGTCTACACAATTTGACAAAAATGAGGGTATTTGACAGGAATAAAAGATCCCGGCTTTTGTCAAGCCAACAGTTAAAATAATTCCAGGTAAATCTATGGTTAGGGAAACAGAATGAAACCTAGAAATTTAATCGAGATTTTAAGACATCAAATCAGATTCCCTGGTAAGGATGCATATGACATAAGCCATTATCTAAGCACAAAGCCTTATTTCTTAAGGTTAAATACTGATTTTCTTATCTTAGTTGTCCTCTGGGAATCTTATTGCCTCATGACCATCCCTCTATATTAAAGCAGCAGCGAAACCTGAAGTGAACAGACAGTATCTACTAGGATCTCTCTTTTCTGCTGAAGAAAAAATACAGGTAACTTTGGGACATATCATCCTTTGTTTCTTTCTAATTCTGTCATTTTTTTATCTTCAGCCCCATATCCAATCAATTAACAAAGACCTATGGAGTACGCAAAAGAAGATGAAAAAAAAGAAAAACACAATGTCTGCCCTGAAGGAGCCATCATCTTTTGGGGAAACAAAACATCACATCGTAGCTATATTGTAGTGAGCTCGAGCTCTCAAACCCCATTAAATACAGGATATTCACATCCTGTCAAAATTTGTCATTAAAAACCATTCATTCAATTTATTCATTCATTCCACAAAATTGCGGTGTTTTCCTGTGCAGCTACTGAGCGATTGAGACTGACTTAGATTAGTGCCACGTTAAACTTGAGATTTTTGTGAGAGGTATGCCATCTTCTCAGACTATTCTCTGAAACTAGGCCATTGACCCCAGTGTCCTTGGGCACCTCTACCTTGATGTCTGGCCCCTTCTCTCTACTTTCAGGTCCTTTTTAATTCCAGCGTTTCACTGTGGCAGGAAGGGGATGGCTCTCCACCTCCTCTTCTTTTTGACATGAATTTCTACAGTATATCCTCCTCCTTCCTGAGGTGACACCATTCTGTCCTCTTAGTAGGGGTCATAGTGGTGTAGCAAGGAGAAAACCCTGCTTGGTGGAAATATAAAAAAATATTATCCCTTTAACTTGCCAACTGAATGAAGCATTTTGAAGGAAATAAACAAGTGCTACATAAAAGGATAAGAGGAGAGACCTGTATTTATTGGGGTGGTTAGAGAATTGCTTTCCATAGAGAAGGCATTAACTGGAACCCGAAGGCTAAGATAAAACCAACCGTGTAAAAGTATGGTTCCTAGCAGAAAGAACCATAAAATAATTCTAAAGGAATAATATAAGTCACATCCTTGAAGTTGGTAGTTAGGATAGGTGTGTAGGTGCGATGTGAGCAGGGTCTTTTGGGTGGTATTAGAGGTCAGTCCACTCAACAACCATTCCCAAATCCCCTGCCTTCCTCCACCTGAGAGGCTGGAAAAGATACGACTAAAAGTCCCAGTCACCACAGAAGTGAGGCGTGGCCATATAACACCATTTTTACTGACAAGATGTAGGAGAAAATCGTCTAGAGGGCCTCCCTTCACAAATAAAGTGCAAAAGCCCACAAGAAGTCATTTGGTCCCTTGCCTTTCCTCCTTCTTTCTGCCTGGAATGCAGAGGGAGGCACTTAGTTTTGCAAGGCTGAGCATGAGCGGTAAGACGGGAGGAACCTGGGTCCTCAATGGCACGGTGATATGGCTGTGTCCCCTGAGTTGCCTACCCCCACGTGAGAAAATAGATAATGGTGACTTCTTTTATTAGCATTTTCTAAGCAGTTGACTTAAATTCATAGTTAATCCTCTTAAGAACTTAAAAGAGTGAGTACCATTGTTCTTCCATTTTTAGATGAGCAAACTGAACCAGAGAAAGGTTGAATAATTTACCCAAGTTACTCAGCGAGTGCAGAAGTTGAACTTTGAACTCAGGTAGTGTGCTACTCATTCCTTTAGCCTCAGACCTTTAGCAGTTATTCTATATGCCAGTGTTGGCTGGGTTTTCTGTTACCCACCGATGATTGCAATCCTAACTCTATATTCTTGAAGAGTAGGTGACAGTTGGATGGAAGGTTTTAGATCATCATATAAACAAAGATCAGTGCAGGGTGTGGCCAAAGGATGGCAAGTTAGATAATTTGATGAAGAATTTATGGTTGGAAAAGAGACAAAGGTGAAGATGGAAATGCAGAGAGTGGTCAGGAAAAGGAGCTCAGGAAATTAGTATATTTGCCCACAAATTGCAGCCCTTGGTGCCCATTGCTTAATTGCATTGTCTTATCTTTAGAAGATCTAAGTCATTCTATTTTAGTCCTCAGTTTCACTTATCTCTAAAATGGGCATGATGAACATACCTGTCTTTTAGAGTTTTAATGCCCTTGCCAAAGGCTTTGTTCATAGTAAGCCTTCCGTAAATGTTTAGCCCCAAAATCATACTGAAATAAGTCTGAATGTTTTCCTGTAAGGCTTGTCTCAACTTGACAGTAATGACTGTCTAGAAATCTTCAATTTAAAATGCAACATTTGGAAACTTTAAAATATCTAAGATGAAGAGAAAGTAAAGATGATATTGTCTTTGATGTTAGCAGTGAAATGTTTTTTTCATATTCTACAGGAAACTCAGCCTTATTACAGATCACAGGACCTAGGACTCCATTGTTGCAATAATTTAATCTGAGGTAGGACTGACACTGTTGGTGTAACGTTTCTTAATAGTATTAGTCAAGCAGAGCTTTAAGGAACATACCTATTGACTTCAAAGGATTTGTTTTAAAGAAAGTGAAATAAAAAGGAAATACGAATCCACGGGGACAGGATACAGTGCCATGATTTCCACCCCAAGTTTTGGAAAATTTCACTAACCTCCAAACTGTGTTCTGAGAAAAACAGTTATCTTATACAAAGGCACAAGAACTAATATAAAACATTGGTTCAAAGCCTCTGGGGAAAAAAGAGGGACACAAAGACAGTCACTCTCTCCTTTAATGAAGCCCCACGTGGAAAGTAGCTGCTGCGTGGTGAGCGGGAGCCTGTGCCTTTGAACTGACCGTGGTTCAGGTGGCAAAGTGTCATTTCACACTCTCTGAGGGAGCTAGTAGACCTCTGACGCAGCCCAGCTCCAGAAAGAGATCACAGAAAATGTTTTCTTCTAGGACTTCTTGGTGACTTAAACACAAGAAGTAGAGACAGTGTACAGCGATCGCTGGAGGCCTCTGATGTAATCTTCCTAAACCGGTTTCTTTCTAGGTCTTTCTCCACATCCTCGGAACCAACCTGAAAAACACCCCCGCTGTGTGGGGGGGAGGGTGCTTACTGAGACTAATGTTGCCGGTGCTGCTGGTCCTGTAGAGAGAGCCAGCTTCCAGACAGGAAAGATCCTGCCTCGGGCTCTCCTGCGGGAGCTGGGGGGGGGGGGGGGGGGGCTGCGGAGGGCAGGGCCGGCCAACAGGCTATTCTGGTCAGAGGGGTGCTTCTGTGTGGGCAATTGTTTCCCCTCCTGCAGGATGCAGCCACGGAAGGAAAGGGCACTGCATGACCTGTTTCCCCAGAGGGCCCCTCGGTATAAAGTAGCCCTAGTGCCCTGTCGGCACAGAGCAGGGAAGTTACCCTGAGAGGTGTCCCTCCCTGCACAGTATACAAAACGGCCCGCAGAGGCAGCAGAAGTCAGACTGTTCCAGAGATTCTCCAGCAGGTCACTTCTTGTACCTACTGTTCTGGGAACTCCAGTTTGGACATGGCTGGAGAAATGACATCTTCTAGGATATTGAGATCGCCCTGTAGGATCCATATCGCTATGGACCCCATGACTAAGGGAATTTTTTGAGAATATCAGCCTACAGACCTACTTTACCTAAAATAATGAAAAGGTCAAAGTTCCAATCAGAAACAGATTTTTTAAAAAAAATATGACCTATTTGCAAATTGTGAACTTTCAGCCCGTGTAGTAAAATGGCCTAGAAGGGCTACATAATAAACTTTAAGTTCATTAACTGAGGGGCCTGTTTAAAAGAACATTCATGCACACTGACAACTCTCTTACAATGCATGGGGTAGACAGAACTGAAACTATTCTTCTCATTTTGCAGATGAGCAGCCCGGAAGGGGCTACCATGATAAACCACGAAGTTTTACTGCATATAATCTGCTGTTGGATCAGGCAGCTGATATAACTGCAGTTATGCCCCAAAGAAGAGTGGAATATCTACCTCATCTCTACCTGTACAGAACCCCAGCATAGAACTCTGTGCAACTAGACTCTCTTTAGTATTTGATTTTAAAATCGGTGGTTAATAACAAGAACTTACATGCCACTAATAGTGCAGCAGGAACTGTATTAAACACTTTACATTATTCTCTCATTTAATTCTCATAACTCTGTGCAATGGGCACATTTATTTATTTATTTATTTTAAAGATTTTATTTATTTGAGAGAGGGAGAATGAGAGAGAGAGAGAGAAGCAGACTCCCTGCTGAGCCAGAAGCCCAAGGTGGGGCTTGATCTCAGGACCAGAGATCATGACCTGAGCAGAGGGCAGATGCTTAACCAACTGAGCCACCCAGACACCCCAAAATGGGCACAATTTTTACCTTCATTTTACTGATAAGGAAGCTGAAACACAGAGAGGTTAAATGACTTGCTCAATATCACACAGATTAATGGTGTGGGGGTTAAGGTTTTTAAAAAGAATATGCAAATGCATTGCCCTAGTATCAACATTTCAGGAGATTAATTTATATTCCCAGAGTATTGTGGGCAAAGCAAAGAACTAAAACCTATTACTTCTCCCCTTTTAATTAGGCCATGAGAAGGAATTCCTGGGGCATCTAAAAATCCATCCTAGTGATTTAAGCCTTTATACAAAAGTGGCTTTGAACTGTGCTTGGATGAGCTTTGCCTTTTGGCAGTGACAGGTTCCGACCTTAGGTAGGATATAAACAGCTACAGAAAAGGGCACCTGCCCCCATTCTTCCTTCTTCTGTTCAGGTGAGAACAGGGCTTCACTGGTGAAAGTTTAAATGACCTGGTTCCTTCTGACCCCTGTGAAAAACTAATGATGTGTTTTTTATTTTCATCTCATTCTCTCTGGTTTCATGTAGTCTCCCCCCACCTTATTTTCCAGGAATGGGAATACCTTCCAAGGCTCCCAGTGCATGCCTGAAACCACAGATGGTACTGAATCCGATGCATACTACGTTTTTTTCTATATATACATACCTGTGTTAGAAATGTAGTTTATAAATTAGGCCCAGTAAGAGATTAACAATTACCAATAATAGCATAGAACAATTACAACAATATACTGTAACAGAAGTTATGTGATGTGGTGTCTCTCTCTCTCTCTAAATATCTTACTGTATTGTACCCTTCTTGTGATGCTGTGAGAAAGTATGAGAAAGTACCTCCGTGGTGACACACATTCAGAAGTGAGCGAATCTGTGAAGTGCTGGGTGACAAGTTATCTCTGCTCCTCTCGTGAGCAGGTGCAATAGACTCCCATGGTGAGTGTGTGTCTAGTGCAGGGCTCTGCGTATCACCGTGACCAGTTTCCCCACCGCTGGCCCCTGGCTCATGCTTCCTTGAGGTAAAGACAAATGGGGGTGGGGAGCAGAGATTGTGATGCGATGTTCACTTCCAGCTTTGCTTAACCAGAGGTCAACGCAGTGAATAATCAGGTTTGTTCATTGCCTCCCAGTTCACACAGAGCTTTCACGTGTGATACCATTTCCACAAGCCAGGAAAAAATTAACTAATTTAAATCACACAGTTGGGACTCAATCAAGTTGCTCTCCAAATTCTGAGCTAGTTTTCTCTGTCTCTGACTTCCTCTTTTTCTCCTTCTTTCCCTCCATTCATCCTTCCTCCCTCCCTTCTTTCATCCATCCATTCCACTCTCCTTCCTTCTTATCATTCTTCCCTTTTTTTCAAGGACACGCTATAGTTCATCGATGAAAGAGAATACAGTACACCATTGCGGAAATCTGTACAAACATGCTTATTTACATTTCTTATCCCAAAATACACTTTCAGAACCTAAATACACTTCTAAAAAATGGGAATTAATCATCGCAGCAAGGCCTAGAAATGAGAATATGAGTGGCAGAAACAATGACAATCTTTTCTTTTTCTGCTGGGTCGTGATAGCTCCAATCAAGTGACTTTGGTGGGTATTTAAATGATTCTATCTATGCTTTTTGGTGGGCGTGATACTTTGGATGGATTAGGAACTTTCTGCATGTGGTTAACCTCCAAATTCAACATAACATTTCAGATAGGTAGGGATGGGCTATATGGTCAGATCAGTTTTCTCCTCCTCCTCCTCTTCTTCTTTTTATTAATTTATGTTTTGACTTTAGTAGGGTGGACAAGTTTCACGAACAGAGTAATTGCTGCCAAAGACATCATCAATCATAAGGATAGTTGGCAATTCTGCCTGCAGACCCAGCAAAGTGGGTTCCCACCCTGGGTGTGTGCCTCACAGGGCCCTGGGTATCCCAGCCTATACAAATGAGTTTATTAAGGGACACATGGTCACCTCTATCTCTAGGGATCGGCTGTTCAGTGTGAGAGAGCATAAAACATGACCCTAAACATCCGATCTCAAAACCAACTCTGTTTAGGCCCCAGAGAAACTTCACAACTTTCGTCCCATGGCCTTGAAACAGCACTGTGAGGGTTTTCCCTCAGATGGACATTCCTAGGCATGTGGATAATGTAGTGGCAGAGACATTTATTTAAAAGAAAAGTCAAATTAATTAAAAATCAAGTCCTTCCTTTCAGATAGCAAGAATATTAAACAGTCTTAAATAATGAGAAGTTTTTCCTTGTAGTGCCAACCATCAATTTTCTTGCATCTCTTCATGTTCTAATTCATGGTTCTGGAAAGAGTCACATATTAGTATAGTATTTGCATGTAGTTGAATATGGTGATTGAGGAATATGTCGCAAAATTAATAATATTACTGTTAAAATATATCATGTGAAACATGATACTGATTCTTTACGTTGACACAGGGGTCGATGTTGAGTGCTGGAATTGCTAATAGGTTTCCACTTTAGTAAAAAATTAATAAGGTATAATAGAATTTTCAAATGTTAAGTAAAAATTTTAAGCTTTTTCTGAATTAATTTTTATTTATTTCAACATTGGTATTCATAATCATAATCTGTAGTTTGCATTTTAATTCTGATAACTTTGAACCATTTGGAAGAAAATAACTTTCAACAATTATAGGATGGTAATTTTACTTTTCTGATTTAAAATTTTTAATTTACATTTTTGATGAAAATATATATTTAAATTTTATGTAATTTGAATATAGTGATCTTTTAGCATTGTTGTCCAATAGAATTTTCTGTGATAATGGAAAATGTTCCATATCTGTGCTGTTGAATACAGTGACCACTAGCCATATGTGGCTACTGAGCACTTGCTTGTGTCACTGAGGAACAAAACTGAAATGTGACTGGGTTCTCCATACAGAACAGTATAGCGTCAGATCACTGCTGACACTAGAATACAAACTATGTGACGATCTTGATTATATCAACATATTAGAGATTTTATTAAAGGGGAAAATCAATTTTATAAAATAAATATAATGTATGAATCATCTATGCTTTGATTACTTCTTCATATACGCCAGACTATCAACAGAAAATTTAGATGTGCATAGTGATATATTCAGATGTCTGATATTTTGCTGATTTTTGTCATATAAAAACTATAGATTTTCTTTTCTTTCAATATCGTTGTTAAATTTGTCAGGGTAGGAAAATACAACACATATATAATAACATGCTAACTTAATTAATAACTTCGAGATATTGACATATGATGCATCTCCATTTATATCCTCTTGCCCCAAGCCCACCAATATTAGAGACTGGCTTGAAAGCCCTAACTCTGACCAGCCACTCTGTAAATGTCATTATTGTCCCCTGAGAGCCATGAGTATCCTGTGGTTTGACTAAAATAAAAAATCTTTCCTGCTGAAAAAAGAAGTGAAAGCAAATGTCCCACTGGGAGGATTCCTACAGCGTCCCTTCCTTAGGGAAAGTCTAATCCATTCATTTTCAATAGAGGCCTTCTATTTGGGCTCAGAGTTGCTTTGGCCAGTTACCTATGCGTAAGAGGGAGTAAATAAAAGGTTGTCAAGAAATGGAAAGGGAAGGAGGCTTTGGTAAAACCTGTCATTGCTTGCAATGTGGATTGCAGGCTAATATGGGTAAAGGCTTAACACTGTAATGTTTAGGAAACAGAGATAATGCAAACTCATTGACCCTCCCACCAAGCTTTAAGTAATAGGAAGCAGGGACATAGTATCTTCAGGTTACCAGGGTAGCTGTAGTTGGAATCTCTGCAGGGCTTTCTCTCCTCTGGTGCAAAGAAAAGCTACGAGTGCAGCTGCCTCCCAACCCACCACCAGGCCACCTTACACATTCCTTGCCCGTGGGTGCTCCACACTAAGGCTGTTCCACACTTTCTTCCTGAGGACCCCTGGGGAGGGGGGAGTGAGCCCTAGTAATCCACAGTGGTAACCTGCTCATTGATATACCTACATTGGCTTATTTTCTTTTTCCCCTTTGTCTCACTTCCCAATTCCTCTTGTACTGCTTCCTAGGATTACTTCCCTAGTAGATATCACTTGCACATATATCCTCACCTCCAGGTCTGTTTCTGGGGGAGCCTAGCCTAAGAAAACCTCAGCATGCACCATAGTGCCTGGCATATAGTATGGCCTTAACAGGTATTTGCTGAAAGAATTAACGTAGTTTGCAAAGGAAATCCTACCCTAATATTAACTTCACCCAATTTAAAGAAGTTATTCAGAAGGAAAGCAACTAGATTGACTTTTACCTCCTTATCTGGATGTTCCATGCATCTCCTAGCATTAAAGTTCCATTGGCAAGCACATTACCATTCAACAAGGCAAATTTAGGCTCCATCACAGTGCATACATGCCCTTAACAAAGGGAAAGCCCAGGTTGCAGATTGGCCCATCCTCACTTGCTGATCCTTTGAGGTAGCTGGCTCCCTTCCTTCTTTGATACTTCAACTGTTCATTTTGTGTTTAAAGATAAGGCTCAACAAGTACATATTTGTGAGAAGTAGCAGGATGATGTAAAATCATTAAGTAAAAGATTAATACAGAGCCTTTTAAAGAGCACTTCTCATAAGGATCCAGTAAGTGGAATTCCTGAAGAAAGGGGAGTTTTTGGTTGGGACACCAACAGCAAAAGTACTCTAGTCCCTAAATTTGACCCGGAGAGGCTCTTGTCCGTAGATTCAGGGGCCCGCTGGAGGCCGGGTGGAGGTCAGCGTGGGAGCAATGTCCTTTTCGGGCCATTATAAGCACCAGGTGGAAGCAGAGCAGGAGAGCTCTGGGGCACACCTGCATCATGGGTTTGCCTTTGGCCCTTGTCATTGCCCGTGCTAGAACACTGTGTTACTTTCCTTAGTTACTTCGGTTTCTAATTTAACCTCTTTCCGAACCCCTCTAGTGCGTGTGTTAGCTAGGAGTGGCGTCTCCAGCTATGTGGTGTTGGCTCAGTGTGCTTATTCTCAGGGAGATAGAAGAATCACTTTTTTTTTTTTTTTTGGTAATTTGATAAAGCGAACCTCTTCACTGAAGCATCAGAAGCTTTTAAATTAATAAAATAATCATCCCAAGCACAAAATGGTAAATTAAATATTTCAAGACATGGTTTGATTCATTACCCACGCCTCCTCCGCCTCCTCCTCACTCGTTCCCCAACAGTTTGCACCTCATACAGAAATCACGGGTTAGGTCCAAAGCCTCCTTTCAGCTTGACCACTGCCTTCGGGGCATTGCCCGCGGCTCGCTCCGGCCCACGCGGGGCAGCCTCGCAACTGCGGGGGCCCCGGGGACAGGCGCGTCCGTCCCGCGGGGTCGGCCGGGAAAGCTGGTGCGCGGCGGGGTCGCGGAGCCTGCGAGCGCCCTCTCCGTCCCCGGCGCCCGCCAACTTCGCTCGGTCCGCTGCCCCTCCGAGCCTCCTCGATCTGGCGGCTCGCCTTCCCCGCGGCGATCCGGGAGCGCGGGCCCTGCGACGCCGGGGCGCAGCCGGCCCTGCTCGGCGACACTGCCGTCCGGCGCCGAGCGGCGGGGACCGAGGTGCTTCGCGGCGCCTGCGGGGCCGCAGGCCGCTGGTCCCGCCCGCCGCTCGCACAAACTACTAGCGGCTCGTGACCCGGGACAAACTTCTGGCTGAGGCGCAGCTCTCACACGGTCACCCTCCCGGAAGCCAGGCACGAAGCAGAAGCGGCGGCTGGGGAAAGGAGGGAGAGGGAGAGGGTGGAAACGGTGTCGCCGCTCCACTCCGCGCGGGTGACGCCGCACAGGCGGCGGCGGCGGCGCTGGCGGTGGCGGCGGCCGCCCCCAGTCGAGCTCCCTCCCCGAGGCGCCGCGGTCGCAGAGCGCCGGGGCGCGGGCCGGCGGGGCTGGGCGCTCACGCCCTCTAGCGGGCCGCGGAGGCGCCGGGCGGCCGTGACGTGGGCGCTCCCTTCAGCCGGCCTGCGGGGCACCGCCAGTCAGTCGGGGAGCAAGAGCCCCGCGCAGAGCCGGCGCGGGCTCGGCCATCGGCGCACCGCCGCCCCCGGGGCTGGGCTCGCGGCTGGCGGCGGAGAGGCGGCGGGCAGGACGCGCGCGCCCACCGCCACGGCCACGGCCGGCGCCGGCGGCTCGGGTCCCGAGCAGGGGAAGGAGAGCGGCGGCGGGTGCAGGCGCCGGAACGGAGGGCGGATTTTGGCTCCGCGGGCGCGCCCTCCGCTCCTTCTCGCAGCCGCGCCAGACGCCGAGTGGGGCAGGCGGCAGGGGAGGAGGACCCAGGATCCTCTCCCTTGGCCCCTGGAGCTGCCGGAGTTCGGACTTCTGCAACTGTTGGCACTTTGGGGCTCCGGTTCTGTTTTTGGCTGTTTACCTTTCTCTTCTGGCTGCCTGGAAACCCAAGCTCCCGTCCGCCCTCCGCCCTCGCGCGCCCACCCAGCGCCGCCTGGGAGCGGCCCGGCGCGCACTCGGCAACATGAGGAGACTTGGGACATGCCTGGCGACTTTGGCCGGACTTTTGCTAACTGTGGCAGGGGAGACGTTTTCAGGTAGGTGGGGACCATTTGTGCCGCCGCCGGGGACGCGAGGGCCGGAGCGGGGGCCCGGGACGCCGGCAGCTCCCCGGCCTGGAGAGCTCGAGGCGGGCAGCGGGTCCGGGGCGGGGGCGCGGCGGGCCCGGCACCGCTGCTGTCCGTTAGCCCGCGCTGGGCGAGGGGCCGGCGGGGAGGGCGGGCACCGGCAACGCGGGCGGCCGGAGCGGGCGAGCCCCGAGCACCGGCCTGGAACCGGGACCCTCGTCTCGCCTCCGCCTCTCCGCGGCCTGGGCTCGTGCTTGGGGTGGACCGCCGCCACTCCGAGTCCCCGGCCGGCTCCTAGAGGAACAGCACAAAACTTTGCTTGAAGTTCGGCGCCGCAGCCCTGGGCCGCCGGGCGTGGGCGCTGCGCGATCCCTACGACCCGGAGCAGCTGCCCGGCCGGGTTGCTGGTGCCCGGCTGCGCCCGCGGCGATCGTCCAGACCCGGCAGCAGCTCCGGTGGTGCCGTTCGCCCGGCGCCCTGTCCTTCATCCCGCCGCCCCCAGCCCCTGGCGGGCGGTGACGCCGGCTTATTGAGAAGGTCGCGCGGCAGCCCGGGAGAGCCTAGGCGGGCGTTCCTCGTCGGTCCCAGCGGGAGGACCCGGCAGCCCCGGAGGGAGCGTCCAGGCTCCCAGGCCCCGGGCCAACGCGGCCTTGCGCTCTCCAGGCCCCACCTACCCGCCTTCGGTCCCCTGCGGAGCGCCGCAGCCAGTGGCAAGTTGTTAACCCAGCCCCGCTGCCCGGGGTCCCAGGTGGGAAGGAGAGGGACTGTGCGTACAAGTGTGTGTGTGTGTGTGTGTGTGTGTGTGTGTGTGTGTGTCCCGGTGGGAAGGAGAGGGTCTGTGCGTACAAGTGTGTGTGTGTGTGTGTGTGTTTGTGTACGCGCGACTAGCGGCGCGCGCGGGGGCGTGCCGAGCCTGCAGGAGCCCCTGGCGGAGAGGACCTGTAGACCCCAGGGGTGGGGGTCAGGCGTGGGGCCCAATGGCGCTAGGTGTTACAGGGGTTACCTCTAGATTGCCATCAGTCCTTGGAGCACACGCATGGATTCACGGTAGACGCGTGCACATTTGCACACTTTCTCTTCTATATGAGTTTCATTAAGGTCCACGTATAATGGTGGACCTGGGCTTCTTGTTTTTAATGTAATAAAACCCCCACTATTTGGCCATAAACTTGAGTTGCAAAATAGGTTTCTGTGTTTATTAGGGAGGAATGAGTAAGTTGGACCTTTAGAAATTTTTTTTTTTTTTTTGGTGAAGGGGTTTTTCACTGACGGTAAAATGAATATTCTAAACATTGGAGACGTTTGGCTGTCTGGTCTTCGGGAACTTAATTTCTTACTTTCTTGGAGTCCTTGGTACCCATAGGCATAGATGCCTGTGTTCTGCGTGTTGCTGAGCTGCAGGACCCTTGACCACAGTTGGCTGCAAGGATGAAAATGAGATTGTGATTGGCAGTTTGCTCTGTACTGTGAAATGCGAACTGTCAACTTCAATAAAGAAATATCTTTTCCCTAAGTTTAATATTTCCTTAACTATCTGGTAATTGCACGTGCTCCAGAGGACTTAAAACGACACACTGCTGTCTGATATAAAATTGATGCAGATTTTGCCCTTCATTCTTTCTTATTAGCAAATTATGGAGTCAACTCACCAGTTTTAGAGCCTTGTAACTCATTAGTGTTAGAAGCCAAATATGAGGACCTTAGTGATGGTTTTCTCTTTATTAAGATTCATAACTCCCTGCCTGGGATTTGTTTAAAGTTAAGCCTGACAAGTAGGGTTTGGATGGATTTTTAAGTTGTGTGCAGGGGGATGGAAACAAATATTTATGAAGTATATTTAAAGCATCTGTCCTTTATCATTAAAAAGGATTTCAGCATTAGGTAGGACGGACCTGTGTCCTTGTGAAGGCTGATTTAAACTGTCAAACCCAGAGACTTTTACTAAAATTTAGCCATAGTTTTTGCTTTCAGAGGAAATATATCATCCTATTTGTTTGTTATTATACCATTAACTGGGGTGTGCTTTCTGAGTTATCCCAGTATGTTAGTGGGCAAAGGGGAAATGAAGCGCGGTATCCAAGAGATTGTGTTGAAATGTTGAAATTGTAACTATTTGAAGCTGGCCAGTTTTGTGTGTGCGATTAGATATGTTGCCATGCATTATGTTCTTTCTCTCCACTTTACATTTTAGATAGTATAGGTGTGGGGCTCCTAATGCTTTGGAAAAGTCAATTTCTTTGTGTATGTTGGGAAAGTGATGAATGACACTGATACTTATTTCTTTTTAGGATTCTTCTGGAAATTGTAATAATTGGCTGCTTTTCACCTGACACACCTGGTGTGATTGATAATCAATTTACGGATAGAGGAGATAGATTGTAAGCTCCTTGAAGGCAAAGTCAATATTTTTTTCCTTCTTGGTTCTCCATAAACCACTTAGCAGGAAGTCTTAGATCTAACAGGCAAGCACGGTTTGTTGAATAAAATGCTAATGTGAATGCTGATCCTTTGCAAACATTCACATTGTACCTGAATTAAACTGACACAGAAGGGAGGGAGAGGGATGATCGGAGGAAGTTCCGACTTGGCTGGCATTTCCCTGACTGTGAAATGAACATTTTTCACAAGGGGTTCTTCTTAGGCCACCCAATGGCCTAAATCATGAGATTTACATCCTGTGATCAGTGGCGGTTTTTTGGTGCGACTGAGATTTAGACACAAGGGACTTTGCTCTTCCCCTTCTGCAGTGCTCTAATCTCCTGTCCTCTTTGGGAAGGGTTTGGAATTTATATGGTTATTAATTAATCATTTCTGGAGATGGACTATAAGGAGTTTGGATTCCAGAGATCAGAGATAGAATGCTAAACTTATTGAAAGAAAAAAAAAGAATTCAGTTTGTGGTTCACGTGGACTTTATTTGCTATAAACATTTCATTTTAAAAATTGTTTTCCATCTTTACAATTTCTAATTTGTTAATATTCTGGGAATTTCTAATGCCAATATTCTTATTGGAGGCTCAGTTTCTACCTTTTAGGCTTTTAATGGTCATTAAAAATAACTTTTGTAAAAAAAATTGAGTCAGACTCAAAGAAGTTAAATCATTTTACTTTTGTTTGAAATTCTCTTTTCCATGATGAGAAGCCAAATAGCTGGCAAGTTGTTTCTCTTTGACCCAATTTCTTAAAAGCCGAGTTGAAATATATATTATACAACAAAGTGTTTAGTTTTACATTATGGTAGATCTTATGTGTTAATTTCTCTTAAGCAAACTTTGGTTTGCAGAGATAGAAATACAAAGAGGTTTGGCCCTTTGTTTCTTCCACAGTATTTGGAATAAATTAAACCTTAACATAACCTTGTGAATCTGGGACTCTTGTGGAAAAAAATTATTTAAAAAATAATTCTAAGGATATTTGTGGGAAAACAGGCAACATTGGAATAAAGTCTATAGTTTAGTTAATAGTACTGTACCAGTGTTTAATTTCTTAATTTTGGAAATTCTACGAGGGTTATGTCAGATGTAAATGTTAGGGGAAGGTGCGTAAAGCTTGAAATCTATATATTTTTTGCAACTTATCTGTTAAGTCTAAATTGCTTTAAAATACAAAATATTAAAGTACCCTTTACGAAAAGTGGGAATAGATTTATTTAGCAGTGTGATTTATTTGTCTTTTTCAGATAACTATGATCATGACATTTTACATTTTTATGGTACTTTAACTAGATTGATAATTCATATGATGAAAATACTTCAAATTTGAATCAGTGAGCATGAAAGAAATATGCCAAGAAATTACTATAACATTTTTAGTGTTATGTGTATGTAGGGAAGTATTTATTGCTTGAGTGTAATAAATTGTTCTGATCTGGAAAAATTACAGGTTTTAGTTACTCAAGTTTCCAGAGGGTTATTACGCAGTTTTTTGGAAGTGAAGTTACTTACATATCGTGATATATGGGTAACTGTGTATATAACTTGAATAATTCTTAAAGAACTTTCCTTAATAAACAGGTGATCTGATTTATGCCTTCACAGTAAATAAACCGTGTATAAAGAAGCATAACCTTTGGTTTTGGCAAAAGTTGGTTTTAGAATTTAAGTATTTCTGTGTCAGTTACATAGAAGTGGATGGCTTTATTTGGATTTTTCCATGATAGTTCTGTAACAATTATAGTACATTCTAGGAACTGATAGGTTTTATGTGTCTATTTGGTAGAGGAACTGTGTTTTGCATTGAGTGTTGCTTCCTTTCAGTTTTTGTTTCAGGATTTATTAAGTTTTCTAGAATGAGCAGGTATCAATTAAATGTCGTAAGAGGTAGTTTTCAGCTAGGGGTCAGGCATGTTAATAAGTAGTTACGTATTTATTTTGGCAGTGTAACATTTTTCTTAAGGGTGGTGTCTACCACACCATGCTCTTTAGTTTCATTCTGAGATTCTTCTTTTTGAAAACCCAACTGTTCCACAAACTTTCTTAAGTTTCTTATCTCTGTTATCTTTATGACTATAACACATTAACAAGTTTATTTTGTAAGTGAGAAAAGGCTTAATGACTAATGTGTTTCAAAGTCACTAGTGAAACATTTAAAAAGATGCAAAACCTATAAACCTCCCATCCTAAGAGGATGCAGCTTCTCTGGTTCCTAAAATACTGCGAAAATACTGCTGTGGTTGCCAGTTTAGTCATCAGGAAGCCTGAGCTTACTCTGTAGCTCTGAAAAACTCAACAGAGAAAAATAAGCAGGGCTGGTGTTGGGTGGGGAGCAGGAAAGCTTTAGTCACCAAGCTTGGGAGTCTGTAGTACCCCCACCATGGAATGGAAGTGTGTGAGAGGAGAGGAAGAGTGTTACGCACTCGGGCATCAGTGGTGTGAATTCTGGAGGTCCTAGCAGAGGAGGGTTGCTGCCCTTTTACTCTCTCTGCTCTTAAGGATGGAACCTATGGAAAGGAAAGGGGAGATAATCAAAAGAGTGACATGTGTACACGTAGGTCATGCTGACATCTTGCACCTTAGTGGCGTTAGGTGGCCCTGGGGAGGGTGCTGGGGGTATGGAGCTCCTGTTGTTGGCAAGCTGTGTTCACACCTGTGCTTCCTAAAGTTTAGTGTGCCCACGGATCCCCTGGAGTGGCCCTTCCCGCTGTGATTTCTGGGGCGGAGCTGTGGTGATTTTGGAGTGGAAGGTTCATGGAGGGTCTGACAGCATCCCCAGGGAATCCTGATTTGTGGCCACAGTTTTAAGTAGTTCTGAAAGCGGTGTCCTTGGACCAGCGGCATGAGCATCACTTGGGCCCCCCTCCCAGACCTACTACTGAATCTGAAACTGGAGGAGGGGTGAGGGGGAATGGGTTCCTGTCTGTGCTGAATCAAGCCCTTGAGGGCATTCTGATGCTCGCAAGAACTGTTTTTCCGAAAGAACTGGGATCCTCATCCTGCGTGATCAGCCTCTCTTGATAAGAGTTGAAAGAGAACCGGGGTAAAAATAGACTTCACATTCATGCACTTATTAGCCTCCTGATGAACACAGCCAAAATTAAGAACAGGCTGATGTGACTGTGCTGCGACTCTCAGCCTGTTAGGTGAAACCGCCAGTGTGACATTTCAAATAATAGTCTTATCTGGGGAAGATATTGGATCCAGCCAGTTGTAAAACTTAAATAGAAAAAGTTTTCTATAATTTTACTTACCACAACATAAAGTTTTAATTAAATTTTGCAGTAATGATTAGCCTTTGGAAATTTCTCTGGGTGGATATTTTGTATAGAAGATTCTTGTTTTATTGTAATAAGTGCATGGCCCAATGTGCCTACAAAATAATGCTTTTAGTTCAAGTAAATATTTATTGAGTACTTACTATTTGTAAAGCCCCTTTATAGGGGAGCCTTGGGGTGATAGTGGGCAAAGATAAGAAAGATACAGTTACGATGCTTTGTCCATTTATTAAAAGTTCAAAATCCACTGACATAGAAACAAGGACTTTGTTAGAAGAAAAGTGGAAATTAATGTACAAGAAATTTGGAATTTTAACGTGGAAATATGAAACTCTGCCTTTGGACGAGAACTCAACTTCCCGGTGGAAAATAAAAGGTTTTCATTATACATCTCTTTAGCGTCCTGCTAGTGCATATCCTAAAATGGAGTGTTGTATTTCTGTTACCCACAAAAGACAGTCATCGCCATCGCTGTCATTTAACACGCCAGGTAAATAAAAGCGATTGTGCGGTTATTGAACAGATTTATCTTGGAAACACTGTCACCAGCCTTTTAGAGAATCAAGTCACAGAGTGTGTTGCACAGGCAGGCTGGCCTGCTTCGTGCCTCTCCTGCTGCCATCGTAGCTATCACTAGGTGTAGCTGCATCCTTAAACGCACCTGCCTGAGCCAGACCAGGCCCAGCCTTACCCACCGAAGGCTTCCGGCGCTCAGTTACTTACATTCGAAGGAAGGCATGCCATTCAGGGCACCTTCATCTGCTTGTCCACGCGTCTGATTCTTCTCTGTAAAATTAAACTCCTTGGTGGAAGTTGTAGATCCCATAGTCATCATTTTTAGTTGGTTGTAGTTCAGCACTGAGCCAAAGACTGCTTTAAACTTGCCTGTGATCATCTTTCTCGTTTTCCTTCTTCTTTTTTGCTGTATCTTTGCTGCTATTCTATATGTAGCCGTGGAGCTAGAAGAAGTAGTATGTATTTGCCAACGACGTACGAGTTCATGTTAACCTTCGGGCCCTTCTCAGTCAGGCTTTTTGGCAAGAGGCCAGAAAAGCCAGTGGGATGAAGAGCCATGGGCAGGTGTGTAACATTGGTAGGAAGCGGCTCGAGCACAGTGCTTACATCTGCAAGAGATTACTTCTGTGGCATTGTCAATTTAGGTATATTGTTCAGGAAGTCATTACAGTTAGCCTTGGAAATCCGATGCCGTGAATTTTCCTGCTTAAAACAGGGAGGACGAATGGGTCGTTAAAAACTTTTTATCTGAAACCCAACTGTTGGGAGCAAGGGGCGGGAGGAGGACCTGATGGAAGGCAGTGTCACTCACCTCATATCTGGGGTTGAGGGGGAGGGCTGTGACCTGGAAGGCCAGAGAGCAGAGCCTGCAGCACGTGAGGGGGAGGATGCACAAGAGCAGACTTGTCAGGCACTTGTCAAAACAGATGTGTTTTTGGAATCTCCCTTGGAGGAAAAGGCCACCGTTTAACAGATTGATTTATTTCAGAATACAACAGCCTAAGCAGAAGCAAAGCATTTACTTTTTATGGGCTGCAAAGCATAAAAGCTTATAGAGCATCGGTTTGTTTTCAGATGGGTGAATATTCATTTTGATCTCGTTCCTATTCAATATGCAGAAAGCAGATTTATTGCATACAAGGAGAAGAATGTGTTTTAGTTTGCATTACTGTGGAAGTCAGAGGCCCCATTTCCTCTCCCAAGCTTCCAGCTGTAGAATCCACGGCAGGTTCACAGGTAGGCTTCTGACAGCAGGAGGTGGGGAATTGGACCACACCTTGTTGAAGGTCTGTGTTTGATGGATCCTGTTTGATCTCTCTTCTCAGTTGGAGTATTTTGAAATACTTTAAATCATGTCCCAACCACATGCTTGAAATGAACTCATTGTATACTCTGGATACAAAAGTATAACGTGGCCTAAAGCATTACTTTTATAATAAATACTCGATGGGGTGCCTGGGTGGCTCAGTTGGTTAAGCTCCCAACTCTTGATTTTGGCTCAGGTCATGATCTCAGAGTTGTGAGATCGAGCCCCACACTGGGCTCCATGCTGGGTGTGGAGCCTACTTAATGCAGAGAAAGGGGAACTGTCTTACACTGTTGGTGGGAAGGCAAGCTGGTGCAGCCACTCTGGAAAACAGTATGGAGTTTCCTCACAAAGTTAAAAATAGAGCTACCCTATGACCCAACAATTGCACTACTAGGTATTTATTCAGAGGATACAAACATAGTGATTCAAAGGGGCACATGCACCCCAATGTTTACGATAGCCAAAAAATGGAAAGAGCCCAGATGTCCATTGACGGATGAATGGCTAAATGTGTGTATGTGTATATATATATGTGTGTGTGTGTATGTATGTGTATATATATGTGTGTATGTGTATATATATGTGTGTGTGTGTATGTATTCCATCATATATATAACGGAATATTACTCAGCCATCAAAAAGAATGAAATCTTGCCATTTGTCATGATGTGGATGGGACTAGAGGGTATTGTGCTAAGTGAAATAAGTCAGAGAAAGACAAGTACCATATGATCTCACTCATATTTGGAATTTAAGAAACAAAACTTGACGAACATAGGGGAAGGGGAGCTAAAAATAAGACAAAAACGGAGAAAGAGGCAAACCATAAGAGACTTAACTATAGGGAATAAACTGAGGGTTGCTGGAGGAGAGGTGGGGGGAGTATGGGATGACTGGGTGATGAGCATTAAGGAGGGCACTTGATGAAATGAGCACTGGATGTTATATGCAACTGATGAAATTCTACCCCTGAAACTAATATATTAACTAACTTGAATTTAAATAATAATAACAAAATAATTGGAAGTGTTTTGACATTGAAATAAATGGTTCCATAAAGGAGGGAAAAAAAAAGATTCTCTCCCTCTCCTCCCTCTCTTTCTAAAAAAAACAAAACAAAAACAAAAAACTCTATATATCTATATGTAGATATATATAGATGATATATGAAATGAAAATCAAATCACTGGGCAATCTATAGTGTGTATTAATTACTTAATAATATATTTGTTGAATGAGTGCAGAAGTGAAGTTCCCTTAGGGAGGAAAAATATCAAAGTACTTATGCTTACTGCTTTTTTTTTTCTATCAAGTTTGACTTCTTAAAGCATTTGGAATAATGTTAATAATAGACCCAGGCTGTAGGTTTTGTTCTTGGTACCCTTAGCAATTTAAAGGCATGTAGATATTTAGTTGCTAAATTTACAGGAAAAAGCATTACCTTTTGTTACTTAAACATATGAAAGTAAGCCTGTGATTTTATCGTGTATAATAAAAATGTATTAATCGGTTATGTTATAAAGCAGAATTTTGCTAAAAATGGAATTTATCATGTGGTAGGTTTATCACGACTCTAGGGGGATTTGATTTTAGTCACTGGTAAATTAAAAGAACTATGGCATCATTGGTAAGAAGGTTCCATAACAGGGAGTAATAGATATTCTCTTTGCTGGGTTTATTTCTGATTCAGAGTGAGATTACTGATACCTGCACAGAGCTCACTCTCACACGAATGTCTGGCTCATCTTCATTAGAGCCAGCACGCTCTAGTTCCTTTGCAGTCAGTAGAGTATACGAAACTTCATAAAAAGAGGTCAGTTTGACAACAGTCTCATAAACTGTGTTCTCTACTTCTTTGATTCTTAAACTCTAGACCACTGAATAGGGTGTGGAATCTCCACGGTTATCCACGGGCATTATGTGCTTTGTGTATGTGATGGGGGTTCTTGTCCTGTTTCTCTTGTCAGTTAACATGTTCATCCCATTTGTGTGGCTTTTTTGGGAGCCCCTCCCTTTTTTCCCAGTGCTCCTGGTTGGGGGCCAGGAGCCACTGTGCAAGCTTCTTGAGAGTCCTGTGTTGCTGACCCTTGGAAGGTTTGGGGGGTTTGTACAGTCACAGAGGGACTTGGACAGCTGGAGGATGTTAAGGTTCTGACGTCAACTCTGGCTTCCCCGGGGTTTGGAAAGAAGGGCAGAGGCCGCCGGGGCAGATCAGGTGTTCCTGATTTTGCAACAAGGCTTCTGAATAGCCTTGTCATCTTGGGTATGTTAATTTTTCTGAGCCTTGGTTTTCTTTTATGGAAAAGTACCTTGCAAGATTATTGAAAAGTCTAACCAGTGCCGTGACGTTAGGAGGCCTCTTGAGGTGACAGGGCTGTGTCTGTTCAGTCGTGAGGAAGAGAGGGGACTGGCCAGTTCTGCCCCATCCGTGTCCACTGTAGGTTTAACCATGTGAACCCACTGTTCTCGTAAGTCAGAAAGAGTCGAATATTGACAGTTTCATATGGTTCAAGCTAATAGATTCCCTTTCCGAGTCCAAGGCGTTGATAGTTGTGGTGCCTGGAGGCTGTAGAAGTGACAGTTATGTCGATGTGGTTGTACACCTACAGATGTTATAAGTACATGGCCAATACTATGTTTTAAGAGGGAAAAAAAAAGCTGAAAATAGCAAAATGATCCCCTCAGAATTGGCACCATGCAAAGCCAGCGCTACTCAGTAGCCTGGAAGGTGGTGGTACGCACGTGCGTTAAAGTCACGTGAGGCTCCAGGCCTCATATTCCTGGCCCCACAGACCCACTGAGTCAGAATCTCTGGAAGGGGCCACAGAAACTGGTCGGGAAACATCCAGATTGTCTTGATGCCTGTACAAGTTGAAAGACTGTCCGTAAGAAAGTCACTGTGGCTCAGAGCCATGCCCTTTGGAGAACTTATCATATCTCTGATTAGTATTAAGAAAGCATCCAAAGATCGTCACGTGGATTTTTAGACCAAATTATTAACTGACCAAAGAGCATTTTCTTTTATGAAGCAGAGGCTTTCTGGTGTCAGAAGAGAAAGTGAATTACGAAACAAGGCATTTTATAGAAACTTGGCTGTTTTGTACCTATCTTTTAACTTGGTGACCTCTAATAAATGTGCTATCAGTCTGGAATTTTTTTGGATATAATAAGAGAATAAAGACATTTCAGGGTAATCAGAACACGATGACTTTAGATCTTCAAATTTGCAGCTTTGAGCTGCATTTTCAGATGACTCATTCATAGAAGAGGATGAGACAAGGTGGCATTGGGAATAATATTTTCCAGTACTTATTCCTTTATCTCCTGTTTATTGAAACAGGGACACTGTAGAATAATTGGTCTTAGGGGCCCCATAAGGGGGCCAAAAGCTTGGCATTTTGATTGTAGTAGTTCCTAAAAGACTCACAAACCTCAAAATGGGCATACCAGTCTGTTAAGGCACTCGAAATTTCCACCAGCTCATCATTTTGACCAAGGAAGAGAGGTGCTTGTTGAAATGTCATGTCTGGGAGAGGTGGCTCATTAAGTCATCTTAATATGACATCCTCAGCTAGCTGTCACCTTGATAAGTTGACATATCCTTAGATGTCAGATTTCTTACTCGTAAAAATGAAGACATTCGATTCAAGGATCTATAAGGTCTCTCCAATTGCTTGAAGAGTATGAGGATTGTCATCTTAGTTCATATTAATTTGTCATATAGCATGGTGTTAAGAGAGTGAGACCTGGATCAATGGGTTATTTTTGATAGATGAGGATAGGAAAAATGTCTAGAACATTGGGTCCAATCTGAGAGATCGCCGGATAGAGCATGAAGTTGCTTCTTAAAAAGAAGTTGAAGGGATGTCTGAGTGATTTTAGATGTTTCCCACATTTGCCATAGGCTGCCTCTGCACAAACGAAGCTCACTTTTTCCTCCATACTTGAGAATGTATTTGCCATTCGTAGGTGCCACCAAAGGCTATGTGGCAAGTTGGCTGAAGGCTGTGATTTTCTACTTAAATTGTGGCAACAGAGATAGGCCTTATTTCAGGGGGTTGGAATTGATAGTAATAAGTGATAGCCATGCATTGAGCACTAATTATGTGTGAGGTACCATGCTGAGAGGATATGATACTTTCAAAACCATTGCTGCACAGTAGCTAATAAAAGCTTGGATGTGAGAATTGATGAAGGCTTTGGGAGGTGAAGCTGACTCCCATTTCTAGCAAAGCCAGGTCATCTGAGCGTGGGGACATGTACGTATAGCTTCCCTCCCCATACACACAGGTGCAGAATTGCCTTTTCCTGATTTATGCTCTGATTTGATGCCATCCATCTGTATTGAGGTGTGCTCTACGCAAAAGCATTTCAAACGGAGTGTTGTGTCTGTTAGAAGGATGTTGAGTGATGTTTCAGTACGTGATATAGAATCTTTATAATGGCTGGCTGGGGAGATTCCCTTCTGGGTCTTAGTTCCAGGAAAAGGTGTGATTTTCCTATGGACTTAGTTTCTTCTTGTGTACATAGCGAATTGTTGTAACCCATCAAGTTTTCCTCTTTATGTTGGCTGTTAGAAAGCCGGATTCAAATGTGTGTTCTATCATAGTGAGAACTTGTTTGAACAGAAAACCTCAGTCAAAGCTGGCCTTCATCAAACAGGGCATTTGTTAGCTCTTGTAACAGAGAAGGTAGTGGGTAGGCACAGCTCGTCCCAGGGACTGACTCAACCCAGCCATCGGGGTTCAGAGTATTCTTCTCTAAACATCTTTCCTTTTTGTGTGAGATTTCTAAGGGGTTGTAGGCTGAAGCCTCCAGCTCCAAGCCCAGTGGGAAGAGAGATCCCCCAGAGGTACACAACACTTCTGCTAGTGGGCTCTCTGACTCAGCTCATATCTCCTGCTTCCGCCTTAACCTCCTGCTCTACTTGACCCAGCCGCCGGACCAGGCATGTGGCCAGCCTACAGGGAGCACATGGAACAAGAGTGAGGAAATGGGAGTTTTGTCCATGGAAGCACAGGTTCTGTGACCAGTTGAAGAGAGTGGTGGTGACAGAAAATAAATGAGTTCCACATCTTAACATCTGAGTCAGTGTTTCAAATGCAACTTGGGTGTGTGTGCGTTTCTTTTACTTCCTAGTGACACCACAGAGCATATTCAAAGCTCACTGAAAGTGAAGAATACAGGAGTAGGAAGATGATAAGGAGGTTATTATGGCCTACTATAGTACTTCTCCAACTTATTTTTTAAAGCATCAGAATATTTTCATTAAGTAAAATTTTACACAGGTGAAAAAGCATAAAAAAATATTTGGGTTAAACAAAATTTTATGTGGGAAGATTAAATTGAAGGACTCTCCAAATTCAAAAAAAAAAAAAAAGGTATAATGGTTAGCTTTTGCTGTATAACAAAGCTCCCTGAGACTTGGTGGCTTAAAACAACTATTTTCTATTTTTCATATTTTATTGGGGGGGTGTCTGCTGATCTAGGCTGGGGTTGGCATACTTTATGTGTATGTCTTTACTTAGCTGATCTTGGCTGGGCTGTCTCGATAGTTTGGGGTTAGTTGGTTGTAGACTGCTATAGGAGAGCCTTGGCTGGGAGCTGCTCTCTCTTCTGTGTACTCCTTTCTTCTCCAGTAGGCAGTTTCCAAAGACAGCAGAGGCTGCTAAGGCTTATGCTTGGGAAGGGCACCTCATCACTTTCGCCTTGTTCTTTAGGTCAAAGCCAGTTCACAAAGCCAGCCTAGAACAAGGGTAGGGAAGTAGACCTCACCCCTTGGTTCGTGGGGCAGTAAGACCACACTGTAAATAGTGTAGATACAAGGAGAGGTGGAGAATTAGGGCCCACATAGGGTCTGCCAGGCCCCAGTGCCAGTGCTCTGAGATACCTCTGCTTTGCAGGACGTAGTTGGGAAATCACTGGCAGCATGAGAAACGGGAATTTAAGATGGAAAGTTCTGTATTCAAGGGTCCACCCTGACCCTGTCATGTGAAAGGGAAGCTATTTAACCTCAGTGATCTCAGTTCCTTATCTGTAATTAGGGTCATTCAATGGCATTCTGATTCATAGGTTTGCCTCAGAGATCAAATACGATAATGGACTGTATAAAAGGTAACTTTTACAAACTGTTGTGCCTCTGGGTGTATTCTGAAGGTGATTATAGCCGGATTAAGCCTGAGCTCTCATCCCATCAGTCGTGAAAGTCACATTGCCTCTCGGAGCTGGTTTCTTTTTCTGTAAAGAGGGAATGATGTCTGCCTCCTCGGTCATCCCATGGAAAACATAGTGCCTGGTCTGTAAGAGCTGCTGTCATTGTTCTTAGAGCCCTATGACCACAGAATAACCTTGAGTCATTGCCTATGTGTTTCCTTTCTGTCTGCAAACCCCAGAGGGTGTGGTTCCCCCCCCCCCCCCCCCCCCCCCCCCCCCCCCGTCCCCTCGCCCCGCCCCAGGTTTTCTTCCATTTGTAATCCAACTCATAAACTTGCTGTCATTTCCTCTGGCTTCCCAAGGGCAAGGGCAAAGGAAATATGAACATCACACGCTAACTACGTGTGGGCCCTTTACATGGTATTTACTACCAAAGCAGTCCTATAAGGTGAAAATGGTAGCACTGTCATTTTATGGTTTATGGAACTGAGGCCCCAACACATTTTAAGTGTTGCACAGACAGTAGGTAGAGCACTTAATGGACCCCAAAGTGCTCCATTCCTCCAGTGCCTCTTAAGCCAAAGCCTGTGCTCCTGTCCCCACCTGTTGGGCCCAAAGCACATGTCATCATTTCCAAGTATACTTAATTGATTTGGTACAATTTCTCATTTTGATGGTAAAAACGATTGTAAAGTTGGCTTAGTTCGCAGTTGCTGTTTTACAGCTCTCTGAAATAGTAAATTAGAAGGAAAAGTACTTACCTTCTAAGTAACTTGAATGAAACTAATTGATTAGAGACATTATCTGTATCTTTTCACCAGCAGAGGAGGGCAGAATGTTGTCTTCTCTGGGGTTTCAGATCCTCTGAATTATATTTTTATAATTTCTTGTGTTTAACATCTGGATATCTGATTGTGGGGAGAAGTGTAAAATCCTTTGTAAATCTCTTACCTGTGTGTGTTAGTGGTCTCAGGGGCAAAGTGCCACTGAGGTCAGTGGCAATTTATTTTTAGACCTTTCCCTTCAGGTGGAGGTGGGCTGGCACTTGGAGATTGATGTTAATTACCTTCTGCAGAACAAATTGCATTTTGAGGTTGGACAAAGACAAAGGAAGCAAGTAGATCCAGATTTGAAGGATTTAAAACAATCTAGTGAGTTGGGTCTTACTGTAGTCACCATGGGAAAGAACTATTTGGTATATAATAGTTTACTTTGATTATGTGCTTTGCTTAAATCACCTTTTTTTTTTTTTTACAACATCATTAGGGACAATTACACCAAAATAAAGTAAAATAAGTAAATATTAAGAGAATATTAACATCTTTCACAGTGATTTAAAAAAATTAGGGATTTAGATTTTTTGCCAAAATCATATAAGAGATTTTGATCATTGTCAACAGATGCATATTTACTTTATTTTATTTTATTCTTATTTTGGAAAGATTTCTGAGCAGCTGGAGGTAAAATGAGGTGGTTCGTTCATTGTTAAGGATGAGGGAGATTCCGGGAATGGACGTTGGGGTTCTGATGTTTGCCTCTGCTCTCCTATGGCCTGTGATTTGGGCCGGGTCTCCTCTTTGTGACTGAAGTCACAGAAGAATACAATGGATATTAAAATAACTACGGTGCAGTCCCCGCCACGGTAAGCTGCCTTTGCCAAGGCACAGCCTCGGTTGGCTTGGCTTCTCAGAGCTTCATCTGGAGTTGGGAAGTTCTGCGGAGCTGACCTGTGTTCCTCCTCCTGCTCAGCCTGCTTTTAGTAAAAATGAAAACGCTACCCGCACCCGGTGATTGTTCTCTGTCTCTTTATACATAGGAAATTGCTATCAAGTTGGCTTTTTTTTTTTTTTTTTCTCTTGGGATGCTTTCTGAATGCATATTGTTTCTCCCGTGCTGGACCCAAGGTTATTCTTTCATGCGTCAGTTCTATAGATTAAAATTGAGCACAGAGGTGAGAAATCCTCAAAAACGGGAGGAATAGTCAAGAGGTGTTTGCAGGGCATATTCTTTTCCAAAGCATAAATAATATATAAATCGTTACCTAGGACTGAGGGTGAGGTGAGGCAGGAGAAGTCCTCCTGCCATAGTGAAGGGCTGTGGCTCCTGCGGCAGAGGACTCGTGGGTGAACTCGGTGCTGAGGCCCTGGGGGTGAGCATGTGCTGGGTACTGTGTTCAAGAAGACGGTTGGCTCACAGCAGCTTACAGAACAACTCGAGGGGCGCACACATAAGCTGAAGGCGGGCCTGGCGAGGGAGCCTGCAGCCCAGTGTGCAGGAAGGAAGAATTTCGAGGGAGGGCGCCCCAGTGGTCGGCTCAGAGGTGTGGGGTTGCAGCTTGCCTGTGGTTAAATAAGGCGCTGTCCATGAGGCCCGGGTACTGTCAGAGGGAAGGGAGAGGAGAGACCTTGAAAAAAAGTGTTTTGAGGTTTTTTTTCCCTCTTAACATGGGACATCTTCTAAGCAAGTGAGTTCTCTTTTTAAATTGAAGTATAATTGACATACACTATTTCAT
The DNA here is from genome assembly GCF_023065955.2 of Ursus arctos. Classification (NCBI taxonomy): domain Eukaryota; kingdom Metazoa; phylum Chordata; class Mammalia; order Carnivora; family Ursidae; genus Ursus; species Ursus arctos. The sequence continues at coordinate 54,561,121 of NW_026622841.1, forward strand.
TAGTTTCAGGTGTACAGTGTGTAGTGATATGACATTTATATACATCATGAAATGATTATAAGGGGTCTAGTTATCATCTGCAAATGAGTTTTTGAGGTAATGGTCATCTACTTAGAGTAGATGTAGAAGGGAAGAAGCCTGGGAAATTGGAAAGGAGAACAAACTTGTGTGTGTGTGTTTTTTTTTTCCTCTCTCTTTTAATTAGAAGATCATGTTGTTGGTGACTTGGCATTTTTCCCTTCTGTCTCCATGCAGTAGGTCTTAATTGCTGCTGTATTTAAGGATGAGTTTGTATAGGATGGGCATTTGGCCAGAAGTTGGAAAAGTGTGAGGTATAAGGGAAGGTTCAGGAATCAAAAATTTGGCTTCTCTTTTATTCCCATGCCTGATAGCATGGTCCTAGGCTTTCTCTTTTTCTCCATTCCTTCGTTCCCAACCTCCATCTTCATCTCATGTAGTAGGTGGGTTTTAAAAGACAGTGGTGAAGTAAAGAGGTATCCGTCCCACTGGACCATCACCACTCTTACTGTAGTTGAATTATCAGAGACAGGTCCTTGGCATCCTGAAGGGTAGAAGATAGGTGGCTAGCATAGTGAATATTGATAGAAATAGAAATGGTAAGTGGACGTGTAACCACTACCATGTCTGTGTCAGGCACTGGTTGCTGCTTTATCTACTTTACTTCTAATCAGCACAGCAGCACTTACGGGTGGAAGTATTATAATAGAACAAAAGGGCAGGTAAGGCTTATTGAATACTTAAAATGTCTAGGCATTATTTTCTGTCATTTTTAAAATATATATTACCTGATTTAATACTGATAACCACCTAAGTTACCCTAACCATTTTCTAAGCCAGGAAATAAGCTCAGAGGCTAAGCAAAGTGACCAAGCTCAGACATGTCGCAAGGGGGAAGCTAAGGTTTTTCCTTGATCAGCAGGTGAGCCACCATGCCTGCCAGGTCTTTATATCAGACACAGTTAGAAGCACTCTACACCCACCCTGAGCTTGACATGCTTCTGTTTCAAGACCCAGGGTAGGCGGGTGGACGCCGTAGATGTACAGGGCATTGGGCCCTGAATAACAGGGTGCATGAACAGAGGAGAGCGCCAAGTCTTGGGACACTTAGGCTGGTCTTTTTTGTTTTGGAGAATGACCCACACCAGAGTCAACGGATGGGTTTACTCATTCTGGAGACTCTATTTTAACATAACCAACAAACTGTTAAGAGTCAGGAACAAAATAAGGGATAGGTACTGCTTCTTGAGATCTTGCTCTAGAGAAATGGTTTTTCTGAGCCAGGGGCCAGTGCTGGTAAGTTCCCAGATCTGTCGGCCATTGATAGATAGTCTTCTAGCCTCCTGACTTATGCTTGTGTATCCAGTCAAAGAATTTTAAAAAATTGGTCACTTCCTTGAACACTGGTAAGGTCACTTCTGAAATTTTGTGTCGTAAATTTATACAGTTGAGAAGGAGGGAATTTATGCTGTACAGTAAATACTGACATTTTAAGATAAAACTTGCAACAGTCTTTTAAAGGCATCCTTCAGAAACAACATCTAAATACCAAAAAAGATTCGAGTCTTTCCATTGTCCATTTAAAAATACATGAACAAGCTTGTATTTAATTGAGAGAAATTTTATATGCTTAATTTTTCTTCTTAAACCGCTATTTACATTTTATTTCCTCATAGAATCTTATCCCATTACAACATGTTTAAGCTTGACAGTCTTTTAGTGATTACTTATCAAACTTCTCTGCAGCAAAAATGTGTATAAATTGAGATTTTAATTCTATCTTTAATTTTATGGGACCGTAAAGCACTAAGTGCTAAATTTTATCTAGTTGGATCATCACTCAAATTATTTGTATACAATTGAATCATGGTTAAAATTTATTGGAGTAGTATTTCAGATATCAGCTGGGCTTTAGAAAAATTAGTTCACGCATCTGTGGATAGACCTTATGACATTACTTACTGCTCAGTAGTGTTAAACCCAAATTCTGTTTCCACATTTTGTTTTTATAAATCAGTGTTGAGAAATTTGTTCATATAATTAGGTAGACAGGACCAGAGAATTTTTGTCATACCAGTGCCACTTTGAATTCTTTTCAAGTTACATGCCAAGATTTGTACTGAGTTCTAGCCTTAGAAATTATTCGTAATGACCAGTTTGATAAGTTTCATTCTTGAAAATGCTCAAAGCCAAAAATTGGAAACCAACTAGTTTGTAAAGACTTTGCTGTCCAGTCACGCACCTTCTTGTTTGCTGGGGAGTAGTCCAAGCAGACTGTGTAAACCAAGATTCATCAATGCCTGTTAATGACACCTGTTATTTTTAACTTAAAGGCACCTTGTTTAACCGAGAAATACAGAGATATCCAGAAATTATTGTGAAAACAAAAATATTAACTTTAATATACTTTAGCCAATGTATGTTTTAAATATACATCTGTATACATTTATATACCTTGCGTATACATATATACACATATACATATATACATACATATACATATCTATATACATTTTTCTTAAACCTCAGAGATGAAGATTCAGGCTAATCACTGAATGAAAAATATCTAAGGTATGGTTTGGTTAGCATAGCAGTCCTCCTCAAAGCTGTCAGTCACATCAGCTTTACTTTCTAGGAGAAAAGGTCTAACTTAGTTGTTAATTTCAAATAAGTATTAATTTGCATTTTGACGACAAATTTTAAAAAGTGAAAAGAAATGATATGGCAGATTATTAAAAGCAGGTTAGTCAAGTTTAAAATGATGCAGATGTAATGGAATTAATTATATTTTATATTAAGTTCCTTAAATGATGGCAAATTTATTCTGTTTCTCATTAATTTATAGGAATGTAATATAATGGGCACCTAAAATTCTGAGGTATTATAAAGTGAGGATTATAATGAAAAAGCATGCTGTTTTTCTGGTAAATATGTGAATGTATGTGTTGAACTGTGGTGTTTGACTTCTGGGAATAATTAAAAAAGAATCATGGGCATACTTTCAGAAATAAGTATATTAGTTTCTAAAGATAGCAGAACCCAACTTTTCCCATGTCTTTAACAAGAGCAGTATATGCTACTCAAAATAAACTGGCTCAGCAGAGAATTGACATAGCACGTTTTTGTTAACATGAGATAGAAAATAGTAAATATTTTACAAGATGAGCATTGAATTGACTTTCATTGACCGATTACTTCATAAATGAATGTCTGATAAAGTGGATTTTAATTATATTACTGTAAAATGCACACTGAATCTAAACTAAATCTCATGTATTTTTCTTTGTGAATTTTTCCTGTATAATTTGAAAATTTTGGAAAGCATTGCAATTCTGTTTCAAAGAATCAGTGTCAGGAACATACATACTTTCGGTTGTTTGAAGGTTCTTTTATTTCCAGCTAATGTCCTGTTGTTGAGTGTGAGTATAAAAAGAATTATTACATTTAGGTACATTTAAAGGTAGTGTTTTTGCATTTAATATTTGCCGATGTTACTCTTTTTATAATTTCACCAGTTTCTCAGCTGTGAAATGAGTTCTTTACAGTCAAGGGAAGGAAGGTGTGTGGTGGTTAACTTGTGTAATATATCTGATTTTATAACATTCCACAAGGGCTAAAATATTCTATCTCTAGTACATTGTTTTACCCTTAAATGAAATATGGATATGACAGGGAAAGACACGAAACCCCACAGTGAGTGTCTGGCGTTTGATAAATCATTAAAGAACGCTTCCTTGAGAGCAATAGCTCACATTGTGTCTTTGATGCCGTGGATGCTTTTACACTCGAGAGGTGCACCCTCCTTTGTAAGGTGTGAGGTCTGTTGAGAAAGGGCAGACAGGAAAGGCAGAGCTATCTGAAGCTAGGATGGAAATCGGTGTCCTTTCCCCTGTAGGCGATGTGCATCCCTTAATTTTCTTGTGGCTGCAGAGATCTCCTGCTTTGTGACTCTGTTGGGACTTCTACTCCAGCCATGGAACTGATGGGGCAGGCCCCTATGGCTCAGGGTCTGTAGTCTTTTTCTTTCCAGATGGAGACCTAATTAAAAAAAAAAAAGTTAATTTTTTTAGAGCAGTTTTAAGTTCACAGCAGAATTATTAAGAAGAAGGTACCAGAGATTTCCCACATGCCCCTGCCCCTACACAGGCATAGTCTCCCTCATTATCAACATCCCCCACCATTTGGAACATTTGTTACAATCGATGAACCTGTCCTGACACATCGTTCTCACTTGAAGTCCAGAGTGTACATTAGAGTACTCTCTTAGTGTTGTACATTCTGTGGGTTTGGACAAATGTATGATGACGTCTATCCACCATTATAGTGTCATATGGAGTATTTTCAATGCCCAAGAAAATCCTCTGTGCTCAGCCTTTTTTTTTTTTAATGTTTTTTTATTATATTATGTTAGTCACCATACAATACATCCCTGGTTTCCGATGTAAACCTCGATGATTCATTAGTTGCGTATAACACCCAGTGCACCATGCAATATGTGCCCTCCTTACTACCCATCACCAGTCTATCCCATTCCCCCATCCCCTCCCCTCTGAAGCCCTCAGTTTGTTTCTCAGAGTCCATAGTCTCTCATGCTTCATTCCCCCTTCTGATTACCCCCCTTTCTTTATCCCTTTCTTCCCCTACCGATCTTCCTAGTTCTTATGTTCCATAGATGAGAGAAATCATATGATAATTGTCTTTCTCTGCTTGACTTATTTCACTTAGCGTTATCTCCTCCAGTGCCGTCCATGTTGCAGCAAACGTGCTCAGCCTTTTAACCCTCCCCTCTCCCCCAACACTAAAAGGCTAAAGCCAGTGACCTCTGGTTTATGATAACTCCATTCTGGTCTTAACTTAGTCTGTGACTTTGACATGTATTTTCTGCCTCTCTGTTTCAACTACCCCTTCTGAAGTCGAAACAGATCATCATGACTTAAAATAATTTAGATGTTAGGACTTCGGTTTTTGAGTCATTAATAATTGCATGAAAACCAAACAATGGAATGAACTCCTCGTTTGCCCTGAAAGAATCAATTTGACCTGAAAGAATCTTGCAAAAGAAAAAAAAATCATTTCCCATTCTGTAACTCAGTCTTCCAGACAATTGGCACTTCCCAGCTGAATTCTCACCTTGTTTCCAGGAAGCAGACAACAGGAAGCACAGAAAGCTGTAGAGATGATTCAAACAACCTGTGGGTTGCTCCAAGGCACTTTATGATTTGAGGTTTCCCCGTACACTCAGTGTGGTCTTTCTCATGGTTTCTTTAATGGGAAGTGGGTGGCAGTTATCTTATTACATGGATCTTGAAGCACAGGTGAAATGGTTGTTCAGGCCTCAGAGAGAGCCAGAGCTCAGGCTCCCCGTGAGTTCTAAAGCGAGGCAGCCAATCTTTTGTAATGTTCTTCTTAGGAAAATGATGAAGCACATTATCCCTTTACTAATATTCAGTCAAATTTCTCCCTTAAATTTCTTCAGACAATACAACACCAGCATCTTATCAGCATTTTAGCAATTTTCACACATAAGGATATTTATAATGTGATTTGAGTGGGACTGAAAAAGATGGCGAGATGGTGGGTTATCCAAGGGTCAGCCCGTTGGCCTGTGGTTGTTTGCAGAGTGATGGGGCCTGTGCGGGAGCGTGTGCACACCTGCAGTATGGAAAGGGATGCAAAAAGAATGGGGCTTTATAAAATATGATAAATCTATACTAATGAAATAAAAGTGGACGTGTACAGAAAATCCCCTGCAAGAATATTCACTAAGGCATTTTTCTACAGTAGTGAAAAATGGGAAGAATTTGAATATCCCACAGTAGGGAGTGGGTTAAATCACAGTATATGCATGTAATAGAATGCCAAGCAGCCACCAAGAATCATGAGAATGAATATTTATTTAAGGATGTCAGATGATCACAACATAGGGATATGGGACAAAAACAGGTGACAAAATTGTGTATAGGAGAATGCCAATCTTATTTAATGATTTTGAAATGTTTATTAAAGTCTATGGAAATATATAAAATAGAAGCCAAAATATTAATAGTTGTTATTTCTAGATAGTGGATTTATTAATATTTTTGCTTTCTTTTAACTTTTCTGCATTTGTCAGATTTCCTTCTATGTGTTCATATATCCATCTTATGATGAAAGTGACTTAAAGTAGTGATTATATAGGAGTCGAATCTATGAGTATTTAGCTCGGTAAAGATCTGTGATGATTTTGTGAGTATGAACTACCAAAGTGATGATCCCTCCACTTCTAGCTACCGAATAGGAAAAGAGGAAAATTCTTAGATGGCACAATTTACCTCCATTTTTCTTTGCTCTGAAAGGTGTAAAGCACAAAACATAGAAATGTAGATGTGAAAACACATGCACCACAGTGTGATTTTTTTAAAACAGATCGTACCCTTAGCCAGTTGTCTTCTAATCCTCATTTGGCTGGCTTTTCCTCTGGAATTGTTTCTTTGCTAGAGTGTTAATGGATTGGTTAATTTGTGAGCAACACTCCTAATTGTATTAAATCTCTACAACCTTATTAAGCATTTGTGCGGAATTAGATCAGAGAGCTTAGGGAAGCAGCGTGCCAGTGGTCGGAGGGAGGGAGGGGGGAGGGCTGAGGGAGACAAGCAAGTATGTCTGTGCTCTAATTGAGCACCCCCCTAAAAATTAAAACAACACAGATTGAAAACCCCACTGCTGAACGTTCAGAAGTATTCTAAAGCACATGAAACAGATTTCTTGCTGTATGTTTAAATACCAGTTTAACACAGAGAGAGAGACAGACAGACACTGGGAGACGGAGAGCCAACTTGTTTTTATTTAGATCTGTTAGGATTTACTTTATTTGGGGGAAAAGAATGAGCAAGAATTAACAAAGATCTCAGGTGAGCTAGATTTTAATTCTGGGGGCCTGTGTTTATATTTAGACACCAGGCTACAGGTATTTGTGCTTAGAGAAACAATGTCAGAAAATATAATTGGACCTTGTCTATTTTGAAAACTAAAACTAACTGCCTGAAATAAACTGATTGTTAAAAGCCATGGCTGGCAGCTGCTTTCTTCTGCAAGCAGTGGGGACTGGGAGAGTGGATGAGGAGGCATTAACACTGACCTCTGGGAGCTCCGTGTGTCCCATTGCTTATACATACCTACTGGTGTTCCTTTCCCAAAAAAGTTGACTTTTTTCTTTACTCAACATTATTGCAACCACAATGGAGCTGGAAGTAAGGAATTTCAGCAGCCTGTGGTTTGATTTAAAGTTACTGATTCCTTGTGTTGAGTATTTTAGCACCCTCAAAGTAAGAAATACTGATATACCATTAAGGATAAAAAAACCATTCAAGCCTTGAAGCACTCAGAATCTTTACTTTCTTAATAGTTCCACTATGCCTCACTAAGAGTGTTTTTCTTGTGTTCATTGTTGTTTTAGATCATACAGTTCCGTGGGTTTTTAGGGTCACCTGGGAAATAGAAAAACAAAGACTACGAGTAATTTTTGAAGTTTCACGTAATCATGTTTGTGCAAGCAACATGGGCTTGAAGGGTAAGTAAGATAGAACAATAAGGAAAGAGAGGAGTAGGTGATATTGCCTTCTCTACTCTCAGGGAGCGCCGCCACATCAGGAAATCTATGGAGATGTCCCAAGGGTGTCCCCCAACACTTTCCTGTCCTCTTCCAGGTAGGGTCTGCTGCTTCTGCTGCCTCAAAAGCTGTGGGAGGGGGGGCATGCCCCTTATTGCCACCAGTCTAGTGGTCTGGCTTCTCTCTGTTTCCAGCTACATTTTCCCACCTGTTCTAGACATTTCCTGCTTCCGAGCTGGCAGGCTGCTGCCCTCCTGGGGGGGGGAGCCCCACAGCCGGTTCCTGGCTCACAGCTCCCTGCACTGGTTCAGCGGCATTGGCGGCAGCTCTTTACTTAGTAGCCCCTGCTCTGGGGCTCTTGGCGAATTGGCCTGACCTTTATAGGCAACAGGGTCCTAGAATGGCGGAGCCTAAAGACTGGAGTACGTTAGAAAAAAGGGGTTTAATTAACAAATACAAAGATGGTATTGTGTGTGTGTGTGTGTGTGTGTGTGTGTGTGTGTGTATGGGTGCATGGGTGCGTGCTGGGCAAAGGGAATTGAAATGAGAAGATAAAATTGCCCTTTGCTTTGGAGCCTTCCATAGGGGGTCGAGAAAGCACTCTGAGGTGGCTTTGCATATTTGTGAGATGGGAAAAAAGAATATGGCTTTCATTATAACCTGGGCTTGAACATTTTCTAGACAGATGCGGCAAGTTCCTTCTGTTCCTTTCAGATTTTGTAGGTCCTTGTAATGATGTAAACACATTTCACATCATTTTTCAGTTGGTTAAATATATAGGATGCTTCCTGGAATAAAATGTGTGGCAAGGAAAGTGCAAACTGACTGCTTAGTTAATAATTGCTGGTGTGGAGTGTTCTGTTACTTTGCTTTTTTCCCCTAATTGGTTGAGTATTAATAAACTCATGGTTTGTTTCAAGGGCACAGCTAGTTTTTAATGGTCTTACAGAAATTTCAGGAAGAAAGCTAAAGAATTAACATAATAAATAATTATTGCTTCCAGAGTTTTTTGTTGTTAAGATAATAAAATGTTAAAAAGCAAGCCACTTGAGCGGAAAGTAATTGCCCTGACAAGCACCACATAGGCGGCATTCACAATGAAGCAGCCCTTCCCTCAATGTCAGCCAGATTTGCGTCCCACGTAAACGTTTCCTCACATTATGGAAATGTACTTTTCCTATCAACAGCGGAGAATGAAACTCCAGGCTTCTAATTAATCTTGGCTGACGTTTGATTTCATACCCAAGTTGAAGGCAAGAGGCAGTGGGTCTTCCCCACCCCCACCACCATGTTCATGACCACAGGCAAATCTCTCCATTAATGTCAAATTGCATCTGTGTGTCTCATTGTCACTGCCACATGTCAGTCATTAATGCATTAGCAATCACTTACGTCCACTTTCTACCCACTCGTTCCCTGCTGGAGGAAACAGCATTGCGGGAATTTTACTCTGCAAGCCTTTAACCTTGAACCTCTGTATTAATGACATAAAGAGCTTACTCAGATGTAGTGCTTCACACATTATAAGTTGCTTGTGTCTCTTCTGCCGGTTGTGAATCTTAATGGCTTGGTGAGGAAGGCCATAATACTCGAAAATCTTGGACACCAAAATTCAGAAAACCTGCGTCGCTTACCTAGGGATTGGTGGTAGGAGAGTGGAGGAGCTGGGATTTGAACCCAGAACTTCTTCAGTCAGACATACTAATCATTTTCCTTTTTCGAGAGCTCCTTGAGGGTAGAATTAGGTCTTAACTTTGTCTCTCTATAACACCCCTCCCACCTCTTCCTCAGTTTACTCCTGTGGATGTTAGGGAAGTAACAGACACTTTTGATTGGCAAAAGCAAAAAAATAAAAATCAAATGTATAAGAAGAGATAGTGAAATCAGTTTCATTTAATGTATCTGAAGTGAGGCGTAAAAGGATAAGAGAAGTAGTAACACAAGAATGAAACAGGAAGGTGGACACCATTAGATACCGATTTGAAGCTGCCTGCAGTCATGGGAAGAGGGAAATAGTATTCCCGGCTCCTTGGTTTCCATCGAAGGCTCTCTGTCAGCAGGTTGAGTGACGTAATGGGGGGTGTTCTGCTCATGAACAGCTTCGGTGTCATTGTAGCAGCAAAATGTCTGCAGCTCTTTTCTTTTTTCAACCTGACCTCCAAATTGAAGGAATAACTTGAAAACGAGTCCGGGAAGACAACTCTATGGGAGCAAAGATGTTGTAGAGCTGATTTGATTCAAGGACAGAGATCAGGATACATACCTTGCAGAGTGAAAAAAAAAATGGCTTGTTTCTCAAATTATCTTCCAAAAATGGCTTGTTTCTCAAATTATCTTCCTTGAAGCCCATTTCTCTGCACTGCATTTTGACAGTCAAGGGCACAGCAGTACTGTCGCAGTGCTTGGAGTTCTAGGGTCTTTCCACTGTCTGAATGGCTTATCTGAGGACATCAGCCAGGCTGGACGTGGGCAGGAGCCAGGGTTCTCTTCAGGCGCAGGCAGGTCTTCGTTGTGATCCCAGAGCGCCCCACGATGATGATGGCAGAGGTGGTTTTTGCCTGGAGGAGTTTGGAGCAGGTGGTACCCAGGCAGTCACCATGGCTGTTAGGAAAACCTCAGGAAGATGCCCATCACGTCTCAAAATCGAAGCCACATCAGTGCCTTCCTGATGTGCTTCTGAGGAGGAATTGGCTGCCAAGGGCCCCTTTAGGAGTGAAACAGATTGACCTGAGTATGCAATGGCTTTTTTATTGGCTACTTAAGTGTTGGGGAATGTCTATCAAGCAGTGATTTCTGTTCTGGTCTAGTTAACGTTCATCTGCTTTTGGGGGGGAGCAGTAATTAAGTGAAGGAACATCAGTTTACAATAGAGTCATCCTAGGAGAAGGTAGCAGGGCAAGGGAGGTCCTGGCATGTCAAAGACGTTTTATACAGTCTCAGGCGGTTACATTAATAGAAGAACACGGTGGCATAGATACTTCAATAACAATTGCTCCATCCGCAGTTTTAAACATGATTACTGTCAGGAACAGATGGAGATCTTCGCCTGCCTAATGAATACTTCCGGTCCCATATTCAGGTGTTTGTCCTGCTCTGCTGTTCATCTGTGAATATTTGGTTATGGTGTCTGTACATCTTCTGTCCTGAGGCCCCATGAGGCTGAAGCAGTATAGTCTTCACTTATCAAGATAATAATAAAACATTTCCATAGTGTTTTGCAGTTTTTATTTTTTCCTCTCAAAAAATTAATTCTGTCCTAAAAAAAAAAAAAATACCATGAGATTGGTAATAGCACTCGCATTTTAGAAATAGGGAAATATACTTAGGCCTGGCATGGCTAGTAACTAGCAGAGCCCAGGATGTGAACACTGACCTTTGGGGTCCACATCCAATATTCTTCCTATGGCCCCGCAGCAACTCCTATCTGGACTAGCAACATGTGATTCTTAATGCCTGTTCCCCATTTGGCCTGGAGCAAGAGAGGAGTGTGTTTCTTTGATGAAGCTTATCTTAACTCATGAGAAAACTTGGGACCTAATTATCCTTATGCAATCTCTCAGTCTTCTCATACCCAGAACTCTGTGACTTTTACTTACCTGTAATTTTAGTCCCTGAATGCTAATACTGTGCTAGGTAGTGGGGATCAAGGGGCAAGCAAATAGGCCTGGTCTTGTTGCCCTCATGGGCTTGCACTTTAGTGGAGGGGGCAAACAAGTACAGGTCAAATGACATAGAAAGATGGTTGGTACAAAGAAAGTTGCCCATAAACTGGGAGCTTATACAGTGGGGAAGGCTTGAGCTAATCATGGAAGGCTTCCTTAAAGAAGTGACTTTTGCAGTGATCATTCTTGTTGATAGTGACAGTGTATCAAAGAAAACATCACAGAAGAATTTCCCCCAGTTGTCTGTTTGATAGAGACTAGGAGAATAAATACTCATGTGTTAAAATGTCAAAATCAACTTTTTACTTTTAAAGGATTAAAGATACTGAAATGGAGACCCCAAAGTGAACAAAACAAATTAAAATGTAATAAATTAGTTTTAGAGTTACTTTTTTAAAATATTGTATTTTCGGGGCACCTGGGTGGCACAGCAGTTAAGCGTCTGCCTTCGGCTCAGGGCGTGATGCCAGCGTTATGGGATAGGGCCCCACATCAGGCTCCTCCCCTATGAGCCTGCTTCTTCCTCTCCCACTCCCCCTGCTTATGTTCCCTCTCTCGCTGGCTGTTTCTATGTCTGTCAAATAAATAAATAAAATCTTTAAAAAAATATATTGTATTTTCTTTCTAGATTTCCAGTTATTGAATACTTTTTCACTAAATATTTAACCCCAAGTTGGGACTAAATATATAAACTTGATACTTAAAATGGGTGGGTTTGTTAAAAAAAAAAAACCTGATAAATGTTGCACACTTAAAATCCCATTTTCCAGTTTTAGCAAATTACCTAATTTTTCTTATTTTGGAGATAACCACTAGATTTTGGATTATTTATGTTTTTTCTATCCATATACTTTTTTCAAGGTATTATGTCCTCTCCCCAGTTAAATAGGAGGGTGCTCCTTAATCATTCCAGTGAAGATTTTTGCCGTGGAGGTGCTTAGTTTATAATTAATTGTTTTTAATTAAATGTGATCATTCTGTGTTCCTAATGCCTAGAATGGTGTGTGGCACCTGTCAGCCACTCATTTCTTCAATAAGTTTCATAAGTTTCATAAGTTACAGCATTGTGTACCTTACCTTTTACCTTAAAACCTCGTTAGTGGAAATTCCATATGTAGGTAGCCTTTTAAATGAATTTGGACATATATTTTGAATTCACATCTTCTAGGAATATTTTAGTAGAAACATTTCTTTATAGTTATTTCTTTACTTTTTATATATTGTGTAGTTTCTTTCCCCTTAACCTCTTTTTGTTAAAAATTTATTTTTTTCATACAGCAAGTTTGGAAAACAGGAAAAATATAAAGAAAAGAATTTGTAAAGCTGTCACTCATCATTACTATATTTTAATATATTTCTTTCCTGCTTGTTTGCAATTCATGTGTGTGTTTTAAAAAATTAAAGTCATATGTATATAATTCCATGTTTTTCTTTTTTGAACTTAGTCTTAAATTCTGGCCTTAAATTAACCTTAAACAATCTTAAACTGCATTTTTCTAGATCCTTAAAATATACAAAGACATCTGAGCGCGTATTTCCTTGGCTGCATAATACTCCCTGCTATAGAAGAACATGCTTGTTATGCAACATTTCGTGGGCTGGATATTGTTTACAAGCTACAGCTATTATGCAAAATGCTAAACTGTGCTGTGATTAGCATTTTTCTACACACATCAACCTTTTGCACATGCCTTATTATTTACATAGAATAATCACCATAAATGTGTTCGTGGATTTCTGACAAACTGCCCTCCAGAACGGTTGTATCTATTTCTATTGACACCCCCAGAACACACCACAAATATTTCAGTCTTTGCCAAATTGTTTGACAAAAGATGGTGTTCCTTGGAAATGTATTGAAAAAATGAAAAAAAAATATTGTTGAAGTTTATTGGCCATTTGTGTTTATTTATTTACTTGAGCTTTGCTTTTTTTCTATTGGAATCTTCATCTTATTTATTGTTTTCTTAAAATTCTTTGTAGGAATGTCATTTACCTTTCTCTACAAAGTACAGTCAACCCTTAAACAATACAGGTTTGAACTGTGTGGGGATACTTATACACAGAATTTTTCGGTGAGTACAGTTCAGCACTGTAAATGAATTTTCTATTCCTTATGATTTTCTTATTAACATTTTCTTTTCTCTAGCCTACTTTGTTGTAAGAATATAGGGTAGAATACATATAACACGCAATATCGGTTGATCGACTTTATGTTCTCAGGAAGGCTTCTGGTCAACAGTAGGCTATTAGTAGTTAAGTTTTTGGGAAGCCAAAAGTTATACATGATTTTTGAACTGCATGGGAGGTCAGTGCCCCAACCCCCATGTCATTAAATGGTCAACTGTATCTTCCCCTATTTTTTTTTTTTTTTTTTACTTATCTTTTAATTCCTGGCATCTTCTTAACATAGAGAAGCTCAGCTGTGTGCAGGTGTGGTTAAGCGGGATGAAGAACTGCTTTGTGAGCAGCAATACAGGTCTTGGGTCACTGATGGACAGGTGCTAAGTGGGCTGGCAGAAAGCTGACTTTTCCTTTCTTGGCCATTTGCTCCATCTCAGATGTGGATGCTAATAATTTCTTCATCCATCCTCTGAATGTTGCAGTTGGAGGTAATTTTTGTCACAAATGGGCAGACTGTTGACTTATTCTAGTCAGCTGTTACGCTTTTTTTTTTTTTTGGAAAAGGCAGGTAGAATGAAATTAGACACAGAGAAGTAGTCACTGTCATAACCCAGAGGTCAGCTGAGGTTTCCTAGAAAGTTATATTTTGTGCTCAGGTTTCTTGCCGCCTCTCCCAATCTGTTGTTCACTACCCTGGCTCGTCAGGCAGGATGGGGAGGACAGTCAGAGTGGATTATGTTATGTCCAGCGTGGACCTAGGTGATGCATAATTCACGTTTCCAGTATTAGCCTGTATTACAGATTTTTTTGTAAAAATGCTAGTTTAGAAGTATGTAAGCAGTAGATTTTCTGTAAAGATTTCAGAGACCACACTATTTGAAAAAGAACGAACATTTGCAAAGAATAAAAAATGTGACGGTAGGAGAAAAGATTCTTCCCTAACATTGTCCGGATATGGGCAGTTTAGAATTATGTGTCGAAACATTTGTAAGTAACACACGTTAGTATTAATGAACACTGAAATGTTCAAAACCTATAACAATGTATTGCATTTCCCAAAGTGGGATGTTTTGTATTTCCAAAAATGGCCTTTCTAAAAAGCGCCGTTTTGAAGTTAATGAGAAGTTTTAGATACAACATTAGAGCGGATTCTTCAATAAAACAAAGGCTGGTATTTTAAGAAATTTCTACTTACATAAAACTAAAACAAAATGAAAACCTTTTGAAGTTAATCAGAATACATATTCTTTGGCATTTTTTGTGTTTGAGCCCAGAACTACCCAGAAAATCTTTGGTTTCTCGAAATTCAAAATGTTTACTGACAGCTAAGTAGTATCTTCTAGTAAACAACGTGGTTCAAAATTATGGTCCTATGTTTAACTAACTGAAATCTGAGTTAAGTGCTTGTGATTGTATTTGAACTCATACATATTCTCATAGGAATAAACACAAAGCATAATTCTGAGGTTAAGATAAATTCGTGTGGTATTCATTAAGTTATCTGTACTGATCATGTCTCTGTGTTTATGGACATCTACTCTTGCTCAAGTCAGTGCTTAGTTCTCTGGGGTGAGTCAGGAGAAATTAGGTACTCAGAATTTTCTAGAATTAAGTAACATTATCTTTTAAGCAGATGTAAAATAGTGCTAATCTTGTGTCCTTTTATAACAGGGTTACCAAGCATTGTTGAGCTTTATTGTGTTAATAGCATTGTTGATGTCAGCACTTTCTTGGGAGAAGTGTTTTTTGCTTATTCAACTTTTGCCTCTTGTTAGATTTTTTTCTGCTAAACATTTCTGTTATCTTAGATGTATTTGTTTTTTGTTGAATGACTCTTTGGTCCGAGCATCCAATTTTGAATCTTTTCTTTTTGTTTTGTTTTAAAGCAACATAGAGGAGTAAGCGAGCAACTGTGTGTCTGTTGGTAGAATAGCCTATTTACTATGATTTATGCCCACTTACTTAGCAATAAAGTCTCATTCCTGAAGGATATAAACTGTATTCCTTGTAGGGACCCTTGAATTGTTGGCACTCTATACATGTTAAAGTGTTATCAAGTTTTAGACCAAATAAAAATATTCTGTCTCATTCTAATTTTTGCCATTCCAAAACACAGCGGCCTTCTGTGGCTTGAGTAGTTCGATCGTGTTTAGAATTTCTTGGCTGCGATCTGTTTCAGAGGAGTTTAACTCAGTTATTGTTGAGGAAGGTCATTCTTCAGCCACTGCTGAGCTTTGTAAGTATGTTATTATTAAGAGCCGTTAAGGAAAAAGGAACCTTAATGTCTTGATTAGAAAATAAGATGTACTCATTATGCTTTGTTTTGAGATATGGCTAAAATACGTATTTTTAATTGCCACAGGGCAGTATTCAAACTTGAAATAAAAAATGGCTCTATACTTAGATTAAATTTGTAATTAAGAGCTGAACTGCTATAGTGAGAACATAGATTGTACTACGGAATTAATGCAAGCCTACTTAGTCTCAAATGATTCTGCAATTTGTACAATTGCAAGTTTAATAAGAAGTACTGTATGGAAATTCCACTGTCTAGTCAGGGCCCTCCCATCTTTTGCCTGGACCTTTGCTACAATGGCCCCATTTGCCACAGCAGAGTTTCTACACCCTTAGGGTTCACAGTGTCATCGGGTGGGGGTGGGGTTGCTAAAACACAGGGAGAGCTGGGCCATGCTGAGCAGTTTTGATTCAGGAGCTTGGAACAGGACCTGGGAAAATCTGGAATTTAAAAAAAGTGTTTCAGGTGCTTGTAAAGCCCTCCTGAGAGAAAGCAAAGGCCTTTTCACGGTGAAAGGCTGATTTGGTCTCCCTTCCCATCACACTTGGTGAATTTCGCGGGGCTTTCCTAAAGATGGCTGTGTTGCTCCTGATGTGCCCTTGGCGTTCACTTCCCAGCCTGTTCTCTCGCCCAGGTCCTGGTATGGAGTCCATGCCACATCCCTCCTGGCGATCTCCTCATCTTCCAAAGTTTAACTTCATGTCACTACTTCTCTGTACTATAATTTTCTACCACAGCACACCCTACTTTGGTGTGATGTCAGTTGCCCTCTTATGTGTGTTCACGTTATGCTTTAGCCAAGTCCCCTGTCCCCTTTCACACTTGTTGCAGTGGCTAGGAGCAGGACTCTGGAACTTAAGCACATGGGTTTAAACCTTGGTTCCTCCTTTCTAGCTGTTTAGTGAAGGGTAAGTTAACTAACCTGTCTGGCCCTCAGATTCCTCAAGTGCAAAACGGGAGAATAGTGGCCACCTCATTGTCTGTGGCCAGGGTGGAATGAAATAATAAATATGTAGGACTCAGGACATGGACTGTTAAGTGAGAAGCATGCAGGAAAGGTCAGACCTTGTCTTTGTCATTGTCTCTAATATTATCATTTCATCATCATCCTGCAGAGCTCTCCCAAGTCCAGAAACGTGGAGGGCAGGAATCTTGTCTTCTCTTCCATTCCTGGCACCTAACACACCACTCCCTCTGACCGTCCTGCAAATGTTGATTGCATTGAATTGAATTGCCTTTGCTTGCAAATACAGTTCCTGGCTTGGATGTCGCCAGACCTCAGTAGTCTGTGGCTCCTGAACACATGTCTTCATGACTCCTTGGAGCCTCTCTGAAGGACGTACTTTCCTTGCTCCTAAAGCAGTCTCCGTGCCAGGTCCCGCCCTGCCTCTGGGGCCTCATAAGCTACAGGGAGGAACACCTGTGGCGGGGGCTGACCAAGGGCAGTGCAGGCTGTTCGCTTCTGAATCCGGGATGTGCCGCTCGATCCCCAGACAGGTGCCTGCGGCTTCCGCGAGCAGCGCTTGTCTCTCGCGGGGCCTCCCGGTGCTGCCGCAGAGGAAACTGCTCCTTCATGTGCAGTGAGTGCTGCTTGCCTGGAACAGGCTCAGTACAGAAACCAGAGTCTGCCTGCACGTCCGGCAGAGGCAGCAGTCGTCCACGGGAGGAGAGCCTGTCAAGCTCGCCTCCGCATTGACAGAGCCT
Source organism: Ursus arctos (assembly GCF_023065955.2). Lineage (NCBI taxonomy): Eukaryota > Metazoa > Chordata > Mammalia > Carnivora > Ursidae > Ursus > Ursus arctos. The sequence goes on from NW_026622841.1 coordinate 54,578,513, forward strand.
CTGCTCCTGAGTTACGTGGCTCTGCCCTGCAAGGGAACAGATGTTACATCCCTATGTCTTGGAAGAGAGGAAACTGGCCAAAGTGTCCAAATGACCGTTTTCCAAAAATGTACAGTTTCTAAATACTTTTCCGGATCTTGGGTCCACATTTCAATCAGCTTTTCCTCCCCCTTAGCATTTTATGCAAGAAGTATAATCCTAGCTGTGGAAATTTCCCTTCCCCCTTTTATTTCTTGCTTGACAAGTCACGGCATTTTCTCGGGTGTGTTAGCTTCCTGAGGCTGCAGTAACAAATTCCCACAGATTTGGTGATGTGAAGCAACAAAAACTTATTCAGCAGGGTCATGCTCCTTCCAGAGGTCCTGGGGCATAGTCCCCTCCATGCCTGTCCCCTGGCTTCTGGTGCAGGGGCCATCCTTGGCTTGCATCCACATCGCTCCCCTCCCTGCCCACCCTTCACCTGGCCTTCTCTTCCTGTTTCTTCTTTGCAGGTCTCTCTTAAGGACCCTCATTATTGGATTTGTGGTCCACCCTGAATAATCCAGGGTTATGTTCTCATCTCAAGATCTTTAATTGTATCTGAAAAAGACCCCTTTTTTCAAGTAAGGTAATATTTACAAGTTCTGGGGATTATGATTTGATATCTTTGGGTGGCCGTTACTCAACCCAGTACATATGGGTAGTAAGAGTTTATATGATCACATGTTGCATTGTACCAATTTCATAAGCTATTTGTGCCCCTTAATTTTAAGGTAATCTGGTTGCTGCCCAGAATTTTTCATATTTAGGGAGAGAGAATAATGACAATTACAGAAACAGTCTAGTTTTTGAGCCCTTGCTGTGGGCTAAATACTGGGATACGCACAGCTCACACTGCCCTCCCATTAACCCTATTTTCCTCATGAGGTGACTGATGCATGGGGCGTTTCAGTAACTTGCTACGGTCTGCTTATCTAGTTGGTGGCCGAGGCAGCAGTGCACTCCTGCTGGCCACCTTCAGGGTCTGTGCTTTGAAAGACTGTCAGAGCTGTGGAGAGGTGGCCGCCAGTCAGGGTTTGGCAGGGGTGTTGGGGTCCTTGGTGGTAAGATCATGGACATGTTACTTCACCTCTATGAACTTACTTTTCAGGCTTGCCTGGTAAAAGGACTTTATTTTTTATTTATTTAAGATTTTATTTTTTTGACAGAGAGCATGCACACATACAAGCAGGGGGAGCAGCAGAGGGAGAGGGAGAAGCAGGCTCTCTGCTGAGCAGGGAGCCCGATGTGGAACTTGATCCCAGGACCCTGGGATCTTGACCCGAGCTGAAGGCAGATGCTAACTGACCGAGCCACCCAGGCATCCCCTAGGAGAATTATTTTGCGTCTTTCTGGACATGTCTGATTTGGATGTGAAGCTCGCTTTTGCCTCGGGGTCCTGCCTGTTAACACCTGCCAGGCCTCTGCCTGTCTGGCATTGGCGTTTGCTCCTAACCTCGCTGGGAGTCTGCGAGAGCAGCGGGAGGTCGGGTGCCCTCTGCAGGGAGAGCGTGATGGGCAGGCCCTGAGCCGGGCAGAACCTCCCGTGTCCCTCTCGCTCTGTGCTTGGCGGTAGGCTGGTCTGTTTGAGGCCTGCTCATTCTCTCTGTTCCTCCAGCTCCGTGTCTTTCAATGGCCCGTTGGTAGCTTTGGCTTTAAAATGGACAGGCCTCCTGCTCGCCGGGTTCAGAATTAGTGATTTTTATCCTCGAAGGGATCTTGCTGTGAAACACACAGTAGCCTGTTGAGTCTCTGCTAAGCCCGCGGTCTCACAATGGAGCATTGATCCCCGTGGCTGAGTGGCACCCGGACTTGTGCAGCTCAGCGGGAGCTCCGGGCAGAAAGCACTTTCAGTGGGTGTTTGGATCGGACACGTTGGCTTTAGTTTGTAGCTAAATCAGGGGCTTGCTTCCCCTTCATCTCCATTCTTTATAAGGTGGTGATTAGCTGCCTCATAGATTTTGGATGCCAGTGTAATCATTTATGAAATCATCACATTACATCAAATGTGCTGAGTTTTTTCCTCATACAAGAAGTGATTTCCAGTTGATGTATTGATCCGTGTAGTTACATGAATTGAGCCTGATCCATTTCTTCTCTTTTTTGAGATTACTGAAATTGCTTCTCTCTTGGGGAGACCGAAAAATGATCCAGGTTGCGAATGAGTTGTTCCAATTCTTTTCGTGCCGAGCAAGTCTCCATGCTAAATTTGGGACCTCAGGAGACAGATTTAGGATCTGGAGAGTTAAAAGTGAGACATGGTGGCTGCTTGGCCACAGGCCAGATGCCAGGAGGTAAGGCTGGAGGTTTGTGAAGGGGTTTGGACTTAGCGGCTGCTCTGTTAGAACAGAACAGAACAGAACAGAACACAACCAAACAAAACAACCTCAACCTGATTCAAGTAGAATATGTGCTAAACTCTAGAAAAGCAAGATTCTCTGGTGTGGGAAATCCTATGGAGTGCCTGGCTTTAATGGTAGCACCTGGAAATACTCATTTCAATTCAGATTAGTCTGAAGTAGGCTCCTTAGGGGCTACAGGGGGGAAATTTGCAAGTGGTGTTTGTTTCAGGAATGTGAAGTATTGATGGTGATGGCAAATGTATGAATATTGAAGGAGTGTGTGCACTCAGGAGGAGGAAATAAAAGGATTTAAAAATTTTATTTTGATATCACCAGGCTGTGAAATGCATGGTCTAGCAGTAACGTAAATGAATGATAGAGACAGGGGAGGGTTTGGTTCCCGAAAGACGCCCAGGTGTCCTGTTCACCTGGTGCCACGTGCATTTCCATGGGAAGATGGGAGCGGGCTCAGAGAGCGGGCACAGTTTCCTTCAGCTGGAGCTGGAAGAGTGGGATTTCTACCAATTTAGTTTTGGTTGGAATGATAAAAACAGTCCTAATGTTCTCCTACTCCTCAGCGGTATTACCCAGTAATACACATTACACAGGAACGTGTAAGTTTTCAATTTTCAATTTACGTTCCATTAAAACATTCCTAGGCTCTACGATAGAGTTTTGTCTTTTCTCTTTTGGCGCTGACACTGTGGTACAATTTGGAACACTGAGAAAAACTTCCAGTGCAACACAGATGAATTTTTAATGTGATCAGCTAAGTCATTTTTACTCACTAGACTATTAATAAATATTATATAGCCCCAAGGTTTGTGCTTCTATAAAATTTCAGTGATAATGTCTCAGAAATGAGCTGTATTCATCACCTTATTTTATTTTTTATTTTTTAGAAATCAGAAAAAATGCCCCATCCATACCACCCTCCACACGTACCTTTTTTTGGTAGTATGCTTCATAGCAACAAGTTTTAGGAAAGAAAAGATGTTCTTGCTCATAGCACATCAACATTCTTTTCTCCAGTAGAATTATGAAGGAGGCAAAGTGAAAATGAGCTTGTCGTTTCAAGACTTTGCAGTGGATCAAGCGGAATCTTCTCGGTTATTCTAAGGATTAGTTCCGTGGTTACTTTGTAGAGCTGAACTGTGTGGACGGCGTTGAGGTTAACCACGCACAGCTCATTCTGATGTCACCCCTTCTGGCAGCTTCAGTTTTGCATAGGTCGTGATGAACGGGCCTTCGTGTATCAGTTCTGAGGCCTGTGGCGGCAGCGATTTGGGGAGGAGTCTGCTGTGTTGCCAGCCCAGCCTGCCCTGTCCACGTCCCCAAGGCCTACCTGGGCACAGACAGATGTTGTGGGGTTAGTCGGTATGTTGGGGCGTCTGGTTCTCATCCTGGGATAAGCCTTTGCAAAACAGAATAGATTGGGAGAGGCTGTGGTTTGGAACCAGAGAAGTGTTTCTGGGGATGAGGAAGGCCTGGGAAATGAGGAAGGCAGGAAGTGCTTCTAGAACCCCTCCAGAACAGTCATTCCCTTCACCTGTCCTCTTGATAGAGCAAGGCAGGAAGGGGAGGGGCCCTTAGCTCCTTCCGTGACTGCAGGGTGGCCGCCTTGCTACCTACCTAGCCTTGTTGCTACACAGCTACCTGCCCTCTTTCTAGACTAAAGACTGAGACCATCCCTAAAACTCCCAAGGATGTAATGGTCTGTATTGGAGAAGACTCTTCTGGCTAATGGTGTTGAGGCTGGAGAATTCAGTGGTTGCCATTCTGAGTTCCCTGCATATAGGTGATTTAGGGAGCTTTTTGGGTCTGCACAACTGCAGGAAGAAGGGGCACTCTCACTGTGGTTGCTCCAGTATCCATCACCCTCCTTCCTTGAAGGACACAGATCAGCCTCAGGCTCTGACGTTGCATGGGTGGCTACCAGATGGGGAGAAGCCATCAGGAACATTGCTTCTCGTTCTACACCTCCCACAGATCAGATGTGGAGCTGAAGAGCTTCTCATCCTAGGATCTGGTTCCGAAGTCAACACAGAGGGTAAACATCATTTTTGATTTTTTTCCCCCATGGCTGGCTTTGAACTGTTGAGTTCACCCAAGGGCTGTGATTCCTACGTATCCTGCATGCACGCAGTCACCCATACTACGTGCTAGCAGAGTGTGATGGTATTTTGCAGGACCTACTTTGTGGAGATGAGCAAGGTAGCTCTAGTTATTTGGCTGGTTTGTATTGGTTTAACGCATGAGTTGGCTATTTGGGCTCTCCGGCCCTTCCTTATCATTCTAGTTCCTAAGCTTTTTCTCCAGACACAGCCCCTGGCTTTAGTTAAAGGGATGGGAGTTTTGTTTTGTTTTTTAAATCTTCAACCTGCCGCAAAGATGCTGGAGGAAGCTCCCTTGTTAGTTTCAGATCCCTGGATTCCCTCAGAAGCAGATTTTTCTGACCTTGGCCTTGGTGTCCCTACATATTCCCTTTCCCACCTTTTGATTGAACCTGTTCTGCTGGAGGTCCCCTAACCTGCTAGCTCCCCTGGTGGCTCTCCGAATTCTACTTCTACTCTGTCACTGACCTACCTTTCTGCTGCTTGCGGACACTCAGCTGCCTTACCTTGGGGGTTCCTAACTCACACCTGGAGTCTTCCACTTGGACTCTACCAGTGGCCTCTTGCAGGTGGAGAAGGGTCTGGCTGTGTGCCAGCCCTCGGTGCAATGTTGTACAGGTGCTACCTCATTAAATGTTCACACCAGCTCCTGAGGGGAGCTGCTGCCATTCCCACCATTTTAATGATGCAGAAACTGAGATTCAGAGCTGTAAGAAGTGTGGATATCTTACGCATGTTTCCTGCAGAAATTCTCACTGCAGCAGTTGATGCTTCCTTTCTTTGCTCGCTGCATGTGGAAGAGCCTGGAGATAAATAGTGGTGAGAGTGATGTGTTCCAGTGTGCCAGGCTGTCTCCTCGGGTGCGTCTCCCGCCTGATGGAGGCAGCCTGTCTTGGGGTTTAGACCACAGTTTACACTCTGGAGCCAGATTTCTTCTTCAAATTGTTGTGTGATGACAGGCAAATTACATAACCTCTCTGTGCCTCACAATTAGAGATATTGGGGGGCGCTGGGCTGGCTCAGTCGGTTAAGCATCTGACTCTTGATTTTGGCTCAGGTCATGATCTCAGGGTTGTGAGATGAGCCCCGTGTCATGCTTTGCGCTGGGCGTGGAGCCTGCTTAAGATTCTTTCAACAGCGCACCGCCCCCCTCCCAACCCTGAGAGTACACGTACGCTCTCTCAAAAAAAAAAAAAAAAAAAACACAATTAGAGATTAGAGATACTAGCTAAGTAAATTAAGCGTTTGAGTCCTATTCTAATAGTCTCTCACTAGAAAATGAGCTAACATCCCTTCTGCATGTAGCAGCTTGATCTGGTGGAGGCTAGGGTTGTGGGGCCTTCTCTAGGATAGCCTCTAGGCTGTGAAGTTTCAAGTTGCTGACTGCCTGCTGAATGCTAAGATGTCACTTTCCTAAAATAAGAATCCTGGATGCCATAGGTAAGCTGCCCATTCCTCTCCCTGCAGTCCTCAGAGAACTGGTCATCCTCTCTACATATAGCAAAGTCCTGTGGATGCCCCAGCAGTGCCCCCCTCCCCCCAACCACAAACATGATTTTCTACTGCCCACCACCGTCTGATATTTAATCCCAAATGGCCTCAGGGTGGAGGGGGGAGCAGCTCAGTAGTTGGCTTATCGCCCTTTCTAGCCTTACCAGCTGCCCGTGTGCTGGCCTTTTAGGGATATTGGACCCTCTTGCTCTGCAGGATCTCTCTCCCACCTGTTCCAGTAATGAATGAAACCGTCAGGCCTTCCATTCCCTTGGTAGAGAAGAGGCTCCAAAGGCCAGAGCTCCTGAGAGAGGCATCACATCAACTGATGTTCACATCAAAGGAATGGGCATCCCCTTTGCTTCTGAGTAGGGTTTTTTAGAGATGGCAGGAGAGAAGGACCATGAGAATATTGAGATGAAATGGCTGTGAGAGGCAGGGATAGTCTGGAGAGATGAAGAACCCTTTTTCCTGATTCAGGTGTTATTTCAGGCCGACAGGCTTCTGCATGCCCCTGACATCACATCCATTTACGTACAGCTTGTTTAGGGTAAGAAAGGTTTCTACTAATTTTTTACATTTCATTTTTATGAAAAATTTCAGGGTTCTTGGTAAAAGACACCCTTGTTGATCTGTGAGATTACATTAAGAGACTGCTCTGTTGGTTATCTGATTTTTTTTTCCCCCATTGAAATTCCACACTGATCTCTGGAATTAATGCCAGTGAGCTTTTGAGGTCTCTAAAAGGAAAATGGGAAGGACCTGGCTCTTTGTCACCCCCGATTAGGTGACTAAAGTTGGTGTGTGGTTATTTGGAGTCCAAATTTCCTTTGGATTTTCCATTTAACCCCCTAAGCCTTAGGAACAAAGCACTGCATTTTCCCATGTTGGGACTGTTTCCATTTTTGTGGCCCATTCTTGAGCCCTGTGGATTTGGGGATGAACTGAAGCGACTGCATTCAGCTGCCTTCAACTGTCTTGGAGGAGGTGAAAACTGTAGTCATGTTGTCTGCTCTGAAACACCTTTGAGAACTTTCAGATGAACTCTCTTGGGAAACGAGGGTAGTGGTGTGGGAGTTGGGGGCAGTCTGATTAAAGAGTAGCTTCTCCCAGTAAGAACAGATGTAGGAAGTAGAGAGCAACTCCAGCAACATCTGGAAAACTCTGAAGTGCTTACTAGTCCCCATGCACCCTGGAAAGTCAGCCTCTCAGAAGAGATGGAGGCAGATGTCAAGGTTAGCTGTCTATGATGCCCTTTGTCATTCCTGTTGTCTCCCCCAGGATATGTTTGTGCTATTATTAAGTGATTACACATACTTGTTCATTCCTTCTTAGTGTATATTTTCTGGCCAATGTCATTTAAAGCTAAAAATAATTCTGTAGTCCTTAGCGTTCTTGAGATTTTTCTGTCCTGCTCTCTTTTCTTCTTCTGCGATTTTGGTCTTCTAGAATTGTAGTGAATGTTGACCTCACATTTTATTTTCTCCTTGCTGTGAAATGATGGAAGATTCTTGATGACGAATTGAGTTCTCAGCTCACTAAGAAGCCACGACCTGTGTGGGGACCGGTGCACACGTGGGTCCTGGGCGAAGCGTTGGCTTGGAGATAGGCCTAGGCGTTCTGCTCCTCCTGCTGCCATTGGCTGCCTGTTACCTTGGGCCTCTATCTCCTCTTGCAGAGTTTCAGAATTCTTTCCTGTGGAAGGACATCGTGGGATAGCGGCACAGTCCACAAAATTGCCCCTCCCCTTCCAATAGCAGGGAAAGTCTTACCTTCAGTTTTATATGGAACCTCAGTTTAGCAAATGTATATACATGAAGCTGCTAGCCATTCTACTTCACCTTCTCTCAGTTCCTATGGTTGTCCCCCAGCCCCACCTCCAATTGAGGAAAAAAACCCATAATTTTTGATCTTTTGGAATTAGAAGACTCCCCAAGCCCCTGGAGGATTTCTGGGATTTCCGATTATTGCCCAGTTATGGCTATTAGCCTTAAGTTAGGGAAAATATTTCCTCAGAAGTAAAAAGGTAGTTTCAGGGCATTTCTAATGGTTTAGGGGAAACTGGCCTTGCCAGACGGTGAGAATTTTACTAATGATGATTGCTAAACAAAGATACTTCCCGTGTTTTTGGTGGGGAATGATGACAACTTTGTTTCCCTGGGGAGGCCCTATGCAAATGGCTTACACTTCTTTGGGAGATTGGGGGACATTTTAATGAAAGTGATAATTACAGACATCAACAGGGAGACCCATTAGACAGACATACAAGGATGTGAAAGGTGCAAGGTAATTCCGTTGGGCAGTTGGAAGGCTTGATAAAGTAAATGGTCACTTTAGGAAATGTCTCATAAAGACTCTCGAACTGAAAAATTTCTTATACTAAATTTGAAATTAGGGCAAACTGACAAGAGTGGTTTGTTTGATAGAAATTACTGGGTTTTGCACAGTTTTCCTGAATGAAGCTCTCAAGCTTGTGTTCCTGTGATAATTCTGATTTGGTGAAAGGTCGACATGATTTGTAAACTTTATCTCAATGCCTTAAAAGTGTATTTTATCAGTTATGAAGTTTTTCTAGTTTTTCTAGTTTTAAATCAGTGTTTCTTAAACCAGAAGGGTCCCCCAGAACCCTTTAGTAGGACATTTCTCTGGGTCTCTGATATCTTCAGAAGATTTCTGAGCCTTATTCAAATTTGAGAAACATGGATGTTACAGGATATAGAAGTAACTAATGCCACAGATGACGTGGATTTCTCTCTTACCTGTTCTCTGAAGACAGAGAAAGTAAAGGGAACTAATGTGCAGTGTGTGTGTGTGTGTGTGTGTGTGTGTGTGCGTGCGTGTGACAGAATGGCCTTCTGTATGCTATAATTTGCTTCTGCTCTCTCTTCTGAAGAAATGTCCAAAATGTATGTGGGACCTGTAGTTGAAGTGCTGGTCACATTGCAGTTCCCTTTAAGGACACGCGATCTTTATTCTGCTTGGAAAATCTTCACTGACTCCCTTTTCACCGCACCGGATAATTTGTGTCTAGGTTCTGGGCTTTCCTTAGACTGATTTCATCTTTCTGGTCCATTGCACTTTTCACTATGTCCCAGCTTCTCTTAACCATGCTTGTCAGGTCTGTCCTGCAAAATCACCTTGATTTTATCTACCCTGGAACCTTGGTTCATATTAAACCCCTCATTTAAAATGTCTCCACTTCCATCCATCTAAATCCCAACCATACCTTGATGTTTGCACCAGCTCGTGGCTCTCTGGTGAGTGGCAGTGAGGCTAAGATGGAATCGATGCTCATGCCAGGTCCTACAGAATTGGACCCATGAGGAGGAGACACTCCCACCACCCTTCTTGTGCCCTCACTCATTTCCATTGCCCCTTCCATTGTGACCTCAGGGGTGCTTTAATTATTTCTGTGTGGCATGGATGAGGCTGGACCTCCTCAACAAAGCTTAATGAAATAACATGCAACTAGTTAATTGGGTTAACAAAGTAGAATTTACTCAGCTTCAACTGAGAGGGTCCCGTGAAGTGTGTTTGCCTCTTCAACTCCCTCCCCCCGCCCCACTGCCATGTTTCTCCTCAAGAGAACAGGACCTAGAGAGTGACAGCCATTCCCTTCCCACCTGGCTAAGGAAAACAGCGTACTCTCTGTGATGTTACCTTTCTGCTAGTGGTTGCCACTATAATATTTTTCCTCTTTAGGGGAACTGTCACCCCAAATCCATAAGAAAAGAGCTTTGCTTATGGCCTCAGAAGACAATTTGGGGTTCTCAGACTTTGGTCTAAAACATAATCTATATGTACCTCGCTAATCTATATAGTGGGTCTCCATATAAAATTTATAAATTAAATAATTAAATGTATACATATTGGGTCTATATGTAATCTATAAATTAAGCTCTTAAGGTTTAAACACAATTTAACCCCTTTTTTTATAATAATTTTTTATTATGTTAGTCACCATACAGTATATCCCTAGTTTTTGATGTAAAGTCCCATGAGTCATTAGTTGCGTATAACACCCAGTGCTCCATGCAATGTGTGCCCTCCTTACTACCCATCACCAGCCTATCCCATTCCCCCACCCCCCTCCCCTCTGAAGCCCTCAGTTTGTTTCCTAGAGTCCACAGTCTCTCATGGTTCATTCCCCCTTCTGATTACCCCCCCCCCTTTCTTCTTCCGTTTCTTTTCCTACCCATCTTCCTAGTTCTTATGTTCCATAAATGAGTGAAACCATATGACAATTTAACCCTTAATTATATATTGTCCTACTTACTTTTGTTTCATTCAGTGGGCACTCAATCAGTAAGGCTTGCAGCTCTTGCTGACCTAACCACCTTGTCTCTTCCAAGAAGCTGAAACTCCCCTGAGAGCTGGGACCATGTTGCCCATGCAGTTATTGATCAGGAAATAAATGCCTGGTTGCTTTCAGTGCAACAAAGAGTTGATCCTATTTGATTAATCTCCTGGGATAGCAGTTTACCATTGTCAGCTCCAACAGGGCTAACCCGTAATTTTTTCACTCAAACCAGGTAGATAAATTGTAGTGTTGCTTAGGTAGAAAAGGCCCTGTCGAGTGAAAATCTGAATTTTCCCTGGTAACATTGATAACTTTATTTGGACTGCAGGTTAGTTGTTGGAAAAAAAAGAAGGCAACAACGCATGCTTTCGTGGGACTTTGCTGGATCTGGCTTGCCAGCCGTGGGTATAGCACAGTGGAGTAAAACCTCCACCCTCCCCAGAAGAGTTGAGGGTGAGAAGCAGAACCAGAGAACGTGTGTTCAGTAGATCCAAATCAAACCTACTAATTGTGCAAATGATTTAAGGGTTATTGTGGAAATTTAGTTAAACCGCCAACTCAGCGTAAAACAGCACAACATGAGGCAGAACTGGCGTTGCCATAGTAATAAAGTACACACAGGATAATGAGCCTGTGGGATATGCAAGGCAATAGTTAGAACACATCTGGAATGCCGGGTTCAGAAACAGAAAAAGATGCTACAAGTTTGATTCTGTGTGATCAAAGATCATTTCAAAGCTAAGGAACTGAAGGAATATTAAAGAACCCGGAATGTTCGTGTTTGAGGTGATTAGGATTTCTTGTAAGCTTAGAAGTAGGGAGCGAGTGATAAGTGATCCTAAAAAGAACAAAATAGCTTCTTGTTACTCTGAAGGGTTGTCTTTTTCTTTGGAGAAAATTGGACCACTTATAGGCAATTGATCCAGTTAATAATCTGAATTTTATCAAACCCAACCAAATCATCCAGATGAATGTTTCCTGCCTTCCCTGCCTAATGTGAAAGCCTAGTTCAGTGTACCTCTCATTTTTCATTTAGAAATTGTCAGCTGCTGTTGACAAACAGATAATGAGCTTGACACAGGATCAATATTGCATCAGTCGTGTTGATCCCATAGTGTGCCTTCTGCATGCATTGGCTGAAAGAATTGTTCTTCACTCCAGGGAACACATAAATAAACTCATTCTAATGACTATTTTTAGAAGTTTATTCAAATTTTTAAGAGGGATGAGCAGTTTTTCACTGTTTTGTACCCTGAAATGGGACAAAAGGCTTTAACTCTGACACTACTTGTCTGCTCCCCTTGCCAACACACAGTATTATAATAAAATTCAGTGAATGGCTTGTTTCTCCATTTTAAAATTTCAGGTTGATGTTCCAAGAGGTTAACATTGGGAATTTTAAGGAAGGTTATCTTCAAAATCCCTTGTTGCTTAACTCTGATAATTTTTCAATTTGGGGTACTGGTTTGATTTTGCTTAAAAAAAAAAAGCCTTCCTCATTTAAATACACTTAATTATAATTTCATTGTAATGATAGAGATAATTTGGGAACTCTGAGGGAGAAAAATCACTCATGCTCTTATCACTACTAGAAGCGCAGTAATTGTGAGTTACTTCCGTTCTGTTTTTTTTTTTAAATTTTTTTTAAGCATGGTTTGTTTCACATCTCTGTTCTTCCTTTTTATTTGTTCTTCATGTGCCTATTAAACACTCAGGGAGAGGATGTCCAGGGCATAGAGGAGACTCTGGCCCTGCAGATTATCTGTGACTATCCCTTCACGGATAGATAGGAGTGACTGGTTTGGTGTTGGTCAGGAGATGGTAGAGGGGGAGAAAGGCCAGCCCTTCCTCCGATGTCCCAACGGTGAGGGTGCCAACAATGCAGGACCACTAGGGCCAGGTGGCCTTCCCCAAGGAACCGTCATTGCATGAAGGATGCTCTGAAGGATGGCATTTCCTATGGCGGTGCTCTTCAGAAATTTGTTTGCGTGAAATAATCTTGACTTGTAAACTTTGCACTGTAGGCTAACACGCTACCTATATATTGATATTTTCCATATGTATGTTTTCTGTGAAAACCCTGGAGCTGCAAAACCTAGTGGGCATAGCCAGGCCTTACCATCAAACCAAGTCAGCCAAATCCAACTCAACTCTCTTCAAAAAAGATCTGACTGTTTTTCACATCATAGATGCATCTATCAGCCCTCTCATGTCTGCATTCTGATTCTGAGACAGGAAAGGAGGATGTGGGCGCCTGGGTGGCTCAATTGGTTAAGCGTCTGCGTTTGGCTCAGGTCATGATCTCAGGGTCCTGGATGGAGCCCTGTGTTGGGCTCCCTGTTCAGGGGGGAGCCTGCCTCTCCCTCTCCCCCTGCCCTTCCCCACTGCTTGTGCGCACTCGCTCGCTCTTTCTCTCATGCATTCTCTTAAATAACTAAAAATAAATGAATAATAAATAAATAAAATCTTAAAAAAATAAAAAAAGGAAAAGAAAAGGAGAATATTTCTGCCCCCTCCATCTGTCTCTGAAGCTCTCTTTCCTTTGTACTCCAGTAACATCCCACAGAAGGCATGGGGGGATGATGAGATGACAGGTACCATTCACTGTGAGAGGAGGGTGCACACTAGTCTGCATTGGGTAAGGGTTGGGGTGCAGTGAGAGAAGGTCTGAACAGAGTGGTGGGAAGAGGGTTGGGGAGGTGCAGACCAGGGGCAGACCTACCCTTAGGCCAGCATTAGGAAGGATACCTGAAACAGATTCCCTTGTTCAGCTCAGAGTATTTTCCAGAAAGGCTTTGATTGTTCCCCATCCCATGAAGTATAGGGACCTCCCTTTGAAGGATCTCTGATAAACGAACTCTCTACATGTTGCTTATTTGAGGAGCAGGCAGTAGTTTGAGACAACCTGATCTTTTTAGAGATAGCCTTTATTCTTAAAGCCTCATCTCTTTATTTCAACGAGCATTATAAAAATGCAGTTCATTGAAGACCTGCCATTAAACGTATCAGAAGAGTCTCTATCTTTGAAGAAGCAATTAGATTACTTACAGCACAAATGAAAATCTCCCACCACCGCCACCCCCCAGAATTGAGAGGGGGCATGCAAATCCCTCAGAGTTTTCGAAGTAGGCATTTTATTTAACTTATTTTTTTTAAAGATTCATCTATTTCTTGGCGAGAGAGTGTGCGCATGGGCCAGGGCGGGGGGCAGAGAGAAGCAGACTCCCCGCTGAGTGTGGAGCCCTAGGTGGCTTCATCCTGGAGGCCTGAGATCATGACCTGAGCAGAAACCAGGAGTCTGACTTAACTGACTGAGCCACCCAGGTGCCTCTCAAGGCAAGCATTTTAAAGAAGGGGTCTCTGATCTGTGTGGCTTCAGGAGGGAGCTGGGTTCCCTGGGGGAAGGTGGTAAAGGGGCAGGTCTGTGTCCAGTGCAGCAAGGCATTTTCTTGCAGTGCATCGCATGGGTGGAAGGGGCTTGTTTCTCTAATATGTTATGTGGGATATTGTAATAGGTTTTACAGGAGGGAAAAGTTGATTGTTGTTGTGAAAGATGTGTTTGACACAGGGCGAAACAGGTTCTTTATTGAAGGCCTGGGTGCCAGATGTGTATCTGACCCTCTGGATTGTGATGGCTTGTGGAATAGCCTCATCACCGGAGCCCTTGATTGGCTGGTGTCCCTTAGGACACACTCTGGTATGTGCTGGAGTGACAGAAGAATAGGTGCCTGCCACCTGCTGCAGTCCACTGGCCGGGCTGCTGGCCCTAGTGTTGCTTGCACGGAGGCGGTGAGCCCTGGGGCCCTTTCTTAAAGTCAGACATGTGCTTTGATGAAACGGAGACAAAGGAAGAAAGACTTTATGTAATGGAATGAAGCAGAATTTTGGACCAGGGCCCAAACCGTGTCAATATTTGCGTCTTGCCATCTCAGTGAAATGAGCCTTGGCAGAAGTAGAGCCTCCTCTGTTTGACCTGAGGAGCCGTCTCTCCCATTGGAGGGGACGGGTAAGAGTGCAAAAGGCCTGTGCCCAGTGTTAGTATCTCCTCTCGCTTCCCCTCCTGCCTGCCTTCCCAGGACAGCAGAGCTGCTGGTGGCTCCTGGGGAGAGGATTTACGGGAGGCCTAAGGAGACCCGCCCGTTCTCACCACTCACATGGCCAAGTTGTTCCCGGTGTCTCTTGTTTGTCTGGCCTGCTTTCCTGGCCGGTGCCCAAGGCGCAGATTTCTTAGTGTTTCCACATGTGAGTGGCTGGGCTGTGCTGGGCTGTTTGACTTTGTTCTCACCATCAGCACCTCCTCGATCAAAAGAAGCGCAGAGAAGAAGGCTCTGTATTCATAAAAAGCAGAGGGGGAACTTAAAATAATGTATTTGAGTAGATACTTTAAGAAACGGTTCACAGCTGAATGGGGCCTCTTTCCAGTACGAGTTAAGTAGAACTCTACACCGCATCATGTGTGGCTTGTTTGAAAAGCATCCAGCCATGTCAGTGGGTGTGTGGAGGTCATGACTCCAAGCACAGGTCTTCGAAAGGGGATCTTACAGTTTTAAGGTGAATTTGGGAAAGGAAATGTGGGAAACTTGAAATGTGGGACAAATATTTTAATTTGTAGGTCGAAAAAATTAAAACTTTCCTCTACTTTCAAGTCCTTGCTTAAATGTCACCTCTTCCCTGAAGCCTCCCTGGATTCTTCCTGACTAGAACTAATATTGCCATGCTTGATGATTTTCTAGGGCCCAAAACATATGACCATTATACACGGCAAAACTTAACTGCTTTTGTTTAAATGACTTTCTCCTCTATTAATCTGTAAGCTCTTCGAAGGCATAACTTCACCTTTTCCATTCTGTTTCCCTGGAGAAAAATTACACACTCAGCAAAGATTTATTGAATGGAATCAAAATATAACAGATAGTATTTCTCTTTCTGTTTTGGGGAAAAATATAGTTTTTCTGAGTAAAGTTAGAAGTTATTTGCTTAAATTTAAAAAGCTAAGCTTTAATTAAAAAAAATAAAGACACCCTAATTTTAAAGAGGGTTTGCAGCAAGCTTGAACACTGGGAATAGAAATAAATACATATATTTGTATTTCACTATAAGCCTTTCGTGAGAAGACAATACTCGTTAACCACATGAGTTAGTGTGGCGGAATGTCTGGGAAGTGGGAGGTTCAGGAATGCTGCATCGTTGGATAAATTGTGAACATTTCTGGTTTCAATTTGGTTTACCTACTCTTGGTCTGCAAGATCTGGAACGCTGCCCTGGACTTTTGGTTCTGTGTGAATTGGCTCTGAGGAGGAGGAATGCTAGAAGTAGCTGCTGGAATTATGAGCTTCAGGGACGGGGATCATTAAGTCAGGGGACTGGAATCCGTGTTCGGAGATGCTGCCTTGAGTCTGACTTGTTGCTGACAGCCCCACACTGGAAATATTCTTCCACTGCTAATGAAAATGTTTTATTTTCACTTGCAACTTGCTAATAACGTAGCCAAAAATCCTGAAACACAACACAACCCTCTCCCCCCAAGAAACCCACAAAAGCTTTCTGGAAGTGATTACTTAATACTGCACATTTCATAGACAGGTGAGTAAAACACTACGATAAAGAAAATGTTGTCTTTCCTTCCCTGAAGGAAGAGAGGCAGTCTAACAAGCTTAAATATAGAAGGGGATTGCCGTCAAGTACGTATTCATGCCTCTATTTTTCGTTTCCTTCTTCTCATTACTGCCACTTTTCTTGTCCTGATTTATTGACTATTGGGGATATATTTCCTTCTCTCACTTTCACTCTGATTTAACGCATTTTAGAACTTCTGTTTAATGCATTAATACAATCAGCTTTAGTAGGAGTCGTAAATCCAGGATGTAACACCTGGATTGAGAGAACAGGTTGGCTAGGTATGGTACCTGGAGCACTGGTGTTTTTGCTTTTGATTAGACTTCTCAGGGCCTCGTACCTGAAAAGGAGTCTTCTTCGCTGACTTGTCAAGAGTGCTGTGCCCACACTCAGACCTTCACCCTTTCCCTTCTGTGTAGTACCTTGGGCAGCAGAGAGTCAACAGGATAGGATCAGCGAGCTGGGAGAAAGCACGTTTCCTAGCAGAAAGGTCAGTTCTCAGCGACAAGGATAATACAATTTAAATAATGACAGTCATGGCTCTTTAACTTCAGAAGCTCCCTTACCTTCTCAGTTATTTCAGTTTGGACTAATGTCCAAATTAGTTTGCCAAATTAAAATAGATTACGGGGAGAAGAGTCCCCAAATGTGGTAAATTAGTAGGAAAAACCAGATGTGGATTAAAAAGTTATCTTGAATAATGAAGCGACCTTCTCAAATAGGAAATCTTTGTGCATAGGATATGATTGAGAAAATCTCTGATTTTTGCTAGGGTGCTTCTGAATCTTTCGGTCAGTAATAATAAGCACTCACTTCATATTTTCATGCCCATAATAACAAAAGTAGTAAAATATTATACTGTTAGAAGCAAACCCAATATAAGAGGCTATCAGAAAAAAAGGAAGTTATGATGTATATTTGCTTGTTGACCTACAGAATACCTGGAAGTAAAACCACAAAAATAGTTGTTCTTACCTGATTCGAAAATGCTCTTTTCTCACACTGATATATATATAAATATATATACACTGATATATATATATATATATATACTGATATATATATATATACACATACTGATATATATATATACACATACTGATATATATATATATACACACACACATATATATATATACACACTGATATATATATATATATATTTCTAACGGATGTCCTCCAACTGTTGGTTGGCCAACAGGGTGTGTCCTAACGTAAGCCATCTTTACAACACCAGTCAAGAATAGAGGATGTATGTTTGGAGAAAATGGTGTCCCAGTGTCATAAGAGGTACAAAGGCTCTTTAGGGAGCTTTGCATAGGAGAAGGTATGATTGAAATAGACGATGGGTCATTACTGTTTCTGAAGTCCAGATCCCAGGAGGTACTGACTGTTTTTTACTCCACAACAGAAGTAACATAGAAGCCTTTCCTTTAGGTGACGGACAAAAGAAACCGATTTTGTAGAGAGCGATACCAAGGTAACCTCTCCGGTAGCAGAGAACAGCTCAGTTAGTGGGGGGTGTAAACAGCTGTTATCCCAAAGTGTACGTATATAACTTGGAATATTCATCATTAGTGGTTCACTTGATAATCTTGCCACAAGGTTTTCCATGAAGGAACGGTTATCTTGATGACTGTTTGCACGTGTGTGTTGGTGGGTCGTGGTCATGTTGGGGAAAGGATTGGACATCGTCAAGCAGTTGAAAAAAATTGCTCTAATGTACTGGTTTTCCAAATAATCCTCTACTGGTGTAGATGGCCTGCCTAATCCTGGTTGGTTCTGAGAAGCTTTACAAGCATATGAATTACTAAAGGCTAAAACCAAAACAAAGCAATTTAAAAGAAAAAAAAAACCAAATAGGTACTCCATATCGACTACCTCTCAAGACCAAAGGATGAGGATGTCAGATCTACAACATCTCTCTCCATTCTTCTTTTCATAGTTTAGTGTAACCTTTGGTTTGCATTCAAATGAAATGTCTGGTGCCAGCTAAAACAAACCGGCCTAGAACTGTTATTTCGAATCCCCTCCAAAAGGAAAAAAACAAAACTCAAAACTCATGAAAAGCATCATTGTGATCGGACGTCACCCCTGTGACATTTAAGATGTATGCTACACAAAATACAGTAGCTGGCTAACCAGCTCGATAGCCCTTGTTAAGCTTTTTCCATTCTGCAAAGGCAGTAGCTCTGCAATACAAAAGTGATTGCATTAAATCCTTGGCTGGCAATTTTGTGTGGGATTGGGTATTGAAATGCAGCAAAGCAAATAATGAAGGCATATGTTTACCTATAATTCTTTTTACCTTGGGAGAAGGATTAAATAAGAACAGTTTGGTTGTTGTCAAATTCTTAACAGTTGCTTTCAAGCATGAAACAGTCCCTGGGCTCTCGGAGGATTTACTTAGCAGTTTGAATAGAGAGGTCTTTCCCGCTAATGGAACTGAGATGGCAGGCGTAAGCAATGGGGGGCTTTATAGCGTCTTTAGCCACTTGAGAAGATGTAGCACCAAATAGCTGAAACCGTCCTGGGCTCCATTGGTGTTTAGGAAGTTGTGCAAAATTGGGGAATAAATAATTCAGGGTTGTATGAATGTCTGGATGCCAAAAGTGTTGAGAGTATCTAAAAGCTTGATTCACGGAAGGTTTAGTTCTGGGAGCAGCTCTGGAGCGCCTGCTTGAGCTTGGCCCCAGGGAACATTTACAGATGATGACATTTTCTAAGAAAGAAAAAATTTTCACTTGGGATTGACTGAGCTTTGTAAAGAAACATTTCACTGGGAACTCCAATCCTGGAAAAGTGTTATTCATAAAAAAAGAGTATTTTATTTTCGGTACAGATGGTTGGCAGTGACTGCTTGTGTTTGTATGCATGTGTGTGTTTAAAATACGAGATAGTGATGATGACTTAGAGTCTTAAGTAACTGTTTAAGCTCCGTACTATTTAACAGTTAGCTTTCAGAAAGCACTTGTTCAAGACGTGGGGAGACGCAGGCACAATTTGCCTCATGGTAGCCAGTTGAAACTTCTGCTTCACACTCTCTAGTCATTTTGTTCTAGCCGGAGACCATGGCGAAGATATTTCTCGAGTGTGTTCTCTACTGAGCAGGTGGAAGGCAGCTCTTGGGGACCTACTGGAAGCGTGGATGTTCACAAACATGCTGACCCTCCCTCTTGGCGTAAAGGCCTGTACTTTCCGTCCATTTGAACATATGTGGCTGTATGACCTTGGCTCATTCAATGTCAACTTCTGGGCAGAAGCACTAGGAGCCAGTATGCATTTCAGCAGTCCCTGGGCCCCCTGCCATGGCAGCTTACCATAGTTTGGCTCCAGGGTGAGTACGACTTGGAAAGAGCCCCCGCTGACCTGCAGTGGGCATGGAGTATGGGCGAGAAGTGATACATTCTGCGGTATTTTGTGATTGTTACTGCAGTAGAACTGGGCCTACCCTGACTAACATAGGCCACAAGGTGCTGGATTCTTCTTGAGGAAGAGAGGTGTGCTCAGGAGGCCCATTGGTATTTTGTGACTTTAGGCTGAGTAAAACAAGTCCTGTGCTGACGTGGGGAGTGGTAATTGGAGGACAGATGGACCTTGGCTCCTGAAGAAGAGCAGCTTCATGGGGGATTGGCCTTTCTCTTCAGTTTCTTCTTTTTCCCCTGTCATAGCTTGCCTCCAACATTTTCTCTTCTTCCTTCTACCAGTTGGAGGAAAATAGTCCCCCGTGAACTCTCATGGGACCGTGCCTGAGTTTTGTCAGTCTTTGTGAGGTGCTGTCAGGTGGAACCTTCTGAGCACAGATGCAGCCGAGACAGGCCCCCTGCGGGCTGCACTGTGTGTGCAAGGCTCCAGATCCATAGGGTAGTTATAGAGAGGCAAGACTCTGAGGGGCTCGCAGCCCTCCTGCCAGGGTGGGAGGTGGTCAGTGAGCCAGGGGCAGCAGAGAGAGCAGGCCCCCACCTCAGCATTGAGTAGGATGGGCATGCTCCGCCATAGGACAGATGGCGGTGGGTGAGGCCTTTAGGGAAAGCTGGACGCATTTAATCTGAGCAAATCAAGAGTTAAATACTTGAAGAGGCCTGGCTGTGTGTGTGTGTGTGTGTGTGTGTGTGTGTGTGTGTTGAGGGAGAGAGAAAGAGAACAAAAAAAGGGGTTGTTGAAACAAGCCAAAGTTCGGCCAAGTTCTCCTCTGAACCCATAATCCCTCCAAGATATTTTGTCCAGGCGTAAGAGGAAAAATCATTTTCTAAAACTTTCCATTTCTGATTTTTCTGTGATTCTGGGCAGTCACTTATACAAAATTTTTATTATACCTTTTTTAAATTTTTAGATGCTCAGTATGTTAATCTTGCTTATTTTAATGCTATTTGAATTTCTGGAAATTATTTTTTTATTTTTCTTTTTGATGTAAGGTGTTTTACTATTTAGTGGGTTTAAAATGGTTTTGCTTTTAGTGTAAATCTTAACTTTTTAAAAAAAATGTATATTTGTTTTGTCAAAAATCACTTTATTTTTATTTTTATTTTTTTTAATGTTTTTTTATTACTTTATGTTAGTCACCATACAGTACATCCCTGGTTTCTGATGTAGTGTTCCATGATTCATTGTTTGCGTCTAACACCCAGTGCACCACGCAATACGTGCCCTCCTTACTACCCATCACCAGCCTATCCCATTCCCCCACCCCCCTCCCCTCTGAAGCCCTCAGTTTGTTTCTCAGAGTCCATAGCCTCTCTATTTTTAACCCTTTTTTCTGATTATATGTCATTGTAGGAAAAATTAGAAAATACCAGAAAGTATCAAAAAGAAAATAAAACATAATCTAATTACTCAAAGAAGCACTGTTAACCATTTGTTGTATTTTTTCCAGATTTCCCTCTGTGTGTATGTGTGTATATCTGTCTGTCTGCACTGTACATGTGTACCCCGTGCAAATCGTGAATATGTTCTGAGTGCATTTTTTACAGCTTGCCTTTCTCAGAGATTAAGATCATCATTTTTTTTCCATGCTGAGAAATCATTCTGGAAAATATGATTTTTAATAGCTGCATATGACTTTAATACTGTTCCACAACTTATATATTCTGACCTTGGGAGGTAGCAGAGGTGCTAGGATCGTCAAGATGCACTTACTCTGTCCTCATCAGTCACTGACGAAGTTGCAGTGAGGCACTACTGTCAGTGTGTGACACTGGCACTCACAGGCCTGGGTTTGAGACCCACATTCCCCGTGTGCAGCTGAGGCATAACCCCTGCTGCCCAGCTTCAGTATTTCTTGTTCTTTCTTCTTTCTTCCCTTCCCTTCCCTTCCCTTCCCTTTCCCTTTCCCTTTCCCTTTCCCTTTCCCTTTCCCTTTCCCTTTCCCTTTCCCTTTCCCTTTCCCTCCCTCCCTTCTTTCCTTCCTCCCTTCCTTCCTTCCTTCCTTCCTTCCTTCCTTCCTTCCTTCCTTCCTTCCTTCCTTCCTTCCTGTAACATAGAGCAAATAGTTCCTACTGTGAGGATTGAGTGAGTTAACACTTGTGAGGTTGCCTAATGCAAAGGCTGTCCTGATTTTGCCCCTCTTCCTCTGACGATGTTCACCAGGCAAAGGAAAGGCTGTGTACAGACTTAATTCTTTTTTTTTTTTAAAGATTTTATTTATTTATTTGACAGAGAGAAAGACAGCCAGCGAGAGAGGGAACACAAGCAGGGGGAGTGGGAGAGGAAGAAGCAGGCTCCTAGCGGAGGGGCCCCATGTGGGGCTCGATCCCAGGACTCCAGGATCACGCCCTGAGCTGAAGGCAGAGGCCTAACGACTGAGCCATCCAGGCGCCCCAGCCACCCAGGCGCCCCCAGACTTAATTCTTATCGGGACTGTATTCTAGGTTTGTTTTTTAGCATGGGTTATTTGTTGATACTGTCCAGTCAGGGGATATGACGTAGGAAATGGTATGCCCCCTGTGAGCCAAGCGCTCCTGTCGGTAAAGCTGTCTGTCCCTGCCCCCATTTAAAAGGCTTAACAATCCCTGGACTCGGCAGGGTCCACATAGGCCTGCTATACAGACTTAAAGTGGAGAGAAAATTTTTCATTTCACAGTCTTGTACACAGGGACGTAAAAACTGCTCTCCGAGTTTTCTTCAATGAGTTCAGCTGTCAACCTGTAGGTGGATGGCCAGAAGAATATGTCACAACCAGGGGTGGGGTAGAATTTGCTCAAAGAATGGGAGGGAGCATAGAAATAACTGCTACTAGCATGACCCTCCGCCTGACCCCCGTCCCTGTAATGAAGCTGGTGGCTTCATGAATAGAAGAGGCCTGCTCATCATGAAGCTGTAATGTGTGCAACGTGAACACCTTGCTTGGGGTCTAAGCCTGACTTATGTTACTCCAGCTTTCATACTTGGGTTATAGGTGTGAGGTTTTTGACAAGCTTTTGTAGTCAATCTGATTACATCTCCCACTGACAGACATTATATTTGAATGCTCCTTGCTTGGGC
Organism: Ursus arctos; assembly: GCF_023065955.2. Lineage (NCBI taxonomy): Eukaryota > Metazoa > Chordata > Mammalia > Carnivora > Ursidae > Ursus > Ursus arctos. The sequence goes on from NW_026622841.1 coordinate 54,600,874, forward strand.
ACCATAGACCTCATAATTCTATGCAGGTGGCTTAGTGTCCTCCCTGTCTAGAGAGGGAATTCCTGTTCTGTAGGAATTCTGGTCTCCTCCTGTTCTGGAGGCTCCAAGATGATACACAATAGAATGGTGGAATTAAGATTCCTTCCAGAGGCCGTTGTCTCCATCCCGTGTTATTTATACTCATCTCCAGAACCCAGTGATTTGCACAACCAGTCACTCTGTCCTCCCTTTGGGCAGGATATTTTCTCTTTTCAATTTTTGAACATCAAACCTCACAGTCCTTTTGGGCCTCAGATGTTGGCCTTTCCCTCATTAGGGTCACGGCTCCCTCCCTGGAGGACCTGGTTAAGCCAAGATGCTGAGCAGGGAAGGAGTTTACATTTCACTGATGTGGGTTGTATGTCTTATCCTGGGCCATCCTGTCTTTGGTCTCCTAGCCACTGGGAGGGAGAGTCTGTCTGCCAGAGCACTGGCCAGACAGACGGCACACCCATCTGTTGGGGGATGGTCTTTGTCCTACTGTGTTAGGGATGGACTCTGGGCTTTAAGGTATCATGGAACGGAGCCTTCAGAATATAGATTACCAAGGGACCTGTGGTGATGCTCTGTTCATTCCAGCAAGTATTTGGGAAGCACTTGCTCCCTTCCCAGCCCCATGCTAGATCCTAAGACCTAATCTGAAGATGAGGCCTCTGGTGTGTATCAGGGGTACTAGAGGCCAGGTACTTGGGCCAGGCTTACCTTAAATGCCATCTTAAATATTGCAGGGAGGAAGTTTTTGTGGTAGGGAGTACAACTGAATTTAAACACTGTTATTTTCCCTCTGAAAGGACCAGCAAGGAAACCAACAGTAGAGGTTAGTTGGGAAGCAGGTTGCTTGCAGCCATGCTTGAGCAGAGTTCCATTTGTTCCTAATAAGAGGCCCTGTGGAAATGGACATCCTAGTGTGGGTAGCTCTCCTTTTGAAAACAAAAAAGCCAGCTTATTTTTTTTAAAAGATTTTGGAGAATTTCAAATGGCCATGTGATAAATACACTTAGTGTATATTTCCATAGTAATGTAAGAAATCTGTATGTCGGGATACATATTGGGTTTTTTAAGCGTCTGAGACATTTGCCATTTTTCACTTCGATATTAAAACATTAAAATAATTCAGAAACAAGAAATGTTAAGTCGTTTAATGATTTGACTTAATATTAATGCAACTGATTTAATGCATTTCTGCTACTCCCTAGTGTACTATTGTTGCATCCTAGGTACTGTCTTTGAAATGAGATTGGAAAAAGATAATGTAGTTTTCTGAAAATTGCAAATAAGGTACAAAAGCTTGATTCTAAATCACACGTTTCTTATTCTATTTTATTTAAATGAATGAAACATTTAAATCACTGTATGATAGGTCAAGATCATTAGTTGACATTTTAAGGGTCACCTAAAGAATATACTTTAAAAGGAAAACTAAATTAGAATTCCTTTCCCTCTTCTGTTTTTTTTAAGCTATCTTCAAAATTAAGTATTTTTTTATTTTAAATTCTGCTTTTGCCCACCACTGTTAACGACTCAGTCATTCAACAAATAATTGAATACCCACTCTGGGTCAGGCACTGTTCTGAATTGTCATAAAGCCCTGTCTTCAGGGAGCTCACATTCTATTTATGTGCATTTCTGTGTGACAGGCACCAGGCTGTGTGCTTTCCATGCATGAGCTATTTTAATCTTTATATTGGCCCAAAGAGGAAGACACTTGTTGCTATTTCAGTTTAACAAATGAGGAAGTGGAGACTTGGTGTGGTTTGCAATCTCGAGCCTTCTGAGTGATGGGCTAGGCTTCCAGTGCATGTCCATTTTCCCCACTGTTGGTTTCATGATCAGTGTGCAGTTGAGAGGGAACCACTGAGTTAGCTTCAGTGAGGAACTGGTCTGAAACCACAGAAATTTGGCTTTAGGAACCACACTTAAAAATGGTGGTGGAGTATGGACTCTGGGCGATCGTGATGTGCCTGTGAGTTCATCAATTGCTGCAAATGTCCCACTCTGGTGGGGGATGTTGATATGGGAGAGGTTATCCATGTATGGAGGCAGAGGGCGCACATGGGAAATCTCTGAAACTTCCCCTGAATTTTGCTATGAATCTAAAAGTGTTCTAAAAATGTAAAGATTTTTTTAAGAAAAATAGTAGATGCATGGAAGCAGCTTCAGAGGGAAACCATTAAAATGGTGGGGTGCCAACATGTCCTATGAGGAGATTTCAAGGAGTTATTGAACTAGACTAATGGGTAGAAGGTTCGTGGAGGCAGGTTCAGGTCAGTGTAAGGAAGAGCTGTCTAACCTGTCCACAGGAGTGCATTGGCTCATTAATGGCAATCTTGGACCCATGGATATGGCCAGGAGGAGTCAAGTGTTTCCAGGGATAATCATTTATATCAGGTCCCCAGACCCGCTCAACAGAATCATGTGGCCATTGTTGAAAGGAGGTATTGGGATGCTCTGAGGTGTTTTGGTTCCTTAGGTTAAGGGTGGGGCCTAATCATCCAGATTTTTAATCAACATAATAGATGATCCATTTGCAGGGTGGGAGTGGTGGCAGTGGAGGTGTTATAGCAGAGGGCATCAGTGTACAAAAGCCCTTTTTTGAGGAGAGTTTATGGAATGTTTTAGAAACAGAAAGGCCGACATGTCTGTAACACAGAATAGGGTGAGCTTTATTAGAAAGAGTGGAGATGTCGGTGGGGGCCAGAAGTGGGAGAGTCTGCTGAACCATGTGAAGTGTCTCAAGTGCAGTTGGAAACCACTTGAGCCAAGAGCAGCCCAGGCTAAGAAGATTATATATGTGTGTGTGAATATGCACGTTCCCACATAAGTACACATCATGTTTTAAAGATCACTCAGGCTGTAACGAGAATGGATTTAGAAGTGTAGTGGCGAGGGCAAGGGTGGATGGCGGTAGATGGGTTCATGGACTATGTCCGGCTTCCAGGTGAGTGACAATGGGGTGAGGCATTTGGGAACCAAAATCAGTGGGGCTTGATGATAGATTGGATAACATAGGTGAGGGAAAGGGGGGAATTGAGGGTGGAGGGAGATGCCATTTACTGTCCCAGGGCACAGAGGAGGAGAACCAGGGCTGTGGGAATGTTCTGACTGCATGGAAGTCGAGGTGTGGAGACAGCCACCCTGGAATGGCCACTGGAAGTACAGAAGGAGAGGCCAGGCCTCTGAAGCCAGGGGGTGGATGAAATGTCTAGGGAGCAAGAAGAGTGTTAGAAGAGGACCCAGGGAGGAGTGCAGAGCCTCCTGACTTTGGACGCCTGGTGGAGGAGGAGGAAACACAGGAAGCCCAGTGAAGAGAGGGCATCTCAAGATGGTGAGGTGGTCCACAGGAGGGAAGACAGGGCTTGAGAAGAACAGCCTTTGGTGCCTGGCCTGGAGCCGCTGGGGACTTCCTCGAGCACCTGGTGTGTGCCAGAGGCTGTGGTCAGCTGCAGGGGTGAGGGACCCACAGTGATGGCAGATGACTTCTGAGAGATGGGGTTGCGAAGAGCAGCAGAGAAGTAGGACAGTTGCTCAAAGAAAATGCGGAAGGGAGTTTTGAAAGATTTAAAAAAGTGGAACAGACTTGTGGCTTGTTTGCTGATTTATTTTAGAATTGGGTGTGAGGGGATTAAAGAAAAAAAATCGGAGTGATGCTTTTAAAGTTTCATCTCTGTTATTTTAAAAATGTTTTCTATCATGAACTCTGGAGAAATCCTTGAGAGGATGATGGATTTCCATGGCCAGTCTCTTACACAAGTGAGCCCTTGTGAAGGGACTTTTTGAGACGAAGGCTTTGTTTTTCTCTCCTTGAGATAAGATAAAAACATCATTAATGCCACATTTTGTCTTAACTGGGAAGGAGAGGATGGTTCCAGATGTATGCTGCAGCACTAATACGGGCCAGTGGTTCTGTTCTGGGGCCTGAGGTCAGCCCACTTTACGTGCCGCCTTAGGGTGGGAGCCCACATCCAGGACCTGATTTTCCTCTTTAATTGAGTATCACATTAAATTTGGGAGCCCCAGAGACCACCATTCAGAAACTTTTCCCCTCGCACTGATTTGCTTTTCTGGTCTACAAGTCCATGTCCCATTTCATTTAAAACAAATGTAAGTCTTTAATTAAGAAGGTTTTAAAGTCATGAGATTACAAAGTAATCTTGAATCCAATCCTCTGGAATTTTAACCAAATCACCCAATATCTTTAAGCTCAGAGTCCTTTCAGCTTTAAATTGAAACTGAATCCCACTGAGAAAATATAACCCAGCCTCATCAAAACCTGTGCTAATTTCCTCCTTTGTTTTTACCCTTCCTTTTAAAAATAATCAATAAACTTGATTTTCTACAGCAGTGATTCTCAACTTTAGTAACTGTGATAAGATATATTTCTTCCTATTAACTTGGCTGTAATAGCACATTTGTATTCAGATGGACAGGGAGTTAACTAACACAAGGCTGACTTGTAAATTTCATGGTATGCCAGGGGATTCATTGGGGTGCTTCTGAGGATTATCGAGTCCAGTTTGGAAGTTAGATAATGGTCCAGAGATACGGAACTGTTTCCTAGATGGAGGGGTGATTTCGCTGACACCTTTCCCTTCTCCCATGTCTAGACTTTTCCTGGCGATTTTTCTAGTGCCACATATCCATTGGGGGTGAGGTAGTAATTGTAGCTATGGGTCTTAATGAAATTGTTTTCCAGTTGTATTAAGGTATAATTGACAAACATTGTATGTATTTAAAGCATGCATATACACATGTATTTGATATACATGTGCATTGTGAAATGATTACCACAATCAAACTAATTATAGTACATATATCACCTCACATAGTTACCATTTATTTTTTTGTGTGATGAGAACATTTATGATCTATTCTCAACAAATTTCAAGTGTACAATATAGTACTATGAACTACTGTCATCATGCCGTGCATTAGATCTCTGTAACTTACTCATCTTGCACAACTGAAATTTTGTACCCTTTGACCAGTACCTCTCCTTTTCTCGCCCCCGCCCCCATCCCGGCTGCAGCTTCTGGCAACCACTGTTCTCCTCTCTGCCTCTGTGAGTTCGACTTTTTTTAGATTCCATGTATCGGTGAGATCATGTTGTCTTTGTCTTTCCGTGCCTGGCTTATTTCACTTAGCATAATGTCTCCAGGTTCTGGATGTTAATGCAATTTGATTGTCAATATATCCTGTGCTGATTGTGCTCACTCCAGTTAAACAAAATCACAAGGTGCATCTGTATAAAAATCCAAATGTCAAATGCTAATCTGTCACTTTACGATGAGAATGTGATAAAGTGTTCTGTGAAAGGCACATTGTACCCAGATCTGAGCAATCTAAAGGGAAGCCAAGTTAGAAGGTTGGTTGTGTACGGAATGGGGGGGGGTGGGCTGATGTCAATGGCCAGTTGTCATCAAGCTGTTTGACTAGTGTATCCATTTCCACTGTAGTGACACAGTGATGGCAGGACCCAGATCACGATATTTTCTGAATCAGTGGCTCTTCCGTTTTTCTAGCAGTGCTCTACTAGACATTTTATATGCAAAGGCATAAAGCAATAGCCTCATTTTAGAGGAGCAAAGTGAAGCTCAGAGAGGTTGTGTAATTGGCTTAAAAGTTGCACTGGCACTGGGTGTTATACGCAACTAATGAGTCATCGAACTTTACATCAAAAACCAGGGATGTACTGTATGGTGACTAACATAATATGATGAAAAGAACATTAAAAAAAAAGTTGCACTGGTAATGATGGTCATAATTACAGCTAGAGCTCATGTGTATTCCAATGGCTGTGTTTCCACTCACTGTGCTATACTGTTAACATTTGGGTGGCCCGTAGGTCTTCAGTAGCACAAATCATCTCTAAGAAACTTCTGTGTGTCAGAACTTGATGGCCTTTCCGTGAGTAGAGCATCTGGTTCTGTTTGCTGAGGCGTTTCTAAGCTGCGGTGGCCACATCTGTTCTAATTAGGGACGTGTAAAATCTGGCCATCAACTGTGTCAAGCCTGGATAGGGTGAGTACAGCCGATAACTGATCTAAGGCAAATTATCTGGATTTCAGGATGGTGTTGGGGAAGGAGTTGTAGAGATGAAATGATAAAAGAGAGTTTTCATGGTCTCTCACCAAAGCTTGCTGTTTACTGTTGGAATTAGCATGACTGATTAGTACAGTGCTCTGAAAAGCTGTGAAAACATCTAAAAAAATTCAGCAATTGCCTCGGTGCCCTAAATAGTCTTATGTCAGCAATTAGCATTAACAGTCTTTCATGAATCCATCAGATTTCTGATGCCGTGCATCCTCAAGCAGGAGACGATAGAGAATCCTCGGGATTAGCCACCGATGCATCACACTCCCGTGTGTCACGACAGCAGTGGTGTTGAGACAGCCCTTGGCAGCGGAACGGCGGCTGTGCCTTCCTCTGCTTCATTCAGTGCAGAGTGCTACATAACGTGGCACATTACTAAGCAGGGAGGCTCCGTCATGAAGTCTTCCACTCCGTGGGGGTAAGTGGACTTTTTAGTTGTTGTCTTAATGAGACATTGTTGTAGAAACAAGACATCCCAAGTGCCTCTTGGAAAGAAGAATATTGGTGCTGAATTCAAAGGGGTTCAGATGGTGCAACCATAACTTGGTGTGACAGGCTGTCCATCATTATTCCAGGAGCGTGCTATTTGAGCAGCGTTCTCCACATTCTTGTTCTTCCTTTCGTTCCTCCTTGGTGGATTCTATGTGGGAATCACTCAGCAGATAGTCCACATCTTTTCTGGTTTTTCCTGAGTCCCCAGATGCCTTCCCGTCCCTTGTTCCTGGTATGCGGCTTTCCCCTCCACCTGACTCTCTGTTCCTTGTCAACGCTCCCACCGTCCCTTCGCTCTGCTCAGAATTCCTCGTGTTGTCACTCACTTGTGCCTGCGTCTCAGCCCCCATCAGAGCTGAGGAGAGGTGTGGGCGTCAGAGCGTGACAGATCTGACCTGCTCTGTGTTATACAGCGTCCTGGCAGACTGAGCAGGCACCACTCGCCTGGAACTCTCGATTCTCCCAACGTTCTTTCCAAATGGTTGTTCTGCTTCTTTCCCATCTCAGGAAATGACAGTACCTTTTGTCTGGTTCTCAGGCTAAGTAACTTGGAGTCATCCTCGCTTCCTTTGTTTTTCTCAGACCCAGCTTCAACCCAGCAAACCCAGTTGACTCTACCTTCAGAATATTCCCCACCACCTTCCCTGCCATCAGGTGGGTCTTCTTGGCGTGATTCTTCTCTTGGATTATTGCATTAGCAACTGACCTTCCTGCTTTCCATGTTGTCTCATGATGGTCTACTCAGATATTCTCAAAATATGAATGTGGTCCTGGAAACTTCAGTGACTTCCCATTTCACTTGGCAAAATACAGAATCCTTGTTGAGGCCCCACAAGTGCTATATGACCTGCTCCCAACACTCCTCTGATTTCATCTCTACCGTGTAGCCCTTCGTCCCTTCTCTGTCACATGTTCCTGCTGTACCTTGCACACCCTCACACACTTCATCCTTGGAACCTGTTCTTGCTGTTCCCTACCTGGGATACACATTCTCCATATCCCTTGTGGCTTCCTCCAATTCCTTCCGGTCAAATGTCAACCCATATTAAAATACCTACCCTTATACATCAATATATTGTGTTATTTATTTATTTATTTATTATTTTGTAGATGTCTGTCTTCCATGAGAATGTTTGCGCTATAAGGAACAGGATCTTATTCCCATTTTGTTTGCTGCTGCATCTGTCTCCCCTCTCCCCCCCTCCTTATCCCGCCTCTCCAGTTTGAAAAATGCAGACCCATCAAACCAAGTTCCAGCTCCTTTCCGTGGCCTTCAGTCTACTCCATAGGGCCTGGTTCCCTACTGAATTCAGGCCATTACTGTTAGGACATTCACAGGTACCCTTGCTATAGCTGAGTGTTTACCTGCCCTCAGGTGTGCCTTGTTTGCCTTTGCCTTGGCTGAGGGTAGTAGATACAGGAAAGCTCTCTCCTCATTTTCACTTGTGAAAGGCCTATCCCTTATCTTTAATGCCCAACTCAATCGTCACCCACAGAAAAATGTCTTATGTTCCTCCTGATAAAATTGTATCTCTCCCTCCTCTGAAGTTTGCTACCCTTTACATAGCATCCATCACATTGGGCCTCGCATAAGCTGTTTGTGAACCTTTCTCCTCATTATCCGTGAAAACTCCTTGATGATGGATTTATTTTCATTTCCTTTTGATTGTTGTATTCCTACTTATCACTTATACATTGTGTTTACCCAGCTTACTTATGGAAACAGCTCTAAGTTCATATTTCAAATGATCTCGATTAGTGTGGGAATTGTATGAATTATTTACTTGAACAGGAAATAACATGCATATAATAAATTAGAATGTGTTATTTTCATATTAAATGCCTCTAAGCTAATAAACAATGAATTATTAATGTACCACATAGGCGTATGTCTTATTCCATTTTTTTGTTTTTAAAATATATTAAAAAAAGCTAAATTGCTTTTAATAGGGTCCTAATAGAGTGTTTTTAGGATTTCAGGGAAAATGAGTATTTTTACTTAAAAACAAAATCACTAATTAAAAAGAAAAAAAAAGAACTTTTACATTTGCATTGAGTCCTCTAAAATTTTGCCATGTATTTGAAATGTATGCTCCAAGAATATTGGAGTGAAGATTCCATACATCTTAGGGTTTTTAAGTATTTTTACAAAATTACAGAAAAAAATAAAATGGACTTTCCGTTTATTTTAAAATCAACTTTTTAAAAAAAATATTTCAATAGTTAAAGTTTTTCTGATTTTAATGGCTAAGGCAATTTTACAGTGCTGGGCTCAAATCTCATTTTCTTCCTGTCTGTCCTCTCACTAGATAAATAGTACTTCATGATTTAATGCACTAATATTTTGTGTAAAGTGCTTAGCACGGTACCCTATGCTTAATACAGAGTAAACACTTAATAAATGTGAGTTTTTATTATTCATAAAAAAGTGACCTTCCCTTTTTGGACTCCTTGACTTGTCATTTATCATACATTGCCTTATGTCATACTTATTTTTATATGTCTTTTCTGGCTAACTATATTTTAAGATTGTAGAGAATTTTGTACATTGTAAGGGATTGATCAGTTATTTATCCACTGAATAAATAATGAACTTGTGAACATTCCTTTAAAATTTAAGTAGCTTTGATTATTTGATGTTCCATAACACTGGGCCCAAACATGGGGGAGACGCTTGAGCACAGACGAGTTAATTCCTAAATGATCCCAGAAAAGCCACTGGAGACAGGAGGAGCCCCTGGGGACTAACCAGAAGTCACATTTGCCTGTCTATGGCTTCCTCGCTGAGGCAGTTCTAGTAAATTAACAGGGGATATATTACAGTGTTCAGAGACCTCTAAGGCACCGTAAAACCCACAGAATGCCCACTTCAACTAAATTTGATAAAGTTACCCATTTGGTTAAGATTAGTTACTCAGTTTATTTATGGTTAATGACTCATTCGGCTTCCATTTGTTAGAGAGAGGTAGGAAAGGCAAAGGAGAGAATGCTAGAAAGCGTGCACAGCAGACAACTGCTTCTATTTTCTGACTGCGTAGTCACATGAGAAAGAGAGCCTTTCGCTTTTGCCTGGGTGCCTCACATTTAGAATGAGAGCAATTGGTCTTTACGAGCTGCAACCTTGCTTATAACAGGTTCTTCTTTGTATACCCATGAACGTCTGTAGGACTCGGAAGATAGTAGGCTTGCCAGGAATACTCAGATGGCTGGGCGACAGGCTGGAGAGACCGGTAGTCCGGGTGGAGGAGATAGCTCGCTTTTTGGAGATGGCTCAATTTTAAGCCTCATTGGGTTCTCCCGAGACTCTGTTTTACTGGAAGGTTAAAATCGTTTTCAGATCAATGGCTGGAATTGATCATTACATGATCATTCTATGATACCATTTACTTTCAAGTACAACCAGTCTTCCCTGCCATGATTATATTCATTTTATTTATCTCCTCAATGATGCAGAAACACCGTGTACCTCAGAGTCGAGCACTCTACTGGGCAGTAGTGGGGCTAACATACAAACGAGAGGCGTGCATTTTCTCGAGGTGCTTGCAGCCTCAGAGGAGACAAGAGCTGCTGATATCAATGTCCGGATGGGACCCAAAGCCTGCTACCTGCTGAGGGCCTAAGGAGGAGGGAGAATAGCTGTGTATAGCAGGAGAAATCCAAAGGACTTCATAGAAGTGGCATTTTGAACAAAGCTTTGAAGGAAACTTTGGATGTAAAGAGATGGACGCAGTGGGGATTGATGGTAAAGGCGTTGCACTGAGAGATAGCAGGCATAGTAATTAGTAACTGTGTGGTCATGTCAATGAAACGATCTCTCAAATTTAAGATAAATTTGGGCCCTGGCTGGCTCAGTTGGTAGAGCATGCGACTCTTGATCTCAGGGTTTTGAGTTCAAGCCCCACGTTGGGTTCAGAGATTACTTCAAAATAAAAATTAAAAAATCTTAAGATAAATTTGATTTTCCCTATTTTAATCTCCTTTTGGTACAGGACCTATTTCTGAATCAAGTTTTGTTTGTTTTATACTTTTACTATTTTATGTCTTAGAAGTATCGGGATTCTCAGTAATCAAAATAAAAAAGGAAGCATCATCTCATGTTGTGCTGTCCTTTAAAGTTATGTGGGACAGTGTCCCTGGTAGAGGGAAGGAAGTTGAAGTTTACTCCCCTATGAGTACACACCATCTCTTTGCCACTGGCATTGGAGCCACAGCCTTCATTTGCTTACCCGTTCAACAAAGAGTTTTTAGGCACCTGCTGTGTGCCAGGCACTGTCTAGTCCTTGCATGCCTTATGGTATGTTTTATGTTCTTTTTCTTTCTTCTACTCCATTAAAATTTCTTTGGGGAATATAGTAGGTTCTTAATAATCATCAAATAAGTGCATATTAAAAAAATCTCAGAAGGGAATTAGGGCATTAGAGCAAGATGAACTTGTTGAAAATGCCATTACGGTTTTGGACTTGGAAGTGCAAATATCAAGCACTGTTCTTCATAGAGCTTCACTAGAAGGGAATGTGTTTATTACTTTTGAAACTTTTCTGTGCTTTGCATTAATGGGACACATGATTCCATAAGTGATCCAGATCAGTGTTCAAAAATATAATTTTGTATTTTGACCAACCTTACCATTGAATGGGGTTTGGTAGTAATTTAAGCATGAAGGATTTTTTTCTTTTTTCTTTTCTTTCTTTTTCTTTTTCTTTTTCTTTTCTTTCTTTGCTTTTACCAGGACAACAGGTATTTAAACTTCTTTACACATTTACTAATGCTAATGCCTTTATCCATTTCAGCTCTGATTTGAAGATGAGCAAAAAACCAAGTCGTCAATCAAACAGAAAACTCAATATTATTAGTTAAAACCTCACAGGATATGTATTCCCTCTGTCCCACCTCCCAACACCCAGTTAATCACATTTGTTGGAGAGACCCAGCAAAGCCGGATTAGCAGAACGAGGTCCAGAATAGAATGTCTCATGAAGAGCATTATATCTATAAGCGGAAACTCTTTTGGAAGACAGAAGTTGCAGATTAATAATTTTGACTTCATGTGATTAGTTGTTTCATTTTAAAATTTATGCTTAATATTTTGGTCTAGGGCCCAAGTTTTGGGGAATGGAGAAAGACAGCATATGAGTATAGTTACAGTTTTAACATCTTTTTTAAAGAGAACTGTCAGTGTTTCTTTTTTTTTAAATAATAATATTTTTTTATTATATTATGTTAGTCACCATACAGTACATCCCTAGTTTTTGATGTAAAGTTCCATGATTCATTACTTGCGTATAACACCCAGTGCACCATGCAATAATGTTTCTGCCTGTCCTGTGTTGTATAAACTTCTCAGTGGCTTTTAATTTCCTAAACTTTGGTCCAGTGGTAGTGCTTGCAAGAATCCGCCTTTTGTGTCTGTTCCAGTCTTTTTAATGATTTTAAGTTCAGTTCCATTGGTTGAGAATGTTATGTAGACTGTCCTTGGAAATAAAATCACAAAGTGCTACATTACAGTATTAAGTTATTTAAATTGGAATTGTGGTTTTAATCCACTTGTTATTTGAGTATTATTAGGTTGATTCTTATGTTAATTTTAGATTTATTAACAGATATGCTTGTGTCTGCCAAGTATTAATTTTTTCTCTTGATTCAGCAATAATTTGTATAGTCTTTTAGAAAATGATTTTCTTTAGATTTAATCACTTGGTACAAGACAGATTTCATTAGTAACACTTCTAAATTTAATTAAATATTAAATTCTTCCACAGGCAATGATCATTATAAACTCTTTTCTCACAGTGGAAAAGTTGATCATCTTAAATAAACTTAACCAGATTTGTTTCTCTAAAAACTGGAGTATTTTACCTTGTAATACATTTTCTTGGTTTCCAGGTAATCCACGTAAACTAGGTATCTCATTTTCACTTTTAAAGCATTTTTTTCTGATTTGATCGACTTTCACCATTCTAAATGCTTTTAGTTCTTATATATGTTGAGCAAGCGAATACTGTCCTTATGTTGTGGAGCATGCAATTTCTTGCTGTTTCCATCAACTCATTTCCCGTGAGCAAATAGAATGTCTTAACGTTAGTTTTCTTTTCCCATTAGAATGTATCAGTGCTTGCTAACTTACCCCAAGAATGCTGCCACACCTTAACGGGTGGATTAGGTAAACAGCCTTGTTGCTGTGCTTTATTTTACTTGTAACCACATACAAGTTACTAAGTCATTCAAAGGAAATGAATAGTCTTTTCCAGGTAATTTATTTGGTGTGAAAAGTGGCAGCAGAGGTGGTCTATAGTGAAAGATGAATGATAGAATGGAAGAATAATTGGCAGGGACAGATCTTGCCCTAAGAAAGGAGAATGATACTTAAAATGAGTTTCCTCTATCTTAGAAGGTCAAGAAAAATGTTATATACTTTATTATATTGACAACTAGCATTTGGGATCTCTCTCATGTGTCAGTACTGACAAGCAGTTTGAAAACCAGAACTTGCTGCTGAAAGCTACTTTTCCCCCAGTGTCCAGTTGAAGGAATTAATTAATTACAAGTGTCTATACCATTCCAAAGTTTGGGATAATTACATAATTTGAAACAAATAATTATATGAAAGGAGCTTTAGAGATGATCTTATTGGGAGGAATTTTGCGATAATGAGGAAAACTGAGGTTCAAGGAAGCTTAATTTCACAGATTGTTGGGTGATAGGATGCTTTCAGTTGCAAGGACAGAATCCCCAGCTGAAACTAGTTTAAGCAAACTTAAAAAAAGAGAGAGAGAGAGAGAGGTATTGATTTATGCGACTGAGAAGTCTAGGACTGGGTTTAGAACGTCAGCAATATGGCCAGGATGCATGCCTCCATCTTGTGGCGTGGAATTTCTGTCGGTGTTTGCTCCATTCTCTCCTGCAGTGACAAAAGAACATTACAAGCTAGTACACAATTGTGCATCTTCTTTGCATTTCCTACACCAGGTCTCTGAGGCAGTTATGAATTTTACTAAGAGTAGCGATGGAGTCTATTCCAGATTAGCCATTTCAGTAAGAAAGGAGCACAGTTTTCTCCTGTATATTGTGACGATATGTAAAATAGCAGGAAACAACCTGATTTTTCTGCCCTGGGTCATGTGCAGCTCTCCCAGCCCATTGCTGTGGCCAGGGGTCGGGTATCATAATTTTAGAACACGTCCCCATTCCTGAGGATGTGATGGGGGAGGGACATGTGGTGGCAGCTCCCCTAGAACCACCTGGAAGGGGAGAAGCATATCTCTGGAAAAGGAAGGAAATCGCCTAGAGTAATGGTAGAATTGCTGGTGGAGTCTGGCCTTTGGACTTCTAAGCTAGAGTCATTTCCACCAAAACCTTAATACATTGTAGGATGGCTGGATTGATTAGGACACCTAGCTCTTAGTTGAGAAGATTGCATATTTAGTTCTTCCTTTAGGGCACCCAGAAATGTGGGTTCCAAAGCCTTGACTCAAAGCCAACAAATGCTTATGGATACAGTCTTTTGGGGGTCAGGGCATTTACAGAACGATTGTCATTGTGAGCGATGTGATAAACATAAGCCAGGATAAAGCATGAATCTACTAGAACAGTTGGAAGGTGTGTGTGTTTTAATGGGGTAGAAATAACTTCTGAGAGCATGTAAACCGTGATCTGTTCAGCGTGAAGTTTTCTTCAGCCTCTCCGTCCTTGTCCCACAGCAAACCTGACTGTGTCCCACCTGGGGCTCCTGGTCCTGGCCCTTTCCTGGAGCGCATCCTCACCTGTTCCAGCCAACACACGGCAGGCCTTCCTTCTCCAGGGACCTGTTGTCATCGTCTCGACCAGTTTCTATTCATTTCAGTAGATGCTCCCATTCCCTTGCCAGATTTTAAGTGCCTTGAGAGGAGGGCTCATCTTGAGTTTTTCCGTATTCCCTGTTTTTCCAAGTACAGTGCTGAGTATGAAGTAGGAGGTTCATGAATATTTGTTGCATTTTTTATTTGATTTGCTATTGGAAGCATCTTTTACATTCAAGGGCCTATGCTAGGCTCAATTATATTTAACTAGTTCTTCAATTCCTTAGTCATATAGAAGTTCCTATGGTATTAACCTATGGAGAAGTATGAATTACAAGAGAGAAAGTTTGCCTGAAGTATAACAGATAGATAAGTTTCATCTCAGCCGGGAGATTTCATTTGTCTTTTATATATTAAATACTGAATAAGTATGTGCTTATTGTGTGTATGTACTTAAGTTTTACATTTGATTTTTCCTAATTACCCTTGGTGAATTGTCATAAATGTGATCATAAATATTCCCTAGTATCAGGACAGAAAGGAAGAGACGAGAAAAGGCTCAGTTAATTCAAAACTGCATAATATATCAAGATATGATTGCCGTCACATTAACAACAGGCTCACTCAAGAAGATGTACATGTCTTCAAGATATTAATCACAGAAATGGATATACTTTAATCATACCCATATGCAAAAGCAGAGGGATAGCATGAATCCTAAGAAGAGGATAATTACCCAAAGCTGTATTTCTGTATTCGATGGATAACTGTAATCACTACTCTTTCTTACAGGATTTGATATGATACTGAGAACATAATGATTAATCAAAGGTAATTTTAAAATGGAAGACTTTTATTTATAGGCTTCAATTACGATCTGAGAATAGGGCAGTAAAAAATAGGTGAACATTGTATTGGATACTTACTCTGGGTCCAGTACTGTGCTTTACATACATTCTGACTTATCCCCCATGAAGTGAGGACTGTTACGGGTGATACTCCACTTTACAGATGAGGAAATGAAGCCTTTAATAGGCCAGGAAATGATCTAAGGCGGGTGCATGTCTGACCCCATGCCCTTGGGTACCAGGGGATGTAGAGGACACCTGCTGGAGCCCTGTCTACATAAGATGCACGTGGAAGGGCCGACATCTGACTTCTCATCCATGAGTTCTCTTGCCTATATCCATGGCAGACATTGCCCCGAATAACTTAGAGTCTAAAAGCAAGTAGCTCTCTGAGGCTTATTGACTTGTGGCTCTGTGAAGAAAAGAAAATTGGATATTTGTTTCTGAGAAAAATTGTACCAAAGTAGAGAGTGCCTTTAAATTGTATCGACTTTCAAGAAGTGTTTTAGGCAAGAAGGGTTACTAGTTTTTTTCCTGAGAAATGCTCCACAGTGTTGCACCCTGGGAGGAATGGAATATACATTAACCTCCTTCCAGAGGACTATCTGTTCTCTTTTAGAGACAAGATCAGGTCTTAAAAGTTGGGCAGACTTCACATCTAATTATTCTACTGTTGTTACAATTCCCTATCCTAATCCTAAACCCCTTGGAGCTTTTATTACACTGGTTGGTGGCATTAGCCTGTCAACAGCTGGATGAGACAGAAGTTGGAAAATGGACTTTTCGAGGTCAGGAAGCTAGGCAACCAGAAGAACCAATTTGTCAACTTAAATCATCTTGGGAATGGAAAAAATTCCGCAGTGTGGGAAATAAAACACAGCAGTGAGCTCCTGTTTTGTTTCTTTTTCTCGTTTGTACTTCTTTCATAAGAGCATCGTGTCTGGATAACAGAATGTTTAATTGTTGACTTTATTTGTGAGAAGCTTTGGTGTGTGGTCATTTAGTGTCCTTATGTGAACATTTATCATGAAAATTGTGGGTGATTTTTACCCTTCTGGCTTAATTACCTGCAGCCACGTCAACCTGACAATATTTCAAAGTGAAAGGGACTTGAGACCTCAGGAATAGCCTCTCATTCCATATTTTATCACTTCAAAAAAAAAAAAAAAAAACCTCCCATCTTTGTATTGTTTATCTTCTAATTATGAGGTATTAATATATTCTCCATATTTGGGATGCTAGCATATGGAGAATGAACTTCACTTGCTAGTTTGATAAAACCTATTCTTTCACAGTATTTAGGAATATATTTAGTATAGTATTCTACAAAAATGTAGATATAGTCTTCTCTTAAAATAGATATCCTTTATGCAAGAGCAAAGACAGATTCTTTTATGAAACCATGAGACGGGGGTGTTCGTGACAGGGGAAACACATGTCCCCTCTTGGGTTATTGGCTGGATGTTCCCTTTTGATTACTTGTGCTTTGTTTTTCCTTAGTATAATACTTTGTAAAATAAAACTTTTATTGACATGCACGAAATGAAGGCCATGATTGGAAAACCTGTTTCTTAACAAGATTCAAACTATGTTTCTTTATTTTTAGTGTGAATCCATGTTTTTCAGGTTATTTCAATGAACTGTGAAATCCAAATTACTGTTTCTTTAAATAGTAAAGCAAATATGCAATTTAAAATAATCGGGCTTTTTTTTTTTTTCACAGCCCAAAGAAAAGTTTTATGTTTTTACTCAGATTATCTCTTTTTTTCTTCCATTGCATTTGTATATATAAACACAGTTCATGAGTGGATAATCTATGGATTAATTTCAAAATATTCCATTATTAAAACAATTTAATATTGATGAAATCAAGTTTAAAAAAGTTAAAAGGCAAGAAAACTTGTAATGACCATAAGTACACAGCACATATTTAAACATAATTGTGTAGGAATTTGTTTTTAAACAGATTTCCTATACACTAGTATAACTTATAACAAAATATTTTTCTCCTAAATGTTGCATATTGATTGAGATGCCAAAAATAGAATATTTTATGACACTTTGGGCGTTTTTACTTACTAAAGATGCTCTGAGATTCTTTTGCAAAGTAAGAAATGGCTTTTAAAAATAAATACAGTTACTTGTGTTTATAAATTTTGATACTTGTATGCCGGATTATCCTTTCTCAGAGTGAGGTACATGTGTATTTATTTTATTTCCAAATCAGAAAGTATTTACTGTGGAAACCTTTTAAAATAACACAGTTGACCAACTAATACTCTCTCTTACTTCAGTAAAACATCCTAACTAATGTGTACCCCAGGCTATGCACAATAGCATTGTCTGCCTACAAGAGTCAGCTGTCTGTGTCCTCAACCCTGCTTATGCCAATTGTGTTTGCAATTTAGTTTGTTTGCAAAATTACCTTATCAAGAAAATTGGTGAAAGTGAGTCGGGGATGGAGAGAG
Source organism: Ursus arctos (assembly GCF_023065955.2). Lineage (NCBI taxonomy): Eukaryota > Metazoa > Chordata > Mammalia > Carnivora > Ursidae > Ursus > Ursus arctos. The sequence continues at coordinate 54,618,586 of NW_026622841.1, forward strand.
AGTTGTCCTACAAAAGTTTAAATGAATTTTCTGGAAATACTAAAGGCAAGCTGCTTTAGAAAAAGAAAAAAAAATAGTGCTTGTGCACTAAGGTAAGCAAGTCATCTGAAAAAAATTAGAAAAGGATTGGAGGAAATCTAAATCAGACATTAGAGAAAGAGCATATATATGGTTGAGATTGATGCAAGACAGAGGAGTGGGAACTCTGATCAGCAGACTTACACTCTGAGAAAAGATTGGCCATACGTGAGATGAGACAATTACATACATTTATATCATTACAGTTCAAAATAAATTATTTAGTTTATTTATTATTTTTAAATTCTCATTTGAAACTGCTTTCCAATTAACAAAAAGAACTAATCATTCCTTCGGTTTGAACAAGAGGCCCTCCACTCTAATGATTGTTATTAAATATTCAGTATATGTTTGCTTCTTTTCAGTTAATATGTCTCCATAAAACTTTTGTCAGCTCTTTTAAACAGGTGTGTATCTTCTGTCCTATTAAAGTGGTTCAATAGAAAAAGAATTTGTTTCTCCCTAAAACTCTTCAAATACTTGTATGATTAAACTTTGGAGTAGTTTTACAGAAATCTTCTGTTTTTAAGTGAAACCCAGCATGTATTTAAGTAAAATGAAAGTCAGTCTTTAATTTAATTGTATGAAATCTAATGTTAAGTCAGCAACCTCATTTGCCACCGTTTATTAGGGAATGATTCCGTATCACGTGCCCGTGCATGCCTGTGATTTAACCATGTTTCAGTTTTTGTTTAAAGATTTTATTTATTTATTTGACACAGAGAGAGACAGCCAGCAAGAGAGGGAACACAAGCAGGGGGAGTGGGAGAGGAAGAAGCAGGCTCCTAGTGGAGGAGCCTGATGTCGGGCTCGATCCCAGGACTCTGGGATCACGCCCTGAGCCGAAGGCAGACTCTTAATGACTGAGCCACCCAGGCGCCCCATAACCATGTTCCAATTTTAACGGTGTAACCATGTCCACAATTCAAGGAAAATCCTTAGTGTTTAGAAATGAAATTGACTCATGACCCACATAGTTTATCAAAGTGGTTAAGCTTTGCTTTGCTTTTGATTGAGTCACATCTAATCATTAAAAAATCAAAAATATTTTGAGAAGACCTGCGAAGTAAAACGTAAGCCACATTAGTGGTAGAATGCTAAAATGTGTCTTGGTTGTTGTAAAGCTTTAAAAGCAGAAATGCTAATACCAACCATATAGTCTCAAAGGCAATAAACGTGTGAGCTTTCTTCTTTGCCACTGTGGAAGCCTGTTCATTTCGGCTGTCAGACCAATAATAATTCAATATACCACATAGATAAAGACCAGCCAATGGTGCTGTTCTCTTCTGGACTTATAATGCCTGCGGAAATTAAAAGAAAAAGTCCATTTAGTGAGTGACATTGTAAGGGAATAGACTGCTTAGCTGCCCAGATAAGCCAGAGGGGGTGGTGTCTCTTTTATGAATTTGCTAAGATCCAGAGTCTGGCCTTTGCTTTTTAAAGAAGCAGAAGCCAGGTTTTGTCAGTTCACCAGGATTGAGTCTCTCCCAAACTAGAGTCATAGTGGTATTTTATTATTATAGTGTGAAGATCGGACCCATTTGAAAGAACTGGGCACCCACAGCCTTTAGCAGGGATAGCCTTTCCTTGTTTGCGAGCTCTGTGGGTAGCCCATTAAATCACAGTGGTCTTGGTGGGCCTGGAAGCAGGGAATGGAATGTACTGGAAGGCTTGGGTTTCTTTTGTAAACATACGCCCAGGTTTTAAGCTGGGGTACACGAACAGTGATGGATTCTTGTCCCCTCCTGCGTCCTGCACATACTGATAAGCTGTGCAGGCCTGAGTCCTGTCCTTACAGAGCTTGCAGTCTATGGGCGAGGCATCTTGAATACATCCGAGAGTGTGAGAGCACGGGAAGGAGTTCAAACCAAGTTTTTGGTCCTTGAGGACCTGACAGCCATTGGAGATCAGAAGGAAAAGCAGGCTGACTCACGTGCAATGCCGGGCAAAGAGCACAGTAGGGAGAGAAACCCTGTGTACAGAGGCCATGAGATGTGGAGGGAGGGAGCTCCAAGGAAAGGGGAGGACGCCAGTACTGAGAGTGAGCTGGGTTGGGAAAGGGGGAGTCAGGAGGCTACAGAGAGGTGGCCAGCGTTCACTGTCTACCTGGGCATCCCTGGGCCCGGCCTCACTACCTGCTGGATACCCCCACTTCCTCCGTGGCTGCCCCATGTGCCCATATGAGGGCTGCCTTCTTCCTTCTGCTGTCACTTTTATTAGAGGGGATCCAAATTGGCAGTGTTGAGGGCCACGGTTGTTAGTGACATGGTCTTCGTTTGTTTGTTTTTTAAAGATTTTATTTATTTGAGAGAGAGAGAGACAGAGACAGAGCATGAGCAGGGGTGCAGGGGAAGAGGGAGAGGGAGAAACAGACTCTCCACTGAGCAGGGAGCCCAATGAGGGCTCAATTCCAGGATCCTGAGATCTTGACCTGAGCCAAAAGATGCTCAACAGACTGAGCCACCCAGGTGCCCCTACACGGTCTTTGTTTTTTTCGTGTGAGAATCTGCTCTGCATAGAGCATGGCTGTGAGTTAGTGGGAGTCTGAAGCAGGAGACAGGTCTCAGCAGCTCTGTCGTGGTACCAAGAAGTGTCTCCCTGTTCTGACGAGGGAGGTGGCACTGCTGTTTCTTCATTCTTCAGCCTCCCTATAGGATCCTTGGTTTTTTTTTTTTCTTTTTTAAAATTTTATTATTTTTCATCATGATAAATGTACTCTTTAATCCCCATCCCCTGTTTTCCCCAGCCCCCCACCCATCTCTCCTTTGGTAACCATCAATTTGTTCTCTATAGTTAAGTCTATTTTCTGGTTTGCCTCCTTCTCTCTCTCTCTCTTCTTTTTCTTCTATGTTCATCAGTTTTGTTTCTTAAATTCCACATCTGAGTGAAATCATATGGTATTTGTCTTTCTCTGACTTGTTTCACTTAGCATCCTACTCTCTAGCTCTATCCATGTGGTTGCAAATGGCAAGATTTTATCCTTTTTTATGGCTGAATAATATTCCATCACACACACACACACATACATCTTCTTTATCCATTCATCAGTCAGCGGGTACTTGGGATGCTTCCACAGTTTGGCTATTGTAAACAATGCTGCGATAAAGATAGGGGTGCATGTATCCCTTTGAATTAATGTTTTTGTATTTTTTGGGTAAATACCCAGTAGTGCGATTGCCGGATTGTAGGGTAGTTCCATCTTTAGTTTCTTGAGGAAGCCTCTTAGAGCCTGTCTCTTAATAGATTGGAATCTGACAAGTGGTTATTAAGAACTCACACTTCTTTTCTTCAAAGGGTGGTAGAGCTGGTCATATAGAATAGATTCGATGTTCTCAAACTTTAGAGTGCATCAGCATTACCAGGAAGACTTGTTAAAACAGAAATTCCTGGGTCTATCCCCAAAGTTAGGGTGGGACTTAATAATTTGCATTTCTAACAGGTTTGCAGGTGATGCTGGTAGTCTGTGGACCACATCTGGAGAACCATGGGTATAGATAGCTGTGTCAAAATGTTTCGCAAGCTAAGTTTCTATGATATTCTTAGAATAAAAGGTGGATTCCAATCTCCTTAAATTAGGCCTATACTTTTTTATAAATAAAAAGATAAAAAATGTTTAGAACATACCATTCACTGTATCTGAAGCCAGTGATTATTTTGCTTGATGAAATTCTTTTTTTAAAGATTTATTTATTTATTTTTTTGGGGGGAGGGAGTGAGTGCGGGCAGGGAGCGGCAGAGGGAGAGGGAGAGAAAATCCCAAGCAGACTCCATGTGGCGTGCAGAGCCCAACGTAGGACTCGGCACAGGGCTTGATCTTGGGACTCTATGATCACAACCTGAGCCAAAACTTGATGCTTTAACTGACTGTACCACCTCGCTTGATGAAGTTTTTAATGAAAAAAACTTCTTGATTGTGTTTTCTGACCCTTACTGAAATAGCATAGACATTACAAATTTTCCCAAACTGTAATTTATTGTGGTTTTTGGCAAAGAGACTTAAAAATTAATAGGAAAGCTTAGATATCCTAGTTTAAAAATATTGAATTCTTAGATTAAAGATCCTTAACACTTTATCTGAAATGGGCAATAATATTTTTCTTTACCCTTGTCTATGACTGACCCGTACACTCTTATTACTAGAAAGAACCTCTTTGTGTGCAGTATCAGAATGATATGGAGATATATAGAGTGGACTGAAACACCTTACAACATCCGAGTTATTCATTCAATATTTGAAGCAGAAAAAGTTGAAGGAACTTTATAAAAAGCACATGAATCTTTTCAATAAATGGTGCTGGTACGATTGGACATCCACATGCCAGAAAATGAATCTGGACACTGACATCCTTTCATAATTAAGTCACAGTGGCTCATAGACCTAAATGTAAAATGCAACTATAGCACTCCTAGAAGATACCGTAGGAGAAAATTTAGGTGACCTGGGATTTGGTGATACCTTTTTAGATAACAGCAACAAAAGCATGATCCATGAAGTGAAAGATTGATAAGCTGGTCTTCATTAAAATTAAAAACTTCTGTTCTGCAAAACAACATTCTTAAGAGAACGAAAAGACAAGCCACAGGCTAGGGGAAAGTATTTGTAAAACATATATCTGATAAAGGACTAGTATCCACAGTGTATGAAGAACTCTAAAAACTCAACCATAGGAAAACAAACAATCCAATGAAAAAGTGGGGAAAGATCTGAATTGACACCTCACTATGGAAAATATGAAGATGGAAAATAAGTGTATGAAAAGCTGCTTGTGCAATATAATACATAATTAGGGAACTGCAAATTCAAACAGCAGCGATACCATCACACACCTATCAGAATGACTCAGATACAAAATGCTGACAACGCCAAAGGCTGTCAGGGTTGTAGAACAGCAGGGACTCCCATCCACTGCTGGCAAGAACGTAAAACGGTACAACCACTGTGGAAGACAGTCTGGCAGTTTCCTACAACGCTCAACAGTTGCAGCAAATGACAGTTGTGCTGTTAGGTGTGAGTTGACAACTTATGTCCATACCAAACTTGCACGCAACTATTCATAGCAGCTTTATTTGTAATTGCCAACGATTGCAAGCAGTCAGGATAGCTTTCGGTAGATGAATGGATAAACAGACTGTTACAGTTGATATAATTTTACTCAGTAGTAAATGCACCTTACTTGAATGCATATTACTAAGTGAAAGAAGCTAGTCTGTAGAATCTACATTCTATATGATTCCAATTATTTGTCATTCTGGAAAAGGCAAACTTGTAGAGACAGTAAAAATTTTAATGTTACCTTACACCCATTAAGACAACTACTATGCAAAAAATTAAAAAAAATTAAAATAGCAAGTGTTTGTGAGGAGGTGAAGAAATTGGAGCCCATGTGCACTATTGGTATGAATGTAGAATGGTGTGATCACTATGGTAAACAGTATGGTGGTTCCTTAAAAAGTTAAAAATAGAATTGCCATATGAGGCAGCAATTCCACTTCTGGGTATATACCTAAAATAATTGATTTGGGTCTTGAAGAGATATTTGTACACTATTCACAGCAGCGCTGTTCGAATACCTAAAATGATAGAAGCAACCCAAGTGACCATTGACAGATGAATGAATAAACAAAAATAGTATATACACAAAGTGGAATATTATTAAGCTTTAAAAGGGAAGGAAATTCTTTTTTTTTTTTTAAAGATTTATTCATTTGAGACAGAGAGATACAGAGAGAGAGAGAGAGAGAGAGAGAGAGCGAGCATGAGTAGGGGAGAGGCAGAGGGAGAGGGAGAAGCAGACTCCCTGATGAGCCAAGACCCTGATGTGGAGGTCGATCCCAGGACCTGGAGATCATGACCTGAGCTGAAGACAGACACTTAACCATCTGAGCCACCCAGGTGCTCCATAAAAAGGAAGGAACTTCTAACACGTTGTACAACATGGATAAGCCTTGAAAACATACGAAGTGAAATAAGGCAGACAGAAAAAGACAAATATTGTATAATTCCATTTATGAGAGACCTAGAGTAGTCAGATTCATAGAGACAAAAAGCAGACTAGCAGTTGCCAGGGGCTGGGGGAAGGAGGGAAAGGAGTGGAATGTTATTGTTTAATGGGTGTAGAGTTTTAGTTTTGTAAGGTGAAAAGAATTCAGGAGATTGTTTGCACAATGAGGTGAATGTACTTAACACTCCTGAACTATACACTTAAAATGGTTAAGATTATAAATTTCATATTATGTGTATTTGATCATAATTTAAGAAAAGAGGAAATAAGATCAGTGGTTGCTAGGGGTTGGGAATGGGGGCGGAATGAATAAGTGGAGCATGAGGGATTTTTAGGGCAGTAAAACTCCCCTCATGGTGGATAGATGACATTGCACATTTGACAAAACCCACAGAACTGTACAACACAAAGTGAACTCTGATGTCAGCTGGCACTTAGTTAATAATAATGTATCAGTATCAGTTCATCAGCTGTAACAAACATACCACACCAGTGAGGTGGTCATCAGGGGGAAAGTCAGGGTGGAGGATGGGAGAGGAAACAGGTACTCTCTGCACTTTCTGCTCAATCTGTAATCAGACCTACTCTAAAAAATAAAGTCTATCAATTAAAACCAAAACCAAAAACAACAACAAAAAATCACATGGGTCTAAAGAACAAAATGAGACAATTGTACTAGTTTTTGAAATAACTCACATACTGGAAATAATCTGAGTAAAACCAACTAGCTGAGATAATTGAATCATTAGTAGGGGATATTATTAAAGATACTCTCTTCATGTTTCCCTTTCCTGCCTGCCCTATCACCACATTAAAGAATTCAGCAGAAAGAGTACAAAGTCCATGCCTGTGAGCAGAAGTGCCACAGGGGAATAGAGATTGATGAAAATACACTAACACACATGAAGAACCATTTCAGAGGGGCACTCGTTCTTTTCTGGGGCCATCTGGTGATCTGCCTGTTTTTTCACAGATGGTTGGGTATTCTGTCTTCCTTGTTCTCGCAGAGAACAAGGAAGAGTTTTCGCTGTCTCCTTCCTCAGGGAGGGGGATTCACTTGGGCAGGTGGGTTTCTCTTCTCTCCAGCGGTAGCACTTATTCTCCTCTTGAGGGGAATCGCTGGCTTGTGGGAGCAACAACATTATCTTGGAGAGCATCTTGTGGGCTTGCCCCAGCGTTGACTCCTCTGCAGGGTGTGTGGCCTGGGATAGCTCCACTTTCCTTCCATTTGCATTTGGAATCTTTCTGCCTCTTACTGGCCCCACATTTTCAGTCGTGAGGTGACCCTTTCTGCCAAAAGTTGGATTTTAAACATTTTTTTAAACCACTTTCTTCTTTGTAGGTTTTATTTTGGAAACAAATAGGTTCTGTGGGTTATTTCTGTAGCTTTCAATGTCCACTCCCCATGTTTAATATAAAGCATGTAACAGAGGGATTTTGTTGTTGTTGCTTTAAAACCAAGAGTTGACTAGCTAATTCATGAATTAATTCATAAAATTGGGATTCTTAACGGAACAAAAGATTGTGAGGAGATAGCTGTGTCCCTGTCCCTGTACTGTTTGTTTAAAAGTTGCCCCAAATTATCATACTTCCTCTCTGATTTGAGCATTTCCCAGTTTGTCGGCAGGGTTTGAAGGCCAAGGTCCTTGTGCACTGCTATTTCTGGATCTCCCATTGACAGCAGCCGGATTACAGTGAAGCCCCTAACCTGACAGTTTAGGGCAGGCCTGCTATTGCCGTAGGCAGTCGGAGAAGGCAGTCCTCCCCATCCTCCTGACTTAGGACATTCATTCCTCCTGAGGTGGCTTGTCCTTTCTGATGATGGATTGAGGGAGACAGGCAGCACATGGGCAGACAAACACCCCGCCTGGGCATTTGGTGCCATTTAACAGTTTCTTCCTGCTCTTGACATTTTCATTTCCCTCCTTCACCCCGCTCATCACTAACTGTTTGCATCTTCTTTTCTTTACACAGCAGTAATACAGAGTGACAGAATACACATACAAGCTCCATTACTCATTTCATATGCTATATTCGAGTCAAATTACACAGTGGGTTTTCCATGAGCTGAGCTATGAAAGGGGCATTACGATTTTAATTGTATGCTGGCCTGGCGCAGGGCATCATTGAAGATGGACCGAAATTTTCATGAAGCAGTCCTACTCAAAAAGCAGCCATGAAACAAAAAGGTGTTTCATTTATGTTTTGCTCATGCCAGCTTGGGCTTGCTGTGTTTATCAGCAAGCCTCTTTCCCAGGGAAGAACAATGAGGATTTTTAATCATATTCCTTTGGGAAGAGGACCCTGATAGCTGCTGTTGATTCTTGAATGCTGTTCTGGGCTATGGGGTGACTCAAATGTAGCTACACTGAATATGTCTCTTTATCTCCAGAACAATTCCTAGGAGGCCTGAATGTCTGTTTAAAACTTTGAGACCTTCCAAAAACAGGTAGCTTTCCTTCATAAACATATATACTTAAAAAGTATACGAGCTTAGTGCAGAAGATAGCAGAAATGCTAAGTGATGTCTGCAGACATTTTTCAGGGGTTTCTGCTTCAGACTTGGATGGAATCAGTGGGCCTCTCTACTTCCTGTTTCCAACATACCCATCGCCAGTTGTATTAGATTTGCACACTTACTCTGTTTTGAGTGCTTGCTTTCTCTGCCTTGTAAAGACTTTATATTGGGAGGATGGGAGGTGGGACCTGAATTATGACATGACTAACAGAGAAGGTACAGCACACAGTGTCTTACTCATTATAGGTCCTCAGTTTCTTATTTGGTTGACTTAGTGAATAGCTAAAGGCATGAGAATGTGCTGTTTGTCTCATGTGAAGTTTTCCTGGTAAAGAGATGGAACAGTGAATGTCTGTAGAAGCCGTATTTTTTTTTTTCTCTTTTGGCTACCTGGCTTTGGTTTCCAGGAGTGCTTTTGTGCTGGTCACGTTTCTGGCTTCATCTGTTTTCCTTCTCATTCTCTGTGCTTCAGTCACCCTGATGACATTTCTCATCTTTAACCCTCTAACCTTGTTTCTGCCTCAGGGCCTTTGCACCTCCTGTCTTTCTGCTTGGAGCTTTGCCTCTAGTTCTTCAGATGGCAGGGTTTCTATATACAAATCTCCATTCAAATGGCACTTGGTTGCTAATGAGGTCTTATTTGGGGACCTTATTTAAAATTGCAAGTATACACACACATACCCCATATCCCCGTCCTTTGCTTTATTTTTGCCCCACAGACTCTTTTCCATCTTATGTACTAAATATTTTCTTTATTTCGTTTGTCTCTTAGTAGAATGTGAGTCCATGAATTAAGGAATCTCTTTGTGCTTTCCCTTCTCTGAACTCTCTTCTGAATTCTCAGTGCCTAGAATAATGCTTGTCACTTAGGAAATTAATATTTATTGACTAAGTGAATACGTGGTGGCCATCCCTGACCACCCTGTCTGCAGCATCCTCTCCCTTACCTCAATTCATTTGTTAACTACAATATGAAGTTGTCTTGTTCCTTTATTTGTTTCCTTAACTATCACCTGCCTCTCCTCTCTCTAAGTGAAGAGAAAGTTCCAAGTGGGGAAGGGCCTTGCTTACCTTACTTAGCTGACATTCTAGAACCTACAGTAGTGCTTGGCAGATAGTAGATGCTCAGTAAATAGCAGGGGGGCATTGATCAGCTGTTCTTCCTGCTCTCCATCTTCCTTGTACAGCACTGTCCTATTCATTCTTCACAGAGCAGCCTCACTGAATAATCTCTTTTTCATATTTGTGATGCATGTTTTTCTTTGACTTTGGGGTGCTCTGCAGACAACGGGAACTCAAGTGTGGCTAGTAGAGAAGACTGGCACCAAAGAAAATGACTGGGTCTTTGCAGACTGGCTTATTCTCACGGAGAAGCCTTAGATTATCCCAGAAAGTCAATGATTTTGATTCTCTTGTCTCATTTTTAAGTTGTCATTTTTCCTCATTTGGTAGGGGTCTTTGGACAGCATGGCTCGAAGAGTTCTTCTCCACCTAGCCTTCTAGAGGGTGCCCTCCACCTAGAGGACCCTGGGAGGTGCTGCACTTGCACACAAGAAGGCAGGTGACAGAGCACCCACAGGAGGGGGGCTTGTAAGGAGAAGCTCAGGAGCTTATGCAGGGATGGCCAGGGACAGGCAGAATTCTTTAAGATTTATTTATTTATTTGAGAGAGAGAGAGAGAGAACATGAGTGGGAGAGGCAGAGGGAGAGGGAGAGAATCTCAAGCAGACTTGCAGACTCCCCACTGAGTGCGGAGCCCAACACAGGCTCAGTGTCAGGACCCTCAGATCACAACCTGAGCCCAAACCAAGAGTTGGATGCTTAACTGACTGTACCACACAGGCGACCCCCAAATTCTTAAGCACAACATTAGGTCTTCCCCAAATTCCTGGAGACCTAACCTCACCAGGTACACACTCAAGGGGAGCCTGGGCTCTGTCCTCCCCTCGTGGGGAGCCCGCTGGCTTTCCTGACATCACAGTAGAGTCACTTGCTAATGTACCCAAGTCAGCTTAGTGGCGGGATGAGTCACTGGGGCAACAGGAGAAATCTGTACAGGAGAACAGGGTGGTCTTTGCACGGGGCGGAGGGAAGACGAGGCAAAGGGAAAGATCTGTTCGTGAAGCCATGGAGGCATTTGCAACAGAATTTTATTTTTAAAAAGCTGTTTTTCTTTTCATGAGAAATGAAAAGATGTAGCACCGATGTGGCTTTTAGAAGCTCTCATTACAGATGTGGTTCAGTTTCTGAATTCCTCCAAGAGAAAAGAAGACCTGAGATTGGCAGTTGGTTCTGTCTCTTGCATCAGCTGCATCTGTGGGCCATTCATGACGCTTTTGTGGGATTCTTGCCAGTGAGTTTGCTGTTCTAAAGATCTTGGCCCGGACTGAGTTCTCAGTAGGGAAAGGTTGGGAAGAGTCCTTGGAAAGGCAGTGACAACGTATGTGCCAAGAAGAGAGAGAAATCTGTCTATTGCCAATTTCCAGGCTAGTAAATGGAAACATAATCTATACTTGGTCAGAAGAATGTCTTTCACCCAACCATTCATAAAAATGAAGTCATGGATAGAAATGATCTGGGTGGTCCAGAAAGATCCAGTAATCCTGTAGAAAGGTAAGGCTGTTCCTGCTATAGACCTATAGCACCTGCTACATGGAAAACCATTTATACTGCCATCATCTGGTACTCCTAGTAGACTCCTGCTGTCTACCTTCTTTGTTCTAGTTGGGTAAATACTGAGTGGTATCTGAGGATGAGGGGCAATGTGGTATGGAAAACACTTGAGTAATAATCATTACTGTCATTGATGGTTTTATTTTCAATTGGCAATATAGTTTGCCAAGTATGTTCACATATATAATCTTAATAAAAGATTAATGCTAAAGACCATGCTTGATTCATGTATTCACTCCCTTTAATGGCCAGGAATACTTCTTTGCATTTAATAGATGTTTTGTCCATGTTTGCAAGATAAATGCATTCTGCCCTCTGCTCCTCTCTGCAAAACTGTGTGGCCAGTACCATGGTAACAGGCCAGGGCATTGTATTCTGAGGGGTAAGCCAATGGTCAGCGTGGGGAAGGGCGGTCCTGTCTGCCCGGTGCTAACTTGATGCCCTCTGCCCAGAACCACGAGGTCACTAATGGCCGTGTAGAAAGAACACAGCTTCCCCAGCACCCTGGGCATCAGCAGGCATGCACCGCATGTTTTCCAACTATGTCCCCCTCAGTATTTTAAGCTAGTAAAGTTTTTCTGTACTCGTCACTTGCTTATTTGCAGCCCCATCTAAAGATAAAGTTTCATCAGAATGGGACTTCAGTTCATTGGGCAAGTATTTATTGGGCAACTGGTATGTGTGGGGCGCTGTTCTAGGTACTGGGGTTATAGCAATGGTAAAAACACTGTCAGTGCCATGCCTTCAGAGACCATGTGTGTGTGCTTATGTGTGTGTGCTTGTGTGTGTGTATGTGTGTGTGTGCGTGTGGCGGGGCAGGAGTCAGGAGGTAGACAGCCACATAAGTGCTCTAGTTATCTTTTGCTGCACAACAGGTCGCCCTCAAACTCAGTGACTAAAAAGCATAGCAACCGTTTCTCTGGCTCAGGAACCAGCAGTTTGGGCAGGGATCCTTGGGGCAGGCCCATCTTGGCTTCAGGGGGCCTCTGCAGGGGCACTTCATGCGAAGGCTGCAGCAGGCCCATGCACAGTGAAAACCAGAGCCCCTTGTTGGAGGGGCAGCAAAAAGAGCTGTTAAAATATTAAAATACAGAAAATTTTTTCCTTATTTCTGTGGACGCTTTTTTGAACATGCCATGGTGTTTTTTATTTGCTTTGTAATGACGAGTTCCCTTGGACTTGGGGATACATACTGAGCAGTGCGAACCCTCATCAGCTCCCGGGGGCCCTGCCTTGCCACTCAACACATGCAGCCCACCAGCTTCTGGCTCCATGTCCCAGCCAGGGGTGGGGAAGTCAAGGCAGGCTTCTTATCTTCCCTTGGGCCCACCACCCTAATCTGTAGTGCACTGGTAGTCCTCAAGGGAGTAGAGCCTCCCTGAAGGATGTGCTTGGTACCTGGATTGGGGGTAGAAGAGGGCTGGCCCATATCACGTCACTTGTCTTATGTACCGTGACCGCCAGCTCAGAGTGGGGATGGCTCTTGCCGTGCTGTACCTTGAAACATCACAGGATACCCTCCCTGTGTTTGCACCCAGGCCCTTGCCTGGAGCAGGGGAGGCAGCAGTCGCTGAGTGAGGGTGAGCAGGGGAGCCACTGGCTAGGGAAGAAGACAGCTGAGGACCTGTCCCACAGATGAAGGACCACAAGGAAGTGAAGGCTCTGAGTCCCCAACTTATGCTCCATTGTCCCATCAGGCTCCACATGCAGAATACAGATTCAAAAGTAAAATTGTTAAGAAGTTCAAGACTGGCCCCAGAACATCAAACCCCACGTGCAAGTCCTTGTGAGTCCGGGTCCCTGTGTGAAGGCGCTGGAGCCACATCCACGGCCTGATGCTGGAGGAGGTGCTTTCAGGTGACTCACTCCGGTGGTGGACAAGTTGGTGCTGGCTCTCAGCTGCACTGGGTTGATTTTCCTCCAGATGAGCCTCTTCATGTGGCTTGGCCTTCTTTGCAGCATGGTGGCTGGATTCCAAAAACAAGTATCCCAAGAGAGCCAGGCGGAAGCTGCGCTGCATTTTATGGTCTAGTTTTGGAAATCGCATAGAGCCGCTGCCACCACACTGTGTGAGTGGAGGCAATCACAAAGGCCCACCCAGGTTCAAGGGGAGAGCATATAGACTCCATGTCTTGATAGGGGAATGGCAGGGTTCTAGCAGAACATGTGGGTCTGGATGTACTGTCGGAGGTCTTTTTTTAGAAAACAACCTGCCACGGTAAGATAGGATATGAGATGGGGAGAAGTGCTGTGGAAAAAAAAATGGTAAGGCAGAGAAAGGCAGAAAAGAGTGTTGGCAGGGGCAGGTGGTATGTACCATTAAACAGTGCGGTCAGGTATTGCCTCCCTCACCTTTGAAGAAAGTTCAAGATGGAGCCATGCAGATATCTGGGGAAAGAATGTTCTAGGCAGAAGAGAGAGCCTGTCTGGAGTGAATTATAAAAGCAGAGAGGCAGAATCAAAGTGAGGGTGGAGGAGAGTAGCAGGAGGGGGATTCAGAAAGGGAATAGGGACAAATCATTTCAAGTCTTATAGGACACTCTAAGGTTTTTCCTTGCACATGGGAAGCCATTGAAGATTTTTGAGCTGTGGTGTCATGTGGTCTGACTTACTTTTTAAAAGAATCACTCTGGGTGCTTTTTATAGACTAGATTGTACAGGGACAAAGGTGGAAACAGAGTGACCCATTAGGAAGCTATTGAAATATTCAATGAAAGGGTTGGTAGTTGCTTGGACCAGTTGCAAATGATGGAGGTAATAGGAGTGATCAGTCTCTGGACTGTATTTTTAAAGGTAGAACCAGTAGAGTTTGGTGACAGATTGAATTTTAGTGAAGAGTAGACAAGGTCAAGAGTGACTCCTTTGTCCTTTGCCTGAGCTGGTGGATTGATGGGGTTGCCATTAACTGAGGTGTGGAAGACCATGGGAGGAACAGGTTTGGGAGATGGGGTGTGATGGGGAAAATCAAGAGTTTGGCTTGGGCATTTTAAACTTGAGATGTCAAGCAGATATTTGAGTGGAGTCACTGAGTATGCAATTAGACCTGTAGGCTGGTGGGAGAGGTCTGGGTTAGAGATAAAAACTTTGTGGTTTCACCAAGACAGCAATAAGAGAGTGAATGTATTTCCTGGGAGGAGTCCCCTCTTGCATGTAACTACTTTGACATTGAAGGTGCGTACTCTTTTTAACTTTAGACTGATAAATAAGTAGGTGCTCTTATCATATTTCCTCGTCCTGTATGTTTGGATAGAAAAGACTTTCTTTCATTCAGCCAACCAATTTTCCTTTTAAGGGTTGTTGTTGTTCCCATGTGTGTATGTATATGCATTACATTCTAGAAATCTCAACCAATGAACTTTCTTTTGACATATTGGACATTTATGGTTTTATTATTACTTATCTAGGTTTTTAAGATGTTCAGATTTTCATTTAAATGGTATTTGTTTGCATTTTATTTACTAACTTGTACATTTGATCAGACATATTATGTAGAACTCAGCTCCAGCCTTAATAGTGTTTCAAGATGGGAGACCAAGTTATCCCTCCTGCTGTCTTCCAGCAATCTGCTTCTTTTTGAAGGTATTATAATTTAAAAGAGCATTTAAATTAGGATCTTTGTAGTTTTTCCTTGGATGTGTATGCTTAGTCTACGTACACTTGAATCAGGGTTTTATAGAGCAGATTTATTTAACTTTTGTTAATAGTCTGTGAACATAGGTGCCAAATATTATATTAGATCCAAACAGTGAGATTGTTTGATGGAAACAGGGTATGTTTTGATCTTAGGAGAAAGACATGCCATAAGACATTTCAAATATATATCATTAAAATACATTTCATTAAATAAAGAGTGTTTAGATGAAAATACCTTAAGAGGCAAAGCTATTAATAAAAGTTTTGGTTAAAAAAATCTCATTTATTTCTGAATTCGATATTCCCTTTCTCTCTTTTACACCCTTTGGCCTTTAGTCCTCTGATTTCTCTCTTCCCTTCCCTTTCTTTCCCTTCTGTTCCCTTCCTTTCCTGGAACAGAGAGCTGGATTGTTGTTTAGGAGGGGGCAATTGTAAAGTAGGTGGGAAGGAAAGCCCAGGTTAGGCCAATACTCCTGTGCCTGTCTGTATCACACCTGCCTTCCCCGTCACTACCTGAGCAGAGGAGAGTTACTACCGGGGTGTTCTTGCTGGGATCAACACCAGGGCAGCCTTGTGCTTTAGTCGGTAATTCTGTTTTAGTTTAATTAAGGGAAAGGCTCTCCTGCCCACACAGTCTTCACAACACTGTGTCCCAGCCCTCGGGCTGTCATATGGATTTAATTCCATCCTCTGTAGTTCTAGGCTGAGCCTTCTGGACACCCAGACGATGGTTTTTCCCTGGTCCTATACTCTTCCATCTTTTATCTCAGGGATACGGGCTTTAGACACGGGCCCTGGTATTTTGGGCTAAGGCTTCTTGTTTTTATTTATCCTTCTCAACCAGCTTTTCCCCCACTCTTTCCAATATAAGCAATTTGCATAGAGGCTTACTAAAGGCTGGTAAACCTTATTGTATTTGGAGATTCCAAGGCAATTGGTAGACTTTTTGAGGGACTGGGTGTTGGGCGAGGTAGGTGAGAAGGTATTTGGAGGAAGTCAAAAGCCAGGGACTAATTATTTTATTTGAGGCGTGGCCTGAGAAGGTCTCAGGGAAGGAGAGTCTGCAGTGCCAGGCCACAGTTCAGGTGCACACTAATTGTTTTGCATCAAAGCACATTTTTAGTAAATAATACCAGGGGCCAACTCTATTAATATGCACGGCTGAGAGGGAATTAAGCATTTACTTGACTGATAATGATGCTGAGCAGTTTCAGGTGTTAGAATTTCATTAAGACTCTGTGTTGTCTCTCACCGTACCATTTACATTGTGTGTCGGGCATTTCAAATTAATCATGAGCATAATTAATAGTTGTCGTAATTAGATTACCGTTTTGTGATGATCTGCAATGGAACAGAGAATGTGAAGAAGAAAAATGAGGAGGACCACTCAGTGCTCTTTGCGACGGGAGACTTACCTACACAGGTCACTTCTGAGGAGGGATGCACTGGTGCTTTGTTCCACGTTGGCTTATGGGAATAGTGACAAATGGAGACAGTTTTAATGGGAAGTGGAGCTCTCTGAGGGCCTTTTGTCCCAAGCCACCAAGACTGCATAGTTTTAGGAGGACATTATCGTAACAATGGTTCTAGTGGAAGTATGGGTTACTTTTGATAACCGTAGAGAAACCAGAAAGCAAATACATGGTTTTACATTCCTAAAAAGCTTAATTGAGTTAAGGATTAGTATGCATAATCTAACAACAAACAAGTTTAGTATTTTAGAACTTTAATGAATTCTTGAACATATTTCAGACAGAAGATGTTTAAAAAGCTTTTTGAATAGCTCTTATTAACCTAAAGAGACACTTAGTTAACTATCCATAGGCTAAAAGGAGAAGGACATTTGCATGGAAGTCACTTTTCAGCCATGGTTTACCCTAGAATGATTTCAAATGATTGTATAATGAGGGCAAAAAGTTGCAGGGCTATGTATAAACTGCATGCTACTTAATAAATTATTCATGTTAGCCCAAAGGTGTAATTATTCAGTGAAATGAGAACTAAGAAAATTAGTTCTGTATTAATGTTTATTTATACAGATAATTTTTTTTTTCTTTACATGGTCACATTTTCCTGCCAGAGGTACTCTAAAGGCGATCCACATAAAATGTGAAATCAGGTTGGAATTCCCAGGGTCAGTTCTGTTCATCTTTTTCTATTTCTGCTGTTGTAATTTGTTTGCTTCTAGAGAAAATTTTTCTTTCACAAAAAAGAAAATCAAACTCTCCTTAAAGCAGTTCTTTTTTTAAAAGGAAAGGAGCAGGGGCACCTGGGTGGTTCAGTTGGTTGAGCGTCTGACTCTTGGTTTCAGCTCAGGTCATGGTCTTGGCATTGTGAGATTGAGCCCCACGTGGGGCTCTGTGCTCATTTCAGAGTCTGCTTGAAATTTTCTCTCTGTCTGCCCTTCCCCGCTCCTGTTCTCATGGTCTCTCTCTCTGCCTCAAATAAATAAATAAATAAATAAAATCTTAAAAAAAATAAATAAAAGGACAGGAACAGCAAGGAATTCACCATAAGCAGGCCTGCAGACAGTTGAATGTCTTCCACACCTGCTCTTGAGTGAAGAGTCAGAACAACACCGTTTCGTGTCCTGGCCAAGGTGGGCTTTGCCTCCTGTCTCCCACTTTCCCACCCAGAGCCTCTCTTCCCACAGACCAGATCAGAAACCATGATTGCTATTTTCTTTGTCTTAGTTGTTATTTAGTTTCCAGTTGCAACAGTATTTAACACATTTTTGTAGAATTGTCTCTGCTTCTACCCTTGACTCCTAGAGTATCCAGAACAACAGATAGGATGGTTAGTTCAGAGAACACTCAGAGTAGTTCATTCTTCTGCTTAAACCCTTCCAGCAGATTGTCATCTCAGAGTGAAAACTGCAGTCCTCCCCATGGTCTCTGACTCCTGCCTTGTCTGGCCCTGTTACCTCTGCCCCCTGTCACTCAGTCTTCCACCCAGCTGACTGCTGCCCTACTGGCCTCCTTTCTGCACATGGACCATGTCAGTACTGCTCCCCACATAGCTGCCTCCAGCCCCCTCCCCAGATGCCTGCTCTGCTCACTTCCTTAGGCTTAGAGGGCTTTGTGTAAACCCCACTTTCTCAGCCACTCCATAGAACTATAATACCCTCAGCCCTGGGCTTTCCTTGCCTTTGCCCTGCACTGCATCTTTTCTGTTTACCAATTCAGTCCCTTCTAGAACTTATGTAATTCACCTATTATGTTCTTTGTTTATTGTCTGTCTGCTTGCTTGAACAGATCATCACTGTCTCTCTTGTTCAATGATGTGTGCCAAATGCCTTAGAACAATGCCTGGCACATAGTAGGAGCTCTGTAAGTATTTGTTAAATGAATGATTGTATGTATATTATGAAACCCTTCCATGAAAATGCTATGTCTGCTGCCCCCGAGGTGTATTAGAGAATGCCCAAGCTCCATGTTGTGAAGACTCCATGACCAACAGGATTTTCCAGTTGTAGAAATCTAGGGAAGCCAGGACAGGAAGGTACGAAGCAATGGAAACAGTGGAGAGCTTGAGTGGACTTAGAGCTAGAATTTAGCATAGTGATGTGACCCATTTCCCTACCCCTTTGTGGTGACCAGTCCCGTGGAGAGAGGGCCTCTGTTTGGTGGCAGTGATCTAGGACAAGAACCACATGTGTGGTTTGGGAGTTGCGTGGATGGCCTGATTTGTGCCGATGTCCTCCTTGCGTCCAACCTGAGAGAAGTTCCTGAACTCCTCCGGGGGTCTGCCGTGCCCATATGTGTTTGGATCCCAGCGTTTCTAGAGCAGTGCTGATTAGCATCTGTAAAGTCTGTGCTTGCTTCCGGGACACAGGGTCACTGCTTGGAAACTTTCCCAGCAGGAAGCAGTGAAGCGGAGGACATTCTTGGAAGAGTTAAATGTCAGGGATGAGACTAAAGGCAAGGAGTTGAATCTTTTGTTTCAGTAACCTTTCTGATGGACAGCTGTGCTATTCCTCCCGCTGCAATACGCACAGGAAAGTTAGGGAGACAGCGCATGTTATCTTATAGCTTCATTTAATCTAGTGGATGGTTGAATTGCCTTATAGACTGTTTCAACAGTAGTGTGCAAAGCCACACTGTACAGTAGAAATATAATGTGAACCATAATTATAATGTAACATTTTCTAGGAACCACATTTTAAAAAATAAGAAGTTTACTATATTTTAATTATATATTTTGATGTATTTTATTTAACCTGAATAACCAAAATATTGTCATTTGAACCTGTCATCCGTAAAAAATTGATTAATGAGATATTTTACTTTTTTTAACTAAGCTTTCAAAATTTGGTGTGTATTTTATACTTACATCCCAACGTGGACCAGCCACCTTTCAATACTCAATAGCTGTATGTGGCTGGGGGCTATTATATTGGACGGTGCAGCTATAAAGAGTTTATAATAAGATAAAAAACTTACTATGTACAGATTCTCTCTTACTCTCCCACTTTCTCTCTTAAAAAAGTTTGCTTTGATTCAAAGTATATTTTCAGTCCATAAATTATGTTGCAGCATGTTTGATGTTATGAAGTCAGACTGTGGAAGACAGAAGGAAAATATGTGTTTTTCTATAGCTGATCATGAACATAGTTATTAGCGATTGTATTTCACCTTAATTGGTGAATCAAGTAGCAAAGATATATCAAGGAGAAGCAGAGAAAATAAGAACTGGGGTCTATAAAAACATTCACGTGGCAGTCTGATATGTGTTTCTGTTTTGGTACATGAGACTTTGTAGAGGTCTGGCTGAAGAATTTGTGTACTATTGCTCATTTGTATATTACAATATCATTATCATTTCAAGACTGAGATGAAGCTTATATAGAGTCATTGTATCTTGGACCTCTTCCAAGGAATTTTAGCTATTAAAGACCCCAAATGAATTCTGAAGATTGTATTCTAAGGATGCTTTCTGGCATGGCAGGCAACTTGATTGACTATGAAAGATGTTTGGAAATTGTAACACATGCTGAGAATCCTACAGCATTGTCTTGATAAAAGTAATGAAGAAGGTAGGTCTTCCATCAGGAATAAATACATTACATATTTGCTCTCAATCTTCTGAGCAAAACAAAGGTGATGACCTTAAGATTTAAAACAAAAAAAATTGTTGCTTAAAGATGTTAAAATGAAATAGAAAATTTTTAATGTTGGAATAAATCCCTGGGTCTTAGCTCTCGTTCATATCAGGTCTTCTAGTTCATTCTCTTCTGTAATCACTTTGCCCCTCCTTGTGCTGTTTGCCCCTCCCCACCAACGATTCGGAGAGACAGGTAATTATATACACACCAGCTAAATGTCTGGTAAAATCTCTGGGCAAAACTGAGTTGACTTGTGTGGAACTGAATTTAAAAACATTTGATGGAATATTGCTCCAGTCTCTGAACACTTGTCAGGTTGCATTTCCTGTTTTGCCTCCATTAGCGGGATGTGTGCTTTGGTCCTGAGAGATGCTTTGCCCAGACTTCCCCCACCGCTACCCTGCAGCTTCCTTCTGACCACATAACTTGCTTTTGAGGGCTCATAAT
Source organism: Ursus arctos (assembly GCF_023065955.2). NCBI lineage: Eukaryota > Metazoa > Chordata > Mammalia > Carnivora > Ursidae > Ursus > Ursus arctos. Next base: position 54,639,041 of record NW_026622841.1, read on the forward strand.
CTATCAGCTCTTCATTTTGTCACTCTTAATTAGAAAAAAATATATAATAGCCCATCTGAATGTTTTATACCTAGACAACTGTCTTTTTATGAAGTAAATGTTTACATTATGAAATAGAGGAGTGTTTCATTATTGTGTAAATGGAATATATAATATATGGAGTACATAATAATTATTATTTCTAAGGTATTCTGCCAAAAGAAAGTAATGAATTTAGAGAAAATCAGTGATCATGTCTAAGTCAATGTTATATAGCTGGCCGTTGCACTTGATCATGATTTGACATTTGAGGTTGTGCTAGCTGAGTGGAAGGGAAAGCCAGACTTTTTAAAGCCCATAAAGTTGGTGTAGTTTAATTTTGTCTTGATTTAAAAAAGAAACAAATAAAAAACTTGCAACATCGGGGCACCTGGGTGGCTCAGTTGTTGGACGTCTGCCCTCGGCTCAGGGCGTGATCCCAGGGTCCTGGGATCGAGCCCCGCATCAGGCTGCCTGCTCTGCTGGCAGCCTGCTTCTTCCTCTCCCACTCCCCCTGCTTGTGTTCTCTCTCTCGCTGGCTGTCTCTGTCTGTCAAATAAATAGTCTTTAAAAAAAAAAAAAAACTTACAACATAAATGGCGACGAGCTTAGAATTTTCTATTGGCCAGTATCCCAAAGTACACAAGTGATGGAGATGGTTAGAGCTTCACTCGTACCTGGCAAGGTGAAGAGAGGAAGGTGGTCGTCTATAATCATCACTGTTAACTTTTTAGATGTGATTTCTCAGGGAAGAACCTAACCTTCTGAAAGCACTCAGCCTGAATTTATTCAGGATTAAGTTAAATGAAAGTTAATCCCTGGCATTGGTAAGGATTATAATTTTCCAAGCATGTCTTTCAAGAACCCATTTTTAAAAATGACATTCAGGTTCAACAAGTGTTGGAATCCATGGTCACTGAAATGGGGGGAACCTTTCTTCATTGGGTTTGTTAATAAGTAGAAAGCAAAATATATATTTATGACTTGCACATAATGTAACACAGTAAAATACAACAAAAATAATTTGTCTTTTAGAAATAAGTCCAGTCTTTGGAAATATACTGAATAGCAAATTGAAGGCTAATTAATTTTTTTCATAATTTAATCAACTTAATAAGACTTTTGGGATAGTATTTGGTTGGCTTTACAAAAAAATAAAAGTGTATTGGCCTTAGTTTGAACTGTTTAAAAATTGAAGAAAGACTTAGTTAAAGATGGTGAAGCAAAGGCTTTTTTATTCCATTTTTCTGCCTGAAGCTCCCAAAAGGAACAAAGAGAATGAAAAACAAAGAAGAAAATGCTCTCTCCTGTTAAGTAGCTATAACCTCAGATCACAAACTGTAAGGAGTATTTGCTAAATATAGTAAAATTTGGACCAAAGAAGAGAAGATGCTGTGAGCTTACACAGTCCTTACATTTGGGGCAGGACGCAGATTTCTCAAGCAGTCAGGCCTATAGAAATTAAATGGCTTCACTAAAATGATAAGGTAGGAGAGGTGGGACTCTTTCTGTAGCAGCTCTGTTGGAGCCGATAGAGAAGAGACACTGGTACCGTTGGGCAGGTTGTGCACTAAACAACTCCAGGGACTCCATTAACATCAAAGTCTATATGAATGGAGCCCCTGGACTGAGTGCCCAACCTGTGTGCTTATGTTGGCCACCATGGTGACTATGTACCACCTTAACGTGTAGTATCCTAAAAGTGGGTGGCTGCTCAAAGTGAGGCTGGGAGAGGGGTCAGGTAGTGGTGGTCATGAGATCACCACACAGACAGCCTGTGACATGAGGAGCTTCTCTTTAAGGACTCTGTGCTTAAGCTGAGAGAGTCACACCGAAAACTCAGGTATGAAGTACTCCCAAGGGTACAAAGACTTAGCAGTGGTGGAGAGAATATTGGAATTCCTTTCTGGATTTGAAGCTTGCTACTCTTTTCTCTTACTGTTCGGCACGTGGCTGGTTGTCTCCATCCCAGCACGGATACCTTCTGGTTAGTACCATGCCTTGGTAGAGAGAGTGCGCACTCATAGAAGAAAGGACCACAGATAAAAGGTAGAGGAAGAATATATATCAGAAGGCAAAGTATCTCAAAAACAGAAGACAAACTCCGACTCATAGTTGTTCATGGACTCCAAGGAAGAATAATAACTGGTTTTTCTACAATGCAAACAAACAGTTTAAAGAAAAGATAACAGAAAGGAGAGAGAAACTGAGCTGATCAATTTTGGTAAAGAAATGAGAGAGAAGTATGGTGACTAACATAACATAATTAAAAAAAAAAGAGAGAAAAACCATTTTAAAGATGAAAGTCACATTAGAAGCCACCAAAAATAATAAGCACAAGTAAAAACAAGGGATATACTGGTCAGACTTGAGAGCCCCCTACCCCCCCCAAAAAAAGAAAAAAAAGCTGAGATAGAAATAACTTAGAAATAACTTCTCTGAAGTTGACGCACTGAAAGACTGAAGATTACGTATCACATACTTGCTTGTTTTTTGAAAGTAACCGAGTGAGATACGGGAACAAAAAATATTCAGAGGCATAATAGGAGATGATGTTACTGATAAAGATTCTGTGTGGAAGTCGGAAGGGCACACTGTTTATGAGGAAAAACAACTAGGAAACAGGAGCAAGATGCAGCGTACTGCTGTGCGGTCAAGGACACTAAGGGAAGCAGGACTGGCGAGTCCGCTGGTGTTGGCAGTAGGGTCTCTCACGGCCGTGGGAGACAGGAGGACAGGAGCTGGAATAAACTGGGTGGAGAAATGAGTCGAGGTGTGGAGGTGGAGAAGAGCATAGATAAATCTTTTAAGAAATTTCATCCTGAAGGGAAGGGGGGGTTATGGATGTACCTACAGAGGGACGTGGGGTTGAGGGAGGGCCTGTTTTTAAGATGGGAGAGACCTGCAAATACTTAAATGTTCTTAGAAGATAGAGGAAAGCACTTCTCAGCTTTGCACACTGGAGGCACCTGGAATCTTTTAAAAAAAATACTTATTTTTTAAAAAAACATGATGTTGGGTCCTACCCACAGAGGTTCCCCTGAGATTGGTGTTGGGCGTGGTGGGTGCTGGGATTTTTAAAAGCTGCCTCCAGTGATTCTAAGGAGTAGCTGAATTTGAAAACCGTTCTCAAGAAAGTTGAAACAACATCCCAAGAAGGTGGGAGGTAAATCGATCCTAAGCTTGGTGGAGGGATGATCCCAAAAGAACAGTAGGATTTCCTCTTCCATTGTGGCTGCAGGAAATGCTGGAAGCACATTTGGATAGATGGGAGCTAAAGGGATTTCTGCTCTGGCCTCTGTTTGCTCTGTGAAGGGGCAGAAGTGGGGAAATGTGCTGGGAGGAAGATGGGAAGGTAAGGAGCAGAGGAGCAAATGTGAATGGAGAATGAGAGAGAACGCCAGGCAGGAACCCAAAAGCCGCGCGGAGAGTATTGAGAGGCTGAAGTTGAAGGTCATGGTTTCATAGAAGCAGTTCCTCCTCCTTCCTAGGTATCGATAAGGCAGAACACAGATGAGGGAGCAGTAAGTTTTCCAGTAAAGAGTAGAGAAGTTAGTTACTCCTGAGGGTCTCCAGTTTTGTACATAAGATGGAGAATCAAACACTGGTGGAAGTAAAATAAATAAATAAAAATAACACATTAGATTAAATTCTGTCTAAATCTCCTTTGGTAGGCTCTTCATTCTGTTTCTGTGGATGGCACAGAAATGAAACCACATGGTATCATTTTGCTCAGTTAAATGGAAAGAAATGACTTTTAGTCCTAGTGGTTCAGAAACACAGGTAGGAAGTGCTCAAGGCCCTAGAGCGCCGTTTATGTTCTAGAATGAGCATGGGGTTTGCAGTAGGGAGTGTGCTGGCACCATAGTGACGAAGCGTTGAAACAATGTGCACACTCAAGCTGCATCTAGAAATACGCTTTTAGTCAACTTGGCAGAAGACACAAACTAAATCAGTTTTAATAAAACAATCCTGCTTTGTAAATATCACAAATAGAAAGTTATTCTTCTTGTTAGGTCTTGCTGGCGGGGTCCTGGGAGTAGAGAGTTTTGTTTTCGCTTCAGGCCTCCATTCTTTTGGTGTTTTAAAACACTATTTCAGTTGTGCAGATAGTTTGCATTTTAAATCATCTCACAGAACTTGCCAGAAGCTGTCCTCGATGCTGAGGACGTTGTGACATTTTAAAGGAAGACTGAAAAGCGCTGGATATGTGAGAGCCCTCATCCACAGGGCACACTGCAAGAACGCCAGGGCTGACGTGCCTGACGAGCCCATGCAGAGCCTATGCATTAGGAGGAAAACAAACACGTGCATAAAAATTAAATCCAGTGCAGTCTAAAACATGCCTAGAAGTTGACTGATGTCACAACTTCTTTTCATTCCAGTGGCGAGGACAGAATGAACATTGACTGCTTGGACATGTTTTCAGAACAGTTTCCTGATCCCCTTATCACTTGGTGAAGAATATGGATACTGTTTACCCCGCGTCTGACCCTTCTCCACACACTGACTTTTGCAGATAACCAGCCGAACACAAAACTCGGCGGTTGATGGAAAACATTTTGTTTACTCTTACATTCAGTACATTTTTTTAAATTGTGAAATTAAATGTGGCACTCTGCTAGGCATCAAGGGATGAAGACATCAGACTTGGCTCTTGTTCTCGGGAAGTGTCGTCGAAGCTTCTAGAAGCCCAGGGAAGCAAAGACATTTTCTTTGGCTTACTTTTTCATTCTCAACTATTAGAAAACAGAAATCATTTATTGTTGTGATTGTTGGAAAAATTCTTTTGTCTCCTGACTATCTTCTTTAGTGACAGGTCAGTAGACCTGTAACTTCTTGGTCACCTCGGAGCCCCGGCCTTAAGAAAAGTTTGGTGCTTGCTCGTCAGTTCTGTCTGTGGGGCGTAGTCTTTGCTGTGTCCAGAGTTTTGGTGAGCTTGAACTTCATATCTCATCCTGTGCTTTAGCCCGATTGATACTGTATCTAGTTTGCAAAGGTCAGCTGTAAATGATCAGTATGTAGCTGAAATCAGCATACTGACTTTTATATCTAAGGTATCATCCTCCCACCCCTCATACAAATTTTATGTCTCAAAATAGTTGGTTGATGTCCCATCTGGGCAAGTTTTCCATTAGCTGGAGGGTGATTCTAGCCCCCAGTGTGTGTGAAGGGTTAGAATGGTAAGAGACCGCCCCCCCCCAGTCTAATTTTAACTGCACAATTCTTACTGACAAGTGTTTCATTGATTTGAATGTAGCTGATTATTTAAAAACGAGAACAGTATGAGCAAGATGATTTTTGTTAAGTCCTCAGAATATGAAAATATTTTTTAAAAAGTACTTTCTTAGTTCTTTGACAGGCACTCATGAGTCTTTGAATTGATACTGTGTTTTTGTGCTTTGCAGTTTTGCCTATGAATTCACTGATAAGCCAAGTCTAGGGACAGCTGTAGAAATTATTTGGGAATTTAATTTGGGATTTAAGGAGTGGCATTTTCTGTTTACTTAAAAAGCTGACACTTTGTAGACAGACTCCATTTAATATCCTTCTCATCCCAAATACCCTCCTCTTTTCCAAAGGTCTTTCTCTTTCCAATTTGATAAACCAGTTGTGTAAAACCTGCATGTTGTTTATAGAATTGCCCCGAGGCAGCCAATGATTACATAGTTCTTACAGTTTGTAAAACCCCACCAGATTCTTCCCCGAAGACAGGCTTTTGGAATTGTTTGGAAGTTAATAAGTGCATTGTGTAAGGAACTACTTTACTTTTTCAGCAGTAATATCGGATGCTTGCAACCAAAAGTGACAAGTGGTTACTGGCCTAATAGCTGTATGTTTTAGCAGATGGAGTAAAACAGTAAGTTTTAATATCTACATGTAGGGATGGAATCCACCAGAACTTACTACCCTTATCTTGAGCAAGAGAAGCAGATGGATCACAGTTGAAAGGGGAGTTGATGAGGGGCACCTTCCTTAGAAGGCCTTTCTCTGGCTGATTAATATCTCACTGCCCCCCTTAAACACTTGTTCCATTCAGACAGAGGCTGCTCTGTTTCTGATCACCATGTGGCAGAGTTTCTGGCACATGCTCCTTGGCTTATTTCTTGGAGTAAAACCCAAAGTCCTCCCGTGGGTGAGCAGGCCCCTTGCCTCCCTCGTGCTCACTCCTTGAGTACCATGCTCTTCTTTTGGGGCCTTTTGCTGACATTTCTCCAGCCTGAAATGCTCTGTTCCCCTTCCCTTAGATTTCTGCTCAAATGCTACCTTTTTGGCCGACAGCCTTTCCTTTGCTGCCCTGCCTGCCACTCCCTTGCGGTGTAGTCAATAAATCTCTAACTCCTTAAAAAAACAAAAAAATGCTACCTTTTCAGAGAGGACAGCCCCACCTCCCATATAAAATAGAACAGTTCCCACTCCCTTCAGCCAGTATTCCCTATGCCCTAACCTGATTATATTTCTTTGTGGGGCTTATCTCTTATCTATTTCTTTATTGTTTGTCCAGCCCAAGCAGAGTGTAACCTCCACAAAGACAGGGTCTGCATGTACTTGGTTATTACCGGAAAGAATGAATGAAGGAGGCGAGGTGCTTAGTGTGTATTTGGGGGATGAATGAGTGAGTGGGGAGGGTGTGGTGCTTATTGCATCTAAGTGGGGAAGGACTTCAGACATCGTCCTTTAGGAAGTAGGTGGTGATTATACTGGATGAAGAAAGACACCCATACCTAAAAAGGGGACATCCTGAGGAAAAGAGGTGGTTAGCCAGTCAAGGGTCATGGGTAGGATGACTGTATGTCTCTTTTTTCTTAGGATAGACTTGACATACACCTGTTTCTCCAGCCTAATATTTAATAGCACCCCTTTTCATCCTTAGAAGTTTCCCCGCTTGGATTATAAGATACACAGATGTTCCCCGAGTTATGATGGTTCCACTTACAATTTTTTTTTTTTTTTTTTTACTTTACAATGGTGTGAAAGTGATACATGTTCAGTAGAAACTATATGTCGAATTTGGAATTTTGATATTTTCCCAGGCTGGCGGTATGCAATAAAATATTTTTGTGATGTTGGGCAGTGGCAGGGAGCCTCAGCTCCCAGTCAGCCGTGCTATGATGAGAATAAACAACCAATACACCGACAACTATTCAGTACACATACATCCATTGTGTTCGTCGCTTTCAGTATAGTGTTCAATCAATTACATGAGATATTCAACTCTTTATTATGAGATAGATTTTGTGTCAGATGATTTCACCCAACTGTAGGCTACTGTAGGTCTTCTGAGCACGTTTGAGGTAGGCTAGGCTGAGCTTTGATGTTCAGTAGGTTAGGCGTATTACATGCACTTTTTAAAAAATTTAAATTGAATTAGCCAACGTATAGCATGTTGGTAGTTTTTGATATAATGTTCAATGATTCATTAGTTGAGTATGTGATAAGCACTGGGTGTTTTACATGCACTTTTGCTGATGCTATTTTCAACTTAAAATGGGTTTTTTGGGATGTTAGCACATCATAGGTCAAGCAGGATCTGTATGGTCACCCTACTTAAGAGAGTTGATTGCATCCAGGAATGCAGTTCTATGTACTCAAAGCGGGAAGCAATAAGAGAAGCAAATCTGGGGACACAAGTACGTTTCATCCTTGACTGAACAGGGCCCCAGGGGAGTGAGAAGGTCTTCCTTCAAGGAACCACTGAGCACGTGCAATTCTGGACCAGCAAGTGCTCTCCCGTCATCTGTCAGGTCCTGTAGAAGTAGACGCATCAGCGATTCAGGAACAATAGTGATCTGAGTTGATTCTGGATGTCCACATGGTCCATGGAAGCCAACCCCCCTATTCCCTCCCTTCCCCCCCATCCTGTAAGCCCCCACCCTGGCCAGCTTCAGCTCGGGAGGTCTGGGACAATTTGGTGGTGGTAGTAACCTGCTGAAAGGAAGCTTGTACCATTAAATTTAGAAACTAACAGGGTATGACTAGGAGTACATACTGAGTGTGGGGAATGGTCAGTATCAGGCAGCTATTTAAGAAGAAGATCACATGGGCTTTATTTTTTGGGTAGCAGGTAATGTTTAACTAAAACATTATATCTGTGTATGTTCACATATAGCAGATGTAATGTGTCAATCTAAACTTTATCCTATACTTTGCAATTCTCATTTTTATTACAAAATCATTTAGGCTTGCTATTGCAAGAGTTAAATCTTCTTTCTTTTTAAAATCCAGTTTTTTGATGTTTTCAGCGTGAACACTTGGCTTATGTCTTTCTACGTTTTCTATGCTTAGGCAAAGGTATATAAATATGTACATATATATATAAAGAACACCTCTCTGTTTTATTTTGCAGATATGGCATTATGTCATACCCAACACTTACCAAAGTCTTTTTCACTTAGCATTTCAAAACATCTTTGCCGGTCAATACATATCGATCTCCTCCATTCTTTTTAATTGCACCTTAATATTCTATACATGGATAGAGCATCATTGATTCAGTCATGTCCCTGTGATGTACTTTCAAGCTATTTCATTTTTTACTATTATGAATACTTTTTAAGCAAAAGTTACCTGTCTATATCTATCCTTAAATGATGATGGGTTTATTTCTGTAGAATAGACTTCTGAGAGCAGGATTGCTGAGTCAGAGGGTATGTGCATTTTAAATTTTAACTGCCATCACCAGATACTTTCCCCAAAGGATGTATAATTCATCCTCCTTGTAGCAATAGGGGGGCATTCCTGTTTTCTCACACCTTTGCCAGCAGTAGATGCTCAGATCTTTTTATTTCTTTCTAATCCTTAAGGTAAAAAATGAGATTATCTTTACTTTTGCCCTTTATTTTTGAGCATGTATTTTATCACATAGTCAGCTATTTTGTTGCATTCTGTAACTCCAAGATATGTAGTATTTACTAAAACTGCTAATATTCGTTAAAAAAATTTAGACAAGTAGGAAGATATATTGTTCAAATTTAAAAAATTGAATCCATCTTCCTAATTTTCCTGTGCCACATTGGGTGACTTATTTAACATATAATGACTTTTGTTTTGTTTTACGTATTTCCACATTTGAGTCTAAGCATGGCTAATAAGGAACTTTCAGATCAGGGTTTATAATTGGGAATATATTCTCCGAGATCTATGTATAAAATTTTAGCATTCAAAGTTTTATAGTAAATTATGACCATCTATAATAGACTTTGTGAGCCTAAAGTGAAATGAAAGGGTCACAGACCATAACAGACACTTCAACTAAGAAGATACACAGATGGCAAATAAACATATGAAAAGATATTCAACATCATATGTCATCATGGAAATGCAAATGAAAACAACAATGAGATACCACTATATACCTATTAGAATGGTCAAAATCCAAAACACTAATAGCATCAAATACTGGTGAAGATATGGAGTAACAGGAACGCTCATTTATTGCTGACAGGAAAGCAAAATGGTATTTGGAAGATAATTTGGCAGTTTCTTACAAAACTAAACATACTCTTACCAAACCATCTAGCAGTCAAACTCCTTGTGAAAATTTAGGTCCACATAAGGGGCGCCTGGGTGGTGCAGTCAGGACGTGATCCCGGGGTTCTGGGATCGAGCCCCACATCAGGCTCCCTGCTCTGCTGGGAGCCTACTTCTTCTTCTCCCACTCCCCCTGCTTGTGTTCCCTCTTTCTCTGGCTGTCTCTCTCTCTCTGTCAAATAAATAAATAAAATCTTTAAAAAAAAAAAAGAAAAAAATTAGGTCCACATAAAAACCTGTAGTTGGATTTTTATAGCAGCTTTATTCATAATTGCCAAAACTTAAAAGTAACCAAGATGTCCTTCAGTAAGTGAATGGATAAATAAACGTGGTACATCCAGACAATGGAATAGTATTCAGTGCTAAAAAGAAATGAGCTATCAAGCCATGAGGAGACATGGAGGAAACTTAAATGCATATTACTGAATAAAACAAGACAACCTGAAAGAATCCAGTAACGTACGTTGTCAACTGTATGATTTTCTGCTAAAGGCAAACTACGGAGACTGTAAAGGGATCAAAGTGGTTTCCAGGGATGATGGAGGGAGAGATGAGTAGGCAGAACACATAAGATTTTTAGGTCCATGAAAATATCCTTTATGATATTACAATAACGGATACATGTTATTGTACTTCACCCAAACCCATAGAATCTACAACATCAAGAGTGAATTGTAATGTAAATTATGGACTTTGGGTGATTGTGGTGTGTCATTATAGGTTCATCCTAGGGAAAATATGTACCACTCTGGCAGGGGATGTTGATAATGGGGGAAGCTATGCATGATAATGGAGGTCAGGAAATATATGGGAAATTTCTGTACCTTGCTCTCAGTTTTGCTATAAACCTAAAATTGCTCTAAAAAATAAAATCTTTTAGGGGTGTCTGGGTGGCTCAGTCAGTTAAGCGTCCAGCTCTTGTTTTTGGCTCCAGTCATGATCTCAGGGTCATGAGATTGAGCCCTGCATTGGACTCTGTGCTGACGTGGAGCCTGCTTAAGAGTCTCTCTCTGCCAACCCCACCCCCAACGCAAACACTCTCCCTTTCTCTTTCTCTAAGTAAATACAAAAAAGTTTAAAAATATAAAAAAAAACTTTTATAAGAAAGTAATATGGAAGACTGTGATCTATTAATTTGTCATGTAATTTTTAAGGTAGTAGTTAACCTTGGCAATAGGCTTTTTTAACCCATTATTGAAGTATAATTTAGTAGAAGCTATGAATTCTAAATATTTCAAATATGAAGGAATCAAATGTGATGGGGAGGGGCAGGTTATTGAGTGGTGGTGCACTTTGGCCATGTGTGATTCTGCGCCATGCTATAATGGCATTTCTATCCCTTAAACCAAAGGCAACTATGTGAACAGCAACTTGCTTACAGCAGCGTGCTATATTCAAGGTGGCAGGTTTCTGTCTCCAAGGGCCTTGGTGTATTGTGAGAACTTCATCGATTGACGCTTGAATTGTTGCAACACAACATAAAAATATATTGTTGTCTGGTAGTGATGAAGGGAATTGTGTTACTGCACATCATGCTTGCGAGGGATGACATTTTCAAAGAGATGTAGGGACATATTCCCACATGTTAGAGCTGTTGTATACTTCTTCTGTCCAAATGCACATAGACAAGGGACTAATACATTGGGAAATGCTTCTTTACTGTTTTACCTGGGAAACTGGGAATTCTTTGCTTGCACAGAGAAAACCGAAGAAGTGCCTATTATCTTACAACTTTATGGTATAAGGACTCCTTGGAAATAATGATATGTATCTTTCTTGTTGGTCCTTACAACTTGCACTAGCTGAGACCTCACCTAACTTGTGCCATGAGAGGTGTCACTCTTCCTTCCTTTACCCCCTCAGAATAGCCACTCTTGATTCCATGTCTGCCCTGGGTAGCTGGTTTAACATTTGGCTCAATCTGTAGTGACCCTGCCCAGCCCCTAGGAAGTAACCATTTTCCCTGTTCTCTAATGGTGGCAGACATACTTGAATCATGGAATCCAACATGGAATGGTTGATGGAGTCAAGGGGAAATGTGTGTGAAGTGAGTCCTCAGAAGAAAGAGGATACTGTACTTTAGAAACCTTTAACTTTCTTAAGGTTAACATGTATAGAAAAGCAGTAATTTGTCTTGAGGGTCCCCCCCCCTTTTGCAATATAGTTCTTTTTAAAAAGGGAATCTCATAATTGGCTGAATAATGATGGATAAATGTAATGAGTCCTTCTCATCAATGGTTATGCATTATTTCATTTAATCCTCAGATAACTATGAGAAGGTACTCCTGTTATCCTTTCTGTTGAAATTGAGATTCAGTGGTGTTTAAAGTCTCTCACCAAGAGGGCAGTCCATGGTGGCATCATGGTGAGACTATGAACTCACCTTCTCCCCTGGACGTGGAATCTACACCTACATATAGAGCAGTCCTCCCGAAGAAGAACTGAGGGCTAATTGAACAGCTTCTGCACAACAAATGACAGGGGGACCACATAGAGAAGGGTAGGAGAGATGGAAAAATGGTAACGATGGGAACCCCAGCCCTGACATGGCAACCTTTGGTGGGGGGGGTCATCACTGAAGGTCTCACTGCAGATTTGCCTACCCTAGGTCATGGAGAAAAAAACAGTGGTATAAAGGGCAACTAGAATATAAGTGAAGCAAATCCATAAACTAACCCCTGTAGTATTTGCCAAGTTGGAGGGTAATTTCTGGAACTCTCTTTAGGGTCAAAGGCTCTGGTGAGTGCCACTTTTTATGCTCCCCCTCCACCTTGATAACACTGATGGGAGCAGGGTCCAGGTGTTTTAGCTGGGGCTACCTCAGTGCACCCAAGTACCCTGGCCTGCATCTGCTCCAGTTCCAGCCACCCCAAGGCAGCCTCGGGTAGCAGATTCTATGACCCTACCCACCAATGGTACTACCATGGCTTGGGTCCAATATAGCTCCAGTTACACTGCTAAAACTACCAGTCACATTCAGTCTATACAGAGAATGCCCTTACACAAGTCTATACCTTCGAGACCGGGAGAGGTAGCTAACTGTTCCTCCTCATTTGTAGAAACAAACACAGAGAGTCAAACAAAACGAGGAGACAGAGGAGTACATTCCAAATGAAAGAACAAGATAAAACCCCAGGAAAAAAAAAAACGAATGAAGTGGAGATAAGGAATTTACCTGATAAAAGAGTTCAAAACAATGGTCATAAAGACGCTTACCAAACTTGGGAGAAAAATGGAAGAACACAGTAAGAACTTAAACGAAGAGTTAGAAAATATAAGAAAGCCAATAAGAGAAGAAGAATACAATATCTGAAATGAAAAATACACTAGAGGGAATCAACAGTAGGTTAGTTGATACCAAAGAATGGGTCAGCAACCTGGAAGATAGAATAGTAGAAGTCACCCAGTCCGAACAGCAAAAATAAAAGATCTTTAAAAAATGAGGATGGCTTAGGTGACCTGTAGAACAACATCAAGTGTACTAACATTCACATTAATGGGGCCCTAGAAAGAGAAGAGAGAAAGGGGACAGAAAACTTCCCTGACTTGGGGAAGGAATCACAGAGAGTTCCAAACAAGATCAACCCAAAGAAACCCATGCCAAGACATATTATAATTAAAATGACATAAGTCACAGAGAATGAGAAAACCTTAAATGAAGCAAGAGAAGAATAGTCACATATGTGGAAAAAGTTTCCCGGACAAGCAGAAACTAAAGGAGTTCATCACCACTAGATTAGCCTCACAAAAAATTGTTAAATTGTTTTCTTTAAGGAGAAAAACTAAGGCCATAACTAAGAATAAGAAAACATAACGAAAGAAAATAAATCTCACTGGTAAAGGCAAATATATAGTACGGCAGGCATCAAGCACTTAAAAAGCTAGTATGAAGGCTAAAAGACAAAAATAATGAAATCAACTATAACTTAACTAAAAGTAGGTAAGGGATACACAAAATAAAAAGATGTAATATATGACATCAAAAACAAAATGGGGGAGGGTTTAGAAATGTAATGCTTTTAGAATACATTTGAACTTAAGTGACTATCAGCTTAAAATAGACTGCTATATATATATAGGTTGTTGTATAGGAACTTCATGGTAACTACAAGCCAAAATCCTACAATAGATACACAACCGCTTTACACCATAAAGAAAAATATATTAAAAATGGGTAAAGACTCGAATGTAAGACCTAAAACCATAAAACTAGCAGAGAACTTAGGTAATGAGCTCTTTATCATCAATCATATGTGTGTGTGTGTATATATATATAGATATACATATATCTATATATATATAAAAAATTTTTTTAGAGCATGAGTGGGGTGGGGGAGGGGCAGAGGGAGAGGGAGGGAGAGAATCTTAAGCAGGCATCGTGCCTAGTGTGGAGCCCAGTGCTCGATCTTATGACCCTGAGATCATGACCTGAGCTGAAATCAAGAATTGGACACTTAACCTACTAAGCTACCCAGGTGGCCCTATTTTTTTTTTTTTTTTGGACTAGTCTCATGGGCAACAAAAGCTAAAATAAACAAGTGAGATTACCTCAAACTAAAAAGCTTTTGCGTAGTGAAGGAAACCATCAACAAAACAAAAAGGCAACCTACTGAATAGGAAAAGATATTTGTAGAGGTTAATATCTGAACTATATTAGGAACCTACACAACTTAATATTAAAAAAAAAAAAACCTAAATAACCCAATTAAAACATGGGCACAGGACTCAAATTTTTCCAAAGAAGTCATACAGATGGTGTTGGAGGGGTGGGGGTTGGCATAATAGGTGGAAGGGATTAAGAGGTACAAACTTCCAGTTATAAAATAAATAAGTCATAAGGATGTAGTACAGGATAGGGAATATAGTCAATAATATTGTAATAATTTTGTACAGTGACAGATGGCAACCAGACTTATCATGGGGATCCATTTGTAATGTCTAAAAATATCGAATCACTACGATGTACACCTAAAACTAATAGGATATTGTGTATCAATTATACTTCAATTAAAATAATAAAGTAGCTTGCCAAGGTTAATCATAGCTAGAAAGTAGAGGCCCTGTCTGCCTACAAAGTCCACATTTTATAGGACTTTGCTCTTAATGAGCAAATTTGTAATTATTGGTTAATGGGCAAGTGGAGCCTGCTGGCACATACCGTCAAGTTTCCTCCTTATAATTTTGTTTCCAGCATCAATTTGATGCATACCTCTCTGCTCAGTACTCTCTCACCTACTGTGTTTGGTAATTTATATAGTGTTACATTCCTAGAAAGAATTCTTATTCACATCCAAGAAGAGCTCCCAAACGCATTCCTGGTTTACCTACTAAATATTGCTCATTTGCCTTCCAGATGACCACAGCCACCACACTAGCCACGTTACCTGCTTGATTGTTGTTACTTTGCTTTTAATAACAACTCTGAAGTTTTTACATTCACTTTGTAGTAATTTTACATTTTTATTTGTGTACTAAAAATGTGGCCCTTTCATACCTAAAGGCTGTAGGTGAGTATATTTCTGGTTTAATTGGAAATATGTAGGGATGGGGAGCTCTGTAAAAGAAGACCCTGGAAGTCTCTTCTAGATGTTTGTCATGCACTGGCAATGGCTATAGGGGAGAGTGTGTAAATATAATAGAGGAAAACATTCATCAGAACTGATACTTATAACCATGCCTGACACCTAGTAAGCACTATGTAAGTGCTTTGTGAGTGTTAATTTATTTCACTTTTACCATCCTGTGGGTGGTAGTGTGATTTCCATTTTCCAGAAGAGGAAGCTGAAATTAGAGACCACTCAACTAGGAAGGGCTGGGATTCCAATGTAATTCGTCAGATTCTTGAGTTCCAGTTCATAACGTGTGGGCTAGATTTTAGCCTTATCCTGGTTCACATGCATTTAAATATTCTGGCTGGAGAGTATCTCAGAGCTATCCCACGGGAGTATCTAAGAAGGTATATGAAACGTCTTGATGAGAGAAAGTACCATTAAATACATATTAAAAGGCGATTTTATTTAGAATTATTTGGCTATGGGGCCAATGTTATCAATATTAAAAGTTTTCTTGAAAAACAGAAATAAAGAAGAAAAGCTTATAGGATCTTAAATTTCACTTATTTCTGTTCCCTGATTTTTATTAGGCTATCCCTGATTTATTTCCGCATTCTCAGGATATGGGACAATTGTTACATGATTGGTGCAGTGTCTTCTCGGCTTGCATTTGATAGTAGAAAGTATTTAAAAAGCTCCATTTATTAGGTGCCAAAAAAAGAAAGTCAAAAAGACCCATTGTGGTGTAATTGTAGGGTTGATGAAAATATATGACCTCTTCAAGTTACTTTTAAAATACAGCTTAAAAATGAGACATTATTTATTTATAAGATCACAAGTGTTGTTGTTTTTTTTTTTCCCGGAAGTAATTTGCTGCAGGGTCTTGGGGGGAGTTGTTGAGGAGTTTTTAAGTGGCTCTGTGCAGACATCCTTTCCTTCTGTCTCAGGGATGGAGAGGTGTGAGTTTTGTTGGCCAGAGCACTCTGGGCCTGAAGCCTACTCTTTGGGTTTCTTTAGTGTCCTTATGGTTTAGTGTCCTGCAGTAATTTTGGGTAAGTGTAATTTGGGATAAATTTAACAGTGAAAACCCAGTTTGGAGAACACTTTGTTTCTTGTTTGCTCTCACGTGCTGGGGTGTAACTTTGAGCTTCTCTGTAACCTACTATCTGTGGGGGCTTAGTTTCTTTTTCTGTGAAATGAGGATGTGCTCTCTCCTGCTAGGATTGCTGTGTAACATCCTGGCCCTGAATTATCACTCAGTCATTGTGGCTGTCCTGTCCCTTACTTCTGCCCCTTCCATGACAGCTAGAGGATCTTACTGGGCATGGGAGGTTAGCAGAGGAACTTGGAGAGTAATTGCCCACAGACATTTTCTTTTCTGTGGGAAGACACCTAGAAGCCCTGGTATGAGAAGTAATTTTAGCTGACCAAGAGTTTCTTTTAATATTTATTTGAGAGAGAGAGACAGCATGCACTTGAGTGGGGGGGGGGGGGGCAGAGGGAGAGGGAAAGAGAATCTCAGGCAGACGCCCCGCTGATCACAGAGCCCAGTGCAGGGCTGAATCCCATGACCCTGGGATCATGACCTGAGCCAAAATCAAGGTTGGATGCTCAACCAACAGAGCCACCTAGGTGCCCCTATAACCCCCCCCCCTTTTTTTTGTGAGAGGGAGAGAGAGCGGTGGTGGGGGAGGAGGTGTAGAGGGAGACAGAGAGGGAGAATCTTAGCCCTATGGGGCTCAACCTCATGACCCTGAGATCATGACCTGAGCCGAAATCAAGAGTTGGACACTTAAATGACTGAGCCACCCAGGTGCCCCAAGAATTTCCTGATCAAGGGATATATTCCCTTTCTGTTGTTGTGTGACATGTTGCCACTGATGTAGCAGATTAAGACATGTGTTGAGTAGCTCCCAGTTCTGTAAGCCAGAAGGCTGGGCTGGCTTTGTATGCTCAGGGCACCACAAGGCCAAGATCACAGTGTGCCCTGGCTGAGTGCTTATCTGGAGGCTCTGGGGAAGAATTCACTTCCATGTTCATTGCCAGTGGAACCCAGTTGCTTGTGGCTCTGCTCTGAGGACCACACTTCCTTGCTGGTGTTCAGCAGGAGGTTGTTCTCAGCTTGTCTAAGGCTATTTGCATCCTTCTCATGGCCCCTCCATCTTCAGGGCCAGCAAGGGTTTATGCAGTCCAATCTTTCTGACTTCCCCCTTTTGCTACCAGCTTGAGACAGCTCCCCACTTTTGAGAGCTTAAGAGATTAGATCAGCCCTGGAGGTTAGAATATCTTACTCTTCAGGTCCACTCTGCCATATAACAGCATGGCATAATCATGTTATAATCATAAGTGTGCATATGATGATAAGCATAATAATGAAGAAATCACGGGAGTGATATGTCATCCTATTCACCAGTTCCAAAAGGTGTGGTATCTAGGGGTGGGTGTGGGTGCATTTTTAGAAATCCACCCACCATAAGGAATAGCTCAGAATGCCTCCAGGCACTCTGAGCTCTGTCTGAACCCTGCTGGAATAAGCACAAACCCTGTGGCCCATCTTACTTCAATAGAGGTGGCTAATTTCATTTGATTTTTAAGAAATTTGTGGGCAAGGGTGCCTGGGTGGCTCAGTCGGTTAAGCATCTGCCTTTGGCTCAGGTCGTGACCCCAGGGTCCTGGGATTGAGTCCTGCATCAAGCTCCTTGCTCAGGGGGGAGCCTGCTTATCCCTCTGCCTGCTGCTCTGCCCGCCACTCCCTCTGCTTGTGCTCTATTTCTCTCTCTCTGCTAAAAAAAAAAAAAGAAGTTTGTGGGCAGAACTTTCAGCTAACGTATGATCATTATGTCTTGATGCCTCAAAGGGTGTTAGAGATTCCTAAAGATGATAGTGAACATATTAAAAGAGGAGAGAGTATTGTCCAGGTCTTTCCAAACTGTTTATATCCAGACTTTTAATGTATCTTATAGGTGAGACAGAGATGTATTATGGGTCAGCTCACTGCTCATTTTATTGTGGGAATGAGTCTGTGGTACTGGGTCACCTGAGGTTTCTACAAATATAATTGAGATTATAGGTCATAAGTTAGAAGGTCCATTGTATAAATGGGCAAATGTAACATTACCATGTTGATCAGTTACCAAGCCCTAGGGCCACAGGGCAACAGCAAAACCCTTGGAAGCAGTTCTCCTAAGGCTATTGATTTTTTTGAGTTTACCTCCTAAGGCCTGCTCAGGGCCACCAGGCAAGGTCAGGCAATAATTCTTCTCTTGGAGGAGCATCTGATGGCTAAAATTGAGTCAGTGTCCATTACTTTGTCATAGAGATAATCTCACAAAAGGGCACCAGTATCGCTTAGAATTCTTTGGTTGCAAGCAATAAAATTGGACCACAGTTAATTTAAAGCAGAAAGGGAATTTATCGTGAGGGCATCAGGAAGCTCACAGAATCCTGTGGCAGGCCAGAAAACTGGACTCAGGATAGTGACTGTCAGGAGCGATCTAGCGGAGTTCTAGGGAGCAGGATTTATTACCTAACTACTGCCCTGTCTTTTCTGGGCATGCTGCAGGCATGGGATGGGATCCTTTTCTCTCTCTAGGCGTCACACTAATCAAGACTCAAAGCACTGGAGAGGATGTTTCATGGACCTTTCTCCAGAAAGGCAGGGACTCCAAGTCTGTACCCACTGATGGAGGGGTGCATACCTTGAAGGAACTCAGGGTGCGGTTACCAGGCATGGAAGGAGTAGATGCTGGGGAAAAACCCTAAGACAAAAAGCTGACCCTTATTCTGAAGTCTTTTTGCTTAAAATGCTTTCTCAAAAACTATTCTAAAAAAATGTATTGTGTGGTGATTAAAAAACACACTTCTGCCTTAAACAAAACAGTCTTTTATTGCTACACAATTGCAGTCTTAAATCATAGAAACCCAAAGGCCCCCAAGAGCTAATGTCACATTAGAATATTTCAGGCATAATCCCTTATTTGCATAATATCAATGAAATCCTTTGACTAGGTGGATAAGACGGGACCATTTAGCATATGACAATGAAAACCTGTGGCAAAAAAAAGAAAAAAATTCTGCAAGCAAGTAACACAGGAGCATAAAGCATTGTTTGTTGTCCTGGAGTCATGTTAACTGATTATTTATTTGTAAAATGAATACAAACTACAAAAATAATCCCCATTCTATTTGTTGCCTGATAATAGCTTTTAAAATGAACAACATTTGTGTCTAACATAAAAAGCCCTCTGTATCTGACAATTCATGGGTAAGTGATCATGTTGTAATAGCATTGTATCAAAAGCTGCTTTTCCTTATAAACCCTTATATTTAATCCCTCCAGCCAGCCAACAAGCTACATGCTTCCCAGGGAATTAATTTAAGATTGAAGATAAAAAAAAGAGGCCAAAGTTAATGACATCAAAGAGAAAGCTCCTGAAAGAAGTAATAGTTTCAAAAAGATTTTGACTGTTTTATAAAACAAATATAAGCTGCTATAAAAAGAATTCATGTAAAATAAGGCTGTTGCTTCTGACTTATTCAAAATGATTTTGTTCTAGTTTATAACCTCAACTAATCTTGTAATAATGTTTTGAAGTAAAATTTTAATATATGCATTGGGAATGCCCAAAACTGACCAGTTTCACTCTTAGATTGCAAAAACTGTTTTAAATATTGATAATGTAATTTTGACAAGAGCAAATCGTTAATTTTGATAGCATGGGATTTTTTGTACTTGAAGTATGAGATTTCAAAATGTATAAATAGGCAAAAGGGGGTTTTGGTGAGTTAGAGAAAATCTGAGATTTAATTGTACTATGGCAAGGAGATACAATAATGGCATAAAACCACCAGGGGGGGAAATCACTTTTGGTGAATGTTCTCTATTTTCAATGAAAACCTTTCCATGTAATGACTTATACCTATAGTGTAATTGAAGCGACACATTATTTACACATTTAATCTTATTTTGATTTACTCTAATTTATCTGATATCAGCAGCCTGTTAGATGATAATTTAAAAATCCGCTGCTACCGTAATTGCTTTAGGAAACCTTCCTAATGATAATTTTATTCCCTAGAATAATTTAACTCTCCACTTAAAATGCACATCTAAGCACGATAAAGTATGTCTTGGCAACAGAAGATGTTCATGTAAAATGATAATTTCCTTAATGGACAGCAAGCAATACTATGCTTCATATTTTGTGGTAATGGAGACAGACTGAAATTACATTTGACTACATGTACCTTCTATGTTTGTATGGAGCAGAAACAAGGTGGGGCGCCTGGGTGGCTCAGTTGGTTAAGTGTCTGCCTTCAGCTCAGGTCATGATCCCAGCTTCCTGGGATCAAGTCCCGCATCGGGCTCCCTGCTCAGCCGGGAGTCTCCTTCTCCCTCTACACTTCTCGCCCTGCTTGTGATCTCTCTCTCACTTTCAAATAAATAAAATCTTAAAAACAAAAAACAAAGAGGTATGAGTTTAAAGCATGAAAACAAAAATCTCCAGAAGTGTGTTCGTGGAAGCAAACTGGGGTTATGACGTCATGTTTTGTCAGCCCTCACCCACACTCCAGCTAAAGCTCCTTCCCCAGCATGGTAGCACTTTTGAAGACCTATGTCTGGCTCTTCCCTGAAAAGATGGGCAGGACCAGTCCTTTCTCAGAAGCCGTGATGCCATGTTTCCAGATCTGTGTCCTGCACCTGAAAGACACCACCTTCTCCTGCCTTGCTCCTGCAGGGAGCTTTATTCCACAGGGAGGAAACGTTAGAGAAATCTTTGAATGCACCCTCACTAGAAGAATGGAGATGGCATGATGGAGAATGTTCAAAGGAAAGATGGTAATGGAAATACAGAGATAGTCCTTCCAGAAAAGCTCTGGGGATGCTGTTCCCCCAGTCTTCTGGTGCTGCTGAATATCTTCTGCCAATCATGAAGGGCTGAAGCTTCTACCTTGATTGCTGTAAATGTTGAATACAGGGTATAGGTGCTGGGGAAAAAGAAATCCCAGATGATGGCATTCAGGAGAATTCCAAGGTTCATGTGTGATGAGGCAATAACGGCTGTAGAGGAGGGTTGAGATGACTTTATGCCTAAGGTACCAACTGAAGCATGTGCTTCCAGAAGTCAGGAAGAGAGCCATCCAGGCACTTCCAAGCCATAAGAATTTGCGGTCGGGTGATAACAGTTGCCCTTTGTGCATCTTTCCCTGTGCTTTTTACTTTTGTGGGAGCACCAGAGCAGGCAACAGTCATTGGAGGGGTAGCTCACAGAAACTGTGACTTTCATAGATGAATTCAGTCGGTGCCAAACCAGAGCCTTCAGGGATAGAGGCCATGAATTAAAATGCCAAATCTCTCCTTCCTTAAGCCTTTGAGCCACCTACTAGAGTCCCCTGTTGATGGACCCCAACCCGAGGAAGAGCCCATGTAGTTTGGCCTCCTGGGCATGGTAGAAGGGTAGAGAAGGTGGGAGTGGATTTGGTAGCTAGTGGAGAATATTGAACCCAGATTTTATGTGAAAGTTGGAAGTGCACAAATTTACATACCATTCCATGTTATGATGAATAGTTTAAGACGTGATGAATTATACATGCAGTTTACAGATAATATTTAGTTTGTAAAACCTTAATCTTGTGTCTCGTTCTTCTGCACATGGCAGAATGGGAGGGATTCATCACCGAGTGTTCTTCCTGACACTCCAAAGCACTTCTGGAGGTGTAAGGATTTAAACCCGGAGCTCACGATGATGCTACCTCTCCTCTTTGGGTGTGGTGACCTGGCTTGTCTACTTCATATGCTGTTCATATATAGACTTTTTTTTTTTTTTTTTTTTTTTGCCTCCGGTGTTCATAACCCACTGCTAACTCAGAATTTTTGTATATTACTCAGCTGAATATTGTGGGTTACTTCAAATTTCAGAGATGCTGCAGAGAACTATTTTTAATTTGAGAAACAAGATATAAAGTGTGCCCCCACGCAGCACAAGGGAAAAATGTTCTTAAGAAAATTACTTAACTATTATAAGAAAACAACTCAGGACATGATGGAACGGTATTAAAGTTCTAAAAGAACATTTTTGTCATTCGTGATAACTCCTGAATAGTAAAATTTTATATGTGTCTTTTAAATATGCAGTAATAAAAATATCACCCTTAGAATATGTCACAACGGTAAGGAAGCTAGTGAGGAATCGCATAGGAAGGTCTTGTACTTCTTGCGGAGTGAATCCAACAAATACTGATACCAAGCAGGTATGATAAATATAGTTATTGCTTTAGGAATAAAGAAGACTGTTACAGAATAACAAACCCCTGTATGTCACCTTTATCCTAAAAAGAAGATGTTATAAAATATGCTTTTAATTTAACTCACATTTAATTTGTGTGCTAAATCTGATATCAGAGCAAAGTAGAGAAATTTTATTTTATTTAATTTATTTTTTTTAAAGATTTTATTTATTTATTCGACAGTGATAGAGACAGCCAGCGAGAGAGGGAACACAAGCAGGGGGAGTGGGAGAGGAAGAAGCGGGTTCATAGCAGAGGAGCCTGATGCGGGGCTTGATCCCATAACGCTGGGATCACGCCCTGAGCCGAAGGCAGACGCCCAACCGCTGTGCCACCCAGGCGCCCCTAAAGTAGAGAAATTTTAAAGCAGAAAGTATGTACTGTTTAACCTCTTAAATCTTGGTAATCTGAAGATGAAGTTATTGTTGCATTGGATTAATTTAGTTAATTATAGGTAAAGGTTGGTGGAGTGTGTACAACATCTGAGATCTGTTAATCCTCTTCCTTCTCTGAAAAGGGATATAAAATATATTACAGTACACGAACTTGTGCCATACGTGTTCGATAAATTGGTAAATAATTATTTAAAAAAGACGTGTGTGTGTGTGTGTGTATGTGTGTGTGTGTATTTTAACAAAGTTTCATCTTAAAAAACAGCAACAACAAAAACAAAGTTTCATTTTAAGTCAAAGCAAGTGCAGTAATAGAGTAATAGTATTTGCACTTTCACTACTTTCTTTACAAATCTGCTTCTCTCAGAATTTTTTTGGTAACTCTAAACATGCAGACATTGAAGGAGTCATATACTATCTTGATTTCATTTTACTCCCTTTGGGAGGTCCATGTGAATGGAGATTGCATATTAAGTGCACTGAGGGTCATGACCATCCAATTCATATACTGCAGATGGTGAATGGGAGAGAAGTTTCTGGAGAAAAATACAAAACACCAAAACAGTCTTCCAATTTTTCATGCTCTTGTCTTTTTTTTTTTTTTTAAAGATTTTATTTATTTATTTGACAGAGAGAGAGACAGCCAGCGAGAGAGGGAACACAAGCAGGGGGAGTGGGAGAGGAAGAAGCAGGCTCATAGCGGAGGAGCCTGATGTGGGGCTCAATCCCATAATGCCGGGATCACGCCCTGAGCCGAAGGCAGACGCTTAACCGCTGTGCCACCCAGGCGCCCCTTGTCTTTTTTTTTAAATATAATTGGCATATAGTATCCTGTTAAAATTATCAGAGTAATTTGATATTTTTATACATCATGAAGTGATCCCCACAATACCATCTCTCACCATACAAAGTTGTTACAATGTTGTTCACTATATTTCCCATGCTGTACATTACATCCCTGTGAGTTATATATTTTGTACTTTTTAATCCCCTTCACCTATTTTGCCCAATCCCAAACCCCTACCCACTCTGGTAACCAACAGTTTGTGTCCTGTATCTATGAGTCTGTTTCTGTTTAGTTTATTTTTGTTTTGTTTTTTTTAGATTGCACACATAAGTGAAATGATATGATACCTG
This sequence comes from Ursus arctos, assembly GCF_023065955.2. NCBI lineage: Eukaryota > Metazoa > Chordata > Mammalia > Carnivora > Ursidae > Ursus > Ursus arctos. The sequence goes on from NW_026622841.1 coordinate 54,662,958, forward strand.
TCTTTTTCTGACTTATTTCACTTAACGTAATATCCTCTAGGTCAGTCCTAGAGGCAGTATGGCAATATTTCATTCTTTTAATGACTAATATTCTACTGTATGTGTATGTATATACATTTATACCACATCCTCTTTATCCTTTCTTCTATTGATGGACACTTAGGTTTTGTCCATATGTTGGCTATTGTAAATAATGCTGCAGTAGACATAGGACACATATATCCCTTTGAACCGATGTTTTTGTGTTCTTCAGATAAATACCCAGAATTGGAATTGCTGGATCACATGGTATTCTATTTTAAAATTTTTTGAGGAAACTACATGATGTTTTTCATAGTGGTTATATCAATTTACATTCTCACCAACAGTGTGCAAGGATTCCCTTTTTTCCAATCCCTTTGTTATTTCTTGTCCTTTTGGTAATAGCCAATCGGCTAGGTGTAAGGTGTTATCTTTGTGGTTGTGATTTGCATTTCCCTGATGCACTGATGCTGAGCATCTTTTCGTGTGCCTGTTGGCCACCTGTATGTCTTTTTTGGAAAAATGTCTATGCAAGTCTTTTGCCCATTTTTAAATCAAGTTGTTTCTTTGGGTATTTAGTTGTGTAAGTTTTTTATATGCTTTGATATTAGCTCCTTATCGGACACGCTATTTGCAGATATCTTCTTCCATTCATTAGATTGCCTTTTTGTTTTGTTGATAGTTTCCATCACTGTACAAAAGATGGTGAATTTGATGTAATCCCATTTGTTGCCCTTGCCTGAGGAAACTGGTCCAAAAAATATTGCTAAGGTTGATGTCAAAGGATTTATTGCTTGTGTTTTCTTCTGGTTTTAACTGGTTTCAGGTCTTATATTCAAGCCTTCAATCCGTTTTGAATTTATATTTGCATATGGTGTATGATAGTGGTCTGGTTCTTTGGCATGTAACTGTTGAGTTTTCCCAGCATCATTGATTAAAGATACCACCCCCCATCATATATTCTTGCCTCTTTTGTCATAGATTAATTGGCCATATATAATATATATAAATAAACCCCATTGGCCGCGGGTTTATTTCTGGGTTCTCTGTTCTTTTCTATTTTCTATGTGTCTATTTTTGTGCCCTTGCCATACTGTTTTGATGACTCTAGCTTTATAGTATAGATTGAAATCAGGGAGCATGATACCTTCTGCTTTGTTCTTCTTTCTCAAGATTGCTTTGGTTATTTGGGGCCTTTTGTGATCCCATCCAAATAGATTTCTTTGGTTTAGTGCAGTGAAAAATGCCATTGGTATTTGGATGGGGATCGCATTGAATATACTTTGGGTACTATGGACATTTTAACAATATTAATTATTCCTGTCTATGAGTGTGGATCATCTTTCCATTTGTTTGTGTTGTCTTCAGTTTCTTTCAAGAATATTATATAGTTTTCAGAGTACAGGTCTTTCACCTCCTTGGTCAAATTTATTCCTACGTATTTTATTCCTTTTGATGCAGATAAATGGGATTTTAAAAATTTCCTCTGTCTGATAGCTCGTTATTAGTGTGTGGAAACACAACCAGTTGCTCTATGTTAATGTTGTATCCTGTGACTTTACTGAATTTGTTTATTAGTTTTAATAGTTTTTTGGTAGAGTCTTTAGGTTTTTTTTTTTTAAATTTTTTATTATGTTATGTCACCATACAGTACATCCTTAGTTTTTGATGTAGTGTTCCATGATTCATTGTTTGCGTATAACACCCAGTGAGTCTTTAGGATTTTCTATATGTAGTATCATGACATCTGCAAATAGTGATGGTTTTATTTCTTCCTTTACCATTTGAGTGCCTCTTATTTATTTTTCTTGGTTAATTGCTGTGGCTAGGACTTACAGTATGATATTGATTAAAAATGGTGAGAGTGGGCATCCTTGTCTTATTACTGGCCTTAGAGAAAAAGCTTTCAGCTTTTACCATGGAGCATGATGTTAAAATGTCATGCTGTCATCTCCTTTAAGAATAAAATACTACTTGGTAATTCTCAGATAGTGTGAACAAAATATAAAGATCATAGAAACTCTCCTAATTATAGGTAAGTAATTAATGTGGTGTAGGTTTATCACCTAACTAGGTTTACTTGAATCAGACGTAAATGAGCCAGTGTGTTATTAATTTAACCTCTGTGTGTGTGTGTGTGTGTGTGTATGTGTGTGTGTGTGTATGGTAAGCTTCTGGGAGAACTCATCATTGAGAAATAATAGATTTTAAAAAGAGAGTGGCAAATTGAAAGAAAATTGGTATAATTTTTAGAGGGAGAAAAATTGTTTCTCCTATTCATTCCACTGATGGACCCAGCATGACTGAATTCGGTGGGATTCAGTGGGATTCAGAAAGTACTTACATTTGGCTCTCTCTGCTATTGTTGGTCAGATACTGACCAGTCTCCATTTTTTACTCGTACTGTAGTTTTATTTGAATAATTCATAAGCACAAGTCATGAAATGATAAGTCCTCAAATGACACAATCAAAGCTCTAATTTAATAATATGCTGAGATATTTTACAACTGAAACCACAAGTTAGTAATATCCTGACATTTTTTTAAACTTTATTTGCTAATAAGTGAATGTATCTTTAATGTTGAATTTTATTCTATTCTGTTTTTAGATTTAAAATATAGGGTTTCAAGATTATAAATGCTATGTAATTTAAACTGATTTTAAATCCTTGAAAATAATTTTGTTTTTCTGTTATACTTTGATATAATTTTAATAAGCATGTAATACTTAATACATTAACAATACAAGAGGCTTGATCTGAAACGCCAGACTTTTAGTGTATGAAGCTGAAATTAGTTTCTCAGTCTAGTCCACATTTAACACTGACTAAACAGTTATTTCTGTAATGCTTATAATCGGCAGGCCATTTCATTAGGTACTGTGAGGAATAATGAATTAGACTGATATTCTGTTCTTGATGTAGCTTACACCCTGGCATGTGAGATAGATTAAGTATTAAGCTTTTGTAATTTAAAGTAATAGATCCCAGAAAAGAGTTAAAGTTGCATTCACTTGGGATACCTGGGTGGCTCAGTCAGTTAAGCGTCTACCTTCGGCTCACGTCATGATCTCAGGATCCTGGGATCCAGCCCTGCATTGGGCTCCCTGCTCAGCGGGGAGCCTGCTTCTCCTTGTCCCTCTGCCTGCTGCTCCCCTTGCTGTGCTCTCTCTCTCTCTCTCTCTCTCTCTCTCTCTCTCTCTGTGTCAAATAAATAAAATCTTAAAAAAAAAGATGCATTCACTTGCTGAACACACCTAATGAGAATTTATTAGGTGTGAGCACTGTATTAGACATACAGCAATCATAAAAGGCTCTGGGTGTTGAGAAAATGGGAGATGATGAGGAAGGGTCCCTGGAGACAAAGATGGGTGACCTGAGGTGAACTCATCTCTTGGGGACTGTGTGAAGGGTGTGGGTGTGGGAAAGATGCCAAATTCCAGGGTGCATGAACTGTAGTAGCCAGCTGGGGGGCAGGAGAGCTGGGGTGGGAGGAACACACAGGACAAGGAAGTTGTTAAGTTTGTTGGGTATGGAATGCCTAACGAAGCCTGGAGAGGTATTCAGAAAGGTTGCTTCGGATCATGTTTTGGAAGAAAGCAGAAGGAAATGTTATGGTAAGGAATTTAGACTTAAAAGGCAATGAGGAGCCACTGGAAGCTTTTGAGCAGTGACTTGATCTGAGTAAGATCAGTCTGGATACAGATGGAACCAGAGAATTGATGTCGTTGAAGAGAAGTTAAACAAGAAGGAGCTGAATAACATCTGTACCTGACTCTGGGCAGTGTGACCCCTGACCAGGAAAGTTAGAAAGAGGGGCTGGAAAGAGGTCTCCTGTGCCCACCAGTGCTGCACCACCCACGGGCAAATGGCCCTGGGATCTGTGGGACCGGCCTCTTCCCACCCTGCCTATTCCTGTCTTTGAGGCAGCTTTCGGATTTTTTCCCCACCCGGGAAAACCGCTAGTCTTCCTTAGACATAGGAAATATTCCACAAACACTTATAAACTCCAGAACCTTCCTACTCTGGCTCTCCTTATGACTTCCCATGCCCTTCTTCATTGACTTGATCTTAGATCTGAAAATAACCAGGAAGATCACATCATTTTGTGGATTATTTCTCCGGCCAGGTCTTCCTGGGTTATCTGTCCACCCCTTGGAACCTTGTGGTTTACTGGGTCATAACCATGTCTCACCCAACTGGATGGTGTGGAGAACGTTTTTGTTAACTTACGTTTCAGGCTGCCTGACGGCACAGGAGTGCCGCCATCAGCAGTATGACTATCCGTTATTAGATTGCAAGCCTTTTCTCCTAAATTATCCCCTTTGATTCTTCCCACAACCTACCTCTGGGGCAGGTGACATTACTGAGCTTAGTTGCAAGTTGACACGGCTGCCATAAGAGACAGTGATATATGCCTGAGGTCTCACAGTAAGTGATGGGGTGGCAGTTTTTGTACAAAGTGCAAGAACCTGAGAGGTCATGGCAGAGAACTTCCGGAGCAGGAAGGATGAAAATACAAGCATCCTTTTATTGCGTTTGTAAGCACCAGGCTTTGTACAAAGCACATGGTTTCTGTGCTCATCTCAGCTTCACAATAGTCCATATTATAGAGATAAGGAAACAATCTGCCCCAGGTAAAAAGGTATCAGACCGGAGTCCTTCCTACAGTCCGTTTCCACACAGCGTGTGTGCCTTGCCCCAAGCTCCAGGACCAGAAGCCCCTGTGGGTTGTTTCTTTGTGGGGGTGGGGAGCAAAGGGGACTGGCACAGACCAGCAACCCTGTTGTGTACTATTCCTACATGGGGGAGTTGGAGGCACAGTACACATGTGAACTTGAAAATTAACCACGATCTCCTGAAAACTTTACTGACAAATGTCAGAAGAGAAGCCATCAGCGATGCCTGCTGCCTGAATTTACTTTCCTTATCAGTTGACATCCCTGGCTTTATTCTTATTTATTACACTCATTAAAGTTGTAATTAGTATGAAGTACCTTTTAATTTTTAAAAAATAATTTTCTTAGTTCATATCAGTGTTTTATACTCAGTGTTTTTACTGAATAATGTGCCTTCCTAAAAAGGGCTTATTTACCTTGAAGGTGATAAATCATTATCCTTTATCATTGCACCACAAAGAGCCCCATTAAGTAATTGTCAAATGACTATATTTACAATATCTTTCACTTTCAGATACCTAAGTTGTGTATACTGTAGGCAGAGATGATTGTACTGACACTCAGTGTGTCGGTCACGTATCAGCAGAAATCAGAGAAGGAGCCATGTGCCACAATTGAGATCTTTTATTAATAGCTATAGAAATTAATGTCATTCAGTAGCAAACCCTGAACTGTGATAGGTGAACTCTATGTGACAGAAGCTACTGGAGGCCAGACATCTCTGCTACTATTCCTTTCTGGAAAAGCACATGTAAGTAGGCATAGATTCACAGTGGCCTTCAGGTCACAGGTGGCTCCCAGCGTGGAGCAGAAGGCTGCATTTCTATAATTAATTTGTTAGCTGTTTGGAAGGGTTTTTTTTAGAAAAATCGTGTTTGTAGAAAAAAACCTAACCATGGTTCAGTTCTGAGGCTAACTCCAAAGCTCATATTGAACCACTGTGTTTTCTTCCTTTGTTCTGCCTTATGTATTATTTATATTATTACATTTAGTGTCTTATATTACACCTGCTTTTATTTGTCTGTATTGCTTATTGGGCTGAGAGTTCCCTATGAGCAGGGATGGTCTGTCTCAGAAAGTGCTCAGGCCTATTCCTGACACATCTACTTCATTAAGATATTTTTTTTTTAAGTGAACGAATGTATGACGTTTTGTATTTTGTAAGTTCTAGTGAACTACATGTATAAATGTTTCCAAGAGACACATCGGTTCAGAATTCCAAGTCTGAAAGTCACAAAATACTCCTGGAATAGGTAAATTGAAGACCATCTGCAAGCAATATAGTTCAGTATTTTAAAATTATGGCTGTTACCTAAACTTCATTAATTCTGACTGCCTTGATAAACTCTTTAAGAGAAGCCTAACATTTCTTCAGCTCCCCAGTGATATGAAATGAAGGGTTAGTACTGGGGTTTGGGACAGGCCTTCTTCAACTGTAATTCTTTTCTAATCCAATGGGAAATTAAATTATGATTATATGTTGAGTTATTTGTTTTCTGGAACTTTCATTGAATGTGAATCATGTTATTTATTAGAGATTTCAAAAGCCTCATCCCATGACCCAGAAAGATATTTACCTTTTTTCACTTTGGGATGCATATTTCTCAGACGCCATATCTGAATTAAGTAGTTTTAAAAAGATAATTGTTTAGTATAAATGTTTTGATTATACATTTTTGTATTTTTAAGACCTTTACTTCAGCCAACTTCCATATAGGGGAAAATATGAAAATCAGAGTACTTTTATATTTATTTATTTTTAAAATATTTTATGTATTCATTTAGAGAGAAAGAGAGCATGCGGAAGTTGGGGGAACGGGGAGGGAGGTGGAGAGAATCCCTCACCGACTCTGCACTGAGCTTGGAGCCCCACATGGGGCTCAATCCCACGACCCTGAGATCATGACCTGAGCCGAAATCAAGAGTCAGATGCTCAACCAGCTGAGCCACCCAGGTGCCCCTAGAGTGCTTTTTTAATTTGGAAATACTGGAAGCAAAATTTTCAAAATGTTTATATTGAACATGTGGAAACAATATGGAGATTTTTTAACAGTGCTTTAAATAAGAACTTGAATTGGGTTATGTGTTTATATTTTGAAATTTAAATCTCTGTTAGACTGGACCCCTTTCTGAGTGCAAGCCCCTTGAGAAGAGACTGGTCTTAGTTTTCTTTTTATCCAAAGTGACTTTCACAGAGCCGGGCACATAATAAGAACTATTGATGTTTATAGAGTGAATGAATTACGAAAAATTGACTCAGGCATATTAAAGTCCACATTATCTATTATTTTGCCTTCTCTCTCTGGGAAACTATACCTCATGTAGTTCTAACCTTACATCAAAATTTATGATAATGCTTTTGATCAAGCCTAAGAAGTATTAAATAGCTTTAAAAAGTTAGAGTGTGGATAACAGAATGTTTTAATGGGAACAGAAAATGTATTTCTATAAGGGCATTACTAAGGACCACCAACATTTTCATTTTGAAACATTGTGTGGAAACAATTGGGTAATTAGAAACTTTTAAGAAATTGGGGAGCCAACCATGATTATCCCTGGGTTTCATGGATGAGTGTCACTAGTCATAAAGTCCCATCTTTCTCTATTTTTGCTGGTTAAAACCAGATTATCTTTGGTTTTCTAATCATGCCAGGAGCATGCTATCCCTGTGTCCACCAAGAGACGTGGATTACCTGCTGATTGAAGAGAAATGCCGTGATCCTCTAGGAATGACATTATTATATAGTATACCTTCACGAGAGATTGGGGTGGGAGGAGGTATATTTATCCTTCCTCAATTAACTTTTCAGCAAGAAATTATGGAAGTTACAGAGAAATATGAAGAAAAAAGATTTCCTGGAATTAGTTTGCTTATATTTTGGAAGTAGTTTTTCTGGGGCATTGAGTTCACACCAGTATCTTATCAAATATGCATTGCGGAGAACGAGTGTAAATTCCGTAGGCGCTCACCCTGAAGGTGACTGTGCTGGCAGGCTGACACGGACTACGGATTCGCTTGCCTTGACATTGCTTCTTTTATTCTTATGTGAGGGAAACTAGTGACTTGCAAGAATGTGTTTTTTTAAATGTTTTAATAACTAACATTGGAGGGGTTACTACTCACTGAGCACCCCACCTGCACGATCTGTCCCACTTCCTACCCATCCTATGAAGCTTTCTCTTCCGCTTTGGCATCTGCCTCTGTTGTTGGGAGTAACTTGTCCACAGTCCCACAGCTAATATGTGACAGAACTAGGATTGGTAGCCAGGCAGTCCGATCCCAAAGACTCACCTTCCTACTATTTTGTAATGCCCTCCTGTTCTAGAAATATTAAAAGGATGATGAACAGAAGTAAACAGAAACACATGGTACATTGGTCTATCACTGAACTTAATCCACTCTTTCTGCCAAAAAATGTATTGACTCTCTACCGTTTGTAATGCTGTGTGGAAAATACAAAGACAAATCCCTCCACAAGCTCATTGTTCAGGGAGAGAGTAGGGTATAATAGAGGCCATCTAGAATATCAGTAAAGAACTCTAATTCAAAGTGCAAGATAGGTGCCTTTTAAATGTATAAGGGGAGAGTAATTGCACCTAAGGAGAATCCTGGAAGGTGTTGTAGAGGAAGTGGCATTTGCACTGGGTTCTGGAAGGCTACGTGGACTATCACAGATGCAGACTAGGGCTGTGGGGGGCGGGGGGGGGGGCTAAAGGAGGTGGGGCAAGTATGAATAAGTATAGGGAAGGGAGAGATGGGACTGGTATTTTCAAAAATGGGAAGTGTAATTTGAAGTGTAGTGGGTCATAGAGATTTGGTGGTTCCAGGTCTCAGAAAGCTGCAGGACCTCAAGTCACTGTTCAGAGGCAGTGGAGTATCACAGAAAACCTTGGGGTTGAGTTGTTTTAGGCATGACTGTTCTCTGCTGTGCCAGTCTAGTGGTCAAGAGTAGCACGAGTGATCACAGAAAACTTCTAGCTTGCTTCTGGGGGGTCTGGTCTTCCAGGGGCTTGTAATGACTCTTCTGTCCATTTCACTTTCCCTTTCTGTTGTCAGCTTCCCTTAAATTTGAGTACTCACCAGCCTTAGAACATAGGAAGGGTGTGCATTCTAGTCTTAATAAATTCCATGTGTCTCATGTTTTTGTAGTCATTTTCCATTCCGTGAAATGTGGTGAGACATTACTGATGGTGATTAATGACAGGTCTTCCTCATAAAAAAAGAATGCTTTGGGAAATACTTTGATTTTGATCAGGTGTGGATAGTTAATAGCAGCAGGCATAGGTAACTCCCTTCCACAATGGTATTAAGTATAAAGGGCGGGAACAGGATATAAGAATGTATTCATGAAGTGTTACACAAATGTGATAAGTTTCAAAGGTCAGAATGTATACATTTGAGATAGTATTTTAAAAATTGAGGTTAAAAAAACAGCTTAAAGAAAAAAGAAAGACACAAAGCTTTATTGAAGGCTTCCTGAGAGGGGCCCTGGGCTGTTTTTCCTGAGCATTGTCTCATTGAATTTTCTGACTCTAGCCCTGGAGCCAGAAGGGTTGTTGTTATTCCCATTTTGCAAATGAGAAAACAGAGGCTTCCAGAGTTTGGTCGACTTGACCAGTGTGCTGGAAGTGCTAACATGCGGCAGGGTGGGGGCTTGAACCCACATTGACCTTCCTCCAGAGGCTAGCTGTTCTCTAGCTAACGTGCCCTATAGATGGGGAGTCAGAGCCCATCATGGCAGTGAAATCCCCTAGCAAGACATGCAAACCAAAAATGAGTCCCAGGTCCTTCAAGGTATTCTTGACACAAAAAGGTAATTTTTCAATGTCAGATTGGTTTTGAGAATATTTTGCCCCTTTTGGTTGTTGGCCGTGTTTGTGGGAGTGCTGTGACGCACGTGGCATGGGTCCCTGCCGCGGGGGTGTCAGGCTGCCACACAGCGCTAGGGCACGATGCGCCAGTCAGTGGCACTTAAAGCACTCTAAAACTCTGGAGTGCATTCAGGACTACGTGCTATGCAGTAGGTTTACAGCAATTTACTTGCTATTTCTGCGCATCATCACGTAATTTGAAGAGTTAAAAATGTCCCCGTCTGTCTTTGACATACAGTTTATTTTCTCCTCAGTTGGTATTCCTTGCTTGGATTTCATCTACCTTAGAGGGCTTTTCTGTAGACTTAGCTACTCTGGCTTGGACTGTTGGCTTCTGGAGAGTGGTGTCTGGTGCTGTGCTGCTTATTAAGGTGGTTCAAGTGGCGTGGCTCACAATTTGTGGCCAACCTCCCATCCCAGCGCAATATTCTCTTTATATCGTCAGTGAAACTAATGGGTTTTGACAGGAATATTGACACTGCTCTCATTATGGTTTGAGGATAAGTAGATAAAAATGTTGCTCAAATTCCTTAATGTAAAATTAGTTCTTTATAAAAGTTCCTTTCTCGGTGCCTCAGTGACACTGACAGCCTTATTAATACTTTTCAGTATTCTAATGTCAGCAGTCGTTTAATATCAGCTTAATCATTTTAATGGTTATCGTTGGCTTTTTGGCATGATCATTTAAATATCCCAAAAGATTGGGTTTATTATTCCTCACCAAGTAGATTCATTTTAAAAGTCAAGAAAATCGCATTGCTTGTAACGTCAGACATACCTTTTCAAGGATTTTTCTTTAAATCAAGTCATTATAACTTATTGTTCTGACACTGAGTTGTAGATCTCTTTTGACTTGTTTTATTTCTTAATAGGATCACAAAAAAGGCTTTTTTTTTTGCAAATTAAGCCTTTAGAAAATGAAAACAATCTCAGGTTTTTTTTTGATTCTAACAATACTCTTAAAAGTTTAGCACACACATCTCAATTTAAATTTTCCTAGAAACAGGTTTTCAGAGTAGATGTCTTTTCATGTACAATAGCCTGTTTTATCTGTACCACAGATAATCGTGTAGATGAGATTGATCACTTTACTGGCATATTTTGAAATACTCATACAAAGGAATGTATAAATGTTTCATTAGCTATAGATGTACAAATGTACTATGTAAGAATCATTGAAAATGTCTAGTAGCATGTGTGTTTTCATAGTTCCAGTTCACACTGGTCATCCTATCGCTGGGTCTTTGTTTTTGCACGTTTCTATGCAGAACCCATTCATGGGGCTGTCTTCACTGTGCGGGCTTTATACTTGCAGATGATCCATAGAAATACAAACCAGGAATTGTAACAGCAGTATTTCATTGCTAAAGCTGGATGATGGCAGGCGTAATTACTGAGACTAACATCTGGAGTGGTTTATTAAAGGGAAACCTGCCAGGATTGTTAGCATATACCAAACAGCATTATCCATATGTGCCGTTTCATCACTATTGAATGTCGGGGTGTGTTAGGATGAAGGGAAATGAATAAAATCCAGCAAAGGATCACAACTCACACATTATCTTTCCAAAGCTGATTTTAGTTTATCTCAGTGGAGCCATTTGCTAGAGATTTTTAAGACCCCGAACATCACTCATCTGGAGGGTTTCTAAACATACAGGTACCTGGTTACTCGGTCTTGCCGAAATTAAAAGTTACCCCTTCATTAAACTCCTGCTGCTTGTTTTATAAATGTTCTCCAAATTCTAAAAAGAATGAAAGGTTATCATCTGCAGATAAACAAAACTAGCAGATATCGAGGGCCTACTACACGTTCAGTCTTACTGGAAGCTTGGGGCACACACTTAAGGTGGAGTTTAATAGGGATCTTGTCCAGCAGGTGGGTGAGAGAAGGACACTTTGCCATTGTCAAATTTCTTGGAGTCATGACGCTGATTTGCTGTTGATTCTTTTCATTATCAGACAGCTTTGTAGTTGAATAGAGGGTGTTAAGTCAGTGGGTTGGTCCTTCTCAAACTATAAAAGGTTCAATTCTTATGAATACTATAGTTCTAATAATCTGGCAAGTCAGTTTATTGAAATAGTAAAAGAGAGGCCACCCTGGCATGGCAATGTCCTTGCTAGGCACTAGTAGAGGATATTATGCCCATCCACGTTCTGTACACGGGAATGGAGGGAGAAGACTCAGATCTTCAAAAATCATATTTGGATGGAGAAGAAATTGTTCCCCAGAAAATGCTCTCCATTTCTCCTCCACTCTAGTCACTGCTAGATGCCAAAGACTGAAAGAAAAGTGAGTAAGAGCGTCACCATCCTTTGGCTCTGTTGTAATCAGGAAAAATGATCGACTGTGTTAGTAAATAGTATCTGCAAAGAGTTCACAAGTTGTATGGTGGAGGTGCGTGCAAGTACAGAGGGAACGCTGTGGAAGAGATGAGTGGTTTAATGTGCTTGTTGGACAAACTTAGTTTACCACAACATCCCCTCACCTCCCCTTGAAAACAACCACAGCAGACTTCCTCCCACACCATGCGTGTGGTCTGTCGTCCCCTCATCCTGTGCAGATACTCCCTTTACAACGTGGGCACTGAATACAAGTTTCTCTTCCTACAGAAGTCCTGCTGCCGCTGCTTTCACCTCCCTCACCCCCACGTCTCTCTTCTCTAGCACCCTAGGGCTGTCGCCTCAGGGCAGCCCCCTTCCTAGCTGGGCCTTTGAAGTCGGCTCTAACCCGTCTTTTGCTGTCAGTCTCCCTTTGCTCTACGCCATCTGCCATCTTGCTCTCATTCATGCAGTGCACATGTCTCCCCTTCCATAAAAGCCAGACTTCTTGGGAAGACCCGCATGGCCCTCTGCCATTCTTCCCACATACTCACAGCAGGCTGTGACGTTCACTCTTCTGTGGCTTTCCCTCCGCCTTTTATTCCACCCAGAGGGCTCTTCCCCCTTTGTCTGATGAATTCCTTGTCAGCCTTCAAAATGAAGGTCAGGCCTTCCCCTTTTCCTTTCTAAGGGATGGAGCTGCTTCCTTTAGAGTCTAGGGCCCCTTCCATACCCCAGGGATGCACATTATCCCCTAGCATTTCAACTTGCTGTCTCCTCCGTATTCTGTGAGCTCCTCGAGGGTAAGGATTTGTCTTATTCAGCTGTGCGTTCCCAGGGCCTCACACGTTGTAGGTGTACAACCAGTGTTTGTGGGGTAAATGCCTGACTGAGGTGCTAATTGAACTTGCCCTCGAAGGAGTAAAATTTTTCAGTGATAAATACTGATTAATAGGCATTCCCCTTTGGACAAACTTAGGCAGATCCCTCTCTTTTTAAAATGTGTTTTATCAGAATAGACCTCTTGCAAGTATATTGAAAAGCAGGCTATGAATGAAGCCTGCAGAGGGAGATGGTATATTTGCCACTGTTGTGTTTCTGAGACATTATACATCTATGTCTTAAAAGCCTGTAGCTACACGACAGTGTTGGTTTGAAGCTTTTTACCCATTTCTTGGATATTTAGCTTATTTGATTTCCAGACATTATTATTTCCGAGTTGCTATTTTGTAGCTTTGAAATGCACCAAACACCAGTGCCTTAGTGGCTCCTGTGTGCACGTGTGCACACATATGTGCACACACATACACATCATACGTATGTATGAAAGAATTTATGGGGGCGCCTGGGTGGCCCAGTCATTAAGCGTCTGCCTTTGGCCCAGAGTGTGATCCCAGGGTCCTGGAATCAAGCCCCGCATCGGGCTCCCTGCTCTGCTGGGAGCCTGCTTCTTCCTCTCCCACTCCCCCTGCTTGTGTTCCCTCTCTCGCTGGCTGTGTCTCTATCTGTCAAATAAATAAATAACATCTTTAAAAAAAAAGAATTTATAGTCAGCAAAAGCATCTATGAACATTTTCCTGTTTCTGTATTGTATATAACTCTGTGGCAGCAGAAGGTTGCTAAGATCCTCTGATCCCAGATGTCACCCTGAAAACAGAAGTACACCATTACACACAATTAAAGAGGGACTAAGTTAGGACTTACAGCCTGTGGCAATGGGGGCATTTGCGGTTGTTGTGGGCATTTTCCATACTCAATACTGGACTTCTTTTTCTGCCTTTTTTTCTTCCTGCTGCTTTCTTTCTCCTCTTTTCCTCTTCCCCTGCTCTCCTCTTTGCTCCTCTGTGCTAGGGGACCCCCTGCATGTTGTTTATTGCTTCCTGGTGAGCTGATGGTTGAGAAGACTCTGGGTAAGCGGACAAGTCAGACCAGAAGTGATGCTATGACACGATCTAGCATGCAGAAGGACTTTAGGAGGCTCACTTATTGACTAATTATGGACTTATAGATCAATAGTTGTGGAATGTAGGAATGTGTCTAGAGCACTGTGTCTACCGCTGAAGTTTTGCTCTTGAAGTAGGTTAGTAGAAGGGAGTTTATTTGTGTTTTTTGGATTAATAGTGCATTTGCGTATCAACTAGGATTTTTATTGCTTCTTTTTAATATCTTTTGCCCATTTTTCTGTGTGGCTGCTTTGGTTTTAGAAACAGAAAGAGCATTAGGATTCCCAACAAAGAACTTACTTGGTGTATCCCTTGCAGCTATAAGTAGCTAGTTCCCTTAGATGGCTGGAGCAAGATGTTGCAGGGATACTTGGGAATAAGACAGGGATTTTTGATTTTCTGAACATCCTGCTTATTGATGTTTAGAAGTCAGCTGTGGAGACGAAGTGGAAAATAACTCTATATTTTGTTTTTCCTGTTTCTTCTGAATATTAATGGCGTGAGTCCACCCTTACTGTTAAATGGCCCTAGAGGTGATGTTTTGTTACATGGTATTTTGTTTTGTTTTGCTTTGCCTTTTTCTGTAATAGCTTTCCAGAGACATACCTTCTGGCTCAAATTAGTCATTATCCTAATCCCAGGGTTTTCCTGTTTTACTTAGTTCAGTGCAGTAAACATCTAATAATTCAGACAAATACATTGTCTATCCAGCATCATGATAAAAGGAAGGATGTGTATAACATGAGTAAAATTTTCTTGGATGATGGTAACTTATTAAATACAAAATTTTGCATTTTAACCATTTTATGGCAATATTGCCTAAAATATATTATCTGTATCAGACTACTAAAATCTTAGTTCCATTGTTATTTTCTGATTGGTGTGTATGTAGAAGTGGAATTAATGAGTCGTGGAGTATGTATAAGCTTAGCTTCAGTAGGCACGATGAAAGAGTTTTTCAAGGTGATTGTGTCAATTTACAGTCCTTCAACAATATAATAGTGTTTTGGTTTTTCCACATGCTCAACAACACTTGGTCTGTCATTTTTATTTTATACATCCTGGTGGCTGTGTGGTATTTTAACATTATGGTGGTGGTTTGCAATTTGTTGAAGACTAGGGAAGCTTATCACCTTTTCATGTATTTTTAGCCATTTGAATATCTTTGTGTGAAGGGTCTATTCAAGTTTTTTGCCTATATTTCCTTTGGATATCCTATCTTCTAAATACTCATTTGTAGTAGTTTTTCTAAATTCTGGACTTAAGTGCTTTCTTGGATATATTTAATGAAAATATATTTTTCTACTTGTTGGGTTTCATTCTTTCTGATGTCTTTTGATAAATAGAAACTCTTGATTTTAGTAGAGTGTAATTATAAGTTGTTTCTTTAATAGTTAACATTTTCTGTGGCCTGTTTAAGAATTTTTTGCTGATATCAAGGTCACTAAGATAGTCTCCTGTTTTGTTATAAATATGTTATTATGTTTCACACTTGTATTTATTCCTTTCTTCCACATCCAATTGACCCAGTACCATTTATTGAAAAGACCATCCTGCCCCCCATTGCACTGAAGTGTCATTGTTGTGATAAATCACTCTATTTTGCTGTCTTCATTGTGGAATACTGTAAGGACTTCCAGAATTTTGTACACATCAGAAGTTTATTTCTGAAAATGTGTAGGTTAGTATATGCCATCAGAGGGAGTTGATATGGAAGGGCCCTTATCTTTCTTTGCTAATATGAAAAAGAATAGGTAAAAATATTTTATAACAAGAGAGATTGAAATTAAGAAAAGAAAATCTGTAGGTGCCAAAAATGAAGTAAGGACTGTTGGTGATGAGAGGAATTGAATCCACATGGCTGATGAAGATAATTGGACCAGATAAACCCTTTATGTGTTGGAGTTTTAATGCCTTACAGAACCAAGTGAGTATATGAGCAAGAATTAGGATTCCTGCAAATCAACAGCCATGAAGGGTGTTTCAGTTGGCAAAATTGTGCCTGTTGGTTAAAAGATGAGGCATAGAAGTTGAAATCCTAGACATGAGATGTAAACAAGACCAGTTATGGGGTATTAGATATCTGAGACTGTACAGTGCATGCATTTGGAACTGAATTCTTTTTCTAATCACTCTGGGGAAGCCCTGGACTAAGAAACCAACATAAAATCTGAACAAGTACTCTTTTATTACATTAGGCTGAGGTAAAGGCAACCATAGAATCATTCCAAAGGAATGCTTCTCGGGACCCTAGAAGAAGATAATTTGTAATAAAGATGGGAAAAATTTAAAAGCCCTTCAGGTAGAAAGGGAGCATTTTAAGGGCTTTCAAAGAGAATAGGTAGATTATTGACCAAAGGAAAAGAAAAAGAGTTACTACAGAACTTTTAGTAATAGTAATAGATTATGGAAGACAATGGAATTTAAAGTACTAAGAGAAAATTTGTTAACCTAGAATTTTATACCCAACTAAATTATCACTCTGGCTTAAGGATGAAATTAATACTTTTTTACTTGAACAGAAATACAAGATAATTTTCAAAAGAAAACTGCAAATAGGGAATGAATGCAAATAAATAATCAACCTTACTAATAAGTACAGAAATAAAAATTAAGGAAAACGGAGAAACAGAAGTCCTACTGAGCATGGAGCCTGATGTGGGGCTTGATCCCAGGACCCTGAGCTCATGACCTGAGCTGAAGGCAGATGCTTAACCAGTTGAGCCTTCCACGTGCCCCCTAAGGAAGTAATTTAAATTATATTTATTTCTCTATAAAATTTTCATCCCAGTGTTTTTAAGAGCTCAGGGTTGAAAATCAATGTCCAGCATGGGATGATTATTAAATCTGTAAAATAGAATACTATATAGTCACTAGAAACAACATTTCAGTAATATGTCAACTGATATTGAAACTTATATCCTACAACTGATAATGTATGAAAACATACATTAAATAAAATAAATATACTAAATGAAGAAAGTAATAAAATGTGAATAGTACAATCTCTTTTTTATGAATGCAAATAATTTATACCTAAAATATTTGAAAATGTGTCAATATCTGTATTTCTATATGTAGATCAAAGTTTTAATAGTGGTTGTACTTGAGTTGTTCACATTCTTTGGTTTTAAAATATTCTTCATTAGTCTTAGTTTTATTAGTGTTTCAAAGTTAGATTATGATTTTTTAGAAAGAAAAGAAAAAAGAAATTTCACGTTGGAGGAAACACAAAAAAATATCGTGAGCATTATAATGCAGTAGTTAACATACACAGAAGCTTGATGTGCTGGTGATTGTCAGAGTCTAATCACCTATGTCTGGTTCATAGATTTTTCATTGATTATAAGGATTAAGATGAAGTTTTTTCTGCATTTTAAATTCTAGTAAATAATTTTAATTTTTTAAAGTTTCTTTAAAAACTCAAAGGATAAAGGAGCACTATATTGATTATTCAGTATATAGAATGTATAAATGTTATGTATCTTATTTTGTTTAATAGTTCTTTATGATTCCCTACTCCTGTAATTCTTTATATATATATATATTTATATATATATATACACATATATATAATTCTTTATATATAATAATTCTTTATATATAATATCTTAATCCCCTGTAATTATATATATATATATATATATATCTTTTTTTTCTGTCTAGATAATCAAGGGACATTGCTTTGGGCCCAGATCATCTGAGAATGAAATATAGTGATCATCTGTTATAGGCAAGAGGGTGGAGAGATGTCAAGAATGAGGCAATAATGAGGGTTTGTGTGTGCCAATTTTTTTTTCATTGAGATTTAAAAATAGCTTAAGAGAGGTGCCTGTTTCAAATAGAAGATAACTTTAAAAGGATTAGAAGCCAAGATTCTGATATGGAGGAACAGACTGTCCCAGTGGAACACAATGCAGACTACACCCTTATTCTTGCCAAAAGGAT
This sequence comes from Ursus arctos, assembly GCF_023065955.2. NCBI lineage: Eukaryota > Metazoa > Chordata > Mammalia > Carnivora > Ursidae > Ursus > Ursus arctos. The sequence continues at coordinate 54,680,742 of NW_026622841.1, forward strand.
AGTTGCTTCCACCTATGTAAAAGAGATTAGCCTGAAAATAGACACTGCACATATTGAGAGTTTTGAGAATAGTGGGGATGAGTTATGATTTAAAACAAAAAAAAATGATAGGAAGCAACTATGAATTATTAGTCAACCAGCCTTGAAACTTTTCCTAGATAACACTTTTTTTTTTTGAGGCTAGCCATGTAAAAAATCTTCAAGATTTGGGAGTGGGGGAGGGAGTTGAACAGATACAAAAAATTGACCTTTACAGCGGTAATTTTTAGATCATTGATATTTGGTGGCTCTGAGGTGCCTGAATTCCTTTTGGAGATAATTGTGTAATCAGTTGTAAAAACCTACCTCATGTCTGAGAGAGCATTTATAAACTTATTATAGGCCAATAGAAAGCATTATTAATTACTTATGGCACTATTCTTTTAACTTTGTATTTTAAAATTTAAAATCATGAAGGAAAGAAAAATAATTTATTAGTCACCTGCAGGCTCTTTTTAAATGACTTTAGGGGATCTTTTCCTCTGGGTCTTTAAGCAAAATATAAATTGACATCCAGTGCCAACTACCTAAAAATACACTGTGGAATTCTTTACAAGACGTGTCCCACATTCACTTGTGTTAGCTGCGGGTTAGAGAGAGAAACAGAAAAAGTGGAGTGTATACTTGATTGGGAACCCCAAAACTAGTCTGGCTCTACCAATAACTGGATATGTGGCTTAGAAGAACACTCAACCTCCTTGAGTTCACTCTTTTTTCTCTGTTATGTGAAAGGGTTGAATGTATTCATAGGTGATCTTCAGGGTCCTTGCTAACACAGTATTCTGTTTGTGTGTTCAGACACAATGATCCCCAAAGTTGATACCCTATGTATTGACTTTTTCCAGCATTCTAGCAAGAATTACTTTAGCACTAGAATATTGCAGAATATGCTATTTAAATTGTTTTTGATTATTTATACCCAAATGCTTTATTCAAGTTTTGAGTTGGCTTTCAGAAAGCATACAGAAAGGTTTTTAAGGAAAGTGAGTATCTGGACTATAGAAATATAAATTAAAAGGGGATTAAGAATATGTATTTTTGGTGGTATATCTGACTTTTACGATATCGTATTGAAAGCCTTAATTGTAACCAAATAATGTTTTCCAGTCTGTGTTTAACTATACATAAAACTCAGTGGACGATTCATAAAGAGTGTAATTGACAGCTAGTAAAACGCTTGCAAAAATGAATCAGCTTTTAACTCATATTAAATTATCCTTTTCTAAAAGACTGAAAACTATAATCAAGTTCTTTCTGTGTAATTTGCTATAGATTACTACTTTAAGAAAATAACATCCTTTGTTAAAAAGGCTTTTCTATTATTGGCTTATGGTGTCCTCTACTCCCACTGAATTAAAGCTTTCAACCTGCTGCTAGATGCCCTGAGCTTTTCACCTGAACGTTTTTACAATGAGAGCATAATGAATGTTGAAACTGGTATAGATTATTTAAAATAAGCTTAGATTAGCTCTCTATTGCTGCTCTTGACCTCCAGAGAGAGAAAAGAAACAAGTCTCTAGTACAGAGGTGGAATTGTTATTAAATGCTTTAAAGCTTAAATTGTAAGGATGGAGTTTGTAGCTTCCCACTGTTACTTTTTCTTTATTTCTTGAGTCCACTTATTAGATGAGTAAGTATGAATACTCTGACCGTTATAATGTGCTCATTGTGTATTATGAACATTGGAAAACAATATAATCATTGAAACGTTATATGGAAGAATTAGGAACTTAAAATTGCTCATTTATGCATTTATCAAAAATAGTACTAAATTTTATGGGTGAATATTCTGTAGATAGAGTGTTGAAAATGTAGCCAAGGTTTCTGCCTTCATAGAAATTTTGGGATTATTGTCAAGATTTTTATTATGATTTTCTTTTTAGATGCTGAGGGCCTTTAACAAAATTCAGCACCCATTCCTGACTATTAAAAAAAAAAAACAAACTCAAAAAAACCCTACCACTCAATAAAGTATGGATTAGTGGCAAACCATTCTGTAACATTAGCTAAAATATTTAGACTGCAGAAATAGGTTCAGCATCATACTTAGTGTTGAAATATGAGAATCATTCCAACTAGCCCCCAATAAGACAAGGATAACAGCATCTTCACCTCTGTTTAACTTGATATTGGAGGGGTTAGTCAATGAAAGCAGATAGGAAAGATAATTAGAGGTGTAAGAATTGGATGACAGGGAGTTTGGGGGACTATTTCTTTTCAGGTGATTCCTGGAAAATCCAAAAGAATCAATGAGGAAACTAAAACAATGAAGAATTCAGTAAGGTACCAGGATATAAGATTAGCTCACAACAGTCAAACATTAACTAACCAGAAGATAAAATGGTAGAAAAAATCCTATTTATGACAGCAATGACAATAACAACAAGCAAATGAAATACTTGGAAGTAAAATTAAATGTACATATACAAAATCTATATAAGAAAATTCCAGACCTTTCCTGGAAGGTCCAAAGTAAACATGGACAAATGGGTCGTCATAGCCTGTTCTTGGATTGGATGGCTCTACATGATAAAGATGTCATTTATCTTGAGGTTAATAAATTGAATGCAACCAGTGAAAGTGATGGATTTTTACTCCAAGCTTGACAGTTTGATTCTCATGTTCGTATAGAAAATAAACATGCAAGAATATCTAGAAAAACCCGAAAGAAGGGTCACGGGGAGGTTGCATTTTCTGATATTCACAGTAATGAAATAGTGTGACGCTAACAATAAGTTGGCCACTGAGAGGAAAATTCAGAATTAGACCCAAGGACATACAGAAATTTAGTACAATAAAGGGGGATTCTTGAATCAGTGGGAAAAGATAGACTTTTAAAAAAATAGTTTTTATTTATTTTATTTTTAATAGTGGTAAAATGCCCATAAAATTGACCATCTTAACCATTTTTATGTATGCAATTCAGTAGTGTAAAGTACACTCACACTGTTGTGCAACCAGTCTTCATCTTGCAAAGCTGAAACTCTGTACCCATTAAGCAACCTCTCTTCATCCCCCAGCTCCAGCCCCTGGTAACCACCATTTTTCTTTCTGTCTCTATAAATTTGACTACTCCATGTCCCTTATATAAGTGGAATCATTCAGTATTTGTCTTTTTGTGACTGGCTTACTTCACTTAGCATAATGGCCTCAAGGTTCATCCATGCTGTAGTGTGTATCAGAATTTCCTTCCTTTTTTACGGCTGAATAGTATTCTATTGTATGTATGGACCACATTTTGTTTATTCATCCATCTGTGGACATGTGGGTTGCTTCCACCCTTCGTCTCTTATGAATAATGCTGCAGTGAACATGGGTGAAAAAAATTTCTTTGAGACCCTGATTTCAATTTTTTGGGGGGGGTGTATACATTTTACATTCCCACCAGTAGTAGATCAAGGTTGTGGTTTCTCTACCTTGTCACCAGTACTTATTACTGGTTTTTTTTTTTTTTCAATAGTAGCCATCCTAATTGGCATGAGATGGTAGCTTACTGTGGTTTTGATTTAGGTTTTCTAATGATGAGAGATGTTGAGCATCTTTCCATGTGCTTATTGACCATTTGTTTATTTTCTTTGGAGAAATGTCTATCCAAGTCATTTATTCAGGTTTTTGTTGTTGTTATTGAGTTGTATATGTTCTTCATATATTCTGTATATTAGCCCTGTATGGATCCCTGATTTGTAAATATTTTTTCTCATTTGATAGGTTGCTTTTTCATTCTGTTGCTTGTGCCTTGATGCACTTAAGTTTTCAATTTTGAAGTAGTCTAGTTTATTTTTTCTTTTGTTGCCTGTGCTTTCGGTGTTATATCCAAGAAATCATTGCCAAATACGATGTCATGAAACTTTTCTACAAGGTTTTCTTTTAGGAGTTTTATAGTTTAATTCTTATGTTTAAGTCTTTGATCCATTTCGAGTGAATTTTTGTATATAGTGTGAGGTAAGGGCCCAACTTCATTCTGTTTTGCATGTGGAAATAGTTTTCCCAGTATTATTTGTTGAAAAGACTGTCCTTTCCCCATTGGATGGTCTTGTCCCCTTTGTCAAAAATCATTTGATCACATATGTGAAAGTTTATTTCAAGGCTGTCTATTCTATTCCACTGTTCTATGGAAACATTTTTTGAGTAATTTAGCTTTATAGAAAAAAATGAGAAAAAATACATAAGGGGCCCATATACCTTCTCTCCCTCTAGGTTCCCCTATTTTTAACATTCTTGCATTAGTGCAATTGCAACATTTGTTGTAGTTGATGAGCCAGTGTTTGATAGATTACTATTAACTTAAGGCCATAGATTGCATTAAGAGTCATGCTTTGTGTTGTATATTTTATAGGTTTTATAGATTTTGACAAATACATAATAACATAAGTCCTTCATAACAGTATCATGTAGAATAATAGTTTCTGGGCCCTAAAAATCTCACGTGTTCTACCTATTTATCCCTCTCTTCCCTACTTACCCCCCTGGCAACCCCTCATTTTTATCATCTCCATACTTTTTCCTTTTGTAGAATGCCATATAGTTGGAATCATATAGTATGTAGTCTTTTCGGATTGGCTTGTTTGTTTTAGCAGTATGCAGTTGAAGTTCCTCCATGTCTTTTGGTGGTTTGATAGTTCATTTCTTTTTATTGGAAAATATAGATTTTTAATAAGTGGTGTTGTGACAAATGGATAATAGTCTAGAAAATATAAAATAGGATTCATATTGCACAACATATAGCAGAATAAACTTCAAATGGGTCAGGGATCTAATTGTAGGAAAAACTTAAAAAAGGAAAAAAAAAAGAGGAAAATCAAGGGAAAAAATGAAGCCAGACAAATACTAAAATAAAACATGGGTGAATGCATTTATAAACTGCATATAAGGAAAGTCTTTCTATGACTCAGAAGCCAGATGGGGTAAAAGAAAAGATTGATGAATTTGTAACAACATAAAAAAATTAAAGAAAAATTTGCATGACAAAAACCACTATAAGCAAAATCAAAAGAGAAATGACACACTGGGAAAAAAAATACTTGCAATGTCAGAAATAAAGGAATAGGCTCATAATATTAAAGAAGTCTTAAAAATCAAAGAAAAGACCAAAATGCAGGAGGAAAAATGGATAAAAGACATGAACAGACAGTTCATGTAAATGGTTATGGGAATGGTTTAGGCCTATGTGAAGATGTTCATGTTCACTCAGAATAAGAGAAATGCAAGTTAAAGCAGCACTTACACTGAGATATCATTTCTCATCCAGTAAATTGGCAGAAATTCAAAACCTGGAAACATTCTATCAGCCGAGCTGAGGCAAAACAGGCCCTCACTTACATTGCTGGTGTGAGTACACGATGGCACCCACCCTGTGGAGAGAGATTTGACAAAGTCAAAGAGAATCACCTTCCTGGCTCTGTCCTTGCCCTTACCCTCCTTTCCATGGATGTTTCAATGTGCTATGGGATTTCCACCCCCAGAACCTTGGAAGTTTCCTCTGCCTACTGACATGGCAGGCTGGAAATGCCTGGGAATTCATAGTCTCTGGGGATAGCTGACCAGTGAGTCCTGAGCGTGGATTGATGTAATTCCTCAGGTGAGATAATTTTGAAACCTGTTCTTTGCACCATTTCTCAGAGTTTCCCTTCAGGATTAAGCACCTGTTTCAGCTAGTACAGCAGGCTCAACAGAACACCCTTTCTTGCCTGCATTTGTTTCCTGGTCATGAGGTCTGCTTCTGAAGAACCCAAAGTAAGACCATGTGACGTGCAGCTATCCTGGCACCCAGCAATCCCAGGCCTTAGAGTTCACCCAGAAAAGGCATCCCCCTAAAATGAAGCAACATACACTCAAGATTACTCATTGTAGCATTATTTGTATTAGCAAATTAAATGCCTAACCCTGGAAGTCTGTGTGAATAAACCATGGTACATATATGAAACGGAATATTCTGGAGCCATTAGAAGTAAAGCTGAAGGTCTCTCTGGACTGTTATGGAGTGGTTTCCAGGACATACAGAAGAGGGAAAAGAAGAAGTTAGTAAAGAGAAGATGTGGACTATGCTACCTTCTATGCAAGAAAGACAGAGTAAAAAATCTACATGTTATTTGCTTACTTTTATAGAAAGAAACACAAGGTTAGGATAAACCATAAACTATTAACCATGACTCCTTGGAGAGGTAGGTGGAAAGATCAGGATGGGGGTAGGATTTCTCTTAGTACATCTTCTGTTGCTGGCCAAGATGGAAAACAGGGATTGGATTTACCCTTCTACTTGAACCAACCATTCCCGGGGCACCTGGGTGGCACAGCGGTTAAGCGTCTGCCTTCGGCTCAGAGCGTGGTCCCGGCGTTATGGGATCGAGCCCCACATCAGGCTCCTCTGCTATGAGCCTGCTTCTTCCTCTCCCACTCCTCCTGCTTGTGTTCCCTCTCTTCGCTGGCTGTCTCTATCTCTGTCGAATAAATAAATAAAATCTTTAAAAAAAAAAATGAACCAACCATTCCCCCCCCAAAAAACACCCAACAAAAATAAGACAAAAAACAAAAAAAGATAAAATGGAACAGTGTTTCTCAAGACATGGACATGAAAGGCAAGGAAGGACAGTGATCTGTGGAAGGGAGCAAACAGAGGAGGCAGGCCCTCCAATGGCCTCTGCTGACTTACAGGGAGAATTTCCAGACTACAGTACAGGGAAAGGCAGTGTAAGTGGAGCCCGGCGGAGTCCCTGGCTGAAGGAGTCCCTGAGTGGAGACAGAGATAGGAGTCTGCAGACCAAGGTGGCTCTTGTTCATAGCACAGAGCACTGGAGGGGAGAGAGCCACCCAGAGGGGGTACCCCGAAGATGCACAGTGTGCCCCTCCACTGTCCATGCAGCTGAGGAAACTTGTCCAGTCTGGGAAAGGAACCATCAGGAAGGATTGGCAGGAACAGTGCCTGGTGCACACACAGGGCCAGGAACTGTGTTCGTTCCCACCAACCAGACAGAGAAATCTTCTGGACTCAGAAGTGGGGAATCATTAACCCCAGACTAAGCTCCATTGTAGACCTGCCTAACAAGTCATTAATGCAAGACCCAAAAGGTTCAAACTGGGTTCAAGGAACTTAAATGTGTTCCAGAACAAAATACAGAAGGGTTATAAGAAGGTTTATGTAGTTTTGATTTTTGAATGATATAACGTTTTGTATATTCAAATCTAAAGTTAAATTAAAAGGAATGATAAAAGTGAGCCAGAAAATTAGGATCAGAAAAACGAACCTGATGACGACATCAATACACACGCACACACAAAGGCAAATTTGAGAGTCAAAATTATTAAATGTTGGGCTCCGTACACTATAAATTCTCTGCAGGAAACAAAATCCAACTGAAAAGAGATCTTGAACTCTCCTTAGTGGTATTCATGTAGGCATTCTGAATTATAGTTGTGTATTGTTGGGTAAAGTAAATGAGTAAACATATTGCTGTTGAGAACCAGGGTTCTCACTGTAGAATGGGGAGATACAGATATGAACTGGGTAGATGCTGATATTTTAGAAAACTATTCTGAGGCTATATTGAATCAGTGCATTTTATAAAATGTACAGAAATTTTGGGTTGTCTAGTGCAATGTGAGTGAAAGCTCCCTTACACGTACTTCTAGTGACTGTAATACGTTCTGTGTGTCCAGGCTCTACTCCCACCACCCTCTAAAAGTGACCTATTTCTGAATTCGTATTGATTTGCCCACCTATTTCCTATTTATTTTTGATAGTTGATAAATATTTTTATTGATTTTCTATTTATTTTCATGAAACTTACTGCAATTTTTCTTCTATGTACTCTAGTGATGTCCTCTTTTAAAAAAATATGTAGTATAAGCTCTTGGAGTTTACAGAAAATGTGACCCTCCGGGGTTGGGTACTGGGCCTTGTACATAGCTGTTACTCAGTACATATCTGTTGAATGGACTGCTTTTTCATCCCATCATTATTGTATACACTAGTGTGATGTTTATTAAGTCTCTTTTTGTTCTTGTTGTTAATCAACTATTATGTTAGGAGTTACAAATAAAAGGACAATCATGATGGTTTCTGTTGTTGGAAAAGTGTGGCTCTAACTACTTTTTACACTTGAAGTTTTAAATTAAAAAGAAGCAATACGTGCCCTCCTTATTGCATGGTGCACTGGGTGTTATATGCAAGTAAGGAATCATGTAACATTACATCAAAAACTAGGCATGTACTGTATGGTGAGTAACATAACATAATAAAAATTATTATTGAAAAGAATTTTAAAAAATGGAAACATTGACCCAGTAAAACCTAACTTAAATTAGACGAAGCCTACAGGAAGCCTGGCCCTTTGCATGTAGTGACTATGGTAAGAGGAAGATGGATTCGGTTGGTCATCATCACACCTGTACGTTCTGGTGCGTTACATCATCCCTGCCGTATGGTTTTCTACAAGCATCAGTTATTTGATCTTGACTGTAAAGATTTTTTAGAATCTAGCTGTGAACTTTTATTTTTTTTAACTCCATTATGGGTACACAAGATTTATACAATTCCCCATGGTCAGAGCACGTACATTGAGGTCAAATTTTAAGGTCAAATTAACAGTAAGACTGAAGGCAGCTTATTGTTTAATGCGAAAACAGAGAGATTAGCAAAGATTAAGAAAGGAGTATGAAATGTTTGTTGGCTGTTCCTAGTATATATATATATATATATATATATATATATATATATATATATATATATATTTGAAATAATTTTTCAGATTTCTAGGGTGATGGGACTATGGCTCTTATTTTTACTTTAACTGTTGGTATTAGTAGTGTTATTGAAGAGTAAGCGTTGAATTAGAATGTTCAGGTTCTTATTCATTACATACATTGGTAGTATTTTAGAGTTGCATTTCACTCTAGATTTTAACAGATCCAGAGGATTCTTCTCAGTTGTAGGGATTCCATCCATGGGAGCTAGTTTGGAAGCTGATTCAGCCTCTCCCTGAACTTGCTGTCTTTAGCAGTATGAGAGCCCGTTCAGATTATTGGCTACATCTAAATGATGGACTGTCACACTTCATCTGTCTCCAAATTTAACTTTCTCTTCCTCTGAACATTGATGTTTAGGTCTGCTTTCTGAAATGATACAGAGTGTCATTTTTCCTTTTTTTTTTTTTTTTTACAAAAAACCCCAGCTTTATTGACATATCATTCACACACTATACAATTTACTGATTTAAAGTATACAATTCAGTGGTTTTTGTATGAGCAAAGAGTTGTAAGACCATCATTACAATCTAATTTTAGAGCATTTTCATCACCCCTTGAAGAAATCCTGTACATTTTAGCAGTGAACTGCATTACCACCCCTCAACCCCAGTCCTAGGCAACTACTAATGTACTTTGTGTCCCTACCCATTTGCTTATTCTGGGCCTTTCATATAAATGGAATCATATAATACAGGGTCTTTTGTGACTGGATTCTTTCACTTAGTATGATGGTTTCTAGTTTCATCCATACTATAGCATGTATCAGTATTTTATTCCTTTTGATAGCTTATTAATCCGTTGTGTGGATGTACCTCATTTTATATATTGGATCATCTGTCAGTAGACTTCTGGATTCTCACTTTTTGGCTCTTCATGAATAACATTGCTATGAATATTGGAAAAAAGATTTTATATGCATGTATGTTTTCATTTCTCTCAGTTCATTTACCTAGGAATAGAATTTCTGGGTCATATGGTAATTCTATGTTTATGTTTTAAAACAATTTATTTTCCAAAGAAATTGCACCACTTTTATTCCCACCTGCAGTGTTTGAGGGCACCATTTTCTCCACATCTTCGCCAGTGTTTGTTCTTGTCCATCTTTTTGATTTTTGCCATCCCAGTGGGTGAGAAGTGGTACTCACTATCTATTTGAGTTGCATTTCCCAAATGACTGCAGACCTTGAGTATCTTTTCATGTACTTGTTGGCCATTTGTATATCTTCTTTTGAGAATTGTCTCTTCAGATCCTTTGCCCATTTTTACTTGGGTTATTTATTTCTTATTGAGTCTTTTTTTTAATAATAATTTTTTATTATGTTATGTTAGTCACCATACAGTATATCCTTAGTTTTTGATGTGAAGTTCCATGATTCATTATTTGCATATAACACTCAGTGCACCATGCAATATATGTCCTCCTTAATACCCATCACTGGCCTATCCCGGTGATGGGTATTTCTTATTGAGTCTTAAGAGTTCTTTATATATTCCGGATATCAGTCTCTTATTAGATAGACAATTTGAAAATATTTTCTCTCATTCTGTGAGCTGTTGAGAGAATCATTTTGTTTGTAAACTTTTTAGCCCTCATAGCTCTTCAAATATTTAAAGATTACTAATCTGCCACTTGCATAGTGCTGATATCTAGAAGGTCTTCAGTAGAGGTTTATGAGTAAGTTAATTACATAGCTTCACTTCCCTTCCCGGCCTACTAACCACAGTAAATATACTTCATTCCTCAGCTGAGTGTCACATCCTGCCATCTCTCACTAAGCGTGGGGGTAGCTATTCTCTGGAAGTCTGCTCATTTGCCCTTGTCCCTTACTGAAGAGTGATGCTCCCAGCCAGATTTCTGTTGCATCATCACTAGTGTGGGTGCACTGGAACCATCACCTGCTTTAAACTTGACACTGCTCTTCTATTTCTGTTTCCTGTTTTCTACTTTTTAATGCAACTCTTATTTTTTGCAAATAAATGAGCTGTAATAGTTACCTTGAAATAACAGATCTGTGCAATACAAAGCTGTGCCTCTAGTTCAAGAATAATCAGTATATGAGTAAAGAGAGAGCATCAGCCTTGATTGCAGTGCATATGACAAGACCTGGGTTTTTCAGTTAGCCCATTAGCTATAATCTGTTTGTAGGACAAAGGTTTGCTTTGGTTTCATTTTGTTTTGTTGTTGTTGGGGGTGTCTTGATGGTTTTGTTGTAATTAATTAATTAATTAATTTAAAATTCAGGTTAACATATAGTGTATTATTAGTTTCAGGGGTAGAATTTACTGATTCATCAGTTGCATATAACACCCAGTGCTCATCACATCAAGGCCCTCCTTTTAATGCCCATCACCAGTTACCCTATCCCCCCACCCACCTTCCCTCAAGCAGCCCTCAGTTTGTTCCCTATAGTCAAGAGTCTTTTATGGTTTGCCTCTCTCTATGTTTTATTTTATTTTTCCTTCCCTTCCCTGACATCCATCAGTGTTGTTTCTTAAATTCCACATATGGGTGAAATCATATGATATTTTGATGGTTTTATTTTTAATGGAGAGCTTCGTAACGGCTAGAGCTGTCAAAAAATGAAATGAGTGATTTGAAAAGTGCTGAGTTCCCTGTCATTGAGAGTATTTAAGCAGAGACTGGGTGAACATTACTCAGGGAGATGATAGAAGGGACTCTTGAATGGAAGGGACTTTGGACTGAGTAACTTTTAAGACTAGCCTCTTTCTCCTCTAATTCTTTTATATGCCAAAGATACTTACGAGAAAGTCCAGTAATTTTTGTGTTTGTGTGAATTCTGAGATTCTATTTTCAATATTTTTTCACTGGATACTTTTAACCTCAAAAGATTGCTTTTATTTTTTTTCCTAAATTTTTTAGGCTTGTAAGGAAAATCTGCTGTCTTTCGTATTAATCCTTAATGAATTTACATGTATACTCAGATATATTTTGCTTAGTTGGGTATTCTTTTTTTTTTTTTTTTGTCAAGTTTCACAGCTGTATTTAGTATAGTCTTTTGAGAGACAGCCAAGTAGCTGATTTTTTGTAGCAAGCCAATAGCATGTCAAATTTGAATTTATGTTGGAAAGCTGTTTTGCAGACATAGAAGTCCAAATAAACAGCCAAATTACCATTTCTCCCCAATTTGGATGTGGGAAAGTGAGTATGTGTTTGGCTTTTATTTCTGGAATAACTTGAGAATGGATAAATAGGTTTTCCTGTGTGCTGTTAAACATTTGCAATTTTGCAGCAAACCTAAATGTGAGAAATTTAACCCCAAAGAATTATGCTAAGTGGTTGAAAAATATCTATTACTTAAGATCATCTACTGTGTGCCAAGTGTTTTACAAATGCTATCTTTTACAAATGTAATCCACTGTAGCTGTTATAATCATTTCTACGTTCTAGGCACTATAATCAAGGGCATCAGAGTTTAGGGTAATTTGGTTCAGGTCACAGAATCAGGAAGTGTGAGTAACAAATTGGGGATTAGAACCCAACTCTTGTCTCCAGGTCTTTTGCTTTAAGATTTCTCCAGGTCCTTCCAGTTTCAGTTTCAGTTCTTTTGTACCATAATGCGAGATGGTCCTTAACATTCATTTACTTTGATATTTAAAAATATTACTTGTAAATCACATTACAATATTTCAGTGGGTTTAATTATTATTATTTTTTTCATGATTACTTAACATCCAAAATAGCGGCATTTCTTTCTTTTAGGTGATGGAAACAAGAACAATTTATCGCTGCCCTGGACTGTTTCTGAATCCCACCTCAATTTAAATGTAGATTCATAGGTAAAAAACCAAAGGATCATCAAGAAGCTAGCTATTAGTTGTTTTTGAAAATCAGTTTCCCTTCAGCTTTCTATGTGGGGTATTCTTGAATGAAATGCCTTTATTGTACATCAGAGAAATGGGGAAACTTACATATGGCTTAACTTTGTTCCCAGAGGACTTTGCAAGAATGCTTGCATCGTCCCTGATTCTAAGAAGTAGACGATCATCACAAGGTAAATTACAGAGTGATGCTTGAGGCTGGGCCCTGGGGGCAGTAGTATCTGTTACCCCATTTTCCTCTTATTCTTTAATTTTCTGCTATAAGCATAATTTCTATTGTACTTAAAAACAGTATCTATTTTGTAGTAAGACTAAAAGAAAAGCAAACAGTAAAAAACATTCAAAAGAATATGGTCAAGGTGGAGTTCCTGCCAGAAGGAAGGAGTACCATTCGTTGAAGTAAAGCAATTAAAAATGATCTTGGGGGGCGCCTGGGTGGCTCAGTCATTAAGCGTCTGCCTTCGGCTCAGGGCGTGAGCCCGGAGTTCTGGGATCAAGCCCCACGTCGGGCTCTTCCGCTGGGAGCCTGCTTCTTCCTCTCCCACTCCCCCGCTTGTGTTCCCTCTCTCTCTGGCTGTCTCTCTCTGTCAAATGAATAAATAAAATCTTAAAAAAATGATCTTGGGACTCTCAGTTTTACTTTCCCTACTGTTTGTTCTAAAACTGTTTGTTCTAAGTGTTTTTTTTCCCCTCCTTATTGTCCCAAAGCACACATTTGAGTTTATTATTTAAATTTTTATCCCAATTAGCTGCTTTGTTTTTTTTTAGATACCCCTAAACTTGCAGGTTTTTAAAACCTTTAATCATATAGAATCATATAAAGCTATAATCTAATTTTAAATCCCAGTCTCTTTTTTATCTTAATGAAAAAATAATGAATTAAAATTATGCTTTGGACCTTGAAGTTATCTCGTAAGTCTTAATGAAAAATAGATACTTACGGTGCCTGGGGCTTAGTTGGTTAAGTGCCTGGCTCCTGATTTCAGCTCAGGTTATGATCTCAAGGTCGGAGATTGAGCCCCGCGTCAGGCTCCGCCCTCACCATGGAGTCTGCTTGAGATTCTCTCTTTCCTCTTACCTCTGCCCGTCCTCCTGCTCATGCATGCACTCTTTCTCTCTCTCTCTCTCAAAATAAATAAAATCTTTAAAAAAAAATAGATATTCTAAATGTAATGCTTATATGAAATGCCTTTCAGACGTCAAGTGTTTATGGAAAAACATTTTCTGCTTTGACCCTAAATCTTTATTATGCCTGGAACCTACTCTAACATTAGCTTATAGTTGTGTGGATGTGGAGAGTCCCATTATTATAAATACTTGGCACTTATGGAGTAAGATCTGTTTTGTAAGGACTGAGAAAGTGGACTCTGTATTATGCTGAAACACATAACTTTAAAGAATCTTTATTTCCAGGTTTTTGAGAGTATGTCACCATGGGATGATTGATGATAGAAATTAACCATGTCATGTTCACTTTTCCTCTGTTGAGCATTAAAACCTATTTATTTAGAAATTTGATGCATAAATTATTTTCTTTAGCTGTTTGAGTATTTAAAACTGCCAGTCATTTCTGTGTTAGTTCCTACGTTACCTCCCCATGGTATAAATTCAGGCTTTTATGGCAGGGAAGTGTGAGTATTCCCTTAGAGGGAATTAGAAACAAATTAGAGACGTTAATGTGCTTTATACCTACAAACTAAATAAACACCTGTGTTGTTACCAAAAGTCCAAACGATTATTTTTTGGATGATATACAGTTTAGCTGTTCTGTATCACTCTTCATTCAAATTTAGGCAGGTAATTAAGAGTCATTTATTTATCTGTTATTGTTGTATTACTCAGAGAACATAAAGTGCAAAATTTCTCTACCGGCATCTCGTAGTAAATTCATTCCCTTACGGCAAAGACTTACAGAGCCAGAAACATTTTTTTTCCCCTTGGGGGCAGGACTTGGGTTGCTTGGAAAGCCTATTTAGAAGTCCCAAATCCTGCAGATGTGTTGAGACAGTTTCACTTCACTGACATCTTGATTGCACTCCACATCACACAAAATACCGTGGGACTTTTTCTGTAAGGTTTCTGGCCTTCCCCTTTATCATCATTGTGGAGTGTCACATTGGTCTGATGGAGACAGATTCAGAACAGTTGCGGATTGGAAGCTCTTGATGAAGAGAGGGAGTTCAAACACAGGCTCTGCCTGGAGATTCAGCTGTGAACATCACTCATCTATCATAATTTAACAAATGGAAAAGATCAAGACAACCTGCCATCCATCATATCTATTTAACTGTACTCCAGAGTGGATTAAGTTGTATTTAACAGCCTTTATCTTACAGGATTTACACACTCTAAAAGAGACTCGCAGTTCTTCATCAAGCTTTTGCTGTTTATCAATGTGAGATTTTGAAATTTCTCCCCAAACATTCAATATCTAGTAGATTCTTTTTTAAGTCTTTATGGCCCTCAATTTCCCCCAACATTCTGTTTTTTAACAGAGTATCAATTTAGTAGAAATAGCAATGGAAATTCATTCTTAGGATACAATGGTATAAAAATAGTCGCTTATTCTTAAATAGCAATGTTCTGGATTGAAATAAGCTTGGTTGGTATAGCAAGTATTAATTTGGAGCCCTTAAAGAAACTATGAGAGGTATCATTTTAGGACCACTGAGCCCTAGAGTTTAAAGAGCATCTAAAGATCCCTTCCAGTGCCTTTAGTTTACAGTTAGGAGGACTGGGAGGTAAATGAGTGTTACAGGCTTGTCAAAATTATCTGCAGTAATGCTGGGATAGAAATGCAGGTTTCCTGACTTCCAGGGATAGCCTTTCTTTTCATCTGCCCCATACGTCTTCATTTATCCATTCTACATGGATTCTGTGAACCTCAAGTCTTATCGGTATCTTTGGGGATTTGAGGGCAAGGAGAAGGATGGTCATAGTGAAAAGTAATGTCACTCTAAAAACTTGATACCATCAATGTTGAGTTAAAGGGGAAATATGTGGGGGCAAGAAAGGGAATGGACAAAACTCCTTATTCTTGCTTCTCTCCAGCTTATTTAATTAACACTTGTGAGCTGATGAAAATTTTATGAATTTTGCTGATAAAGTTGCTATGTGTTGCCATCTTGGATAATAGCAGAGGCAAAGACCAAATACATAAGTTTTCCTTTTAAAGAGCAAGAAAATCCAATAAGAAAACATTTTCTTACATCTTGATGGAAATTATTGGGGTTAAGTGTTATGTTTTAGTTAGGATTGGATCCATCTCAAGGTCATAGGAAATACAAAATAAGCACGATGTAAGCAGGTAAAATTTCATTATAATTTTTAAATGAAAGGAACGCAGAAATAAGTAGTCTGTAACTGGTATGGCAGCCTTCTTCTTTCTTGTTCCCTCTAGGAGCCTAATGTGGCAAGTCAGGGCTCAAGATGACTGCTCAAGCTCCAGCCATCATGTACTAATTTTAGTTAGCATGAAGTATAGGTGATGAAGAAGCGATGCAGGGAGAGGGGGAAGGGCCGGTATGAGGTGGTTTATACGTTGATTTCTGGGAGCAGCCACATCATACTTCCACTTACATTCTTTGTCATTGGTTAGAACTCTTAGAAGAATACATCTTGCTGCAAAGAAGACTGGAAAATTTGGACTGATTTTGGAAAATTCCACGTGGCAAGAAGGCTAGCTACATCAGGATTGCATTACTGTATTTGATTTTGATACATTACAATATCTGAATTTGAAAACTTAGTCTGCCTTTTTTTTACTGGCTTAAGTTTGCCATTGGTGTCCAGTGGGACCATTAAAGGTTCTCCAATTCACGTTCTGTCTATAAAGTCCCATGTTTGGAGACAATACATTCTCCCATGGCCAGTCCTTTTTTTTTTTCTTTTCCTTTCACGAGCCTAAAGAATGAAATGCCCCAGAACCTTCTATCAAGGCCATTTTGGGGGAGCACCTGTATTTATTTTTCAGTCGTTTTTGATTGTCCCTTACGTCAAATGAATAGTACAATTCAATGAGAAGTCAGACCCCGGGAAGGATTGCTAGGTCCATGCCCTCCCGCTGGTAACAGCCTATCACTAATAGACTTATATGCACACAAGATACAGGGCTGTTGATACAGACGAAGGGTCTCTTTGAAGCTTTGATTTGTTACAAAGTGTATTTGTGGGCTTCTTTTCTCCCTTGGTTCTTCTTCCTCTGGATTCATACCCATCTTCCCAGTGCCTTTTCTGGCCTCCCCCATAGGTTTAACCTTGCTGCATCCTTGAGAGAGGAGGTTCGATGCAGCTCAAACCAGTATGGGACAGTGCGTCTTTAATCTGCCTAATCTTCAAGAAACTCCTGGGGAACATATTCACAGGGTGCACTCTTGGGTCCTCTGTCTGAACCAGTGAATCAGAATCTCTGGGTATAAAGCTTGTGGGTTAGTTTCCAAAGCTTTTCCAGGGCTCCTTAGGCAGCCAGCTTCCTGCTGTGTTTGGGGACCTATACACTACAATAAAGGCACTAGACATAAGCCCCCCTCTCCCCGAAAGAAAAAATGGTATCCACACTAAACACTGATACCTATGAAAGGCTCGAAACTCCCAACCTTATGTTCCACACCTGTATGCAAAGCCAAATGAAGCTCAGTCCAGCTAATGGGCTCAGAGGATAACTGATTCGTGTTAATATCAGGCACCATGAACAAGGACAGAGTGGGTGCCCCAAATCTGTATGTGTCAGGGGTGGTATGGTTTGAGGAGGAGTTTGGAGAGAGGTTAATAGGAAAAGAAGAAACAAGGCAGTACATTGTTTCTGTACAAAATAAATGAGGTTGCAGTATAAATGTAGTGCATTCACCCATTCCCTGTGATATTTCAGCTTCAAATTAGGTTTCAGCTTATCTATTAAATCTGGAATGTTTACATAATTGTGATTTTATGTATACTTAAGAGTTTAATTTTATAGTTAAGTTGCTAAAAGTGTTCTACTAAATCAAGAATATCATGTAATTCTATGAACAGATAAAAATGGGGGGGCAAGGGCATGCAAATCTGGATTCTGATAGAATCGGTATTTGAAATTTATCAGAATTGTAGTTTCTTTCTTAAGTGAAACAGACTACAGATTCATTGTATATGTTAATTAGAAAAGGGGAGAAAGTGGGATGGAATTCTGCTTGAAAAAGCCTTCCTGGTATCAGTGTTCTAAGGAGGTATTGTGACATTGCTCAAGTTCAATTAAAAATAGTCTGTGGTTGCCCCATTGGCATACTGGGGAAAAAAACTTAATTCTCTGAAGACTGATGGTTCCAAACTCATTAGGACAAAGATTACCTGTCTTCCTCTGGGTATTTCTTTTTGCTTCAGCTTGAGCTCCTGTCTTAGATGCAGTGCCACTTTATACCACGGACACCTAATGTTCCATGGCAGGGGCCAAAACCCAGATGACTTCTCAGGCAAGGGACAAGTGACATTAGCAAGTGAAGCAGGCCAGATGTAGGAGGGGACACCACTGCTCAGCTCCAGGTGGGCATATGGGCCCAGTTTTGCCAGATCTTCTGAGTTTTCATAAAAGTCTGGCATTTGTTAACTGAAATTTCCTGATCTCTCTGTGCTGCCAAGTAATTCAGATGAAATAAAATAAAGAGCATTGGGTGTTCAACTCTTCATTAGCAAAATGAAACCTGAATGTGATCTTCAGGTCATCTGTTTGCCTTTTCTCTGTCTTGTGGTAGAAGGTTTAATTTGACCCCACAGATTAGGTAAGACTCCAGACCTCGTATTCACCCAGGATGCAGCTGGTTTCTAAGGTGTTACCACATGGGTGCGTTTTTGCTGAGTAGCCGCAGCCTGGCGCTGGTGCTCCTGGGAGCTTTGTGTGTGATTGACACTGGGTCCTGTACCAAACCCTTGTCTCCCAACCTGTCCCAGATAGTTTCTGTGCCCCAGCCCCCATACAATGTGCCCTGTAGGCCAGTGTAGACTCTGACTTTGATGGGGATGTGGCATCCCAGTGGGGTAGTGATGAGACACACTGAAAGGCGGATATATGGTGTCCAGTAGGCCCTTTGCTTCCCCAGCCGCAGGTGATGGCTGTTGGCCGCCCATTGGCGTGGCCCAGTGTTTCCCTGTGTGGCCAGTTGTGGGCGCTGTGGCTTCCCCAGTGCCCACGCTCACCAAGTATTTGCGGTTCTCAAACATGCTTGCTCAATGTATTTTGCCTCTTCTTTAGAATCACCTTTTTCCTTGGACACGTAAGTCTCTTTGTCATTCCTTTGTATTGGTGATGCATTTCTCTTGATTGGTAGACCATTTTCCTCTTACTTCCTTACTCTTTAACCTTATGATGCAGTGGGGCAGGCACACTTTTGCTTATAATTCTCCCTTTGCTTAGAATGTTCTTGCTTCTACCACCTAAGCTGCTGTGGTCAGTTCTACTTTGATTTTCTGCAACTGTAAGTAGTGCCTTCTTCCTTGAAGTTTTAAAGGAAAAGGGTCCATCTGAATGCCTCAGAAAATTTACTGCTTTATAATTCCTGACCTGTATTGACACTTAGGAAAAAAGTCTTTGGTCTCTCCTAGATTCTAAGGCTGCACTGTCCAATATGTTAGCTATTACTTTCGGCTATTCAAATTTAAACAAAAATTAAGTAAAATTAAAAATTCATTTCCTCAGCAACACTAGGCACATTTCAAGTGCTCCCTGGCCACATGTGGTGGTGGATCCAGAATTGAACAGTTTTGAACATTTCCATCACCAGAGAAGGTTCTTAAAAACAGGACTGCTCTTCAGTCTTTGAGGGCTTTGGCTGGTTTTCTCCACCTCACCCTCAGCTCCCAGCATGAAGTATCACGTCTGTGGGAAGCAGACATGATACTAAAAATAGGAAGGACCCTATTTTTATTGGGATTGCCAAGGAAGCAGTGTGGGGTAGTGGTAAGTGTGTAGACTGCTGTTTAAGTAGCTGGCTTCGTGAACCGGAGCGAGGTGCAAACATCTCTTAGCCTCCCTTTCAGCATCAGTAAATGGGAATAATCATAATATATAGAATGCATTGTGTTGTTTTGAATCCAAAATGAGAGACTTCATGAAAAGTTCTTTGCAGAGCAGTGGCCATGGAGCAGGTGTTCAGTGAATGTTTTTTTCGCATACAGTAGGTGTTCAGTGGGCATTACTCCTGAGAGTGCATACCTTTCCATTTTGGCTGTACTCACACTGCAGCGAGGAGGTGGGCAGCCACCTGGTCTGCAACCCCCCCCCCCCAGGGTAGCATCAGTTTTGCCGAAGGTGGGGAGAGCCTGTTCTACCTGCTGGCATGCCTGCCTTACTCCAAAGCAAATGTTCGTCATGGCCACGGAGCTAGGTTTCCCAGTCCAGAGCATTTTAAAACGTGGACAGCAAGAGATTAATTTGGTTGTGCACAATTGCCTTTGTGCTTTTTAATAAAACATGATATTTGCCAGTCACTAATATTTTCAGTGGATGAAAACACACAGGAGTGGCCCTGCGTTTCCCCTGTGGCTTCTGTGAAGTGCCGAAGGTGGTCGTTTTTGACAAAACTGTTATAACTCTTAATAAGTGGCTTGACCTTTAAGGCTGGGAAACTAAATCTTCAGGGGTTTTCATCTCAATAAGGTGCCTGTGCCTCTGATGAGATTGGTTTCATCTTTCAGGGCTCTATTTTGAAAGAAACCATGAATTCCTTTAGTGTAAATGAAGCCCTCTCCCTGGCTTCCCCTGAACAGATGCAGGGGAAATCAGCCTTTCTGTCCTGTAATTGCTTTCATCAGTTCTCAAAGGCAACAGCCAAATTACAGATCCCAGGGCGGGGGAAGTTTTCCTGCAGGGAAGTTCCTGTTTACTGAAATGGCTGTGCACCCATTTGTCAAGAGCCATTGTTATTCTGATGTGCCACCTTCTATGCCTCCTGGTTCTATGAAAAACATGACATCTCTCAGAGCCTGATTACTTACGTCATTAACACATTATTCCCCACTGTACTTTACTAGAGTTTGAAGAAAGACAAGATATGGGTGTGTGAGAAGCCACGGATAGATATCTTCAAATAGCTAAAAGTGAAGGTGATCAACTTGGAAGTTTCTGGAAAAAGGTGATATGTGATAGCACAGCGTGAATCCTACATACAATTTTCATCCTCACATTTTTAAGGCATTGCAGAATTTAAGTTGCAGTCAGTGAAAAATATATGGCCATTTCCAGCAACTTTAAAAAATAATCTAATACAGAACTGTGGATAAATGGATGCAAAAATGGACTTTTAATTCCTTTTCTCATGTGGTACATAGGATCCTGGGATCAAGCCCTGCATTAGGCTCCCTGCTCAGCGGGGAGTCTCCTTCTCCCTCTTCTGCTCCCCCTGCTTGTGCTCTCTCTGTCAAATAAATAACTAAAATCTTTTAAAAAAAAGATATTATATTAGGAACTTAGATGGATAAAATATATATATTTGAGAAACTAAGTTCGATCTTTTTAAAGAACTATATTGGAAAACAGACTCAAATACAGAGAATAACAAACAGACGGCTGACAAGGGGGAGGGTGTGGGGGGAGGGGTGAACTAGGGGATGGGGATGAAGAGTCCGTTTACCATGATGAGAACTGAGTAATGTATAGAATTATTGAATCATTTTATTGCACACCTGAAACTAATTTAACATTATATGTTAATTGTACTTGAATTAAAAAACGATTAAAACAAAGAACTGCTTTGGTTTGAAGGAGACTCTGGGATTCTCTGTAGCAGATTAGAGTTCAGGCACTGACAAGACTCTGAGGCATACTTGAATTCTATAAGATGAAAGTGTGAGACAGCCAGAGATGGATGACATATGGTAAGCCTACATTTATAAAATTGTTCATAATTTCTGCTGAAAGGAGAAATTTAACCTGAAAATTAGAAATTAAGTTGCATAGATTTATATAGGAGAGTATTTGCTTCTTACCCAGGTACCAGTCACAATGCTGTAGGTACTTTTTCTGACATAATTCTGATAACAATGTGGTGAAACCAGTGATCATATTCCCATTTGACTGATGAGAAGATAGAGAGGCAAAAATGTCACTTAACTGAAGCATTCAAATCTAGGTTGGAATGATTAGACTCCAGAACTTAATTCTTAAGTTGTTCAGAGTAGAAAGGAAAAGGGCCCAAGTATCCAATTCAGTTTTACCACCTGTGTGACCTCTAATTGTCAGCTAACTTTCCCTTGCCTAATTTTTATTGCCTACAACAATGGGATTGTAATACCTGTCTTATCAGACATAATACACTATTGTGAGGATGTCATGGAATAATACATGTAAGAAATTATTTGGTGCAGTGCTTTGTGCTATGTAAATGAAAGTTAATATTCTTATACTTACCTCCATTGCATTTTTAGAAAGATTTATTTATTTTGGAGAGAGAGAGATTGAGAGAAGGAGCATGAGTGGTGAGAGGGGCAGAGGGGGAGACAGAGAAAATCTCAAGCTGACTCCCCACTGATCCCAGAGCCCATCCAGGGCTTGATTCCACAACACCGAGATCATGACCTGAGCTGAAACCAAGAGTCCGACACTTAACTGACTGAGCCACCTAGTCGCCTCTTCACTACATCTCTAAATAGAATCTTTGACAACAGCCTAAGAAGTTCTTCTGTCCTAACTAATGTCAGTGAGTTATCAATGTGTTCCTAAATGTTCAATGAGTGATTACTGTGAGTACTAGAGAGGTAGAAATAGAGACAAATACTTGAAGAATTGTGAATAATATTATATTCATAAAATAAAAAGGGAAAGGCTGACTAAAACCCAGTATTTTAACCAACTAGACCAACAGAACCCCTGCCTTATTTAAAAGGTAGACATAGGGCTTTACCACTATAGGATTAAGTGTCCAGCTGGCTAATGTCAGTGAATTTTCCCTTAAATATTTCGGACATAAAATAAAAAAGGGGAATTTATGTGTAGGATAAATTATTACATGCATTTTGGTTTGTAAACTGGTTTATATAGAAACCTATATTCTTCTTTTAAATGTAGATTAAGAATATCCATAGAAGCTGTCAAAATTAATAATACTTTTATTTACGTAAAAGCAGGAATACATTATTCAGTAGCTCTTATTCTGGGCTTAGTGTGTTCTTATCTGAGAGGCTTCGTGAGTATTCTGAAATAACTGTAAAATTCATCAAACAAATGGCAATGATTACCATGAAATCAGGCTTCTGCCTTAGATTTTTCTGCAATTAGGGGGAAAGCATCACACTTGGATTTATGTTATTTAGATTGACTGGGGAAATCCTTTTTAAAGCCTAAACCAGACTATATATTTTCCAAGAATTACTCAGTAGAGCTTCTTTAAAAGGTTTTGTGAAAAATAAGTAAAATCAGGTTTGAAAAAATCGGACCACATTTCTTCTGCAGATTTTGGGCTCAAAAAGGCCACAGTGTGGAGGATACTAGATGCTGTTGCAAAAGAATAATTAGTGTATTTGTTTTTCTGTAGGTCGTAAAGACATAGTAACTACACAGAATGAATCTTGAGTGCTACGGTTTTTGTCCAAGGCATTTAAAAGTGGCAGGAAAGTGAATTTGCAGGTGAAAAAAAATGCCTCAATTAGTCTGTAAATAAGCATGTGTTTATGATGAATAGAGGGGGAGTGAGGTGAAGTAATTATCAACTGTAGTTTAGAAAGTCTTAGGTAAAAGTGCAATCCTGCAACCTGCTCTTTATTTCCTGTCCTTTCCCCCCAATCCTTTTACACTCTGTTTCCCCCCATAGAACTTGGGATCTTCATAATTGGTTTATTTGTGATGTTTATGTTTCTCTTTTGTTTCACCAATTCAAATATATCCCAAGGACCTAGAACAGTGCCTGGCATGTGGTAGGTAATAGATAAGTATTTTTTGAATGAATAAATGAATCCATAACCAGGGCCTTTATCTTCGTAGTCTTCAGTTTATTTGTCTAAAAAATGAGAACTATATTGGACACCACCACCCCCATTTTCCCAGAGCAACGATGAAGATAATTGGGATCATAAATAATATTTTATTTTCAACTGAAATGTGATTCTATCTCAAAGTGTCATTTGTTTGAAGTTCAAATTTATTTTGTTGTAGGAAAAAAACAAACCCAATGTATTTAGATTCTGAACTCCAGTAGAGAGACCATTAGAAAGGTGGGATTTTGAAGTCAGATATTGAAGTCACAATACGCTCGGAACCCCAGCATGCCATTTTCTGAGTTTCTCTATCAGTTAGGTTGTATTAAGGATCAAATCAGAGAAAAAACAGTAAGTGGTGTTTAAGAGACTCAGCTCTAAAGTTTTACTGAACTGGGCTCAAATCCTGACTTAGTCTTTTGGTAGCAGATAAACCTGGGTAAATTATCAAAACTTTTTAAACATTCATCTTCTCTGCTATAAAATGTCAATAATGAGTAGTACTTCCTATAGTAGTTGTAACAATGGGAATAAAAGTTTATCAGCCCATAAGTCAGTGGAGATAACTAAGTTGTCTTAGGCCAGCTCTTTTGCTGAGAACAATTAGAGAACTGGAGTGTGTGTGTGTGTGTGTGTGTGTGTGTGTGTGTGTGTGTGTATACACATACAGCTCTCTTTTTGGAGTTATCAAAGGTCTCCTAGTTGTATGATCCAGGAGGCCCAGATTTGTGAGTCCTGTATTTGGGACCACTTTTCCCCTCAAGACTGCGTATCACAGGCTCTCAGGTAACTGACATAGATATTAAAGAGCATAGCTTTCAAGAGACTCATAGGACTAGGGATAGGGCAACTAGATTGAAACTTAGGGTCTTCCGAGAAGAAGATAAATACCCCAGGCTTTGGGACCCCAAAGGCCACATCCTAGGTGTTAGGGTGAATAGGAAGTAAATCAGTTCAAATCATCTTGATCTTTGATTAGATAGGGGTGGTCTAGAATTGTTAGCACCCCAAACCTAACTGCCTGTCAGAAGCCCATCAGAAATCACCAGGCTTATGAAGAGATGGCAAACCTATGACCAAAAACCAAGAGAAAACACAGACAGTAGAAACAGATCTACAGAGTATCTCAAAATAGGCATTGAGATATATGTGCTTTAAAATAACTATGATTTAATATGTTAGAAGAATTGAAAGACAAGCTTGAGAATTTTGACATCAGTTACATGAAATTCCAAAGTTGAAAAGTACAATAGCTAAAATTAAAAACTCAGTAGATGATTAAATATAAGGAGGGAAAAGTAGTGATAAGCCAGAATAAATTATCCAAGTTGATGAAAAGAGAGAAAAAAGATAAAAAAGACAGAGAAGAACCTAAGAGACATGTGGGCATGGTAGATACATATAACTTAAATGGAAGCAGAGGCCCAGAAAAAGCAGAGAGAAGAATGGAACAGAAGCAATGTCTGAAGAGATGGTGCTTGAGAATTTCCAAAATTGGTAAAAGACATTTGGCAAAGATTTGGAAAAATTATGAACCTCAACAAGATAAATGCAAGGGACGCTATATCTAGGGACATCAAGGTCAAATTGCTGAAAATCAAAGACAAAGAGAAAATGCTGGAAGCAGCCAGAGGAAGAAAGACCTATGATCTTCAAAGAATCTACAGTGAGATTTTGAGTTGATTTCTCAGCAGAAACAATGGCATCCAGAAACAGTGGCATGATATCTTTGAAGTTCTGAAATAATTCTGCCAGTTTAGAATTCTGGATTCAGTGTTGATAGCCTTCAAAAGTGAGAGCATAATTTGGATATTTTCAGACATACACAATTTTATCAGCTCACTAAATTCTTTAGAACCTTAAATAGACCCACAGAACAGTATTTTAGATCAGTAGAACCTGACCACCATGTACAGTGATTTTTCTATAAAACAAAGTGCTCAGAGTTCCAACTTGGGATATGTACTAGGCCTCTTTCCTCTGCCTTTTCATCCCATCCAGTCTTTGACAGTAGGACGAGGCTCCCTCCCCATATTTCTCATGAATGTCTGGTGGCAGATTCCATGGAGAGCTTGCTCTGGCAAGTACCAGGGGCTGTATATGCATATTCAAGAGACAGAGAGAAGATAGTGGAGACCTCTGTGACTCCAGGGTGTCTTAAAGGCATGAGCCCTCAATTGCAATAGTCCCATGTGGCTAGTAGCCCTGAATTGAACTGCCCATGGCGGCAGAGTGTGGAAGTACCATGCACAAGCTCCCCCTGAGTGTCTTTATTTTTTTTTTTAATTTTTTAAATTCAAATTCCATTAGCTAACCTATAGTACATCATTAATTTCAGATGTAGAGTTCAGTAATTCATCAATTGCATATAACACCCAGTGCTCATCACATAGGGGATGGATGTGCCCTTATCTCCCCTCCTCCATCCTTCCTTATGGAATATGAATGTGCTGGATGGAGCCCCATCTTGTCAGTGAGGATCAAGGCTACCCCTTCAGACTGTGAAACCAAGGCTGGGAGGATGCAGGGTCTCCAGGACATCATGGAGCACAGCTGCCCTAGCAACTGCAGGCTACTTACACAGACTTCATCTGTTTGGGAAAGAAATACTCTGGGGTCTTGGTTAACGTCCTACCATTGGGTTTTCCTACCCCTTTGGACTAATCTAATCCTAATTAATACAGGAGGCAAAAGATAAGGATGGCTTCCCAACATCATTAGTAATGGTGATAGATTAATATTTTATGGCACCTCCAATCCTTGCTGTCACCATTAAAATGAACCACCTTCCAAACAGGAGGCAGAGTTCTTGTATTAGGGACCCCTAGCCCTCTATTCCCGTGATTGGAGAGGGTGCCATTAAAGAAGCCCCTCTCCTCACTCCCCCATTGGAATTGACTTCCAACATTGACAAGATATCCTGGAAATTTCTGTTCGGTAACAAGTTTAAAGCAGTTTGCCCATGTTTCACTCCAGGATAATTTTAGAATTGCTCAGTTGATATTTCCTGATTACAACTTAAGTGGTCTAAGTTTGCTTAGGGTGAGACTGCTTGCACTTGAGGAGCAATTTCACTGAAGTGTGACATGCTTTGAAGGTCTACTAGCTGCTGTAACGTTTGCCTCTGGGGTTACCTGCTCTAATAGCCTTGTTAAGAACCAGGGAGCTCTGCAGAATAGGACTGGGATGTGGTCATGTGAGCTGCTGCTGGAAGGGGGTCCATGGGAGGGGGCAGAATGGTTCTTCTCTCCCTTACCCCCATGACAGCACCATTTTAGCTGGTGGAATTACCACCCACTGTTTTTGTTGGCAGCACTACTGCAAGCTGTGTGTGTGAAAAACCACCATTTTTTTTGTCAAGCTGTTTTGACAGGTATTTGGTCTTTAAATAGTAATTGCTCATTAATTGCATTTCTCTCTACAATCCACAACCTGCCTGGTCTCCTTGTATACTTTGGAAGATCCAGAGATGTAAGCCAATAATATTTTTATTTTAACTGAGATTATGGGTGCGCTAAAGGAAATTCCTTGGGACCATGTGGGAAATGCATGTCTTGCCTGCGGTAGGACTTGGAGCCCTATTTAAGTGTAATTACAGTCTGACCCCATTTGCTCCTAATAGCCTGAGACATCATAATGGACTGGCATATGGTTTGTGCTTACAGGGTCACAGGCAGGAAGATGGGGCTTGCTGGGAGAGTCACTCACTTTACTGATGATTTACATGAATCTCGTGCTTTGTGGTTTATAAAGCATAGCTGTATGTTCTCGATCTCCATGTTAGGGATATTAACAACAACAGCAACCAAAAAAACCTATAGAAACCTTTCCTATAGAAACCTTTGTAGAAATCCCTGAGGTTAAACAATTCTGTTTATGAGTGAAGTTGTTTGCCTGGCGAGGCCAGATCTGTCTGTGCTTTGTCAAGCATTTAAAAATTTCATTTAAAGCGAGTCGGATAAAAGCCTGTGTTTGCAGATGGCTTAAGAGGGCTGGTATCTAGTGTTATAATGTCAATTAATGTCGGTTAACCGCTGCTTTTTTGACTTCTTAAGCAAGGTCCATATTCACTTTAGCGTTTAAGACCTGGTATCCAACTTGATAAGGGTTTCCGTATAAATCCCCAAATACATAATCTCTTTCTAGGTTTTGCTAAGAAAATTGGAATTACAGGATAGTTTTGTGACTAAAGGATATTTTTCTCTGTTATTTTAATAACTGGTGAAGGAAATACTGAAGGAATAAGTTTAGTTCTGATAAGGTGAATTTAAATTTATAACTTTTGTTCGCTTTTCAATTCTTTTTTTTTTTTTAAAGAACATTCAAATGATTTCTAAGCCTCTTAGTGAAACAAGCTTGTTACAGGCCGTTTTTTTAGCATACCATCTTTTATATTGCCCGATCTTCCTCCAAAATACTTGGTGGATTTAACCCTTTCTTCTGATTTTGAGGCCAGTGCATTGGCTATGTCTAGTCTCTCTTTTGTTCTGGTTCATTCTGTGCAGCTGCGGCTGGAGTAGTATTCCTCACATCAGTCTCTGCTCAGGTGTCCAGAATGGCTTGTTACTGGCCATCATAGCAAGTAAAACTTTTCTGTTTGACATGTAGGACCCTCCAGTACTCTAACACTGGACGTTCTTAACTTCAACAATGCCATATCCCTATTTTATCCTACCTACCTGTTGGTCACTTCTGGAACACTCCTTCTCCACAAATCGGGATAAAATGTGTGCCACTGAATGACCAGTTTATTTCAGTCTGAATTCTTCATTTTTGGATAACTGCATGTCCACCTAGAATTACCTCCTTCACGGTCTCTGCTCCCGATAAAACTGAACTCCCATCATAACTCCTTGAGCATCCAAGGCCAGAAGTGATCAAGGTGGAAACAAGTGCCCTTGGGATAGGAACAAAGATAGTTTCTTCTTGGTTCCTGTGGCAGAGCAGAATTTGCCAACCTGTGTGCCCCAGATCGGCTCTGGGTGTAACATTCCTCCCAGAAGGACAGACTGGGTTGTCCCACTCTACCCCAGTGAAAGGTACAGATACTTGTTTTCTGTATGTGCTGTGATGTGAGGAAGGTTGGGTGTCCAGCAGTCAAGGCCAATATCAGTTGGTCCCCAGCTAATATTCCCAACCTGACCTACTGACCCTATATATATATATATATCCTATTGGTTCTGTTTCTCTGGAGAACTCTGGCTAATATGCTGGCTTTTTGAGGCCTATGTCACAATTGGGGTGTGTGTGTGTATATATATATTTATTTATTTAAATTTATTTAACATGTTATATGGCTCACATGATTATGGAGGCTGACACCTCCCATGATCTGTCATCTACAAGCTAGAGACCCAGGAGAACTGGTGGTATAGTTCTGAGAATCAGGGCTAATGGTGTAAGTCCCAGTCCAAGGGCAGGAGAACGCTTTGTTTCAGCTCATGCAGTCAGCCAGAGAGAGCAAATTTTCCATTCCTCCACCTTTTTGTTCTTTCTAGGCCCTCAGTGGATTGGATGATGCCTGTCCACACTGGGGAAGGCCATCTGCTTTACTCAGTCCAGTGATTCAAATGCTAGTCTCTTCTGGAAACACCCTCACAGATGTACCTGGATGTAATGTTTAGTCAAATATCTGGGAGCCCCGTGATCCAGCCATGTTGACACAAAATAAACCATCACAGCCACTATGGCTGCCTACTGAGGGGAAGAATCAGAAGGAGGAAGGTGGTATTCTCATGTGTCTTTGAACTCATTTGTCCCGGATTATCCTTTGGCCAGAGCATCACCTCTTTGTTTTATTTTGTTTCTTCACAAGATCATGAATCTCTCAGACAGAGACTTTTAGAGAAGACAGTCTTGTTCACTAGGCGGTAGATTCTTGATGTTAACCATGGAGCTCCATGAGGACAGATGCTGCTTTCGTTATGTTTACCACCATATCACAGTGCTCAGCGCGTAGCCCAGCACATGCCTGGTGCTCGTGCATATTTGTTGAATAAATGACGTTTCCGTCTGCCATTTGCAAGCCTAATGGCCACCTTTTCTCTTTTATTATTATTATTATTATTATTATTATTATTATTATTATTATTATTTTCCTCCCTCCTGTTCCCCCTCCAACTCATATATATTTATAATCAAATGAATGCGGTGTTTTTGGTTTCGACTCTTTCTGAAAATCTCATCTTGTAAGGATTAGTCAAGTTCCCTGCCTAAGTTAATAAATGCAGTTGAATTCTGCTGAATGCATTTTTGTGTTTTCTGGATCTTGTAATATTTGTGGTGTGATTTTGAATGCCACTTGTGCTTGGATGATATGACATTCTAGGAAAGTACATGTGATAGTCCACGAGTACTTTTTAAAAAAATATTTCTGTGATTTCTACGAGAATGAAACATGAAAGTAATGTTTGATTGAGGATTTACTAATGTTGGACATAAACTTGTAAGCCATGGAAACAATACTCAGAGAAAACACCCTACTCAGCTCAGATGTCTTTTGGTTTTTCAGTTGTGGCCACTTGGCAAAGAATGTGTTTTCTAAGTTCATTAGTTACTTTGATGGATGCTCTTGGCTTAAAATCTATTTTGCTGCTGCTGCTTCTTCTTCTCTCTCTCTCTTTTTTTTTTTTTTGTAAATATTCTTAATTTCCTAACTGCTCTTTAGAGGGAAAAGTCATTTAGGGGCTTAATAATTGGGGAAGAGTGGGTTCTGGAAATATTATGATGAACAGTTTACAAATCTTTGGTTTTAGTAGACTATATAAGCTGGTTTGGAAGGAGATACTAATATTTTTCTAGCCATATAAATTTGATTGAAACTGTTTGGAAAAATTAGCAATTTTATAAAACATCTATTGAGAGGTAAGCAGTGATCTCTAAATTCAATATTTGTGAGGGTGGAAAAAATGAAATGGATAAGTTTTGAAAGCAGGCACATCCTGATTTATGCTAGTGCTGGTTATTAACTTGCTTATATAATCTCAAAACACTTATCTCTGCAAACTGTAGTTTGTTCATCAGTTAAATGAGCACAATACTTCCTGGTGGGGTTGTGGAGTTGTGAGTATTAAGTGCGATATGATAAGTTACTGCTACGTAGTAGGCGATCAGTAAGGATCAGATTCTTTTCCCAACCCCTAGATGTCATATAACCAGGGTTTAAATCAACAGAACAGGTTAGTTCATATATGACTGCAGGGTAGCTTTGCTGTACTACCTTCGAGAAGTTTCAAATGGTTAAATTTGCTTCTCTTTAAAATGTCATTCTTATCTTTGTTCCTGTCATTTGGTTTTGGCTCTATTTGCTAATGTTTTTGGTGGAATCATACCATTTTCTGTTGGCTTAATTTATAATTCTATTTTCTTTTTGGCTGTATGCATACTATTTCATTTCGGGACCCATTACACTGTTGGATTTTTGGCTTCACTCACCTTTCCCCCCCCTTGTCCTCTTTGGCCCATCTCCTCCTATTTCATTTTGGCATCACTAACATAACTGTTCACACGTGTGCTGTAATTCTGCCCAACACATCTTTAATGGTGCAGTGTTCATTTTTATCCTTTTTTTTATTTTTCAAAACGACAAGCTTACATTTCAAGTATGTGAAAATGCCTTAGAACTTCTTGTTGAATATAGATTAGTTAACATTTTAGACATTAACCACGGTTGTCTAGGTGTGTTTTAGTTTCTGTTTCTTACCCTTTTCATCATATGCCTCCTAGTTTCTGTCCCCAACGACTGGTTGTTAAGGATCCAATGTGCAGGGCTCTGTGCTGGGTCTTGCATGGAGCATGTAAAGTGACTGTACAGTCACCCTCCATTCCCCGGGTGCTTATTTTATAAAGAATTTCATGGAATACGAATTGCCATCTTCTAGGTGCTTGAATCTAACACAGATATGGACACATAGTCCAAGCAAATATTTGAATGAAGGTATGTGTAAAGAGTAAACAAATAGACATGAGCGCCATTTACTGTAGACTAGACTTCTGGCTCCCAAGATTGTTAGCTCCCTCTGCTGTCCTTTTTTTCTCT
This sequence comes from Ursus arctos, assembly GCF_023065955.2. NCBI lineage: Eukaryota > Metazoa > Chordata > Mammalia > Carnivora > Ursidae > Ursus > Ursus arctos. The sequence continues at coordinate 54,712,336 of NW_026622841.1, forward strand.
CACTATTGAGACATCAGGCTCCCTTCCACATCACCTAGAATAATTGCTAGGCAGTCGTGCCACTTGAAAATGAGTTCAGAACTCCTTTGATTGGACTGGCAGTTGTTCTAGTTGTGATAGCGTCTTGATAGCAGTGCTGCTTTATTTCTTCACGATCTGTTCTCTTGAGAGCTAAGCAGCAGGGCTAGATAGCAATGGTTGGGGGGCGGATCTCAGGACAAGTGGGATGCAGGACTCACCTCCCTGTGAAGGGGCCAAAGGGGAATGGAGAGGCCCTCTGTCTTTTCCCTAGTAGCTGGAATGTGGTTCAGTGCAGCCAGCCAGAAGCCTAAATTCAGGAACTGTGAACTTGGAAGGAATGACCAGTAGTTAGTGATGATTCGCTGTGTGGCTTTTGCAGAGCCCAGAGTGACATGAGAGTCCAGGGTTCCTGAGCAGACTGCTCCTGTCTCTCCTCCCTAGGTCCCTGCAAGAGCATGGTTCTCCAATTTACCATTTATTATTTACCCTTCTGATGAATTGCCCTTGTATTTAGATCAACCAGGCTACGCTTTGTGATATTTGGAGCCAAGAATCTGAAGGTAATCAAACAACTAGTAGTAGAGGGACGGGTCCCCCTACAGGAAGGGGTAGAGTATCAGCGAAAACACAGCCAGGCTGAGACTGGCCTGAAAATAAAAAGAGCAGCCAAAAGGGGCCGAAGCAGATCTATCAGTGGTGAGAATGGAAGGCCGTGGCTGAACATCAGAGGACTTAGCCAAGAAGAAAACAAGTGTGGTTTTCATGTCATAGGTCCTTGGAGGAGTTGGTTGCAATCTGTTTAGTGGGCATGGTTCTTTTTCATAGTGAAGTGGGGCACCGGAAATGAGGAGAGAAATAAGGAAATGACAACCCACCGTCCTAGGGCACAGACAAGGATAGGCTGCCTGCTAGAGCAGGGAGAAGAACGTGTCTGGTCCACATGGAGGAGTAATTGGAATGCTTAGTAGCTGATTGAATTTGGGTCCAAAGCAAAAATAGGATTTGAAGACAGTGCAAGAATTCTGTGCACTGTGTGTCACTTGGCTTTTAAACGGATTCGAGATAAAATGAGATGAGAACAATCTGTCCCGTTTCTTTCTCTTCTTAAACATCGTTGGCCCAGTGCATGACCAGACCTTTTAAATAGAAAGTCTTGCCTTCAGAAAATGATGGTGTATAATTAATTATGTTTGTGCTCTTCCACGTGTTTTTTATTTTGTAGTCCCTTTCCAATTGTCCGCTGCCCTCTGTGTGGAGGGCAAGAGTAAGAGGCAAGATAAGAGTGTCAAGAACATGGAATTTTATGCCGACAGGCTGCTCTGAGCACAGGCTTTTCAACACAAGCCTTGCCTTCCTTCTGGAGTCGCACTTGGACAACTTTGTTCCATTTTGGATTCTTTGTAAGGTCCATCTTCATTTCCTCTGTTCCTATCAGACCCCTACATTTCCTTGTACTTTTTGACCACACACCATTGTTTTCTTCCTGCTGGTTGGAACAGTAGATGCTGTTCCAGCTCCAATATTAATTTCCTCTCTGATACAGCCCTTCTGAGCTGGAGTGCATTAGCATTTCTTTTCAATTTTGAAGGGAGATTTGATCTCTCAGCACCCTGCCTGTGTCTGAGTTTTTGTGATAGTTCGTTGTGGCTGCTTTACGTGGAAGGTCAGATTTCCAGCATAAATGGAAAAGCAGACAAGCAGTTAATTCTGCGTGTCTCTGCATTTTGCAATAAACATGCCGACCTCCGTGTACTGCTTCTCCAAGCGCTCCTGCTTAACATGCTACAGTTCGTAAAGGATCGATTTGTTCGACAGAATTATCGGTAGTTGATTCTAGGAGTAAATTTTCTCTGCTATCTACTCGAGGAAATAAATCTCACTTCTCTCTGCCTTCCCTTAATTAACTTGATAGTATTGCCATCAGATCTTTATTTAATAAGTATGTAAAGGATCTTCAGTGGTGTTTGTCAGTGCTGTTTGGGACTAAAATTCAAGGATGACATCTGACGTGTCCATTTTAGTAAAGATGCAATTTACTTAAGTAGTGAACGTGGAAGGAGCATCCATGGAATAGTCATTTTCCTGTGACTGTGTAGAGCAATTATACTGTAAGGGAAGCCTGCATCGTAGGGGTTAGGAAACCAAGCGTCAGGCTCGACCTCTGCCATTACCCACTTATTTGCTCTAAGTGAATTAGATCTGTGTTCTGACCTCCTCCCTGTCTGTAAGATGAGGTATCTTTTTTGCCCTCCTTTATCACCAGGCTGCTGTGGGTAACCATATGGAATCATGAACGTGGCAGTGTGGTAACCCCATTCCTGCCCATGGCGGACCACTAGGCACTCTCCTGCTCTGGTCTGCCTTTGCAGCCTGATTCAGCCCTCCTTTCTCTTATTCATGCTGAAGCAAGCCCTGATTCCACGCCTTCTCACAGTGCGTGTTTCTCCCCTTCTCCCCCCGGTGTTTATGCTCTCTGAAATCTCTCTGTCACTGCCCTCAACGCTTGACCCATCTTCCCAGCCACACCTGAAATGCCTTCTCCCCTGTGAATTCTCCCTTGTCCTTCCTAATCTGAAATAGCCTCTTAGTAATCTCTTTAGTAGCTCACGTCCTTCTCATCACAGGGCTGAACTAGGGTTGGTCACGAATGTGTCCTGTATTGCTAAGTCTACTGAAATTGAGGATTGGGACCCTTTGTTTTGGCATCTGTTGCCACACTGAACAGGGCCCTTGTGTGGCTGTGGACTTATTAGATGGTGACTGGAGTGCCTTTGATAAAGCAGGCACCCTCCCCCCCCTGCCTCCCGTCCCCAGCCTCATTTTCCTTATCACATATCACTTTGGAGGATCTCCAGTCTTTTCGGCGTTGCCCTTGGGGGAGTGACATGATTCATGTTCCTGCATAGTCATGTAAGACAGACATCCTTCAGGCTTACTACAGCAGTTAAGGAACGGTCACCCTGGAGGGCCAGACACTGCTTCTGCAGTCAGCGGGGTGTTCACCATGTAGTTGGGGGAGACCACTGTACCCCATACAGAGCGAGAAGAGGGACAGTCTCATTCATGGGAGGCTTATGAGCTGATAGCCCAGGAACAGAGAGGAAATTAGTACATTTTGCGGCAATGGGTCTTAATGGATGAGCGAACAACAGTTTCCTGGAAGTTGGGCAGGAAGGATGGTGAGGGTAGACAAGAGTCCAGGAGCCCATTGTGCATGGAAGTGGGGGTGGTTGTGAGTGAAGCATGCAGAGCTGGTGAGGATGCTGAGGGAGATGCCCTTAGGTCAGATGGACATGACCTAGGCCGGGCTCCTCAGGAGTGGTGAGTGGGGGCCAGCGGAGCTTCTGTTTCCAGACCAGTTGCTACCCTGAGAGGAAAGGCAAATGGTTGGAGCAGAGGATCTTACCTGCTTTCAGCCAGCAACAGGATCACCGGAAGTGACCTAAAACTCAGAGCCCCAGCCTCGCCCCCAGCAATTGTGATTCCATAGGTCTGGGGCAGGGCTCAAGACCTGTGTTGAAAGAAATTATCCGGTGATTCGGATACAGGTGGTCAGTGAATGGCCCTTGAAAGAGCAAATGTTGAATTGTACTTAAGAACTTTGTAAACTCAAGGAATTGTAAAATTTGCGTGTATACACATTTGTCCTGGGAGAGAGATCATGCATAGCTCTGTTCAGATTCTCAAAAGGATCTATAAGCTCCCCAAAGTTTAAGGATCACTGAGCTGGGAGGAAAGCTGATGGGCTTTTCTTAAGCTTATACCGAAGGACAGCAATGCCGCGGCAGGGATACCGGAGATCAGTAACCTTTAAAAAATATTTTGTGGTACAGGGAAAGTCGGTGTTTTCAGGAGCCCTACTGTAAACACATGAGGGAAGTGAAGGCTTGCCATCCGTTTGTAAATTGGGATTTATATTTGGGTTAATATCTCAGTATCTAAAGAGACAATGTTTGGTTGATCCAGAGATTTCACAGTTTATCTGTAATAGGGTTTTTTCAAAAAAAAAATTTTTTTTCTGACCTAATTAAATCTTCTTGGCTTCCCCTGGGTTTTATTTTTAATTTTGAAGTTAGCAGTGTATAAAGTTCAGTATAATGAAGGTCTTTATTGAGAATTATTAGTAATGGTGCCACATTTTGCTCTCCTGTGGTTAAAGTCATATCTGCATTTCTATGATAAACATCTTTCTGAAATTTATGGAGCATATGGGAAAAATTGATATTGATGCAACTTGGTTTTTACTCCCAACCCAAGAACTTTTGTGTCAGTCAGGTGTGCTGCTGAAAAGTGGTGCCCATTCCCTCATTTTTTCCTAAACCAGTGGTAAAGTGGGTGTATTATTTATCCTGGCAAAATCAGTGCTGTAAAAGGGACACAGTAACTCTGGCAGGGAGCTCTGATCAGATGTGTTCCCTGGTGAGAGCTGAGGTTGGGCTTTGGTAGCTTATTCTCTGGTAACTGTAGCTTATTTTTAGTGGTGGGGCTTGGGTCCCTGAGTCCACATTTAATCACTGGCTTAAATATTAGAGAAATAAAGTTGGCCTGTGAAGTTTCCTCTAGGCAAATTTCTGCCCCCACGAAGGGTTACTATTTCTTAGGTCCAGTCAATATTATATTGATTCACAAGGGTTTATTCTCATTTCATGGGGTACCCAGTGCTAGATTAGATGTTGTTAAAGGTAAGTGTTCAGCATGGCCAAGGGCCGACGATAAGCTTACTGAAAGAGTATCTCATAAGATAGAGAGATCCCGGCCATGTTTAATGAACTGTAAAATCACACACTCAGATGCTTAAAAACAACTATATAGTGACACTTTGATTAATCTCAATGACCATGGCTTCTTATAACAAGCCAACCATATTTTTAAAAAATTATAATAATAAATTTAAAAATCTTTCAGGGAAGCAGAATTCTCCATTCTCTTGGCTTTATATTATAATTATACCAATGAGTAGTTTCTGAAGCAAATGGATTTCATCCCAGATATATTATGAAGTCACTGAATTTGATATTATCTTTTTTTGAACCTGCTCCCCATCAGCTTTTCCTGTGTTTAAATGCCCTTAAGTGATCTCTATCAAAATGAAAAAACATCTAACATCCAGTTATTTGTACGTGTGATCGTTTGCATGGCCCTGAATGTAGTCTAGATAAATACTTCTACTGGAGTAGATGTAGTTATAGGACTGGTCATATGAATCCATTTTCATAGTGTTTGTTTGAGTTTTAGGTTTTGAGCCTCTGTCTTGTAGTGAAAAGCATAAACTGATTTATATACTTTTAGACATGAGTAAGCAGCTGCTGAGGAGCGGGGCAGGTTGAGAGGAGTTCTACCGAACTTTTATTAGATATTCTCAAATCCTTTTGACAAATGGGATGTGGATCATTTTGGGGGTTGAATAGAATATCAATGATCACCCCAAATCAGGTCCAGCCCACCCAGATTTGAGAATAGTAGGTGCCCAGTCTTGTGAATGTGTGTTCTCTTCTTTTCCTAGGCCTGGAGGCTGTCCAGCCGTCACATAGATGTTCGTATCTTTTTACCTCTTCACCACCTCTGCCTTGCCTTCCCTTCTCTCTGCTATCCTTTTTGCTTGTATTATTTAACATTATTTTTCTTAGTTTTTATGTTATAATCATACCCCTCCTAACCATACACCTGGATACACACCAACAGATTTTAACCTCGGTCATGTCCCTGATAAAGAAGTATTGCATTTATGAGGATAGGAAAATTGTAGAACATAACAATCTCAGAATGGGAATCTTACCTTAGAGATTAGCTAGATCTGAAGTTGTCAAATATTGTTAAATGTTAACTTTTTATGGTACACTTCTTTTATTGCCCATGGAACACCAATATTTAAAGTATACGAATGTTGAACATATGAGTTCGAAGCAGGGTTTTTAGGAAGGCCTGCAGTAGGCTCACCTGCATAGTCTAAGGGAGCCCAAGGGTTCTGAGCGTCACACTGAAAGAGCAGTGATCTAGTTTATCTGTGCTATTTTATACAGATCAGACACTGAGGAGCAGAAAGGAAAGGGAGCCAACATTTACCTATTTACTAGACAGAAGGTAAGTGGGATAGGGAAATGGATAGGGAGGCGGATAGGTTGGTAGGTAGGCGAATAGATAATATAAATGTGTGTATATAAACATACACATATATACACAGTTTAATTCTTACATTATTCTATAAGGTAGATGGTTTTACAGATGACTATGCGAGGAGAGCTTCTAAGTGGGGAGGGTTGAGACTACCTCAGGTTTTTAAGGTGATTCCTCTACATTCTGGCCACTGTATCTCCACAGGGCCGGCCGGTTGCCTTGCTCAAAGCCACATACAGGCAGGGGCAGGGCTAGGATCCAGACATTCTGCTTCCTCGTCCAGGGTTGTTCCCTCGGACTACTTATTCTCTTTAGCCAGCAGCTAGATAATACCTGCTAAAAAGGGAAACAGAATATTAAGTAAATGTTCACTTATAAAAAGAAAGACTCTTCAGTTGTGTTGACCTTGCGAAGGGTTAATAGTCTTAGTTCCCTGTATTTTAGCAACTTGTTCATGTACAATGACTGGAAGGAAAGCTGATTCACAGCCATTTTTACATTATGTAAGTATTGTGCTTAGCTTAGAGAATACAGCTTCCTAGTTTCAAAAAATCACACAATGAACTATTTTACTTCAAAGTTTGCTTTCTTTATGGCCTGCAAATTATTGATTACTTATTCACTACTTTTATATTTCATGAAGGTGAAAGATACATAACATGTAATCATTAGCATTCATTTTATGTTTGAAACAGAAAATCAGAACAACTGACGGAGGCATTAACCAGAGTTCCAGTGTGATACACAGAAAATCCGTATGCTTTTTGTTGACTTATGCTGAGGTCTGCCAAATAACAGCCTTATTATGCAGATTCTTAGAATAACAGGCCATGGATATTTTAGATTCTCACATTGAGTTGCTGACTCTCCGGTTTTCTTTTTATCTGGACCATTTAGGGACAGGAGGCCTTCAGGATGAGTTTTGGGTCTTTCTCTTGGCTCCTACAGCATTTTTCATATTTCCCCTTTTTAACAACTTCCAGCACACCCCCCCCCCCAGGTTGTTTTCTCTGAGGACAAGGGTTTCTTTTTTGTCTTCTGTGTATTTCTTCGAATCTCCTCTCCCTTCCTCCTTTCCTGTGCTTGGCACATGGGTCCACAGTTGAGAAGAATTGGGCAGATAGGGAAGGAGGGAAGAGGGAGAGAAGGAGATGCCCTGAATCAGATCAAAAAGGCAAAAAAACCTCTAGAATCAGGATTTCTTCTTCTCCTGGTATAGTCAGAGTATTGAGTGGATAGGATCTATGAGTATTTTTTTCCTTTCTAATAAAGATAGAACAGTAAATGGTTTTGGTGCTTACCTTTGTTATAGAAAACTTCACAAAATTCCATTTAATCCAGCAGGTATTTAATGAGTAGTGGGCACCTCTCTAGGACTGAGGATACAGAGGTGAAGAGAACATTGGCCAGACCCACGGAGCTTAGGATGCAGTGGAGAAAACAAACATGCCCACAGTCATTTTGCTGTATGGGGTGATAAGGGCATCTAGAAGACTTATATATTTTGCAGTGATGGTGCGTGGGATGGACAGATTGATTTTATCTGTGAAAAGGAATCAGAAATGGGTACCCAGGAGAAGTAACATCTGAGCTGGCATTTGAACAGTGAACAGAGGTTGGGTGCAGGGATGGTGTGCGGAGACACTTGGTGGGTGGGCAGCATGGTCCTTGAAGTGAATCTACAGATAGTCAGGAATTACTGGAGTGTTCTGTTACAGGGAAATGGTGGCAAGAAATAAAGATAAAGAAGTCGACAAGGTTCAAATCCAGAAAACTTCTTATGTCTCATGATGACATTTGAATAGTATCCCATGGGCAGTGAGAGGCACGTGAATAGTTGTAAGTAGGGAGAGACCATTTTTAGCTGTGTGTTTTATAAAAGGTCAGCTTGCTGGTCATGTGGGGATATACTAGACAGGGCAGAGTCTAGATGTGATGGGTCAAGGTCAGTGGGGACATGAGCTGAAACTCAAGTTGTGTTATGGTGGGAGTAGAGGGAATGAAAGGAAAAACATCTGAGAAGGTGTTTGGGGGGTAAGGTGTTGGGCAGAGAGGTGTTTGACTCACAGGTTTTTGGCTTGAGCCTCTGGTCTGTGGTGCCATCAACCACCATAGACAGTAACCACAAAGAGGTGTCTGTCATTCTAATTCCATGTTTTAGGTATCATACACCAAACATTGCTATGGCTTTCTTTGATGTTCATCATCTTGGAACAGTGAATATGCTTTCACATACCCTACCAAGTTCAACCTGCACCATTTCTGTAGGAGATAGGTAATAAATAGTACAAAAAAGTCATGTCTTCTGTAGGACATAAATCCTCAGAGATTTGCCTAAGGTCAGACTTGCCCCCTGAAAATCCTTTAGGGAACTTCTGAGTTGAAGACCAGGGTGTTGTTTCTCAGTAAGCCCAACAGAGCCACTCCCCTGACTGTTGGCACTGGAATAGATGCTGTTTCCTCATTTGAGCACCATATTGGTAGGAGACTTTGATTTTGGACCCGTGTTGTATATAAAAAAAATGCGCATCTTTGGATTCGAGAATGATTCTGAACTCATTGTGATGTGCACTCTGAGAAAGGCACAAGGGATGAAGGAATAGGGCTGATGGGTGGGATGGGGGCCGTCAATTCCTGTTTCTCACTTTCAGCTCATCGGGCCATATGAACGTTAGGCTCTTGAACTAAGTGGAAGACTTCTGTATTATAACCCCCCAATTTTCATCCTTGAAATCATGTACATCAATCGCTCCTGTGACATGAGGCTTGCATCTCCCCTTTTCATACAGAGAGCAAGACACACAGTCCGTGACTTGTCCTCAGATAGACTAGGTGGTTGACAGATCCAGGACTTAATGTATCCTGGGTCTTAGATTCCAATTAAATAGAGTCAGTCTTACAAGTTACCAATTTTTGTTTTAGAATAATTACTCCTAATGGTAGGAAATTGGAATGAATGTTTTACCAAGAGGATATAGGAAATTATATTTACTTTTTCCTTATAATTTGATTCTACCCAATGAGCGTGGTGTGTAGAAAAAAATGTTCATTGAGGGAAATAAATATAGTGGAGTTTAGGTTAATCAGCACCCAGTGAAAATAAACAATTGGCTGCATGTTTTAAGCTGAATGGCTTGGCTGTACTGTATATTGGTGAATACAGGAGTTTATTTTATCGGCTTTCCCAGATAATGATTTTATGCTAATAAAATCATCAAGAGATGGATTTGTAAATCATACTAAACTGGCAGGAGCGCTACTGGGCATAAAATGAAATAGTTTTGTTTTTTTTTTTTAATTAATTTCCTGGGTTTCTCTGACCAGCAACCAGGATCATTTTCTACCTAGGATATCTGCTTGTTGAGCGGCTCCACTTAGGAGAAAAATGACAGATTGGGGGCTTCTTAGCATGAAATTAGAGCATGGAATTCAACACTTTGATCAAGCAATGTTATTCTGTTGCCCTTATTCACCTGAGAGATATTTATGACTAAAAGGAGTTATTTAGAGCAGTGATCTCCAAAAGACTATCTCCACACCCTTTGAGGTGTATAGTACAATCCCTTGGTGCATGGAAGAAAATATTTGAACTTCAATTTATATTTACTTTGTAGTTTGCACTTGAAAAGGTCAGCTGTATCTATAATAATCTGCATTATATAGTTTATAAATAAGTAAACATAGGATGGTTGTGCCTTTTTCAAAAACTGATAATGCCTTCTTAAAAATGTTTGAAGCCCCTGATCTGGAGCTCTTTTCTAAAATTGGGTCAATGATTAGATTATTCTGGGAATTTTTTTGACAGCACAGATTCCCAGGGCTGCTCCCAGAAGAGTCTGGTTAAATAGGTCGGTCTGGAACAGTGGTTATCATACATTAGTAGGCACCAGAATCACCTGGAGGTCTGGCTTGTTAAAACAGAAGATCTCACTCCGCAGAGTTTCTCGTTTAGGAGGTTGGGGGCGGGGCCTGAGAATTTGCATTTCTAACAAGATCCCAGGTATACTGCTGGTCCAGGGATCCACTTTGAGAACTTCTGATCCAGGGTGGGAGCTGGGACCCAGGCAACTCTGAAGACGAAGTGATAAACGCTCATCTAGGTTTGACTGTCTTCTCCCCTAGACAGTTTTGGAGATAGTGTATCTTTTCTTTTCCTTTTTTATTCCTGTTGCCACGATAGAAGCAGACAACTGTTTTTCACACTGTAGTTTTCAATATTGGTGTGGACAATAATAGGACCAGTGTTAGATTCAGGTAGACTCGAATTTATAGGGGGTTTGTATGAGTGGTTTAATTAAATCCTGTAGCAATTCTGAAGGTACTTATTTGTGAATGGAAAACTGGGGCAGGTCCCTAATGATTTGGATGCTTCCAGACAATATCTGGGAATAGAAATGATGCTGTTACCCATTGGGGAAAAAAAAAAGATTTTAAGATCAATAAGAAAAATGCATGATTGTTTGTCACTGTCAGGCCTTTTTTAAAATTAGGAATCAATAGATGGATATGAAATGAAGTATGCAATAAATATAATAAGCCATAGAAACTTTAAGAACACGACAACTCATTTCCTTTGACTTACATAAAATATATCCATTGGCAAATAGCACTTTTTACAACAGAGCATAAGCATTAGCCATTTAAATGCCTGGGCGATGTGTAAAAACTGCTTGCTAGATTAAATTATGTAGAAGAGCATTTCTATGATGCTTAGTGTCTGATTCACTAACCATCACCTGGGCACTCAAAGTTTAAGAGGCTTTATACACTTGCATTGTTTGGCAGGCAATTAAATGTAGATGTCACTGGGATTGATTTATAAGAAGAAAGCAGTGGTTTTGCTATGTTGGTGTAGGTTTTTTTTTTATAACTGCTTAAAACAACTGTGTATACTATAGTTCACTTTCTGTTTATAGTTTGAAATGTATTAATTTATAGCCATTTATCTGACAGTTTTAATTTGAAGTGGATAAGACCACCTGAGATTACATGTATTTTAGGAAAATAGAACATATAACATTAATTTTTTTGTGGGGTACTTTAGCATTAGTTTTTGGTTTGCCCTCTCTGTAGAGAGACCTATTTAATACTTTATGCATTTGGTAAAGGCTGCCTTAAATGGGGTCATTCTGTATTTAGAACAAATGAGAAAAATGTTCCAGAAATCTCCTCAAGGAGTATTGCAGTCTTTTCACAAAATAACTTTAAATGGACTGTAATTATAACAAGACGAACTTGATTGCTAGAGTGTATAAGTCACTTTAACCTGTTAAAGGCAGAACAATTCAATGTGTGTGTGTATCTTATAAGTAAGTTTATGAAATTTGATTGTCCTCCACAGGCTTCTTAGAAACAGTACTTTGAGGAGCTTATTTGCAATGGGATTCATGCAACAATCATTATATAAATATTACACATTGTTGTTTATTTTACAGAGATGCATTCAGGCTAAAAATGTGCAGACTGGAAAAAGTATGAACTTTGGACTCAGACCTTGGGTGAACTTCTAGCCCTGCATTTAACTCTCTGTGACTTTGGGCAAGATATTTGACCACTCCAAACTCCCATTTGTAAAAACAGGGATGTGTTGATGAATTTCTAGTCAGAAGACAGAAACCACACAATAACTGGAACAGGGAGAGTTTCATTTAAACAATAATTAACTGTAACAGTGGATTGGAATACAGGAGATTGGCTAGCATGAAGTAAAGAGAGCGCTAAGAATAAAGGAGTAGCAAATACGGGGAGCAGGCACTACTCCAGGGAAGAAATCAGGGTCCAAGGAGAAGATCCTTCTAGAGTGGAGATCCAGGGCTCAGTGGATGGCAGGAAGTCGCTGTGGGACCACACCTATGGAACTCAGAGGAAATGTGTCCTCTAGTCTAGCAGGGGAAGCTATTCATGGGTGGTATCTCTCTGTGGGGGGTGCTCTGCTACAAAACTGCTCGGGGTGCTGGGGTACGCTACTCTCTGTGGGGTACTGCCCATCACTATGCACCAGTCAATCCAGGCACTGGGAAGCCTCCTGCATTGTGGGTCTGGAGAAACCCTGTGGGCTGAGGAGCCTTCCAGGGAGCCCTGCGAGACCACCCCTTCCTCACACAGTGCCTCTCTAGAACCCTCTACTGTTAAAGCCTACTGGCTTGCCCCCTGGGACAGGAAATAGCTAGAGGACTTGGATACAGTTTTGCAGAGCAAGCTAGGAAAAGTGAATTTAGAGCTGAGAGGTAATGCATTGATAGCTGGCATAAAGGATATCAATGCTTGCCTTTAAGGTTTTTAAGATTAAATAAAACATGTAAACTTATGCATGGCTTTGTTATGTAACAGTTTCCTTGAATTGAGAGGAAAGTCTCATACTGGTTGTGAAGAGTAAGTGAAATAATGCCTGTATGTCACCTTTAGCAGAATCTGGCTGGCACATGGCAGATGTCCACAAAATGGTGGCTGTTAATGTCAGAGAAATTTCTAGATCACAGGTTGTCCTCTGACTGCCTTAGTAGGGCTCTCACATGGTAGTGTTGATTAGTAACTTCAAGACATATAAACAATCCCAGGTAATGGTTCTCATTCCCAAACCTTAAGGACTATAGTTAGCAACCTTTGAAGGATCCTGAAGTCAGTTTAGTGGATCTGGACTGGGCTTTTCCAAAACCACATAGAACAGAGATGAATGAACAGTATCAGTGTATCTCAGGAGAGAGAAATTTGGTTTGTACAATGTACATGTATGTGTGCTGGGTCAACACATCATGACCTACGTGGGTCACAATGTATAGAATTGTTGAATCGTTATATTGTACACCTGGAACTAATATAATACTGTATGTCAATTACACTTCAATAATAAAAAGGTAAAAATAAGTAAAATAATATACTACTCTAAATGGTGGGCTCTAACCCTTGTCAATTCGTTTTCCTTTGTCTGTTTGCCAGGCCTGATGCTTCAGTATGATATAGAACAGTCGTGAAAGATCTTATAAGGTTTCCTTTTGGGGAAAAAGTGGACCATCCTCTTCTTTATAGCTTCTATCTTAATGATGTAGTACTATTCTTGGCTCTCCTGAATAATTCTCTGCTATGCCAAATAAAAAAGAAAGATAAATTCCCTTCAACATGCAAATGACGATATTTTATTTTCATAAATCAAGAATGACCTTTATAGACAACTAGCCTTGCTATCTAATTATTGCCTCCCCCCAAAAAAGTTGCTTTCAACTTTTCTAAAGCAAAAACCATAATTTGTGGAGACTTAATTAACATTTAACCAGCCCAGTTTTCAACCATAATAAAAAATGAACATGTTCACTGATTTCGTCACGTTTGTAGCTTACTCATCTTGGAATACCCAAGGACAAGGCTGGTGTTTTGTGGGACTATATTGAGATTGCTTTCATTGTTCAAGTGGCTATTATATTACACTTCTTTTTTTTTTTAATTAAAGATTTTTGTTTATTTAAGAGAGAGAGTGAATGAGAGCACAAGTAGGGGGAGTGGCAGGCAGAAGGAGAAGCAGACTCCCCACTGAGCAGGGAGCCTGACGTGGGACTCAATCCCAGGACCTTGGGATCATGACCTGAGCTGAAGGCAGACACTCAACCGATTGAGCCACCCAGGTGCCCCTGTATTACACTTCTTTTAAACATTTCCAGCCAAATTCTGCACAGAATCTTGGGAATTCATTACCCATTTTTCTAAAAAGCATTTGTTGGGTGCCTACGATATACCAGTTCTAGAGAGTACCAAGATGACTAAGATAGAGTTATAACCAAAAATTAGTTTTCAGCAGAATTCCTACCCTATCTATAGGCTTTCATGCACCTGTGTTTTTTTTTTTTTAAAAAAACTTTGCAATTTTTGAGAAAAAAAATGTCAGGCCTGATGCCATTTCATCTGATTTCTTTTTTAAAGATTTATTTATTTATTTTAGAGAGAGAGAGAGAGCACGAGCAGGAGGGGCAGGGGGAGGGGGAGAGAGACTCTCCAACAGCCATCTCATCTGATTTCTTTTTTTTTTTTTAAAGATTTTTTATTTATTTATTTGACAGAGATAGCCAGCGAGAGAGGGAACACAAGCAGGGGGATTGGGAGAGGAAGAAGCAGGCTCATAGCGGAGGAGCCTGACATGGGGCTCGATCCCATAACGCCGGGATCACGCCCTGAGCTGAAGGCAGATGCTTAACGACTGCGCCATCCAGGCGCCCACTCATCTGATTTCTAAAAAGCATCTGGCTCTACACATTAGTCATAGCACAGAGTAGTTGAGATTTTTAGTTGGGGAGTTAAGTACACAAACTCATGGTAGCCCATTAAGATTTTGTCAAGAGAAAGAATATTCATAAAGACCGTTTTACAGGTTATTATAGCTTTAATCCTAGAATGCACTGAGCTCCCACAAAATCAGGTTTACTGAATCGAAGTTTGGGGACATGCTCTCATAACATGTTACTAAATAGACCCTAAGACCCATTTTATTCTGGTGCATGCTTTTGAGAACTCTTCATTAACTTACGTTGTTTGCTTCTTACTAGGGAGGACAGTTCTCTGTGGATTTCAGTTTAGGAGTAGTCAGGTTTCTTTTGGGTTTTCACCTTGGGAGATACAATCACATAGTGTTAGGAATGCGGGCTCTCAAGACAAGATGCCTGGGTTCAAAGCTCTGCTTCACTCCCTTCCAGCTTTGAGACCTGTGAGAGCTGTATAACCGACCTTCTGTGCCTCAGTTTCTGTATCTGTGAAATGAGGATCACGGTATCTACCTTATAGGTTTGGTATTTGGTATTCAGGAGTCCTCAATAAGTGAGCCCTTATCACATTTAGCCCCATTATTAGTTTTGGTACTGACATCATCATCCCACAGATACTGCAAACTAGGTAATCAGGGGTATCTTTCCCTTTGCGCCGGCTACCCCAGAGCTCAAAGTGAACTTTGTGGCTAACTTCCAGTAAAGGAGGCTAGTGACATTTTTTTATTACTTGGCAGTGATGGTGGAGGCCTAGGCCTATTCCTGGTATAATCTTCTAGTCCCTTTTTCCTTTGATTTACTTCCCTTGCTTTAGAACTTTTACTTTCCTTTGATTTTGTTAATTTCGTGTTCATGTCATGGTGTTGCACTGCATGTCCCAGAACAAGCCATGCAGTCATCAGTCTTGTACAGAAATCATCACTGTTGTCAGTTACCCCTGAGCATTTGACATCCATGGACACACTTCCTTTTGCACAATACCTCTCTCTTCATCTGGCACATGTCGTGTGGTATATTCAGATTTGCTAAGCAAAAGTCTTTCCCAACATATGATGAGGGCACATGCACACATGTGTTAGTGTGTACGTGTACGTGTGTGTGGGAGGGAGGGGGAAGGGAGGGGGCATTGAGGGGGGAGGAGGAGGGGGAGCTAGAAGGGGAGCAGGAGGGAGAGAAAGAATGTGGATGATGAAGACCGACCATCCCACCTGGCTTGCATCACCTTCCCTCCATCTTGTGCGTGACTTTTGGTTTAGTACTGATTCCCCTCCACAGAAGAGAAATCATTTAATTTGATTTGATGGAGGAATATAGTCCAGCCATGAGCTGTTGGGCAGCAGTCCAAGTAAGACAACTTGGGAGAGACCTTGGCCAGTTTATTGCTGACCACATCCCCCCTGTATGTTGTTATACAAAAGCTGTATTATTCTGAAAATCGAGGAGGTTTATTTTTGGAAGTGCTTCATTTTACTGCATTTTAGGGGACTTGGCTTTCTTGTCACATTCTTCATTGGCCCCAAAGCATTTACTTAATAAACCTCACAGCCCTCTGTTCTTTGCTCCTACATGGCTCCATGGAGGAGCCCACAGGAGTATGCCTGCATCAGTGCTCACGGCTCTCCACCTTTCTTGTGATTCACTCTTTTAAATTTTCCAATTACATATTCCAACTATTTGCAATGAAATGAACCCATGAGGGTAATTGTTGTAAGAAAGATTTAAGAACAAATAATAACTGATACTGGTTGAACATGGCTGACACCATCATACACTAACTTTACATTTGCTGTCTAACTAAATCATCAGAAATACTGTGTGTGGTATGTTTTGTCTCCATTTTATAGCTGGAGAAACCAGGACTCAGAGAGCCAGAGTGATTTGTCTATAGTCACAAAGCTAGCAGTGGAAGAATGGGGATGTGCCAAACGTTGGACCCTGTTCACTTCACCACTGCACGAAGCTGCCTTGAAAACCAAAGTTTAGGGGTGCCTGGGTGGCGCAGTCGTTAAGCGTCTGCCTCTGGCTCAGGGCGTGATCCCGGCATTCTGGGATCGAGTCCCACATCGCGCTCCTCGGCTGGGAGCCTGCTTCTTCCTATCCCACTCCCCTGCTATGTTCCCTCTCTCGCTGGCTGTCTCTCTGTCACATAAATAAATAAAAATCTTAAAAAAAAAAAAAGAAAACCAAAGTTTAATCATTCTTGCTTTAATTGGTTATTTTAATTCAGATGTAAACATGTTAATTTCATCTCATTTTAGCACCATAAACCACCTTTGCTCTTTTTAGGGTCTCACATCTATTGGATGAAGGCCAGTGGTGGCTCTGAAAATTGGTGTGCAGGGGGATATATCTTTGGGCAATAGGAAATTCATAGTCTATCCCATTTCCAGTGGTTTGATAATCATACATGGGTCCAGAAAGAACCATATCATACGCTTTATGTTTCCTTTCAACTGATAAAAACAGCTTTATGTAATGGGAAGTTATATCCTTGCACTAGCATTGTATTAGCCTTTGGGGTTTGCTGTCAGCCATGCATGCTTTTGCCTTTATGTTTGGTTATATCTTGAGTGCCAGTGGTTGTTTTGTAAACCAGATCTTTAACCAGCATTGAGTTGTTCTGTGGTCGCCTATAGCTATTTTTCACTGTTTAAGATTGCACTTAAGGACTTTCATCCAAGTGCTATCTATGTTTCCATCGGGGGGCTCCTTTTCTGTCAAAATTCATGGTGGTTTCTTTCTGTCTGAATATTATTAGTGCTACTGCTGTTTGAGCCTATTCCTCCAGTACCAAAGCTATTTTCTACATCAGAATTAGGGTTTGCAACCAAGGGAAATAGTTCTCATAGATGTTTGCATAGTCTTCTAACATTTCTCACCCCAGATTGGAAAGTTGTTAGTATTATGTGCTTTTAAACAAATCCACTTTGTTTCTGAACTTGTTAAAGCTGAGTAGGAGGGAAGTATAAATTACACATTGTTGTCAAGGTGAAATATTGAGTTAGTGCTGTATCTTTGTAATGAGTTTCTGTTCTCAGTGGAATGCTTAATTGACCAGTTCTGTTCAAGTGTCGCAGAAGACAGTGTCCAGGGTCACTAATTTCACCATCATGCCTGGAGCTAACAACTAAGACAGAGCTAGAAAGCTGGGAGAGACCTTCTAAAATGATATGAGGTCCCTTGACTCTGCCTGTTTAACATTTTTTTATCAGCGATTTGGAGGCAGACATAAGGATGTATTGTATGGTGACTAACATAATATAATAAAAAATATTATTATTAAAAAAAAAGAATGTATGCTTATCAAATCGGCAGATTTGGTAGGTATGACTAACAGCCGAATGATAAAGTCAGGATTCCGAAAGCTCTCAGCAGGCTGGAGTAATGCATGGAAAACAGTGAGAGGGGGTTTAGTAAAGGATCCATGTGCAGCCCTGAGTTCAAATTCAGAAAGTCACTTACCTTATTACAAGAGAGGGGAAACGGTCCAATGGCAACAGTCTGTAAAAGACGTATGGGGCATGAGGCTCACGGAAGCTCAGAATGGACCACCAGTCTCCCAGGAAAGAATGTGAGGTCCGGAGAAGTAGTCTGTTGAATTCTGGCTCCAGCCATTGTTTTGGAAGAGTGCTGGTAACACAGACAACACCCACCAGGGCAGTGAAAATCTGAAAACCTTCTAGTAGGAGGAATTGGGGGAAGCAAGACATGTTTTTCCCAGAGAAGTGAAGACTTAGAACATGACAGCTCTTTTAAATGATCAGCTTTCCTGTGTGAGAGCTGAAATGTTCTGTGCTATTTCTTTGGGTAGAGCTAAGATAAATGAGTATACTTTTGAAAAAGCAGAGTTTGGGCCTTTTTAAAGGGGGAATTGTCTACCAGGTAGGGATGCATTTCTAAGTTTTCTGAATGCCTCACCTGTTCAGAGCTGTCTAGCCATCTAGAAGGTTGTAGAGTTTATGTAAGCATTTGGGTGGAAGTTGGCCTAGGTGACCTCTAACATCTGTCTTTACCTCTGAGTTTGTACAATTGCTATTTTATTTTTCTTCTTGCTGCCTGGGCATACACTGTAGACATGGTGCAATAATATTCTTATTTTTATATTTTCTTGACCAGAACCCTTCATTCTCATCATTGGAAAGTAATTATAATTAACAGTTTTAATTAATATAAGTAATAGCATTATATAATGGATGTCAGAATTTTCGTAATAATTAATGTGATCTACAGTATAATCAGCCCCTTTCCCAATGTGAAACACTGGTGAAAAGATTTGGTACTGTAATAATTCAAAGTAACAGGAGACATTTAAGAGGATGTGGATGGGACTTAAAATCGTCAGTGTGCTCCAGGATGCCGAAACAGCTGAAATGCTTTGTAAAACTGCATCTTCTTTTATTCTTTGTTTCTTTAAGTTGCTTCATTTCTAGCATCAGAATTAAGCAGATGTTTACCACATGTTTAGTTTTGAATTTATTCTTGCCCTTAAAAATTGTGTGGACTATAAGCAAATTTATAATCTCTTGTACTATTAAGACCTCAAGTCTCCAAAGTATTAAAGTGAAACCTGTTTTTATCTTAGATTTAGAATAATTCTTAGAAAAATATTTTGCAGGCTATGCTCATGGTCTCTACTGCATTCTTCCCCCTGACATTGTGTCAATGTTATGGTGAAAGCATTTCTCTTTTAATTTTTTGGACACATTATTATTTTTTTCTATTAAAAACATGTTGAATACCTAGGGCAATCCTAGTAAAGTTTTGAACACAAGGTCAATTATTCCAAATTCCTGCAAATCTGGAAAATAAGAATTATAAATTTGCTCAGGTCTACTTTCGTTTGGATTATACACACATGGGATTCTTTGGAGGAACGGTATAGTATAGCACTATGGCAAGGCATGGGTAAGACTCAGCTTGGTTAGCACTTAGCATTTAGGCTACAGTAGGGTCAAGATCCATAGTACTTGGACACAAAGGTCAAATCAAATTTAGTGTGGTATCACGTAGGTTTACAGTTACCTGCAATTATCATAGCTTATTCCAGAGGTCTATTCATTGCTTACATTACTTTTCATTCTTTACATTTTAGGTGGTTGCCTTTTTGATGAGCCATACAGCACCTGTGGATATAGTCAAGCTGAAGATGATGACTTCAACTGGGAGCAGGTGAACACCTTGACCAAACCAACTTCTGATCCATGGATGCCATCAGGTTTGCATGTAGTTTTAAATTTTCTTTTTAAAATCAAAGCTTCACAAGAGTCTGAATCACAGTAAATATTCATTGGGCATTGGCTGAATGAGTGAGGGTGTTGGCCTTTGAGCGTGGCAGCCCAAGGTGATTAACTAGTGAGAATAGTACAATTAAGAGGACCAGTTGCAAAGTACAAAGAGTTCACCTTTGTATCTCTTCCTTTAAAGTCTAATTAAAGTTTACTTCCTTTATCTTTGGGTACACCTGAGCTAGATTAATGGGCATTCTCCAGTTGATCCTTTCCAAAGCAGCAAATATGGGAAATAGATGGATGTCTCTTCTGGCAAATGTGTCTAGTGGATGGAACTCTAGCTGGGAAATCCAAATAACAAAGTCTCTGTCACAAATGGGAGACCTTGGAGAATACCTTGAACCTTGTCAGCCTCAGGGGCTCACTTGGCACCAAAGATGAAATGGTGAGGCACACATGTGGAGCCTTCTTTTTCTGTAGAAGTGTTTTGTAAATTTCCTGATGAGTGAAAGACATTTGCTCCAGTGAACCACCAGCAAGAATTCTACTTATTTTGAAGGAAGAGGGGGAAGGTGGTGACAAGGGACCATTAATCACATTGGAACTTGGTCATTTTAATCGACACCCTTTGCAGGTGGTGGTGTTGGACAGCACTCTAGGCGTTTAGATATGTTGATTAATGTTACGAAGGGGTGACAGTGTGCCCTAGTCAGGGTTCAAACTGCAAAACATTATTCTGATTTGGATTTTAGATAAAACACATTTTTTGTACTTTCTTGTAACTGTAAAGTTCTTCGTTAATGCATGCAAATGTAGCAATAATTGCATTTAGTAAGTCATCTTGTAAAGGTAGCTTTTAAGTAGGAAGTAGAGTTTACCATCGTTCTTCACTAAGCTTTGACAGTTATGATGCCCGCCATGTTCTTTCCCTCTCCTTCCCACGTTTATCTCCTTATAACTTCGAAGAAGGGAAAACTGAGCTCCTTAGCACTGCAGCTTTGCTGGACTTCACATGTTTCCAGCTTTTAGTTATTTCCCCCCAGCTAACATTCTGTCTCTTTTTTTCCTGTATGTGTGTGTGCTTTTGAATATGACTTATGCTTGAGTAAGTGGTACTTTAGTTGTTTTTTACAAATTCCAGCTCTTGCTTTCATGCTTGCCAGGGAGTGGGGAAAGAGAAGAAGGGTATGGCAGAGTTCCTGACCCAGGGCTGTCCTTCTCCAGATAGGCTTCTCACCCCAAAATGCCTTATGGGTGTCGACTGTTCTCTCTTGAGGATCCAGCCTGTGTCCAGAAAGGCTGGGGGTGGCTGCGGTCGAGGTAGTGGGGACCAGGGTGCTCAGATTTAGTCCTGGGAGAGTCTGCCACAAGAGTGCACTCAGACTTTTCTTATTATTTTCTAATTTAGTTTAAAAAAAGATAAAAAGAAAAAAGAATGGAAGAAAGTTATAATTTTTCATATTGGCTAGTAGATTTAATTATTGTGGTCCTTTAGTTTGAAGACTGTCTTAGAAAAATTGACTTTTACAAAGGAGCCCCAATATTGCAATATCTTTTTCAGCCTTCATGGGTTCTGTTTTTGTCACATGATGACCAACCTTCCTCTGTTGAGGGGGAGGTATAATTTCTTTTCATCATCTTGTCCTTTCCTTCTCTCTTATTTCCCATAATAGCATCTCAGAGCATATTGTCCAAGTTCTAAATAATAGAAAGGATGGGTTCCTAGCAGAGGCCATTACAAAAATGGTAATAAAGATCAAAGACGAGTTGCATCCTGAAACAGTCGTTTGGGTAAATGAAAGAACAAAGGGGAAGCAACTTTGCAAGCATCTGGCTTTTAAAGGCTTTTCTGCCTTTGGAAGAATAAAGTGGAGGCATTTAAACACTTTGTTTGAATTTATTCTACTTCTGTTGACTAATGGAATACTTGGCAATTAATATCAGGCCTTTGTAACTTCAGGTCTCTGGATGTTGTATCTTCCAACACGTTTCTCAGTTCCATCTGATTTTTGATAGTTACAAAAGGTGTGCCCTCAACCCTGGCCCTCAAATAGGGTGCAGGTCACTGTGGGGATATGTGGGTGGTTGGGTGACAGCAGGTCTGGAGGGAGTTGGGGCAAGACTAGCAGTCTGGTTCCTCTTTCCTCTGATGATGTCGGCGGGCATGGGTCCAGATGAGATTTCTGAAAATTGGTAGTTGTTCCATTAGACTAAATTTCTGCCATAACATAGAATTGCCAATAATAGTATTTTTTCCCTCCTATTCATTAAACAGACTTTAGCCATTACAAAAATTCCTTTGAGCACTACTATATGCTAATCATGATGCTAATTACTGTGGGGGTGAAAGTTTATAAGAAATGAACCTTTCTCTCTAGGAACTTATGTACTTGGGAAAGAGAGTTACAAAAACACAATTAGTGAACAATCTAAGTCCTGTATTATTAAGTGTCGCATAGACCGGCAGTGTTTAAGAGCAATAGCTCCTATGTTATTAAGGATATGGACTAGTGCTCAGCTGACCTGTCCACCTGCAGTGAGAAGTTAAATTCTCAATGAAATTTCATTGTTAGAAATAAGGAAATATCATCCTAAAAACTTTGCATATAGTATCCTACGGTATGGATTTTAAAACAGAGTTTCCAATGTGTATAGATAATTTAACCATGAGTTGCTTTAAGTACTATTTAGTTACAAGGGTTTTCTCTTCCTCCTCCTCCTCCTTTTGCATTAATATGTATAACATGATTTATTTCAAAAAACGAATTCCAAAGCTGACCCTCTTGGACTAAAACAGAAATCAGTTTTATGAAATGGTCGGGGTAAATGGGTGGCAAAATCAGATACCAGCAATGCTTCCTGAGGGCTCATTTCTTTAAACCTGTATTTACAGTATGGTTGGATTTGTTCCCACACGTATATTTGCATGTCTTCTCTCGTGTGTAGGATGGTTCTGTGGCGCCTCAGACCAAGGGCTGGCGCACTGTGTCCTCAGGCCACATCCAGCCTGCTGCGAGTTTTTGGATGGCTCGAAAGCTAAGAATGGTTTTTATGTTTTTACATGGTTGAAAAAAATCTAAATAATAATAATATTTTGTGACACATGAAATTCAAATTTCAGCGTCCATAAACAAAGTTTTCCTGGCATGGAGCCTTGTGTATTTATTAAATATCGTCTGTGATTGGTTTCAAGCGACAGTGGCAGAGCGGAGGACAGACACCACAACAGACACTGTAGGGTTCACTAAGCCTAGATATTTACTGTCTGTCTGGTCCTTTATGGAAAAGTGTTGCTGACCCGTCTTAGACCATTTTGGCGTCAGCCTATGATTGTTGCTTTGGACTCAGTTTACATTGTTATTGCTTCTGTATTCATATTATAACTGTTAATACCCAAGTACTATGTCATATTTTCTTTTACTTTCAGGTGATACATTTTCCAAACATTAGGCCATTAAAATCAGCAAGAAAAAACATGATGATTAGGGATTTTCTCTATCTTTCTCATAAATTTGCTTTCTATTCAAAAGCGTTGTGATTTTCTTTATTGCTTAATACCATCATCCCTGTGGGACTCTTGTGATTCTAATAAGCAAATAATCCAGTAATATGATTTTGAAAATTATGACGGTGAAAGACTGAAATTTTTACTCTAAATTTGCTCTAATTTAAATTTTACTTTTCCTGGGTCTTTTTTTGAGATCGATGCTTTCGTGTGTGTATGGTTTGTTTCTCTGTATCTTCATGTGCGAGGTCATTTTTAGCCACATCTAAAAAATTTAAATACAGTCTGGAGCTTTATATAAGCTGACTTGATAACTACTCGAAGGCTGTGACACTGGCTCTGGAAATACATATTTAAGGCAAATAAAGACCAAATGCCATTTAAATTTTTGTATTGGAAGCTGACGTTTATGTTGGAGATTTACTTTTGCAGCTGTCTCTGAACCAGTTTGTTTGATGGTAAAACTATGCCACACGTGGTTTCTCTTTATTGGTAAGTGGTTTATTTCCTATCAGTTGATCTCCATTAACAATAGGGAATTTTCGTAAACTTTATCATGAGGATTACGACCTTGAGCACAAGAATCCTTGATTAAGTAACCAAATAATAACCTAGTACGTTTTCTTAGCACTGTTGTATTCTATCACTTTCTGTAGCAGTACATTGTGTAATTTTCAGAGTAGATCAAGAAGTATTGAGAAGTGTTTTGTCATGTAAAAACACCTGCACAGTCCGACAACTGTTTTTATACTTTTATATGTTTTTATGTTTTTATATTTCATTAAAGGATATTGTTTGTACCTTCATGCTCGAGTTCTATAAAATGGATATTTAACAAGTTCCCTGTCTGATGTATAAGAAAATGCAACTTTATCTTATACAAAAATTAAAACAATAAATAATAAATAAACATATACATAAATACATAAATAAATAAAACAATAAACCTGTCCATAATATTAAAAATGTAAAGATAGCTTACAACCATAGCCATTTGATAACTCATAATATTGACATTTGTTTATACCTGACATGGTCTAAGAAATCATCTCCAGCAGAGCTATAATTAAGTGAATTTGGTTCCCGGTGCTAGGAAAACTTAACAGGAGTTGTAGCATGTAACTAGGGAAAGCTCATGCAGCCTTCCACCCTTAGTTTATATGTTGCAAACTGGGAGAGCTGGTGTTTCTGATCTTCGCGGAGATGCTATGACTAAGGATTGAGTCATTTCTGCGGGTGCCCCTATGAAAGGCAGAGAGAGAAGTGCTGGATGGAGAGGCAATATGCACTCTGAGTGTGATGACCCAGAAAATAGAAAAAGTGATTATGTAGGGTCAGTTTCACATTTGGGAAAGATGACGGATTGACAGACAAAGGGATTGGAGTTCCTCTTTGGGTCGGTTCATCAGGCATATTTTCCTCTTGCTAGGGAAGACTTCCCTGTTTATTCACACTTCAGGGCTTATGCAAGGTTTGGTGAGTGTTGAGAAGAAGACTATGGGGTTGAAAAGGCATTTTTCCTCCTTAAATTTCAGTGTGTATCTAGTGAGTAGTATTTTTGGCACGGAATATTCAGACAGTTGTCTAATTATCTCATTCATTCTTTGAATCTGTCAACATTCAACAAATATTTACCTAACACCTGCGATGTGCTAGGCATTGTTATTCATCACATCGGGATTCATCACTGAGTGAGCCAAGTAAGGACCCCTCCCCAGGGCACCTTTCATCCTTAGTCTGGTAAGATGGTTCTTGGATTGCCAAAGATTCTATCCTTTAAGACCACATATTCCCTGATTTATTAATGACTTTGTGGAATTGAATACTTAAAAGGTAATACAAAATTTGGTTCATCAGACTCACCACACTATAGCATGAAATTTAGCTTTCTTGGATGCTTTGTCCCTTCAAAAAAAATAAATAAATAAAAACAAGAGCAAAAAAAAAAAATCTATATTGCAGGCAAGTGGCAGCCCAGTACCCTCGAATCATTCTCCTTTCTCAACAAAGGAATCTCGTACATGTAAATGACTCTTAGCAGTTAACAAAGTTTGCTTCTTTGCTGTGTGTCTTTGATCCTCACGAGGACCCTGGAAGATTGGGAGGCATTATCTCTATTTTATATCTTAGGAGACCAAAGTTCAGAGAAGTTAAACCTGCTCCAGGCTTACAGGTCGGAGAGCCAGCTCCCAGTTTCGCTCCTCTGAGTACTGAGGAGTGGTCTTCCCACATGAGCACATGCACCTAGTGAGGGGTAGTCTTCATTCCATGGGGCAACTTTCTGGATCTTCTGAAAAGGAACATGAAGGCTTATTCATTGTGGGGGCTGCAGGTCCCCTCTAGGTCAGATACTGGCTCTGTCACTTTGTCGTTATTAACCTTGAAGCTTCTTAAGCTCTAAGTTTCCTAGCCTCCTCATCTGTGAAGTCTGAGTTAGTCATATATGTTTGTGGGGTGACGGCCATGGGCCTGGCTGTCCATGCTGGAGCTGCACCAGTAAGCTCTGTCCCCTTGCTGATTGCATCCTGCGGGGGAGGCAGGCAGGAGCTAATAGGTAGAGACATACACTGGGATG
Source organism: Ursus arctos (assembly GCF_023065955.2). Lineage (NCBI taxonomy): Eukaryota > Metazoa > Chordata > Mammalia > Carnivora > Ursidae > Ursus > Ursus arctos. Next base: position 54,738,025 of record NW_026622841.1, read on the forward strand.
GTGGGATGGTGCTAAGGGCTGTGGCGAAAAGCTACATCAGGATAAGGGCCTAGCAAGTGATGGGAGCAGGAGACAGGATCAGCCTCTCTGCAGAAGTGCTCTGGGAGCAGAGACGGAGATCCTGTTGAGGTCAAGGAGAACATGGAGCTTGAGTCATCTGGGCAGAGGCAAGAGCAGGAGCCAAGCTTGGGGTCAGAGGTGAGTTCTGCTGGATGGAGTGGGGCGGTCAGTCTTACAGGATCCTGAAGGCTGTGGAGATGTGTTTAGAACCTGCTGCATAGGGTTGTTGACCAGGTGAAACAAGATAATCAGCTTTGGGAGTTTGACCTCATACCTGGCCCAGCACAATATGCAAGAAATGTCCTTCTTTTATTATTATTAAGTAATTTTTCAGGAGTAATTTGGTATGAATTCATCTCTTAGCTTAATTTGGACTCTGAGTAAAGTTCATGCCAAGTTCTTATTTTCTCTTCTAAATGATACTGAATAAGAAGCAGAAGATATAGACCTTCATATAATTTTTGAATTGATTAAAAAAGCAAGCTGAAAGAAGTCCATTAAAATACTAACAATGTTTATTTCAGGATTGGAGGATTGGGGGTAATTGCCTTATCATTTCTATGTCACACATTTCCTTTACGATCAAGTATAACTTCATAATCAAAATAACACTTAATTTTTTTAGGGATGGTCATTAAATTGCCATCTTTTGGCTTGATTCTGAATGTTTCCAGTCATCAGACTCAGGAAATAAAAACAGTTTTGTTGTCCTTGGAAATCTCATTCAAGTGTCCCATTGAGAAATGCCTGCCTGCCATCCAGATGTAAGATAGACACTGATGGGAACTCCTCCACATCTCACTCAAATCGCCTTCGTGAGGATTCAGGTGGGTTTCCAGTTCAACAGTGAATGATGAGACACAGTGAAAGAAATTGGACTGGAGACGTATTCTCTATTATAAATTATGAATTCTCTATTACAAATTATAAAATTTAGAAAAATAACTTTAGAATATAATTTAAAAAACCCATTTCAGATCAGTGATCTGTGGGGAGTTCTTAATCAAACAGGATGGGGCTCTGGATAGCTTTAATGTGGGTATAAACAACATAAAATTGACCATATAAACCATTTTTAAGGGTTCAGTGGTACTAAGTACATTCACATTGCTGTGCAACTATCTCCACCATCTGTCTCCAGAACTTTTTTTTATCTTCCCCAAACTCTGCACCCATGAGACACTATGTCCCCATTCCTTCCTCCACCCAGGCTCTGGTAACCCCCATTCTACTTCCTGTCTCCGTGAAGTTGACTACTCTGGGTCCCTCATAGAAGTGGAGTCAGACAGTATTTGTCCTTTTGTGTCTGGCTTATGTCACTTGACATAATGTTTTCAATGATTCAGTTTTCATACGCAAGGACTTTCAAGATCAGGGCAGTCTTGGTTTTGTGTTGTTGTTTTTGTTTTTTGAAAAATGTTTTGATTTTTAATAGTTAATTTTTTCCGGAGGGCCCGGGGCCATTGTAATATGTGTGATCGCTTATTTCAGTCGTTTATAGTCAGTGCTCAACAAATGTTCTCCTTTAAATTTTTTCTAAAATCTTGTCTTGGCTGATTGAAAACTGTCACAGAAAGTAAGAACAGGGGCTAGCTATTTTTTTAAATATTTCTAAAAAGGATACAGGTGAGCCTGTATATATAAATATGTGTTTTTAAAATATGTTCATTCTTTGCTTGATTTCCTGTAAAATTGTATGACATCATAAGAGTTATGTGAAGCCGAGTAATGAAATAAATAGGCCAATCATGAGAGAGGTGGTAAATCTCTCCGAATCTGAGCAGAGAAAGGGATGCAAGAAGGGTTCAGAGCGGGCGATGGGTCCATTATGTTAGCCAGCCTGAGAAAATCACACTGAGGAGCTGGTCAGCTCTCACATACCCTTTGTTCTGTGTGCTAGGCTCCCTGGAGTTGGGCATGGCCAAAGTGTTGGGAAAGAGGAGCTCGCTTTGGTACAAGAGTCAAAAGACAGGGCCAGTGGACTTTGATGTGAAACTCAGTGCGGGTCTTTGGAATGCAGATTTCCCATCTGCCAGCAGCCTGGTAGGGATGGGCGGATGGGAAAACAATTTCTGTAGAGACCTGAGAGCCTGAGGCCTGAGGGAGACAAGCCAGTTGGGTCTGGAGCTGCCAAGCAGCAATTGTACTTGATAAACACAACATGCCCTACCTTATGGAGGGCAGGATCTTTGGGTCAAATGGGTTTTGGGTGGACTACTGATACACCAGCTTACAGGGCTGCTGGTAAGTTAAAGTCACAGACGCAGACTCCCCCTTACGTGCCTCTGAGACTTTCCATGGCCCCAGGAATCCAAGAGATGAATAAATTTAAATAAGAAATGGTTACGCCTGGATTATTCTTTTTACCTGAAGACCAGGAAGAAATGGAAGGCCTCTTTGAGAGTTCAGCTATGTGTGAGACGCTGGGGATGTCTGTTCTGGGCATGAGGAGATCGGCCACGAACTGCGCCCCATCTTCTAGGACATGTAGAAGTAGGGTGGCCAGTGCTCTGGTGGGGCCAGGCTGCTGCCCAGAGAGAGACTGGCGGGTGAGGGGGAGCAGACGGAATCCGGAAGGAGGTGCTCCCCAGAGGGGCCATGCGAGCATGAGGTGTGAGGCCAGAGCAGGTGGGCATGTCTGGCTGAAGGAACATCTGTCCTGAGGTGGCGAGTGGAGGTTGGGGAGCAGATGCTCTCACAGTGCAACTGGGGAAGTTGCAGAGCCTCAGGGAACTGTGGACATCATACCTGGAGGAAGAAAGACTCTTAAGCTATACTGAGCTGGCGAACATGCAAAGCAAGGAGGTCATTTGTTGATTTCTGGCAAAGGAGGAAAAAATACATTATTTGACTGCGTGTGCATAGAGGAAAATTCAAAATTTCTCTTTAGAGGGTGTCAGGAAAAGATGTCATGAGGAAATTTGGTTAGTAAATAGATATCACAAAGCATATGAATATGCAGGAGAATGACCTTGTTTTTGTGAGATCAGTGGTAACGTGTTTAGGGGTGTCTGGGTGTCTGTGTAGAAAAAAATGTATGCATGCACACATGTGTGTGTTGAGAGAGAATGCAAATGTGGTAAGATGTTAACAATTGTTAAGTCTGGGTCAAGCGTATATAAGTATTTACTGTACTGCTTTTTTAACTGGCGTGTAGTTTTGAAACTAAGCATAACGTGCAGTATGTGTGGGGAAACAAAGGCCACCAGAGTGAGGTGCACCAACTTGGGGCCATACCAAAGCAATGATTGTACATGGATGCGTTTTAGGCCAAATGCTATCCTGTCACATCGCATCGAAAATATTTATAGTTCTATTTTGAAAACCGAAGTTGACCCATGTCTTCCCTTTCCGAGCATATCAGGACGATTCCTTGGTCTTTACTGGAGAGGTTTAGTGGAGCCGATGCACTGATGGAGAGTGACTAACTTCAGGGATGTAATTTTAGGACTCTAAAATAGGACACATGCTTTACACTGTGGTCATATGCCTCAGTGAGTGTACAAGGATAAAGATCGTTATCCTATTGGTAGATATTTTGGTGGCTAACTGAAACTTTGTAAGAGGATGCATGAGGAATTATTAAATTTTATTTTTGGATACATGCCTGTATTCATTTGTATCCTGTCCCTAAAATGGGGCTGAATACAGAGGAAAAAATCATACGGCATTTCTTGGCAAACCCCATGAAATTATTGTGCAGATCATTATTTTAAATAAGTAGCCTTTAATGCATAGTTGGCTGATACTTTATTCTAGGAGATTGTGATAAATTATATCTTAAAGTGATATTTAAAAGCTTAATGGTTGGAAGAGAAATAAATATGGCTTTTTAATTCATTGTCGGCTGGGCAGTCATAATGCCTCTCTGGTGGGTGGACAAATTGAGACAGCAGTAAGTGTGGGAATCGGGTATGTCAGGTAGCACGTGACCGTAGCAGCATTCTTAGAGAGGACGTCCCTGGAAATGTGGTTTTCAAATGGCCTGTTCTTATTTGTATGCTTTAGGTTGTCTGATATGAGGTTGTGTCTTAATTTTATCTTCCCCGCTTCCTTTTAAGGAACTTGAAAGAGACATTTTGCATTTACTCTGTTTCCCATAGAACATGTACAAAATATTGAAATCCCTGGCATCAGACTTGGAGACCTAGACTGGGTTTGATTCAGTGCATTTTAAACCTCTCCTACATCAGGGAGGTTTCTGGTCGTCACCCTGGGAAATTATGAAATATCTTACAGTCATTCCTTTTCATGCTGTTTTCTCTTTCCATGTCTGTTGACTGTGATACTCATCCTATTAAACACACATCTCGTGAAAATGGCGTCACCTCCCCAATTGTACTCGATAAACACAACATGCCTTTGCTCCTCCTGATGGTCCTGGCTCACTGTGGAGTGACAGGCTGCAATTTGCCAGCAGGTCAATGACCCAGCTGATGACAAGTGACCTTTCTAACACTGCAATCAATGCTTGTTATTTGGGAAACAAAATGATACAGTTTGTATTTTTCAGCAGATGGGTCATTGGGTCAGCCCACCATTGACATGTGAATTTGTTACTTGGGCTGGATGAGTCAGTTCAGACAGGAATGGTAATTTATTTGAATTGATCTGGGTCTTGCTCTTATGTAAAGGTGTTGGACATCTGTTAGTGGCACAAATTATTATAAATAATTGGTTTTACACGTCAGTCAAACACAGGCTTTTAGAAAGCCTCTTTTACACAATAGCACCAGCTCAGGCAAGTATACCCTAGTATGTTTTGTTTAGAGTTGATGTTTCTCAATTATTGTGGAAGAGAATCTTAAATATGTGAACTCATGTCTGTCATATTTAAATACTTTTTCTCAGGCAAGTATACCCTAATATGTTTTGTTTAGAGTTGATGTTTCTCAATTATTGTGGAAGAGAATCTTAAATATGTGAACTCATGTCTGTCATATTTAAATACTTTTTCTCCATGTGTTTCCTGAAATGTGTTTCTTGAGGCCCCATGAGTACGTACATCATTGTGAGGGTGAATAATTTTAAGAAAAGATGCTGGGAAGACATGAGCTGCATGAAGAGATAGCCCTTGTAGTCAGTAGTGTTGTTGAATAACTGCTTTCAGCTTTCACCTTCTAGAAACATGGGAGGATTGTGTGTTTCTGTCCCCTTTGATTTAGATGTGGCTACACCTGATTTGGCTGGTGAAATGTGAGTAGAAGTGACATGTGTCCCTTTCAGGCAGAGCTCCTACAGCCAGTTTGAGATTCCCCATGTTCTCTTCCCTTTTTCCTGCCTTGCTAATTGTGGAAGCATTGGGATGCTTTTAGCCTGGCTGCCTGAGGGAGGAAATGGAGCAATGACTTCTGTCACCGCCCCCCACATGCGCACACACACACACACACACACACACACACACACACACACACACTCAGTGCACTTCAGGGGGCATGCGCCTGAGGGAGACAGAAACTTCCTTGTGTTATGCCATGAGATTTTGCAGTTGTGTGTTGAGTGGTTCTCAAACTTTGGTCTTAGGGCCCCTTTACACTCTTAAAAATATTTTTTGAAACATTTAAAGAGCTGTTCATTTGGGTAGTGTGTTTATAGTTTCTGAATTAGAAATTCAAACTGAGAAATTTTGAAAACAGTGTGTAAGCACATGTTCCATTAGCCAGCAGAGCAGTGATGTGCATCTGTGAGTAAATGAGGATGAAATGGGAATAATATAGTCAAATAATGTCATATTATTATCATGAAAACTGTTTTGACCTTGTGGATTCCCTGAAAGGGTCTTGGGGATTCCAGGGTCCCTGGAAGACACTCTGAGAACTGCTGACCTAGACTATCTTAAGTGAAATGCCTTCCTTGTCAATATACGATTAAAGGCTCAGACAATTCTGGGGGGCAAAGCAAGGAGGGAAGAAGATTCTGGAAATATTCCCAAAAGGGTATCTCTGAGTGTCATAACTCACTTTTTCTTTTTGACTAAAGACAATATAAATACTTCATTCCTATTATTAAAAGGTATTTATTAGTATAAATATAAATATTATGTATTTAAATCAATATATGAGTATATAAAATATTTATTTTTAATTTATTAAATAAAAATACAAAATATATAAATATAAAAATAAGTATTTTATTTAAAATAAAACAAAACCCCAAATTACATTGTACAAAATCATATAGCTGAATTTTACAAATTCTATGAAGGTTGGGTTTATGAAATATCATGCTCTAGAAAAATTTGAAAGTAGGATTAACATCCATGTATTTGAAATTGTTTGGGCAGAGGCTTTCTGGACAGCAGAGGGTTGGGTAAAGTGAATTATTTAAACTCACATGTAGGGAAGTTGTATAAATTCATTGGTAACGCAACTTCTGAGGTTTTTAACTGTGGAACTGTCATATATATTGTCATGATAAAATAATTTCAACTCCTTTTATTATGAAATGTGCAGTGACAAAGTGATATAAAGGTGACCGGCCGTTACTCAGGGAGACTTGGGAATCCTGCTCGATAAAAGATACATATGAACTGATAACAAATCCTGTGGGTGAACCTGCCAGTCATATCTCCGCGATTCCAGTAGCCACATTATGTAAGATGACACATTCATTTCCAAAGATAGGAGTTCTAACTGCATTTGCTCATATTTAGAAGGCGTGTTAAATAAGCATTTTCTGAGTTGAATGTTAACACAGCCATGGAAAAAGTTGTCAGGGGAATCTGGTGATCTTTATAGATTCGTCCAGCTATTATAGACAGTTAATACTTAAGCTTGAGGAAGAAGACAGAAGCAGATGACCTTTCTAGCTCTTTCTAGCGCTAGGACCTTTTCTGTTTCAGTAAGTAAATACTTGCAAAGCACCCGCTGTGGGCAGGCAGTGTTCTTGTGTCCTGGAAGATAAAGACGGTCACAGATGACCAAAGTGCCAGCAGGCGATGCTTTACTTGACAGACCGAGTATTAAAATAGAATAAAGCACTGACTGGAAGAAAAGAAAATTAAATTTATGAAGTGGCAAAGACTCATTAAGGATTAATTTCATCTACTAATTGCCTAGACTTTATGGTGGCTTTTGAAGCCTGGGACTCACTGGAGAAAGTCCCTGTTATTCGGAGGCCTCTGCAGGCTGGGAAGACTTCCACAAGGCTTCCGAAGATTTGGTAGATGTAATCAAGAGCCGAAAGAGGCCATCTGCCCACTTGGAGCTGGCACGCACAGCTGCCCCCCGCAGGCTGGAGATACAGCCTTCTTCCTCGAGTAGAATTATATGAAGGGAGGGGCTGCCCGCACTGAGAGGATGTCTTTATAAAATGCCTACATTTGGGTCATACATTGTTTTCCCTGAAAAAGAGAAATGGCATGTTGTTTCATTTCAGCTTTTAAGTAAAGGAAGTTTTAGTTGTGACGAGTCTGCCCAGTGACGCTTTCTTATCCCTGCAACCGGGTAGTATTTTTGTTTCTTACTTAACTTGCGTTTGATAAGATTTTCAATAAGCGCTCAAGCCAAGTCACACTTTCTAATTTGGGTAATTCCTGAAGTCCCCCAGCAGATGGAGACGTGTAATTCTTTGCTCTTCTATTGGGTGGGCTGCATCTTGCCCCAGGTAGACATTGCTACACTTCTCTAGTTAAGATGTGGGGTCAGGTTTTGCACATGAGCTAATGAATACGCCCTCTGCACTTCTCTTCCTCCTCTCGTTTGGTCGGGTTAAGAGTTCTTATTTATTCTTGCGTTTCATAAGGTCTTTATCATTAGCGACCTTCCCCAGTGGATAAGAACAGTATTTTCTTTAATGACATGTTCACAGCAAAGCAAAGAACAGAGAGCCCCCGGAACTCCAGGGGAGCAGATGTAAACCCTCTGCGCCTTTTTCATGCCACAGTCTGCCCTTGTTTTGATCCACAGTAAAATCCCAGAGGTCAGATCTTTTTCCAGTCAGCAGGGTAAACTTTGGTCCCAGATTTTCTGAGGTCAGTGTAGGGAGTAGAGAGAGAGGCTCTCCTCATTTGCCTCTTTCCATACCCACTCACCCAAGGGGAGGGATTTTGAAACCGTCTTGGCTTCAAGGGATCTTCTGCTTCAAGTTAATAGTTCCTTTCTTTCTTGATTAACTTATACCCTTCAGTTTAGGTAGGTCAAAGAAGAGATCTCTAACACTCCATTTTTGACAAATACAGCAAAACCTTTCAAAAATATTAATTATTGTGAAGCCCTTTAGAGTTACCATTTGTTGCATTTCCCTACCTTTCTTGCTATTTCTACTGATCAATGGGTAAATTACTGGCTTTCAAATTCTAAGTCCAGGGGCGCCTGGGTGGCACAGCGGTTAAGCGTCTGCCTTCGGCTCAGGGCGTGATCCCGGCGTTATGGGATCGAGCCCCACATCAGGCTCCTCCGCTATGAGCCTGCTTCTTCCTCTCCCACTCCCCCTGCTTGTGTTCCCTCTCTCGCTGGCTGTCTCTATCTCTGTCGAATAAATATATAAAATCTTTAAAAAAAAAATTAGGCCTTTAAAAAAAATTCTAAGTCCAGTGCTTTCTAAGTTGAAGAACTTGCCTCCAGTACATTAATAGAAAAGAAACTTAACGTCCTGAGGTAATTAATAGGAGTAGCTGCTCACCCTTAAGAATTAGACATGAAAATTGGTTCACAAAAAATAAACACAGAAAACAACTCACCAACCAACCAAGTAATAATAATAATAATAAAAAAACCCAATTGTGAATAAAAGCATTGTTCTTTAAGGAGCTAGTAATTTATCATATTTTTGTATTATTAGGCTTTCTCTGTAATTTGAAGATGCAGTTTATAAATAGGTTGTTTTCCAAGCTAAGTAATTAATTACATTCATGGGGGACATTTTCACTTACTTTGTAAGTCTTGGTAAGAGCAAATGAAATGATTATTCCACAAATGTCTATTGACTTATTGAATGAGTTCTGAGAAAAGGATACGTCCAAATTCAATAGGTCTTGTGATCTAGATCCTTATTGTAAGAATAAAGAGCTTTCTCAAGAAAATGAGGCTCTTTGTTTATTTGTTTGTTTTTGCTAAGAATTAATAGAATACAAAAAAATGTACTAGATATTGGGACAAATAAACCCCCAAATTTCAGTACCTTAACACTGTTGACATTTATTTTCCATTCGTATAGTAGTCTAGAGTGGGTCCAGGTTGGAGGTTTTTGGGTTGGGAATGCCCTTCCACACACACATGCATATTGCAAAAGACTCTGACATCTTTAGCATGTGTTCTCCAAGATTGCCCTCAAGTGGACGTCTAGGTAGCAAAGGAGAAAGTGGAGGATCCATGTGGGAGATTTCTATGAACCAGATTCAGAAGTAGAGAGAACAAAGTCAGGTGGTCCCTGAAACCTGCAGGGGCAGCTGGGGGTGTAGCTTAGTTGGATGCCCAGGAGGAAGAAGAAAAGACCATTTAGTGACTAGTTTGCAGCCGCTGCCATTCTTGGCCTTAGTGGATTTTCTTTAAGAAAAGGCCGTAGTCCTGGTAAATTATTATAAGAGAAAATTACTTGAAATGGAATATAATGATAATTTTTTCTTTAAAATGCATGCCATCTTTTAAAAATCCAGTTAATTGAACAAAATAAGTTTTGAGAATTATCTTCAATTTTGTGTTTTTTTCATATAAAAACCATTGAAGCCATAACTAGTAGGTCTTGCACACCTCAAGACTTTCCTAAGCTTTATGTTATTAAACCATACCCTAATATTTTTATAAAACAGATATTCTTTAACCTTACCTTAACTCTGAGAAGATAATTTTCCAGATATAGCAAAGATATATGAGCATATATTGCTACTTAATTCAGTAAAGTAAATATCATTGAATAAATGTCAGCTTTTCCAGGGAAATCACTGCATAGAACCTCTCTGGATAATATATTTGTCAAAAAAATCAATACTAAGAGTAAGCAGATTTTTAATACATCTTAAGGAGCTTCCTAATAAACCAGAATGCCAACCCATAATTTAAAGCTATTGATACCAATAGGTATTTACAGATGACATCATCATAATTTTTATAGATTATTCTCCATGGTGGTCTGATGCAATATATTAAATTCAGTTTTAACCTTGGACCTGGCAGAAGTGGTTTATTGTCTATGGATGTAAAGACCACTCTTCTTAGGTGAGAAAACCAGAGGGTGCTGAGTGCAAGACATTTCTGTTCTCTTGCATTCTGTTTTGTTCTGTTCGGTGCAATGTAGTTTTGTTGTTCTCCTGTCTACCATCGCTCCAGTATCTGTGCTATCTTTCTGGGACTCATATCTCTTATTATAGGAGACTGGATTTCTCAAACTTTTGGTGCCCACTGATTGTATGACTGACATTTAACACATTTATTAAAAAAAAAGGTCAATTACAAATTTTAAAATAAATTTGGGAAAGGTCATACTTTAAATTGATAAAAATAAAAATGGTTTCTTTCCCAAAAAAGGTTTTTTTTAAACATTATTTTCAAGCTGTTTGCATAGCTGGACAATGAGAGTTCACCCTGCAGACTTTGCAAGGGCCATGTTAAAGGAACATCCACGATTGAAGTATGGAAGTTTGGATATTTTACCTTGAGATAATAATAGATAGATTCCCATGCCACAGTTTGGCTGTATTCAGTTTTAGAAAAGATTTTGTTCTACTGAAATACTGGGCTTGGGTTTTAATTCTGTTCTGTAATATGTCCAGTAGGAAAACCACTGTTAGCTTACTTAGAGCTCTCTGACTTTAGCACCTTCCAAGTGTATGACCTTGTTCAAGTTACTTGACCTCAGTGGACCTCATTTTATTTTTCATCTGTCAAATGTGGAAATTACAATTCATGTCATAATGTAATAATGTTGTTGTAAGAATTAAATGAGAGAGACTGTTTATACAACTTAGGACAGTGTCTAGTGCAAAGTCCAGTTACTCATTTTCTTCTTTCATGGAGGATGCTTTTGGTTTGTATCTCAAGATCGGATAGATTTTCTCTTATATTTTCTTCTAAAAGTTTTAGATTTATTTTCCTCCTAAATTACACTCAGGTTCAGTATCTATAGAAGTTAATTGTATATGGTGTGAGGTAAGGGTCTGAGTTTATTATTATTATTATTTACACATATATATGCAAAAGTCTCAGTCCCATTTGTTGAAAAGACCATATGTTATGCATTAAATTGTGTCCCCCTTATCCCAAATCCATGTGTTGAAGGCCTAACCCCCAAATGTAACTGTATTTGGAGATTAGGTCTTTATTTATTTATTTTTTATAATAATATTTTTATTATATTATTTTAGTCATAATACAGTAGGTCTGTAAAGAGGTGATTAAGTTAAAATAAGCTGTTAGGGTGGGCTTTAATCCAATGTGACTGGTGTTCTTTTTTTTTTTTTTTTTAAGATTGTATTTATTTGAGAAAGAGAGGGAGAGTATGATTAGGGGGAGGGGTAGATGGAGAGGGAGAAACAGACTTCCCACTGAGCAGGGAGCCTGACACAGAGCTAGATCCCAGGACCTGGAGATCATGACCCAAGCTGAAGGCAGATGCTTAACTTACTAAGCCACCCAGGTGCCCCATGACTGGTGTTCTTAAGAGGAAAAGACCAGCGGTATGAATACACAGGGGAAAGGCCATGTGAAGACACAGTGAGAAGAGACCATTTGCAAGCCAGAGAGAGAGGACTCAGAATAAAGCAGCACTACTGAATCTTCATCTTAGACTTCCAAACCCTGGAACTATGAGAAAATGCACCTCGGTTTTGGTATTTTTTACGGCAGCTCTAGTCAACTAATACACCATTTCTCTATTGAATTATCTTGGTGCCTATGTGGGTTTATTTTTATCTGTCAGTTATAGAGTGACAAGCTATTCAAAATACCGAATGTGTTGCTGAAAGACACAACTTGAATTGGCCACATGAAGTTATAGACTGTCTTTCTTGACATTGTCGCCATCCAAGACATTTCATTGCAGCAAGCAGTTCTCTTTCTCCAATGCATAGTGTGCTGGAAATTTGGCTAAAATGTGGTCATTTCCCTGTGGTCATTCTCTCTTTTTTCAATAGTGAATCAAGATCAGGAGGCTAGTGATGGTGAGTCCACCTGAGTGTGTGTCAGTGGGGTGAGGGTGGAGGGACAGGAGGGCCATATGGCCCAAGCCTCACACTTAGATTTTCAACATTATCTTCCAAAAAGGATAAACTTGAGGGCACAGAGACACACAAACAAGATTGAAAGTAGAATGTGTTTGTCATATGGCCAAATCTATGTCTCACTGTTGGATTACACTGCTTATGATGTGCCAGAAATTAATATTTTTGATTTATTTTATTATATGATGAATAGCATGACTATATCACATGATAATATTTTTAGTGTTTAAAGTGTTCATATGTTAAATATTTAAAATAACACCGTTTAAAATTGTATATTGGAATCTCTGCATTTTTTAATGTGCCAAGGATTTTAAAATAGCATTGGCATGGGACTCTTTGACCCTTGGTTGCTCCGTGCCAACTGTTGCCCATGAATAAATCAGGGTGTAGGGTAGTAGCCAGGTGCAGCTTTAAGCTCTTCTGATGGAAGCCTGGCTAGAGCTCCAGTAGAATGATCTCAGAGCACTTTTCCAAGTATACATCATGTCTCACAAAACAAGCCTCAAATACATTAAGACGAATGCCCTCCTCCTGTCAAAACACCAAAAGATGGAGGGCAGCTCTCCCTTCTAGCCCCACGGGTTCTAAAAGCTGATTCACAGACCGCATTCTGTGGTTTTTCTCCTGGGAGATATTGGGGAGAGCAATTGTCGTTTTCTATTGTATGACTTTGATCTTCTGTTGCCATTGTATTTTGTTACTAGATTGGTGGCCAGCAGTGTCATTTGATACAGGAATTCTGCCAGGACACTCTTCTGCTTTCTCTCTGCACATAATATGGCTCATCAACCTTGCAGCTGGCTTCAGGAGGGTCTCAAAGTATGATTTGTACATTTATTGTCTCCCCTTTGAGACCAGTTTTGAATGGTGCCTCTGGAATTGAGGGTCTTCCCTTCCTTTCATGACAGCATTCTTTGCATTTCTAGAGGGAATTATGTGCTTGTTTTGGAAAATCCCTCTTGGATTACCCAGAGTCGCCACTTTGGAAATGTTGCCAACTTTTTATGTTTATGTTGCCACTGTTTGGGAAAGTTTTATGACAGTCCGCTTCCTGAGAACTGGGGCAAATGCGTTTGCATGCAGGACCAGTCAAGTCTTTGAGATGTCCCTCATCTTCCTCCCTGTTTGCACTTGATCCGCTTTGGCAGACTGCGTGGTAGCATCACTCTTTCAAGTGCTTCTGTACCAGCACATACTAACTTGCATTGTATATTGTGGTTTTTTTTCACCAAGATACTATTATTTTGAACTGTAAAGTTTGTGACTATTTTTGTCATGACTTTTTATTTTAATACACCACTTTTGAAACCTGGATTCATTATTACAAGTTTGAGCTAAGGCAGTGCATAATAGTAACAAAGATGATAGGCTTAACAGATGTGATTAGCAGAAAGATGGTGTATAAATGCACATCAACCATTGTGAGCTGCAGACCTCACTGACCTTGGCAGAGATGAGCTGGCTTAGTGCTTGTGGGTGACAGGTGCATGTGATCGTCATTCAAGTCACAGAGAGGCCGTGGATCAGATTATAGGACCCTTTGAGTTGAGAGCGAAGAGAAATGTACACATGCATAACCTTTTAGATTTAGCAAAAAGGCTTCCATGCCCGTGTGTACTTTGACCACATGGCTCAGAAAGGGCAGGTGGGAGCTGACTAATTTGGGAGAAGGGAAGTCACAACTCACTTCACTTACCCCAGGAGGTCTCAGCAGAGACAGTGGTGTCATGGACCAAATGGAGTGTCCCTGATACACTAGACCATTCCTAGGAGAGCGGGTGCTCCTGTCAAATCACAGTATCCAAATCTAGACCTATACCAGTATCACTAACCTACGGTCACAGTTTTCCCTCTGGTGACCATCTCGAGGGGTCTTTGTTACTGAGCCTGAGAATGCCACCCGCAAGGGGAATGTTCTTGTGATTGCTCCCCCACCCCCGTGCACCTGTATAGTGCATATATCACTTTTAGGAGCCAGACAGTTATTAGTGTCCTAACAGGATGGCTGTGAACAACATCATCATTCTTTATTATTATTTCAAATCTATGAAAGGTATGTAAATAAAATGGCTTCAGCCCCCATTCCTTTGCAATTGCCCCCTTCAGCGGGCCACCCACCGGAGATCACCAGCTAGAGTTAAATGCTTTTTGAGACCAAATGTCAAGGACAGAGTTGCCACCACTCATCGCTGTCCTTTTTCTGCTGAGTCACTAGGTTTCTGGGTCCAGGGTGGGCTTTAACATCAGTGCAGTTGGCCTCCTCCCTCCTTGCCCTCTTCGCTGTCTTGAACTATTTGCAGGTGCCTGGCCTTACTTGTTACCAACACCTTTGCTGCTCAAGACACCCTCCTGCAAAGACTCCCCCTCCTTTCCTGATGTCCCTCAGATGTTTGCTCTCTATGCTGTGTGTTCCTGCTGCTGCCTGCTGAGATTTCTGTGGTTCAGCCCTTCTTTCTTTGTTGCATGTCCTGGTCTCTCCCTAAGACCCGGGGTGTGCCCCCACTCAGAGCAGTCTCATCTTTGGCCTTTAGGTTTGTTTGTTTAACATGCAGTGGTCCTCTGTAATTGAAGATGACAGCCTTGAGAAGAATTAATTATGCAGATCGTGCGCTGTGGCTTAACAGCTACTTAGATGCATGTGAACTATTGTAGGTTTTTAGGCTATTGTCTGGTGCCTTGGAAAGTACTTAATTGAGCATAATCCTCACTTCCTCTGGTCTCCCCATCTGAGGAAACACCGCCAACGGGGAGTATGTGTGATCTCAGGAGCAGAAGAATCCCTGGGAGCTAAGCCCCCAGAAACCTGCCTTTTTCCTGTCAAGGGCCTGATGGCTTCTGCAGTATTCTGGGCAGTCCAGTAGGTTCTTTAGCCACAGTCTTGGAAGGGGCTAATCCCAAATTCTGGGTCTACTGTTGCTATTGCTATAGTTGCTGCTGCCACTGACCACTCCCTTCAGCTGAGGAATCCTAGGACTGCCTCTGGGGTTTGATTTTTGACATTGATATCTGCCTTGCCTTCAGATGTCCTATGGTCCTTTCACTGAAGCAGAGGACGACTCGCCCATTCAATTTAAGGCTCGAATTAGACTCATCCTATTATCTGCTGGTTATAGTTACCCTCGGGTCAGAACTCTCCTGAGTGACAGAAATCCATGAGTTTGTGATGTGCTATCTTAGCATAAAGGGGGAAACAAAGTACCGTGAAGGTTGGTAGTTAAAAAAAAAAAAAGTACAACCAATCTGTACACTTAAAAATGGTAAGACGGTAAGTTTCATGTGTGTATAATTTATCACGATTAAAAATATTAAATATTTTTAAAAATCACCTCAAAGTCTTTTCCAGGCTTTCAATGGTTAGTGATGAATTAGAATCCAGAAACTATTTATTAATCATCTCAGTAGGCTAAAATATGCTTTGCCAAACCCAGGCAATCATTATGCGTAGAAGTTAATTTTTCTACCAATTGCTCATAATAATTTTGATATTTTGTGTTAATAAGAATTTATGAAATAATATAATATTTCATAAATATTCTTCATTGTTCTTTTATCATCAGTAGGCTTCTGGCTTCTAGTTGTAAAGGTTTAGACTGTATTTACCTTTATAATCAGACCTCTAATTTTAGTAGCCTAATAGATACTCCAGACTCAAGATGTTCAATATTACATTTATGTTCATGACTTGATTTTGCCAGTCTCTAGTATATTTACTGAAAACACCTCCTGCTCAAGAAAACAAAGTGTTAAAAATGAATATTTCAAGTGCCCATTTTGGGGTTTGATTTATAAAACTAGAGGAATGTGAGTGCACCATAGAGCATTTGGCAATATTTTGTCTTAGTGGGTATTTTGAAGGAAATTTCTTGCTTGTGTTTAAATTCTAGTATTAAGATTTTTTTTTATTGTGATAAAATATATTCACACTGTTGTGCAACCATCACAACTCTATAGTTCCAGAACATTCTCATCACCCCAAATGGAAGCACTGTAAATTAAGATATCAATTTCCATCCTCCCCCAACATCCCCCACCAACCTCCAACCCTTGGAAACCGCTGATTTCCTTTCTGTCCCTAAGGATTTGCCTATTCTGGATATTTCACACAAATGGTTAATATTACTTTTGAAACAAAATTTAAATTAGTCATTGGACAGACCTGTTCTCTATTTTTTGTGTGTATGTGGTTGTGATACTTAAAAACAAAAAACAAAAAAACAAAAAAAAAACCTTACTATCTAGCAACCTTGGGTTGGCTGTACTATTTGAAGCATTCCTATATTAGAAGACGCTAGAGCCATTGAAGGATGCTTTAGATATACATTTATGGACATTTAAAACTGCATATAATATTAACTGAAGGAAAAGTCAAATTACAAAATTATGTGGTCTGATTGCGTTCTGTAAAATTACAGGCCAAAGACAGTATCTAGAAGGATATAACCAGGGTGTTGACAATGACAGCTAAGGTAGATAGCTCGGGTTTTCTTTATGGCCTTTCCATAGGTCCTTATTTTCTGATTTGTGTGAACATTTACTTAAATGAGAAATAGCGACTTATCTGTTGCTTTTTAAGCAGCACTAACATGATTAGTATAAGACTTTGTGGTATTTTAAAAATCTAACTAAAGTATATTAATATTCTTTTAATTAATTATATTAGACAAAAATTCATTGCCCGTACAATTTTGAAAATGAAAATATTGCAAGTGCATTAGTATTGAACCCTTCGGTCTGTCTTCATGGAATGCAGTTGTGGCAAAATCAGTGTTTGAATTTTTAAAAATGTTTTTAAAATAGCTCTATAGATTAGCTGAATGAATGTAATTCCCAGAAAACAGCAGACAACTCAACCAGGCAGTAAAATAAAGGAATTAGACTAGGTATTTCAAAGCTCTTTCATCCTGCAGTTATGTGGTATAGTGATTTTAATGCTCATGTTACCTGTTCCTGTGGTTGTAAAAAAGGAACATCTAAATATGTGTCTTATACCATAGTCATAAACCTGGAAAAATGAATTAAAAGAAAGACTAGCCTATAGAACTATTAAATGATCCCTTTATATTATTGTGATGGAGAATGCAACATCTTTTCAGAGACATATTTAAGATTAAAAAATCTGTTTTAGTGTAGAACTGCTTATGTCCATTATTTATCTTTAAGCTTTAAAAGTGTTCTCAGATCTTTGCCACGTCTTACTATAGAGGAAGTTCTAACCATACCTGTCTTAGGCTCACTTAAATTGCTGCGTTCTAATATGAATCATTTTCATTATATAGTGTATGGCAGTCATGATAATAAGATCAGACATATTTCATACTTTCCATACCTTCACATTCTGCGCCTCTGGTTTACCTTTCTAAAGACCCACACTTCAGACAGTTTTTGACCACGTGCTTCCCACGATACATGATGACTCATCAGGGTTGTTTCATGTGTATTGTAATGACTTCAAGTTTCTAAGGAAATTTGAAGAAAAATGTGTATTATTTAGGGTGGCTGAATGTAAGATCTTCCATATTTATGGGAATCATTGAAGCTTTGGTTTTTGTAAAGCATTTTTATTGTGAACTATAACATACATGCAAAAACGTGAGTAAAATATGAATGTCCAGTTAAATAGTTTTGAGGTTGACATCTGCTTAACTGTCAGCCAGGTCAAGAAGCAGAATATTGTCCATATCAAGGAAGCCCCTCCCCCTTCCCCACCACAGTGCTTTCCTCTCTCCAGATGTAACCAGGGTCTTATGTTTTACATTCATAACTTTATTGTTTTTGTAAAAATAATTCTAACACTTATTCATATACCACACCCAATTTTAGTTTCGGTGGCTTTTGAGGTTTGTCAAAATGGAATCATATGCTCTACATTAGCTTGTGTCTCAGTTCTTTTTCTCAATACTATTCAAGATTCAAGATTGTTACATGTAACTACATTAGTTCATTTACATCGCTTAATGTACGAATATACCTCATTTTGTTTATCTGTCTCACTCTTGCTGGACCTTGGGATTGTTTCTGTTTTCAGGCTGCCATGGAACAGTGCTACTGTGCATATTCTTGTGTTTGTATCCTAATTAACATGATCACATAGAGATTGGAATTAAGCATACGGGATGTGTGACTTCTACTTTATTTTCACTACCGACCAACTTTTTACAGCATGGTTGTATGAATGCACATTCCCAGAAACAACATATGATAGTTACTCTTGTGCCATCTTTCTAATGGTGGATATTTTCAATTTAAATTGTCAACTTTAAGACCAAGATGATAGATATGCAATAGAATTTTATTGCAATTGAAATTTGTATTTCCCTTATTACCAATTAAGTTCACAATTTTATACTTATGGCCTCTTGGTGTTCTTCTTTTGTGAAGTTCTTTACTCACTCATTTGTATTAGTTTCTTAAATAATCTTGTTTTATTTATAAGAGTTATTTATTTTTAGAGGGAGAGAGTAGGGGCGGGGGCAGAGGGAGAGGGAGAGAGAATCTCAAGCCGACTCCACGCTGAGTACAGAGCCCCATGTGGGGCTCGATCCCAGGATGCTGGGATCGTGACTTGAGCTCAAATCAAGAGTTGGATGCCAAACCCAATGTGCCACCCAAGCACCCCAGTTTCTTAAATATTCTTTATAAGTCCTTTGTTAGTTGTGTGTTAGCCATCTTCTCTTATTCTGTGACTTTTTATTCTCTTCGTGGTGTCTTTTAACGAACAGAATTCTTACCTTAGTCAAACATTGTTTTCTAAGATCAAAGACATTTTTATTTAAGAAATCCTTCTCTATATATACCAAGGTCTACAAGATATTCTACTATGTTACCTTTAAAAACTTTTAGGTGTTTTCCTATTTTCTTGTTTAATCTACATGGACTATTTTTCTGCATGATTTGAAGTAAGGATCAAATTCTGTTTTTTCCTCCCTTCCTCTCTCTTTCCATCCTGCTGACTTCCAGTATGGAAACCCAATTTCTCCAGCACCATTACTTAAAAGACCATTCTTCCTTCTCTGTTCTGCTGTGCTACTACCTTTTCATAAATTAATATAAGGATATAACTATACCACCTACATGTAGTTATGTATCTGGGCTCTCTGTTCTGTTCCATTGGTCAGCTTGTCCATCTCTGCAACAATAACTACAGTCTTGACTATTGTAATTGTGCGCTATGTTTTCATGTCTGCTAGACCAAGTCCTACTTTGTCTTTTTTCAAGTACTTTAAGAATACTTTAGATACTATTGGCATTTCCATTCATATTTTACAACCAGCTCGTCAAGTTCTAAAAAAATAGCTGTTGAGATTTTGATTGGAGTTGGGTTAAATCTATACATAAATTTGGGAGAGATTTATTATCTCAAATAAATCATTTCCTTTAATCAGTAAACATGATGTGTAGCTTCACTTATTTAGAGCTTCTCTGTTTTTACTCAGGTGAGTTTTATAATATACCTTAGAGAGAATAAAGCTTGAACAGCTTTGGTTAGATTTGTTCTTGGTGCTTGGTATTTTTTGATGCTGTTATAAATGTTATATTTAAAATTTTTTTCTTTTTGAATGTTGTTGGCACATAGAAATATGTTCCTCTTCTGTATGTTTGTTGACCTTGTATCCACCTACTTTGTTAAATTCACTTACTAATTCTAGAAGTTTTTCTATAGATTATTTTGGACTTTCTATATACCTAGCATCCTTATCTTGTTCTTTATTTTAAAAAGGAAAGATTGCAATGCATCTTTATTAATCAATGGTTAAATCAGTTGTGTTTACTGAGGCTGTCCTCATCTGTGATTGGGGAACATTCCATGGAAGTATCTGCGAATGTGAGATGATACTACCTTGCCCCAGATCTGTTAAGGAGTATGGGATATTTGGATTTATGCATCTTACAAATATGAGTCTAACTTGATCCTGGTGGTAAGTTCATCCCAATTATCCCAAATCCTTAAAATCAGTTGTGCATCTTATTAGTATGTTGAGAAACTATTTAAATCCAAAGTTGAAAGCATTAAATTTCCCTCCTGCCGAATTGCTAGCAGTTACATTCTATAAGCAGGTGAACCCCAAATCATCGACTACATCTATCATGGCATTGCCTGATAGAACTTTCTGTAATGGTGGAAATGTTTTATATCTGTCACTGGCCACATGTGGCTACTGAGCACTTGAAATATGGCTAGTGCAACTGGAGAACTACACTTTTTTTCACTAACTAAAATTTAAATTTAGATAGCCAGATGTGGTTAATGGTTACTCTTATGGGACTGTGGAGTAGAGAATCAGTATTTAGAAATAGTCTGTTTCTTTCCTTCTCTTAAGTTTGGCAGCCTTTGGCCAGGAAAACTTTTTATTTCTCCCACTCTCATCTCCATGAGGCTTTCTTTTACCTTTTCTGGCTTTAGGCAGCTTATAAGCCTCATTTGCTGACCTTGTTTGTTGAGGACCCTTGCTGTGGGCAACCTGTCTTAGCCACCCATTTCTGTTTCTCACTTTGCTTACTTGGGATCCTGCTGCTTCCTCCTAGTATCACTTGGAAAAAGGATTAAGTGTGCAGTCTCTTTCCATGGGGCCACTGGGTTAGGGAATTGCATTATTCACCCAGTAAAACATTTCAGAGGTTTCAAAGGGCATGGAAGCAGTGGAGATGAGCTCATGTTGCCTGGGTGAATTGTCGAAACTACAAAGGTTGGGCATAGCATTGGCCAATGAGGATTACAACTGAGATGATAGGGACAAAGGGGGAGACTTGGTGTAAGAGACCACCTATATACTCTTCAGCATCAGCATCAGAAATATAGTTTATTATTTCTGCCTAGTTTTCTGATGTTGGTATATAACAGTCCATTGCTATATCACAGATGTGCAGTATTAAATTTGTTTTGCAATTTGAAAAGACTTATAGACTTATCTGAGCACTTGGTCACCACTGACATCACTTTTGAACCCGATCTCCTGATAAATTGAATTCTTTTTTTTTTTTTAAGATTTTATTTATTTATGTGACAGAGAGACAGCCAGTGAGAGAGGGAACACAAGCAGGGGGAGTGGGAGAGGAAGAAGCAGGCTCCCACCGGAGGAGCCCGATGTGGGACTCGATCCCGGAACGCCGGGATCATGCCCTGAGCCGAAGGCAGACGCTTAACGACTGTACTACCCAGGCGCCCGATAAATTGAATTCTGCCTGTAGTAAGAGAGCTGGTCTATTCGACTTCTAGAGAAAATACTACATTTCTTCATTGGTTCATTCATTGATTACATCATTCGCTCAAATAATTATTGAAAAACTATTATATATCAGGCACTCTGCTAGGTAGTGCATATTCAAGGGTAAACAAACACTCAAGGAATCCTCCATTTATTGAGGGATATAGACAAGTATGTAAGTAATTCCAATTGTATAATGGCAGTTAGAATTATGGAAAATCAGTGCTGAGAATACCAGGTGTTATGGCAACACAGAAGAAGGGTACTGATATTGGGTATTCATACAGTGCTTCAGAAAGGAAGTGATGCCTAATTTGAGACTGGAAAGTTGGTAAGGATTTATAGTGAGAGGATGGGGGAAGGAAGAATTTTTTAGACAGATAAGTTAGTTTCCTATTGTTGCTATAACAAGTTACCCCACATTTTGTAGATTAAAATAAGAAAAATTATCTTACAGTTCTGGAGGAAAGAAGTCCCAAAATGAATCTCACTGGGATAAAATCAAGGTGTCGGTATGGCTGCATTTCTTCCAGAGGGTCTAGAAGAGAATCCATTTCTTTGCTTTTTCTAGCTTCTCAATGCTGCCTGCTTTTTTTTGGCTTGTGGTTCCTTCCTCCATCTTCAAAGTTAGCAGCCTGGCATCTTTACATGTCTAACTCTGACCTCCCATCTGCCTCTGCCACTTGTAAGGACTCTTGTGATTACCTTGGGCCCATCTGGTAACCCAGGATAATCTCCCTATGTCAAGGTCAGTTTATTAGCAACCTTAATTCCTTTGGCAGCCTCAATTCCCTTTTTCCATGTTTAACATATTCCCACAGTCAGGGGATGAGGGGATTAGGAGTTCTGGGGATTAGAACATGGTCATTGGAGCTGAGGAGAAGGTGTTATTCTGTCTACTACAACAGAGAAAAGAACATAGCATACCTGAAGGGTTGAAAGAAATTCAGAATGACTAAAAGCTTACCTTCATGAGGGAGCAAATAACAAGAGAAAGGACTGGAGAAGGAAGTCATTAAAATATGATTAAGTTTCACCTTAAGGAAAATGAGGAACCATTAAAGAGTGAAATAATCAGATTGAGTGCCTGAAAACTTTCTCTATTCACACTTGGAACCTCTTAACTCATAACACATGCCTACTTCATTGACTATAAATTGGAGCTAATTAATTTAGAATTATCAGAGCTTAATCTGTAGTAGGAAACAGTAAGAAAAAACGTTTATTGGCAGAACACTAGAAACACAATTCTTAAAGGAATATGATGACAGACTCTTCAAAACATTGATCAACATTTGGATTAGGACTCTTCCATCTAGTGAATATTTAACATAGATGGACCCCAACCACACAGGAGGATTATTAAGTTATTAAGTGAAATTTCCAAGGATATTCTTTCAGGCCTAGCTGGGTCCAGGAGCTCAAATTATGCCATGCCTGCTCTACATGTATTGGCTTCACCATCCACAAGGCTCTTCCCTTGTGGAGACAAGAAGTCTAATGAGTACTCCAGGCTATAACGCTACTGGATCAGTTACTGCCGCGCTAAGGGTTGACCAGTAGTTCAAGTGGAAGTCCTAGAATTGAGTCTCATTGAACCACTTTGAGTTCTGGGCCCATTCCTGAACTAATCACTGTGACCAGGGAGATATGAAATATGAACTAGGCAGACCAGACTAATAGTTGTCTACTCTGATATTTTGGCAATGATATTTAGAAAGTTTGCTTCTGAAAGTAACAGTGTTTTGAGAGTTGTGCTGAGCTTTGCAACCAAATTTCGATTAAAATTGCTCAGATAGGTGCCTTGTCCAAATGTCTTTGTCACATGTTATCATCAGTATGGATCTGGAATCTATTATATTATTGCTGGTATCTGATTGCTTTCTACAGATGGACCTGGATTTGAAATCTTAAGATGTACATGTCTGTGTTCTGAAAAATTATCATTTAAAATCAGTGCAAAGGCTTTTGGTAATTGACATCAGTTGCCTGACTTTGAAAATGGGAATATTTAATTAAACTTCATACAAAAATGAAATAAAATCATGCTTTTATTTTAGATCACTTTCTTCCCTTAAGCAACTCTCTCTGTCAGTCTCTGTCAGCAGATTTAATCTCACTTCCAATAAATCCTTTTCAGTCACATTATCTTCATTTAAATACAGATGTGCTTTAGGATAATTCCCGTGTTCTTTATACATTGAGCATGTAATGACATCCTGCTCCCAGCATTTCTGTCGTTTGTGCTTTAACATTTGTAAATGGGCCATCTTTACTTTTTTAAGGGTGCAATTTTATATTGAGCAAATGGAAAATATATTAGAGCGTGGTTATTTCTCTGATTGGTTTTACTTATGTTAGAAGTGACAGAAACACTTGAAATCTCTCTCCATCTTTATTATCTTCTGTTCTCAGGCACTACCATTCCCAACTCAGCCTTCACCAACATTTCTCTGAAGATGACTTGCAGAAACACATCTCCAAATCTGACACCTTTCTCCACTTCCATGTTTCCAGCTTTGTTTTTAACATCTATCTGTGGATAACCCCTCTTTATAATCTTAACATCTCTAAAACTGAACTCCTTATCTCTGATTTCTCTGTCGAACTCGTTCTCTGTGTTCATAAAACCACCAAGGCTTGCCATTTTTTTCTTTCCGTTTCTGCTAATTTCTTTCCAGAATGTATGCACCTGACCCATGCAGTTTCTCTTAAGATTTCTGAACCTCCTCAGTAACCTGCAGCACTCTGTCTCTGTCTCTTTCACTTTAATCTTGGTATGACTAAGATAAAATTTTTCTTAAAAACTGTTTAAGTTCAGAGTTTTAAGAATTGAAACACTCGTTTTCACAGGAGGTTTAGAAGCAATTTTTCTTACCTTCCTAACCCTTGGGGATTGCATTATATACTTGATACTTATTTGTTCTATGTGCAACTGTCTTATCTTTCAGTGTGGACTGTAAGTTCTTGGAGGGAAGAGAGCTTGGTTTATGCTTTATGGTGTAAAATATATAAAGAACCAATTATTGATCTTTATAAAAGGTTGATGCTCAGTAAATTTCATATAAAGATTATATAAGAGAGTTTTGCCGTTAGGTGAGAAACTTGTCTTTCTTCAAGATGGCAGAATCAGTTGATGTGTGTAGCCCCCTCCACTCCTGAATCAATGGAAGGTCTAGAAAAACCTATCAAATTTTTAATATTTAAAAGATTTTAAAAATGCATACTCAAGGTTTGACTTGAAACAGGGGCATTTGAGGTGCCAGGAATGAAGAGGGGGTCACAGCATTGATCTGCAACAGGGACCAACTTCAGTACATGTGTGCTTTACGTTCTAGAGTTTTCACTGGAGGCTGCAGGTCTCATGCCTAATGGCACACTGGGAATTGATTTAAACTTGGGTGGGGAAGACTCACAGGAAAAACCCTCAGCTCAGTCCACTTCGGAAATTGGACCCCTCCCCCCAGCTTGTTGTTTCATGTTTGGTGAGCAAAATTGTCACTGTATGGAAGCCCCTAGCTCAGGAACTAACATGAAATTTGGTCTGCAAATCAGTGAACCTATGGGACCTCATCAGGGATATCTGTACAACCCAAGAACCTTCATGCAACCTCCATGGGGAAAACAGATTCTGAATTATTATGAGCTCACAGATGAATATTATGAACACATCTGAAAATCCCCTGTCATGACGTATAGTCAGCAGACACAACAAATGAGATCAAACTAATCAGTTATAGGTAATAAAACTAAAGGAATGCAATCTGCAAGGCACAATGAAAGTATTAAAAAGCAATCACAGACTACTTTGGGGAAGGATAATCTAGAAATAAAAATAGAGCCATTCAGTTTTTTAAAATATTCAGTATATTGGTTCAAGAATGGACCAAACACAGCGAGGAGAGGATTAGCGTACTGGAGATGGGTCTGAGGCCACATCACTGTCAATTTGTGCAGAGCTGGGCTGTGACCAGAGACTGTGGCTGCTCAGTGCTGCTCAGGGTTGCTCATTCTTCACTCATTTGCCCCCTTTTCAGTGGACATGGAACATTTGATAGGCACAGGTAAGAACTCTGTGCTTAATTCCTTTTTCTGCTCCTTTTCCTTTAAATTTAGGCAACTTTATTTTTGTCACCTGTATATGTGGGGTGGTGGAAGAACCTTGTTCATGAAGAACAGGGCTGCCATGTTCGTAAGAAGATATGGTGCCTAAAATTGTTTCAGTGATTGAGGGGAGAAAACCTACGGAAAACAAGGTTGCTTTCTGGAGGATGGAATACTTCCTTCTTCCCTTCCCTTCCCTTCCCTTCCCTTCCCTTCCCTTCCCTTCTTCCCTTTCTTGCTTCCCTTCCTTCCTTCCCTTCTTCACTCTCTCCATCCCTCTCTCCCCCCCCTCTTTTCCTTCCTTCCTTCCTAACTTTCTTTCCCTTTCTTTCTTTCTTTCTTTCTTCTTTCTTTCTTTTTCTTTCTTTTCTTTTCTTTCTTTTCTTTCTTTCTCTCTCCCTCTCTCTCTCTCCCTCTCTCTTTCTTTCTTCCTTCCTCCTTTCCTTTCCTTTCCTTTCCTTTCCTTTCCTTTCCTTTCCTTTCCTTTCCTTTCCTTTCCTTTCCTCCTTTTCCCCAACTTCAATGTTCTCTGCCAGGAGTTTATTGTCCTCTCAACTCTCCCCCCACCCCCGTGCTTGCGATGGCTACAAGTGGCATCTAACACATCTTGGGTACCTTGGCAGCACTCCTTTTGAGTCTTGCTTTGGGAGGCATGCCCATCACAAGATAAACAATTTTCTTTCTCTATCCCCAGCTTTTTCTCTTTTGATAAACCTGGGTCTGCTTCCAAGGATTCATGTTTTTTCACAGATCCCAATTTTCAGAGTTGAAATTGTTGGTGATGGCATTGTTTTTCTTGTGGTGCTGACATAGAGTAGATTAAAAAAAAAAAAAAATCTGGGGCGCCTGGGTGGCACAGCGGTTAAGCGTCTGCCTTCGGCTCAGGGCATGATCCCGGCGTTATGGGATTGAGCCCCACATCAGGCTCCTCTGCTGGGAGCCTGCTTCTTCCTCTCCCACTCCCCCTGCTTGTGTTCCCTCTCTCGCTGGCTGTCTCTATCTCTGTCAAATAAATAAATAAAAAATCTTAAAAAAATATCTGCTGAAATGTCTCCTTTAGGAAAGATTACTTCCTTTTATCCTGAGTACAGAATGTTGGCAGCACAAATGGGTAACAGAAAAATTAAACTTTTTATAAGTTAACTTGACTAAAGTTTATTAAAATACATATTAGGCAGTCCTGTGACACTTTTGTTGTCACGTTAAATTAAACACAACAACTATACCACCTGATAACTATAGGTTTTTATAAAGCTTGTTTGCTACCCACCCCCGTCCATCTATCCCTCTTCCTATTATATTTATTGAACTGTCAAGGAATTTTAGATGTCTAATTAAATTACTCGAACATCAAAAAGGCATTTGAAAAAAAAAAAGGTATCTGTGCCTGCAGTGTGGCTGTTTGCATATCTTCTTTTTAACTGTCATCTTATTTTTGTTGTTTCTAGCACCCAAGACACTTCCTATACAAACAAGTGCAATGCTATGTTGAGAAATGAAAAATAAACACAGTGTCATCTGCTAGGACTGCTCATTGATTTTTAGTGGTTTTATGTGTTTGAGGAAATAGGCATATATGAATATATGTAATTTTTGCTTTATTTTTGTGTTTGACTCAGTGTGGGTAGAGTCTGTGCAATGTTACCATTTGTTGCATGGATATAGGTTTTTTCTCACATAATCACTCTGGAGGTGCAGCCATAACCTTTCATTGATTGATTTTTTGTGTGTCAGCTTCTTAACATTCTTTTCTAAGTTTTAAGATAAAGTAGTAAATCTTTCTGGCTATCCCAGGAAAAGGCATGTTTCCCTGTGTCCCAGTGTCCTTAGGCCTGTTAATAGCATTCTGCAGTCCATGTGTCACGAGAGTAGGGAGGAGCTTTTGTGAATGGACTGAAGGCATTTCCCAAACCTCACATTTGCAGTATTTCTTTCTCCCTCTCTGTTCCATCAAATCTGTGAATGCGAAACAAAACTGACAGAGTGGAATTTAATTTTCCCTCTTTATAACTTCTCACAGTCTTTTGAAGAAATAGAGATGTGTGACAAAACGGTTTCAGTGCTGTCGGCTGAAGGCAGAGAGGGGGCAGCAGAGGTGGGCGTGCTGGCCTTGGGGGCCCCATCCCCGACCACAGGGAGGCGATTCAGTGCCAATGGTGAACCAGATCTTATTCCTCTGAGACTCTGGGCGCTGTTCCTGGACAAAATCTGTGTTACTTCATTGAAATTGATGAAGTGCTAACCACATATAGAAAGCATAGCCTATATCTGTTTAGGAAACTCTACCTTTATGAGGTTGACAGTAAAGAGTTATGCTATTTTTAATTCTTCACTGGTTTCAGGTAGAAAGTGAGCCTGAATTTGGTGACATACATTAGATTTTGTTCCTGCTGTGCTCAATCTTACTGTTCGAGGAGGCATTGAGGTTGAATTGTTGAAATTACATGGGCAGTATTGAAAGATTTCATCTACTCTTAAAGTTTTTGAATGTGCAGTTAAGCTCTAAATATGAGAGATGAAGAATTTTTTGAATAAATAACATTTTATTAGCTTTTTCGGTATTACATCATAACTGTCTCCTGAATTTCCTCCAAAATGTAAATCGCTAATGTTCTATAAATTAAAAGTGAATAAACGGAGTAGTAAAGATATTCACCTTTAATTTGTAGTATTTTCCTGATTAGAAGAACTGGAAGCAATACCAAGACTCCCAGACTTAAAATAATTATAATGGCATATATATAATTATAGTGGCCAATTACAGAGTCCCTTCTCTAAGTCTGGTGTGGTGCTAAGTTTTCCTGTTCATTAATTCTTAGTAATCATTACCCGCATTGGACAGTTAGGGATCTTGGACTTAAGGAAGGCACGAGCACTAGTGTTAGCCCACAGAGCTGGTAGATGTTCTGTGGGCCCCTATGAAGGACTGAGCAAGTTCGCCCTTCCTCTTCCCTTCCCACTCCTTGCTGTGGACAGCTGCTGGCCCCACTCTGCTCACATCTGCTCTTGCGTCAGGGCGGGGTACGCAGAGAGGGGTAACTCTGTGTCTGCTGCTCCTCTGTCCTTGCTGTGGTCACTGCTCTCCCACTGTTATCACGCCCCATCTTCTTGAGTCCACAGCTCTCTGGTTCAGGTCCCAAATGCACACCAGTATCCCTGTCACACATTCCACCCACTAACCAGCCCTGCAGTGACTGGGCGCTCTGGATAATCTGAGCTCATGTTGATTTTGCAGAGCCGTCCCGGTGATTTTTGTCCTTTCCTTAGAGTTCAGGATGAGACGGAAGGGTGGCAGACTAGGGAGGGAAGAATGAAGGTCAGAACAGAAGGGGGAAGCACCCCTAGAAGCCCAGCAATCCATTTCCTACAAAAGTCTCCAGGTCGCATGCTTGCTTCAGGGGTGGACCTGTGATGGTACCCTTGGCAGTGAGTTGACAGAGAAAGTCGGTGCTCCTGAGCTGCTGCAGGACATGATGACTTTGGAATAATAGGAGGCAGGTGGAGTCTAGGAGGTGGGGGGATAAAAAAAAGGCCACTGGAAAACCACCTGGAATCAGAAATACCCTATTGGGAATCTACAGGAGCAAAATATCCCACCATCTACCTGCCTCCTTTCTTCCCCCTCCCACCTTTCCGCAGCTCTAGTTCCTGTTCCTCTGGGCCTTGAGAACTGTCCATTGAGGCAGAAGTATAGATAGGTCCCCACACCGCAAGACAAATTGCGCTTCCCTTGGTGCCACTGTAAATCTAGTAGTTAGGTTCAGTAGTACGCTTGTTACAGCACCAGCCATGGGAAAGAGTGTGCTCTGGTGGCTCATTATGAACAGCCTGGAGATGCAAATGACTTGAAGTACACAGTTTCCATAAGAATATGTATTATGATTTTTAGGTAGCCTGCTTACAAATGAATTTCTTGAGCAAAGCCTTTTTGTAAGCAGTGGACTGTATGCATTTGCACTCGACTCATAAAGCATTAGAGATGCAATGAAAATAGTGTGAGCTTAGTGTCTTATTAGCCTGAAAGACACCTACTGTGTGTGTGTGTGTATGTGTGTGCAAGAGAGAGAGAGACTATGGGAGGGAGGGAGAGATTGTGATTTGAACAGACACTTGGAAGGTACTGTCTCTGGAGTTTGATGCAGGGCATTAAATTTGTGAACTGATTTTAGCAAAATTGCTAACGTACCTTAATAAAATGCACTGTACTTGTCAAGCCTATCTTATATGAAATACCCTTCAACCAGAGTATGTATTTTCCTTAGCAGTTTTTTCCTATCTGAAATGTGTAGATTTTTACCAAAGGACACTCCAGTTTTTTAAATCTCTTTTGTATTTTCTGCTATTGCGAATGAAGATATTAATTCAAGTTCATTTTAAATTAATAAAATCAACACTTATCCATGGTTTACAGTTTTTCTGAACAATAGAATACTTGCTCTCTAGTCTACCTCTTGTGCAGTGATTTTCTTTCAGTCAATATTGGGCTAATTGCCACAAGTCATGTTGAAGCATAAGCAACTAGTGTGCCTCAGGAAACAATCTTATGGGGAAAAAACATATGCAAACAACGATGAGGTTCCCTGCAACAATTTCTGCAAGAAGCAGAGGAGAGGCCAGCGGGAGTTGATAAAAGGTCTGCAGCCCGTGGTAGCAAGGCCTGAACTGGCCACCTTCACAGCCACCCTCAGAGCCACCCTCTTTCCGAGCATGGTGAAGGTTTCCTGGCATCCTGTCCTTCTGCGGAGACAGTTGCCCCAATTACACATCTCCTGAGGGGCTTTGCATCGGCTTTGCACAGGATGCTGGGAAAGCTCAAAGTCATGGTGCCTGCACCATGGCTGTGGCCAGGTTGGAGCTGGTGTGTGAGCCTGGCGCCAACGGGAGGGACAGGCTGTGGCTTCTCTGTGGCCATGTTAGATCAGCCAGCCAGGCATCTCGGAACTTCACGTGGGAAGTACTGTGGGTCGGTTACGATCTGTATCCTGAACACTTGAAAGAGTTTATAGAACCAGGGTGATTTTGCACATCTACGGTAGCCTGTGTATGAGACACCCCAGATAGCTTAATATCAGGGATTACGTTTTGTAAAATTCATTTGTAGTGGAGGCCACGGCACCTGGATGGCTGAGTCAGGTAAGCCTCTGCCTTCAGCTCAGGTCATGATCTCAGGGTCCTGGGACCGAGCCCCACATCAGGAACCCTGCTCAGCGGGGAGCCTACTTCTCCCTCTTCCTCTGCCTGCCGCTCCCCCTGCTTGTGCTCTCTCTCAAATAAATAAATTCTTTAAAAAAAAATTCGTAATGTATGCCTTTGGGCTGAATGTGAACCCTGGTTCTGAAACCTTTTGTATGATAGCTCACATCCATCAAGGCCCTTACCCACGGATTCCTAATCAAGAAAAAGTAAATTTAATCCAGTTTCAGATGAATGTATTTTCATTAGCAAACCTATCCCTGTGATGACATTATTAGATAAATGAGATATTACTGAGTGACTGTCAGTTATTCCTCCAGTGCCCCGCTCCTCTGTGGCCACCACTCACTTTCCTTTAAGGCTTGCGTTTTCCCTTATTTTAGCTTTTCAAGTGACTTTTAACTTTTTAATTTATTTTTTTTATGTCAATAAGGCTGTAGGTTCTACTGGGTCCACTGTGTGCTGTTACTGCTCTTCCTTTTATCTCTCCCCTTCCATAAGCAGGAGCGTTTCTTATAAACCGCTTTTCTCTTTCCGGTCCAGGGCCCCATTAGCGTATGTGGGACTGAAGGAGAAGAATGCTCTTTCGCAGTGGGAAGTGAGCCTCTTAGATCTTAAGCTCTGAGGGTTTAATGCAGGAGGGGCAAGAGGTGCCCCAGGAATCTCCTGCAGCTATTTATAAGAAGGCGGGCTCTTTCTCTTTCCTTAGGGGACAGAATATGATGGACTGTCATGGCACTGTATGAAAGTAAAACTCTACAAAGTCGTATGAAAGAGCTGTGTAATCAGTCCAGAATTTAAAATGTCCAGCTGCCAACTTTACCACTGAACGTTGAAAACCAAGCCTTGGAAAGGATTTTTTTTTTTTTTCTCCTTTAAAGTGATCCTGTTCAGGGGCGCCTGGGTGGCGCAGTCGTTAAGCGTCTGCCTTCGGCTCAGGGCGTGATCCCAGCGCTCCGGGATCGAGTCCCACATCGGGCTCCTTGGCTGGGAGCCTGCTTCTTCCTCTCCCACTCCCCTGCTGTGTTCCCTCTCTCGCTGGCTGTCTCTCTGTCACATAAATAAAATAAAATCTTTAAAAAAAATAAAAAATAAAAAAATAAAGTGATCCTGTTCAAAGTACATTTGCTTATGAAGGAAGAATTGGGTCTAGATGGTCTGGCTCTATGAAGAGTGAGCATTAAGTGCCACTACATGGTGTGTAAATGTGATATGAAATGATGAGGAGTGGCAGGAGCACAGGGGTGCGTGTAAAAACTTGTCAGTCTGAGGTGGGCTTAAAGCAGAGAGTAGGGCATTTGTAAAACCTGTTGGAGCTTATATGTGCTATTCATATAGAATGTAACCAACAGCACTTTGCACCCTCTCCTGTGAGACCCTGTGCTGATGAATTAACCCCTGTGACTTCTGTATGGTTGCAGATTATGTTCATTTTGGTGAGGTTTCCCTTCAAGAGGGCCTCTTATGCCATTTCCCATGGAGATAAACATTCGCCAAGACTACTTTCCCATGGGGAGGGGGCAGGAGAGAGAGAGAAGGAGAGAGGAAACAAGAAGGAATGTGAATTAAGGATATAGTAGATACACATGATTAGTGTGTTATTATCTCAAAGAGGAATTCTGCAGCAGAAATGTTACTGAGATCGACAAAGGGGACAAGCTTGGATTCAGTAGTCAGTAAGTCTTTCTCAAAGACTGAACCAGTTGTTCATTTTTGGGCTCTCCTTCCATGCTATGGTTTAAATACAACATTTTTGGTGGCCATGTATGAAATATTCAAGTGTTTAAGACAGAAGACTTGGCTCCCAGGAGCTTCTTATCCAGATGTGGCCGTTGTTCCCTTCATCCTGCTTATAATTTCATGAGCTGCCTTGACTGAGGACATGTGCCTTAAACTCTGCGTGTTTTTCTTCTATTATTTCTTTGGTCTTTTCTGTTACTTTCTCTGTTTTCTTCTTTCAAAATTCATACTAGACATATGTTAAAACTTCTTACTTGTCTTAACTTTTCTTATATATTTTAAATCTCTCTCTCTTTCTTTTGGTGGGAGGGAGATGCCTTGCATGAGAACTATTTGGCTCTGTCTTCCAGGTTACTAATTAATTCTTCAGCTGTATCCTTTTTCCTGTTTAGACCAAATATGTTGTTTTTTTTTCATTTCAGAAATCATTTTTTTTTAAAGATTTTATTTATTTATTTGACAGAGACAGAGACAGCCAGCGAGAGAGGGAACACAAGCAGAGGGAGTGGGAGAGGAAGAAGCAGGCTCATAGCAGAGGAGCCTGATGTGGGGCTCGATCCCAGAACGCCGGGATCACGCCCTGAGCCGAAGGCAGACGCTTAACCGCTGTGCCACCCAGGCGCCCCCAGAAATCATTTTTTAACATTTTCAAGATCATTTTTTTTTTTATTAACATGGTAGTCTATTTCCATTCAGACCCCTTTTAAAATTTCCTGTTTGTTCTAATACCTGTTTTCTTGAGTGTTACTTCTTCTATTTGTTGTATTTACTGCCTCTCTTTCTTGGTGTTTATTTTCTCCAAATGTTTAACTATCTGTGGTTATTTGTGCATCTCCAGACTTGAGGTTTGATATTACCCAATTTGTGAGGTTGTATTTATTTACGATTAAGAGACTGTGGGTGATGGGTACTGAGAGGGGTGTTTGGTGGCTGTTGTGGGGATTCCTGTTCCTCCAGGGTGTCGGCAGCCTTCTAGGGCAGTCTCACTCAGACTGTGTGCTTGCAGTGTGCCAGGTGGGTTTTACCTCTTTGAATACACCCAGTAAAATAAGTATCACAATAAAATTATAGTTCTATGGGAGTTCAAAAAAAGGAATGAGTTGCATCAAACTAGGGGAATAAATAATGCTCTTTGGGGGATTCTGAGATGGGCCTTGAACAACAGATGATGAAGGAATGCAGTTTAAGTTCAAGCAACTGAATGGACAAAGGATAAGTGTCATGAGAGATGGGTTTAGGGAAACCTGCATCATCCATTTCACTAAAGAGGGATAAAACTGATAAATAGCAAATGAAATCGGTTGATACATTTGTCAAGTACAGAGAAGCTTTTTTTCACTCCATACATTGCCCTGCTATCTATCCAGTTGCTCAAGCCAGAAATCAAGAAGCAGTCTCACCTTCTTTCTTCCCCCTTATTCAGGCAGTTCAAAGTCACAATACTTTCTTTCTCCTAAATTTCCCTCAAATTTGTCTAGTTCTTCTGTTCTTGTTTCTACCGCCCTTGTCTCAATCATTGATGAAATATCACCTAATTTATACTTTTGTTCCATGAAGATGGAAAAATTGATTGTAGGGTAAATTGATAAATTTGGTTTGGGGCATATTTCTTTCTTATTAATAGTAAGCTTTTCTCATAGTGATGTCCAGTGTGTAGTTAGAATTTGAGGAAAAGATCAGAGTGAAGCAGTAGATTTGGGAGAGATTATAGTTTAAAGTACAGGAATCGACTTAATGTTTGGAAGGAAAATCAATAAAGAGAGGCAAAATGAAATTTTAGTACAAAACCAGTGAAAATCCCTAATGTAAGGGAGCATCTATTTTGTGTATTGTGCTATACTGTTAGAGGGATGTCAACATGTTTTGTCCTCTCCCTTTGAAGAGATAATTGGAGATTTTCCAGATATTTTTATATTAGTAATTAAAAATTTAACTCCCCTATATCAGAAAACATATTTTGGCATTATTTTAGTCCTTTTTACATTTACTGAAGTTTATTTATAGCTAAGGGTATGTGCTATCTTGGCAAATGTTCTGTATGCATTTGGAAAGAATGTATAGTTTACTGTCTGGATATAATGTCCTATAAATGTCAATTAGGTCAAGTTGATGAATAATGTTTTTCAAATATTACTAATCATTACTGATTTTTTTGTATACTTATTCTATTAGTTACAAACAAGAGATAATGAAATCCCTGATTATAATTGTGGATTTGTTTATTTCTCCTTCTAGTTTTTCCAATTTTTTCTTTATATATATGGAAGCTCTGTTATGGTGTACACAAACGTTTAGGATTATTATATTCTCTTGATGAGTTGATCATTTTATAATTGTGAAATAACTTCCTTTATCCCTGGTAATATTTCATATTTTGAAATCTGTCTTGTAGCCATTCCAGCTTTCTTTTCATTAGTATTAGGTATACATTTTTTCCACTTTTTTACTTTTAACCTACCTGTATCTTTGTATTTGAAGTGCATTTCTTGTAGGCACCCTATACTTGGGACTTGGCTTTTTTTTTTAATCTAATGTGGTACTCTGTCTTTTAATTGGCATATTTAGACCATTTATACTCATTGCAATTATTGATTTGACTAGGCTTAAATCTATCATCTAGTTGTTTGTTTTATCCCATCTCTTTTTTGTTCACTTTCCTCTCGTTCTGCCTTCTTTTTTATTATTTTTTATAGTTCTATTTTATCTTCTTTGATGGCTTATCCACTATAACTCTAATAGTATTCATATAGTATAAGAATTTAACTTATCACAGGCTACCTTCAAGTGATAATAAATGTTAAGTACAGTATAAGAAACTTCAGTAGCGAACTTCTATTCCTGCACCCTCAGTCTATACTGTCATCATCGTACATTTCCCTTTTACATCTTTTATAAACCCCACAATACATTGTTCTACCTTTATACGATCTCTTAAAAGAGATTTAAATAATAGGAAAAAAATCTTATGTATTTATCCATGTAGTTATCACTTTTGGTGTTCTTCATTCCTTTGAATAGATCTATATTCCCATCTGGTATCTTCTTTTTTTTTTTTTTTTTTTTTTTTTTTTGTCCTAAAGTACCACATTCACTTATTACAGTGTGTATTTGTGGTAATGAGTTCTTTCGATTTTTGTATGTCTGAAAATGTCTTTATTTTGCCTTCATTATTTTTGAAAAATATTTTTTGGATATAGAATTCTAGTTTGACAGTTTTACTCTCAATATTTTAAAAATGCTACTCTACTTTCTTTTCTCTTGCACCATGTTTGATGGTAAATCAGCTTTCATCTTTCTTTCGTCCTGTACTCTAAGTATTGTGTCTTTTTTCTCCTCTGGCTACTTTTAAGATTTTTCTGTTTATCACTATTTTGATGCAGTTTACCTTGGCATAATTTATTTATTTATTTTTTCCAGATTTCTTGTGCTTGAGGTTCACAAGCTTCTTGGATCTATGTGTTTATCATCAAATTTGTTTTTAAGTTTTCATCAAATTTGGAAACTTTCACTGTTATTCCTTAAAATGATTTTTCTTTCTGCTCCTCTTTCTCTTTTTCCTTGGGAACAGCAATTATGTATTTATTATGCCTTTTGTGTCCTATTGCCATGTTTTCAAGTTTATTCATCTTTTATTCTGAAATGTCTAATTTGTAGTTCTTCCAATCAAGTGTAGTTTTCATCTCATACATTGTCGGTTTCATCTCTAGAATTTCTACTTTATTTTTTTTATGTCTTCCATGTCTCTGCTTAACTTTTTAAATATATAGAATGTAGTTATAGTAAGCATTTTAATGTCCTTGTCTACTAGTTCCAATATCTCTCTAAGTTTTGGGTTTATATCATTATGGGTCCTGTTTTCCTGTTCTTTGGATGCTTGATAACTTTTGATTGAATGCCAGTACTGTGAAGTTTACATTGTTAGATTCCAGATATATTTGTATTCTGTAAATATTGCTCAGGTTTGTTCTGGGATGTGTTATGTTATTTGTAAGCAATTTGATTCTTTTTCATCTTGCTTTTAAGACTCCTTAGGTGGAACTGGACCAGTGTGCCATCTAGGGTTACTTATTCTCAATTACTAAGGCAAGACCCTGCTGGGTCTGCACAATACCCTCTGAATTAAGAGGTTTTTCAGAATGACTGGTGGGAATATGCACTAAAAGAATTGTCCAGAAGGATTAGAGGTGACAGTGTCCACACTGGGCATTCTTTTTCCAGGCTTAGGTTGTTTCCTTATGTGCTTGTGTTGACAAGTAAGTACTCAACTGAAATACTCAAAGAGAATGTTTGTGGATCTCTAGAGCTCTCTCTCTTTCTTTCTGTGCAGCTCTCTTTTCTCTTCTGCTCTGTTTTGCAAACTCTAGCTACCTTGACCTCTCTGAACTCTCTCTGCTTAGTCCCTTCAGCCCAGGGAATCAGCTGGGCTCTGCCTGAATTCCTCCTATTTGCCTGCAGCCTGGAGACTCTCTCGAGGGAGTAAGTTGGAGTAGTTACAGGCTTCACCTCATTTACTTCCCATCTTTCAAGCATCATTGTCCTTCATTCGCTGGAATCCTGTGTCTTGTAAACTTGTTTTGTATATTTTGTATGTATTTTATTAGTTTCACACAAGATGGTTAATTTGGGCCCCATTACTTCATCTTTTTGGCAAGCTGAGTTTCCCTTTGCAGTGGTTTTCAGATTTTGAACATGGAACCCTTTTTCCAGAGTCTCTAATTGGACTAGCATTGCCTTTGGAAAACGCCACTGTAGTTAATAGAGAAGATTGTGTTCTGTTAACTAAGCAGTATTTCTCTGAAGTGGTAATCCTTAGAAGCTGGAGTCTCAGTGTTGGCATGGCGTGTAGAGTTGACATAAAGACCCTCTGGTCTAGTTGTCTTCAAACTAGAATTATTTTTAAACAATAATGTACTCCCCTCATATACTCCCACACTTATAATTT
The DNA here is from genome assembly GCF_023065955.2 of Ursus arctos. NCBI lineage: Eukaryota > Metazoa > Chordata > Mammalia > Carnivora > Ursidae > Ursus > Ursus arctos. Next base: position 54,775,424 of record NW_026622841.1, read on the forward strand.
GACATACAAAGCTTTTCATCCTAAGTTGCAATATGTGTAAAGGATGTAATTCCCAATAAATTATAAAATTTACATTCAGAAATGAAATGTTATAATTATTCCTTTAAATGTATCACCTGCAATCTAAACACCATAGTAATTCAAAGTCCATTATTTTCATTGTAATTCATGAACAAGTTTTCTTTTAACACTGAAACATTTTACATTCTGTCTTGTTGGCATTGTATTTTTATTCCACTTGCCCTGCTGACTTTATTTTAAACATGTGTTCGCTTCTGTAGCACATTTATGGATCACCTTATTTTGTTAATCTATATCTAAAATAAACATAAAAATTAAATGAATACTTTTACAAATTTTCTCATAACATGAAAGTTATATGTTTTAAAATCAATGCTTCCAGATTCAGTTGTTATTATAATTATCTGTAGCACACAATTGAGTCAAACAACATAAATATATAAAGGACTGTTAAATAGCATTTCAACATAATAACTAAAATTTTATTTGAAATGTATCTCTTTGAGAAGAGAGGGTCCTTTACTTTTTTTTCTAGTTAGTCTTTTTACCTGGGTGATAATTATTTATTGATAGAATAAGACCGGATCAATAGATCATATTGATAACCAAGGTAAATGTAGCATTATATTGATAATCCAAGGTAAAAACATGTAGTGGTAACTCCTAAAATATTTATATATCATGTGAAATTAGTTGATATAAATATAATGACATATAACTAAGGTACATAATTTACTTGAAGTTTAGTGAATTTCAGGGACAACTGTAATTTTTGCATGGGGGTGGATATATAACAGCATTAGATACCATTTTGGGCCACTTTTGTACTATTCCTGCTCTTTTATAGTAATTGACTGTTTGACCACTATATGCACCTAAACTTGCACAATGGATAACATGTAAGATATGGTTTTTATTATAACAAAAAAGATCCCTAGCTTTGCAAAGGATTTTAAATGATTCAGTTTACAAAATGATTTCTCTGCTGTTTTTCATATCTACTCTGTGAAATAATACATACTCATGTAGGGATGCACTTTGGCTGTCCTGTTGTCCTGTAACAGTATGATGGATAGAACCATCTCTGGTAGGATAATTGGGGTCACACTGTAAAATTGGACTTGTCTTTGCACCATGTGATTCTCAGAAGTCATGCAATTTGGGCACAGGTCCAGGGCAGTCTGTCATGCGCTTCTCTGAGCAGCGTTAATCTCCCTGCTGGTCTTCACTTGGAATGAGTTGCAGGGAAGTCAGTAGGGACTGAGGCTACTGACCTCTCTATCTGAGTGCTTAAGGATGAAAAAGCCTTGGCGCTGGAAAGGAATGCTCTGCCGCACAGATAGCACAGGTGGAAAATCGTGTCCGTCCTTAACCTCACACTCGCAGGTCAAATTGGCCTAGGAATGTTACAGGTTATTCCCACCTTCCCCCAGGATGAAATTAGTTTGCTTTTGTCTTGGCCAACACCCTCTTTGGAGGAAGTTTTTAACTAACATTGTCTGGGAAAGATGTAACTTAATTTCTGGGGAATATGATTCTGTACAACAGTACTGTTTCTCCTAAACTAACTTGGTTTGTATCTACTTATTTTTTTAAGAGACTTAAATTTAAAAAAAGAGAGAAAGAGAGAGAGAGACTTATGGTGAAAAGCAGTTCAGAGACTGAAGAAAACTATCCATTTCCTTGGCTGGATTTGGGTATTACGGCTTCTCAATGAGAGCTTTAAACTTTATCTAACCACTTTCACTTGCTTTACTTCATTCCATCTTTTGAGAGCAATTTTGACTCCATCCTAAGGTAAAATTCGTCTGCCCCTTCTTTGTACCTCATCTTCCCAGGCGCTGACTGACATCTTAGCGCCTATGGCACTTAGTTGAACTTCAGTGTATCTTGTCTTTGCCCTCTGGACTCTGGGTTTTGTTTATCTTTGCATCTACCATAGAACTTGGCACATGGTGCATTCTGGGAGATAATAAATAAAGAGGTCTAAGCACCTCTGAAATCTTGCTTGTACTTTGTAGCTGTGATATCTTGGGGGCAGCTACCTACCTCTTTGGAGTAAGTTTCTGCACCTCAAAGTGGAAAAAAAATAATAAAAAACTCTGCACACAGAGCTGTGGTCAAAATTAAATGTCTAGGAAGTACTTATGCCCGTGTCTATGAATATTCAGTTGACATTAACTGCCATCCTTAGTGTTAGGGATGGCATGAATGCAGGAATGTGTGTGCGCGGCCCTGACTTCTGTGCTGAAATATGCAGAGTGAGCGAGCTCCTGCTGTGGGGAATTCATGTTCCAATCTAGCGACACACAGGAACTCATGGTGGAAGCACAGTAGGTGACAGGGTTTTATTAGGAACTCAGGAAAATTCAGGAGCAGAAGGTTTATTTCTTTTTAAGGTTAGGGTTGAGAAAGTTTCTCAGGAGAGATGAGGCCTGGGCAGTGATCTGAGGAAAGAATATCAAAAGTTTTCTAGACGGTCAGCGTGGCAGAGCAGAGATTATACGCTTGAGGGATTTCAAGTGGTTTAGCACTTTTAGGGTATGACATTGAAAAGGGGAGAGGGAAGCAAGCCCTTCCACAAACGGCAGCCAGGAGCCACAAAAGAGTTTTCTGAAGTGTGGTGGATCATGGTCAGATATTAATTTGTGAAAAATTAATACCAGATGAGTCCCCAGCTCCGTTGGTGAAACACATTGCTGGTTTATCCTTGTCACTGCACCTTCTACTAGCATGAAGCAGTACAGGGTCCTCCTGGAGAAGAAATGGGTGGGTCTCTTTCGGTGTGTCCACCTGACCTGCCATTCCCCCTACGTTGGCCACATGCACCTGGATGAGCTCCCTGCTGTGTTGCCTGAGCCCCAGCTGGTGCAGGGCCTGCTCAAGGGGAAAATGAAATACTGTATCTGGGTTCTAGCTACTGCAGTTCACTCCTGTCAGCTAAACCAAAGTTCCTTATCTTAGAATGCAGTCTTAGAATTCAGAGGGTAACCCCCGAAGCTACTCACTCTATACTGTTAAACCTGCTGCTTTTATTTTTGTGTGATTCCTGGGGGAAGAATACTTAGGATCTGTCTGCAACAGATACTGATCTTGAATGTAGAGGAAATGATGATGACAGAGCTCCCAGGTCCCCCGCTAGAAACTGGCCCCTTTGAGACATCCCCCAGGTCTGAGAATTCTTTCCCTGGGGGAGCTCTGCTGCCTCTGTTGCAGAAATGTGCACTCTGAAGCCTCCACTCTTCTCATGCTGCCTGGGTGCTGATCCACTGGGCACAGCTACTTCTCTCAGGGACTCTTGTGAGTCCAATGTGGCCTGTGGGGAAGGGTAAGTGCTTTCCCTTTGGCTACTCTGTCTCAAGTGTTGGTCAGGCCCTTTTTGTTGATTCTTGGTGGCCGACCAGGCTGCCATTTACAGTGTGACTTTGCTAAGGTTCAGCTTCGGGAGAAGGACACGCAGCATGGGAGTCATGCAGCAGGTCAGGACCTACTCGTGGGGGCTCCTGCTGGCTTCAGCCTGCCTCTACTGACAGGGGCCAGCTTCCCTCCCACAGTTGTGAGCCTTCCACAAGTCAGCCTCTCCCAGTCCAGACTGAGGGCACTGTTGACTCTAGAAAAGAGAAGGTCCTCTGTAATTCTGGCCCAAATCCTACTTCCACATTCCCTGCTAGGACTGATCTCAGTATAAGTGATGGGCAGAAAACCCATCCAGTAGTGATCTCTGGGACGTTGGTCTGGCTCTGTGGCCCTAGTTGGGCAATTTCATAATAACCCAGCCATGAACACACTACCCGCAGTCTGGATTCTTTGGAGTTCACCCATACCTGTGAGCTATACAAACAGTCTAACTATAAGTTGGGCTATTCCTTTTTACACTGTGTCACCTAGAATTTAGAAAAACGCCATGTGACACATAAAGAAGGCCTTGTTATACAGTGGGTTAATATGTTAAAGCAGCCTATGTTAAAGTAGCTCTTTGCTTATTTATGGGACAAGTGGCTGGAGATAAGACAAGAGTATTAACATTGCATAGATATATCTGCTTGAGCTGTGATTCCACTTACATTTCCTTCCTTCATCAAGTAATTTGTTTCATTTGTGTTTATTGGCAACACCTTGCCCATGTTCTGTACTTTTGAACTATATTTTCTCTATGAATTGTTATTTTTTTCTCCCTAACCGGTTTCACTGCAGGCATGTATATCTAGAGCTGTTGAGGCAAACTCAGAAAATAAAAAATAAAATGTTAAAAAATAAAAATAGTGTGCTTCAGAATGCCTGTCCTGGGCTACATATAATATGGAAATATTATCTCATTGAGATTGATTTGAGTCATTATTTTGGTTTCTAGTGACCAAAAAAAAAAAAAAAAACCAAAAGCACCATTAGTAATATAATTCATTAATATGTGTTTGACTTGACAGTTTCTGGTCTGAATGATACTTTATAGACTATGTACTTATAGAATTATATCTATAATTTTGCTAATAGGTTATCCAAAGAATGTTGCCTATGACATAGAGGTATGCACAAGTAAGTGTTTCTAGGTGGGGCTTACGTAGCTGAAGCTGTTGATTTGATGTGGTCTGTGGGTGAGATAGAGATGTCACTTCCATCTTACTCTTTATTGTCTTTTTTTTTTTTTTTTAATGAGCAAAGCCTTCATAGACTACCCTTGTTTTTGTCACTACCCTTACATCAAAGTCCTCAAGGCCACCATGGACCTCAAACTGTCAATTCCAACTGCCTCAAATCCCTTTTGGACTGAAGAAGGATATAAATAAAATGGCCAAATGCAACTTAATCTTCTCTTAATTTTCAGGCCCCACCTGCTGAAATGCTCAGCGTCCCAGGGATTCCCTGACATTGCATGCTTGTGCTTGTGTCTTGGGATCCCACTCAGTCTCCTCAGGTTCCTTTTCCCTCACCAGCCCTCAGCACATAGAATTTTCCAGAGCTCATATCCTAGGGTGTTTTCACATCACCGCTCATACCTTCGCTCCTGCAGTTCTGCGCTGGGGTCCAGACTGGACTTCGCACGGGCAGCTGTATGTGTGTGAGTCTCTGGGCAGTCCACGCAACGTAGCGTGTTCAGCTGTATCCCTGGCATCTCGATGTGTGACCCTCATGGCAATCAAAAATTTCTGTAGACATTGTAAAAAAGTGTCTGCCAGGTGATAAAACTGCCCCTGGTTGAGGACCACTGTCCTAATGTCCCTCACCTTTGTAGTATTCATTCTATTTTCGATGCCTTATTCAAGCCTTGGTATTTTGGTGGGAGCATCTGAAGCTCTCCTTGCACAGACCTGCTCTTGCCTCCTCTCGCCACAGAGACCCAGCGTGGAGGAAGTTTACATGGTAGTGTTTACCCACATGAAGGCAGTATAGAAACTTCATGAGTACAGACTAAGAAAACAGAAGAATCTCATGTGGAAGCAGGAGAAGGGTAATGATTTCACACATGTTCCGTTCCATGGACAGAAAGGTGCTGCTATGGCCTGGATGTTTATTTTGACCTCCCCAACCCCCAAATTCATATGTTGACACCATAATACACAATGTGATGGTATTTGGAGATGGGGCTTGGGAGGTAATTAGGTTTAGATTGGGTCATGAAGGTGGAACTCCCATGATGGGACTAATGTGCTTATAAGGTGATAAAGGAGCAGAAACCACCCCCCACCACTGCCATGTGAGGATATAGCACAAAGGTGTCCCTCTGCAAACCAGGAAGAAGGCCTCACCAGGAACCGAATTAGCCAGCTGCCTTGATCTTGGACTTCCCAGTTTTAAGAACTGTGAGAAAGAAATGCTTGTTGTTTAAGCTACCTAGTCTATGGCATTTTTGTTACAGCAGCCTGAGCTAAGACAGATGTCCATGGGAGTGGCCCTCAGCAGGTCCTCAGCTGTAAATTCAAGCTTGGACCAAAGGGGCCTCGAGCCCTGCCCCCCAGTCAGACCTGCTGGCTAATCAGTCTGTATTGGCTTCTCACAGTGGTCTGCACAAGAGTCTCAGCAGTAAATGCCTGACATCCTCTATCCCCATTCCTGGCACTTCCACGTCACCTCTCGGACAAATCCCTTTCTTCATGCAGGTATCATAGTGGTTCCCCATTCTGCTTCCCCAAGGCCAGGCCGTAGCTGTTCTCCTATGAGCATTACCTAGACCCTGCTTTGGGTTGGTCTCACTTTCCTATGCAACACTTACTTGCGTAGCGTCCATTTTCAGAATAAGCTCTCTAGGGGAAGTATGATTTCTCAGTGTTCTGCAAGGCAGTGTGAGTCTGGACTGTTGCTCATCAGTCATGGTGGAACCATGAACACCCATGGTAATCTGATGGTTCTTACCAACTAGCCCAACAGCAGTTGGAAGCTGTTGCAGTTTTGTCGTGGTGATTATTTTGTTTTGATTTTTGCCCAATAGCATTCTCTTCCTTTCAGAGAAGAGATTCTTTTGTATTTTTTTAAATTCACTTTATTGCTCATTTTTGTCCTGCATAATTTTCAGGGTTTTCTTCTCTTATTTCTTTTTTTCCCCTTTGTTTTCCGTAACTGGTTAACACTAGTTCTGTCGGCAAGGTACATTTTTAAATTCAGTTGTGCCTTATATTTTCCTATCCAATTACTAAGGTTAACAGCTTTGCCTTGCCATTTATAATAAAAGAAAGCATAACTTCAGATGTGTCTCTCCCTCTTGGGATGTAGGAAAAGGAGAAAGACCTCATTGTCCCGGCTTGCTTTGCCCAAAATGACTTACAGCATGTTAGGTACATGGGTCAGGTGAATAGACACGGGCCCAGAGCTTTGGGGGAGGACTGTGCTACTCAAGATGGCGCTGGCTGCTTGCTGGGGCTCCCGGGTGAAATGGATCACTACTGTGCTTCCAGACTTGGGTTTTTCTTCATGGAACTACGCCAAATGCTTAAACGTGGCTGGCTCTCTGTTTTAAAGATACAGAGATATTGATCTTCTCTTTCTTTAGTTGATATAAGGCTTAGTGTCATTTCACATGCGGTGGTTAGCAGTACTGCTGGGACCAGGGTCTCTGCCCAGCAATTAAAGGAGGAAATTGACTAGGAGAGGGTGGCAAAGAGGCAGATACTGAACTAAATGGCATTGCTAATTTAGTTGCAGTCTGTGTTAAAGAGAATAGAGATTAATTGCTAAAGCCCTGGTTCCCAAACTGTGTGCCAAAGCACCGTAGAGCATTGCAACAAATTTACAGGGGTATTGTGGGGTGTTTACATTGTCAAGAGAAACACAGTGATATCAGCAGGATAGCATGCAGACAAGGTGGCTTATGGCCAAAGGGTACCAGGAAAAAAAATCACTGAAATACTAAGGGTGCCACGAACCGAGAAATCTTGGGAACTTCTGCTCTAAGGGAACAGTGGAGGTCCTTTAGTCCCAAGTGTTCTGTGAGGGATGGCAGAGCAGCAGGAAGGAGGGCGAGGAAAGAGGAGAAAATGCAGATTTGGAAGTTGAGTAATTGGGTCAACATAACTTTTATTGAAAAGGCTTCTGGTTGGCTGGTAACCACTGATAGATACAGTGCTCCAGACTGGAGACTCTCTGTGCTTTGTGAGACCTGACATATCTGTCCCTTCTGGTCACCAGTACCCTAAACCCCTCAGACCAAGCGCTTAACCTCTTTCTTTCTAGCCCAGTATTTGTTCACTCACTAAATATTTATTGGCTACCACCTACATAGGGAGATAACAGTAAGCAGAACAGATGGGAATCCCCGATGTCTTTGAAGCTTACATTTCTCTGGAATAACATCTAATAAGATGTTATTGGTGCTTACCATGAGCCAGGCATTGTTCTAAAAGATTTGCATTTATTAACTCATTTAATCCTCATAAAACTTGTTTCCTAAATGTACTCATCATTGCCATTTACGTGTGTCTGGCATAAGGGTGACCCTCAAGACCACTTTGCTGCTCCTCCTCATTGAACTGCATCCTTACTAACCTGATAGCGGTCAGACACAACAGCAGCATGGAGAACTAGAAGGAAATGTGCTCCATCCATCTGTTTACATGTATCACCATGGGATGCTCTGATGGGGGGAAGAGCCTCCTTGGTCTTACCCCGAAGCAAACTAGACACTTTCCATTGTCTAAAACAAGTTCTGAATGTATCCTCATCTTCATGTGTGACACTTCTATTTCAGACTTAATGGACACTGCATTAGCAGAATGTTAAGCCTTTACAGTGGGCATGTCCCCTGTTAATGTGTCTTTGGACGGCTTGCTCTATACGCAGCATGCTGGGGTGGGTGTAAAAATGGCAGTGCCACCCAAGCTTTCCATTCCGATCCTAATGAAGAGTGGCTGGCTTGTGGATTTTCATCCAATAAAGTCAAGTGCTGTGCCTTTGGAAACAAACTGGACGTACTAAGGTAGCTTCTTTCCACATGTTGCCGGCCTTAGTTGTTTCCTTGAAAAGCAGAAGTCAGCAAAAACTAAGAAAGTAAGGATGTTGGATGGTTGTTCGTTACATCAAATGAAACTTCCATGAAATAAAAAAGCTCATGGTGATATTGTCTTTCCCATAATGAAAATAATACTTGCTCATCAGAGAAAATGCAGAAAATCATATAATAAAATAAAAGGAACTCCAGTCATATCACCCAAAGAAAACAGCTCTTTACTCTTTGGCATATTTTCTTTTACTTTTTTTTTTTCTTCCCCTCCTTTGCTAAAAATCTACCGTGCATTGGCTGTATGCAGGGCATCATGGTTGCACTTTGGTGCAAAGTAGCATAGACGTATGTTTCCCATTAATATGGGTATAAAGAGAGGCAAATTATTATCTCCCTAATCTTAAAAACAAACAAACTCGGTACTTCCCCTCAACCATACACCCGCCTCTAGTCTGTCTCCCCATCTTTTTTTTTTTTCCCCTCACTGTCATGAACTTGATTTCGTTAGAGATAGCTGTGGCTTATAGCCCTTCTCAATTTTTTATTAAAATTCACCTAATAGCAGAGGCAAAAGAATGTGTCCTGTCTTTACCCCTTTGCTAGTATTTCCTAGAGCTGTGCTCTGGTTTACAAATCTCTGTTCTCTGAGCAAATTATTTGAGCTTAGAGACTATGGTTTATCCCTCTTTTTAACCTTAGAAAGCGGTAAGTGTTCAATAAATGTAGGTATGTCCTTTTCACCAGAGCCTTGTTGTAGGGCATCAGTGATCTTAGCAGGACACAATCATTGAGCACCAACGATCCCCTAGACTTTTACAACAGAACCCAAAGGGGAATCAACCCCTACACTGAGCCTTCAGGGAATCTGCCTGCCTCCTTATCGGGACCCATCTGCATGGTTGTACATGTGCTCATGACAGTGCAGGCATATCCATAATGGGCGCATGTGTCCTGAGATGATCAGGAAATATGGTTTCCTCCTGTTGTGGACACTGATTGTGGATCAGTCGCCTGCCAACAAGCAGTAGACATGATCTTCTCATATTGTACAGGATGCTTTACCAGGTGTGTCAGGGTTATAGAGAGAAGCCAAATAGATTCCATGACCACAGGCCGTTTATGATCCGGAGCAGTGTGACAATGGCTGACACATCCTGGCAGATGATCTGAATCATTTGGGCATTCCTAAGACAATTGTGTGTGTGTAAATATGCACGTGTATCTGTAACATTTACACTTGATCCTGCTTCATGCTCACTAAAATCATGGGTGCAGGGATCTGGAATTTTAAAGCTTCTCTCGTGGTTCTGATGAGCAGCAAGGTTTAGGGACCACTGAGGTCGAATTCATACACTAAGAAAATTTGGTGAGAGGGGAAATTGAAACTTGAAAGCAACAAAATTGTAAAGCCCTTCAAGCAGGCCCTTTTCTGATACCTCCTCATATGTGCAGGGTCTGGCTTACATCCCTCCTCTGTCTGGAAAGGCACCTTGTTCCTGAGTTCTGTTGAGCTGGGTTGAGGGTGATTGATTGAGTGCATCATGTCATACGTAGGTTGGGAAGGATGCTCTGTTTTTCTAGACTGAAATAAGAAGTAAGCAAGACTGCAGTCATGAAAGGATTGTTCCAGTGCAATGGAGAAATAGAGCTTTGGAAGCCATGTAGGAAAACTGGAAGTGGGGCCAGCTGGTACTACAGTTGATTATAATACCTGTGCTCCTTCTATTTAGTGTTCTTGAAAAGATAAATGAAGTAATAGGCATGAAAAATACTTGTAAAATACAGAATAATTACATAAATAAATGATGGAATTCTCTAAATACTACAATAACGAACCACTTTTCTTTTCCTTTTTTTTTTTTTTTGTCTGGCCTCCAGTAAATTCCAGCACTTCACATTCAGTGCTTCCGTGTCCCATGATACCAAAGACGTACATGGACTGTCAAGACCAAATTGTATTTTGAATTTTATCTGCCATTTGGATTATCTGTACCATTTTTATTTATTTATTATTTTTTTTTAAGATTTTATTTATTTATGTGACAGAGAGACAGCCAGCGAGAGAGGGAACACAGCAGGGGGAGTGGGAGAGGAAGAAGCAGGCTCATAGCGGAGGAGCCCGATGTGGGGCTCGATCCCATAACGCTGGGATCACGCCCTGAGCCGAAGGCAGACGCTTTAACGACTGCGCCACCCAGGCGCCCCTGTACCATTTTTATTATAAATAATGAAAACCTGAATATAGGTGACGATAATAATAGTGATATCTTTGCGAGGATGTGCATGGTTCAAAGCACTTCTGTGTTGAGAGGAACAAACAAAATAATATATACATAAACGTTAGACAGCTTTGTGCATAATATTTTCAGGACACCTGAAAACCCGAGTACATAATAATTATATATTTGCCCGCCTTAGAATTCAAGATGACACTCTCTTCACATTCAAGATAACAAAGATGCATATTTTATTTCCAAGAAAATGCTAGTATGTTCTGCCTTAGCTAATCAAAGTGTTTGTATTCCAGAGATAGGTGGCCAAAAGTAGATTTCTAATGTAAAGTGGCATTTTTATATTGTTGGTTTGTAGATAAATGGAATATCAATTGAAAAATAGTATGTATAAGTAGCCAAAACACGTGTTTGTAGTATGTTATTGAAATTTTAAAATGTTGGTTGTGAGATCACTCTTAAAGATATGTCAGTGTGACATGGAAATATCAAAAAACTCTTAAAGCATCTGAAAGAGCATTTGCAAGGCCCTTGAATACATGCAATTGTGGGTCTCATGAAGTGGAATTCTTTCAACGGGTCATGGAGTGGAAGAGTAAAGACTTCCATGTGGTACTTCTCAATTTAATTTTTTTTTTTCTTTAAGTGGAAACTAGACTGCTCCTTCTTGGGAGAGAAATACCTAGCCAGTGTCCTATGCCCCTTGGGAATTGTGTTTTTCTTTTTTCTGTTTATTTAATTATTTATTTCTTCACTTTTGTCTTCATTTTGGTATCAAACATTTTAGTAATTGAGTATTGATTATCTTTATTTTTTTATGTTCAGGGGTAATTAAATAATCATTTAACAAATACTGTCTTGTACTTTATAGAGTGAATGTTCTGGTTAACATGGACCTAATGGAATGCCTCCCTTCTTCATCTGAGTTTCATGAGTTAAATCTTATAACATAGTTTGATACGGTTTATGGATCTGGTAAATGTCACACCACAGAATGTAGCAAATGTTGTGTTTTGTGTCCCCGTATCCATTCCCCTTCTTTTCAGTAACAGAACCCACATTTCCTTTGGGCCCCACCTGTCTTATTGCCAACTGTGTGCTTCCCGTGGGGCTCTGCTCCAGCTGCAGGAGTGGGACATGTCACACAGGGCTGACCAGAGCCTCAGTTTCCCCCAGCCATAAAGGTTGGTTGAGGAGTGGAATATTGTGAGTCAATTTAATCCCACCTCTCTGGCCTCCACTACTCATTTAGAGACTGAGTTCATTCGGTTAGAGTGAATCATGAGACTTATGTCATAATTGTTGGAAAACAGGCTGTTTCCCACAGGCCTTGAGTAGGTAGGCTATAGGCCCGTTGTGGTTGCCAGTTATTCTGGCTGAGACAAGGACAGAGCTGAGTGACAGAGATTTCAGCCAGAGGCATCGTTTGAAGTATTTGAGTCCTTTTCACCTAGCATCTGGGAGCATTTTTATTCCTGGATCTGTTAGTTATGTGAATCTATGTATTTCCCTTTTGGATTACCCTAGTTTGATTTGGGTTTTCTGTCACCCCTGAATAGAATAGACACTGCATTTTGTTTATGGAGTGAGGTGTGGAGTGTGTCCCAAATCTCTCATCTCACTACTTGAACACGTCAACTGCAGTGACAGGATTTGTGGGGACGGACTTGCATGTTCCAGAACAGCATTTAGGCCAAACGGTGGGATAAGGTGGGGGATAATTAAGTTTCTTAAATGTTCTAGAAAATCACAGTCTTCATCTTACTGCACTTAGTTTTGAGGAAAATACATATCCCCTTTATTTTCAACAAGGGCTGGATTTCAGTTGTCAACTATTGATTATCTGTATAGGGAAGTGGAGCAGTGGTCTTAAATATTGCCAAAGGTTATTTATATTTTACTTTGTAATCAAACCCTTGGGGAGCAACTCTGCCTTCCTTTTCATGCTGGTCTTATGCTAACACAAAAGTGTATTTATTTTCCCATCATTCCAATTAACATTCCAGGCAGGATTACTGACTGACAGAGGAAGGCTTCCTAAGTTTTAAATTCTGTTCTGGGTAATTTACATGGAAAAAAATGTGCATGTGATTAGTTAAGAAATAAGTTAAATTATGTATTAGAGGACATGTGCACGTATAGTCACCTTCGAAGGTATCATGTCTTGAAGCTTTTGGGAAAGACATCTGGGGTCTGTGAGAATTACTTCGTAGGTCTATCTCCAAACGTTGACAAGGAAAGTAGTCCAAATTTTTCACTGTTCTGGCAGCGTCTAGGCTGGAAAAACCATTGGCAATGTGTCCATTCTTTTCAGGCATGATTCAGCTTCCCAACTTCGGAGCTTGCTGTAGCAAGAAATTGACAAATGGTCAGAAATGTGCCTTCCGTGACGTGCCTCTGTGATGTTGTGTTTTGTTCAGACAATGGATTGGCTTTATGTAGAATGAAAGCCATTAGAAACATATGGTACAACAGTTGGCTGCAGAATTTGTTTGTTTTAACTCCAGAAGCTGCTACTGTTTGGCTTTGACATGCCCTTGAAAATCCAAGATGCTTTGGTCAATGTGTTTGTTGCATTAAACTTCATATAAATTTTATTGGAACTTTTGTTGTGTAAGACAGGCTTTGCTTCTTCATCTTTTTTAATTTCAAGTTGATCTGAGATGAAAGGACAAGATGCAATTTGTAAAGTACAGGAAAGTAATTGGAGAAGCTATATGCAGGAACCAGCCTTGTTATTTTACAGTCACGTGGCATTATTTTAAGTTTCTTGAGTGGAAAAGCAGATCGTAGAGAAGGGATTTCTGTCAATGCTGAAGCTCATGCTGAAGTAAGTGACCATAATAATAACTAAAATTGTGTAATTCAGAAAGATCTAGGGGTTATTCCAGAGCTTCACTGCTGCTTAATGCTTCTTTATAAAAACAGAATCTTTGTATTCTAACTTTAGGTCAGACAGATTAGGACACTTCGGGCTCACATCATTGCTTAATGAAAGGCATGGTCAGCACTTGCTTATTCAGAGAGCAATTTGCAGATTATCCGGCAGCAGAGTTGCTTAAAATACTCTGACATGAATATAATCATGAAAAGGAAGTGACTTAATGCTGTTGATGGTATGAATGTCCTTTGCTGGGCAATTTGAGAATCAGATGCCAAATTGAACCTTAGGTTCAAAAAGTTTATAATATGAGGCCCTTGGCTCGGGAGTGGAATTTGGGGAAAGGAGTGGAAAAAATAAAACCTTTTAACTTAGACTTTGAAATTCTTATCCTGTGGACATAGAAAGATGACATTGGTACCATGTTGTTGTGTTCTCTCTTTCTCTCTCTCTCTGTCTTTAATACTCTAGGTCAATTTAAACTGTTTCTGATGTTACCAGAGTATATTATTTAATCTTTTTAGAACCTGAGAAAGGAGTCACTGTAGTAAGTGTTTAACACATTAAGTGCCGATATTTTGAATTTATCTTTATTTTAAGGCACTTTTTCCCCGAAAATGAATGATGTATTCTCCTGATGATCAAAATGGAGTTACAATAAACATAAATTGGCTTTTCTTGTTGACTCATAATTCAGAGAGTGAGTTGCTGTGATGAGCATGAATGTAGGTCTAGTTTCCCAAGCCGGTGAGGACACCCAGAGCTAAAGAGGATGATGTCCTAGACCTGCTTCCTTGGAAACATCCAGCAGGTCCCTTTCCTTTTACCTCTAGCGTCCCTTTCACATAAAGGTGGGGTGAAGCATGAGATTGACTTTGGTTTGCTTTGGTGTGTAAGATTAATTTATAAGTAATAACCAAGAGACAAAATGGTGCTCTCTATAATTATGTAAGAACAATGGGTATAAGCCAAGGCTGTCCAGGACATGATGATGGTTATCCCAGTAATAATTAGCATGCATGGAGCATTTGCTCTCTGTCCAGCATCGTGCTAAGCACCTATGGGCATGATCTCACTTCAGCCCAATGAGAGCCCAATCAGGTAGGTACTGTTTTTTTTTTTATGCCAGTGACGGTTAATGTCATGTGTCAGTTTGGCTAGGCCATGGTACACAGTGGTTTGGTCATACCCTAGTCTAGATGTTGTCGTGACGGTAATTGTAGATGTGGTTAATATTTAAATTAGTGGACTTTGAATAAAACAGGTAACCTTTCATAATATGGGTGGGCGTCATTGAATCAATGGATGGCTTTAAAAGACTGAGTTCCTGAAGAAGGAATTTACTTTAAGACTGCAACCTAGAAACCCTGCCGGAGTTTCCAGCCTGCTACCCTGTGGGATTTGAACTTGCCAGTTTTCACAATTGCATGAGACAATTCCTTAAAATGTCTCTGTCTCTGATACATCCTATTATATAACCAATATGTACTATTGGTTTTGCTTCTCTGGAGAACCCTGATTCATGCAATCCCAATTTTATAGATGAAACGAAGGCACAGGGAGGTTAATTAACTTATTTAAAGGCAAGTCACACAACTCATAAATGGAAAAGAGGAGATTTGAATCTGGATTTTTGGACTCCAGGGCTCAAGCTCTTCACCATTAAGCTCTGTTGCCTCTTAAAAATATAAACGAAACAACAATAAAAACTCCGAAGTGATTTTTGTTTCAACTGGCCTTACCTCTTTCTGAGACTCTTCATTGTTACTGACAGTTTTCTGCTGTTGCAGAGTATCGCTCAAAGCCTTTGTGATAGTTGTGTGTTGGTATGATACTGGGCCACTGATACCTGTGGTCCAGACTATGCATTCTTCAATTGCCCTCCTACAAAGCTGGCTCGGCGCATATGAAGGAATATCCCTGTGCATTTTTGGCATTTATGGTAAGTGTTTCAGCAGAAGACCTACTCCAGACCTATCAATGGAATATCATTATCATCATTAATTAGTGTTAATTCAAACATGATGCAATAGGCTGGCATTTTTCACAACTACTAGAAGGGGTAACTCTCTGAAATTCATACTGTGCTAGGCATAAGAAACATCAAAACTTTTATTTTTATATTACATTGAGAGGTAAATTTTATATGGAATTTATAATTAAGATTCATATTTTGAGTCACAGGAATATACGTGACTCAAAACAACCATTGTTATTATGTCTCAGAGCTTCTGTGTGTCATGAATTCGACAGGGCACGTGGGAATGGCTTATCTCTGCTCCATGATATCTGGGGCCTCACTTGGAGGTCTCAGAGGCCAGGGCCTGGAATCCTCTGAAGGTTTGTTCCCTCATACATCTAGCAGTTGATGGCTGTCAGCTGGGGTCCTTGCTGAGGCTGCTGTTTATAGCCCCCATGTGTGGCTTCCTCGTGTGGCCTAGGATTCCTCACAATATGGTGACCAGGTTGAAAAGACAAGCATCTTGCAAGGAAAGGTGGGGACTGCAATGCACTTTAGGAACCGTCCTCAGACATCACACAGCATCACCCCCCACAGGTGCCAAGGCCCTCCAAGTTCAAGTGGAGGTAACATAGACCCCACCTTTCAGTGGAGGTGTGTCATCATCACCTTTTAGGAAGAGTGTGGGAAAGAGGACGTATACTGGTGTGGCCATGGTTGGAAAATACAATCTGCCTAGCATCCTCTGACCACAACAGTTCATATTATGTCCCTTTCGTGTGCAAAATACACTTACCTTCTTCCCCAAGGACTAAAGTCCTGTTTTTCGTAAAAGCATAGGCTCAGAATCCAAGATCTCACCACCTAAGTCAGGCTCAGGTACAGAAGAGCCGCCTCTGGTAAGATTTTGTGTGAGGTTTTGTATCTTCAGTCTGAAGACCTGTGAACTAAAAAGACAAGTCATCTGTACCACCCTCCACATGCAACAGTGGGGCAGCCGTTGGAGAGTAGGGCCTGCTCTCCGGGAAGGGCTGGAATCAGAAGCAGGCAGGGAATTCTGAAACACTGCCTGACACGTGGCACGGCTGCTTGATTAGGACTCTGTCCTGCTGTCTAGAAATGATTCTCCATGACTTTTGGCTTCTGTCTGAGTCATTCCTCCTCTTCCATAAGAAGTGGCCTTTTTTTCCCCCTAGCCTCCTATCTGCTTGTAGTAATTTGAGCATTCAATGGCTTCTTTTCATTAGAACTGGCTCTGTCCATTTTAGTCAGTGTTTCTATCAGTCCGATCTTTTAAAAAACCTGGTGGGTTTCCCCTGAATCTAATTGAAATTCACTCCTTTAGACAAAAACTACACTCATCTCTTTGAGATAAGCCCTAGAACTTCTGATGAGGAATGTCACCCTCAAGGTGTTTAGAGTGGGCACTGAGTGATGGACAGAATCTCTGAGGCATGCCCTTGAGAGCCTCAGCCTCTCGCCTAATGGCACAGTTCTCTGAGGTGCCGGCTCACGTCTTTCAGAGATTTACTAAAGTACAAGTGAACCCTTGGCTCATTACTGAAAGTTGTTTGCCGGGTGCAATTCATTATCATCCATCCTAGAAGAGCATCACACTAGAAAAGGTTGAAGTTCTGAAATTGCTTTTTCTTGGAGCAACAATTAGAATGTGACCAGTCGTGTTCAGAATTGTGTTATGGGAGCTTGCCCTGTGTACGTCTCAGAAGAAGGTGCAACACTCGAGACCTTCATGAAAACATGAAAAATGTCCAGGCCTGGATGCTTTACCTAAGTTAGGCTGTATGTTCTGTCACTTTTTTATGAAGCGATGGACTCGTACTTGTATTCTTACTCATATGTAAATCATCTCATCTTCTCATGACCACACAGGTCCTGCGGGATTTTCTTCTGATCAAAGTTTTTATTTTGTGAGAAAATTTCAGTACACTGTAACCTAAATATCTATGGGATAAATGAAATAGCCTGATTAGCAATGTTTTTTTCTATTGCTATTGATTTCTCTTTTTTACAGTTACAGGCAAAACTCCCTTTTACTATAAGTTTGATAGCACCGTTTTATGTTTGCCCTTCATCTTTCAATAGTGGCAGTCAGAAACAAAAAGTTCTTTTCTCTCTTTTGGAATCCCTGTGATGTTCCCAGGGTCTGTAGACATGGCCCACTATTGCAAACTGGGTGCCCTCAGATGCAGATCGACATGCAGGATATTTCTTAGAGGTGCTTTTGGTATCAGAGTCTAGGGATGGGAAAGGGAAGAAGCAGCTTTACTTCTACTTCTGCCCAGTCCTGCAATGCAGTCTCAACGAAGGCCTCAGCCAACCCCCTCTGTAGCACCTAAAGTCTCATGGCCTTTTGGAGTGGTCGTGAGTTGGGGGTGAGGAGGCTGAGTCTTCATACCCCCGTGTCGACCACTCATTAGATGTGGATTACCTTGGGCAAGGTAACTCTCTCCATCCCGGGCAGTATTAGAGGCCAACCGTTAATGGCCAGCAGTGTTCAGTATTCAGTCCGAGGTGAGGAGGGATCTGGGCAGCACATTGTTTTTTTTTTTAAGATTTTATTTATTTATTTGACAGAGAGAGACAGCCAGCGAGAGAGGGAACCCAAGCAGGGGGAGTGGGAGAGGAAGAAGCAGGCTCCCAGCGGAGGAGCCTGATGTGGGGCTCAATCCCATAACGCCAGGATCACGCCCTGAGCCGAAGGCAGACATTTAATGACTGAGCCACCCAGGCACCCCAGCACATTGGTTTCTATTACACACACTTGAAATGGAATGAGGTGGGGGAAGGCCGGACGAATTCTTTGTATTTGGTAGTGGTAGATCTCTCATGAGATAGAACATGTGGTCTTTCGTGTTGAGTTTTTTGGTTTCATTACTAAATTGTTACATTCCATGTGTGCCCTCATCCTCTACTCTGGGACTGCGGGACTCCCCCATGCATCCAACATACTAGCAGTGACTTGTGCGTAACGTGATTAGTATGCATACAAGGTTGCTGTTATTGGCTTATGTGTTCTTGTCCCACAGTGGATTGGAAGGCTCGAGCCATGTTTTATTAATCTTGTCTCATCTGTCTAGCCAAGTGCCCAGCCCTCCAAGGCCCTCACAGATGCTTAGTGACTGGCTCCTGTCTGCTGTGGCTGTCAGAAGACATTGTTTTACTTCCCATCTTGTCTTTGAAACTCCACTCAGCCATTCTGAGTAGTTGCTGCCTGATCCGAATTCTGATCCCTGATCTTACTGGGGCTTCTGGGCCTGTAGTTCATGTTGGTTCCTCTTCTGAATACTTGTCTTTTTCCTTATTTCAACTCTAGTTTAGCAGATTTCTGATACTTCTTGAATTAACCTGCCCTCTCTACCCATTTCAGAGTATCACTTTATTTTCAAGGACAGAGCACCAAGCAGGTCTAAACTATGAGTCCCTTAGAATTTAATTTGTAGCTAATTATCTAATAGTTGCTTCTTGACTGACAGAGTACTATTTAATGTTGGATGTAGAAGGGGTTCTCGTCTCCTTGCTTGATGGTAGTTTCTAAAACTCAAATCTGTCTTAATCATAAAGGGGAATTTATTGGATTGTATAGTTGGGAGGGGGGGGGGTTAGAGAATGACCTCAGGCACAGCTGAATCCAGGGGCTCAAACGACACCAGCCAGGCTGTCTCTCTTTTTCTGTAGCTCAGTTCAATTCCCCCTGTGCTGTGGCTTTATTCTTAGGCATAGTTTCTCCCTATGGTATGAGAGATGACTAATGATGACCTCGAGCTTATCTCTCAAAAATTCAAGATTGAAAAGGAAAAGGGGCCACTTTTCTTCCTCTCAGCATTCATATTACACATTTTACACATTTCATGGAGAGGATCACATACGCAAATCAAAACAGTGCCCTCTACATTACTAGGGGATGGAGGATTCTTACTTGCCAGCTTGAGGCATCTGGTCACCTTGATTGACAGACTGACACAGACTATGTGCATTTGGAGAGTCTCCTCCACGGAGGGCATGCTGGGCAAGCACAAGTGTCATCTGTCACCAAAAAGGGAGAGTGGCGACTCATATAGAGAGAGCAATTTCAAGAGAGAAATGGACAAAAAGAAAATAGACGAGCATTTCCTATCACAGGGTCCCTCAGGCGGATGACTTCATGAGTCAGAATTTCAGATACATTACTTTTCAAAATATGTACCCATAGGTTTGCCTCAGTTACATTGTCACATGTACCTCTTTTTACAGGACTGGTGTCCTCCTTCCATCCCCTCCCCACTCGGCACCGTACGCAGCCTGTAGGAGGCACCGCGTCCTCATCCGCTGGATAAACAGCAACCAGTGTCAAGTTTTTATTTGCATCCCTGCTTAAATACATAGGCTCGTTCAGAGTCAGACTGGCCAGGCAGCTCTGAGAGATGTGGTCTTTCCGTAGTCTGTTGAAACAGTAAGAACGATGCTTGATTTAGTTTAATCGTATAGGTCGTCACGCTGCTGATAAACCTGATTCATGTGATAACAGGGAGACCACCATATTTCACATGGAAAAAAGATGTGGTTTACTGTTCTCTAACATGTTTGCTTTCATTCAGTTCTGAACTGCAAGGAGTTGCTGCAAAATAAAGTTTGCTGTGGAGTGCTCTTACTTTACACAGTAAGGGTAAACCCACCGCTTCGAAATGAGATATTTTTGTTTTCTTTTAAAACCGTGATAATTTGTTGTATGAAGTAGCACATTAACTTCTGGAAGTTAAATAGCTTTTATCATAAATGTGGCAATTTCCTTAAAAATAAACTCTCAAGTATGTTTCAGCCTCAATTCTGGTTTAGGAATTTGAAAGTTCTTTTCCTCCCCAGTGTCACAGGGGAGCATATGGCTGATTTGGCTGGTTGTTAGGTGGCATCTGCCTCATTAATATATATACATACACTTTTTGTAGAATGTATTGCACCCAGAATGATTCCGACTTTCCCTCTTCCTGGGAAATAGATTTTCCTCCAGTGGCCGACTGTGATGTTTTGCTCATTTCACTTTGGGTGAAATCCATATGTCTATGATTGCAGGCAGAAAGTCTTATAGATTTCAGTGGGGATCCAAAGTGTTTCGGGTTATCAAGAAAGTGTTCCTTTCACGGAGAAGTCTGGTGTGTGTTTTAATGACATTCTCCCTGTGCCTCCCTCAGGCACCCAATGCTCACTCCCTGCCCTTGCCATCTTTATTAAGCAAAGGGAATGAATCCTAGATTTGTCTGTTTTAGAGTTTTAGTCATGAAAAGTACGTTGAAATATTCAAATCTGGTAAATCTCTAAAAATGTAAAACTCTAGCTTCAATCCTTAAGTAGGAAACGAGGAAGTGCTGACTGATGCATTCCTCTGGTGGGGCTGTTACCAACTACAGGGTGGTTTTTGAGCATTTAGTCTGGGTCTCAGTTTAAATGAAATGAATGAACTTGGGCTGTCTGTTAATATATTCCTTTGTGGCTATGAAATGGAGACATTTTGGAAACACCTTAAAATAGAGAATTGCAGGTGAAAACTGGGGAGGAATAACTTAAAGGAACAGACTGGCCATCCTGCAGAAATCGCAATGAGATGGGTCTTTACTCAGCAAAGTATGGGAACAAAAGGAAGTCATCAGAAACAACAAACTCAAGAGAGAAACTTCCAGTATAAACCAAAGAACTGTCTTTATGAATGCATGATATGCGGGATGTACTGTATGGTGACTAACATAATATAATAAAAAAATATTATTATAAAAAAAAGAAAAAAGAAAGATGCTATTTATATTAATATTTGTTTTAATAATAACCATGAGTTTTCTAATGTCTGTTGAGTTTTTACTACCTATGGTGGAATGTACTTTCCTAAATACTTTCAGGTGTTTTTTATATATCCTCACAGCTATCTGCGTTATAGGTAGTAAAATTATCCCCATTTGATAAATAGTGAGTTTGGATGCACAGTTTCAGTAACTTCTCTAACAGTTGAAGCTGGACCCCAAGGCACTGTGCAGATGTGGGCAGTTCATGTACCTCGCATCATCTGGAATAAGAACTTGCATTATAGATGCATGTTTACAACAGTCTGTCCCAAGGTTTATCTTAAAATATATGCAATTTGGGAGAAAAAGAAATGAGAATTTAAGATTCTGGGCTTTTGTTCTTGAGCTTTTAAATGACAGTGCAGGAATTCCATTTCCAGCAGTGGCAGTCAGCTTCTTCATCTAAACAGCTAGACAGTCTGGAAGGGGTGAAGGATATTCATTTGAAAGTGTTGAGATTTGTAAGACAGCAAGAATTTCTGGGGCTCATATTCCAGAGAAGGTGCCCCCAAAAGGCGAGCCTAGTATTTGTTGCAACGTTCCTCATTCAGGCATTTGCGGAGTTAAAAGTGTCCTCTGGAGCCTAAGAAGTGGACTGGAGTCTGTGGGCAACTCAGAAGCTTTGGAAGTCCTGTCCTGCAAGGAGAAGGAAGCTGGTAAACAGCCCAGCTTTCAGTTGGGGCCCCAACAGGTTTCACAGAGAGAATAGGGGTGAACCTGGAGGAGGCCAGTTCTCACAGTGACCACAGCTCTGGAATGAAATAATCTATTCCCAACCCATCCATCTGCCAGAAGCAAAAGCAAAAGGTAGCATCAACTGTACCCTCACATTTTCTGTATCATCTGTCATTTAGAGTGTCAGTCAATTAAAAATAACCAGGTACCCTGAAACACAGGATTTAACTGAAAATCAATAGGCCAAGAATCATAAAGGTAGAAACCACTAGGTAATCCAGATATTAGAGTTTTTAAACTTTAATGTGTCGTTAATTAAAGGACTTTCAAATAACAGTGTTTAAAATATTGAGGGACTTGAATGACAATATGAAAAAATTTCAGAGAACTGATTCTACAAAAAGACATCAAATGGAGAATTTAGCATGAAAATTTATAATAATGTAAATTAAAAACCCAATGGGTTAGGGGTGCCTGAGGTGTGGTTCAGTCAGATAAGTGTCCAACTCTTGATATCGGCTCAGGTCATGATTTCAGGGTCACGAGATCAGGCCTGCATCTGGATCCACACTGGGTGTAGAGCCTGCTTGGGATTCTCTCTCTCCCTCTGTCCCTCCCTCGCCCACTCATGCATGCATGTGCTCTTTCTCTCTCTCTCTCTGTCAAAAAAAAAAACAAAAACAAAAAACAAAAACAAAAGAAGACTCAGTGGGTTGGTTTAACAGAAGATTGTTCATAGCTGAAAGAATCAGTTAACCAAAATTTGGACAGAAAAGACATTTAGCCTGGAGTTCAGTGAGATAAAAAGGATGAAAAGCACAATACATAATACCTAAAACATCTAGTATGCTTCACAGGCATCCCAGAAAGCAAGAAGACAGACAAAGGGGCAGAAATAGTATTTGAGTAGGTAACAACAATAGTTTTTCCAAGACGGACAAACAACATGAAGCCGCAAATCTAGAGTTACAAACCTAGCATGAGGAGTGCGAAGAAAAGTTAAGCACACCGTAATCAAACTGCTAAAAACCACAAACAAGAAAAAGCCTTAAAAGCAGCCAGAGAAGTAAGACATGTTGCCTTCAGAGGAGCAATAGTAAGACTGACAGCTGTCTCCCAACAGCAATGACATGAGCTAAAAGTCAGCGGAATGGCACCTGCAAGGTACTGAGAGAAATATTTACCGATGTGGAACTCTACTTCCCAGGAAGATGAGAAAAAGTTATTTTTATACAAAAAATAAAGTAAAATGCTGAGGAAATCAATTGCCAGCACAATTGTCCTAGAGTGCCAAAGGGGTTTCTTTAGACCAAAGAAAAATGGCCCTAGGTGAAGCATGAAGTTGTAAAAAGCAACGAAGAATAATGGCAAGGATAAATCTGAGCTTAAATCTGAATGAAAACCGGGGTACCAGGGTGCCTGGGTGGCTGAGTTGATTGAGCATCCGATTCTTGATTTTGACTCAGGTCATCCTCTCAGAGTCCTGGGATCGAGCCCCGCATCAGACTCCATGCTCAATGGAAAATCTGCTTGAGATTCTTTCTCTCCCTCTCCTTCTGCCCCTCCCCCCATGCTCGCTCACTTGCTCTCTTTCTCTCTCAAATAAATAAATAAAATCTTCAAAAAATGAATAAAATTTGACTGTGAAAAACAAAAATAATTGTACCTTTTGGGGTCTCACCTAGAGATTTAAAATGCATGGAAGCTGTAGCATATAAGTCAGGAAAAATAAAATGGAGTTGAAAGTGTTTTAAACTTCTTGAGTTTTCAGGAAGTGGTAGAAGTACAAATTGATAGTGAGCTTCAGTAATTCAGGGAACCATATTGTAATCTCTGGGGTAGTCATGAAAAGAAGAGAGAAGAAAATGTGTAAATAACAAGCTATGAGCCAGGACATTCAAACAATAAAACCACTAAATCCAGAAGGGACCAATAAAGGGGAGAAAACGGAACAAAGAACAGGTGGCTCAACAGAAAGTTCAAACCCAAATATAGTTAAAATTATACTAAATATGCACAAAGAAGATCTCTGCCCAGGCAAAGAATGCCAGCTTGGGTAAAAAGGATATGGGGGGATAAGGCCTATTTGCTGCTTACAAACGACGTATCTTAAACATAAAGACATAGAAAGGGTGGAAATAAATGCTGCATCCCTCCACCAAGGAAAAGCTGATGTACAAAATGGAATTCAGAAAAAAGTTGACTTAAGGCAAGAAGCATTAGGAGCAATAGGAAACTTTACAGTGATAAAAGACTCAATGCAACTGGAAAATAGAACCCTTCTAAATGTTATCTACCTGATAGCTTAACTCCAAACTTTATGAAAGCCTATTACCTAATATTCTGTCAGCTTGACTGCAAAGAATAGGATTGCCCAAAGCAGAGCAGATAGCTGGCCAGGCATTGGGAAAATATTGATACCGTCTCTGTCTTTATGAAGCTTCAAGTCCATGTCATTCGTTTCCTCATCCCTTTCAAAGAAGATGGATGTTTTCTGTCACCTTAGTTGTGTAGTTGGGGAAATGGAACAGGGCTTGGCGTAGGGTGAGAGAGAACAGACTTGGTCTGCTTCTCCCAGGGGTTGGACGTGGTGCTCTGTGCACCACACCTGGGGAGCTCCAGGTCAAGCGTAGAATTGGTAGTAAGGCTGTTTGCTTTTGTGCGTTAGTGGGAATCTTACCAGAAGTGCATTGGCTCCAGAAGTAGCTGGATCAAATGACAGGACCTGAGAAGAGTGAGAAGCCCCCCTTCCCTATTCTTTGCTATTGCCCCGGCGCATCAAAAATGTGAATGTAAAGAAAATCGCAGTAGGCTTTTGAATCTCTTCTTCATTTTGTACCCCATATGCTGGTTATTCATTGCTTAAAGAAAGCATCCTCATTGACTAGAAATGATGGAAATGTGGATGTGCCTTTGGAAGGGAAATATAGAATTTGGGGGGAAAAAAGTATTCTTGAAAGAGCTTAAAATAATACTCTTTACCAAGCTGATTCTCATTAGAACTGCCGTTGTCCACCAAGATAAACAGCTTCAATCAGGGAGCGGTTTTTCCTAATCAGGTTTACAGCTTTGAACTTCAATGAAAACTGATTTTCTAAATTGTTAGTCAGTGGGATTACGTTTTCAGTCTGGTTGTCTTTTCATTCAAAGAAGCCTAGCTAATGAGAGCAGGTGTTGGAGAGAAAATGAGCCATAAAATGATCTTTCTCTATCTGTTGGACCTAGACTGCTGAATTGGCTATTTGTTACGATGTATTTCAGGATTTCCCCCTGAAGTTCCAGAAAACAGAAAATTTAAGCAGTATTAGTTTGTATTTACCATAAGAAAAAGAAAGAAAATAATTCCTTTAGCTAAAGGAAATGATAGATGTAGTTGCTTTGAAAAAATGGTTGTCTACCATTTTCCAGTAAATGTCATTTTTTTTTTTTTACCATGTGACCCCTGGTTTTTATTGCTGAAATATAGGAGAAATAAGAGCATATTAGGGAAATAATTCTATGAACTTCAGTTCTGGTCTCATACTTCTTTTCATCCTCTCTTGGCTAAAGCAGAAATAATGAGGATCTAGTATATTACTCCTTTACACTTCTGCAAAGGTTCTTCTTAACTTTTATAGGGATCAAGTGAATTTGCTATGTAAAATCTTGACAGGTCTTGTCCCAAAAAATTTAGTATGGAAAATGTAATGGAACCTAATTTCATTTTTACTTGAAACTCCATTCTGGGATGAAGATTTGTAGTATAAGATACTGGCAACTACTTGAAAATTCAGGTACCAGAGCAGAACTATTTTTTGGCTTGCTTCCTAAACTGAAAATACTACTTAAAGATGAGTCTATTATCTAGGAGTGCACATACAAGCTTGTTAGCATTTGGTCATGTCCGAGACATGGAGTTAAAGGTTGGAGAGCATGAGAGACTTTTAACTAATATGTCATTTTTAAGAAGTGATTTTAAATGACCTAGAAAGTTTTCATATAAGCATTATATAAGGAGTAGAAAAGAGGAGCTTCGTTTCCTGTTGCTTCATCTAGAAGACCAGATTTTCATCTTTATTTGACAGATTTGTTTCCCAGGAAATGATTTTCAATACTTACCCATTTTACATATGTATACCTGGAGGGTAGGTAGTAATAACCCCTGTCTTCAGGCATGCGCATACCCACCAACCCTCTAGACAGAGAAGCACTTTTTACCAAAAAGTTACCAGGGGAGAATTGACAGCTTTATTTGCTATAAGGATATTCTTGAGTATGTGTATTTTAAGAGACCCATGCTACAATGTGCATTTACTTCCCTCTCTCTCCTCAGTGGAGAAGAACTAGTTCTTAGACTCTGTGTTCATAGCCTCTTAAATGATTAGAGGGTGCCTCAGGGTCTTTGCTTGAAGTTCAGCTGTAGTGCCTTTTCTCTCCTGAAATTTCTGTCTCATTGCAATTAAAAATATAAGCATAAAGAGTGATGTCACCAAGATGGCAACACAGCTCATTCCTGACTTCACTCTCCCTCATAAGAAGAGCAACTAGGAGCTATTCAAGGACAAGACACAGCTGAGAGAGTCCTAGAACACAGGGCTGAGGCTGAAGCGCCCTGCACCGCAGAGACCGAGACCGGCTGCAGCAGAAAGGCAAGAGAAGTAGCGGCATGCTGGTCACATTGCTCTTCCCCTGGGCACCGAGCACCAGGCAGAGAGGTCCCCCCCACTCGCAAGCCTGTGGGTTCTCCGGTGGGAAGAAAACCCAGGGGGGCCCGGCAGCCCCTGCCAGCATTGCAGGTCACTTTATAGAAGCGCCCCTCTGACTTGGCTCCTCAGGAATTGCAGGGGAATCTGTGGGGCTCAGCCGCTGGGAATGGGACTGGGATGGAAAGCGGGGAGGGCCTCGCCACCACTAGCACACCACTTTGGCAAACCAAGTTCAGACCTGTAGTGCCCAGGTTGTGGTTCTACCCAACATGTTCTCCCGCAGCTCCAAGTCCAAGGTGCAGAGCTGCTTCGTTTGGATCCCAAAGGATGAGTTTTGCTGGCCCTAGAGCTTGGTCGCCCCCACACATGCAAAGAGCTGCATCACAGCCCCACGCACTGTGAAAGGGCTCGTGACGACTTCTGGAAACTGCATGGCCTAATAGTGCAGTAGCAGAGAGGCCGGCAGAGCTGATCTTCAGAGCTAAGCCGGTCCTGGGTGTGGAGGCTTACCCTGCTCCCCACAGGCAAGGGGATTAAATCATAGCCAAGGCTTAGGGTAGCTCCAGCCCCTCCCAACAGGAGACCCTGTTTGGGAAATTGAGGGTAGTTTGGAGCAGACCCTCTCCTTCTGGCCCAGGCAAAAGGGCTGAGACATAGCACCACCTGCTTGGGGTCCCACCCCATCCGATCAGAAGGGCTGGTGAAAACCAAGCAGCCCAAAGGCATCTCTCTGGGCCGAGGGAAGCTCCAGGCAGAGCCAACGGCTTGCAGAGCAAAGCCATAGCCCTGCTTGGTCAGGGAACTTAGGGTGGTGGTCTTCTTGACTTCAGACAAATACAAAGAGCTTTACTAGCTTTAGACTTGCTTCTCCTGCTGCGCTTGGGCAGGAAGTCTAATTTGCTCATCACTGAATACAGCCTTTAGCCAGTCTGACCAGGAAACCTAAGCAGAGCACAGGGGAAGCTGTGTAGGCCATTCAAGGCCCTATAGTGTACAGTGGCACTTGGACAGACCACATGGCCCATGGCTTCCTCCATCCACAGCCAGTGGCCTCACCTAGCCAGGAAATTCAGTGTACACTCGTCTGACTCAGGCCCCCAGGGAGCTATACAGGCCCCGGGTCCTGACCTGCTGCTCTGCCAGCGCAGGGAAGCTCATTCCTAGCTCCATCTGCTACTGAATAGAATACCCCGTCCCAACCATCTAGTCAGCCTGACCAGAGAATCCAGGCAACTGTGGAGCCCATCCTCCAGCCTCATTTGGGAAGGGCACCAAGCCAGCAGTCCTGTCCAACTGTTCTCCCAGTGTCAGCCATCGGCGTCCCCCACTTCCCAGCCTCAGAGCTCCGGAAGTTGCCTCAACCAAAACTAGGCCATCAAATAGCAAGTCTCCCCCTTCCCAGTGACTTTATCAGCAGACAAACCCAGAAAGCCCAGGCTGAGCTGACTGATGAAGAACTGTCTCCACCAAAGCAAACCTGTAAAATCTGGAAGATGAGCCCAGTTACTCAAATGCACAGATACCAATGTAAGGAATCAAGGAACACAAAAAATGAGGTATATATGATACCACTAAGTGAAACTAATAAAGCTCCAATAACCGACCTTAAGGAAATGGAGATGTATGAACTGTCAGATAAAGAATACAAAATAATCCCCTAAGGAAGTTTAATGGACTACAAGAAAACAGAGACAGACATGAGATGAAATTAGGAAAACAATGCATGAAGAAAACAAGAAGTTCGATCAGTGGATAGCAACTATCAAAAACAAACAGGAGTGCCTAGGTGGTTCAGTTGGTTAAGCGTCTGATTCTCAGTTTCCGCTCAGGTCGTAATCTCAGGGTCATGGGATCGAGCCCAGCATTGGGCTCTGAGTTCTGCACTCAGTGGGGAGTCTGCCTGAGATTCCCTGTCCCTCTCCCTCCGCCCCTCCCACTGGTGTTCTCTCTTTTTCAAATAAATAAATAAATGTTTAAAAAATAAAAGCAAACAAACAAAAATCCTACAGTTTCAAAAATCAATAACTGAACTGGGGAATTTACAATAGAGGGTTTCAAAAGTAGGCTTGACCATGCAGGAGAAAGAATCAGTCACTGGAGGACATTTGAAATAGGACATTTGAAATTATAGATAAGAGGAGCAAAAAGAACAAAAAAGAAAAATAAGACTGAAGAAAGCCTATAGGAATTATAGAACACAATGAAAAGAAATAAATTTGCATCATTGAAATTCCAGAGGGAAACAAAACCTCGAACTTGAATGGGTATATCCCCTCCCACCTACACAGCAGCGTTATCTACGATGGCCAAGATATGGAAGTGACCTAAGTGTCTATCGGTGGGTGAATGGACAAAGAGGTTGTGGTATATATTATACACAATGGAATATTACTCAGCGATAAAGAAAACAGGGAAGTTCTACCATTTGCAACAACATGGATGGAACTTGAAGGCATTATGCTAAGTGAAATATGTCAGATAAAGACAAATGTTGTATGATCTCATTTGTATGTGGAATCTGAAAAAAAAAACCCACAAAAAACAATCTCATAGAAAAAAAGATCAGACTTGTGGCTACCTGGGGCAGAGGGTAGGGAGAAGGGGAAATGGAAGAAGTAGTCAAAAGATACAATTTCTGATTATAAGATTGATACTAGGGATGAAATACACAGCATGATGACTGTAACTAACACTGGTGTGTGATATATAGGAAAGTTGGTAAGGGAGTAGATGTTAAAAGTTCTCATCCCAAGGAAAAAAAAACAGTTCAACTGTACTGACCAGCGTCCCAGACGTTAAGTGATGTGCGTGGCAAACAGTGGTTAATGAGACATGGTGTCATATGGCGTTGTCGGTATGGGACTGGGGCTTTGTGGCTTAGAAAATGCTGCCCGATCCACATCTTTACTTAGTGTGCCACTGTCTTATGGGCTTGCTCTCCACCCACACAGCTTCACTCTGCTCCTTTTGTCCCTCCCATGCCTGGGGAGTGGGATACACATAGAGATGGAAGGTGGCCACAGTACAATCCTAGGCACAAAGACTCAGAAACTGACTTACCTTTGGATCCCATCTCCAACCCTTTGTGGCTGAATAATTTTGAGCAATGTACCTCTTCTCACTAAATCTTACTGTCATTTGTGAAATGGCAATACTACCAAACTTCCCTTGCAGCATCTTATGACTATGTGAGGTTTTTGTCTGTAAATGAGGATGGATCAGCTTCTTAGTAACCAAGTTCCCAAAAGACTTGTATAAAGTTAAATTCCAATTTATTATTTTGCAATGAAAAAAAAAATAACCATCAATCAGAGAGGACGCTAGTTTCCTCTGGATAACACCTAGAGAGACATTTGGGTCATTTAGCGAACACAGAATCAGAGTAAGGAGAATTAATGGCATAATTCAGATGTTTAACGTTGCCTGGGAATGTGGCTGAAAGTGTCATCCTCACAGTGGGCAGTCGCAATCAAACAAGCACAGACTTGGGAATCCGATGTACCTTGATGTGGGTACCACTGGCCTCGGTGACCCAGAGTAAGTTACTCACCATTTCTCAATAGGATATAATACTGGCCATTGGCTCGGTTTAATTATTAAATCACTGAATGTGTATGAAGCCCCACTGGTGCTAGACATCCTCAGCCCCCTTTCAGATATTGAGTCATAGTGGATACGTGATTAGCGAAGTTAATATAATCCGGTATTCTGGATTCCCTTATACTTCCCATGGGAATGGAAAAGCTTCCTGGTACCCGCTCTGTTCTTATTTATGTATATTTGTATCATGCTGGTCTCGAACACAATGGTTATTTGTTCTGATAGCAAAGGTTTAAAACATCGTCATATTTTATACATACACACTCAGAGACGTGATACAACTACAGGAACAATTCTAAAAGTGGCAGTTAAAAAATATTTTAAGTGATGCCCACTAAGTATTAGACCAATAAAAAAAGTCCTTAAAGTGTCATTTATATGTCTAAACTGTAACAAGTTGGTGCATTTTCAGGGGGCCAGGGGCAATATCTATATTCTGTGTGTCTATGCAGTGGCAACACTCATCTCAAACACATCTGATTCTAAATAACTCGCATTATTTCCAGGCTGACTGCCCTTGCTTTGCTCCTGAAGCCGCTTTTTGGAGAACCTGTGGGTCGAGATACCTTGCCTCTTTCCTTCCTTCTCATCTCACAGCCTCAGATGCTATCTCTTTGGGAAACCCTTCTTGACTCCTGCAGAGAGAATGAGTTGCTAGCTTCTCTCTGCTCTGGAAGACCCATGGAAAGAGTGTGTAGGGAGTAGAGGCGTGTGGCAGGCAGGATGACAGATGGTAGTACTTAACAAGTAGGCTGGGCCCCGTTTGAAGGGTCCTTTGTGCCCTGATAAAGACATTGGGCTTTATCTCATAAGCAGCTGGGAAACCAGGTTTTTAAAGCTCAAAATAAAGTTAACCAGATTAAATGTTTAAACGTTGTGTTAAAATAAGCAGCCCAGGTGTCATTGGCACTGTGATCTAATAACTGTGCTAATAGGTAGCCTTGCTATACAGCTGGGACAGCGGCTTTGGGGAATCTGCATGTAGGAAAATCTTCATGCCAGGGTTGAAAATTACAGGAAAGAATTATTACAACAAATGCACAATTTGCTGAGAGAGGAATGAGACTCTGTGTGTGTTTACGTTTTGCTTTGGGGTCTCTCTGGATGGAACCGAGGGCCTTTGGCAGGAGAGCTCAGTCTCCTCTATTTGGTCTCCAAGCAGGTGTCCTTACTGCCTTCCCTCCTCCAGGGTGTTCTTGCTCAGCCTGGGACTCCATCACATTACCTTTCCAATAGTAGGCCTGCTGCTTGGCTTGTGTGTAGCTGCTTGCACAGTCCACTTTTCTGTGTCAGTAAAGCGCTAGAGCAATGCCCTTGAGTGCCCTTGACATTGGAGGTGTGGGCAGGAGTCAAGGTGAGATTACATCATACCAGTCATTCTTTAGAGCTGCAGACAGAAACAGATAAGCAGATGATGGGACCCTCACAAAAATGGAGCAAAGAGAAGGGGCTTACTTATTTTCATGTATTTTTTTGTTTGTTTTAACTGCTACTAGTAGAGAAAAAGAGGGTGAATCTTCCATTCGAATCTTTCTGATTTCTCAGGTTATAAGACCTTTTCCATTTGGTTCTTAGTACACCAAATACTAAATCAAAGCACATTAGGCTTACGTTCATCTGAGAGCTTATTAAGAATTTGATGTGGACTTTACTTTTCTTATCAAATATGGTAAATAAAGGCGAGGTACAGGGAAGGTCACAGTTTGAAAGAGTCCAGATTATGTCACCAATGCTGGTTTAAATGGGGCACTTGGAAACTGCAAAAATAAATCCTGGTCACAATCTATTTTTATTATCGTGACGGGAGTTACCAATATAACATGATTTAACTTATTTTAAGAAAAGTGTTAATATATGTAAAATACTTAGCACAATGCCTGGAAATATTTTGGTGAGAAATCTTGATGTAAGAATAAGAAGTACAGTTACTGTAATGGGGAATCACATGATCCTTGTAGGCTAGCTTCATGCATTCCACACACCACATAATGAATGTGACATTGTTAGCGAAGCACCTATGAGGTGCTAGATGGTGTGTTGAGATGCAGAGGATACCGGTGAACAGGTCCTCCTGGATTGAAATCAAGGATTGAAATCAAGAGGGGGACAGTTTACAATTTCACTTACTTGTTGCTCTAACCACGTGACTGCTTTAAAATACTGCATCCTTTGATTACAGAAGGGAGTCCCCAAGGCACGTAATTAATTGCTGAAACCCTCTCTGAAGTGCAGGAAATGTGAAATCCAAGCATATAGATGAAATTTGAACAGTTTCACCTGACTCACAGCTGTAATGACACGAATCAAGGCAGAACACCTCCACTGAGGCTCCATGTCCTGGGTAATGCGTAAGCCTCTGCCACATGAATTCTGAGTGTTTCCTGTGTGCATCATTAATAAAAACTGAGGCAGAAGGCAAATGTTTAATGTCTACATTAGATCTACACGTATGTGTCGCTATGTGGTATATACATTACTGTACATGTTGTGTTGGACCCAGTTTCTGCACCTTCCAGGCCCCGCCTGGCCATAGTTTTCTGCTGAGCTTCACTGATAGCCCTCCAGAGAGATTGCCTGATGTGTGCTGCATTCTCTAGACATAGAGGACAGGTTCCCCCCGATGCTGTCATGATGCCTCTGCTGGGCCAGCCAGGCCCGCTATCATGCCTGTCCCCCCACCCTGATGTCACTTGTGATCAGGAACCAGCATGTTCACTTCACGCACCTGGGCTTGCCTGTGCCTCTAAGGGTCAGTGCTCCCTGTGACCCACTGATGTTCCCTGCACCCTCGATCCTGCTTATGCAGTGGTACTCAGCCACCAAGGGAGCCGGGGACCAATCAGAAACACAGGGGGTTGATGCCCCTGAGGCAGACTTTGACCACTGGAGGAGACCAGAGCTAAGGAATAAATTCTTCCCTCGTGACAGACTGTCTGCAGATTCAGGGGTTTTTACAGCTGCTTGACCTGCAGGGTGTATGCAACCTATTGGGGCCAGTGACCTACTGGCTCCCTTCTCTTGTTCTCCTCCCCTACTTTTCCCCCACACTCCTGCCTTCCTCACTGTCTTCCCATGCAAGCCAGCAAGCCTTCTGAGGCCCTGTGTTTGGGGCCTCTGGTCTGAAGTAGAGATGGAAGGCTAGTGGATTTGGGGTTCATATTTGAGAAAACTTACAGATAATTTTCTCATCTTTGTTGAACTGTATTTCTACCAAATTTCTTGATTTTTCTTCTCTTAATTTGGGAGGGATAAAAACAGATTCAGATAAACAGATGGGTTAATGCGGTCAGGGAGGCCAGAACAGGGGTCCGTCTCCTTCAGCCTCAGATCCCAGGCAAGGACCCAATGTACACACGACTTGGGAAACCCCACTGCTAAAATCATAGAATATTTAGCTTTTCCACAAGAGAATCGCCTGCTCAGGCTCTCTTCGCACTGTTTCAGCTTGTCCCTGTTGTCCTAGAGTACTCACATGTGGCAGAAACAAGGTTTACCCACCATGCAGGGAGATTATCTGAGATGTATATCATAGAGGAGTGATTTTATTTGACATGTAAGGATCTGTGATTTGCACCAAATTTGCCCTGAGATTGTGTTGCCCTTGAGCACAATAAAGCCTATTCCTAAATGTATCTCGACTTCTCACTCTCTGTTTTACAGGCCATCTCCTCCCCTCTGGTTCCTGCCCTCTGGTTCCTGCCCCTGCTGTTTCCAAGGAAGTATGCTGACCAGTGCTCTCAGTTACCTCCCATTTGAATCCTTATTCTTATAATTCTCTGGCTCAGATGGCAAACACATCCTTTAAAAAGTCCTCCTCTGAGAGAGAAGCCATTTCTGATCTAACCTACTCCATCCTACTTCCTTACTCCCTCCTTTGTGCTTCCTCTGAACAGCCTACAGCCATGCTGTATTCCTAGGATGCCTTAAATTCACCAAGACCCAGGTCCCCGTCCCTGTCCACTTGGAATCTGGCTCCTAGCTCAGTGTCTAGACCATTAGTAAATGCATTCCAAGTGCCTGAATATATGATTTCTTGGCCTCTCAGCCCTTCCTGCAAGATTTTTTTTTTAAACTGAAAGTTGGAAGTTCAGTAAATCCCCTAAAGAAATTTATGCTTTGCGCTTTTAAGTTTCTAAGTAAACAGAATAATGATTAAAATGAAACACACTCAGTATTTATAGTATTGTGAAAACTAAGTGAGGCTAACAATTTTTCACCGAGGATTTTCATGTCTTTAATATTTGAATGCAATCTGGCTTATTGCAGCAGGGCTTTGCAAGTGACAGCATAATATTTTAAAATATTTATACTTGCACCTAATAAGCATTTTCTACTGCTTATTTTGGAAAAATTGAAATGGACTTAAAACTACAAAATATACACAGAGTGAGTCTGAAAATCATCATACTTTGAAGGCTTCTGTTTAACTCATATGTGGAGGTGACGGTGGATTCTCCTTCTGAGGATGTGATCTGTTTCAGGAGGTCAGGACACAGCTGGGCATACAGACCTGGATCCTCTGATGGACAGAGAATCTACAGAGAAAAGTCTTTTACCTTTTGTTTACAACCCAGCACACCCTTAACATGGAGACCATTTGGTATTGGGGTGTGTGTGTGTGTGTGTGTGTGTGTGTGTGTGTGTGTGTTAGTGAGAGAGAGAGAATTCTCATGTATCCAGGAAGCTAAAGTCCTATGCAGACAGCAGGACTTTTTTCCTACCAGGAGAAAATAAACAAAAACACAAGGTATACAGGAAATACCGTATGTTTGATTGAATATTGGGGATAAAACCTTTCTTCCAGATTGATATCATACTTAGGTGCCTGAAATTCTGTGTTTTTTGAAAACATGTTTAAAATGCAAATTGTCTTAAGAGAAGGGGAATCATAGAAAGATAGGAACATTTAGAACATGAGTTCATAATTGCTTCTATGCCATGGCCACCCTCAGCAACCTGGTGAACCCTGCAGTCTCCTTCTCAGAATGATGGTTCTGTATGCTTAAGATAAAATCCATACCATTACAGTGGAACCAATTAAGATGAAAGGAAGGAATCTAAATCCTTAAAAAACTGTGATATAATAAGAAGGCCTTTGTATTATCATTATGCTAATAATGATGACATCTGTTAACTCTGGTAATTTCAAAGTAGTTTAGATAACATGGTCATATGATAGGAGAACCTTCATACTTTTCTATCTGATGATAAAGTCACAGTACTGCAAATACGATTGTGGTATATCGCCTATAGTGTATTTGAAAGAAATGTCACATTCCCTCAGAAGGTATTAAATATTAAAATGTAATTTTATTCTCATGCAAGTTCATAGACCCTCTGAATTTTATCCATAGATTCCTCTCAGGGATTTCTCTGATTCAGCTGAAGAAAATTTTGTTTTTAAGATTTTATTCATTCATTCATTCATTCATAGCACTGGGAGCAGGGGGAAGAGTAGAGGGAGAGGGAGAGAAAGAATCCCAAGCAGACTCTGTGCTGAGTGGGAAGCCTGCTGCTGGGCTCCACCCCATGACCCTGAGCTCATGACCTGAGCTGAAATAGAGAGATGGACACTTACCTGACCGAATCACCCAGTCACCCCGAGTTGAGGAAATTCTTAAGTAAATGAACGGAGGGACGTGGAAGTGGAGGGTAGGAGACATAAAATGGGGTGAGGAAGATAAGAGATGAACTTGATGCTTCTGCTGGGGCTAGTTCTGCTAAGACTACTATGTGTGCCTGTGCAGCTCCTCAGTAATGTGACTAAGTCTTGAATAATTTCACTTTCATTTGACTTTAAGAGGAAACCATCCCTCTTTCATTGATACAGAATATGCTGTTCCCAGCAACAGGTCTTGGGGTGCAGCTTGCCTGGGTACGTTTACCTGGGGATTAGGGAGGTGGATGCTATGACCTCGGAGTAAATTAGGTTATCAGAAGTCACTGTAGAGACTTTGGCCAGAAAAAAATGCAGCATATACATACCTGTTCATTTCTGTGGAAGGGGGAGGGAGATTTCTCTAGAAACTCTGTAAAGCTTCCCAAAATAATACTTACCTTTCTGCCATTAGGTTTGGATAGAAAAAATTTGGCAATAGCATAAGTCATCAGAATCTTACCACCCTTTCACTTAAATGCCTGTCTTATTTTTTTTAAGTATAAAAATGTAATATATAAATTACAGGTTTGATTTAATTGACTTGGATTTGGTAGTTTCACATGGGTAGATAAACGATGAGGATTTATGTGTTTTAGATTTTAAGCTTTCCCAGGAAAGAAATGATCTGTTCTTCTTAAAGTAGCCAGTAAATGGCAGTTACTAAACTAAAGGCTTTTTAGGAGCGCTAATTTCTCTGAGCATGTTCTAATGCAAATATTTATTGGGTGTTTTCTGTGTGGCTTAAATGCAGCCGACATTCTGGTGATCTTGCCACTTGGTAACATTTCATGTTTATGGATCTGGGATCTCTTTTAGTTCAAAACTCACAGAAGCCTGATAGAATCAGTGAGTGGCCTGGACGGCGTCTGTTTGGCTGTTCAGGCTTTCTGTTTTGATATCCTTACTGTCTAGGACTTAATGTCTCCGGTTGCTGATAAATACCTTCGCTCTTTTCATTTCACTGCCTACCAACGAATATAAAGTCAGGTAGATAATTTTAAATATAAAACCAACTGAGTGATTTTTTATTTAAACATATTATAAAACCATTTACGTTTTTGTTTGTTTGTTTGTTTTGTTTGTTTTTTCCTGAATGATTTTTAAGTACTCTTTGTCTTTACTTCAGTTGTCTCCTCTGGGTGTGGAAGTCATTCTGCCTAATGAAAAGGTTTAAAGATGCTCTCTAAAATGCTCTCCAGAAGAACTGCCTCTCTGGCAGTTAACTCCCACGGGGGTAAAGTACCTTTCAAACCCCTCACAGTGATGTTTAGCTTTAAAGCGTCTGACCTGTTTGTGTGCCCAGGTGGGAGTTCAGCTCCCTGGAAGACCGCTTAAGGCAGCAGTGAAGCCCTTGAAAGAAGTTTTATAAAAGCAAAGCACCAAGCTGTAAAGAACGAAGCATTTTAATGTGAGCCACTGTTACTTCTGAAAGAGCTCTGCTGCTTTCCGGGAAGGACACACCGTGGTCCTAAAACAGCTGCGGAAATGCTGCTCCTCATGGGGTCAGATCGTGTCTTGGTTTCAGCCGTTGAATGTTGGTCCAGCCTTTGCACAGTTTGCACAGTGAGTGAAGTGAATTGCAAGTATCTTTCCATCTTTCCAGATAAGGAGGATCATTATTTATATTTTTGCGGAGCTGTCAAGTTTCCCAGTGATGGTCCAGTTTAGTTCCTAAGTGACCCTGACAGCAGAAGTTCATGAACCAGTCTTCTGCACTGTGTCTCTGCCACTTAGTGCTTGGAGTGGATGTCTGGCCTACACTTAGAACTTTGTATTCTGATGATTTGCCTGTGTTGTGGCCTTCAGATCTGAAGCTTCAGAAGGGCCATGGACCGGTGTTCCTGAGGCTCAATATCAATGCCTGTTACCTGTAGGGGGCTCACAAATGTTTGCTGAAATGAACAAATGCAGAACCTCGAAGCCGTTTTCTTTCCACCAATGAGGTCTGGCTGACTACATATCCTGGGAGACTCAGCTCAGAGATCTCATCCTCTAAAGAGATGTCACTAGCACCCACCTCCCTGAGCTCACTTTAGCACCCCTTTTCTCTGCCCTGAATGATTGTTAGAATAGCTCCATCACTGCTTACATGATTGTAATTATTGGCCTACCTGCTAGAATTAAGAATGGGGCTTGGGGTGCCTGGGTGGCTCAGTCGATTGAGCGTCAGACTCTTATTTTGACTCAAGTCATGATCTCAGCCCTGAGCCAGGCTCTGCACTCAGTGGAGAGTCTGGTTGAGATTCTCTCCCTCTCTCTCCCCCTCTGCCCCTCCTGTCTCTTTCTCTCTCAAAATCAATCAATCAATCTTAAAAAATAAAAAAAGTGAGGCTTGACTCTTACTCAAGTTTGAATCAGTGAAGCCTACTACAGCGCCTGGCTATTGAGTTACTCAATGCATGTTTATTGATTTAGGAAATGAAAGAAGATAAGATTGTAATTATAGACTGGTTAGGCCTTGAATGCCTTGTTCAGAAATTCAGAATAGAATTGAGCTACTTGGAAAATGCCTAAAGTTTGATCTTCCTTCCCAGTGTGTTAATTATATAAATGATAAAAAGGAAAAATTAAAGAAAAAATATTCCTAACCAGTAAGATACATAGATTGATTTTAAAATACACCCATTGCATTTTTTTGTTTCTAATGTATTCTGGAAGTTAATTCAATAGCTAACAGAGTGCCTTCCAAATGCCAGGCAATATGCAAGGTTGGGGACACAGAAGTACAAAATGTACTGTTTTGCTTTTTGTCAGGTAGAATTCAGTTGTCAGCATAATACGGAATCATTGCTCTTCTCTGTCGCATTGGACTCCCTCAGCTTTCTAGCCTCTTAATACCCATTCACACGTAAGATCCTTTGGTTACAACTTAAAGGGTCCCTTTTATCCTTCCCCACTTCTCCAATATCAATGCCCTGTGTTGGTCTACTGTCATCGGTCTGCTATTCCTAATATATTCACCTATGTGTTAACAGAAAAAATTATAGTATTGCGTGCTTATATTCATTTCGCTTTGTAATTCTATACAGTGTGTTTATGTCTACATGGTCTGTTTCTCCATCTGGATTAAGAGCAATACCTTGTGTGAGTTGTTCACAAAGTTGTTCATTGGTTAAATAAAAGAGACATTAGTCTTGAGTAAAAATACCTACAGTAATCAGTATCTTAAATTCTTCTACATTTCTTCCCATTTCATTAGCAACAGCCATGAACGCATTATTTGTACAGTGACAAATGCTGGGAATGGTTTTCATGGTGACTCTTGACAAAACATGGGAATGGGGGACTCTTTGTCGAGGAGGAAATGAAGTGTACTTAGCATCATCACTACCCATCATGCACCTGACCCCAGACTCTTTTAGCACTTAGCAGACAATGCTTGTCTTCTCTAGGGTTGTGTAAACTAAGGAAATTGGACATCTGTTTTGAATGATTTGACCTTAAATCACATTTTTAAGTAAAGCCACATGAGTGTTATTATATCATTTTATTGCATTAGGAAGAAACAAGCATAAACAGTATCCTCTGGGCTTCTGAGGAGATCCAGGGATGGATCTAATTGTTTATACTATATTAAATGTCTTATTTAAAATTCATATTTTCCAGTGAACCTTAGTAGTTTTCAAAGAAACAGATTTTTTTTCTTATCTCCTTATCTTGCATTTGTCACTAACTCTTTTGTTTACTTGCGAAAAAATAACAGGACTAATTCTGGCTCCATACTGTCATCTTTAGCATGGTGGGTTTCAATTTCTGTTTTTAAGTAAGAGAATAGCTCATGTGATTTGAGAGTCAACTCATTTTATTTTTTTAAGAGTTGTAATTCAAAGCTGAAGAGAACCCTGATAAGTTCTAGTGTATTTAGTTGTTGTTATTCGTCTATTTTTAATTTTTCCCAAAGAGCATACACCACAGCTATTTGGTTAGCTGACTCTGCAGCGTGCTACAAAATCTTGATTATATCTTGCTTTAGAACATCAGCCCTAGAATCAGATTAACTGGATTAAAATCCCAGTTTTCTGTGTGACCTTGGGGATGATTTTTAAGCCCTTCTGAATATAAAGTAATAATAATAACACTCCCCTCAATGCATTATTGAGGGGATCAAAGAAACGAATGGGTGTGAAGAACTCAGCACAGTGAGCAGCACACAGCAAGCACGCAATAGAGATTCAGTGCAACAACAGTGATAATGTGAAGAGGAAGTCACGGTTACGGCCACACTTAGAACCGAGAAGGCCAGGAGACAGCATCCTCAGGCTCAAACCCACTATCCCATTAGCCTGTCTGCTGTTAGCTGAAGTAACAGAGCCACTTTATGTAAACCACTGACCATTATCATTAATAAATAAAAAATTACTGTTTTCATGTCTATAGCAATTGTTTAGTATTTGTATCCAATGAATCAAAACATTGGAAAATTAAAAATATATATCCCTTTTGGCCAGCAAATTGGGCCAGCAGGACCCTATTCTACAGAAATGAAAACCTCGGTGTGTTCGTACAGATGGCTGTTTAATTGGAGGATACTTTGTAGTAGTGGGTCTTACAAACACAGAGCTGGGTCCATATGTCCATTTTGGCCTAAAGAATTGTCCATGTTATATTATTGATTAAAGGACAAAACAAACTGCAGAGAAACATGTCAGGTTATTATTTTTTGAAAAATGTAGGAAAAGGCTAAAAAAAAAAAAAAAGAAAGCACTCACCTCAGGTATGTGAATATACATTTGTATTTATAAAATAGAGTTTTGAAGGAAATACACTATTACCTGACTGGGATTAAGTGTGTGGCCATTTAAGATACTGTTAGCTTTTTATAAACTTCTTTTATTATTTAAAACTTTAATTATGAAAATGTTTATAATACACAGGGTAGAAAGCATATTTCTGTGTACTTCTCACCTGGATTGAACCAGATATTGTTAGCTTTGGCTACTTAACACACTGTCCCCAGATTTGGTATCTTTTTTTGTTTGTTTGTTTGTGTTTGGAGAGGGGGAGGGAAAGGAAGAGAGAATCTTAAGTAGATTTCATGCCCAGTATGGAGCCCGAGGCAGGGTTCAATCTCACACCCCTGAGATGACGACCTGAGTTGAAATTAGGAGTCCGATGCTTTAACAACTGAGCCACCCAGGAGCAGCCCCCCCCAAACTTGGTATCTTAAGATAATATCTATAGCTGACAATTCTATGTGTCAATAAATTGGGCTGGGTTCAGCTGGGTGGTTTGTCTGATCTGGGGGCTGTGCGTGGCCGTTCTTGTCTGGGCTCCTTCACACATCAGCAATAAGCTGTAGGGTTGCCTGGCGCTGGGTGGGAAAGCATATCTGTGCTTCACAGGGTCCCCTTCTTCCAGCAGGCTAGCCAGGACTTGTTCACCTGGTAATGAGCAAGTTTTCCTTTTCCCTTGTAGCCTTAAGTTTCTCAGAATTGGACTTGACTTCTTTATACGCACATGTATGTGTGTTTATACATATGTGTGTGTGTGTTTTATATATATACAGATATATCTATGTGTCTGTATATATCCACGTATATATCTGTATATATATATAAAATGCACACTACATATACTATGTATGGTATATATGTATTGCCTCAAGAGGATATAATGTTCTTCCTAAAATTATCCAACTAAAAATAAAATCTAAATCTAACTAATATGCTGCTTCAAAATGGAGAGACATCATGGTATCATCCTCACGAGCACAGACTGAGTTACTTTGCCTGGGGTCATATCTCACATCTGCCACTTAACTAGCTGCAAGACCTTGAACAAGTTACTTAACCTCTTTACACCCCAGCTTTCTTGTCTTCTGTAAGATTTAAAAGAGTTACTATATGTAGAGCGCCAGAGGAATGCCTGGTACATATTAAATATTATATATATGTTAGCTGTTGTTACTCCTCATAGTAATAGCTAATATATTCACCTATGGTCCTATTGGAAAGTTTTGAGGTTTTTTTTTTAAGATTTTATTTATTTATTTGACAGAGAGAGAGAGAGAGAGAGAGCAGAAGCAGGGGGAAACTGCAGGCAGAGGGAGAAGCAGGCTCCCCGCTGAGCAGGGAGCCCAATGTGGGACTCCCTCCCAGGACCCTGGGATCATGACCTGAGCCGAAGGCAGACGCTTAACCGACTGAACCACCCAGGCGCCCCTATTTGAAAGTTTTTAATAGTTTTATAAATGCAAGTAATAGCTTTCACAATCACCAGTAATTGTGGAATTTTATTTTTTTTTAAGATTTTGTTTATTTTGAGAGCGAGAGAGAGCGTGAGCAGGGGAGCGGCAGAGACAAAGGGAGAGAGAGAATCTCTAGTGGACTGAGCCACCCAGGTGCACTGCATTTTACTCTTGTAATAAAAAAAGTGTACATTTGTGATTCAGTGGACTTCGTAAAACGTTAACATTTAATCATGTTTGATTTTTGCCCCTGAGTTATAGCTAGAATGCTTATGTAGTTTTGAAAATTAATGTTTCGATATTGAAAATAAATCTGAATGGTAGACTAGGTGTATCACTGACCTCATTACGTTGAAGAGACTATGGATGG
Organism: Ursus arctos; assembly: GCF_023065955.2. Lineage (NCBI taxonomy): Eukaryota > Metazoa > Chordata > Mammalia > Carnivora > Ursidae > Ursus > Ursus arctos. Next base: position 54,817,949 of record NW_026622841.1, read on the forward strand.
GGCCAGAGTGTGCAGTCACGTGGTCATTGATACATGTAACTACCTTCAAGTAGGCATCCAGCTCTTTCATCTTGCTTAGCTAAGGCCAAGTACATTTAGGCAAACTTTGGCACGTGCCTACCATGTATGTGCCAGCACTCTGCAAAGAAGGATTCTATGTGAATTATCTCATTTAATCACTGAACAGCCTCTTTGAAATGGGAACGGTTTTATCCTTGCATCCTTGATTAGTAAACCGAGGCATAGTGGAGTTCCTAACTTGCTCACTGGCATCCGATACACAGCTGAGTCACTATCCAAACAGCCTGTGTGGCTGCAGAGCTCAGCTCTTCCCACCGAGCTCAGGGAGCCCTGTGTCCTGTCCTGCACCGGGATGAGGACTTGACCCGTACTAGTCCACCTGGCCCGCAGAAGATCATTCAAACAAGGTGCTCTGCGTTTTCGCACTATCCATGAGTCAGCTCAGGTTTAGAGAGCTTTTCATAAGGTCACATAAGGCTAAGTAAGATTCTTAGGTGAGATTTCGCTCCCAGCCTGCTCTAGAAGGGCGAAGAGCATCACCGTCCTTATGGTCTTTCCTATTGGAGTTCTATAATAAACGGCAGTGCTTCCTTTCTGAACACCTGCAGGAGCTTCACCAGAACCGCACGGACACGTGGTCTGGAAAATCTTATATATCTAAGAAGCTTACATTTAAAATTGTATCTGACATTTGCTTTCATTTAAATTTCCTGATTTAGTGGTGAAGATGAATATTTTCCCGGACATCTCTTCACTAATTGTATTTTTGCTGATGCAAATTGCCTCTTCATATCATTTGCTATTTATTTATTGGTATCTTGATGTTGTTGCTGATGAATTAATCCAACAGATTCCTTAAATTCCAGACTGTTTTGATCATCTATAAATTTGATATTGTATCATCAGTTCAGTGTGGAGGCCAGTATAACTTCCCCTCCTTACCTTGTCGAGTTTTGATAATTCCTTCTTTCTGCCCTCTGATCAGGCAGTGGCTGGTCCCTTCGCGGTTCAGGCTTCTGACCCCAGCGAGGCTAATGAAATATCTTGAGCAAAATCTTTGGTTCCCTCTTCAGGATTATGGGGAACTCCTAATCATGGATGTGAACAGAACTGTTAGAGTATTTTGGAGAAGTATTTTATATGGGAAAGAATGATTTAGCTGAACTCCTTTTGAGTACTACCAGCAGGCTTCTGTTAAACTGAAAATGTCAAAGATGATGCATTTTTAAAACAGTTAGGTTTGGTTTACATTTTATATAGAAGCTAACTGTATAATTTCTTTTTAAAGCAAGACATAGTTTAGCCTGTTAGCAGGTATACATGTGAAAAAAAATCATCTCTAAATCAACAGTAATTTAGGCAGACACTTATATTGTGACGGTTTGTGTCGTTCTGAGATTTAGAACAAAAACGAACTCGTTTCTAAAGATGTCAATCAATAAAAAACCTGACATATGGGAAATTAAGCAGTCTCTTCAGAAAGTTCTGAACAGTATACCTGTCACTTCTCCATTGTACTTGTGGCTTATTTCCCAAGAGACAGTCATTAGCATCAGCAGATAGTTAAAAGGTTGTGTTTGCTTTACTGTTTGTTTTTTACTTAGAAATTATAAAGCACACACATAGTATTTTCCAGCTAAGTCAGGGAAGAAGTTTGGATGACATACTGTTATGTGAGTTAGTTCTCAGTAAAGCTTTACTTTTCTTATGAAAGGAGAACGTATTATTTCTCTGGATGGAAGCCCCAGAGTATCCTCCATTTTCCCTGGGCCTCTTCATTCCTTCTTTTTTCTTAAATTTCTTATTTAAATTCAATTTAGTTAACATATAGTGTATTACTAGTTTCAAGGGTAGAATTTAGTGATTCATCAGTTGCATACAACACCCGCTGTTCTTTCCATCACGTGCCCTCCTTAATGCCCGTCACCCAGTTACCCCATCCTCCCACCCAGCTCCCCCCCCAGCAGCCCTCAGTTTGTTTCCTATGATGAAGAGTCCCTTATGGTTTGTTTCCCTCTCTGTTTTTATCTTATTTTTCCTTCCCTGTCTCGAAACTTTTTTTTAAGACAGTTACTGGTTGACAGTTCTAAATCCACAAATTTCACAGGCCCATGAGGTTGTGGTTTATGTAAATGTTGGTAAACTTAATGGATCGTATTTGTTAATTCTGTGCATTTTTTTTCTTTCTGTGCTGAATACAAAATATCTAAAATATGATTACAGCTAAGCTGTGAGGTTCTTTTTCTTTTTTTTTAAAAGATTTTATTTATTTATTTGACAGAGAGAGAGAGAGAGAGAGAGACAGCCAGTGAGAGAGGGAACACAAGCAGGGGGAGTGGGAGAGGAAGAAGCAGGCTCCCAGCAGAGCAGAGAGTCCGATGCGGGGCTCCATCCCAGGAGTCTGGGATCATGCCCTGAGCTGAAGGCAGACGCTTAATGACTGAGCCACCCAGGCGCCCCTGTGAGGTTCTTGCTGGAAGAATCAGTCCAGGTTTTATTTCTCATAGTTCTCAAAACGCCCAGTATATAATGGGTCCTCAGATAAATCCCGCTGTGGCTAAAAGTGACCAGATAAGGTGAATGGATTTGTTTTGGGCAGCTCAGTATTTTTATGAATAATAAATAATAAAAATACCCATTCAGTTATGCTGTGAATCACTCAACTGACAATTGCATATCTCTTGGGTCTTTAATATAAATATCTTGAAGCAAGTGTTCTACGCACATTTTCGGTATAAGCTGTGCTTATGATGCTTATTATTTAGGTGTATGCCATGCTTTAGCTACGCTTATTATTAATTTTATAGCACTTAGATTGCTGTGGCATTCCCTTGGGGAGAACAGAGTGCTGGGTACTAGCCAGTCTGACTGGTCAGAAGGCCCCCTGATAGGGGAGCCCGTCCCCTCCTGTCCGAGTGAGAGTGCCACCCGGACTGGGGAAGTGAGGAAGTAACACAGTTGGACAGTTTTGCTGGGGCTTTCCTGTGATAAGGTGTTACTTCTTTACCATCTTACTGTAAGTTCACCAGCATATTAGGACTGTGGCCAAAATTAGTGCATCTAACAAATGGTCTCACCATTTGTAGTATTGGAGAATTCAAGAGAAAGACAAGAAAAGGGGGCAAAATAGAAAGGCGTATATGATATTTGGATGAAAAGATAATTTTTTCTTGTATTAAAGTTGTGCTCTCTCATGGTTGCAAAATCAGAATTTCGCATTTGTACCAGGGTGACATTTTTGAGAGGGGCATAGAAGAGGCCGTAGCTCAAGAAGGATGCATGACATCTGGTCTGCAGAATATGGATGTGGCTGCGGATGTGGTTTCATCAGGCTGAAGTGGGTGCTAATAAGTGTTTTTAAAGTGATGGTGGCACCTCCCCGCAGAGCCTTTGTTCCCTTGGAGCTTTGCTCCGTGAGTTCATTTATTTCTCCGCAGGCTTTCAGTTTCGTTATTTTGTGAGGTTTCTCATCGGAAAAGACATATTCTTTAGGACCATTGTTAGTATTGGCCGAGGGAGCAGGAGGAGGCATGTAATCTGGTATTTTGGTATTTGAAGGATGAGATCAATTTTAAAATTACAAATTAAAAATAAAAAGCTCTCTTACGAAGGTGGCAGAGCACAGTATAGGTCTCGTTCTTCTGGTTATTGGGAGAGGAGTTGCGTATGCCCATAAAGCGTCGGTGGGCTGTGGTATCGCTTGCGGGTTGGGTCCAGCATTCATTTACTGCTGTATGCTGCCCAGTGAAACAGTAGATAGGAAACGTGAGTATAATCCACATACACATGAGAAGAAAATTGTGACGCACATTTCTTTGTGGAAGTTTTGTGTCTAAGCATGTATGTTTGTCTATGTGTACGTATGTAATGCACACGTGTATACTGTGGTACATATGATGGGTCCACATGTTTGAAAAATATTGGTTTTGGAGCATTGCATTTAGAGCCTGAATGTGAAAAATTCAGATTCCCTTTAGCTCCATCAGATACTGTTGGTGGACCCTTTGATGAGTTAACTGTTCTTTGTGTTTCTGTGGGTCTTTATTGTTGGGGGGGTTTAATGAGATGGAGTAGATGCAGCCCTTGACCCAGGCACTGGGTGGCACTTTTGACTTCCCTTCATTCTCCTCTTCTTCTTAAGAACAGCCAGGATATGTTCTTGGAGCTCTCCTCCTCTCCTCCTTGCCTCAAAGCAGGTTCTTTTTTGAATTTAACCTTGCTGCTATCTTTCCATTCCCCATGATTGTGTTTGCTTCTTCTCTCTCCACTCATTTCCCATTCTCCCTTTGTGTTTTCTTTGACCAGTTTCCTTCACAGCCAAAGGGCTTGGCTTGATAGCCTTCATCTTTGGGTTAAGAAACCAGAGAAATTTTTTTCCCTTCGTTTCTTTCAATTTGTCAGTCTCATTCTTTTTCTCCCATGTTAAGAAAAAATATACACTTGTACATGGGAACCCGGAATGCTATACCATTCGAACTTTAAGCCTGTGCCACTTGGTGTGGTCTGCACATCAAAGCCGGTCAACACGTTGTTCCTGCCCAAGTAGTAGTAATATAAAACAGATTAACAGGAGAAAACAAACAGAAGTGTAATATCACAGAAGTGTATATTTCCTGTATATATGGGAGAGACCCTAGAAAAGGAACTTCCTGAAATGGCTGAAAGCACCAGCTTGAATATTGTCTTCAGCTAAAGACAGAAGATGTTGGAGGTGGTGAGTCTGGGAAGGAAAAGCACAGTCAACTAGGGTATGGTTGTTATGTAAATTTAAGTCTTTTAATTCACTGATAAAAGTTTCTAGAAATGTGGTTATCCCCCTCCTCCTGGTACAGAAAGGGAGACACTGTTACAAATGGAGCTTCCCCTGATAAGCTTTCTCCTAGGCAAGGGTAACTTCTACTCTGTTTTGAGAGCTTCACCTGTGTGCGCTGTTTCTTAAGAACAAGCAGTTTCTACTAGGTGTTTATCCAAAGGATACAAACGTCGTGATTCGAAGGGGCACCTGCACCCCAGTGTTTATAGCAGCAATGTCCACAATAGCCAAACTATAGAAAGAGCCCAGATGTCCATCGACAGATGAATAGATAAAGAAGATGTGGTATACACACACACACACACACACACACACACACACACACAATGGAATATTACTCAGCCATCAAAAAATGAAATTTTGCTATTAGCAATGACATAGATGGAACTAATGGATATTAGGCTAAGTGAAATAAGTCAGTCAGAGAAAGACAATTATCATATGATCTCACTCATATGTGGAATTTAAGAAATAAAACAGAGGAACATAGAGGGAGAGGTAGGAAAAATAAAATAGGATGAAAACAGGGAGGCAAACCATAAGAGACCCTGAACCCTAGGAAACAAACTGAGGGTTGCTGGGAGGGGTGGGTGGAAGGATGCGGTAACTGGGGGATGGGCATTAAGGAGGGCACCTGATGGAATAAGCACTGGGTGTTATATACAACTGATGAATCACTAAATTCTACCCCTGAAACTAATGCACTATATGTTAACTAAATTGAATTTAAATAAAGAATTTGGGGGGAAAAAAAAGAAAAACCAGCTTAAAATAAACCCCATGCCAAAGAGACACATTTGGGGTGGAAAATCTGCCCCCTTTAAGGTTCATAAAATGCTGCTTCTCCACCAGCCAAAGTATTTAATAACACACATGATTCTCTCTTCCTGCTGGATGATGGAAAATGCTCCTTTTTTTGTTGGGCGCACAAAGTTTCTGAAATGTAAGAAGAGAATTCATGCAATTTCCTTAGCTTTTAAAAATCTAGAGCCTCTACCACACCGATGCAAATTTTAATGATAGGGCAGAAGGGAATAACTAATTCTATCTAGCTATTGCTGCTGCCACAAACAGTGACGGAAGATAGTCCAATCAAAAGCATTTGCCAGTGGATATGATTAAGCTAAATTTAATTCACCCGAAGATTCAAGAATGCGAATATTGCATGTTCTCATAACGGAGTTTTCCTTTTCAGAGAAACCAAAATAATTATTCTTAAAGACCTTCAAAGCGTGCTTTAAAAACTGCCCCTTTTGAAGCCAGCTCTGTTACGTGGAGTTCTTTTCATTTGCCTGCTATGTTATATTCTCTGCTTCTACACTTGTGACTTAAGGGTGTTTTGTTATTCGAACACAAACAGAATTTCTATGCTAATTTCAATTCTGGTTTCTTTTATTTATTTGCCCAGTTGGAGTGTTTTTTGTTGGGAAAAAAAAAATTGAGGTAAGGAAGTACCTACTGAGGGAGACCCAGTTAGCCTTTGAAAATGCATTTCCCCACAGTCAAAACATTGAAGCAGAAGGTGAAAATTAAACATTCAGCGATATAGGGATATTTTACAAAACAGACTTAATAGTCTAAAATTGAATATAAATGCCTTGGATCCTTTCGACATTGGCAAGTTGACTTTACTTTCATAGCCGATAGGTGATAAATTCAAACAGTTGAAAGGCATCTCTTCCCTCCCACCTGCCATTTCTGTACACACACCTGTGAATTTACCCCCAGGATTCTGGGTTTGCCAGACTGTGCTAAACGTAAGCGTTCACACTTTCTCATGTAAAGTCACCTTAAAACAATAAGGTAGCACTGTCAGAAATACTTGTATTGGCTGAAATGTCGTCATCTTCTCTTCTTCGAAGTCATGACATACGTCTTCGTGACCACACACAGAAATAAAGATCCCCTTCCCACAGCTTAAATGTAGAGGCAAGATCACCTGCGTTGAAGGTTTTGTAACCCTTCAATACCAATGCTCCTCTCATGAAGAGAGGAAACTGAAAAATTACCACTTTGATGAAATAGGATAGGGCCAGGAAGGTTGTAAAGTGGGCGGGTGGAAATATATTGAGCTAAATGCTCAAGAATTAAAGCTCATTTAGAGAAGCCACGCATTTGAATGAGGAATGAGCAAAACAGTGTAATAGTAATGCTGATCACCAGCAGTTTTTGAACTTGTGCTATTTGGCGAGCATTGTCCTAAGTGCCTTTGTACGTTAATCATTAATTATGGGGGCTACATAAAAATACCAATTGAAAGACTCTGGAGGGGGGAAAAAAGGAACTCTGAGGTGACCATAACCCAGGGAAGGGACTTGGTAAAGGGAGACTTTTCTTCCAAAAACTTGTGTGTGTTGACCATGGTGGTGCTCAGATGGCTTCTCTCCTGGTGAAAGGAAGAACTTTGCTTGTGACCAGTCCGGGCAGAATTGCTTCCTGAAAGCAGAACAGGTGAAGCAGATGGCGTGGATAGAGCCAGTGCGCCCGCCAATACCACAGTCGTGTTCTTGGAAGATCTCGGACTCATTTCGCAGAGTCACACACTGACAGTGATAGATTTTGTGAGAAAAATGGGGTTGGGACTGGCCACTCAAAAGCTGTGCAGCTCTGAAGCTGGAGAACCAACCAAAACGGTTACTCCCCTGCTACAAATACTGGTCCCTTCAACTCCCTTCTGGCCTTCGGAATCCCAGTGACTCCATCCTTCGCCCTGTACCCTAAGGCTCTGGCTTCCTCCTGCTACTGGAGTCAGTCCCTTCTAATAGAGATCACTTTCTGCCAACTTAAAAATAGGATCCAGGGTTTGTCTTCTTCATCAGTCAACGTTCTTTCCTTTTCAACTCAGAAGGGGAGCAGAGGCTCTGCAGTTTCTTCCTCTGTTCTTGCAGTTTCCCAGAGGGCTTCGCAGAGTGGAGAGGACGGTTCTAGAAACCACTTAACTTCTTGCCACTTCCTCCCCTGAGTGAAGGCACTTGTGCGGGCCTGGAACTTTGTTTAAAGGTCATCATACAGCCCTTTATTGAGATCACTCGAAAACTTGTCCTGCCGAACGTCACACATGAACCCAAGGGACTTGTGCATTAGATGGATGTCATGCCCCTCTTTGCTAATCCCATTTGAGCTCATCTGCATGACAGAAGCGTGCCAGGTAACAAAACAGACTGTATTTTCTGGCTCAAAAAGTTGAAAAGGGAGTATAAAAATTACGATCATTTGAGTATTTATAACTTACAATACCTGAATTTCACCTTGACCTCAAGATAAAAGTTTCTGTATATGTTAGACAGCTCAAACTGCTGACAGAGTGTTTTGTGCCAGAATAGAGTATAATGGAGGATGGGTTGCATAGCCAGGAAAATAGTGTTTTAGGGATTCCTGGTGATTCCCTCAACAGTAATGGTAGGAAGCTATGCAGTTTATACCAACATGTGAAAAGAGACTTGTCTGTTTCAGCTTCATCCAGACATACAAATTAGATGTCACAGGATACAGGAAATGTGCCCTTTTGTCATCCTTTGCGTATTGCCGTGTTTACCACCCGTGGCTTCCTGAGTTTCACTGATGGAAACACTGCAAGAAATACTTTTGTTGTACTAAAGGCTTTGGTGATGCAATGTTGACCTCAAGGCCATGTCACGCTTGGCCCTGCAGGAGGACCATACGTAGTAACTGTGTTGCAGGTAAACAGAGCCCCACATGATCAAATACAGAATAGATCTGCTTACGTTTACTCAGAAGAGAAAAGTACGATTTTTAACTCGTGTTGTAAACATCAACAGCCAGCTCTACATTTGTGATGAGGTTAGTCAACCCTGCATATTTTGAAGATTTTTTTTTTTTTTACGTTTTATAGAATCTAGCTAACCTGAATCATTTCAATGATACTCTCTTGCCACTTGTTCCCTTTCTGTGCCCCCAACTCATTCTTAAATCACATTTGTAGTTCTTCCTTATTACTGGAATGTATGTTCCATAGATAACCCTTCCCTTGTGGCTTGGCTTTCATATTTCCAGGTGCGTATCATTCATCTTTTGAAAAATTGCTCTATTATCAAAGAGCGACTATAATTTTCCTTCACTGTTGTGCAGGGGTTTGTTTTCTTCATATATGCTCAAATGGCACATGAAGAAACATGGGGTTATTGGAGTGTAACAGAGTGAGTAATGGGCTGGGAGCTCAGAGGCTCAGAGTTTTGGTTTGGCCACTAACTCATCCTAAAACCTGGATAAACAGCTTCTTGATCTTTCTGTGACTCAATTCCTGTTTATCCTTAATGCCATGACCCCCAGCCCCCCTACATAGGGGCACTGTAGGGGTAACAGGCATCAGTAAACATTGTCTGATACTGATCCCTTAACAGTTGCCTCTTAATTTATAAAATATATACATACATTTATGTGTTTTTTTTATTTTGTCCTCATAATAATTCTCTGGGAAAGGCAGTCTTCTCCTTTTGCTGTTTAGGAAATCACAGCTTGTAGACAAGAAAAAGAAATCTGCACTTCTTCTAGCAGTGTATATATGTTTTTGTTATCTGTCGAGTGTGTACTAAAATACATACACACACACACGTCCTTGAAAATTATGGTTCACAATAAGGGAAATTTTAAAAAGAATACTCAGCTGGCGAATAGTCTCCACTCCCAGTAGAAAGCATGAGTCCAACCATATGTGTGTAGTATTTCTTTTTTCATCTTTATGCTCCAAATTTAGGTGTTCTCTCCCCTCAGAGTTTCAATACATTTTTCCTTTCTGCCAAAAAGGCTTTCTGATGTTCTGTTTTCCCTTTTATCTTAGAACATTTTGCTTTTATCTTTCTTTATGTAAATATAAAGGAAGATAAAAGCAAACATATGGTATATAAAATTCATACAATTATTTTAATTGCCATTTCTGTTGATTTTAGACATGGGGAGGGCCTGAGTGACCCACCTGATGCCAAGATATCTGGAAAGCTTGAATCCACGTGGAAACTTCAGCAGCCATGGGTGGGCTGGGGCTATGGATGTAAAGATACACATTGCTCAGAGATTTCTGAGCATGACTGTCCTCTGATTGGCACAATGATTGCATCAGTACGCTCCGTCATCCCGGTCATGGAAAGACCTCCACTATCAAGAAGTCATTGTGACGGCAATGGGGAAGGGGTGGTGGCAATGAACTGCAAGAAAATTACATTATATTGGCAACAAGGAGCATCGTAGGGCCAGTAAAGTCTTCTAAGATTCCACAAATCAGGCCAATCTGTTCTCTCTCTCTAGATTACACGAGAATATTAAAGTGGCTGCAATTGCCAAATGGTGGAACTGTTCTAGAATAGTGTTGTCCCACAGCACAGTCTGAGATGATGGACCGGTTTAATATCTGTGCTTCCCAGTATGGTAGCAATCAGCCACAGGAGCCCATTCAGCACTTGAAATGTGGCTGGTGTGGCTGAGGACCTAAGCTTTCAATATTACGGGTTTTTACTTAATTTTAATGTAAGTGGCCACATGTGGCTAGTGACTACCAGATGATCAGTGCAGGTCAGGAAATTATAGGAATTTTTGTTACTTAAGAGACTAAATGCAGTAACTTCAAGGGAATTTTCCATTCACTGATCTTGAGAATACTTTGAGGTGAAAAGGTGTGAAAGAGAAAGGGACTCTAAAAGCCTAAGTAAGATACGTGGCTTTGCAATGTCAACCCACCACGTAAATGATGGTGGCTTTGAGAGATGACCAGAAAGGAGTATTTCCAGTTGTAACTCTCCTTTTATTTTCTTTCCACAGGCTCTTTCATGCTGGTGAACACATCTGGGAGACCTGAGGGGCAGAGAGCCCACCTCCTCTTACCTCAGCTGAAAGAAAACGACACCCACTGCATTGATTTTCACTATTTTGTATCCAGCAAGAGTAACGCTGCTCCTGGGCTACTCAATGTCTATGTGAAGGTCAATAATGGGCCTTTGGGGAGTCCCATCTGGAACATATCTGGAGACCCTACCCGCACGTGGAACAGGGCAGAACTGGCCATTAGTACATTCTGGCCTAATTTTTATCAGGTATGCTCTTTGTTTTCATTTCCTGTTTTGATGCATCTTCTAACTTCTGAAAATACAGTTTTTATATTAGTATAATCAGAGAATGTGTAAGAAGTATAGGTATTTTTGTAATACCGTTGTTAGGGAAGCTTGTGCTATTTGCTAAGGAGTATATTAAGTCTTCATATGTTGCCTTGAGAAATGAGTAAAGAACACCTTTCAAACTTATTTATGCATATATTGTTTTAAGAAAATAAAAGAAAAAGAAAAACCAAAATGTTGCTTGAAGTAACCTGCAGCAGGGCAGGAAGTGCTGTCTGCAAGTGCTGTATTAAGTAAGCCTTATCTGACCCACGGAGACATGGCACTTGATTCTAAAAGAGGAGACCCCTTTGCTCATGAGTTGCCCTCAGGAGTAAATGAATCATTAAGAAGTGAGCCTCGTGTGGAAGAAAAGAACATATGCAGGCTAAGTCCTTGTCATGGAGGGGCTGCTGTCCTGTTATTTGGGATGTCCTGTTAAGACCCATGTCACCCACTTGTAGGTCTCACTGGAAGTAACTAAAGGGTAGAGTCCAGGAACAGTTAAAAAGCGGTACCAAAACAACCCTGATGTCATGTCCCTTCTGGTGGAGAGTGACTTGTATCACAGGAGTGTCCTGACTCAAGATCAAAGGTGGAAAATTAGTGACAATGGCATTTGGTGCTTTTTTTCCTTTTGTCCACAGCACCTTTAAAAAATAACTTGATATTGAGAATACTTGATTAATTTCAAGCTAAGAGGATTCATTAAGAGGATTGAGATATTTTGCTTTTCTCTTTCTTAAGTCCTTTGGCTCGCTCAGGAGCCAGCCGGAGCATGGATCCAAGATCATCTCTCATATTTAATTGAGGTGCTTGGCTAGACTCAGGGAAGGGAAAACTGAGTCTTCTCGAGGGCTGCTTGTCTTCCTAATGGCAGGAACAACACCCAGGAATCCATTCTGTGGGTTTGGTGTTTGTTAGGGAAGATGCATCAATCCCAGTTCCTCTACCCCTGGATTTGATAATGGGAATAAATGGGCTGTCACTGTTGTGCCCGGTTTGTCTCTGTACCTTTTTACCTTCAACAATTTCTAGAATTTAATGACTGGGAAATACATGTGTCTTGAATAGTACACATGTAAATTGTTAAATAGTACACACATGCATTGTTAAAATCTTTTAAAAGTACACTTCTTTTAAAAGTGTGAAAAATTTAGATAGGTATAAGTTTAGCGATCTCCTGTTAGGAATTCATTCCAAGGAAATAGGAAGCATGGTTGCAGATAATTAACTACAAGGATTTTCATGGCAGTTTATTTATAATAATGAAAAATCAGAAACGGTATAATTTCCAACATTAGAGGGTTAGTTAATTTATGTTACCTTAGTACAAAAATGCATTTTACAACAATTAAGAATAATGTCATGGAAGACCATTTAATGATCTACTTAAGCTTATGTTGTTAAGGGGAAAAACTGGTATAAAACAATAAATTCCACAATTTAAATTTTATATATTATATTTTTAAATTTTAAAATTATATGATTATATATGATATGTATACACATATATAATCATATAATTTTATATTATACATATATATGTATTATACATATATATGTATAATAAAATGAAGACTAAAGTATATGCTGAAATAAATATATTAAAAAGTGGTATCTCCCTAACTAATAAACAGGTGATTTGAACTTTTTTCTTTCTACTATCTGTCATATTCTAAATTTTCTTCAGCATATATGTACTGTTTTTATTTTTAATACCCCAAAGGGTAAAAAAAAAATTTCTTCTACAGGGAAAATATCCTATTTAACAAATAACCTTTTTTGTAACTATATTAGCAATCAGTGGTATAATTTAAAAAAATATGGCCTCTGGGACAAAGTTTCTTCTTCCATAATACTAACATGGATACAGGGGAAGTGGGTTTGGTTAAGTTAGGCTTCAAAAGACTTTCATATGATGGACTAAGCTAAGAGGCTAAGTGTTTTTAGAAACTTCTTTTGGAGGAGACCTTCCCAAAGTAGAGAAGGCATAGGTCTGTGATGTCCCACTGCCCTTGGCACCTATGCTAGGTTCTGCCTTGGTCTCCAGAAATGTGCTGGATTGAGGCAGTGGGACAAACTTCTAGGCAAGACCAGAAGGTAGGTATGCTCATCTGTGCTCTGATTTTCCTCTCTTTCACCTTAGCACTGCCCACCCAGCATCTCTAGGAGTGAACCCTCTTGGGGCCCTCACAGCCTCCATAGTCCAATGCATTGGTTTGGTTTTGACATTGACCATAATCCAGAACTTAAAGTTGTATTTTGCCTTTGTCTAAGCTTGGGCTATGACAAAATACCAAAGACTGGGTACCTCAAACGATAGACATTTTTTTTTTCATGGTTGCAGAGCCTGGAAGTCCTGCAGGATTCTTATAGATTCAGTCCTCAGTGAGGGCCCTCTCCCTGCCGTAGATGGCCGCCTCCTTATCTTCTCAGAGGGTGCTCAGCGGCCTTTCCTCTGTGTGTACATCTGGAGAGAAAGAGCTTTTGTCTCCCTTCTTCTTATTATTAGGATGCTAATTATGGGGGCTCCACCTTCATGACCTCATCATCTAAACTGAATCACCTCCCTAAAGCTCCATCTCCAAATATCATCACATTGTGGTCAGGGCCTCAACATGTGAAATTGGGGAGGGACACATCATTCATCCATAATAGCCTTGGCACACCTAGCTCAGTTGAAATTAAAGGAAGGATTTAGGTTAATGGTCTTAGGAGATCAGCCTTTAAAAAGGAATTCTGGAACCATATTGAAAGTGAGGTGGTTCTATATGTCATACCATTGTGATTTCCAGCGAATTCTTCCTTTCTTGGGCTCTTCTAAATAAAATATTTTGCCGCCACCATCATGAACCTCTGACCGCCCCCCCCAAGCCCACCTACTTCCCACCGTCATGTCTCTTACGTAATGAGCAGTGCATGACTTACCAAATAGAATCAGAACCCAAGTCTCACTATCACTTTTTGGTTCACTGGTTGATTCGTTAGGAATAGCTTTCTACTTTGGATTTGAAAGTGGATTTGTAGAGATTCTTTAATACAACACTGCTAAGTTTTTAAGAATCTGGTGATCAACATCTGGAAGGGGTTTAGATGCACTGAAAGTGCCCTCGTTAATTTAATGTCTGAGCTCTCCAACCAAACATTAGTTTTTAAAATTGTAAAGTCATAGTGAAGAGCATATTTCTCCTTTATCTGCTGGGCAGTAAACGTACTGAAATCAGTACCCTGATAGTAACACAAGCTATCAGGTAAATGGCACTCTGTAGATGCTACAAGAGAGATGTCAGCAGGAAACCTCCCAGACACTGAGTAATCAGCCTTAAAATCACCATGTAAGACCGAATGATGTTTCCCAGTTGGGATGGGAAAGGCAAACTGTATTAACAAAGGTGAATAAGAAGGAAAACACCTACCAAATCCTATTTCCACCCCTGACCCAAGGTGTCAGTCTAACTAGAGATGACCAGAAAAAAAGCTAGAAAAATCAGTTGTCTGTGCACGGGCAGCACTGCCCAAGGAAGGAGCTTCCTTGCACATTGTGGTCCTCAGCGCGTTCGGCTAGCGCACGTTTACTGAGGAGATGGCTGTCATATCCTGATGGTCTTAAAAATGTGAGTCACTCGTGAGCCCATCTGCTTTTGCACTAATAGTCTGTTTGGGAAGTTCTGTGCCAGTCTAAGGGTGTGAGTCTGCTCTGTGTGACTCTAGTTAACCCTTGAACAACATAGACGTTAGGAGCGCCAATCCCCCAGGCGCTGGAAAATCATGTAATAACTTTTGACTCCCCCAAAACTTGACTACTAACCTACTGTTGATCAGAAGCCTTACCAATAACATAAACAGTTGATTAATACACATTTGTATGCTATATGTCTTATATACTGTATTCTTATAATAAAATAAGTCAGAAAAAGCATTATTAAGAAAATGATAAGGATATCAGGTCTCACAGTTAGGTCTTGAATCCATTTTGAATTTGCGGGTATATGTATGGTATTAGAAAGTGGGCCAGTCTCTCTCTCTCTCTCTCTCTCTCTCTTTTTTTTTTTTTTTTTGCACGTGGCTGTCCAGCTTTCCAGCACCATTTTTTGAAGAGACTTTCCCCATTATATATTCTTGCCTCCTTTGTTATAGATTAATTGACCATATGGGTGTGGTTTATTCCTGGGCTCTCCATCCTATTCCATTGATCTGTGTGTCTGATTTTGTTCCAGTACCATACTGTTTTGATTATTACAGCTTTGTAATATCACTTGAAATCTGGAATTATGATAACTCCAGCTTTGTTCTTTCTCAGATTGCTTTTTGGGGTCTTTTGTGGTTCCATACAAATTTTAGTATCATTTGTTGTAGTTTTGTGAAAATGCTGTTTGTATTTTGGTAGGGACTGTATTCAGTCTGTAGATTGCTTTGGGTAATATGAACATTTAGCAATATTAATTCTTCCAATCCATGAGCATTGGGTATCTTTCCATTTGTTTGTGTCATCTTTAATTTCTTTTATCAGTGTTTAATAGTTTTCAGAGTACAGTTCTTTCACTTCAAAAAGGAAATATGTTTGTAGTGCTGTTCTATAGTTATTGAAAAAAATGCAGGTATAAGCAGACTCACACAATTCTTACCCATGTTGTTCAAGGGTCAACAGTATTGCATTTTGAATCACAGAATATAAAAAAATATTTTTCTGGTATCATGTGAACATGGTTCATAAGAGTCAATATCTAAATGATGTATTTTTAGGCCATTTCTGGGCTAAAAAGCTGAGGACAAGATAGTAGGATTTGAACATCTGAAGGAAGTGGGACCCTTGAGGTACCCTCCCTCAGTGCACAAGGAATCTTCTTTCCCCCAGGCATCACCTCTACATTAGATAATTTAGGCTGCAAGATACATGAGAGAGATCTGAAACATTAATATAGAGTGAACATATACTTGAACTATTAGTATATTAAAATATTTTATATTTGTATAGCACTTTATTTCTAAAAGATGCTTTTCACATTTTATTAAGTAGTTTTGATATAATGAGTTAAGATCAATGAATTAACTGTTTTAAAGGAATTTCATATTATAGTATTATTTGGAAATGGGCAGCATCATAGTATAGTAGAATGTATGCTTTGGGTTAAACAGAAGTGATTTAAATATCAGCTGTGTTTATTTATAAGTTTGGGCAACTGACTTAAACTTATGAAACCTCAGTAATTATGGGACTAAATATAAAGGCAGTGCAGGGTGTAAAGATGAATGGAAAAGCACACTTAGGGTGTGCTAGCCTTTCCATAAATGTTAGTAATTTATCGAGATTGAATAGATTATGGTAGACAGAACAAGGGAAATAGCTAATATCTGAGTGCTTTTTTCCCTAAGTCGCTCCTTAAATGTATTTAATGCTATGGCAGAAGGTACTCAATGAAAAAGGTTTACAGGAATGAATCCTTCCATGAAAGTAGGTGAAATAAAGTGAACCAGGTTTCTTTCCACCAGGACATCCCAGAACTTGCTGTCATACAAAGAAAAAAAAAACACAAAACGTGAGGTGAGGTTTCCTGAGTGTTTCTGGTATCAGCCAGCTCTGAGCTCTCTAGCATGGGAAGCAAGTGCTCCAGATAACTCCATGCTGGGGACTGCCGCACTGGGCTTGTTCCCTCTCTCCTACCCTTTACTCTGTTTTTGGGTTTTTTTGGTCAGGAATGTCCATTGGGTTCGGGCTACTACCCACTAGCTGTTTCTCAGCTTGGTCAGAATCTGAGTTTTGCAGTTGTTGGACTGGGAGAGGTTTTCGTTAAGAGTAAACACAACGGCCCCGTGTAGTTTTGCTAAATAGTAAGTTTCCTTGGGCCTCTCTTGTTTTCCTAGTCTTTCCTCTCACATTATCTTAACTTGGCATTTATAGCGTTTCAAGATATTTCTTAGCAAAGTGTTCTCACGTAGTAGTCCTTCTGCGTGCCTTGTCCTATTTTTAGGAGAATAGTATTCTGCAGGTACAAATCACAATGGTAGCCTGCATGGAATGCATCTAATTGTAGGTTAATTGCTGTTATTAAAACATAAATTGTCAAGTATTTGGCGATTAGCACATATTTAATTTCTTAATTACTGTTTGTCCTGATTGCTGCTACTTTGAACCTGCTTCTCCGATGGGCGGCAGCAGTGAGCACTGGCGGCTGCTTGCTTTCAGTAAGCAAGGCTTACTGGGCTGCAGGAACACTTCCTTTGATTTAGATCTTGACTTCCTGCCATGTTAACAATAGTGCTTTCCTCTCACAAGCACCTTCCTGCTTTATTCTGCTAATAGAAAGAGAGAGAGAGAGAGAGAGAGAAAGAGACAGAGAGAGAGAGAAAGATCCCACTGTGATTCTGTATCTAGCTCTTCTCTCCTGCCCACCCCTCAAATTTCTGGAGGCTATCTATAGATTTCTCAGGGTTCCTAAACCTGCCTGCACCCAGAGATGCCTGGGGGATCACCTACTCATGCCTTCTCCCTGCTTTTGGAATATAGTGATAATGAATCCAGTCAGAGGCAAGGGAAGCAGTAAAAAATGCATAGATGGCTTCGAAGTCCCTTCCCCCTTGCCTCTCAATAAAGGCATTGGTGGTGATGAGAGGGAATGTGAGGACCAAGTCAGAAGGATGACAGTCTTAAAATTTCTCTAGAGTCTCCCACTTAAAACAAATTCTTAGAGGTACAGAAGGGTTCTGGGAGAAGCAGCGGCATGGATTCCAGCTAAGACTTGTTCTAAATTCTCTGTGCAGTGAGGTCACAAAGGATCTTGGCCACTGTCAGAGGCTAAGCCAAGATCCGCCCTTTACCAGTCTGACATCTTTCCTGATAGATGAGGAGCTGAGGGAATAGAAATGACTGCATCATTCCATCTTTTCACATTAAACTCCAACCTTGATTCCCTATCCAGCTGCCTTCTTTGCTGTATTTGACTTCAGCCCATTTACTTTGCTAGAAAGTCATGGAAAGCTACTCTGAGTGGCATCAGCTCTGTCTACATTTGCTGTGCATATCACAAATCGATCTGTCACAGCCACTAACTCAGGAAACACATGGGTGAGCCCTGAACACTGCTGTGGCCAGCTGCTCTATTCCAGGAAATCCTGAGGGGACTGGACAAATCCAGAGCATAGTCCCTGGCTGGGTTTGCCAACACTGTTGCCCAGCAAACTTGGATGAACTCCTCACAGGAGAAGCCAGTAACTCCAGAGAAGGTTTGGAAAAGAGAAAGGGAGAAATTTATGTTGGGTGCCAGCAGCCTGGGGAGGTGGGTAAGCTCAAGCCTTAAAATGAGGTGGACACCTAGAGTTTTACTGGAAGAGAATCGGGGGTATGTGCAAGAGAGTAGGCTGAGAGCACGTGATCATGGATGGGGGTCGATATGTGTGCAGGGGGTGATCATGGGCAGGGAAGGGGGCATGTGGGATGCAGTCTTCTAGGCGTTTTGCTGCTATCAAGGCTCTTTTGGTCTAGTGGTTGGAATGTTCCAGTTATTACAAAATGTTTTCATCAGTGCCTCAAGAAAGTTTGATAAGAAGAACAGTCGGGTAGGCCAAAAAAGTGGATTCTGGAGAAGATGGTGGAGTAGGGGGATCCTAAGCTCACCTTGTCCCATGGATACACCTTGATATAACCTAAATGAGTGTAAGTAACTCAGAAAACAGCATGAAGACTGACAGAGCAGACTCTCCATAGCTACTTGTGGAGAAGAGGCTACTTCAAAAACAGAGTTCTCCTGACTCCAGGTCTCCCACCAGCACACCTGTGCAAACCTTGCTATCACCACGTGCCCTTTCCTTGCATTCTCCTGTGGACCCTTCCCTTCTAACCCGCCCTCAGCAGGAGACATCCAAAGCAGTGCCACGGGCACGGCAGCATGCACGCAGCCCTGGCAGGGACCAACACCACTCCAGAGTGATTCTTGACCTGGGGTGAGGGGAAGGTAACGACACACACCATTTCAACTACGGCAGTGGGCTGAGGGCAGATGTGCTATTAGCCTACAGGCCCCGCCCACCAACGAAAGTCTTTCAGGGAACAGTGCAGGGAGATCACCCTGCCATTCGGTGCGACTGCATCTTTGACAAACATAAGGTCTGACCCAACTCAAGCCCAAAGCAGCCCCAGATTAACCCCTTAACAGCATAGGGACCAAACCCTGCCCACAACAGGCAGAGAGAGCCATTGCGGATGACTGGACTGAAAGCAAATGCAGCTCAGCCACAACAGTGTGGCCCACGCAGCACAAGCAGGAGACACCTCTGAAGTGCCAAGTGCTAGCGAGCAGGGGACTTGCACCACAGAGCGGTACAACACCTCTTGTGCATAAGGCCACTATTATCAAAAGCATGAGACATAGCTGACTTTCTTAAAACACAGAAACAGACACAGAGTTAGACAAAATGAGGAGTCAGAGGACTATCTCCCAGATGAAAGAGCAGGACAAAATCACAGCAAGACAGCTAACTGAAATAGAGATAAGCAATATGCCTGATAGAGAATTTAAAGGAATGGTCTTTTTTTTTTTTTTTAAGATTTTTTATTTATTTATGTGACAGAGAGACAGCCAGCGAGAGAGGGAACACAGCAGGCAAGTGAGAGAGGAAGAAGCAAGCTCCCAGTGGAGGAGCCTGATGTGGGACTCGATCCCGGAACACCGGGATCATGCCCTGAGCCGAAGGCAGACGCTTTAACGACTGCGCTACCCAGGCGCCCCTAAAGGAATGGTCTTAAAGATACTCACTGTACTTGAGAAAAGAGTGGAGGACCTCAGTGAGACCCTCAACAAGGAGATAGAAAACATAAGAAAGAGCCAGTCAGAGATGAGGCACTCAATAACTGAAATTAAAAGTACATTAGAGGAAATAATAGCAGATTGGAGGAAGCAGAAAAACAAATCAGTGAGCTAGAATACAAGAGGAATGGAGAGCAATCCAGCTGAATAGGAGAAGGAAAAATGAATAAAAAATGAGAATAGAATTCCATGCTCACAGATTAAAAGAATTAATATTGTTAAAATGTCGATATTACCCAAAGCAATCTACAGATTGAATGCAGTCTCTATCAAAATACCAACAGCATTTTTCAAAGAACTAGAACAAACAGCCCTAAAATTTGTATGGAACCACAAAATACCCCGGAGAGCCAAGGCAATCTTGAAAATGAAGACAAAGCTGGAGACATCACAATTCCAGACTTCAAGTTATGCTACAAAGTTGTAGTAGTCAAAACAATATGGTATTGGCACAAAAATAGACACATAGATCAATGGAAATGAATAGAAAGCCCAGAAATAAACCCATGATTATATGGTCAATTAATCTTTGAAAAGGTGAATATGCAACAGGAAAAAAGCAGTCTCTTCAACAAATAGTGTTGGGAAAACTGGACAGCTACATGCAAAAGAATGAAACTGGATCACTTTCTTACACCATACACAAAAATAAACTCAAAATGGTTTAAGGACCTGAATGTGAGATCCGAAACCATAAAAATCCTAGAAGAGAGCGCAGGCAATAATTTCTCTGACATTGGCCTTAACAACATTTTTGTAGGTGTATCTCCTGAGGCAAGGGAAACAAAAGCAAAAATAAATTACTGGGACTACATAAAAATAAAAAGCTTTTGTACAGCAAATGAATCAATTAAAAAAAATGAAAAGACAACCTACTGAATGGGAGAAGATATTTGCAAATGATATATCCAATAAGAGGTTAATATCCAAAATATATAAAGAACTTATACAACTCAACACCAAAAAGCCAAATAATCCAATTTAGAAATGAGCAGAAGACATTAACAAACATTTCTCCAAAGAAGACATCCAGATGGCCAACAGACACATGAAAAGATGCTCAACATCACTAGTCATCAGGGAAATGAAAATCAAACTCACGGTGAGATATCACCTTACACCTGTCAGAATGGCTAAAATCAAAAACACAAGAAACAACAAGTGTTGGTGAGAATGTGGAGAAAAAGGAACCTTCATGCACTGTTGGTGGGAATGCAAATTGGTGCAGCCACTGTGGAAAACAGTATGGAGGCTCCTCAAAAGATTAAAACTAGAATTACCATATGATCCAGTAATTCCACTACCAGGTATTTACCCAAAGAAAACAAACAAAAAAACTAATTCATAAAAATATATACCCCTATGGTTTTTGCAGCATTATTTACAATAGCTAATATGGAATGAACCCAAGTGTCCATCAGTTGATGAATGGATAAAGATGTGGTGTATATACATTATGAAATATTACTCAGCCTTAAAAAAGAATGGAATCTTGCCATTTGCAAAAACATGGATGAATCAAGAGGATATATCTTTAAGTGAAATAAACTAGAGAAAAACAAATACCATATGATTTCACTCAGATGTGGAATTTGAATTTATTTAATTCAAATGGAGAGGCAAAGCAACAAACAGACTCTTAACTATAGAAAACAAACTGGTCGTTGTGAAAGGAGAGGTGGGTGGGGGATGGGTAAAATAGGTAAAGGGGATTAAGAGGCACACTTAACATGAGTAATAAATGGGATTTTTGAATCACCCTATTGCACACTTGAAACTAATACAACAATGTACGTTAATTATACTGAAATAAAAAATAATATAAATTTAAAAAATAAATAAGAACAATGGGTTTCAGAGCAGTTAACTGAGTTAAGAGGTCTGTTTCTGGGTTTGACTGTTGGAGTCTGTAGTTGAGCAAGAGGGCTTGCTGATCATGCTCCACTGTCAATATTTCCTTCCATTTTTATGGGACTGTGGTGGCCATTCTCAATCTGGCTACTTCCTGCTGGACAGGGGAGATGGAGGGGTTTTTCAAAGTGAAGGAATGTATCTGTTGGTGTATTAATTATTTCTGATTCATTAAAGTGTGTGAATTGAAAGAATATAGCTTAGGTACACATCACAAGGTGAGCCTGAATTCCAAATAGAACCCTGCTACTGTGAGTAGAATGGCCAAGCTCATTTTGATTATTTCTTTGAGGACAGACTTTATACCTGTCGGTATCCATGAAAATAAATGTGAAAACCAATCTCTGATTCCTTCCCCTATTCTATCCAAGAAAGGGGTGTGCTGGCCCGTGGTTATTATAACCATGTACCTTACCGTCTAATTTTCTTGATGCTTGTTTCTGCCTCTGATGAAGCATTAATATGGACCCAGCAAGATGAATTAACGATGACACAAATTCCCCGTTGCTCAGCTAGGATATATTCTGGAGCCATACGGTGATCCAGGGTGACTTTAGCAGGGGAATCTAATGATGTATGATCATTAGCCATGATGGTTAGAATCCGGGACAAGTTGTGAAGCACGTGTTGATGCGCAGAAACCACCCCCTCTCCCCACCCCCGCCGTGGCAACAACATCTAAGCACAGAAATATGCATCCGCATCAGGGATGTTGCCTGGGAGGTCATGATCTAGTCTGGTAAATACTTGCAGGGAGCTGGCCCAATGCTTAGTTTCTTGAGCAGGGTGAAGGGAGAAGGCAGTCACCCAGGTGACAAGAGATACTGTTTTGGGATAGAATTTGTAACACAGTCCCTGGCCCAGGGGACTCCATCTAATTTTCAAATAAAGACAGACTCAGCCAAAGCTC
The DNA here is from genome assembly GCF_023065955.2 of Ursus arctos. Taxonomy (NCBI): domain Eukaryota; kingdom Metazoa; phylum Chordata; class Mammalia; order Carnivora; family Ursidae; genus Ursus; species Ursus arctos. The sequence continues at coordinate 54,840,512 of NW_026622841.1, forward strand.
AAGGACAAAAGGTAGGAGAATCAGCGCACCAAATGGGCAGCTGGTTTTATCCAGTCTCTGCCCAGCTGAACCTGGCTGTGAATATCGTCCATAGCTCGAAAAGAAATAGAATATTGTTTACATATAGGGAGTTGGTCCTTTTTAGTTTCATGTGGTATCTAATTGGGGAATATGTGTCTGTTTTTTATGTTCTGAAAATTATCTCCTTTAGTATAATAATTAGAGGGACTGTAAGACACAGGGGTGCTTTATGATCATCTTGGGAAAATGTAGCTATTCTAATCCTACACATTTTTGTCTGGGCCTTAACGGATGGAAATCAGTTGCCTTCAGGAGTTCCTGAGGTATCGTAAACTGGGTGTACCAAAGGGTCTCCATGGTCCAACATCAACTGGGTTTTTGGATGACATTTCCAACACTCGACAACACATGTAGCTGAGGTCAAAGCCTGAGTTACCCGAACTAGTGTGTTATCTTTCCAACCTGGGGAGAAAGAAGACATGATTAATATAGAGCACAGAATAAACATAGTGGTTATGTGTTCTTTTTCTAAAGAGGTATTTTAAGACCTGATCAGAGTGATTTTCCCAGTAGGAGGGTTTGGTGGTCTCTTCTATCTCCTACCGATGGACACTTTTAACTCTTGTGTGATGTATCCACAGCTTCACTTTGCCTAATTTCAAGGAGGAATGGGTGGTTCATAGGACATCATAAGGTCCAATCCATTTTTCAAATAATTCTTGGTCAGGTCTTTCCAAGTTTTTGATAAGACCTTGTCCCCAGGTTGAAATGGGTGCAGTGGTTCTTCCAGCAAAGAGGCCATCGTAGAGGAAGCAAACTGATGAATGATGGTTAATATTTTGGTTCACGTGTTGCACATATTGTTTAATTTTTTTTCTCTCCCGATGTGGGTGGAGGCCGGGAATGATCTTCCGTATAGAGTTCCACAGGGGCTCCATCTGAGCCCACTCTGAGGGGCCACCCTTATGTGGAGAAGGGCGAGCAGCAGTCCCCTGTCTCACGTTAAAGGAGTTTCTTTTTTATTATTATTATTATATTATGTTAGCCACCATACAGTACATCCCTGGTTTCTGATGCAAAGTTCGATGATTCCTTAGTTGGGTATAACACCCAGTGCACCATGCAATACTTGACACAGCGTTCTGATGGTGTTTTTCAATGTATGGTTCATTTTCTCCATTTTTCTTGTCAACTGTGGCTGTGAGGAACAGAGCAGCTTGGTTCATACGCTTTCCTCCCTCAAATCGAATACCTTAAAAGCAATGTCCACCAGCTGAGAGGAGTTCACACCTGCTGCTCTCTCGACCTTCTGCAGCTTCTTTGCTAAATCAGGGGGCACTTTGTCCAATAAAGGTCATATTAACCATTCTGAGATGTTCAAGAGCCTCAGGGTCCTCACTGGTGTTATTTCAATAAGCTTGATAAATCCTCTCCAGAAACTCAGAGGGAGCATCATTTAATTTTTGTTGAATTTCCTCGACTTTCGTAAGCCCTTTTTGCTTTGGCACCCTCACTTTAATCCCATTAACCTACACCTTCAGCAGTGGTTTAGATGAAGCATTCCTTCAGCAACATTTGGGCCCCAGCCAGGTTTGGCCACCAGGATTGCCCCTGCAGGTAAGAGGGTATTACCTGGATTTTTATCATACACATGCCAAGCCTCCTCATGGGCTTTATCAGTCGGGGACTAGGAGTTGCTCATCGGCTGTAAGGAGCGTGCTTCACAGAGTCTGCATAGCTGCCTAAGGAGGCTTATCGGTGGCAAGAATAGGAGTGAACAATTCAGACATTTTCTGAGGATCCTCTCTACAAAGGATGGTTTGAATTTTTCTAATTCAAAAGGTCTGAGGTAGAAAAAGGATTTTATATCCAATAATATCTGGCAGGCTGTCTCTGAGGATTCATCCCGACAGGATAATGCTACAAAAGAAATGCCCCGTTCCAAATCAGGGTGCCTCCTGACCACATTTGGTGTCCTGGGAGGTCTTAAAAGGGGAGATCATTCCTGCCTCCAGGGGCATAGCTAGGAGGAGGAGAAACTGGGGCAGATGGGGCTCTATGATTATCCACGTTTGGGGCCAGTAGAATTCCCAGGGCAGGGGGTTCGAAGATTGTAACAAGCTGAGTTTCTCATTTTTTCCTCATGTGACCTGCTGTCTTCTCACATATTCACCCCTGGCTTTCTCTCAGTAGGCCCACTATCCTCACATGCTTTAACCTCTGTCTGTCTTTGCATCATGAGCTTAGAGCCTTTATGTGCTCAGTCTCTCTTACTTAACAGCTTAAAAGCCTGAACATATGGAATTTCATTTCATTTGCCAGATCCTTAATGAAATAATTCTAGTTGGACGATAGTATGATAATTTAGAGACCCATATTTTTCTTCTGATTCTAGTATGTACATGGGCCATGCAGTGTTGCAGTAAAAAACCATCTTCCTGGTCATTGGCTTATAGCTCTATGTGGATGGTGCTGCCAAAATACACCCCAAGAGACCATCAGAGGGGATGGAAGTAGTGTTTCCCACCCCAGAAAGGGAAGAAAGGAATGAGTAGGAAATAAACCAAATCAAACAGAATACTCTTCCAGGTTCCCGCAAAGGGAAACCAAATTCCTTGGTGACACAAAGTTGGGGACGATTAGTTGTACAACCATGATTTCAGACCACTGGGCACCAAGCGCTGGACAGTTTAGCCCTAACATAGAAATCAGAGGGTTCCCATCAGCACTGGTATTTCTTCTGCAGAAACCTGAAGCTTGGTGCTTCCCAAATCCGTTTCTCTTTTCAAATCACGCATGAAATGGAAGCTGGGTCAGCAAGGGCAGGATAGGGACCTTCCCTTACAGGTGGTCTCGGCGCAACTGCTGGGACTTTCCCTTGGCCGCCCGCCCCTTGGAGGCAGTCCGACTGTAAAGAGGGGCTGAGACGCCTGCGTGCTCAGGAGTCTGTGAAGATGATCACCCACCAAAGCATTATGCCCTTCCTGGCTGGCTCACCAAAAACTGTTTTCCATCCACCTGTCACAGCCACTAACTCAGGAAAGAATGAGTGGGCCCTAGTGGCTGTCCTGGCCAACTGCTCCCACCACACCTGGGGAATGCCCAGGAAACTGGACAGAGGGGAAGCACGGGTCCTAGCTGGGTCTGCCCATACTGTTCCTGAACAAACTCGGAGAAACTTGGGGCAGGAGGAGCAGATAACTCAGGAGAGGAGTAGTTTGGAAACCCCCTGGGTGCTGGCGGCTAGGGGTGTTAGCAGGCTCAAGCTTTAACAATCATCCTCTCTCAGCAAGATAGGCATGTGGAATTTGCAGGGGTGGATACATTGTACCTTGCACAGAGAGAGGGTGATGATGCTGTGTTTAGCAACTCTCCATCCTTCCTACCTTTTGGATGTGGCATCTTCTCTATAATTAGCTGTGGAAAGTCTGTTCTGCCAGTTTTCTGTTGTTTTCTGGGTTATTTATGCTGATTGGATGTTATCTAGTTGTATCCATGGGACAAGGTGACCTACTCTGCTGCCTTTATGGGAAGTTTCTGTCCTCCGCATTCTTTGCTTAAAGAAGAGGAACAGTATGTTTTAAGAAATCAGTGGGGACACGCTTGGCTGTCCCGTTAGTATGGACTTAGAGCTGCATTTGGGAAGTGGATTGATTCATGTGCTGGTTTTTCACCTTCAAATATACTATGTTTATTTATTTATTGTTAAAAATCTTACCATATTTCTAAGTTTCATTCTCAGTTTAGAGTTAGTATTTTATGATCAAGGATAGGTACTTATTCTGGGTTAATATTCCATACTTCTCTGTGGTCTGTGGCTTCTTGCTTATCTGCATTTTTCTTGATACTTTCCTATTTTGTCCTCAACCTTAATTTTCTTCCATATCCTGTTTTATAGAATGAATATTTGAGCTATTGTTAGAAAATACTTGAAAAGAATACTAGTTCTTTTTAAACATGAAAGGAAAAAACAGAAGTGAGGAAAGTCATGGTTTTTGTTGGAAAAGTAGATGAAATCATATAGGAATGACCAAAATGAATCGGCAAACCAAGCACCAATAATTCATTCCCAGGAGAATCGTGCTGTCCTTTGAATACCTTTAACTTCAGGAAAGTAGCCTTTTACTTGAGTTTGTTAATATGCCCATATAAACAAATATTTCAATATTTTGTTGCTGATTTCTTAAGGTCACGTGGGTTGTGGTTTTGCTTTGGCCCTTTATTATTAGAGAAAGTTTTCTTTTACTATATATGTTTTTGTGAATGAGTATGAACCACCTTTGCTTTTTATTTAAGCCAGAAGGGATCACCCAGGTTTTGTGAGGGAGGACAGACTATACTATTTAATCCCCTTTGTCCTAGAGAATTGACAAATGACTTCCACCAACACATTTTCCGTGGTGAGTGTTTGTGTTGGTAAGCAAACCCCTTTTCTTTGCTCACACATAGCAAGGAAAAGTGGCAGCACGGAAATCTAATTTTGCCCTTCACTGAAGCAGGGAGGGTCAGGGGTGCTGCAGTGTTAAACTGCTTTCATCTCCTGTTTGGCAGGCATCTGAAGGATAGCCTGATGTCAAGCCCCTCACAGGCCAACCTCCAAGACGGCTTTTCACGAGCAAACGGTAATGTGCTAGTTCGTGGTTTCACTGCTTGTTTCCTACCTGAGAGCAAATGGCTGTTCCTAAAAGCTCCAAAGACGATGGGATCCAACATCTTGTCTCCTGAGGTGTTATTTGTTGAAGTACTGAATAGATATTGATTCTCTTTATTCTACATTTCTTTACATCCCATGACTGCAAATAATATCTGGGAGCCATCAGTAAAAATGAGTATTGTGTCCTTCCTATGCCTGAGTCCTTTGATAGAAATGGGGACTCAGTGTGAACCCATGCACACTGACGCAGTTGATTTTCATTCACGGTGGATGTGTTCTGTGAAGTCACAGTGAGTGCTGAGTGAGTGAATACTGAACTGTTGCTTCCATGGAGGAAGTAAGGGATTAGTCCTGTGAGCCTCCGGTTTCAACATTTCCATCAACTGATCAACACGTATAACCTTGCTTTATGAGTCTTTCTGTTAAAGACTCCTTACTTAATGTACATTGTTGATTTTTTATAATAATTTTTTATTATGTTATGTTAGTCACCGTACAGTATATCCTTAGTTTCTGATGTAGTGTTCCATGATTCATTATTTGTATAAAACACCCATTGCACCATGCAATATGTGCCCTCCTTGATACCCATCACTGGCCTATCCCAATCCCCCACCCCTCTCCCCTCTGAAGCCCTCAGTTTGTTTCCCAGAGTCCAAAATGTTCAAAATTGTTAACCATCAGGGAAATTCAAATCAAAACCACATTGAGATACCACCTTACACCAGTTAGAATGGCAAAAATTGACAAGGCAGGAAACATCGTTGATTTTCTAACATTAAATTCAGCCAACAGCACGATGCCTTATGCCTGAGTGAGACTTCCCTAACACAGGTGTTTTCTCCATAAGGCACATTGCAGCCTTCTTGTGCTTCAGAACGCTAGATAACACCTCAGCACTGCAGTTGGACGCCATTTTAAATAGCAACATCACCAATAAAAGACACAAAAATAGGAAAAATGTGTTACTAAATAGACTGGGATAAGGACACTTGGTTATGGTATGAGAACTGGATCAAAAGGCAGAGCATTGCATTGACTGACCTCAGCTGGGATATGCAGGTTGGGCAATTCAGATTTTTGCCCCTCTGTGCATGTCCACAAATGACCATGAAAGCTTTTTAAGTATTGATTTGAAGGGGTTCAAGCAAATTAGTGAGTAGGTAAATTCGCAAATACAGAATCTGTAAATAATGAGGGTTCATTATATTTTCTGTCAAGCCAAATGAAAAAAAAAAAAAAAGAGGGGTGGAAATACAAGATTAAATACTGGTAGCAAAATTATTCCAGAATAAGCTAGGATGGCTTTGTGATTTTTGTCGTACTGATCAACCACTTTAGCTTCCAACCTTTTCAAATAATCACAATTTAGATTGATTTAGAGGGCAAAGACATTTTTCCTAAAATTGTGTGTGTCTCAGTAAATACAAACAAAGATACTTCCCTGAAATCTAGCTTGTGCCAAAGAACATCGTGTAGAATCATCACTGAGGGTCGGGTTTTAATATTAAAGTGTTATACACTCTCGGGGCGCCTGGGTGGCACAGCGGTTAAGCATCTGCCTTCGGCTCAGGGCGTGATCCCAGCATTATGGGATCGACCCCCACATCAGGCTCCTCTGCTATGAGCCTGCTTCTTCCTCTCCCACTCCCCCTGCTTGTGTTCCCTCTCTCGCTGGCTGTCTCTCTGTCAAATAAATAAAATCTGTAAAAAAAAAAAAAAAGTGTTATACACTCTCAGTAGTTCAGTTTCTTTGTAGAAGTTTTGACTGTTAAATGAGTTGGGTTTTATTTTGTTTTTGATTTAATTTTTTTTAAAGATTTTTTATTTATTTATGTGACAGAGAGACAGCCAGCGAGAGAGGGAACACAGCAGGGGGAGTGGGAGAGGAAGAAGCAGGTTCCCAGGGGAGGAGCCTGATGTGGGGCTCGATCCCGGAACACCAGGATCACGCCCTGAGCCGAAGGCAGACGCTTTAACGACTGCACCACCCAGGCGCCCCGATTTAATTTTTTATACAGTGTTTTGAGGTCTATCAAGTCATTAGTTTCTATGGTTTTGTTTTGGTATATTGCAATTATGCTTTAAAAAATGGTAATGATACTACAAGCTTGAGTGTGTATTGGAAACGGTTCCCATGTGACGCACTGGAAGCAAGTCACGCCAGGGGAGGGCTTCTCCCTGCCATTGCTGGACCGCGAGGCTCCCACCCAGAGTGCAGGCCATGTTGTATTTGGCGGGGACAAACTACTGCTCTTGATACATGCTTTCATGTTATCCAGAGTACTGGCGGTTGTTGGGGCGCCAAGCAGAAAAGCTTTTTCTTAAATCTGGAAGCTGGGTGTCATAAATATTTCAGGCTTTGTGGGCCAGATGGTCTCTGTGACATCCACCTTGCTCTGCTGTTTTTGTGTGAAGCTGCCCTAGATGATACACAGTTGAATGAACACTACTGCCTTACGATAAAACTTTATTTGTAGATAGTGAAATTTCAATTTCCTGTAATCCTCATGTATTGCTAAATATTTTTTTTTTTTTTTTTACTTTTTCCCACTGTTGAAAACTATAAAAACCATCCTTACTTTGTGGGTAACACAAAAACAGAGGTTGGGGCGGATTTGGCCAGTTGACTCTAGTTTGCTGACCCTTGTCTTAAAATTTATGTTGTTAAAACTGTGTCATATAACTGTTCCTTGTGTCTACATTTCTAGGTCAAGTAGATGGTTACTACATTCCTTACTTATTTTTTTGTTTGTTTGTTTATTTTTTGTTTATTTTTATTTTTTAAATAATAACATTTTTTATTATATTATGTTAGTCACCATACAGTACATCCCTGGTTTTTGATGTAAAGTTCCATGACTCATTAGTTGTGTATAACACCCAGTGCACCATGCAATACATGCCCTCCTTACTACCCATCACCGGTCTATCCCAATCCCCCACCCCCCTCCCCTCTGAACCCCTCAGTTTGTTTCCCAGAGTCCATACATTCCTTACTTAAATCTGGAAGTAAAAATTTTAGAACATATATATGTGTGTGTGTGTGTGTGTGTGTGTGTGTGTGTGTGTGTGTGTGAATTAGAGGATATATTTGTGTATGTGTATGAATGCATGGTTGTTATTATATATATGTATGTGTGTGTATAGGTATGTATGTATGTATAGGTCAGGCATATATGTGTGTGTGTGTGTGTGTGTGTATTTTACATATATGTAGTCTCTTATGCCTACTAGTTAAAGCAGTTCAGTAAAGAGTCCAGACTTAGAAGTAAAATAGACCTAGAGTTACACCCTGACCCCGCAATGTACTGATTGTGTGATCTCAGAAAAATTACGTAATTACTTTCTGAGTCAGCCTTCTCATCCCTAAAAGGGAATTTACTTACTTACCTCAGGTGGTTGACTGGGGAAAATTACATAATATATGCAAAAGATACCTGAGACATAGATGAGTGCAATATATAAGTGGTTTTTAAATTTTTGAATTTTCCTAAAAGAAAAGACTTGGTATGTTTCTTAAAGAGACCCAAACGTCACTTCTAATGTAGACTTCCAGCGTATTCTGTCCTGTTTGATAAAGGTGAGCACGGGCGCATCTGTAAATCAGTTTGTTTCACTTCCTTTTCCTTTTCCAGTGGTGCTATTGGTGCTCTCATGTTATTACTTCTTTCCTCTGACCTCAGTCTTTTTGGCCCTCGACGCTGGCGTTGTCAGACATCCGAGGGACTCCTGCCGGGTTCTGCATACTCGTTATATTTCACTAGAGCAATACCTGTACTTTCAATAGAGTAGTTCCTTATTTGACAAAAACAGACAAAAATATTTTTGCTTTTGAAGCTTCCTTGGTAAGGGCACTGGCTAGAAAAAAGTACAAAATGGAAAACTTGCCAGATAATTCAAGACAAGGAAACCTTTTTATGGGAGTCTAAAACCTGTTTTTTTTTTTTTTTAAGATTTCATTTATTTATTCGACAGAGATAGAGACAGCCAGCGAGAGAGGGAACACAAGCAGGGGGAGTGGGAGAGGAAGAAGCAGGCTCATAGCGGAGGAGCCTGACGCAGGGCTCGATCCCATAACGCCGGGATCACGCCCTGAGCCGAAGGCAGACGCTTAACCGCTGTGCCACCCAGGCACCCCAAAACCTGTTTTTAAGAAACCTATTTAAAATAGGCCTCCTGTTCTGAGCTGGATGCCTCAACCCTCGTGTTTGTCAGAAGCAGCAGAGTGAATCTCTTACTGGTCAGATGTTCACATCAAGTTAGCAGTCAGTCTAATATCGTTCTATAGCACCTAAATTCAGGTATTTTCATTTAATCATATTTATTTCAAATAGTAAACTTTTCAGTATACATCAGGCCTACTTTTTTGTGGTATGTGTTGAAACATTTATATACTAAACTATAAACTTGATGAAGCAGCTAATAAGACTTGTACTCATAAGCTCTTTAACTGAAATTACAAAAAAGCGGTAGAAAATGGTCTTTTGAAAAACTTGCTTCACTTTTTGGAAAGAAGCATTGAAGTTATTGCTTCCAAACTTGCAACACATAATCCACCTTCTTAGGTATGATACCTAAATGTGTCATGTAACATTTTTACTGGTATATTGTATGTCAATACATGTGTGTGTGTGCAGTGTGTAGACACATGCCCATAAACTTACCTATGAAGATTATTTTGTCCTTTTTGTCTCTACAGTTAGAGAAACTAAGTTAAGTCAGTGCTGTAATCTGCCAAGCTTTTGAAGTTTATTTTCCAAAATTTCTAATTAACTGAATGGAGCAGTCCGTTGTTCTCTTGCTGAATTTGCAGTCAGATGCTTCTTGGTATCCCAGTTGGAAGACTGAGGGGAGCAGATAAAGTTTCAGAAATAAACCTGTGTTTGGTTCTTTTGTTGTGGCTTCTTTGGCAAGTAATCTTGCTGGGAATCTGAGTGCATGGCCTTGCTGCTGAGTCTCCCTGCCTCTGGTCCAGCAGGGACACTTGTAAGTCCTTTTGGGGGCATCTGTGAGTTTAATGAGCAGGTGGAGAATTGGGTTGAAGGTTGTGTTGGCTGTGTCAGAGGTGTCCTGGTTGGTTGGGTAAGGAAGGTGGAGAAAGATCACAGTCCTATGAGTTTTGTATTGTTCCCACCAGTTATTTGGCCATTGTCTTGTTCTGTTCATTCATTGTGTTCCCTATTTTGTTGGAACTAAAGCTTAAATTTCATAAATTTGTCTAATATTTGTTCGGATCCCTCTCAGAGCTTACAGTAAATATCCTATAAATAGTTGAACAATAGGATGCAGAATCTTTAAGTGTGAAACTTTGAGGGTCATAAATTCTGTGAATGTGATGGATGAAAAAAACAGGTTCAAAGGTTTTAGGGTGACTTATCGAGGTCTCTCATTTCTTCCTCTCCATTCTTTCTCTCCCATTCTTTCATAAGGCCGTGGTCCTGTATTGGTTTAAATGAAGTACTGTGCTTTAAATTTGCACACGGCAACTTCAAAAATAGATCCACATGAACATTTTTATATGTATAGTATATTCTAAGAGTTAGCATATCTCTTCAAATATAAGGATTGTTCCATTTTTATAAGAAGCTTCAACCCTTGTAGTCGATAAAATAAAAATATAGTTTGTTGTGAGAAGGACAATTTTGCATCTGTTCTGTTCATGATGCTTGTCACAGAACTTACACAGAGCTGGGAAGAAAGAGAACACTCTGTGGAGACTTGAATGAATGTGTAAGAGGGAAGGAAGAGGAAGGGAGGTCATTTGGGAGGAAGGAAAGATGAATGAACATGTCTGGTTTTGGCTTTCAAATACCCCTTTCATGACCAGGGCCATGGAGTTCTTGGGCAGCTGTGGTCATGGACATTGGTCTGTGCCGTGGCCTTTGTGACCAGCAACTGGCTGGGTCCTGTGCTGTCCGCTGTTGCTGTCTCCTCCCAGGGCCCCAGCTTTGAGGGCATCTGGAGGGCTCTTTCCGCTGCTTGCTCTCAGGGCTTATCTGCTTTTTGTTCTCTCATTTGTCCTCTTCTAGACCTCAGTAGGGAGATAAATATGCAAGATCCCATTGTAATAATATGTATGTATTCTTCCTTTCTTTGCATCATCAGTGAAAAAAATATATACTTATGAACAGGACAAAGTTTTTTTGTTTGTTTTTGGTTTTGTTTTTTCATTTCTGTTCTACGTTGGGCCTCTCCTCTGCCCTGTGTGTCTCGTATTTCAGTGCGGTGGCTTCATGGCGCGGGGTCATCTAGTCTGGCAGGTGTTTCTGGGATGACTTCTTTTCTAGGGAGCCCCCTGAGCTTTTTCATTTTGGGCTCTGCTGACTGCTTTCTCCATTTTTACATCCACTGCACACACACAAATAATGCAGTCCTAGGGTTGAAGTATTTGTTCAGGCAATGTGTAGTAGTGAAAAGACCCGGAAAGACTGGGTTTTTAACAATTATTTTGTATCTGAATCTCTTTGTTCTTGAAATATTAATCCCTGAAGAATTTTTGCATGAACTAATAAATAAGATAATGTAGTGATATCTGCCCAGTATATATTCCGTATTATGCACTTAGTAAATGGTAATTTATAGTAACCTTTTTAAGTTAAAATTTTTGTGGAGATAATTATGAAGTCAGGCAGCAGTAAGAAATAATACAGATTCCTGTGTGCATAGTACCCAGTTTCCTCCAATGGTAACAGTTTGCAAAGGGAAAGTATAATATCACAACCAGGTTATTGACGTGGTTGAAATCTACAGAGCTTTTTCAGTTTCCCGGTTTTATTTGTACTTGTGCACGCATGTGTGTGTATTTAGTTCTATAATTTTTTGTTTTTTTTTTTTACTGTAGTAAAATACAAATAACATAAAATTTATCATCTTAATCATGTTTAAGTATACAGTTCAGTGGTATGAAATACCTTCTTAATGTTGTGCAACTATCACCAGCATCCATCTCCAGAGCTCTTTCCATCTTGTGCAACTGAAACTCTCCATCTGTAGAATAGTCACTTCCCATCCCCCCTCTCCTCATCCCCCGGCAACTATCGTTCTACTTTCTGTCTCTCTGGATTTGATTGTTCCAGGTAGCTTATATACATGGGGTCATATGGCGTTTGCCCTTCTGTGGCTGACTTATTTCACCCATCATAATGTCCTCCAGGTTTCTCCGTGTCATAGCATGTGTTGGAATTTCCTTCCTTTTTAAGACTGAATAATAATCCATTGTATGTATTTACCCCATTTTGCTTGCCCTTGGTGGCTTCCGTGTTTTAGCTATTGCAAATAAAGCTGCTATGAGCTGCACAGTTTTATTACCTGAGGAGGTTTATGCATCCACCACTACAGTGAAAACCTTAAAGGTTCCAACATCACAAGGATTACTCACTTGTGTTGTCCTGTAACCACCCTCCCGTCCCTTCTCCCTCCATCCCTGAGCCCTCGCAACCACTAATCTGCCCTCCCTTCAAAAATGTTGACTTATACAATGCTACATAAATGGAATCATACAGTATGTAATCTTTGTGATTGGCTTTTTTGCCCAGCGTAATCCTCTAGAGATCATCCTATCATCAGTAGTGATTCCCTTGGTTTCATTGAGTAGCAGTCCATGCTATGGCTGTACCACAGTCTTTTTTATCATTTACCGTTGAATGCCATCTGAGCTGTTTCCAGGTTTTGGCTACTCTGAGTAAAGCTTCTCATTTGTGTAGATGTTTTTATAGGAATGAAACTTTTCGTTTCTCTAAGAGTGCAGTTGCTGGGTTGTTTTAAGACTTAACAAATTTATCTTGCATGAGCCACCGTCTCCTTGGTGATGCAGGTATGTGTAAATGGAGATGAAAATAATCTCATGTGGACCTTTTTAATAATAGCCTGATAAGAGACAACTTTAGACAATCATGTTAAGAACATTAATAACTTCTTAATGCTTCTTTTTTCTCCTTTAACCTCAATTTCTCTGAAGTGGCTCTACAATCTCAAAAATGTCATTCATTCTGAGAACTTCAGAGCCTATTGCCCTTCTTTTCTTGCCTTACTTTTCCTGTGATCAAACATTTGCTAAAGACCTCTTGATTTTACCACTGTAGAGATTTTTATGTCATTCTGCTCTTAGTTCATACCTCTGCCATCTGAATTTCAGCAGCCACAGCTTTTTTTATATTACTAATATAGTGTCTTCCCTGGAATCTCTACCCTATGAGAGGAGCCTCTGTAACCTGGTCACAGCTGACTTTTATAGCTCTAGGTCCCAATACTCCACTTCATGACCATGGCCATGTCTATCTCAGGGCCTTTGCACATGCCCAGGAAGAAGCCTTACTCTCTTTTCTCATTCATATTCAGCTGTTAGGAGAAATGCAACCTCCTCTCGGGAGGTCCTTTTGGTATATATTATTCCGTACCCTGTACTTTTCTTTCACAGCACTTATGGTAGTTTTTTCATTTTAGTTGTATAAAACCCAGGGCCCCACATGGTTCAGCATGGTCATAGAATCCCCTCAAAGGAGTTGACCGGAAAATATATTCTCTTAAAGCAATTTAAGTCTCAACATTGTCTCTGGTAAATGACTTTAAGCCTCTGTCTTCCAAATAGTAGCTCTTAACCATGCTATTACTCCCTTACCAGGTGAATGTTGAGGTGGGATGCTATCTGACTCACCCCTTCCCTGAAAACTGGATTGGGATCTTTTCTATCTTTGTCATCTTAGAACCTGGAACATTGACTGGCAGATATCAGGCGCTCTACTGATGGTTGTTGGGAACATGAATGAATGAATGAATGAATGAATGAATGAACTACATGTCTTGTATGTAGGAGACGTTTGGTAAAACTCCGACAAAATGAGTGAATACTGTAAATCTTTCTTAATTTTCCAGGTGATTTTTGAAGTGATAACTTCTGGACATCAAGGCTACCTCGCTATTGATGAAGTGAAGGTGTTGGGACATCCATGCAGTAAGTTGCCACAACTCTTACACATTTGGGTCCATCATTGGGGACATATTTATGCTACAGGTTAAGAGAAGACACTGAAACCTGGGGAGAAGTTATCTTGCCAGAAGAGTTCCTGACAAGTCTTTAGGTATTGCTTTGTTAGCCAGAAGTCCAAAAACATCTATTTCATGTGTCATTCATTGTATGTAATGAAGATTAGGAATGGGGACTAATGGGCTACTTTGATATAATCAGACATCCTTGCAGTGATCTGTGGATTTCCCTTTTAAATAGAAGAACAGATTAAACATTGAGAATCTGTGCATTTTTCTGCTAAATTCAGTGTATTACTGGCCTACTTTAAAAGAATATGACCCCAGGGGCGCCTGGGTAGCACAGTCGTTAAGCGTCTGCCTTCGGCTCAGGGCGTGATCCCGGTGTTCCGGGATCAAGTCCCACATCGGGCTCCTCCGCTGGGAGCCTGCTTCTTCCTCTCCCACTCCCCCTGCTGTGCTCCCTCTCTCACTGGCTGTCTCTGTCAAATAAATAAATAAAATCTTTAAAAAAAAAAAAAAAAAGAATATGACCCCAAACAGGTCTGGGATCTGTGAAATACAACAAATCTACCTAAATCACTTAGAGATTCCAGAAATGGCCTGCTCTTCATCTTTTAAAAATTAATACTTTAAAAATTCCAATGAGTGATAAACACACACTTTTCTTTTTTACTGTTCAGTATCAACAGCTATTAACAGGCTGTCATATTTGTATCTGAACCATTGTCATTAAATCAAAATAAAAAATTACATGTAGCCAGTCCTGTTTCTCCCCTGCCTCCTCTGGGGCCACCACTGGGATGAGCTTGCTGCTGCCCCCTCCATCTGTAAGGTTCATATTCCACAAGCAGTAGAAACAGATGTAGCTGTTTTAAGCAGAAAAGCTTTGTATAGAAAGGGAATTAGTGACAAATAGAATCACGGGGAACATCGGTGATCTAGGCTCCAGTAATGCGTGGGAGCCAAAAGGGAGACTCTGCAGCCAGAACCATGGTGACTGCTATGCCTGAGGGGCCATCCATAGGGCAGGGGTGCTGCAACCTTGCCACCTGCCGGAATATTTGTCACCGTCTCTGTACCTTTGCCTCCCCGGCCTTAGACTCAAGACCTCGAGTGGGATTGTCAGGGTTGGCAAGCTAGAACTTATGCTCATTCCCTTGCTAGCGATCGGGGTCATCTAGGCAAGCCCACTGTGGCTTTTTCGCCTTCTATCCTGGGAGTCAGGCCAAGACTTTTACCAAAAAACATACAATGGGGCATTTCCCAACCCCAGAATAGTACTTTGAGAGCTTAACAACCAAAAAGCTGCAGATGTCTGTGTGTGGGCATGCGTGTACATGTGTGTGCATGTGTGTGGGGATGCATGTAGGTGTGCTTTTCCCCATAATCACTATGTGATTCATAAAAAAAGTAAGAAAGTAATGTTTCCCTTTTGTAAATTCTAATGAATAGTATCCAGCTCTCCAGATTACTCTGTATATTTTTTCTCCACTTAGCATTATGTTTTTAAGGTCAATCCATGATATTCTATCATAGGAATATATTATATTTTATTTCTCTATTCTTCCTTGAACATTTAGCTTTTTCCCCCAGTTGTTCTTCATGACAAACATGGCTGCAGTGAACATCCGTGGGCGTGCCTCGGTGCAATGTACAAGACCCTCAGTAGGGCATATTCTTAGAAGCAGGATTGCTGGGATGTAGGGTAGAAACACTTTTAGTTTTACTAGATGCTGCCAAATTTCTATGAAAAGTGTCTGAACCAGTTTATAGTCCCACCAGCAATGCATGGGAGTTTTATTTTCCTTATATCCTTGCCCAGAATTGATATTGTCAGACCTTAAATCTTTGGCCATGTGAGGGAAGGCAGCCTGCTTTATTTTTAGGGTCCCCAGCATGAAGGAGAGACTGGCTGGTTCATACATGCCTGGATTTCTGCCGATGGTCCCTACCCACATTCCTGAGAAAGTGGTTATACCTGCAATGATATTAAAGATACACACATTTGCAGAAGTGTCTCTGCTTTTATTGCCTGGATTGAAGAGATCATGAGCTCATTCCCTGTGGTAGTTACTGAGAGCCTTTGTGGTCGTCATCTGACGAGGGTATCATGGCACAGTCATCTGATTCCATCCAGAGTGATTTTGCTCTCCCTGAGATCTTTCTCTGGTGCTCAGAGCTTGCCACAACACCAAAGTTCAAACACCGCAATCATCTTGCTCCTTACTGAGGCAGACGTTACTTCTGTAACACATCGCATTTGCCTTCCTTCTGTCAGCAGGACTGGTGAGTTCAAGAAGAATTTCTCCCCTTTTTTTCTGAAAAGGCAGGAAAACGAACAATGCTGTACCTAATTGGAACAGCAGGGCAAATTTAGGAAGCGGAATATAATTACCTGGTTGGAACTTGGCCAGATCCTCAGAGTAATAGCCTTGGGCTTGGAAAAATGCCATGGGGTCTTCTAATGTACATAAATGATCCCACCTCCGATTCACCTCTTATCAGGAGGTTAAAGAAAATAGAGGAATGATGCATGCCTACTATGTGCTGAGCGCTCCCATTACTCAGAGCAACCATCGCCCCAAGACAGATGTTTTTGCCGCCGTGCTGCAGATGCAGAGGATGAGGCCAAGTTTGCAGGGGTCCGTCCTGCTGTCTGTCCAGGGTTTGCTCTACATCTGGCCATCTGCCAACAAAGTAGCTCCTGATGCGTGGCTCCTCCCATTCCGCAGGATTTGAGTCATTGTCTTCAGTAAGATACAAAGGCGTACTTAATGCTTGTCCTTCTATCAGAGCCTCCCGAAATGTGTCTCCTGCAGTTCTGTTCATTCCTTCCAAGCTCAGCTGCCTGTAGCCACAGACATGGTGTTTATGGTCTCTCCTTTGGAGAATACTGGTGCCGATACCTAATTGGCTTTGCAAACTGCTCTTAAGAGACACAGAATTGCAAAATGGGCTCTCTACCAGGGTGATGTATGGTACAACAGCATTTTGAACTGTAAGCTTTAAATGGTTTTGATGATGGCCCTTCTGTAGTTATTTTTTCCTGAACCTCTAAGTTTATGGGGAAAACATGCAAATAAAGATTTTAAAGAAGGCAATAGCTTGGTCTTAAAATGTAAAGCTTTGCAGGTAATATTTTAAGGGATTTCCCAGCAATATTTCTGAATAATAATCAATTATTTTGAAATCGTGATGGTCATTAGATTTAAATCCTAAGGGAGCATAAATATTTCATATCTAAAACTACGCTTTCCAAAAAGATGCAAAACTGCTGAACTTATTTACTTCCCTCTAAAGGCTCCTGTTTCGATTCATATAGGTTTACGAGTAGGCATTTCAACATTTTTTTTAAAGTACTTGTTCTGTTAAGAGTATACAGTTGCTCATAAAATTGATTTTAATGTCGTGACAATAAAATGCAGGATCAGCATGAAATGTGGATATGGCTGTGCGGAACCAGCAGCTCGATGGCTTAAGCCCCCTTCTAATGAACACAGATAATTTTTGTATTTGGTATGCACACTCAAAATATATTTTGAATTTGGTTCAGTAATCCTAGTAGGAGAACCTGAAGAAGCATTTTGTCAGCTTCATAATGTCTCCTATTTTTAAGCAGGTTATAAGCTATGCATGTATGGGTGTTTCTGTTATCACCTTGTAATGCTGGCATGTATCTTTATGTCTTACAAGCCATGCAGCATTTTAACAGGTTTATTGAGAAATAATTCATGTTATCATACAATTCACCCACTTAAAGTGTACAATTCAGTGTTTTTAGTATATTTACAGTTAGTGAAACCATCACCATAATCAACTTTAGAATATTTTCATCACCCCCAAAAGAAACCCTGTACCCACTCTTGCGTCAAGTCTCCATTCCCTTGGCCTCTGCCCCGTAGGCAATTACTAATCTACTTTCTGTCTCTATAGCTTTGCTTGTTTTCTCAGAGTTCATTTAAATGGAATCATACAGTACATGGTCTTTTCTGTCTGGCTTCTTTCACTTCCCACAACATTCTGTGGTTCATCCATGTTCTAGACTGTCAATACTTCATTCCTGAAGCTGCGAAATAGTCCATTGTATGACATACTTCAGGTTCTTTACGCGTTCATCAACTGGTGGAGGTTTGAGTCGTTTCTAATTTGAGGCTATTGGGAATAACACTGTGACGAACATTTCTGTTACAGGGTTTTGCGTGGACATTCGTTTTCAATTCTTTTGGAATCATACTTAGAAGGGGGGTTACTGGGTCACAGAATATGTTTAGCATTTTGGGTGACACTGAAATTTTTTATCAAACTGGCTGCACCATTTTACATTCTGAGGAGCAGGGGTTCTTGCCAATATTTGTCATTTGTCTTTTTTTTTCTTTTTTTTTTTTTTTTACCTCCATGGCTTTGAAGTGGTATTTCTTTGTGGTTTTGATTCCCTAATGGCTAATTACGTGAAGCTTCTTTTTGTCTGTTTATTGGCCACTTACGTACCTTTTTAAAGAAATGACTATTTAGATTTTTCCCCATTTCTAATTGAGTTATTTATCTTTTCTCCTTAGTTTTATTGAGAAATAATTGACATACATCACTGTAAAAGTTTAAGGCATCAGCATGGTGGTTTGATACACATTTATTATGAGATGATCACCACGATAGGTTCAGCTAGCATCCATCTTCTCATATAGATACAATAAAAAGATACAAAGAAAAAGAAAACAAATGTTCCCCTTGTGATGACAGCTCATAGGATTTACTTCCTTAACTTCTCTGTGTATCACACAGCAGGGAGAGCTAGTCATCGTGTTGTACCTCACATCCCTAGTATTTATTTATAACTGGAAGTTTGTTCCTTTTGACCACTTTCCTCCCTTTCACCTCCCTTTCAGCTCCTCCTCTGGTTACTACAAGTCTGATCTCTTTTTCTATGAGTTTTTTTTCTTGTTTGTTTGTTTCCTTTTAGATTCCATATGTAAATGAAATCGTACAGTATTGGTCTTTCTCTGACTTATTTCACTTAGCGTAATGCCCTTGAGGTCCATCCATGTTGTCACAAGTGATAGAATTTCCTTGTGTTTTATAACTGAATAATATTCCATTGTATATATGTTCCACAACTTCTTTATCCACTTATCAGTTGATAGAAACTTAAGCTGTTTCCATGTATTGGCTGTCGTAAATAACGCTGCTGTGAACACGAGGGTGCAGATATCTCTTCCAGTTAGTGTTTTCAGTACCTTTGGACAAATTGCTAGAAGCAGAATTGTTGGATCATAAGGTAGCTCTATTTTTATTTTTTTTTGAGGACCCTCCATACTGTTTTCCAGTGGCTGCACCAATTTACATTCCCATCAGTATTGCCTTTTCGCCACATCAATACTGGTATGTGTTACCTCTTGAATTTTTTTTTAATTTATACATTTGACAGAGAGAGACAGCCAGCGAGAGAGGGAACACAAGCAGGGGGAGTGGGAGAGGAAGAAGCAGGCTCCCAGCGGAGGAGCCCGATGTGGGGCTCGATCCCGGAACGCCGGGATCACGCCCTGAGCCGAAGGCAGACGCCTAACGACTGCGCCACCCAGGCGCCCCACCTCTTGTATTTTTGATGCTGGTCCTTCTAACAGGCATGAGGTGATATCTCATTGTGGTTTTAATTTGCATTTCTCTAATGACTAGTGATGTTGAGCATCTTTTGTTTTCATGCACCTATTGATCTTTCATATATTTTGAAGAGATATCTATTCAGGTCCTTTGTCCATTTTTTCATTAGGTTATTGTCATTTTTTTGCTATTAAGTTGTATGAGTTTTTTTTATACAGTTTGGATATTAAATCCTCGTCATATATATGGTTTACAAATATTTTTCCCATTCCATAAGGTTGTCATTTCACTTCATTGATAGCTTATTTTGTTGAGCAGAAGTTTTCAGTTCGATGTAGTCTCACATGTTTAATTTTTGTTCTTTTCTTGTGCTTTAGGTGTCATATCTAAAGAGTGATTATTAAGATCCATGCCAAGGAGCTGTATTCCTTTGTTTCTGTCTCGGAGTTTCAGGTTTCAGGTCTCACATTTAAGTCTTTAATCCATTTCAAATTAATTTCTGTGTATGGTATAAGATACGGGTCAGATTTCATTCTTATACATGTGAATATCCATTTATCCCAGTTCCATTATTGAAAATACTGTCTTTTTTCCATTGAGTATTGACTTCCTTTTTTAAAATCAGTTGACTGTGTATGCTGGGTATATTTCTGGGCTCTCAATTCTGTTCCATTCGTCTGTTTCTCTGTTTTTATGTCAGTACCATGCCATTTTGATGACTATAGATTTATAGTGTAGCTTGAAATCAAGAAATGTGGTGCCTCCTGCTTTGTTCTTTCTCAGGATTGCTCTGGATATTCAGGGTCTTTTGCGGTTCCATATAAGTTTTAGGAGTGTTTTTTTTTTTTTTCTACTCCTTAAAGAAAATGCTACTGGAATCTCAGTAACATTTGCATTGAATCTATAGATGGCTTTTGGTAGTATCGACATTTTAAAAATATTAATTCTTGGGATGCCTGGATGGCTCAGTCAGTTGAGTGTCTGCCTTTGGCTCGGGTCATCATCCCAGGGTCCTGGGATTAAGCCTGGCCTCAGGCTCCCTTCTCAGTGGGGAGTCTGCTTCTCCCTCTCCCTCTGACCCTTCCCTCTGTTCGTGCTCTCACTCTGTCACTTAAAAGAGTAAATTAAAAAATCTTTAAAACATAATAAAAGTAGAGCTACCTTACAACCCAGCAATTGCCTACTAGGTATTTACCCCAAAGATACAGATGTAGTGAAAAGAAACGGTGCATGCACCCCACGTTCATAGCAGCAATGTCCACAATAGCCAAACCGTGGAAGAAGCCGAGATGCCCTTCGACAGATGAATGGATAAAGCAGATGTGGTCCATATATACAGTGCAGTATTACTCAGCCATCAGAAAGGATGAATACCAGCCATTCGCATCAACGTGGATAGAACTGGAGGAGCTCAGGCTGAGTGAAATTAAGTCAAGCAGAGAAGGACAATTATATGGTTTCACTAATATGTGGAACATAAGGAATAGCATGGAAGACCACAGGGGAAGGGAAGGAAAACTGGACAGGAAGAAATCAGAGAGGGAGATTAACCATGAGAGCCTCTGGACTCCAGAAAACAAACTGGGGATTACAGAGGGGAGAGGGGTGAAGGGATAGGATAACAGAGTGATGGGTATTAAGGAGGGCACGTGTTGTGATGAGCACTGGGTGATATACGCAGCTAATGAATTGTCGAACACTACATCAGAAACTAATGATATACTATATTCTGGCTAACTGAACATAATAAAAAATAATTAAAAATAATAAAAAATAAAAATATTAATTTACAGTCTATGAACACGGGCTACCTTGCCATTTATTTGTATTTTCTAAAATTTTTTTCATCAGTGTCTTATAGTTTTCAGTGTAGAGAGCTTTCACCTCCTTAGCTAAATTTATCCCTGTGTATTGTATTGATTTTGATGCTATTGTAAATGAGATTGATTGCTTTATTTCTTTTTCAGAAAATTTGTTGTCAGTGTATAGAAATACTACTCAATTTTATATGTTAATTTTGTACTCTGGGACTTTACTGGATTCATTGATGTAATAGTTTTTTTGTTGAGTCTTTAGCTTTTCTTCTATATAAAATATGTTATCTGCAAATAAGGATAGTTTTCTTTCTTTCTTTCTCTCTCTCTCTCTCTCTCTCTCTCTCTCTCTCCCTCTCCCTCTCCCTCTCCCTCTCTCTCTCTCTCTCTCATTCTGATAACTTTTATTTCTTTTTCTTGTCTGATTGCCCTACTTAAGACTTCTAGAACTGTGTTGACCAGAAGTGGTGAAAATGGCAATCTTGTCTTACTCTAATCTCAGAGGAAAAGCTTTCAACATTTCACCATTTGGTGTAGTATTATCTGTGGGCTTGTCATATGTGACCTTTATTGTGCTGACATATGTTCCTTCTATGTATAATTTGTTCAGAGTTGTTATCATGAATGGATATTGAATTTTGTCCATTGCTTTTTCTGCATCTATTGAGATGATCATATGATTCTTTTTCTTCATTCTATTAATGTGAAACAATCATATTGATTGATTTGCATATGTTAAACTACCCTTGCATCCTAGGAATAAATTTCCCGTGATCAAGGTGTATGATCCTTTTAATGTGCTGCTGAATTGGTTTGCCAATATTTTATTGAGAATGTTTTCATCTACAGTCATCATGGATCCTGGCCTGTAGTTGTTTCCTTTTGTTTTGTTTTTAGTAGCATTCTTTTCTAGTTTTAGTATCAGGAAAATGCTGGATTCATAAAATGAGTTTGGGACTATTTCCTCCTCTTCTATTTTGTAGAAGAGTCTGAGAAGGATTGGTGTTAATTCTTCCTTAAATGTTTGGTAAAATTCAGTGGTGAAGCCCTTTAGTCCTGGGCTTTTCTTCATTGAGAGATTTTTGGTTAACGGATTCATCTCCTTACTCATAATTGGTCTATTAAAATTTTCTATTTCTTCAGGAATTAGTCTTGGTAAGCTCTATGTTTCTATGAATTTTTTTCCATTTCTTCTAGGTTGTTTAGTTTGTTGGCATAAAAGTTTTTCTTGCATAAAAGTTGTTTTTGGTAGCCTCCTATAACCCTTCGAATTACTGTGGTATCAGTTGTAATGTCTCCTATTTCATTTACAATTTGTTGCTTTGGGTCCGCTCTTTTTTAACTTGGTTAGTCTACCTAAGTATTTGTCAATTTTGTTTATCTTTTGAAAGAACGAACTCTTAGTTTAGCTAATCTTTTCTAATGTTTTCTGTTCTTTGTTTTTTCTGCTCTAATCTTTGTTGTTTCCTTTTTTCTGCTAACTTTGGGCTCAGTTTGTTCTTTTTCTAGTTCTTTAAGATGTAGAGTTAGGTTGTATATTTAGGATCCTTTTTGCTTCTTAAGTAGACATATATGGCTACGAAGCTCCCTCTTAGAACTACTTTTTTTTTTTTTTTATTTTTTTATTTTTTTTTTCTTAGAACTACTTTTGCTGCATCCCACACGTTCTGATATTTTGTTTTTCCATTTTTGTTTATCTAAAGAAATCTTTTCTCCCCTTTAATGTTTCTTTGATCCATTTGTTGTTCAGGAGGGAGTAGTTTAATTTCCATGTGTTCATGAATTTTCCAGTTTTCGTCTTGTTATTGATTTCCAGTTTCATTCCGTTGTGGTCAGAAAAGATTCTTGGTACCATTTCAATCTTCTTAAATTTGCTAAGACTTGTTTTGTGGCTTAACATATGGTCTATCCTAGAAAATAATCTGTGTATGCTTGAGAAGAATGTATATTCTGCTGTTGTTGGATAGAATGTTTTATGTATGCTTGTTAGGTCTGTTTGGTCTATAGTGTTGTGCAAGTCTGCTGTTTCCTTAATGATTCTGTGACCACATGCTCTGTCCATTGTTGAGAGTGGGGTGTTAAAATCCCCAACTATTATTATGTTACTGTTTATTTCTCCTTTTGTTTCTAGAAGTTTTTGCTTTTGTATGTCGCTGCTTCACCATGGTGTACATACATCTTCTTGTTACTTCTAATTTTTATAGCTCCTTGATGTAGTAGGCCCCTTTGTCATTACATAATGACTTTCTTTGCCTCGTTTTATCATTTTTAACTTAAAGTCTGTCTTGTCTAAGTATAGTTACTCCTGATTTTCTTTTCTTTTTCTTTCTTTTTCTTTTCCTTTTTCTTTTTTCTTTGGTTACCATTTGCTTGAAATGTCTTTTTCCATCTCTTCACTCTCATCGTATGCGTGTCTTTTTTTTTTTTCCATGTTCAGCTAGCCAACATATAGTACGTCATTAGTTTTTGATGTAGTGTTAAACGATTCATTAGTTGTGTATAACATCCAGGGCTATGTGTGTCTTTAAGGCTAAAGTGCTTCTCTTGTAGGCAGCACGTTGTTGGATCTTGTTTTTGTTTTTTATCTTTTCAGACATTCTGTGTCTTTTAATCCATTTATATTTATTGTAACTATTGACAGGAAAGAACTATTTCCATTTTGTTAATTTCTTTCTGGTTGCTTTGTAGATCTATTTTTCCTTGTTTCTGATTCTGGTGTCATTTTTGTGTGTTTCGATGTTTTTGGTTTTAATATGCTTTGACTTCTTTGTTTTGCTCTTTCGTGAATTACTACAAAATTTTTCTATATAATTCCCATAAAGCTTACATAAAATATCTTAAACTTACAACACCCTATTTTAAACTGACAACAACTTACCTTTAATAGAATTTGGAAGCTTTACAATTTTACATCTCCTCCTCCTCATACTTTAGGTTATCACAAATAGGTTCTGTTGTTAAAATTTATATGTTTTTTATATTGTGTAACTAACAACAGATCATTCTATTTATAGTTATTTTTACTATATTTTTTAAATAACTTTTAGAGCTGTAAATGAGTTATGTACCACTATTACCATATTGCAAAATCTAACTATGACTATAAATTTACCATTACCAGTGAGATTTATCCTACCTTTTTATATTTTTATGATGTTAATTAGCATTCTTTTACTTCCACTCAAAGAACTCCCTTTGGCATTTTTTTTTATTAAAGTATAGTTGACATACAATGTTGTATTAGTTTCAAGTGTACGACATAGTGATTAGATAATTCTGTACGTTATTCAATGCTCACAATAAGCATAGTTACCATCTGTAGCCATAAAAAATATTAAAGTATTATAGACTACATTTTTTATGCTGTACTTTCATCCCTGTGACTTGTTTACTTTAAAACTGGAAATTCATTCCTCTTAATCTATTTCATCCATTCTCCCACTCCCCTTCAGCAACCACCGTTTGTTTTCTGTACTTATGAGTCTGTTTCTATTTTGTTTGTTTTGTTTTTTGATTAAACATATATGTGAAATCACATGGTATTTATCTTTTTTTGCCTGACTCATTTGACTTAGCATAATACTCTGTATATCTATGCATGTTGTCACAGATTAGCCCCACCAGTTCCCAGCAGTCGTGCTCAGGGGTTCCCTTTCCTCCACATCCATGCCAACCCTTGTTATTTCTTGTCTTATTCATACTAGCCATTCTGATTGGTGTGAGATGGTATCTCACACTGTGGTTTTGATTTGTGTTTTCCTGATGATCAGTGATATTGAACATCTTTTCATGTGTTTGTTGGCCATCTGTATGTCTTCTATGGAGAAATGTCTATTCAGGTCCTCCACCTATTTTTAATCAGTTTATTAGGTATTTTTGGTGTTGAGTTGTAAGAGTTCGTTATATATTTTGAATATTAACCCCTTATTGGATATATCATTTTCAAATGTCTTCTTTCATTTAGTAGGTTACCTGTTGAAAAAGATTGAAAACAAAAACCCACATGCCATATATTACATAAAGTGTATATAAAATCCAGTACTATGGTATTTTACTACTTTTGAATATGAAATAAGTTAGCAATTTTTTTTTAACATTTAAGAAATGCTGACTTCATAATATAGCATCCCAGGTTCAAAATCATTCTTATTTTATAAAATAAAATTATTTTTTTCCCTCACTGATTTATTTGCATATCCACATATTGCTTGCCTATTTCTAAATTTAGATTGTTTATGAAGACATTATAAGCAGTATGAGTAAAATAAGAATAATAGTGACAAAAAAATAGAATTGTTTTCTGAATTACATTCTGTTGAGTAATGACAGATCACATGCTTTGACTGAGAGGCGCATGGTATTCAGAACTGACATTTCATTTTAAACACACAGGAACCTAACTTGGATTTTTCTCCCCCCAAATATCAGTCGTTCTTCTTTAAGATATGAGTGACTTATAAAAGTTACTTGTATATAGTACCTAACTTATTTTTCTATGATAAGAATGTTAAGTCTGTTTTGCCACTTGAAAAATTATTTCACTAAGATCCATCTTTATCTTTCAAGCAAAAAAAAAAAAAGTTTGGTCCTGTAACCAGTGCAGAGCAAAGCTTCCTGCTTCTATCATAAGAGTTACTTGGCCTCTTTGGCCCTATACACACATTCGTATAATGGGGATGATAATAACAATGATGGTTAACTCAGTGGGGTAAATGTGAGGATTAAATGAGTTGATGAACATCAAGAACTTAGAACAGTGCTTGGCACATTCTAAGAGCTCAATAAACGTGAGCTGTTATTACTATTTTTAGGCACTCCATCCTGATGGATCCACTAAAATAAGTTAGCAACAGATTAAGTAGCTAAACTGATCGATTACTTACGTGGGGTGATTTAGCAACGTCCATCTAAAAATTTAAAAAGAAAAATGTTTGCAAAATGTACTGTGTCTCAATGTGGGCAGTCCCAGGCCATTCCTTAGGCAGAGGTTGGCTTCCTTGTTTGTGAAGACATGCTACAGGAATAAAAGAGTTGATTGATTGTTCTGGCAGTTTGGGAATGCCTCCAGTTCATTTCAACCTATGCCATTACATTAAAATGCAAATGAAAATAAGAAAGGGTCAGGACCCAGTCCTCTTTTGCCGGCTTCAGTCTGCACTTTGATCTCGCAAATTACCGTTCTTTGATTTTGTTGTTAGCATTTTGTGCAGGCTTTGAAGGATCAATAATATGAAACATCTACAAAATGATTTGCATCGTGGCCAATAGTTCTTGGCTTTGAGATCAAAGTTTGATTTGAGATTAATACCTGAAAATCTCTATTCTTTTAACAACAGTTTTCTTAATAAGAAGCAACAGAATATGGCAAAGATGAGAAAATAGGAGAGTTGTAGTAAAAATCCTGTTTGATCTTCATGGAAGATATTTAGTTTTTAGAACTCCTGCAGATTTTAGAAGAGAGCTGGCATTGCATTTTGAAAGGGTATCCAGGAGACGAATGGGCCTATAAATTTGGAGAGAGAGAAAGAATTTTTCTCTTTGAATATGGGATAGATTGAAATTTTCTACTCTAACGGTGCTATACCTGGTGTTACAATTAAGATAGTTTGGCAGGGTTCTGAGCATACAGCTCAGCATGGGATCAAAACTTTTCTGGCTGTAGAGCTTTTTTTCTTGGGATCTTTTCCAGTTTCCAGTGATAGATTAGTTATTTTAAATAGTAATGAACATTTTTGAGGGTACCAGGCACACAGAATACCTTCCTGGCTTCATCTTGTTTAATCTTTTTCCCAACCCTATGTGATAAGTACTTTTTTTTTTTTAGTACTTTTTTTTTAAATCCCTGTTTTACAAATTATATATATCCACTAAGACTTGGGTTAAAGAACTTTTGCTTCTGTTCAGAGGTAGTAAGGGGCTGAAATATTGATGCTTGAATGTTTGAGCACATGTGGCAGAAATCCAAATCTTAAAATAGTGTCAGCCTTCCCATTTGAAAACACTTCTAGAATTCACATCACTGGACAGGGAGGATCCAGGCATCTTAAAACTTTGGAAAGATGATATAGGCCTTTAACATTTATTGAAAAAAACTTACAACAGTATTATTAGAAATTTTGACTTCTGTGTTCTTAGAAGAAACTGATCTGGATAATAGAATTCCACAGTCCTTTTGTCTTGTTCACCCTGGTGGATGAGTTACTATCTTCCATTTAGGTCAATTAATTATCTTTCATCTGAAAAGGAGAAGTTGCTTATAAAAGTGTTTATGCTTAATAGGTTTGTATTATGTGTTCATCTGGTTTTCATTTGAGTTGTGGCTTTTATTATCTTAGCTAGATTATTTTTTTCTGGCAGTCTTTCTCTCAACTAAGCAATGCTATTTCCCAAACCAAAGACAGTCCATTCCAGGGAAGGGCCCTTCCAAAATACAATTTGAACAGAGGTATAAATTCCTTAGACCTTTAACCTTACTGTGTGAGTAATATGCACTGGCAGTCTTTCAGAAAGCTGTATTAAAGATCAAAATACTTCTACAGGAAAAGTAATAACTTTCATTCTGTCCAACAAATCTTTAAGAACAGGGGCAAAGACAGACTTTCACATAATCATATCTTTGGCCTCCAAATTAAAAATGTAAGTTGTATCCTAACAAACAACCCCCTGGAGGCAGTAAGTATTGCTTACTGTATTGATAAATGAGTTTTTCTGTGTCTTTCTTTTTGGTTCAGTTAGCCATTGCTTGAAACAGAACCTCTAGGAAAGCAGTCTTCCTGAGGTGGGCTTCCCAGTGGATGAACAGCCCAGTGGCAGAACTAGTGACAGTTCTGATATTCACATTATTTATTATTATTAAGTCAGCTGATAGAGCAGAGTACGTATATTTCATGAGCTTCTCAAGACAGATTACAGAAATTAATACTTGGTATTTTTGATGGTGTGGTGAAAAGAGCTCTTTTATATGCCCTGCTAGTAGAGAGTTAGTCACCATACAGTACATTCCTAGGTTTTGATGTAAAGTTCCATGATTCATTGTTTGCATATAACACCTAGGGCTCCATGCAATACATGCCCTCCTTACTACCCATCACCAGCCTATCCCATTCCCCCAACCCTCTCCCCTCTGAAGCCCTCAGTTTGTTTCCCAGAGTCCATAGTCTCTCATGGTTCATTCCCCCTCTGTTTACCCTCTCTTCCTTCTTCCCTTCCTTCTCCTACCGATCTCCCTGCTATTCCTTATGTTCCATAAATGAGTGAAACCATATGATAATTGTCTTTCTCTGCTTGACTTACTTCACTTAGCATAATCAAAAGTCTTTTTAAAATGCATTTCTTTTGTCTTACTAAATTCAATTTCTGAAAATTTATCCTAAGGAAAAAGCAGAAAGTCTATATGACGATTTAATTATGAAAACTTTCATCTTGGCATTATGTATAAGAAACCCAAATGTTCAACAGTAGAGGATGGTCAAGTAAACTTTTGTATGTCTTTATCATGTATTCAGGACTTCTCAGCTTCGACCCTATTGACATTTTGGGTCAGGTGATTCTTTTTTGCGGGGGCTGTCTTGTGCACTTCAGGATGTTTCACACCATCCATGGTCTCTTTTCACTAGATACCAAGAGTACCTCCACCTTCTCCATCCCTGTTGTGACAACCGAAAATGTCTCCAGACATTGTGAGATGTTCCCTGGGGGGTGCCATTGCCCCAGTTGAGAACCGTCGATGTGTATCAGGCAGATTTTCAGAAAGTTTTAGATGTATATTTAAGATGGGAAAATGCT
Organism: Ursus arctos; assembly: GCF_023065955.2. NCBI lineage: Eukaryota > Metazoa > Chordata > Mammalia > Carnivora > Ursidae > Ursus > Ursus arctos. The sequence continues at coordinate 54,869,369 of NW_026622841.1, forward strand.
GACAATATTTTGTTAGTTTTTTTTAAGTGCATGGTTACCACAAAAAGGGAGAAAGATACCAATAAACCATGTTAGAGAGTATTTAGTTTTCTTAATGGCAGGGGGTTGTTCTGATAGTACAATGCAAAGCCAGAAGCTCCCACCAGAGACCCCAGAGCAACCCATGAATAGCGTAGCTGCCCATGATATGTCCCCGGAGAGAGGATTCTACCAAGTGCTAGAAACTTCCTTTTTTGGTTCCAACAAATTTTTTTTTTAACCTTCATTCCACCGCTCCCCATTCCTATCCCATTTTCAGCTATTCTCATGATTTAGCTTTTCATCTGTCTTCTCACCTAGTGCAATAAATAATCTCTATGAATGTTCCTGGATGAATCAAAGTTCAGTTTCCCAGCGTTCCTCAGGTTGTCCAGGCTTTAGGTCAACATGCTGTGTGTCTCCTCAATAGGTTACAGGATACGTTCCATTTTTTAAAAACAGTGTGCAGAAATACATGCATATTTCCAAAATTGCTTCTTAGAGATAAAATTTTATATGATTAAAAAATTAAATACTTCTCTATTTTTAATGTTTATTATTGATAATATTTTCTAAAAGAGAAAAATAAATTATTTAAAAACACATCCTAGGAAAAAGAATTCAATTGATTTCCAATATCTTGGACATTTTTAAATATATTAACCATATTAGTAGGAAGAATGTGTAAGTGAAGTTGACCCAGGTAAGTTGTTTTCAGATGCCATTCAGGTCTGGGGGAAATTGAATGATACTATTTCTCAGGCAGTGTGGAAACACGCTATAGTATTTCAACAAAGAAAAAGAGAACTATATGGGTATCCCACCCTTACTCCTCCAAAATTCTCCTGCCATGCTAGATAAGGGGTGAAATTAAAAATTTCAAGATTTGAAATTCATTTTTTGTAAATGATTTTAGCCCATGGGAAGCGTACTCTTGATGTTCAAACTAAATGTATGTTAGCTTTCCCCTTGTGCCACTCAGAAGTATAAAAGCCTTTGAAGGGCTGAAAATCTCTAATGGTTATATCAGGAAAGGAAATGTTACTACAGGGAAGGGAATCTTTCTTGCATTTTTGCATCTGTAGGAGGAGAGGGGACGTTAAACTGTGTTGTCTCCACGTACTTTGATTAGACCTTCTGGTTGAGAACTTGAAGAGAACTCACTTGTAGTGCATAAGAAGAGCAAGAGGGATTTTGAGAAAATCCTTGGGGGCCTTGAGGGGTGGGAGGGAGACAAAGGAGAGGAGGAGTCATAGGTGGGTCACAGGGCAAGAAGGCAAGGCCTAAGACGTACGTGGGCAACACATGGGGGTTTTGCAATGGATTTTTAGGGGAAACCCTTTTGATTTTTAATTTTTAGTAGCTTAACTATGTAAGGAAATACCAGGAGTGATACTCAAAATGCTTCCCAACCTTTTAGGACAGGCTCAGAACTGACCCTGGGCTTACCCAAGTAGGGTGAAACAGCACAATAGCACCTCAGGTACCACACCCCTTTACCAGAAGTTATAAAAGATGGCCGCACACTCAAAACCCTTGTCTTAGGGACCCAGCTTGTTACAGTGGCCTTCAGCAAGAGATGAGCAGAAGGAGGCATGAGATGGACAGGAGAGGGCAACATCAGTGAGGCGTCCTACCTGTCAAACGAGCAGGACAATCTGTCTTTAACAATCCACAGGAGCGTGAAAGTGGAGGTGATGCTCAATGTACGTGGGAGCCAGCCTGGGAGATTTTCTCAAAGGAACCATTGAAGGTCTAAATTATCCTTCTCAAAGTCATGCCAATGGGAAAGGAAGCCCTGTCCTGGGGGAGCACGTGGGCATCAGGGACTTGGAAAGGGACACGCCAGCTGCCTGAGTGGTTCCCATGAGAGGAGCAGGACGAAACAGGGAGGAGAGAGGGACCAAAACCGAAACCTGATGAAAGAGCTTCCAGCCCCAGGGACACCTTCTACGCAAGGAAGCCTGGGGTTCTAGCTTCAGAGAGTATACTCGTTCTAAATGTGACTCACACCATAAGCCTGGTTATGGTTTACCCATGGATGCAAGAGGGGTCTCCAAAGAGGGCACTGAAGACACAGCCCCCATACCCAAAATACTCACGGAGAAAGCAAGCAAGGACTCCATCACTGCAGGTGGAGCACTACCGAGGCAATGGCGGAGGAGGTGACAAGGGCCCTTATCTGGCCTTGAACAAACCGCTGAGAGCGGGCAACAGTCCGTAGCAGGCCAGTCGCAACTGACACCCCACCTCCTGGTCTACCCACTTCTCTGCCCAGCCCACTGTAATCCCTGTGTCTACAAACGGCTGCCTCGCTAGCCAGCTGCTACCATGTTCTGGCAGTCTCTGTTTGAAAACTCTTCTTCACCCTTAGGGAAACATGCCTCTCCGTGCTTTCTGCATACTGGGTTCATCTCACAAAATCTGAAGTCAGCTGTCTTTCTCATTTGCCCCTACCTTTCCCCTAGGACCCAGTTTTTCCTTTATTGGACAGAGGGTCTGATTTTTTTTTTATTATATGTTAGTCACCATACAGTACATCTTTAGTTTTTGATGTAGTGTTCCATGATTCATTGTTTGTGTATAACACCCAGTGCTCCATGCAATACGTGCCCTCCTTACTACCTTCACTGAGCTAGCACATTCCCCCAGCGCCGCCCCCCCAACCCTCAGTTTATTATTTTTTTTAAACTGTGTTCTTAGGACAACAGTTCCCTGTAGCATCTATCAGCCTCTGGGCGCGCCTGGCTTGTGAGCTGTCATCCTGGTGTGACCCCAGCAGTGGATCTGGCTCCAGCCCTCAGCTCACCAACGGCGAATACAGCGGCTTGTTGTTGTCTGTGGTCTGGATGCCCTCTGTCTGGGGCGTGGCGTGATGTCAGGTCTGACTCTGGAGGGTTCGTCTGCCCTTGCGGAGGCACACAGTTAACTGGAGTGGCTCCAAGCTTCCTGATAATGGAGAACTTCCTCTGTGGCCAGCAGGAGTATTGTGTGGTGACAGGGTAACAGCTTCCTTGTTCCCAAGAGTCTCACATTGCACTGTGGGGGTAGAGGACACCTGCCCGGTGCACACACACTCTGGAAAGGGAAGCGAGCTGAGTCCTGATTCTGAGACAAATCTGCATCTAGGGGAGGAGCACAAAGAAGAATGAACAAAGGAAAAAGCTGCAGGAAAATGACTCTGAAAGTAGAATTTTGAAAGCTTTTTGGGGGAAGGTTTGGAAGAAGATCAGTGTGGCTGAAAACATTTCTTCTTTGGAGACAGGAGGAGGAAGGAATAAAGGCTGTTGGGCCGGTTAGGGGCTTGCTGGTAATCTGAGGAGAGCAGTTTCTGTAGATGGACGGAGGCTGTGCGACTGGGAGACCCCTTGAAAGGGGACCCCAATGCTCAGGGTGGTTGACAGGAAATGTACCTTTGCAGCTCCCTAGGGAGCCAGCAGTGCAGGGCTGTGTGTGTGTGTGTGTGTGTGTGTGTACATGTGTGTGTGTCCGGAAAGCCTGCAGAGCACAGAGCGCTCTCATCAGCTACCGTGGAATTCCCGTGAAGCAGCTGTAATCTGCTGCTGGACAAACACACGAGTGAGCAGCGGAGTTTCCACTTCCACCAGCTTTCTTCCTTTCTTGGATGCAGTGTACATAGTCTAGTGTGATGTCCGGTGGCTGAGGGTAATGTGCTTAGAATTATTTACACCGGAAAAATAGTCGAAAAAGTTTCCAGTTGCCGACAGGTGTGCTATAATGGACGTCTTGTGTTGGATTTGAAGAAGAGGAATATTCCATTTGCTTATATTTCCTTGACAAGCAGACAGCTTTTTTGCTTCCGATGTAGTCCTATTAATTTGGTCAAATCTCAAATTCTTAATGATTTCTATTGATATTGGGAACCCCTAATGTAGGTCAACCTAAAATAGTAATTGTTAGGAATTTTCGTATAGCAAACGTTTGTTCATTTGTATCAGAGGTGAGGATAGGAGAGTAGAAATCTACAGAAGTTGAAATTGCAAGTAAACAGTTTTAAAGAATATAAAATCAATTTAGTTAAGTAATACAAATCAATTCAAATAATATGAATTCATTGATGAATTTTAAACATGTATTTTATTAATTTTTAATAATTTTATTATTAATTTACAAATAGATATTCAACTCAATGTGCCTGGGCTTTGGAACTGTTCACACTCTGGTTCTGACACTTACTAGGCAAGAACCCACAAGTTCCCCCATCTGCAAAACGGAAAACATACCTACCTCACAGAACATTTGTGAATGTTCATTGGAAAAGTTTCTGGCACATAAATGCTCAAAACATGTTACCTTTGCCATTTTCTTTTCTTTTTTTTTTTTTTTTAAAGATTTTATTTATTTATTCGACAGAGAGAGAGACAGCCAGCGAGAGAGGGAACACAAGCAGGGGGAGTGGGAGAGGAAGAAGCAGGCTCATAGCAGAGGAGCCTGATGTGGGGCTCGATCCCATAACGCCGGGATCACGCCCTGAGCTGAAGGCAGACGCTTAACCGCTGTGCCACCCAGGTGCCCCACCTTTGCCATTTTCTAAAAGCAAAACATCTTTCAGCTTTTTTGGGAACAGAGACTAGAAGAGAAATTTGATTTAGGGACTTTTTACAGAGGTCTTTAAAAACCACAACATCATGGTATTCTTGGCCAAGGACAATTTAGATTAATGAAAAATAGGTCCTAGGGCTTCAAATTAATATATTAGTATTAGAAACAATGACCCATAGTTATGCTGCTTTTTTAGGAGTTATATAGGACATTCTGCATGCTAAGCATCATGAATACATTTTTCGAATTAGTAGTGGCCTCCAAAGTAGTAATGGGCTTTTCCTGTGTGTTACTGATATTTAAATGCATTTCCCTTTGTTCTTGGTAGTAACCCACTTCCATTCCTAATTATGTTCTGCACAGGCTAATATTAGTGCTGGTTTATCATGTTTGAGTACTCAGTAGTGGGGTACCATTCTTTGAAGGTGTTTAGACATGGCCTAAAGACACATTGATGGTGAGGACAAGCTGGCAAGGCATAAGAAATTTATTCTAATTATTGTCCAGATTTATCCATCCCTCCCAGAAAATACCAGCATCCTGTTCTCTTCCTTTTCTACTCCCTAACCTTCTTCCCAGCCCCTTGCTTTTGCCTTATCACTGCTGTGATAAGAGACTTTTTCCTAAAAAATACAAGTTATCATAAAATTCATAAAGTTTAATTCCTGACCTGTCATGCCAGTTCCTTCACACATGTGTTCAGTCCGTTGCAGGTATTTGGTCTGTGCTTCTCCGAGCAAATAGAATTATCCTTTATTCAGAGGGTTGTCCCCCATGGACAATGTATCTTATGAGACTTACTGTTGTTCAGCATTTGGAACCATTCTTTCTTCTTGAACTGGGAGTAAGAATCAGCAGAAACTGCCATGCTATGGCAGTCCCAGCAGTATTCCACAGCGTCTGTCTATGGGGATAGTATTTTTGGTAGTTGGGAAATATTACATAAGTAATACTGCATACCAATTAGTTGTATTAAAATATATATTATGCACAGCTTTGTACTTGGCTCAAAAAGTTTCCTTGACAACATCATTTAACTTCTTACTGTTCTTTTCATGTTGCTAGTATAAATATCTAATATGTTTTTGTTCAAAACATCAATTAGGCTTCAGTGTAATCTTTATTAATACAGATCTGTTATTACAAGAAGACTGCTGAGCTATGATAATTTGCACAGCAGGAACAATAAAAGATCTTCTTTCTTCTTGGTTCTATCCCAGAATGCTTTTCACAGAGTACGCCAAAGCCTTCCGTGATACCTTTTACAATCCTAATGGGATCTTGAAAGCATTCTTATAAGCAAAAGCCGCATTTTCTTCAAAGGTAAACAAAATGGAAGGGCCCCGAATTGCAGATAGATTCAAAAAAGACACATATAAGTGACAGATCGCCACTTTTAATATCTTGAACTCTCTCTCTCCATGTAGCCAGAACCCCCCACTTCCTGCGGATTCAGAACGTGGAGGTCAACGCGGGCCAGTTTGCCACCTTCCAGTGCAGCGCCATCGGCCGGACCGTGGCGGGCGACAGGCTCTGGTTGCAGGTACAGTAACTCCCCGTCACAGGGGCGGGGAGAGTCCAGAGGCAGCAGTGCCTGCCCCCCCGCCCCAGGGAAGGGCTCAGGGATCCAGTTCAGTGTCGGGTTGCTGATGGACGATTGATGCTGTGACTTGTCTCTGTTCCTTTCCTTCTTTACTGATAAACTGTGAGATTCCTAAGAGTTCTAGATAATGCCTACTGTTCTTCACAGAACTTTTTTTTTTCCTTTAAATTTCTGTTTTTTCCCTTTGCTTCTGCTTAGCCATCTTGCTTTGACGATGTGGTTGTCAAATTACTTGTAGAGCACGATAGTAAAGTACCCAGTATAGAGCTCTCCCCTACTGTTTCTCTTGAGAACTGTCCAGAGCATCTCTCTCTCTCTCTCTCTCTCTCTCTCTCTCTCACACACACACACACACACACACACACACACACACGTATAGGCCTTTTTGTCATTTTAATTCTCACAAGAAAAAAACGCTCAACTTAGAAATTAACAATACATCTTTTGAGTATTTCAGTAGACATTTTTAGTGTAATCATAATTTGTGTGTCTTGTTTTATGATCTTTCAAATTCCACCGTATGTATTTTGCCTGGCACATAGTTTCATGGATGTATCCACAGTCGCCAGAATTCTGAGAGAATGAGTGGGATTAAGTGACCCGACCTTTCTAACCCGAATGCCACCTGCTCCTTTACGCTCTGAGTTTCATCTCCCCACCCCACGGCATTCTCTAGTTTCATTCTCGTTTCCTCCTTTTATGTATTGATCTGCAGGCTGCTCGTTCTTTGCCGTGACTCTGTGGATTCCCACCCACCCCTCTTTCCTTGTAGGTCTTGTAGTTGGTTTTTAGTTTGGTTCATTGTATATTTATTTTAGTTTGCTCCTGAGCTGCTTCGTGATTTAACGCCTTTGTGTATCTGTTCCGTCCCCCCACGACTGCCACTTCACACATGCTGACCTTTCCTCTGCGTATTGCCTCCCCACCTCCTATCATCCCTCCTCTTCTGCAGTGTCATGGTGATCGTGACATGTCACATTTGCGTGACACTTTATAATTTTGAAATTCCTCTTGCCTTTTCATCATCACGACTGAAATAAAAGATCGTTTTTATTCCTGCCCTTCTGAGGAAAATGGAAGCCGGCCAAATGTACCATCCCAGGATTAGTCAGTAATGTGTTGACAACTGGGGAATACATTCTGAAGGAGGATTCTTAAATACTCTTGGACCTGCTGCACAATTCCTCACCCTTCTACCTTGATGTCACTGTTTTCTCATCTCCTGCTGTCCCCGTGAGAACATGTCCTGGCCAGCAAGGAGGAATGTATGCAGAGGACTGAGACTGCATGCACCAAATTCATCTTTACTATTTGTTTCTCTCTCAAAGTTTTGTACTCGCTACTGTAGGAAATTTGCAGCCATGACTACTGAGCTCAACCCTGATCTTCGGTATTCGACTTTGTTTTTTCCTTTATATCCCACCTCCTAGTTGTTTTCGGATCTTGATGTGAAGACTGAAAATTATTTTCTTAGTTAGTGGTTGTTTGGTCTTTAGCTTGATCGAGATGGGCTGTGCATGGTAATTGATGAGAAAGACATTTTTAATTGATATTTTCCACAAGGCATTAACTACCTTTTCAAAATGACACTATCCTGTCATCTTTGATTTATCTCTAGGAATCTTAATTTTTCATGGAGAATAGTTTTGGGCTCCTGATATTTGTGTTAATGTTACTTCAGAGAACATAATATAAAGTCTAAACTCTTGCCTCAGCGGAGTCTTAGATATTTCCAAGAATTTACAGGCAAGTTGAGGATACAATTTGCTCTTTTTGTTTTTGCGAATGTCCTGGGCGTGGGATGCTCCTGGTTGAACTTCAGCATTGCCTTGGACTTTGGGGATCTCTAACTACTTGCTGCTACAAAGTAGAAAACTTTGTTTTAAAGAGAATCTGTATCTGACTCTAATGATGTAGTACTATATGTTGGCTAATTGAATTTAAATAAAAAATATTAAAAAATAAAAAAAATAAAGAGGCTCTGTCATGTCTAGGGAGAAAACTAGCTGCTGTTTTGAAAAACAGGTCTAAATGCAAAGTCTGAGCCCTCACTCCACTAGAATCACTTGGGGAGTTTTTAAAAAAATGCCTGGTCTACACCAGGATTCTGATTTAATTGGTCTATGGCAGAGCCCTGCATTCAGGGCTCCCTAGGTGACTCCAGGATGCGCCCGGGGTTGACAATTACTAGTCTGAAGCAAAGCACAACACACATCCCAAGTCAGGAAAGGAAAAGGCAAAAGCCAAGGTATCAAGATACCTGTATTCAGTAGCCTTGATGTGACTGTCATGTTGAATTTCCCGTGTCCCCAGACTCTCTTGCTTTTGTTCCATTAGATTTGATCATTAGTGTCAATAAATTGTTGTACAGTCCATCCATTAATGCCTTTCTTGTCTGTTACCCAATCTTGTCTTGCCCTTCTTGGCATTGGTGACTACCTATTGCCCTACAGTTTTCCACGTGGTCATATCCTGAAAGGGATGATAAAAACAGAGGTGTCGTGACTTTGAAATTCTAAGTGAAACTTCATTTGTCCTGGACCTGACATGCCATTTCTGAATCTCTGTGATGTGGGAATAATTTTACTGTTAAATGATTTATTTCCTCTGGTTGGGTAGGCATCCTGTGGGGAAATGTTTATTTTATTAATAGCTAATGAAATAAGACTAGCATCCTTCACTTGCAAGAATGGTTTCTATTAAACTGTATTTGTGCAGAGTGGCTTCCAGTAGCAGGGAGGATTTGTGGCAGGTGATGGTTTCATAGATCCCTCCTGCCCTCTCACCTGTGCCCTGGCCTTTCCCTGAGATTATTCTTTAGAAGTTGTGGGGAAAAACAAACCTGGACTCATGGATCAGGGCTTTGGGGTGTAGAAATATAAATATGGGCATTTCTTCATTACTCTAATGCTATCACAGTTTCAAAAATGCTTGTCTGCATACAAAGTCACTTGCATCCTCAAAGTAACTCTAAGATCCAGGTAGGAAAATGAATGAGAAAAAAATTTTTTAGGCTTTTCTGTCATTTGAATCGTCGCAATAGTCAAGATTTAGAAATTAATAATACCTGTTAATTTGAGGACCATCAATGCTTTGGAGTATCATCATTTATAATAATTTGTGTTACTTGTGTGACCATATTTTGAGTTCTACCGTGGGCATTTGCACAGTTCCATGGGTGTATCCCATGGTCTTACACTTCCTTTATAGACGAGTTTGAGGTGCAGGATTGCTCAGGGTCACAAAGGTAAATGGCATAGCTGGGCATAGTACACCTGTATTTCCTTTACTCAACTATTGCTTGATTCCACTTTCCTATGACATCTTCCCATATTCCAATTCTAGGTGAATAGGTAGTATGTACTTACACTCTGTTGGAAGAACTTGGATGTGACTGACATTACGTGATTAACACCAAGGAGCCATCATAACAAACAAACAAACAAAAGTCCGATGTATTACATGTCCATATTGATCCACCTCTATGAAAATGGCCAGCGGTTTGTTTCAAATATAGATTAAATATGATTGCTGTCAGAGCCTTTCACAAAAACAGAGCACATATAAATCTGATGATGACACTAATGAAGAAATGTTTATGATTAACAGATGTGTCCCATCTGCTTACATTTTCCCCGTCTCATCTGTGGACTACAGGTTATTGTCAACATAGCTTTGGTTTTTCTGGAATACAAACCACAGAGTAAAGCACAGTTCATAAGCGTACATTAGTATAGCTGCAAAGGACTTAAAACAGCTTCCAGACAATGTACAGTAGGAAGACTGCGTCTACAAAACTGTTCTCTCTTTGCAGTGCAAAAGTGATGTGCAATGCATTTGTTGAGATACTTGCTGTATGCTATCAGATATGCTACACATATACATACAGCAGGGACTGTAACTGTGGGACACACTCAGGGGAAATGTGTGTGTAAAATCATTTGAGTACCCAAAACGTGACAGTATTGCCTGTTATTATCAACTTTCTGATCACTATGGAGCCTACATTTTGAAAATGTCTTAGAATATGTATAGATGTAAGATACAGAGAAGAGAAAATGGAATTTAGGTGTCCTTCTTTTCATACTTATATATTATATGCTGATGGGCAATCTCTGAGTTATATATATATATATTTTTTTACGCAGTCCTAAAAATCCCTTAAGCCATGTGTGATTATATTAAAATTACTCTTGTTCTTTCTTAAGTAGTTTAAATTTTATTTTCCCAAATATACTTGTTTCCCCTAAGAATTAATATTTATAAAACCTATTTTAACTTTCCAATACATTTGCAAAGCTAGTATTGATGATCATAAATCTGAAGATGGCTTGTGTACGTTGTTTTCTAGGAAACGTGGGCCACCTTGCCCTCTTCCCCTGTGTCGGTATAGTTTGGACATTTTTGCAGCTTCTGCTATTTAGTTCGTTTTTGATCATCGTGGAAGCTCCTCTCAATTCCTTCGTCTTCGTGCTTAGTGTCTCAGTTGGTTTGGGGCGCTAAAACAAACCACCACAGGCTGCGTGGCTTAAACAATTTTTTTCTCCCACTTCTCGAAACTGAATTCCAAGATCAGGGTACCATCATGGTACAGTTTTTGGTGAGGGCTCTAGCCCCCTGGTTTATAGACAGACTTCTTACTGCATCCTCACATGGGGAGAGAGAGCTCTGGGCTAGGCATCCCCTTATAAGGACACCAATTCCATCAAGAGGGAGTCAGTCTGATGACCTCATCTAAACCTAATCACCTCCCAAAGGCCCTACCTCAATACCATTACACTGGGGATTAGGTTTGATCATGTGAATTTGGGAGAGACACAAACATTCGGTCTGCAACATTTGGCTACTATCTCAAACTCAGAAGTGGGTGGGAAATGAAAGTGGTTCAGCCTCCACGACAAATGGCAGACATCGGGGAGGCAGTAGAGATGCCTTTGGACAGTAGGTGAATGGCAGCTTTGATCAAGCCAGGAATTGGCATGTGCAAGTTGGGTGAATAGTAGTTGGCCAAGGAAACCTGGAAAATAATAATTTTCTCTCCACAGATCTTAGAGACGCCTATCATTTTTCAATGGCTTACTTTTTAGAATCACAGAGTTATGTAATATCTGAATGTGGAATAGTCTTCAAATTGAATTCCTCATTTTGTTAGTGAGAAAATGAAAGCCCAGGGGCGCCTGGGTGGCACAGTCAGTCGTTAAGCGTCTGCCTTCGGCTCAGGGCGTGATCCCGGCGTTCTGGGATCGAGCCCCACATCGGGTTCCTCTCTTAGGAGTCTGCTTCTTCCTCTCCCACTCCCCCTGCTTGTGTTCCCTCTCTCGCTGGCTGTCTCTCTCTGTCAAATAAATAAATAAAATCTTTAAAAAAATAAGAAAAAGAAAAGAAAATGAAAGCCCAGAAAAGGTAGGAAACTCCAACACAATTATATATTATGTATTTATTATGATATATATTAAATACAGTTTAATTTTCTAGTGAAAGTCAATTATAAATATATATTTACAAATAAGTAAATTTTGCCCCATGGACAGTTTTCTCCATCTTGTACTTGTCTTTCAAATAATAGTGGTCTTCTAACCAAATAAGCTGTGTTAACTTTGGAACTGTCATAGTACAGTATCATTGAATTTTACTTTTTTAGCAAACGGGGCTTAGTGTTCATTAGAAGTAAGGCACCAGAATAACATGTTTAAGTGCTTTCATAACATGCATCTGTTCATAGAAATAGAAAAGGAAATTGGATGGTGTTACTACGAAGTACTCTATTAGAACACTGGTTGCAGTGTAGCAGCTAGAATAGTACCTGTCACATAACAAATACGCAGGAGATACCTGCTCCTGGCACTTAGTTTACTGACTGCCTGAACAAATCATGAGTCTCCTCCAGGTGAGTCTCAAAGGCCCATAGTGGGACCAGGAAAGCAGGCACAAAACACAGACACAGAATCTGTCTTCCTGGGATGCTTGTTTGATGGATACGGTTCATCTCCAAGGGACGGTTTGGACAAGAGAAGGGGCGTATAGAACCTAGTGATGTCCCTTTTGCTATTTCAGAGTATGCAGCAAATATCATGCAGAGTTAGAGTAATTTTGGAAGCAAATGTGATTAATATGTCATCTTTTCTAAACCTTTATTTCTTGTACCTTTCCCCTGGGTGCTTTTTTCCCCCCTCTGTTGTAAAATTTTGTTCTCTAATTCACCCCTTAGAAAAAAATTCCTGCCACAGGACTTCAGTTAAAGGTAATAGAAATATACCTCTCAAGGACAATGTGTTTGAGTCCTCAGTATGACAACAGACCTGTGTCATAGTAATTGATAGATGAACCCACCTCACTCCTTTTTTTTTTTTTTTTTTTTTTTGGAATGGCATGTAATTCAGTATGAGCTCTTAAATTGGGAAGACTGATTTTCTAAGAATAATGTTCACTTAGGATTAAAACTTTTGTAGTTGTTAGCCTAGAGACTTTTTTTTTCTTTTGAGAGTTTGATATATAATTCCACTTAACTGGGTATAAGTTACCCAATTGTGAAAACAGTATTTTTCACAGTGTAATACATTTCTCATATTTCTTTTCTGAGCTAGATTTTTAGACTTTCGTGGGGCTTTTTTGAGAGACGAAAAGGAAAATCTTTAGATTTTTGTAACTTAAAGTGGTTCTTGTAAGAATAGGTCCTCTGACCTACTGTAGAATTTGATTTATGAATGAATAAATTATAAATTATATTGCTAGTATTTATATCACTGACTTTAAGAGATACGTTTGAAATAAAAAAAAAATTACAACTCCATTTACTGAGCACTGCTGTGTCCTGCTAGGCTATGTTCAGGCATTTTTTTCTCTGAACTGGTCCATAGGAGCACTCTCTTATATGCCCATAGAAAAAGAAACAGGCTTGGGAAGGTTTGGTAGTTTTTCCAGCAGCACATTGCTAGTAACAAGAGCTAGGATTTGAACCAGGCCATCTAACTCCAGAATGTACATTCTTAACTATACTGCCTCTTGCATAGTACAAAGGCCTAGACATTTCCTTGTGGATTCATAAACATCATGTCGTAATTTACGTGATAGCTTTTATCAGAATTTAAAATTAAAATTCTATTCATGTGTGTGGATGTTGCCTTGGCTTTTTTGTTAGGGAATGTATGTTTGGTCAACCTTTCTCTGTGGCTTTTAGTTTCCTTTATAGATTATAAGGGGAAAAAAAGCAGAACTGTGTATCAGACCAATTTTGCTATTATATATAAAAGCCATAAAATGATTTGAAAAGAAGTAAAATTATGGTTCCCTTGGCAAGCTTAACTTGGGTATTTTACACCATATATATTAAAGCATAAATTTAACATCCCTTACCAGCGTAGAAAATACCAGGAATGCACGAAGGGGACTGTACTCAGTTGCTATGGGAACCATGTGCTCCTTAAAACTTTGAGTGGTTGAAATTACATCCATTATTGTTTTAGTTGAATATGCATATATATATGATACAATATGCACATTCAGACTGAAACCATCAAAAGCCTTCAAAGCATATACTGTATGTTTTAATTTAGTATGATTTTGGATTAGCTTCATTTAAAGGTAAAGATTTATTTTACATCAATGAAACAGTATGACTTACCAAGGAAGATTCCAGGAGGCATTAATTAATAGCTTTTATTTTGTGATGTTATCTAACTCAGTCAAAAAGAGATATAAATAGCTGGTGCTTCAAGAAGGATGCCCCAGGAAAAGCTGGAGCAGCAGTCAGAGAGCTTTGTCCTCTATAGCAATCTACAGGTCTCCAGGCCAGGATGGAAAATGGTACTTGAAGACTGTGGGTCAGGGTGGTTCAGTTCGGAGGGCAAGAGAAAGGCATCAACTAGTCCTCTTAAGGGCTGCTTACTTTGGGCCCGGAGCCATAAATCCTGTGCAAGCAATTATTTTTTTGCTGTTTTTCTCAAATTCATCAAATGGTGCATTTGTTTCTCTTGCTTCCAAGAATCCATAGCTATGTCACGAGAAGAGAAGACAGAGGTGGCTGTGCTCTGGAATTTCTGTGATTGAGGGCTGAGAATACTAACACTCTGCCTTTCTATCTCCTTTTACTGAGCCAGGCCTTGGACTGACAGTCCTGGAGAGTTTGGACACTGTTAGGATCTCTAGGGTTTTTTTTTTGTTTTTTTTTTTTTTCCTCTTTCTCTCTCTCTCTCTCTCTCTCCCTCTCTCTCTCTTTGTAAGGAGAGGGAAAATGGAACTGTTGTAAGTGGGAGGTGTACGTACCTACCGCAGGCGGCCGGCAGTCCTGGAAGGTCTTCAGTCCCGTCATCGGGCATCATTAGAGAAAGGAAGGAGAGAAGTTTACTTAAGTCTTTCCTTGAGATGAAAAGAAAATTTAGTAACTTCTGATGGGTTTTAATTTTAAAAATGCCTGTTGGACTGTAGAAGTGTGACTCAGTGTGAGGCAAGACCTGGATATTTTTGGTTGGTGCACAGCGGCCGCCAGTCAGTTCCTACAGAGGATGAACTTTGAGATCATAAAGCAGATTGTTATTCTCTTCTGCATCCCTCCTACTTATAAAACTGCCATCCTCCATTCCCTTCATGCAAAAGAAAGGGCACTGGCTCTTGTCCAAGTGTAACAAAATTGTTTGTCTCTGTTAGAAGAAGTGATGTCCTCTAAGCACAAAGGACAAGTGTCTAATGGATTTTCTGTTTATTCTTAAGATTTGGAAGCCCATTATTACTTTCCTTCAAGAAATGTATATTATACACTTTCCGCATGCTAGGTGTGTTAGTTAGGCAAATATTGCCAAAGATCCAGGCCGCTAACCCTGGGATATGACTTCCACTGGTCAAAGTGCACTTTCTCTTCTACTGGTGGTGGTACCGTCACCATATAAATGAAAAGCTTGATGCTTGCACAGGAAGTGCATGACACCTAGACAAAATAGTTCCACAGCATTGGAATATTTCTAAGCCAGCAGCAGAATCATTTGGGGGAAATCATCATGGTTAAAATTGTTGTTCGGAAACAAAAAAATGAGCGATTCTTTTCTTAACTGCTTCCTTGAAGAAAAGTTTCTTTTCGCTTTTATCATAGAAATTGTGAATATACAGAGAGGCAGAGAGATAATGGAAGAGGCTTAATATACGCAGCGCCCCACTTCAACACCTAACAATACGTGGCCAATTGCTGCCGCCCTCTTTCCACCTGCCCCCCCTCTGATTGCTCTGCAGCAATCCCAGTCGTCATATCATTTAACTTGTAAATGTTTCTCTAAAACAAGGGCTGGCAAACATTTTCTGTAAAGGGCCAGATAGTAAATTTTGCAGGCCAGACAGGCTTTGTTACAACTGCACAGCTCTGCTGTTGTAGCGGGAAGCAGCCCCAGACAACACGCACATGAAGGAGAATGGCCATTTTCAGTGCCGCTCTGTGTATGGACACTGACATTTGAATTTCATATGATTTTCATTGTCACAAAATAGTATCCTTGCTTTGTTTTTTTAATCATTAAAAAAATGTACAAACCATTCCCAGCTTTCGAGCGTTAGAAAACAGGTGACTGGCTGGATTGAGCCTCAGACCCCTGCTCTAAAAGATAAGAGCCCTTAAAATAATAATAAACACCGTGCATGCCCTGGAAAAATAGTCAGTGTTCAGATTTCCCTGACTGTCTTATAACCTTATTTCTTTTAGCCATTTGTTTGCATTGTGATAGCAGCGAAGTTGACATTTTGCAACCGGACAATGAGTGTCTTAAGTGCTTTTTGTCTTTAGGTTCTTCAACCACTTACCCTCCCTTTTGGGGTGGTCGTGGTTGTTGCTGGAACTGCGTTTGTCCTGTACAGTTTCCCATATTTTGAGTTCTGCTCAAAACTTTTGTTGCCCTCTGGGAGTGTCATTTAATATGTTCTTCTGACTATAGTGTTTCTTGAAAGTTATGTTCCTTTTTGTGATGTTATCAGCTACCGATGACCACTCCTACATTCATTAATTCATTAAGGCTGGCAGAATGGCTCCGTGATATCAGTCCTTCTTGGTTTAGTAGCTAGAATACTTCCAAAAAGAAAAGCTCTCCCATATCAAATATTGAGTTACCCTAATATGGAAACAATAAAGGGAAGATGGTATAAGTGCTTGTTACTTTGTCTTTTTCAGCACGTTTTCAAAAATAATGAGGTGGTTCACTAGCGTTGCTAAAAGTAACCGAGGGGTTATTACTATTATTGTTATTGTCGCCAGTGTCTTGGTCATCATCATCGCCACATTGTCGTCACTGTCATTGTCATCAACTTGTGGATTTAAACACATTTGATGTATTTTGATCCGTCACACGTATGATCTTCATTGCCGCTCATATACATGGGGCTTGCTCAGGTGGGGGAGCCTTGTCCTGGGCCGTGTCAGATGGCTTTCTTACTTTCTGGTGTGACAGTATATTCCAGGCTTATATTTTACGTTTTCTACCTCAGTGACCTGGAGTTGACCGTTTCTCCAGGGAGCCCTGATTTTGTTTAGTGGGAACTGGTCATTAGAAATTACAGTCCGAGCATAAGAGGTACTCATCACTACACTGTTTTGTCTCTGGATCTTCCCATTGGGCAGAGCTAGGGTATATACGTATGCACACATAAATACATTTAAAAACATGTCCTGAGATCATATTGACAATTTCAGTTGAAATTCAGAACTACTAGGCTTTTAGCCTCCTTTATCTTGTATCTTTAGCTTTGTCCAGCTGTGTTCTCAGGAAGAGTCGTGTACTTTAAGGCATATTGATTGGGAAAAAGTGATGTTCTTAGCCAGCCATGTTGAAGACTAGCCCCATCTTCTAGATCGTGAGCGATTATGCAGGCACTGCCATCTTCCCCATATTAGAGAGCCATTATTACAGTTTTGAAGGAAACAGGGTCGATTCCTTGCCTCGCAAACCCAAACCTTTAAACTAACCGAAAATGTCAGTCAGTGTCAGGCCTCTGAGTCTCCTCTGGCTGAGTTGATCTAGTCAATAGTGGGATATTTCAGTTTAAGACTATAGAACTTCTAATTGCATTGGTTTCTGACTACTGCATTTATTGTGTATATCCTCTATTGTTTGGATGAACTTCTCTGTAAAATTTAAACAAAAGTTCGTTAAATAACATTATTCAAATATTACAAATACATAATGAAATGGACGACGTCTAAATATCCGCATGAGATTCTAAATTGCTATAATCAAATTTTTACTTGAAAATACCTATAAGACTATTACATGTTCAAAGAATATGCAGCTTCAGATATCTGCATGTTTCTTTGGCTTTCTGTATGTTTTTTAGCCAATTTTAGTATACTCGTCAGTGTATATTCATTGTATATGACAATGTAAGTAAGAACTTCTAGTTCTACTCTTCCAAACTGGTAAATATTTGGGTTGGCTTGGTTATGGCCTAGAAATCAAAGGTCAACAGTATCTTAGTTATTAAAATAAAAAAAAAAAAAAAAATATATATATATATATATATATATATATATATATATATATATATATATAGTCTCCAGAAGGTAGAATTGTTGAGGTATTCAATTATTATTGGATTTAGATTATAAAATGTTTTCAACATGTTTATTCCAGACCTTGCTGATATTATTGTGATCCCAGTGGTAAGACTTTCCGTCAGTGTCGTCCAAATGCGTGCCTTTGCCAGAGGGATAACCCAGACTATTTTCCCTACTGAATAAATGGAGGTGCAGCTCATCCCCAGCTGATTGGCTCAGGAAGGGTGACTGGCCAGTATCTCCTCCAGGCTTGTGCACTCAGAGCAGCTTCAAAATACCTAGGATTGACTAATTTGTTCCAAGTGCCGCTAACATCCCAGACCTCAATTTCTTTCAATCATTGCTCTGATTATGGCAAAACTATTTCCAAAAGACTTAATATGTATCTTTTTTATGGTAAATTACTGCCCATTTAGAAGTCCTACAGTCAGTCCCTTGCATAAAGAAGATTGTAAGTCTAATTTAAATGACTATCAGTACCTTTTTTCCTAGCATGCTCAAATTGAAATACATGCCTGTTTAAAGATACTCTAGCTTCTATACAAAGCCGTATTTAACCCACTAAGATCATTTCCTCTCAGACCTGGCCATTATGGTGGTTTCATTAAGTTAACAAAAGATAGGTCAGCAATTTCTTTAACAACCCTGGACATTCAGGTGCCAGGTTCTGCATCAGGTATGGGGTTTTGTTCCTGACAGGCATGTCCTAGGCTCTCTTCCACCATGAACTCTGATATGCTAAAGAACAATCTGGATGCCCATCCTTGGCAATGCCACATTGTCCTGCTGTAAGGCTTTTGAGAACATGGAGCACCAGTCCTTGGCAGGGCTGCCTCTCCCTAACTCTGTGAGAATGTAGAGAAGAACCAGCTGATTCACTGTCTCTACCCAGTGTACATTTTCACTGTTTCGTTTAGCAATAACAGAAAGTGTCCCATAGGCTCTGAGATGCTCAGGAGTACGGGAGGTTCTGAACACGTTGTCCTATGTGTCACCCCTGTCACGGGGAGAGACACACTGGGAAAGGAATTACATGCCTTTTCACGCCTCCCTGAATCAGAGAAAAGGGGCCGCTGTTCCCCGTACTTCCCTGTTTGATTCTGGCCCGAGGAAGCCTATCTGTGGGCCAAAAGGCATCTCTATGTCAGGAAGGAGGCTCACCTGCTTCTGGACCATGGTTGACCGCAGGTAACTGAAACCAGGAGTAAGGGAGGACCGCTGTAGCGCAAACACAGAAAGTCAAAAAGGAGTGGAGAGAAGTTGGGTGAGGCGACAGAAGAGAGGGAGCACAGCAGAGGAAGGGCTCAAAGACGGCGAGGACTGAGGCAGGCAGAGGCTCAGAGATGAGAGAAGACCAAAGGCCCGAAATTGAGAGAAAGTCATAACTCACAGGGAGGAAAGAACCACTTTTTGGACGGTGTTTATTTGTCTCTGCTGAAATTCTGACATTGATACTTTAGTAACAGTCTCCTTGTTTCCTGAAGCTGACATATACTCAGGTCAGTGGCAGCCTGATGCTGCATCCCCTGCCCACGTTCCTGCCCTCATTTCATCCCATCACGTGGGCAGTTTCTCTTCTCACAGCCTCACTGGAAGGGTGAGTACAGAACAGTAAGTGATTCTGAGGGAGAGACCACATTCACATAACTTTTACTACACATATTGCTATAATTGTGCTGTGTTATTAGTCATTGTTAGTAATCTCTTACTGTGCCTAATTTATAAATCAAACTTTATTATAGGTGTGTATGTATGTGTAGGAGGAAAGATAGTATATTTAGGGTTCAGAACTATCCGTGGTTTCAGGCATGCACTGGGGTGTTGGAACACACCCCCAGGAAATAAGGGGGGAACAACTGAATCCCCCCCTGTTTTTCTTTGTCACTTTTCCCTCTTTCTTTTATTCTTCCAGTCTTCACACTTTCCTCTCCTGTTGCTCTCCTGCCTCATTGAGACTTTCATGGTTTGTTCTCCACTCATTTGGTTCACGTTGTGTGACGCCTCGATGTTCGCCAGTCTGTAGGCACCTGTTCCACTTGCATTTTCACAGTGGGATTTTTCTGCCTGTATGAAATTACTGGTGATGCCACAAATGTAAATGATATGTATCAACCTGAGTGATTTATCTTCCAGATATTTTAATATTGCCATGTGTCCCTAATTCTAAATATACATTTTAGCATAAATGCATGTTCTTCAGTTAAATTATCTTAAGCACACTTAATCTTATTTAGTTTGGTTTATCTATTCCATTCTTAGAAATAGCCACTTACAGATACTGAATATGTGAATTTCAAGGAATATCCTTGTCTTGTGGGAGGGGGTTAGTGTAGACTGCGTCTCAGAATATTACAGGGAATTTATCATTCTGGAAAATATTAAAAATGGGATTCATTTTAATTTTAAAATTCTACCTGGTAGGAGAATAACTGAATTTGTACTGTGGAAGCCACACAGTACCACAAAAATAAATATAATTTTTTTCTCAATATTTGCTCTTTTACGCAAGATAAGCTGAGGGTTTTTTCCCCCTACTTTATACTGTTTTGGAAATATTGTAAGAAAAGATCAGTGATTCAGGCCAGTTCTCTATCCTATTTGATCTGTTTGTAATATCTGAAAGGAGTTGGAAAATAACTTGATTTTAGGAGCCATCTGAACTCTTGTTAAAAAATAATTCTTTTTTTTAAAAATTTTATTTATTTATTCATGAGAGACAGAGGCAGAGGGAGAAGCAGGCTCCCCACTGAGCAGGGAGCCCGATGTGGGGCTTGATCCCAGGACCCCAGGTTCATGACCTGAGCCGAAGGCAGACGCTGAACCATCTGAGCCACCCAGGCACCCTTTAAAAACAGTTCTTATAAATAGATAATTAACTCTCTTAAAGCTTTTTATGTTATTCATAAAAAAAACCTTAAAATTTTTCATTCCCTTTAAACCAATAATTTTAGGAATACAAATTGTCCTAACATAATTTATGACAGTAAAGCATGTGAATAATTTCAATGTATAGTGATAAAGAAATATATACATAAATAATGGCTATAGCTATAAAGTGGGAGACATTAAAAAGCATGTTTTTTGAAACCATCTAAGATAAGTATGAAAATATCCATAGATTTCACAGAGATAACACACACACACACACACACACACACACACAACAACCACCATTTCAAATTTTATTTAAATGAAAATAATGCATCAGAAAAAAGTAAATGAAAATACCTTAAAATATTTACAATATTTATCTTTGAGTGGATTATGTCTAGTTTTCTAAATGGCTATATTTTTTTGTATTTTTATATTTAAAACAAGTTTCTACAATAAACCTTAGATTTTAAAAATCCATGGCTCTTTTTATTGTCCATAAGAATCTATTTTGTGTGGGTCTGCCCTGTGCCGGATGTCTCTGGTGGCTTGTAGACATCTGCGATGCCCTGCCCTCGCATTGCATGTTGGCTCCCCCCCACCCGGTTGAATAGAGCCCTCCTCTCTTGCTTTCCTCTTCTGCCCCTGCTTGGACGTAGCAGGTCGGCTTTGCATCTCTCCTTCTATTCTCCGTTCAACTCACCAAGTCCATTTTACCTATTTTTTGCAATCATTGTTAACCTGCACTCCAGATTATTTTAGGACAGTCTTCAAATAAAGGTGCAAAAGCTGGAGTTTACGCTGTTGATCTGTAGTAGGTAGTGATGATGTAATATGCATAAAATGAAGTTTGCCGTTTTGACCATGTGCAAGAGCACAATTCAGTGGTTAAGTACATTCACAATGTGATGTAACCGTTCCCACTATTTATTTCCAAAACTTTTCTATCACCTGAAACAAAATCTATTAAGAAATAACTCCTATTCCCTCTCCCCCCACCCCTGGTAACCTTCATTCTACTTTCTGTCTCTATGAATTTGCTCATTCTAGATCGCTCATATAAGTGGAATCATACCATAGTTGTCCATAGTGACTGGTTTATTCACCTAACATGATGTGGCCAAGGTTTATCCATGTTGTGGCATGTGTCTGAATTTCCTTCCTGTTTAAGGCTAAAGGATAGTCCATTGCCTGTACAGGCCACCTTTTGTTTATCCATCCAGCCATCAACGGACACTTAGGTTGTCGTCCACCTTTTGGTTATTGCGAATAATGCCGCTGTGAACATTGCCATATAAGTATGTCTTTGAGTACCTGTTTTCAATTCTTTTGGTTTATATTTAGAAGTAGAATTACTGAATAATACGATAATTCTGTTTAGCTTTTTGAGGTCTTGCCAGACTGTTTTCCACAGAGACTGCATCATTTTATAATCCCACCAGCAATGTGCAGGGTTCCCGTTTCTCTACATCCTTGACAACTTGTTATTTTAAATTTTTAATTTTTTTTGGATGATAGCCATCCTGCTGGATGTAAAGTGGTATTTCATTGTGGTTTTGATATGTATTTCCCTATTGGCCAAAGATGTTGAGCATCTTTTCGTATACTCATAAGCCATCTGTATATCTTCTTTGGGGGAAATGTCTTTTTAATTTCTTTGCCCATTAAAAAAAATTGAGTATCGTTGACACATGTTACATTAGTTCCAGGTGTACAACGTAGTGATTCAGCTTCTCTATACGTAATGCTGTGCTCACCACAAGTGTACCTACCATCTGTCACCACACAACACTATTCCAGGATCATTGACTGTATTCTCTATGTTGTGCCTTGACTTACTCATTCCGTAACTGTAAGGCTGTATCTCCCACTCCCCTTCACCCATTTTGTCCCTCTTTCTACCTCCTTCCCTCTGACAGCTGTCAGTTTGTTCTCTGTATTTATGGGTCTGATTCTGCCGTTTGTTTGTTTATTCATTGTTTTGTTGTTTAGATTCCATATATGAATGAAATCATATGGTATTTGTCTTTTCCTGTCTGACTTATTTCACTGAGCATAATGTCCTCTAAGTTCATCCATGTTGTCATAGATCCTTTGCCCATTTTTAAATTGGATTGTTTGTTTCTTGTTGTTGCTTTTGGTTGAAGGACTTCTTTATGTATTCAAGATCTTAATCCCTATCATGTATGTGATTTGTGAATATTTTCTTCCACTCTCCATTGTTTTAATCTCCTTTGATGTACAAAGTTTTTAATTTTGATAGTCCAGTCTGTTTTTTTCTTTTGTTGCCTGTGATTTTGCTATCTTATTTAAGAAATCCGTTCCGAATCTAACATCATGAAGGTTTTCCCTATGTTTTTCTTCTAAGATACTTAAAGTTTTAGATCTTAATTTTAGATATTTGATCTATTTGAAGTTAATTTTTGTATGCAGTGAAAGATAAGGGCCCAACTTTATTCTTTTGCCTGGATATCCAGTTTTCCCAATACCAATTGCTGAAGACTGTCATTTCCCCATTGAGTGGTCTGGGCACCCTTGTCGAAAATCCACTGACCATGTATGTAAGGGTTTGTTTCTGGGCTCCCTACTCTGTTCCATTGTGTATCTGTCCTTATGCTAGTGCCATGCTGTACTTTTGATTACTACAGCTTTGTAGTAAGTTTTGAAGTTGAAAAGTATGAAGTCTTTCAACTTTGTTCTTTTGTTTTGTCTACAGTGATGGCCTGTGAATAGAACTTTTGCTAGCCCTTGAGCCCTAAACCTATCTTAAGATGTGCTTGTAGCTCTGACAAATCAGGATGCAGGACTACTGTACATCTGTGAAAAACCACAGGCTTTTTCATTATCCTGATGGTCACTATATCAGTGTCCTATTGCTTCTTTAACAAATTACCAAAGATGTAGTTCTAAAGTCGGAAGTCCTCATATAAGGTGATGGCAAGGCTGTCTCCTCCCGGAACGTGTAGGGGAGAATCTGTCCCTTACCTTTCGTAGCTTGTTGGAGACCTCCTTCATTTCTTGGCTCATGATCCCTTCCTCCTTTTTCAAAATACATCATCCAGCCTTTGTTTCTGTGGTCACAATTCCTTCTTCTGCATTTGACTCTCTTACCTTGTGATTCCGTTGGGCCCATCTGGATAATTTAGTATTCGGGGTTACTAGGATAATTGTCCCTTCTCCAGATTCTTATTTTAATCACATCTGCAAACTTCCTTTTGCTATGCATAGAGAGCACATTCACAAGGGAACTAGGCAGTAGACATCTTTGGGGACTATTATTCTGCCTACCTCAATCATGATGAGTGGGCAGTATTGCTGACAGAGGGACACGAAGAATCTCTAAAACATCTTTGTTTTCTGTATTGGTCTCCCTTATAAATAAGGACCAGTTACCCAGTTTTAGGACCTGGAGTATAAATCTATTAATTGAGCAACTTCTATTTCTGTTCTACCTATGGAGCATTGTTTCATTGGAACATTAGAACTGGGGCTATGATTTTTAGAGTCAGCAAATATTTATTGAGTTTTATTTCTTGTGCACTCATATGCACCCATTGAATAAGATCTGTTTCTTGACTGTGAAGACATTCTAGTCTCCTACAAAAGGAAGGCGTTACTGCT
Source organism: Ursus arctos (assembly GCF_023065955.2). Lineage (NCBI taxonomy): Eukaryota > Metazoa > Chordata > Mammalia > Carnivora > Ursidae > Ursus > Ursus arctos. Next base: position 54,893,569 of record NW_026622841.1, read on the forward strand.
ATATAACACACTTTTTATCCATTTTAGCTTCTAAATATTTTTAGAATCCTAAATATCTTTAGAATCCTTTCCTCCCTCTCTCTCATCCCTCTTTGTGTCATTTTTTGATTTCTTAAAAAAAATTACCAATTTCCCTTGACATCAGTTGGGATCCCACATTTTTTCCTTCAGTCTGTTACTGTACCCATAGACGTGCTCATGTCACCCTTTTACCTAAAATCTTTACATTCCTGGCATCAGGGTAAACTGTAATCCTCATATTCCTTGGTGTGGCCATATTGTGCTTATCCTTCTAGCCTCATCACCTGCCATTCCAGACGCTCTTTGTTCTAGCTGCATGGAGTCAGTTGTACTTCCTATATCGTTCCATGCTCTCTTGGCTCTTGACTTTTGCAAAGCTCTCCTCACTCACTGGGCTCTATTTCTCCTCCTTCCCTGCCTGAGAAACACCTGTGCATCCTGCAGCCTGGCCTCAAGTAGTGCTTTCTAGAAGGCTGCCCCAACCTCACACCCTTCTCCAATGTGAACCCCTTTTCCTAGGTTTGCTGTGTTATGCAGTTTATTACTCTGTACTCTAAACATTGCCTTACTTGGCAGTTTTTCTCACCAGACTGTAAATTTGGTTAGGTAAGGGATCTTTTAATTCCATTCTACCTGTAATTAATACAGTGCCTGCCTCAGAGATTTTTATTAAGTGCTGGCTAAATGAATGCTTGGGTCCATGTACCTTTGAATGATTTAATACAAAATGACCTGCAGATTTGAGCAAGAGCTATGATTTGGTATGGATCCTAAGCTAAAAGTATGATTAGTTAGCACTTGGGTTCTCTTTCCTATGTACTATTTCTTTTGAAGAAACGGAGTCTGATTTTCGGTGTGACCCAGTACATGGGATTCAAAAAGAAAGCCCGAGTCCTGAGAGTTGATGTATTAGAGTCGTGTGGAGTTAGTTTGAAGCAGTTTACTTTAAAGAATAAATCTCTGGCATGGAGACAACAACTGTGAAATAATACTCCTCTCAACATATGTATACATCCAAAACAGAGGTTTTCTTAAGCTTGAGAGCCCTCACCGCAGCCTTGAACGGCTGTGATGATCAATAAGTACATACTTCCAAATTCTTTTGAATGAACATTCTTTTGAAGTAGGCATATTCTAGTAGGAAAAATACTCCAGGATTACTATGGAAGCATATTCTTACAAGATCCATGCCACAAGTGAGTAAATAAATGAGTAGATAGCCTTTTTTTGTTGCTGTTATTAATAAAAGAGATACAGATATGAAATCTGCCTTTATTTTTTTTTTCATATTACAAATTTGTATTATTTAATTTCAACTGAGCTTTCACTGCTGCTTGGCAAATGTTCTTTTTTTAAATCTTGTTATTCACATATAATGTATTATTTGTCTTTTTCCAAACTAAAAATAAAACAAAACAAATCTAATCTCCAAGTTTGAAAGAAAAAAAAAAGCCCTAAAGAAAGGTTGCTGGAGGGGGAGGGGAGGTGGGAGGGATGGGGCCGCTGGGAGAGGCACATTGAGGAGGGTATGTGTTGTGGGGACCGCTGTGTATTGTGTAAGACTGATGAGTCACAGACTTGTACCCCTAACTGCATTTGATAGAGTTAGTAGATCTGAGGTTACTCCTAGTGATAGAATTGGATTGTTTATTTATTTGCGAGAAAGGTTGGGAGACTACAGAGAGGAATGCCGTCTCCCGTTGTATTAATTAATGATGCCAGACTAATTCTATTTTGTTTCGTTTTCCTAACTCCTTGGTGTACTCTGTCCGACCAAATTTGGGGGATTTACTAAAAACCAGGACAGACATAAGACATGTAAGGTATCTGTGGAACTTCATACTCTGATCTATAACTTTTTAAGCTATTAACAAAGCCGCTGTGATGGCAAGCACTAAAGGTGATGGTGGAACTCTTCTTCCCCACTCCCGATGTTTCCTTCCCTGCGGCAGGAACTGTACCAGTGCAGCACTCTGATGCCTGTTCTCTGCTCAAGCGGGAGCTGCCTGGGAAGGAAGCTGTGAGCATGCACAGCCCAGCCCCTTCTTTGGGAGCTAACCCCCTATAGGAGCCCTGTTCTTCCATTCTGTGAGTTTTGCGGCAGCACCCAGCATGTGGGAGGCCTCTGTGCTTTTCTAAGGTGGCCTGTGGCTGGGTGGGTGAGTCTGTTTAATTCTGTGCTTCAGTATTAGCAAGCCCATTGTTTGCATTTCAGCCATATTCTGTAATACCAGGTTCACAGGTAATAAAAGTGGTACTTTGACAGCCTGTCCGCCTTCCTCCTTGACCTCATCACTCAGTTGGTCCAGAAGTTGGGTGGGGATGTGTGGTGCCAGTCATTAAGCCTTTGTGTATATCTTTCAATTCTCACAAGTGCCCTGCAAGTGAGTTGTATCATCTTGTTGCGGATGAGGGAAGGGAGGCTCCAAGAAGGTGACTCACTTTGAAGTTAGCTTTGGCACCCTGGTCAATCTGACCCCAAATTCATGTCCGTTAGGGCATACTGCCAAAGGAAAAAATCACAGATAAAAGCTTTTAAAAGACATTGCATAGTATAAATCACCGAGTCATATAGATGAGTTTTATTATGTGTAGCTTAGCATTTTCATACTCGTACATAAAAACACTGTAATAGAGCCTGCAAGTCCCTGGTTTCGTAGGTGCTTCCTTACCTCCCTGGTTCCACCAGCTGCCTTCATTTCGTCCAAAGCTTTCAGTTCTCTCTGACCATCTCGGGCTTCCTGCTGGGTTTCCACCCACTAGATAGAATGCCCCCTCTCTCCAAGCCTCTCCCTTTGCCTGGTTAGCTCCTCCTCGCCCTTCAGATTTCAGCTCACTTCCTCAGACTGGCCTCCCACAGCCGCCATATCTAAAGATGGCGATTTCTGCCAGCCATCTGATCTGTCCCTTCCCCACCCTGGCCATCACTTGTCATTCTGTGTTTATTTCCAGCCTAGACTTCCCACTAATTAAAGTGGCATGGGCACCATAACTGCTCTTCTGTCATTCCCCACTGTGAGCCTCATGTCTTAACACAGTTGATGGCACCTGGTTGGCACCCAAAATGGATTCTGAGTGAGCAAAGTGCTTGGCATCCTGCATTAGCCGTAGGGTCTGTGCCCATTATCTTTTACTCAGTGCTTGCAAATGACATATTAAAGATAGCCTCTTTCCTGGGAATTGTAAACAACTACTAAGAACTAAAATCTGTAGCCTTCTTATGAGACTCTAAACTATAGGAAGCATAGAATGGATTTCGAAGGCTACATAGCTAAAGACGTACTTAATGTGTTGAGGGTGGTGTAAGACAAAGCTGCTGCAGGGAGGGAACATCCTGTATGTGGTTTTGAAACCCTGGGATGGGGAACAAACTTCTCTGTAGCATTTCAGTATCAGGTAATATTAAGCATCTACGTGGTTTTTGTATCCTGGAAGAACATCATAAAGCTTAGAATAGTCCATCTGACCTGTTCGGTAAGGAATATGTTAATACCTACTTATGTCTTTAATGTAATTCTTAATAAATTATTTATTTGTTCATAGATAAAATGAGGTCAGCCATAGGGTAGTGTGTGAATTAATTTTGTTTCCAGCCAAGCATAAAAACACAGGATAAAGTGGCATGAAAATACCAAATGGTGATCGTTTGGGCTCAAATAAAGAATTTTTCCATATGCATTTTTCTACTCCTGGTGAGCTCACTTAACATAATTAATATCTTGAAGGGGCAAAGGCAAGACATTTCTGCACACTTAATTTTGCATCCCTCAATCTTGAAAGTGTTGATCATGGCAGAATTTCGGTTTCCCGGCCAGCTGTTCCCCTACAACTAGTGCCCCTGGGTAATAAACCACGGAACCCAGATCCACGTGGAAAGAACACGGATAACATGCCATCACATGTCTCGCTGGTTCGATATGACAGCTGATATTGTCTCTTTTTGTCCCCCCCCCCCATTTATACAGGGCATTGATGTGCGCGATGCTCCTCTCAAGGACATAAAGGTGACTAGTTCCCGGCGATTCATAGCTTCCTTTAATGTCGTGAATACAACAAAACGAGACGCTGGGAAGTACCGCTGCATGATTCGCACCGAAGGAGGTGTTGGGATATCAAACTATGCGGAATTGGTAGTTAAAGGTATTTAACGTATTTTTATGCCCCTAAATAGTCTATTAAAATAGACATGTCATATGGTTGTGAGTTCATTATTTGTTTAAAGCGAAAACTTATCCTTGTCTATTTCCAAACAGTAGCTTGGTGACAGGCTATATTGATGGATTGCGTTTTAAGTACAAATTCTGCACGTGAGCAATATTTTTGAAAAATGTATTTTATTTATGTTGGTTTAGTTGCATACAAAAGCACTGAATGTGCTCTTGGCAAGTTCTTCTGCCGACTCTGTATACAGAGATTACAACCTATAAATTTTTGTAAGGAATGAATTTTTTTTTACTGATAGAAAATCACTTAAAATGCAGATATTCACCAGCCAGGGTGTTTATGATAGCAGGGTGCTTAATAAAATGAAGCGGTGCTGGTATGAAAATGCTCAGGCACATCACACAAGCCGTGTTGATAACACTGAGTTAACATTCATAATGTCGCAGTTAGGTTCCATCACTATATTGTGCATGACTGAAAAATTGAGTCATTATATTCAGGGAGGTGGGATGTGAGGGGAAAAAAAAAGAGGGGAAATAAGTTTCCATTTCCGGTCTAATGCTTTTTTTTTTGTGGGCTGAGGAGTTTATGGTATTAAACTGCTAGGGCAATTCTTGGTCCCAGACAGAATAACTTGGACTTGAGATGTACTGTGAGGCATTTTTAGATGATGTGTGGCAGGCCATTGCTGTTTTGTCCTAGGAGAACAGAATGATGCCTATTTTTGGAAATTTTTCCCCTGTATTTGTTAAATATGAAACATAAAGCTGATGACTTTTGGATGGGTTCTTCCTTGTATGAGCAAATTTCTCTGTGCAAGCAGTTTTGAAGACCACGGGGTTCAAACTCCAGAGCTAGCTATGTGGGCATGGGCCAAAGGCTTGCCCCCTCTGTGCTTCTGTTTCCTCATGTCTAAAATAGACATGAATAAAGTCACCTACACCGTAGGGTGATCAGGAAGGTCAAGTGCAAAAAGTATATGAGTGGCACTTAGAACAGCATACGCCGTAAGCAGCCAGCGCCTGTTACGGCCATGATGGGGAAGAGAGCGGGGAGAGTCTCACCCTCTGCTCCTGTACATCAGGGAGCTTCATTTAGGAATGTTTGTCACTGCCCTCTTTCCAAGTTTTAAAACCTAAATGCCTGCCCCGCTGTATTTCCCTGCCCCCACCGCACCTGTATTAAATGAAAATCTCTGAGGGCACAGCCTCTGTTTTAAAATCTATAGGCGATTTTGGCATATGCCTCTGTCGTGAAATCCCTGCTGCCATATTAGTTACTCCAGGCTTACGAGAGAAATATTTATCGGTGAGCCTGCCCCCCAGCAGCAATGACTGATGTTATACACGTTGAAATATCTACTCCGCTAATATATTTTGCCACAGCAGATTCTCAGGAATTTTTGTTTGTGGTGAAACTGCAGGGGGTCTGCTTGGACTTGAGTTGAGGTTTAGTAGCCGTGAGAAAACTAACTCTGTGTCTGCAGAAGGCTCTCTGGGAAGCGCGGAGTCGCAGAGTAGAAAATGGGCACCGTTTCCCAACAAATCCAGGAAAGCAGCGGCCTCAGTGTTCCGTGGCTGAGTTCTTTATTATCATTATTAGTACTTAATGTTCCTCCCGGCTCAGTTCTCTGTGATCGTGTTCCATTTTCTGATTGATAGTTGCTACAGCGTTTCGCTCTGACCAGCCCTGTTCTTGAGGCATCGGGCTTCATTATCAGGAGAATGTAAATCCAGGAACCTTGCTAAAAATGGCCTCTGTGGAAAAGTTCATTTGTTGGGTGGCGTCAGTAAATCATTAATTTCTAGTCTTCCAGCACAAACGTGTGCACAAAGAATGAGTGGGTTGTGATTCACATTTACGCAGCACATTTTCCTGTCTGAGGACGGCATACTGGTAGCTTGGCTCATTGTGATAAAAATGTCCAGGCACCTCTTTTCATCTCTGCACACGACCAGAGCCGGGGACAGCCGGCTTGCAGTTGTGGCTCAAATCTGAAATTTGACTTCTCCTCCATTTATAATTTGATGGCCATATTTTTCATATCATTTATATTTTAAAGTGAGATAACATGCTGAATTATACTAGCATGTTATACTTAATAAAGTATTACCTTGAGATAATTACTTTAAAATATGCAGTGACACTTTTGAGGCCACTTGTATATAATTTAACTCCTTTTTATATGCATGTAATATTTGGAGTGTTGATCTTCTAAAAATGGGAAAAACTAACGTCTGTAGAGTTTGTAATTTTCTTAAGGTCACATACTGATTTGGCCCCCCTAAAGAAACCCACATCACTTTTTAACTGTCACTCCTATCTTATTCATGCTTACCACTGCTTTTAATAATCTGGGACATAAAAAATATTTCATAGAATCTCCACAATTCGTGTATATATGCATGTATATCAATATCATTTAATTATGTGAGACTGTGTTAGGCATTCACAAATGTTTATCATTAGATACATGTGCACATATCTGTACGTGTATAAATTCTTTCATTGCTGATTTGGTTTAGAATTACAGTTGACCCTTGAACAACGCAAGAGTTAGAGGTGTCAACCCCTGTGTAGTGAAAATCTACATATAGCTTTTGACTCCCCAGAAACTTACCTCCTAACCTGTTGTTGACTGGAATGCTTACCGATAACATAAGCAGTCAATTAACACACATTTTGTTTTGTTTTTGTTTTTGTTTTTAAGATTTTGTTTATTTATTTGACAGAGAAAGACAGCAAGAGAAGGAACACAAACAAGGGGAGAGGGAGAGGGAGAAGCAGGCTTCCCGCCGAGCAGGGAGCCCGATGTGGGGCTCGATCCCAGGACGCTGGGATCATGACCTGAGCCGAGGGCAGACGCTTTATGGCTGAGCCACCCAGGTGCCCCATAACACACATTTTGTATGTGTATTATATACTGTATTCTTACAGTAACCCGGAGAAAAGAAAATGTTAATAAAATCATGAGGAAGAGAAAATACATTTACAGTACTGCAGAAACTCCGTGTATAAGGGGGCCCGTGCAGTTCAAACCATGTTGTTCAAGGGTCAACTATACTTTAATTGTGAACTTTCACTTGAATCATGTATTTTAATTTTCTTTCTGTCACTTAGTAGAGATGGAATTCCTTCCTTCCTTTCTTCCTTCCTTCACTTTGGGAAAAATTATTCAAAATTTAAATATTGACTTATTCTTGTATGGATTCTTCTAGCAACCCAAAAGTCCCTTGGAATGTCTATTGCAATTGTTCCAGGTTCTAGTGGAATCTTTCATTTGATTGCACATATTTGATACTTTCCCTCATGGGGAATTAATAGAGAAAATAGTCTCAGGTCAAGCAAGCATTAAAGACATGTCTATTTTAGGATACTAGTAACAACATCCTAAATGAATTGGTGTGCTCACTAACCGTCGTGGCCTTGCCCCTGAGTTATATTTTGAATGGCAGTTCAGCAACCCTTGCTAGCATTTGCAACTTCAAAGTAATTAACTGCCCTTTCAGCCTGGCTACATAACTGCCTTAGGATATACTATTAAAGGCCCATTTCATGTCTCGGTTCAAGGAATCGCCTAATGATATAAATTGATGTTAAATCATGATGAGTTGAGTAAGAACTGTTTAAAGAAATGAAGAGCTAGCACAAAGTTGTAGTTTATAAACAATAGGAACAATATTTTAGTAAGTTTACATGAATTTTTGTAGTCTTTCAAATACAATTCATCCTTTAGTGTTTATTTTGACTCTGTCTACTGAGATTTCCCAGCTATTGTTGAAAGTCAGTAAGATTCATCGCACCTTGAATACAGAGTAAGAACAAAGACACCCCCACCCAACAAAGAGAACTGTTGCTATTGGTATCTTAGTCTAGGGGTCCACCAGGTATCATCTCAAGGGCCAAGGTCAGATGGTCCTAGCTGCCATGAGATCCCTTTCAGCAGGAAACAGGGCCGTGATCAGTTGATTGTCTGCTGCAGAGCTCACAGAATTTGCAGATACAAGCCAGCATATGCCAGCAACAGAACATAGCAGGCTTTATTTTTTGTGCATTCAGATATGCTAACTGAGGAGTTGAAACACATACACACACACAGCCCAAAAAGACACAAACCACCTGTGGAAACATGCCTGAAAAAAAAAAATCAGAAAGGGAGCCAAACCATAAAAGACACTGAACTTTAGGAAACAAACTGAGGGTTGTAGGAGGGGAGGTGGGGGGGATAGGGTAGCTGGGTGATGGGCCTTAAGGAGGGTATCTGATGGAATGAGCACTGGGTGTTATATGCAACTGATGAATCACTAAGCTCTACCTCTGAAACGAAAAAAAAAGTCACTAGATCTTACATTTTTTTTCCTCAGATGGAAATTCATGAAGATAGAAATACGCTATTGTGCACAGTTATCTCCTTTCCCAGTATCATGTACAGCGACATTGGGCATATAGGGTCCTTCACCTGGTGCCTGGCAGGCCGTTCTACCAACACCTCACTGCTAGACGGGGCAACTATTTAAAACAAGATTGTCTCTTTCTCCCTTCTCAATGATGTAGAAAAAGAGTCCATCTCAGGTTTTAAACAATGAAAAAGACTTTCTTAGGTTGAAAGAGTATTTCATTGATTGCTTAGAATTTTACCAAGCTGGGCATGGCTTGCACTTTGCTTTAGAGCTTCTCTTTCTACTCGCTGCTTTCATAAGACTCATACTGGAGGCTCCTTGCACAGCAGCAGGGATGGGCTTTATTACCCAGATGTCTTACTTCTCCTGTGGCTGGATGAGTCCACTGGGATGGTGTTTTGGGCAACAAGTCATCCTGGAAATGCATTTATGATGAGAGAAACTATAATTCTGGCCATGTTTTAAAACTGATAATATCTGTGGAATAATAAATATAAGGAAACTGAATTTAATGAGATAGATAACCAGCACCTGTGATGATTTTGAAGTCAATCTCAATAAGGAAGTGGGCGATAAAGTGCCTCTTGGGGCTTAAGTACTACCATTGCGAGAACTTTAGCAAGTTACTTTTAGTGGGGAAGAGAAGTCCTTTGAGCCTGAGAAAAATGAGTTGTGTCCTAAAACAAACTGGGGGTATCCCTACTTGAGCAAGCTTAGGTTTGAAAGATGGTTTATTTCACAAATTTGAACATTGTGGAAGTCTTCACCAGTATGCTTTTTCTTAATAACCTCAACAAAACCATTCTCTTCACTTCATTCCTGACATGTTCACAGCTTCCGTATTTTAATAATTGGTGTACGTTGAGCTGCTTTAAAACAGAAGAGCAACATGTCTGAAAGATGGCTCTCTGATTTCCCTTCCAGAGCCCCCCGTTCCCATCGCTCCACCTCAGCTGGCCTCCGTGGGGGCAACCTACCTCTGGATTCAACTCAACGCCAACTCCATCAATGGGGACGGGCCCATTGTGGCCCGAGAGGTGGAGTACTGCACGGCAAGCGGGAGCTGGAACGACCGACAGCCGGTGGATTCCACGAGTTACAAAATCGGGCACCTCGACCCGGACACGGAGTACGAGATCAGTGTGCTGCTCACCAGGCCGGGCGAGGGCGGCACTGGGTCTCCTGGGCCAGCTCTCAGAACCAGAACCAAGTGTGCCGGTGAGTAAGGGACACCTCGGGCGAGTCGGTACCGTCTTTCTGGGTGTTGACGTGCAGCATGGTGTTTATTAGGTGGTTAATACGCTTCCCCAGCTCTGTCAGCATCCTCCACGGGAACGAATAATTCCCTTCGCCTCTGGACGGTAGCCCGCCAGCCTGTGGGCTTTGGGACCTCAAGGCTTGGTATCTTCAGGTAACCTCTACCTCCTTTTTTACTATTTTTATTTACGCTTTCCTGTGAGTATCATCTAGTTGGTGCAGGAATTCTCCCTACAGTTGACAGAAACTGTCTCCTTTAATGATGTCTGCGCATAGGTCAGATCCTCTCACCCTGGTCCCCTTGTTTTATGTTCACCGTTAATGTGCTTTTAGCCTGGAGGGGCATTGGAATAATAGATTCTATCCTAGAGATAGCTTTAAAGCTGTGTTTTTATTGATGGATATTTAATGGAGGGGCTGCTTGCCAATGACACGGGGCCCATTTGTAAAATAAGCCAGGGTGATTTGTGGGCCGCCTGCCGTCTTCAAGTTGAGATTATAAAGTTCTAATTGACTGTGCTGAACCCGGTTCACAGCTTAAATAAAGTAGGGTTGATGGAGGGAGAAATGTAGCGTCTTATAAAAATCAAAACCTAAAGAAAAGCTCCCAGAGAGGCGATAGTGCTGTGTCTGTATGGCTACTTCTCTGCTAGGGAAGTAGAGAGAAATAATATATTGGGACACTCAAGCGTTCTTTCCTCAGTTACGTGAAGAATCTCTATATTGGATGGTGGGCTGAGGGGAGGCGATTCAGTAAATTTTTATGGAATTAATTGATTCTGCAGATAGCGTTACTTAAGTAGACACAGCCATATGTGTCATTTCTTTTTTAAGTTTTGAAAGTTCTCAAAGCACAGTCTGGCCCTGGCTGGTAGGAGAAATGATGAAAGCTGAACAGCTGTAGATGTTCCATTTTTTCCTTTGTAATAGGTTGTATATTGCTTCCGCAAGTTCAACACTCGTGGGCGAAGTCTGTTCTTGAGGTGGTGGTGGTGTTGAATTTCACAGAAAAGGAACAGCCACCTTCTGGGGATGAGTGCTGGGCCGGTTCTAGGCACCCCTGCGTCTGTTTTGCTGCCCCACTGCCGGCTGTGGGGTCCCTGGAGCGAACTGCGGCTCTGGACTGGCCCTTCACATGGCCTGGGCTGCCGGGCCCAAGGAGAAAGGAGTTTGAAAACGCTTTCTCTTCCTCACGTCTCCAAACGATGGCATCTCCTCTGTCTCTGTAGTTGAATCAAACTGCCTTTCTTTTTTGTGAAATAATTTCTGATATGATCCCATCTGTTTCAGGGCAAACAGTAGCGATGTATAACACCAGATAGATAATTTCACAGTAGAGGCATTGCTTTCGAACCTGTTATTGATTTGATAACTGCCTTGTGAAGGCTCCCGGCAGACGCTGACACCCCCTTATTATGGGTGGGGACACAGGAGCCCGCAGGACCCTCTGTCCTCCAGGCATGCTCCGTGAGCGGCACGGTTAGTGCTAGTTCACTTCAGTGTGATTTTAAGGAATCCTATTTTGGGCACAACAATATATAGTCTCCCTCTCCGTCCAAAAAAGGGTTAGAATTCCATTGTCTAGACTGGAGAGAGGACGCCATCTGTTTCATTCTTGTCACTAACAACCCCGCCTACTTAATGTTTTCCGCCCTGTTCTCCCTTACAGATTTTGTCCTGTCTCTTGGGTTTTCTGCGTGTACATTTCAGCTACTGACACAACTGTAATATACATTTCCCCTGAATATAATGCTTGGATTTTTTTTATTGCTGCCTGAAGTGTGGATGTATAACTCTCAAAGAGACAGCATACCTTTTATCACAGATTGGCAGTATTTTTAAAATAAATTAAAACCAATTTTGAGTTGATATTTGCATTCCAACACTATACCTTCAGAAGTATTCAACCTCACGTAAGCATGGAAGCCTAATGACGAAGCATGCTCTTCAGTTTTTGCAGCCCGAGGTTGACATGACTCCTGGAGGGTCATGCGCGGACCTGGAACACGGTCAAAATAGCTGTGGTTGGACAAGTCAGTCTTAGGAAATAGGAGTGTGTTAGGTCGGAGAGTCAGAGCTAGAAACAAGAGGGGGGAGGCATTGGAGGTGGGTGAGGAAAGTGGAGTCAAATTTCTCTTTACTGTATGAAAAAAAAATAGTTTCACCCTTTCTTGACCTGAGGCTTTTGAGAAAAAGTGAAGATAAGACTGCTGTCTGTGGCTGACGAGCAATGGGACACGGTGGAAGGCGTGAGGTACAAGGAGGGACACAGGGGCTGCAGACTAGAGACTGGACAGTCTGGGATGGTCCCCAACTGTCACTTGGATGGTTGTGAGCATTTGGGGCTCACAGAGAGCAAGTCATGGAGCTTATAAGCTGGGAGGGCCTCTAAGCATTCTGCGAAGTAGATGGAAATTGTCCTTGGCCAGGCTTGAACAGTGGATGATTCTAATAGGGTGATACGTAGCAGGAGTAATTGCACATTCATCCTGTGTGGTTTAAAACCCAACAGTACTACTGTGGAATTACAGTAATAAAATTACGCCGCAGCATATATAAAAGATATTGAGAATTTGGCTTAAATGCATAGGAATCTACAATATGACCCATATCACTCTGGACTGTTATTTCCTTACCACCATCCCCCCCACCAGACACACACACACACACACACACACACACACACACACACACACACACACACAGTCTACTATAATCTTAGGTTGCATAAGAAAGTCAAACACCCATGTTGAAGGAGGTGATAGTCTTATTGTACCAGAGCTAATTAGCCTCCCAATAATTATCACACTGATTTCCGCTCCCTGCATTTTAAGAAAGAGAGCACGAAATGGACTATACTCTAGGGATAGCACCCAGGTTAGGAAAGGTTCTGGAACCTTGCTCTACCAATGAGGAATGATGAAAAGAATTTAGAAGGGTGATGGAGGAGAACAGAGGGTCTGTACAAATTTGACAAGCACTGAATCATGAGTAGTGAGTTTCCAGTGGCTGACCCGTTCACGCAGAACCCGACATTGCAGAAGGTGATTTCCGTATTCAGAAAAGGGTTGAACTGGCTGACCCTGCAGATGTCTTTGACATGAAGATTCTGTGATTCATGTGTTGTCCTCTTTCTAAGGAGATGATCCATCGTATGTTTCTGCCCTGAAAGTCTTTGACTTTCATTTTTATTTTATCCTTGTCCAGAAACTCCGTTCTTGTGCTTATCCAGTCCTGCTCTGCCGACCCATGGAGGGAGGTCTGTGATGATGCTTACAAAAGTTTGAGCAGAAACGGGGGAAATAGTGAGTTTTTAATACTGCTACATAGATTAAATTTGAAGAAATGACTCCTATTTTGAGATACGCTGCCTGGTTTTTGTGTTAAAGTATCCCTTTTACTAAATGATGATGCTGGAGGGTATAGAGCCACAGTCAGCAGCTGAAAACACAGACTTGGGACCCTGCTGCCAGGGACTGAGTTCTGGCTCTGCCCGGAGCTGTACACGGGACCACAGGAAAACTGCTGATCTTCTCTTGACTTCCATTGCTTTATCTGTAAAACAGGGCTGATGACAAAAATATGTATCTTGGGACACCTGGGTGGCTCAGTCGGTTAAGTATCTGCCTTCATCTCAGGTCATGATCTCAGGGTCCTGGGATCGAGTCCCACATGGGGCTCCTTGCTCACTGGGGAGTTTGCTTCTCCTTCTGCCTGCCACTCCCCTGCTTGTGCTCTCTCTCTCTCTCTCTCTCTGTGACAAAAAAAATAAATAAAATCTTAAAATATATATATATATGTATATATACATATATATATATATATCTTATAGTGTGGCCATGAAGCCTTACTGAGCTACTGTGTGTAAGGTGCCTAGAACAGAACCTGACATATAGCAAATGGTCAATAAAAGTTAACTGCCATTTTAAAAAAATATTTTAATATGTTTTAACATTTTCAATCAAAATAATTGGATGTTAGCAATCTGATTTCATTGCCCTAGATGTGTTACAAATATTACCTACCTGGTAAATTGAAAATCTGAGGACCAGTTTTATAGTACGGGCTCATAGAATTCTCTGCAGTGGAGCCCTGCGTTCATGACACGTGTCATTCTCTCATTTCTTCTATTAAATCTGTTTCTTTTGGACAAGCTCTCCATTTCCATTTATGTGTTGCACCAGTGAGACCTGTCCTGTCGTGTTTTGGTGACACCCATGAAAATGTATTTCGCTTCTTGCATTAAAATGGCAGGATCAGTATTTATTGTCCTTCTCTGGGCAATGGAATTGATTTTCATGTGGGGCTAGTAGACACAATCTCATTACCTGGTCTGATTTCTTTCAAGAATTGTATGGTAGCACACTTCCAGAGCTCTTGCTGCTTATGTTTCTGAAAATTATTTTCAAATATATGCACAGGCGCTCCACATGTGACCTTGATCAAATCACTTGGCTTCTCTGGTTCTGTCTCCTTATCTTTAAATAAGGGCAGTGACATCTGCCCTGATTGTATCAGAGGTGTTTGTGACGATCAGGTCAGATATTATCTGTAAAGGGATTTTACAAGTGATAAAATGTTCTGCCTATATGGGGTATTTAAAAAAAAATGATTATAGTAAGGAGCTAGTTTCAAGATTTACACACATACCCAGGTATTTTTTTCTAAATTTGCAGTTCAGCTGTAGTTGGGTAACCTCAGAGAGCTGACATTACTTCAGTATCCACTTAGGCAAAATATAATTTAGTTTGTGTTTTCTATTATATCTTATATTCTTACAATTATGTACAGCTATGTATCAGAAGCCACTAAGTGGTAGCTACTTGAAAAAGAGAAATGGGAGATGCTATTAGATTAATTTTCACAGTAGACTCTTTATGTGTTTTATTTTGGGATATTGCTTTTTATGTATCCTAGTTATTGTTTAACTGGGTCTAAGTGACTTGCTAACAACTGGACCCAGGAGTTAAAAGGATGGTGATAAACAAATGACCTAACCATTAAGATCGGTGAGAGTGAAAAGAAAAAAAAAAAGCCTAACTGAAATGTGTTCTTTAGAATTAACATAACTAAAAATCTGGGGGGAAAAAGAATGATTGTACCTTTAAAAAAATGTACTCATGAGATATTTATCGAACACCCTTATTTCCAAGACACTGTTCCTGCCTCTGAGGGGAGAGGAACAGGACATCCGCCATTAGAGTTGATCTATTGAGGGAGGAAGTGTGCAGGGGAAAAAAAAATATATATATATGTGTGTGTGTGTGTGTGTGTGTGTGTGTGTGTGTGTGTGTATAGTATCTATGCTATGAGAAATGCTATACAGAAGAGAGAGAATGGAGAGAAGCAGGAGAGTTTTTATTAGGTTATCTTTTATTTTTTAATTGTAAAATCACATAACATAAAATTTACCATTTTAATCATTTCTGAGTGTGCAGTTCAATGGTGTTGAGTACATTCAATCTCTAGAACTAATTTATTTTGCAAAAGTGAAACTCTCTAGCCATACAAATCCCCTATCCCCCCTTTTGCAGGCCCTGCCAACTACCATTCTGCTTTCTGTCTCTATGAATTTAACTACTCAAGGTACCTCATGTAAGTGGCACCGTGAAAAACATGTCCTTTCATTACTGGCTCATTCCGTTAGCATTATGTCCGTAAGGTTCATTCATATTATAGCATGTGTGATTGTACCTTTTTAATTACTCTGGTAATTGTATTGTGTATACTTCGTTTATGTGATTCTTTGTAAACTATTTTGAGACTTTACGCACCAACTCGGGTTTTCAATGAAATTAATAATGCTCAATGTATTAAAAAACGCTTCATCGTTATGACTCATGGAAATCTTGCCTACCAAAGCAGGTGGTACTGCTGTGCTTTCAGAGTCAAAGTACAAATAAGTACCTGAGAAGTACTGTGTCAGAAGGGTATAGCCATCCCGTCAACCACTGGATAAAGAGTGATACAAGAAATTAGAGTGCTCTTTATAATGCACCGTTCTTTCAAACTAGTAAAGTGGGTACATTTTATACTTATTTGCACAGAGGCGTAGATTTGTTCTATAGATACCTCATCAGAACCTTCTACATAATTGTGATAGAAACTTCAAATGAAGCACGAGAGACTGTGGACTCTGGGAAACAAACTGAGGGCTTCAGAGGGGAGGGGGGTGGGGAATGGGATAGGCTGGTGATGGGTAGTAAGGAGGGCACGTATTGCATGGTGCACTGGGTGTTATACGCAACTAATGAATCATCGAACTTTACATCAAAAACCAGGGATGTACTGTATGGTGACTAACATATTAAAAAATATTATTATAAAAAAATAAAATGTTAACCAACCTTCAAAAAAAAAAGAAACTTCAAATATATGTTACATTAAAATTTATTTTTGTTCTACTCAGTTGCTTTGATAACAGGCAATTATAGCTATCTTTTCTGTAGTACCTTCAGTGACACCAGATGTGGGACGTATTTCTCATCTGCTTTGAGTCCCTGCACCTTCCGATGCTCTGCTGTCTGGGAGGGATTGAGTTTGTGTCCAGTCCAGTATGCTGTGTTTTCATGTATCTGCTCTCCTTTGTGATGGCAGCCGAACTGGTGTTGCATGAGAACAAATGTATTTGTGTCTGTTTGCTGTCCTGTGCCCTGGCCGTTGACTTTGTGAACACCTTGCATACGTGACCAAGGGGTCAGCAGCCCTGGCCCTGGGAATGCTCTGCTGGCTACAGGGCTAGGGTATCATGTTGTCTTTCATCACACACCCTGAGGATGTCTTTAGTGTGCTTTCTACAGTAGCACCCTCTGTCCTCCCTGCTCTAGTCTAAGTCTCATGAGATTTAGGTTAATATTGTTTTGAAAATGTTAATTCTCATATTTGCTAAACGTGACACTGGAGAGACTCATTTTAAAAACACGTATGGGCAAAGAGGCATGATAGCTTCTCAGCGAGGGGGCCTTCTGTGAAGCCCACCCTGTATGATCCCTGCATTCCACTGAAGGCCAGCCTCGCTGTGTCTGTTTATTTATTAGTCTTAGTTCTTCCTGGGGGAGAAAAAGAATCATTTTGGTTAGAATGGGGCTGATCTGAAATTAAACCCTGCCAAAACCTGATTTGTTATTTTTTTTTTTTTTCCCAAATCAAGGATAGCCCGATTTGTCGTTTCTGTACAAAACTACCACTGGTGTTACAATATGCATTTGGACTTGCAAGGGTGACCCATGGGCACTCGGGGGCAGGTGCGAGCCTCTCTAAGATCTAACAATGGCTATTATTCACAGGGAATACAGACCAGAGACCTCACTGAATGGAACATAATTTATTTTTAATTTAAGTTTATTTACCAGGAAAAAATTAAAGTGTTCTAATTCTACTTCTGAAACAGCTCTGCCAAAGGGCATCGTGTTTTTAATGCATTTCCAACACATTAAACCATTAAGAACCTTTTTTAATTATAAACATTAAAAGGGCATAAAAAGTATCTTCGCTTTAGACTCTAGATGTAAATACATTGCACTGAGTAGCGTCCTTGCATTTGGGTAGAGGGCAGGAACATTGTAGCAGTGCAGCACGTTTTTATTTGTAATACACTCAGCACCTTCCTTCCAGGTCCTTATGCCCCAGAGGCTTTGTGATACCTACACCTCCGGCCCTCCTGCCTTTAAACACTGGGCCGGCACTCTCCCCGCAGTGAGCCCAAGGGCGTGGCATCTGAGGGGGGCAGTGCAGGTGCAACTACTCAGGTGGTTTTCTAGGAGAGGTTTGGATAGGGCTCCAGAAAGACCAAACGGGGGTTTTTGCTCTTAGAGTTACCCAGTGACTCTTGAAGTCCCCTGAGAGTTCTCTGGAAGGTGTCAGGCTGTGAAGAATGAGCCTACCAACAGTACATCTAGGCACGATTTGGAAACCTTTGTAGGCAGCTTCCTGTGTAGCTTCGAATAAACTGAGGAGATGGAGAAATTAAGAGAAGGCTCTGGGGACGATCAGTCAATGGCCTTTGCCCTCTCCCAGCTGTGTCTAATGGGCCATTTAACACTGAAAAAGAAAAAAAAATCACAAAACCCGCACAGGTGCGTTTTGTACATCTGTCAGTCAGGGGCTTGACCAAGTTCCTTGTTCTAGTGCTCTGATCTGTCAGCCTCTGTCAGAGGGGTTCGCTATCATGGAGAAACGTCGGCATTAGCAGTATCAGCCCCTAACCGAGCACCAACTGCAGTGTGCTGAGTCACATCCTAAAGCAGCCGGAATGCTTGAGAACACCTCTGCTTCCATGTCAGTATCTTCTAGAAAAGGAAGACACCTACTAAATTTTATTTGGACAATTAAAAAGGTCTTGGGTTATCTAAATCTTTCCCCAAATCTTTTATATATTTGGCAAAAAAAAGGAAGTATTGATAATGAAATTATTAATTTTTATTAGTTCCTTGTCAAATTATGATGCAATTGAGTAGTGTTTTATGGTGTCTGTGGAAGCATTTATACTCTACTGGCGTTCCCAGGCGTGTTCAATATGTACTGCATGCTTAGGTTTGTTGACAGGACTCAGAGCGTGATTGACCATTGTAAATTATAACAGTTTGTGATTTTGTTACTGCCTTTGTAAATATTCTGGATCAATTCAGGGAAGAGAATGCCCATTGGTTAACTTCTTTTGTTTTAAAGTCTGACTGACTTGGAGCGAGTGCTGGTTCTGATAATAATAACTAAAAATAGTTCGACAAATTACTTACCCATTCTGGGCCTAAGCTTCCAGATAATTCTGGTCCATTTTCCACTGGTATGAACACGTTCTTCTTCACAGCACTGCCAGGAGAAGTAAATGTGCTAATGCATGAAAAATGGCTAGTGGAGTACTTTGGTCACCTGGTGCACCCGCAATTTGAAGTAGGCTTGCTAGTAAATTCTGATCAGTTTATAAAATTAATAAACTCGTCACAACTGAGGATACATACTATTATGGTAAAACCTTCCAGTAGGACTGTTAAGCTGAGTAGGTTGGGTTTTGTTTGACACACACACATTAAGTTGCAGTTTGCTTTAAGTAAAACAAAAAACATATGTATGTCCTCAAGCTGATGTGAAAAAATGATTGTGTGTTCACTGGAACCTGAGGGAACATTGCATTTTTGACTCTTCCAAGTGTTGTCAGGTTAGAAAACCATGTATGACCCAGAGTCACTGAAGGGTGGCAAAGAAAAGAGGGTAAGTGTGAATGCTTTACTCACATAAGCGACACTGCTACTCTGTGATAGTGCATGTGTTGTGATTATTGTTGACTTGAGGAGTGCTTTTGACACTTTGACCCTTTGAAGAGTACTGCCCCAGTCCCTGACACCTCCAAGTTTGCCCAGAACACACAAAGCTTGACAACCACAGTTTGCTTAGCACACAAGGCAGCCTAAGACAGTGTTTTGGGGGGACGTCTTTCCTTTTGCTTGTTTACCCTCGGACCTCAAGGAAGTTGAGGACCCTTATTGAATGAGATTAGAGATGAGGGTTCTCTTTATAAAGATTTATTTATTTGAGAGAGAGAGAGAGCACGCGCACACACAGAAGGAGAGGGAGAAGCAGACTCCCCACTGAGCAGGGAGCCCAACATGGGGCTCGATCCCGGAACTCTGAGATCATGACCTGAGCCGAAGGCAAATGCTTAACTGACTGAGCCACTCAGGTGTCCCTAGAGATGAGGGTTCTGATGCTCTGGGTCTAAGGATCCAATCTAAGGTCAAGTCTTCTGTGAAGACTGCTTCTAGACAGCCTTACCTGTATTCTCTGCCCCTGACTCAAGTACAGAAAGACCTATGGGGCACCTGGTGGCTCACTCGTTAAGTGTCTGCCTTTGGCTCAGGGCGTGATCCTGGTGTTATGGGATCGAGCCCCGCATCAGGCTCCTCCACTGGAAGCCTGCTTCTTCCTCTCCCACTCCCCCTGCTTGTGTTCCCTCTCTCTGGCTGTCTCTCTCTCTCTCTGTCAAATAAATAAATAAAATCTTAAAAAAAAAAAAAAAAAAAAGAACAGAAAGACCTGGTCTCAGGAGGGCCTTTGTCTCCAGAACATACTAGGAAAAGGTCACTTACTCTTAACTTACCAGGTACACCATATGTTTGTGCCTGGAACCTCAGATGCAGCAATGTCATGAGATGAGAAATAGATGTATTTTATCTTTGACCTCACACGTCTGTGTGCTTCTACTCATTCTTCCCTAAGCATGCCCACATTCCTCCTCCTATCAAACCAGCTCTCGCCATATGTGTCCCCATTCATGTGCACAGGTAACTCATCAGAGCACGTTCTATGGCATTTGGCCTCTAATTAGAACTCTCCTCCTCCATTCTGTAAGGATAAAGCTGCTCGTGAGGTTAAAAACTAAGTTAATAAGAAGTAAAATAAATGAGAACTAAGACTTGCACAGTAATAACAACAAATTATGAAACCCTGATGATCTGTCAAGATTTTAGTTTATGAGGGTTAACCATGCTTCTTTGTTTGGGTAATATTTTTTATAAATTGATTTTAAGAATATAAAGAACTGGTAATTATATTACTTATTAGAATAAATTGCAAGTGAATAGAAAGCTTTAAAAATGAATAATGCATATAAACGAAATTAAAACTACAAATACAAGAAATTTTATTAGGAAGTGTGGTTACACCTATTATTAAAATAAGAATGATAATAGAACTGTTTGATATCAAAATTGCTGATCTTCCAACCACGTTATTACACTTGTAGAATGAGTAATATAAGTAATATAACTATTCAGGTAAAATATTTCTGTTGACCAAGTTGTAGCCCTTCCTCCCTGTAGCTCCAGACAAGTGACAGCAGACACATATTTACAATTGGCATTGAAAACCCTTTCTAGCTTAAATTATCAGTAGAAAAGATTCAGATATTATATAGACATATAATATATTTATTAATATGTATTTCTGTTAAGCATTATATGTTGCTATTTCATGATTCTTGAGATAAACTATATTGCTTTTAAGTTGGATTATGAATTCAGCATAAATAACATTTTATTTGTTAATGTTTATATCTTGCTACTTACCCGTTTTAACTACTGAAGTAACAGGTGCCACATAAGAAGGCAAACAATACAGAAGTGAATAGATTTCCCCTATCTTTCTTCAGTTTCTCTCCTGGAGATAATGAAGTATTTTCCTTGCACATCTCTATATCCATTTAGACACATAAGTATCCATATATGTCCCAGGTCTGTTCCTTCCTGCTAATTCTAACAGAATGAGATACTGTACATGGTATTCTGCAACTTTATTTAACATCTGTCAGTATTCAGTGAACATCTCTCTAGTTGCTAGAGTCTAGTACGATATATAGAGATTTAACTCATTCTGAGTAGTAGCTGTTTATTATTCTGGAATATGGATAGCCTAATCACTCAGCTCTCCTCATTTTGATGGATAGGGAGGTGGTTGTTGTTTTCTGTTAAAATGAATATTTCAATAAATTTCTATAAATATATCTCCTTATATTGAAATAGTTTTATTTCTGGAGGTTACAGTTTTAAGGTAGAATTGGTGGGCCAAAGATAAAAGCATTTAAGCTTTTAGTAGATATTGTCGGATTACTTTACAGAAGGTTCTAGA
Organism: Ursus arctos; assembly: GCF_023065955.2. Taxonomy (NCBI): domain Eukaryota; kingdom Metazoa; phylum Chordata; class Mammalia; order Carnivora; family Ursidae; genus Ursus; species Ursus arctos. The sequence goes on from NW_026622841.1 coordinate 54,915,030, forward strand.
ATCAGCAAGATGTGACAGTGTTGGTTTCTGGATGTGCTTTTGAGCATTAATGATCTTTCAAATTTTGTTACTGTTTTATCAGTTTAGAAATGGTACGTCATTATCTTAATTTGCATTCACTTTTTCTCATGTTTTCATTGACTTCTTGTATTTTTTGATTATCAGATTATCTATTTCTGTCCTTAGGATATGTTTCCAGTCTTTTCCTTTTCATTTTCTAGGAGTGTTTTAGTTGTAGTATGGTTGTTAACCATCTGCCTATCATATGTTTTTTGAATATTTTCCCTCGTTCTATGTGCCTTTTCACTTTATTCATGGTATATTTTGTTAAAGAGAAATGCTTAAATTATTAAGTTAAATCTATCAATCATATCCTTTAGGGCTACATTAATATATGATAAAAGTGTCATTAGAATTTCAATCAATCCAAATACAAATTAATTTATTATCAGGAGATGGCCAGATATGAGGTAACATTTGCTAGTTAAACTCTTATTTTCCCTTGTGGCTTTTCACTTTCCAGTCTTGTTTTAGAAGGTATTTTTCCACATTGTCTTTGAACAATATTTTAAAACGAGTTTATTTTTACACTTAGATCTTCAGTCTGAAATTCTGGTCAAAAAGTCTTGCAGGGAAGGGGCGCCTGGCTGGCTCAGTTGTTAGAGTCTGCGACTTTTGATCTCAGGGTTGTGAGTTTGAGCCCCACGTTAGGTGTAGAGATTGCTTTAAAAAAAAATCTTAAAAAAAGAAAGATCGTGCAGGGAAGATTACAGGGCTGGGGAGCCTTCTGGGAAGGGTTCCTCTGCTCTTTAATGATGTACAAGGAAAAATGATCTTTTATCACCTTTGCTATGGGATACCATATGACATGGTGTCCAGGAAAGCAGCAGGTAAGCAGTGACCACAGGGAAACCAGCTGAAAGGACAGCCCTTATGAAAGCTGAGTAGCCATAACTGAATTACAATACCCTCTACCCCTTATTTTGGTTTGCTTCATTTATTCATTCATGTATTCATCTATCTGACAAATATTTATTAAGACTCTGTCATTTGATAGGTACTCTCTTGGGCTTCAGGGATACAATGGTGAATAAAACAAGTAAGTACCCTGCCCGTGCACCTGACTTTCTGATTTATAAAGTCTTCCATTGGTTTTCAATGCATGCATTTTTAAGTGAAGTGAAGCTTGCAGAGATTACCAGAAGAGTGTAGAGAGGAGGTTCTAAAAGCAAACATAAATGCTGGGGCAGACTTTACAGATAAATTGATTTCATCAGGATGTTTTGGCTGCAAATAACATAAAGCCAGCTCATACAGTTATAGTAACAGGAAGTCCATAGATAAGTCACGCTTTGCAGTTTGTTGTTTTAATTGTCTGGTAGTATTACCAGGGGCATGAGTTCTTTCCAGATCTCCCTTGCATTGGTTTCAACCCAACGTTGCTCTTCTCCAGGGTCATAAGGTGGCCTTTGGAAGCAACTAGGAAAACATGCTTTGTTCAAATCTGGCAGAAGGGAAAGAGAAACCTAGAATATAACTTCTTTCTTTCAATCTATTAGGCCAATTAAGTACCAATAATAATAGCCAGGAGATTGTTACAAGCTAATTGGCTTAGTGTTCTTACTCTCAAACTTTAATGTAGTTCAGTGATGTTAGTGTGTCAGAATCACCTGGAAGCCTTGTTACAAGACAGATTGCTGGGTCCCACTCCAGAGTTGATGATTCAGTATGTTTGGGGTCAAGCTCAGGAATTTATATTTCTAACAGATTCCCAAATGGTGCTGATGTTGCTGGTTGAGAATTGCTGATTTGGAGTAATGCAGGTGTACTCTTGCACCACACACTTATCCGAATGGCCAAAATCCAGAACACTAACAGGACCGTTTGCTGGTGAGGATGTGGAGCAAGGGGAACCCACAGTCATTGCCAGTAGGAGTGCAGAACACTATAGCCACTTTGCAAGGCAGCTTGGCCATTTCTTTTTGATGTAGTGTTCCATGATTCATTGTTTGTGTATAACACCCAGTGCTCTATGCAATACGGCAATTTCTTTCTTCTTTTTTTTTTTTTTTAAGATTTTATTTATTTATTGGACAGAGAGAGACACAGAGAGAGAGGGGACACTAGCAGGGGGAGTGGGAGAGGGAGAAGCAGGCTTCCCTCGGAGCAGGGAGCCCGACCCTGGGATCGTGACCTGAGCTGAAGGCAGACGCTTAACGGCTGAGCCACCCAGGCGCCCCCAATATGGCAATTTCTTACAAAATGGAATATACCCCTATCATACAATCCAGCAATCGGTCTTCATGGTATCTACTCAGAAGAGTCCAAAACTTATAATAAACACACAAAAACTTGCACATAATGTTCATAGCAGCTTTATTCATAATTGCCCAAACTTGGAGGCCACCAAGATGTTCTTCAGTAGGACACTAACTAAACTGTGGTACATCCAGACAATGGAATATTATTCAGTGCTAAAAAGAAATGAGCCATTGAGCCATGAAAAGACATGGAGGAAATTTAAATGCATATTACTAAGTGAAGGATGTCAATTTAAAAAGACTATGCATGTATAATTCCAACTACATGACATTCTGGAGAAGGTAAAATGATGCAAACAGTGAAAAGATCAGTGGTTGCAAGAGGTTAGAGGGGAGGGAGGGATGAATTGGTGGAACGCAGAGGATTTTTAGGGCCATGAAAATACGCTGCATGGTACTGTGATGGTGGATACGTCATTATACATTTTTCCAAACCCATAGAATGTACCACACAGAGCGTGAACCCTAATGTATACTATGGACTCTGGCTGAGAATGATGATGTGTCAATGTAGGTTCATCAGTTGTGACAAATGTACCACCGTGGTGGGAGGAGATAATGGGGAAACTGCCGGTGGGTGGAGGCAGGTGTAGATGGGAAATCTGTACTTTCTGCCCAGTTTTGCTGTGAACCTAAAACTAGTTTAATAAGAAAAAAAAAAAAAAAAAAAAAGGAAAAATGTGTATCCTTGGGTCTAGAGATAGGATGAGCTGTCCCTGAGCCACAAGGCAGGGAGAACAAAAGCTGAATAAAATTAGGGATATGTCCCAGATCCCTAATTATTAGAAAGGACAGAGGAGAATGAATGCTGTTTAAGAACGAACAGGGTACATTATATGAGTTGATGAGTTGAATGCAGTATTTGTAGTCAAATTACTGTTGAGAAGTTAGGCAAGGCTTAGTTCTGATCTTGACTAAATGTTAAGTACTATCTATGAATCAGTATCACCTGATAGATAATTAGAAATATCTGCCAAGAATGTTGCTTTTAATTTAAAAAAAAAAATCCTTGAGTTTAGTACTGGAAAAATTTACCATAGGGATTAACTGGAAATCCATTCTTTGTACTCGGCGTGGATCTAACATGGAGTTCAGTTGTAATGAGAGAAATGTATATTACCTGGGTTGTTGAGAGGGTGTTGGGATGCCGTTCTCTGTGGGCCTCTCATGCTTCTGCATGTCTTGACGGCAGAGGCACCAGCGGCCTTTGTTCTGGGCTATCTTTTCAAGGATGTTTGGACAGGGAACAGCCTTGGAAGACACAGTTAGTGCCTCTTTCTGGAGCAGACGACAAGCTATCTTACAGGTCAGTACAATAAAGGTAATCTCTCTCTCTGGAGCAAAAGGCAGGCCGGTTTCTTTACACCCATAAGAAGAGATTTGGATTCCCTGTACCTGTGGTTCTTGAGATGCACCACAGACCCACTGCATGTGAAGCACGATGAGACCCGTGGGACTCTGGGGGAAGGGGAGCCCACAGGAGCCGGAAGCTTGTGCTGCTTGCTGTGACATTCGTAATAAAGTCCTTTGTTTCTGACTTAGGAGTCTTACTTCCTCTGCCAACATCCGTGACATTGGGGCAGGTTACTTGTTAATCTGAAAGGTGTGTAAAATCTCAGGCCCTTCACATTATGACACACACCCTGACAGAACATACTTACAAGAAAAGAGATTGCATTCTTAGTGACTTCATTTGACTCCTGCATTTTGCTGACTGGGAAGTAGAGACATGGGAAAGTGAAAGCAACTTGCACACGTGCACAGCAAGTCTGTTTGCACAAGTGCCCAGTGTGTCTGCTTGCACAAGTGAAGTGAGTCTGTTTGCACAAGTGCACAGTGAATCTATTTATAAAAGTGCACAGGAAGCCTGTTTGCACAAGTACAGTGAGTCTACTTGCACACGTGCACAGCAAGTCTCTTTGCACATGAGCACAGTGATTCTGTTTACAAAAGTGCACAGTGAGCCTGTTTGCACAATGCAGTGAGTTTGTTTGCACAAGTGCACAGTGAGTCTGTTTAACACAAGTGCACAGCAAGCCTGTTTACACACATGCACAAGGCTATTTGCAGAAGTGCACAAGCCTGCTCACACAAGTGCACAGAACTGTTTGCACAAGTGTACAGCAAGTCTGCTCGCACAAGTGCACAGCGAGTCTGCTGGCACAAGTGCACAGTGAGTCTCTTGAACACAAGTGCACAGTGAGGCTGTTTGCACAAGTGTACAGCGAGTCTGCTCGCACAAGTGCACAGCGAGTCTGCTGGCACGAGTGCACAGTGAGTCTCTTGAACACAAGTGCACAGTGAGGCTGTTTGCACAAGTGTACAGCAAGTCTGCTCGCACAAGTGTACAGCGAGTCTGCTGGCACGAGTGCACAGTGAGTCTGTTGAACACAAGTGCACAGTGAGTCTGTTTGCACAAGTGTACAGCGAGTCTGCTTGCACGAGTGCACAGTGAGTCTGTTAAACACAAGTGCACAGTGAGTCTGCTTGCTAAGTGCACAGTGAGTCTGTTGAACACAAGTGCACAGTGAGGCTGTTTGCACAAGTGTACAGCGAGTCTGCTTGCGCGAGTGCACAGTGAGTCTGTTGAACACAAGTGCACAGTGAGGCTGTTTGCACAAGTGCACAGCGAGTCTGCTTGCACGAGTGCACAGTGAGTCTGTTGAACACAAGTGCACAGTGAGGCTGTTTGCACAAGTGCACAGCGAGTCTGCTTGCTAAGTGCACAGTGAGTCTGTTGAACACAAGTGCACAGTGAGGCTGTTAGCACAAGTGCACAGCGAGTCTGCTGGCACGAGTGCACAGTGAGTCTGTTGAACACAAGTGCACAGTGAGGCTGTTTGCACAAGTGTACAGCAAGTCTGCTCGCACGAGTGTACAGTGAGTCTGCTGGCACGAGTGCACAGTGAGTCTGTTGAACACAAGTGCACAGTGAGGCTGTTAGCACGAGTGCACAGTGAGTCTGTTGAACACAAGTGCACAGTGAGGCTGTTAGCACGAGTGCACAGTGAGTCTGTTGAACACAAGTGCACAGCGAGGCTGTTGTTGCGGAAGCCGCTCTCAGAGCCCGTGCTTGCTGCTCCGGGTGCGCTTCGCTCTGCTTCACCACAGGACCGGGCTCTGTGAGTCAAGCCTACAGCCCTGGTTCAGAGTTGATTTAAGCATGTGATGGGACAATAAAAATCTCTCATTTCAAGACAGAATCTGATAAAATTGACATAAACTGTGTGGGGTGGTTAGATGTGTGTAGCATATAGATATAAACTGACAGTTATTCAGCACTAAGAGATACGTGAAGGAATAAAAGATAATTATCTGCCAGGGTCATTTAGGCTGTAACTCTACTAAGAACTACAACGTAAGCTTAGGTGACCTTCTCTATTACTTCTCAATGTGTGTTTGCTTGTTGCTGCAGTTCTGAGGCCAGGTGTCAATTTATTTTAATTTATAAAGTGGAATTCTGACCATTGGTTATTAAACATAACTTCTAGCCAAAAGGATATATAGACTTAGTAAGGTGATCGCATTAAACATTTCATCCTCAGTTAAGCTCTCAGATTAGTCCTGCTCATTTATTAGGTATACATTGGTAATACTTTTTTTTGTTTGTTTTGAAATATCAGCACATATCCTTTTTGCTTTAAAAGGAATTTCTTTGTAGCACCAGGAAATCATACCTCTTGTTCTGTATTTCATCAATATTATACCTGACCCTTAGAGCATACCGATCAAATTGCAGCTTTAATTATTTAAAAGGTTTGTGTTATAATAGTAAGGTTAAGATATTAACTATCATGAAGGGTCTGTAAGCAGGGGACGGAGTAATCTTTCATATGAATTCCAGTACTGTTTCATAATTTTTTTAAAAACAAAGACACATCTTTCTACTTTAAAAATTGGCTATCGCACCTTTTAAAAAGCAATGCTTCACCATGGAAGCTGACAGAACATGGCTCTAGGCTCTACACCTGTGTTTTCACTGAGCCATAGGCCCGTGGCAAAGAAAATTGAATGTTACCAGGGTGACCTGTCTGTAAGCTGGGTCTTTAATTTCATTGTGACTATCGAAGCTCTCACTGTAGCCAGAGTGAAAACAGCAGTGAGGGCAGAGGGATGATTTCTGCAGCTGATCTGGCTCCAGCCATCAGAGGAAACCATTGACCCTCTGTCGTAGTTTGCTTTCCTGACCACCTCTGCCCACCCTGCCTACATATATAAAACATGCTCACGTTCTGTTCTAGGGTAGAATCCTACAGTTTCTAAGAATAACTTTTAGAGAAATCAGCAATATAGATTACTCTGTATATAAAATAATTGGAGATTTAGAAGCAGAAATACCAGCAGTTAGCAATGTATAATTCTTTCTGATGAGGTCATCAGCTGGGCACTTTGGAAGCATTTTAATAATCGGTTTGGGCAAGTATACCTAAGTTACTCTCTTGGAAAGATTATGAATCTAGGTGTTTCATTTGAGACAGATAGTTAACATGTTACATAATGTATTTATTAGTCCAAATGAGCAACATTTAAATTAAACCTTCTTCTCCCAAAGAGGGTGTAGAACCCTTACTACATTTGCATTATTTATCTTTTTCTAGCACTTTATGCTCAGAAAGTGATATCGTTTTAAATAATTAATAGCAGAAATAAAATATAAAGTAAAAACGAGAACAGGAGAGCAGGAGCTCCAGCATCATTGGTGTTGTAGTTCCTGTTCCCTTGTCACCATGAAGTCTGCTGGCAGAGCACAGAGGGTACACAGGAGAGGTCGGGCTGGGGTCTTGGGGGTGGGGGTGGGGCACTGGACTGGCATTTCAGTTGAAGCAGCTTTGGACCCATTGAGAAGGCTGCAGGGCAGGGGGCCAGCTCATCCACTCGTGGCTTCTGTCCCTCCCAGGGTGTGTGTGTGCATCTCCCGGCCCTGTCGTCACCCCAGCCCGGAGTCGCTCGGTGCCCGCTGGCCCTGCTGCTGCCTCCAGGTGTAGCAGACACCCCACTTGCATTACCTGAGCGTCTCCAACTCTCCGTCCCTAAAATGCAACCGAGCATCTCCCTCTTGCCTCAGCCTTCTCCCACCGTGTGCCCCCCCAAATATTTTACTGCCAGTGTCTCTCGGCTCAATAAATAATTCCACAAACTGCCCACTCATTCTGGCCGGAAAACAGGACTCACCCCTTTACTCTTTCCACTGCTTTACCTCCTACAGGGAATCATCGCCAAACCCCACCCATTCTTCCTTCCTAAGCCTGCGGGCCTTGAGGAGGTTTGTGTGCAAAGCCCCCGCGCTGGCTCACCGCGTGCCGTCCAGGCCATCACCCCAGGTGCCGTTTGTTCCCCTCCAGAGTTTCGTTGCCCTACAGTCAGAGCTTTTTTAAAACCACAAATGTCATTGTACCGGGTCTCCACACAAAGACAGTAAAAGGCAGACCCCTCCCCATGCAGCGGCCCTCGGGCCTCCTGTCCCCTTCGGGGCGTCGTCCTCCAGCCCCGTTGTTCTCACAGTCAGCCCGGCTGAGTGTGGGTGCTGTGCTCAGTCTCTGTCTTCCAGAATGCTAGCACGGGGCGGGCAGCGCTTTGCGCCACTTGCTTGCGGTGCTTGGGGCGTGCAAGGCACGTGAGCAGCAGGGCTGGACGGATGGACGGCCCGCGTCGGGCCCCCCACTGTCCGGCTCTGGCCTCCCTGGCCTGCAGCTCTTCCCCCTTGCCCTTCTGCTGCCTCAGCTTCAGCTGCATGGTACTTCTTCACTCCCCTCCCTTCCAGCTGCTCCTTCCTGCAGGGGAGGCAGTGTGAGGGTGGAGCTCTGTGTGCCTGCCCCTCGGATCCCTGCATCTGAGCGCTTCCTCAGGGGGCTTTCCCGAGCTCTGGGGGCCAGGGACCCTTGCGTCCCCTGTGGCCGTCTGCAGAACAGCTGATGTCTCTGCCTCACGGGACGCCCTCAGATTTCACCAGTAATATCTGTCTTATTCATGGCTGTACACGCAGGGCCTGTCCAGGGTGTGCTCTCCACAAATATTTAGTGACTAAATCCATGTCATTTGGAGTCGGGATTAGCATCTAAGGAGCGGTGAATGATGAGGTTTTTTTTCCCTCGGAGGAACCACTGACATCAGTCAGAGCGCAGTGCAGTCAGTGCCATCCCACATCCCTCCATCCTTAGCTCACCTGACCTGATCTCCCAGCTGAAGGCCTCTGAGGGCCAGGCTGCCTTCTGAGGAGCGGCTGTCATGTTCCAGTACCTACACCTAAATGAGTAGGAGGACTACAGCAAGTTCTCTGGAGCTTGTGGGAACCAGGGAGCTTTAGCAAGGCGAGGGCCTTCGTATTCAGGACTCAACGCACCTGACCGGACCCTCCCCAACAGCTTATATTTCAGTCCCGATGGACCTTTTCCACTTTCCTGAGCACATCATTCACTGTCACCTCTCCACACCTTTTCACATGCTGTTCCCTTTCTCAGAAATTCCTTTCTTCTTCTCTGCTTGTTAAATACTTAGCACATCCTTTGTGTAAACTGCGAGGCCTGATCGTATCCACCACACGGACCAGTGCCCTGCCCCTGTGCTGCATAAGACTTTGAACATACCTTTGTTCACTTGAGTCTCCTGTACTTCAAACATGTTTCCTGTCCCCGGCTCCACCTTAGTCTGGAGGATGAAGGAGACAAACAACACAGGCTTACGTCTCCCCATCTCGCATGCGCCGGGGCCTGGCACACACGGGTCGCTCAGCTCCTAGTTCCGTCGAGGTTAGGCTACTTTCTCCTTCTAATGCATTTTCCTGTCTTCTTTGCCACCAGCCTTTTTGGAGAAAATAATCTGTGGAAGGTCATTATCAAGTTATCTCAGCACGTATTTAATGTGTGTTTAGCTGCTTTACTGTCACATAAAAACGTGTGGTAGTAAAATAAAGTAATAAAGCTGTCAATAAAAGCTCCACTTCCACTCAATAGTTAGTGCTAAAGAGCGAGCGACATTTGAGATATCCACCCATAATAGTAAATCGGCATTATCAAGGGTGGTAGGTGATCAGTTTGCCTTGAAATACTGTTAACTTGATGAATAAAAATGTAAATTCTTAGAATATAGTGTGGCCTAGAAAGCAGCGTGTTTCAGCATTCCTTATGGACTCCAAAGAAAGCCAAGTATGAAGTCGCCCTGTGCCATGAGGCCACCTCGTGGTTTTAGAGACCAGCAGTCACAGTCATGGAAGAATCGAGATGGTACCCCCACTGGCACCATCATTAGTGCTTTCTAATTCATAATTTCTACTCGTACACCCATTTTCTTACCTAATCCCCAAATGATTGTGGGGTAGCGAACAGTGTCTTATTTTCCGAATCAGGAAGCTGAGTTTCCAAGAGGTTTTGTGATTCTCAGAGGACACACACAGCTAGGAAACAGTTCCCTATGTGTCTCACTCCAGATCAGGCTCTTTCTGTTGGGGATCAGCTTCTTCACTGCTAGCCAACTAAAATTTTCAAATTGATATGAACTGAGAAAATATTTAGAATATCTCCCATCGTGATTGCTATCTGAAGAGTAACTTCACAGAGTGTGTGGGCTAGGGGGACTCTGGAATAGTTGTAGTCCTAGCCACCATCCGAGAGAGAGGAATTGGAATGCAGATGGAAGTTCTTTCAGAGTCTGGGATACATTTCTAGAAACGTCAAACCTATTGTCCCTGACAGCATAAAACTTTCAGAATTCACGGGAAAGTAAACCTTTATTTCAAAATTATTCTTTGAAGTTGGAAGATAAAAGGAGAGCTGTCTGAGGCCCAATGCTCAAATAAAGGGGCTAAAAACATTTTAAAAAATTCTTATCAGAATTTGAAATGAATGTGATAACAGATCCCCTATATAGTTCAAGTCCTCAGTACTGTGTAACAGGGTTTAAAGCAGCTTAGCTCAGTCTAACACACACAGAATCAAAGCCTTTTGTAGGGTTTTTGAAATGTGTTTTCATTTTCTGTGGAAAGAGAAAAGCAGATTCCTTACTTTTTTGTACCTGGTTGCCTAGGAATATTTTCTATTTGGCGGTTCTGGTCGATTCTTAGAGTAACAGAAACACAGTGGCATTTATCAGATCTGTGATTGCCAGCCATCACCTGGGCAGTGTCGCCCATTGTCTCTGTGTGCTAGAAAGGGTTGGCATTGTTTCAGTGAAGATTGGAAGCTCAAACCCATGGGTGGGAACAGCGGACGCACATTCCCAGCCACAGCCCCTGAGTGAAGGAGCCATGATTTGTTAGAGATTCAAACAGCAGGGCAGGGGCTGGAGTTAACGCAGCATCAGTCTGCAAAGGAAGGTAAGTGTGGAGTGGGATGGGTCAAACTGAGCAAACATTTTTTAGACTTGGAAAATATTGTCATACACATTAATTGATAGTGGTGTTCTGAGTAGGTGTTTTGGTCTGAATTGCCTTCCCCCAAAATGCATACATTGAAGTCCTAAGCTCCAGTCTTCAGACTGTGACCGTATTTGGAGATGGGGATTTTAAAGAAGTAATGAAGTTAAAATGAGGTCGTTAGGTTGGGTCCTGATCCAATATAACTGGTGTCCTTGTAAGAAGAGGCCATTAGGACAGCAGGCAGAGTGCAGGAGATGGCCATCTACAAGCCAGGGAGAGAACCTTCAGAAGAATCCAACCCTGCTGACATCTTGATCTTAGCCTTTCCAGTCTTTTAATTTCTGTTGTTTAGGCCACCCAGTCTGTGGTCCTTCGCTCAGGTAGCCCTAGCAAACTACTATGGTTGGTTACCCCACCATGGAGACTGTCAGTTTAACAGAGCTTTCAAACTCTAACTGCACCCCCAAATCTATCTTTATGTCCCTACCCCCCACAGTGTGCCTCTGGAGAAACAGGTGTAAAAGTTTATGTAAGCCCTTGTGTTTCAATATGAGTTTATAAGGATTATTCTTACATTATAATTAGAAGAAGGCTGACTCAGTTGTGATTATGTGCGTCAGTTGAAGCTGTCTAAGCCACTAGTAAAGAAACATGGAGGGAAATATTTACTATGTCTAATTGTTCTTAAATTATTAATAGCATAAGCTGTCACTTCACAATACTTAATATATAATAAACAGTGATGGGGAAGAACAGTCCTGAGTGTTTCTTGTCAGTGTTCTCGTCATTCTACCATGTAACCATTTGCAATGAGCAGAGGGCAGACCTGCAGCCAGCAGCTGTCAGTCACCCTCGGGGCACAGAGGACAGGGAGTAGGGACTCTGGTCTCCAGGACACAGTGAAGTGATGCCGACGTGGACCTGGGTGATGTTTTGATTCCTATTTTAACCGGTTTAGAAAAAGCCATGAAAAACAAATGCGCTTAACGCTCTCATGAGTATCATGCTAATTTTTAAACATATCATTTAAGATTAAAAACAGTGTTTTGTTATGATTTGTTTGTTTTTTTCACAATGCTTTATTGATTATTCTTGAAATTTTAAGTAAAAAAGTCCTTTTACTCTTCTTTGATGTCCTCAAAAGCAAATATGTATTTGAAAATAAAATTATTTAGAGATTCTTCCAATAATCTGAAATTTTTAGTGAAATAAATGTAATTCTTTCATAAGTTTGTAGTTTGAATAGAACGAATAGAACCTTTCTAGAGCTGATTACAGAAAACTCATAGGAATCCCTAGTGAGGGCTTTTAATTTTTTTATTGTGGTGAAATATGCATAACAAAGCACTTATCATTTTAACCGTCCGCAAGTGTACAACTCAGTGGCGTTAAATACATTCACAGTGTTGCATAACTGTTGCCACCGTCTATACCCACAATGCTGCTATCATTCCCAACTAAAGGACTCATTAAACACTAACTCTACTTCTCTCTTCACCCCCAGGCTCTGGTAACCTCCACTCTATTTTTTGTCTCTTCAAATGTGCCTGTTCAATCCTTCGTCTAAATGGTGTGTGTTCTTCTGTGTCTGACACATTTCAGCACAGTGTCTGAAAGGCCCATCCGTGTTGTACCGTATATCGGAATTCCATTCATTGTACGGCCAAATACTGTTCCGTTGTGTGTATAGAGCACGTTTTGTTTATCCGTTCACCTACCGATACGCGTTTGGGTTCCTTCCAGTGCTGCAGTGAACATTCATGTACAAGAATCTGTGCGGATTCTAAGGGGTTTTGATACAAGTTGGATTTAGGCCCCACGACATTTCAGGTTGAGCTCAGTGGAAGCCTGGTGGAGATCAACTGCAGAGTAAATAACTAACACCTAAATGTTAGAGAAAATGGTACCTTTTCTTAGATATTTATCTCTACCTTGCCTGTTGCATTAATATATATTTGATTAATATTTATTGGATTGAAATCAGGGGAAATGATGTATGTGGTTGGGTGTGTGCGAAGTATGGACCGTGTTTGCCTCTCGAAGTGTTTCTTTGCAGCGGGTTTGTCTGCGGTTATAGTCGAACACAGGAGGCTCACCTGCACACAGCCTGCACTGATCACCTAGACAGAGGAGTGCCTTCCCCTGCACAGTGCCTTTTAATAAGTTGTCTTTTTCATTTTGAGAATATGCTGTGTGTTCATGTCAGCCCGTTTCCATGTGTATAAATGATGGTGGGGCCTTGGGGGCAGGGGTACGGGTGGATTGCAGGAAACTTGTCTCAGTGTGGCAGGTTTTACAGGTGACAGGGTGTTTTTAATGGTTTCTTACATGAATGATTATTGTAGCTAATGGAGGCCTTGTGGAAATGATTCAGATTAAGCTCCTAGTTTGCTAGAAGCTTACTGACCCAGTATAATTGAATGTAATTCAGTGGAATCAGTGAATTTAGATTCTTCCAGTTAATATCAGTGTATTGAAATTGAGAATGAAAAAACCATGAATGACGTTCCTAATTTGCTTTTCTACTTATGCCCTGACATCAGAGGAAATATTATGAAAGAATTGGGAAATGGAGAAAATGAAGTCTCTTTGAAAACCCTTCTCACCCCACCCACTTTTAAAGACCAAGTGTGTTGGTCACCATTCTTTAATTGAGGAATAATGCAAAATAGAGGGTTTAGAGTTTATTCCAGTGACACAGTGCTTTTAACCACTTGAGGATTGTGGGGACTTTGGCAGTAATGTTAATGGAATTACTGTTTTTTGGGACTGGACAATGGCTCACGATTGGGGGGGGCAGAAAAAAAGAAAAGAAGGACAGAAGGAAGAATGGAAGGAAGGTAGGGAGGGAGGGGACAAAAAAATGAATTTAAGGCAGTCTTCAGAAGTAACTATTAAAATAAGACAAATGTTTGTTTGCAAGGCAGTAGCACCTAATAGAAGCCAGGGTCTTAATCTAATTAGCATCCTTGCAGCCAAGACTTTTTCTTAAAGAAGGGAACTGGCTGCAGGAAGGAGATTTATATTTTTTCGGTAGCAACCTATTCTAGCAACTTCACATAGAATGTTTTTGGTTTGGTTCTGTTTTAAACTAATGAGATGTTAGATGCCCAACTCAGGAGAGCTTGTTTGCATTAGTGACTGTGTGACACTAAGGTTTTTGCTGATGGTCCATGTGTTCCTGAATCCCAGAAAAACATGAGTGGTGAGTGTTGGAAAGGCTTATGTGTAGAAAGCCCATAATTTATGGAAATGATGTAAGAAATAGCCCATCATAAGATATATCGGTGATGTTGCAGATTCGTAGGATGAACAAACTCTTGAGAAGTATAATGTTTGGCTAAACGTTTGGGCATCCCATGGTCCGGTCAACTTGACCATAAAATTAACCGTCACAATCATGAATGCCAGAAACATACATTTAATTTGGAAACAGCTAAAAATTGTGCTGTTTTTAGGCAAAAGGCCATATAAGATAAACTGTTAATCAATGTATTAGAGGGGCAGATGGATGTTATTAATCAAATCCATTTGTTTATGCCACTCTCTTTGATTTGTTATGGTCTTACTATGTATCCGTAAAAAGATAATGTGTTTGGATTTTTACAGATATATTTGAGTAACAGGGTTTTATTTCTTATGAGAGCCTCAAGTTAGTTCTCATTTTTATGCAAAAATAATTATCGATATGGGACAGAGCCTTAGTTAAGCGAAGAAATAATCACCCTCTATAATTCAGCTGGAAATAGGACCCTTACAAATAAATATCCATATTTACAGACATCAATCTAAGGATATTTGATCTACCTTTTAGACTCAGGGGTTTTTTTTAAGATTTTATTTATTTATTCATTTATTTTATGTTCAGTTAGCCAACATATAGTACATTATTAGTTTTTGGTGTAGTGTTCAACAGTCCATTAGTGTGTATAACACCCAGTGCTGATCACAATACGTGCCCTCCACAGTATTTATTTTAGGGAGGTGGGGTGGGGGGCAGAAGAAGAGAGAAAATTCCAAGCAGAGTCTCCAGTGAGCATGGACCCCGACAAGGGGCTCGATCTCACGATCCCGAGATCATGACCTGAGCCAAAATCATGAGCCAGATGCTTAACCAGCTGAACCACGCAGGTTGGCCCTTAGACCAAGTTTGATAGAAATACAGCAGTGTACCTTACAAAGGCCACCTCACCCACTGGAAGTCATCCATCATGGAGCCACAAGAAGAGAGAGGAAAGCAATCCATTCTGGATGCAGTATCTGCTAAATGTTCTGTAGGGAAGTCAACAAAGTAGTCGGCTTTTACAACAGCTAAGAGCTTTTCCAAAGACGTATTCACCTTCTTCAGTGCTGGCAGGCACTTGAATAAACTCCTCGAGTCGGAACACGGTAAATGGCTTAAGACATATGAAGAATGGTGGATGGAATAAATTGGTGAAAACATGGTGGGCACCAAGGAAAGAGAATACCATTCCAAAATCTTGAGTGAGAAATGGCACTTTAAAGCAAGCCGCAAATGTCTGATCTGAGGCAGAATGGTAAGCCGCGGAAGCTCCAGCCAGCAGAGTGGCGTGCTTGATTCAGCACGTCCCTGAACTCATCAGCCCTGCAGCTGCATCCTTCCTCACTTCCTGCGACAGCGCCGGGGAGGGAGCGAGCCATCAGAACTGTCTGCTGAGTAGGGCTGGCACTTTCCATTCCTGTGTCCTCTATGAGGGCACAAAACTGTAGGCCCCTCAAACGCCAGGATGGAGCTCTGGTTCTGCCTGGGGGTGCAGGTGCCTTCACTGCCAAATACTGCCCCCTCCTCGGCTTTGAATGGGCAAAACCGTACTGATAGTGGGACGTGTGTGTGTGTGTGTGTGTGTGTGTGTGTGTGTGTGTGCGCGCGCGTGTGCCTGGCCTGAAAGGTTTTCTGGAAGTTCTACTGGAAATTAACAATATCGCCTGAGAGACTAGACTCAGACAGTCGTTCCTGTGCTGATAGAAGTCGGGATGAAAGGTGTGGTTTGGCATTTGCCTCTCTACCAGGCTCCATGCACACTGACTTTTGTGACTTCGGAGGGCTCTCCCTCAGATATATATTCCAAAATTAGAAATAATGATGGAATGATTCCAAGAATTGCATGGACAAGCCTACGTTGCTCATGGGCCACACACCCCTTTCTCTGTACCGATCTTTCCTCCGTGAAGAGCCAGGCCATGTCCCTGCTGACTGCCTCTCTTTGCTGGAGCCCAGCAGCAAGTTGGCCTGATGAGGCTGCTGATGGCAGGTGACTGTCAGGTATGTGGAAAACGTGTAGGCAGAAGGCTTTAACACTGGTCTTACTGAACAAAGCATATCTACTACCATTAACACATGCATTTCTGTCTCTAGCTCGGAGTTCACTGTCAGTGCCTGCTGTGCGTTACAATTGATGTTTTCCTTTCCTTGAGCAGGGCTGCCTCGGCTAATGTCATTAAGGTTCAGAATTTAAAAAGAGTTATTGTTAAGTGTTGAAAACGGCTCCTGATTATTTTGGCCATCAATGGACCACACGGGCTGGATAATAGGAAAATTGCAGGTCATCTACCCCCTCACATTCAAGCTGCATTTAGATTTACGAGACCCTACCCCAAGGCAGAAAAAACGCACACCTGGAATGGGCGGCTAATAGACACTTAGGGGCCTTAATGGCGGGTATACATATATACACATAGTCTCTATCGTCTTATGTGAGCGCGGTTTCTAAAAACTTCATTAATGCTGAAAAGCAAGCCCTGAGAAGGGAATGAATCTCCTGCCCTCGGAGTGATATGTTCAGGTAGCAGAGCAAGCACTTCCTTGCCAGCTATGACTTGACCTAAACACGTGCTAACTCCTTTGCACCCACCAGCACCTGCTCTTGAGTAGGTGGGAATCAGAGCCAATGGCAGAAATGACACAACGTTAGGCCATCGGATGCCTGACATGGGATGGAAAATTCTGGTAAGAAAGAGAAGTGTGGCTAGGAGGAGCTGGGCGTGTTGTTTCTTGGTTCTTGTGAGGACCTATATATTCTACTGTGTTGGGGTTCTCAAAGTATGGTCCCCACACCAGGCTCATCAACCTATGTGAGAACTTACTAGAAATATAAATTTTCAGACCTCCAGCCCAGAGGCATTGACTCAGAGACTCTGGGTGATAGGGCCCACCAGTCTTGTACTAACAGGTTCTTATGGTGATTCTGAGGCGTTCTAAATTTGGGAACCAATAAATAATCACTTCTCAACATAGGTGAGATAAAGCGAATTTCACTTCATCTTTCCGTGATCTCAACCCTCTGGCTGCTATGAGGCGTCAAAAATGTTCCTGCATCTCTACTCATCAATATGACCAGCACGTCAAGAGACTAATGGGTTTGGGGAGTGAGTATATTTTTTAAGATTTTATTTATTTATTTCAGAGAGAGAGAGCGAGTGCACATGAGCAGGGGGAAGGGCAGAGGGAGAAGCAGGGCCCCCGCTGAGCAAGGAGCCTGATGCAGGACTCAATCCCAGGACCCTGGGATCATGACCTGAGCTGAAGGCAGACGCTTAACCGACTGAGCCACCCAAGCGTCCCTGGGGAGTATTTTTTAATTCCAAATTTTTCTCTTCTATTAAAAACTGAAGTGTGTAGTAATATCCTCTAAAAATTATCTACTGGGATCAAAAAGTGAAGTGGAATATAATGGTCTGATGCTTGCTTTGGGGCATTTATTATCCAGAGTGCTTCTCCCTTTGCCGTGGCTGAGAAAGAGAGCTGGCGAAGTGGGCATCTCATTTCTAGACTCCAGAATGGGTGTCCTCCAAATGGCAGAGAGAGGAACGCTCCTCCATCAGAGTACGTGGATCCTACACTTGCGGAAGGTCTCCTCTGAACTTTTTTTTTTATAATAATTTTTATTTTGTTATGTTAGTCACCATACAGTACATCCCTAGTTTTTGATGTAAAGTTCCATGATTCCTTATTTGCGTATAACACCCAGTGCACCATGCAATACGTGCTTCTTGCGTCTGCTCAGTGAAGGACAGACTGGACCCTTCCCTCATGCCATCTTGAAGATTACAGAGACAAAGCAAGATGTAAACCTCGGCAGAATAGTCCTAGCTGTGGCTCAAAGCTCTAAACTAAATCCCTGGGAGTTAATTAGTTATGAGCATTAAAGATTTTAAGAGAGTGTGTATTTCTTTGCAACCATGTAAGTGCACCATTAGTTCAACGGCTTCATGTCCCACACATCTGAGAGCCTGTGACCTACAAGGCGGCCTCCCTTAATTCTGTGCTCCTTGTGCTGCCTCTTGGCCTTCTGCCTGGGACCATTCTATTTAAGGAAGCTTATGGAAAAAAAGAAGAGGAATATTCACTTTCCTTTTCTTCCCCAGGGGAGCACCAAGTTCAGTCACTCATTTCCTGCCAGAAGCTCTGAGAGTATAATAATAGTTCTGGCAAATGGGAGCAGAGTGAATACTTTCCACACTTGAAAAGCGTTTACTTCAACTTTTCTGATGGCCAGGTGTTGCCTGTGTAGAAGGTACATACCTCTGGGAAAAAAATGGTAATTCTTTCTTCCGGGACTGACCTGTGAACCTCCATGAGCCCCGTGCAGCTTGCAGAGCTTATGCCAGTGGGTGAGTCTCAGCTGTGCATTGAATTTCTCTAATCCAAATCACCTTCTCTGATTTGAGGGTGAATCGAGGATTGTTTTGAAGGCTAAAAGTGATTTGGGCTTTAAATGGAAAGCAGCCAGTCATTTAGAGCGAGGGTTGAGAGGTTGTATGTTATATAAGCCCCTTGTTTTAAAATAATGAAGGAGAAGCATAGAATCACTGTAATTTTGTAGTTCGTGGATTTTCCCCGTTTTTATGTAAATTGTGTATGTGTGTCTGCCATGTGAGTCGTGTCTATCTTGTAGGGAATTGGATAGAAAAATTGCTCAGGCAATTCATATTGATAACATTTGGCACTAGTTAGCATATTTTGACTGGCTGTTTGCCTGCTTATCTAGTGGACTTAAAAAAAAAGAAGAAGAAGGAGAAGAAGAAAGCATAAAAGCTGCTCTCACAGGCTTGGAACTGACTAATACGAAGATGGGGAGGGTGTAGGTCTGAGTCAGTATCCTTTGCAGCCATCAATAGTTCAATTTCAATGATGGCTGACGTCCGACATGACAGAAGAAGGTCAGAATGAGGGAAAACCTGTAGCACCGGGGCAAGAAGAGATACAAATTGCCACAGATTCCACAAAGCTGGAAGGAACTGTGAGGGCAGCTCAGGCCTCATGGCAGAAGTCGGAATAAACCGAGAATCATAGGAAGAAACTCAGCCCCCACCCTACTTTTACAGGACGCTTGAATTTGTTTTTATTTATGTAAGCCTTGTATTTGTTGATAAGTCTTTTCCCTTAAATGGTCCCCCCTCACCATTGCTTTTCAGTGAAGATTTTTTGGGTGCATTGAAGTAATGACCGAATTTGCATTTCGGTGGACTCCAGCCATCCAGTTATGTAATGATAAGCACACGCTATATTGTGTTTTCCAAAATCATGTTTGCCACTTGTATAACTGAATGTGAAATTTATTTCAGAGCTTTTTGAAAGAATGGTCCATTGGGCACTGCTGGTGGGTCGCATGACAATACACCTCAAGGCGGGGTAACAAAGCTTTGGAACAGGTAGATCTCAGTTAAGGAATCCCCTTTGATGATCCTGTCAGCTGTGCTACAGACAGACAAAATCCTCCCCGGAAGAGCCACGAGTGTAACAGCTGCGTAACTAGAATAGCTTCAGGGACTGCGTCTTGTCCTTATCCTGTTAGCGCAAACAGGCTCACTTCCAACAAAATCCTGTCTCTTCGAAGTTTTTCTTCTCTGGCTCTAGCCTTCTGATGCCCAAATATTGCTTCACTTCGATACACGATTGTCTACCTTCAAAATGCTTTTGCACAAGTAGTTCCATCTAACGCCCAGAGCTGTGGCTGTGCTTGACATAGTTTCCATTGTATAGATGGATAAACCGCAGTTCAGCAAAAGGAGGACTGTCCCTGAGTATTAGCAGTGAGCAGGGTCACAGGTCTGCATCCCGGACTCCTGCCGCCACCTCCCGTGGCATTTCTCGTAGAAGACTGCTTTTTGTCACCTCGGGTGGCTGCTCCCATTTTAGAAGCCTCCTACTTCCTGGTTACCAATAGTTGTATTATCATTACTATATTATTATTGCACAGCTGAAACTCATTTATACTTAAACACTGCCTCAATCTGCCTTTTACTTTCGAATTATGGAATAAGTGGCTTTTCTTTTTCCCTTATGAAGTGATTTCCGGAGCTCCAGCGGGCAAAGCCATATTGGAGATGGGGGATAGCCCTGAGCAGCCCCCCTACTGGAGCTGTGGAGCTCTACCTGTAAGCGGGAACTGAGTTTATCTGATTTTAGGGTGACTTAGGGGTGCAGGATACAAGGATTATGATCCCTTCGTCTTCCCAACCTCTGATGATTGCCTGTGGTCGCTGAAGGCCCGAGTGAGGGTTTGTTGGAAGGATGAACTCGAGACCTTGCAAACCAGCTCCTGCCAGGCCTGCTGCCAACTGGCACAGGTTTAAGTGCGTTTTGACTCTCAGTTAGAACAATCTATTTTTACATGGCTAATAGCTACCACTCCGTGAATTACTACTAGCTCATGCCCTGTGTCTCAAGTAAACATTTATAAATATTTGGAAGAGATGTCAGAGAAATCTCAACATCCTTATAAAACTTTATTTTAAGAGTAATACTTGTGCCTGTTGTGGGGGGAAAACTCAGAGCCGTGATCAGCGTTTCTGTGAGTGAGGCCCACGTGAATTTCCATGATCCTGTCGGCCTCATGAATGTGTAGCAGAAAACATTTGCATGTTACATGATGAGGCTTCCTGTCTGGCCTTCCTGTTCTTGGTTAATCGTAAATATATTAGAAAGTTCTTGCATCGAAATTGTTGTTGGTATAGAGCAAAAATGCATGTGGTGAAGGCAAGTTCCCCTCCTACTTCTTCTATCTGTTGGATTTTCTGATAGTGGAAGCTGGTATGTTTTTGGACCTGTTTTCAAAAGATGAGGGCAAAATCTGGCATGACTTTGTACTCCTAAAACCATGGTATTTCCAGATAGAGTCTGGACAGCTATGGAGTGCTGGGTCCCCTTCATGAAGCTGGTATGTTTTTGGACCTGTTTTCAAAAGATGAGGGCAAAATCTGGCATGACTTTGTACTCCTAAAACCATGGTATTTACAGATAGAGTCTGGATTTTGTGACAGCTGTGGAGTGCTGGGTCCCCTTCACGAAGTACTAGGCCTCCTGAGTCACACCAAACACCTCCCTCTCGATCCTGCTGTGCCATCCACAG
The DNA here is from genome assembly GCF_023065955.2 of Ursus arctos. Taxonomy (NCBI): domain Eukaryota; kingdom Metazoa; phylum Chordata; class Mammalia; order Carnivora; family Ursidae; genus Ursus; species Ursus arctos. The sequence goes on from NW_026622841.1 coordinate 54,936,074, forward strand.
TGCTCATGCAGACCGTCAAGAGATGGACCAGTGGTGGGCCGGGGGTGTGAGGGTCTTTATATCTGTTCTCCTGTCTTAGCATGGATTTGAATATGGATATTCTCTGAGAAGTCATCTGACTCTAGTCAAGACTCTGGAATCTTATTTCGGGAAACTCATCCCAGTTAGATAACCTACATTATTTTGTTCTGAAAACGCTTTTTGAGTTTAACTGCTGTTTCACTTCTCTGTAGCGTATGTGTCAACTTGACCCAAATGGAGGCACTGCTTCTAACCCCTCCCTCCGAAAATGAAACAGTATCACCAGATGGCTGTGTCTTAAATTCCATGAGAACCATGAAACTGAACAAAAATGTGTTTGTCCCCCTCCCCTCTGCACGATTATCTGACCTGCCGATGCCAGATCTCAGAGGAAGAACCTAGGATTCTGCATTTTCACAACTGGGAGCGGTTCTTATGATCAGGCAAGCTTGGACCATGGGACTAATTCCGTGAGCAAATACTTGTTACATAAATACCACCTTTAATTTTTCCGACTAGCTTATGCTGAGAAGCCCTTGACGCTGAATCCTGTCTCTAATGTTGGAACATTCTTGAATGAGTCAGGTAAATAGCTGATCTCTTTTTCAGGTGAAATTAAAAACATAGCAAAGTCAAGTGACTTGCCTGTGGGTGCCCTGCAAAGCCGTCGGGTGGGACAGGATCCAAAAGGGGCCTTCTCGGCCAGTGCTCATGCTGATTTAGTGAATAAAGAAAAACTGGAATTAGTCAAGTATTTGAGGCACTATGGTCGAGGTCCATTACTGTGGAGAATAAAGAGAACCAGCAGTAGAGAATAGTGGTGTGGGACCCAGTGTTTGAAAGTCAACGTGAAATCTGCCATGGACCACCAGGAATCTTCATTCTGCACATTGAAAGTTAACGCTGAGTGGAAAACTACATATTAAATTATTTCACATGTTGTGATTACTTCTGGAGGTAGATTCTTGTCTTAATGGTTAAAGATGTTAGGAAAGGAATCAATCCTGATTCTTTTTATCAATTTGAATTCCCCTCCGTCATTGCCTTCTGGTGCCTGGGCTGCCAAGTGCCTTTCCCCTCATGTGGCTGTGCTCCCTTCTAAAATGACAGCACATCTTTGCCTCTTCTTTGGGGTCCATGTAATATCTTAAGAAATGTTTCTGTGGAAATTATCCTGAACTACGTATGAGGGATTAGCAGGTGGCTTTGTTTGAAGAATGGAAAATCCACTGAAGTGGCATTGTGTTAGAGACAGTGCCTGCTTAATCACATGGCGATGTTGCTGCCCTGCTCCCAGGCAGGCTCGGTCCCCCTCCTCCTCCTCACCCTGAAATTGCAGAGTGCGTGTGCAGTGGGAGGTCGGCAGTTCAATGCTACGCTATACAGAATACATTTCTGAGAAATCAATAAACAGCAGCTGACAGGACTAACTATGGAAAAATTACAGGCTGACGAAGAAGGTTGGTGAAAGGTTAGATCGCTCAGCTTTAAAATCTTAAGAGAAAAGCCCCCTTTTTGTTTTATAGTTTCAAATAAAATGTCTTTCCTTAACTGTTTTTAGGAATAGATAATTAAAGAATAAGAGAAGAAAGTGTTGCCTCTCCTAGCGCTTGAAGGCTTTGGTTCCAAACTTAAATAACTAGTAACGTTATTTCTTTGTATTCGGGGTGATTTAAGGTTTAATAATGTGGTTGGTTGACAAAGAAAAAAATAACGGATTGTTCTCTTTGACTTCATGTCGCTTTGGACGTGAATGTTGCCTTTTTCTTTCCTCTGAAGTTTTGGAGGCTTGCTAAAACACAAGCATTGTTGCTGGACACCCCGCCTTGTTCGTGCTCAACTCCATGGAAACCAGCAAGCGCTTAGAGATCTACACTGACGTCACCCCCTTTCTCTGCCTTAGTTTTTGTGCATAAGTTCTTCAGCAGACACTGGGGATACAAAAAGGTACAAGAGCTAAATCCTGCCCACTCAGAGTTTAGACTCTAGAGGGAAAAGCGAAGGGTAAAAATTAAATGCTTAAGAAGAATGTCAGGAGGCTTAAACCCGGGGGATGAATGGCACGGGACTGCCCACAGGCGTGCACTCCAGCCCTGCAAGGAGATGCTCAGGGTAGCGGTGGTCATGGGACAAGGCTTCCCAGAGGGTTTGGCACGTAGGCTGAACTTTGAAAGACAGGCAATGCTTAGAGAGGTATCGGCAAGATAAATGGAGGGGGGGAAGCAAGGACTTTTCCAACAAGGGTCTACAATAGCCTTCCTCCATTTAGAAATGGATCTTACGTGCTGGGTGGGATTTCATGGTGAAGTATGGAAAACGTGGAGCATGATGTCTGGCACAGAAGGTGCTCAAAATGATATTAACTGTAATTTTGAAGGATTATGGTTGAAAGATGAGGCATCATGAAACAATAAACAAAGCAGTTGTATTTCCTTGGCGTCTATAACTTTTATTATTATTTCTTCTTGTTCTTCTTGTTCTTCCTGTTATTCTTCTTCTTGTTCTTCTTCTCCTTCCTTCCTTCCTTCCTTCCTTCCTTCTTCCTCCTTCTTCCTTCTTCCTTCTTCCTTCTTCCTTCTTCCTTCCTTCTTCCTCTCAGAGCCCAAGAGGGTCACTTACCTACTCCAACTAGCATCCTGGTTTTCCACCAACTAGCTGAGAAACCAAATAAGTCACCTTTGCTTTAAGCCCCCCTTTCCTTCCATGGGAAGTATGTCAGTTGAACTAAATGACATCACCAGACCTTCCACTTGGAAAGAGAGCACTGCACTCTGCCGTAACGTATGAGGAAAACTGGGACTGGGGACAGTAGAATTAAAGTATGTTGCCAATTCCTTTTCCTGAGTTATATTTTTTCACTTCAACTTCACTTCAACCAATACCTATTTGGATGTCAACTTACTTTACACCCCTATTAATAGTAAAACACTACATTATTTGAGAGTGAAAAATTTCAAGAACAGGTATACAGATTCATTGGAATCTGGGCAGTTCCTTGGGTGTTTCTTATACGTAAATATCTATTCCATCCTGAAATACATAAAGTAGGAAATCGGACACTGTCTATTTTGAGAAATGTTTGATGGCAGATGTGATGCCTATAGCAGCATATAATGCAGAGATGAGGACATTCTTGACTATATGACTTTATAGGGTCACTTTATTGTTCATGAGATGGTTTCTGTTGTCTTTCTTGATGCTATTACCAAATTCGTTTTCCTAAGATTTCTTTGGTCAAGTCAGTTCATGCTTAAAAGCCTTCAGTGACTTTTGTCTCACAGGTTAAGTACAAAGTATTGGGCTTTCTTATCTGGGTTCACCTTCTTTTCAGTGTTATCTCTTACTGTTTCCCTTTAGGAAATGTCTGTTCCTTCAGGTATGATTAACTCACAGACCTCAGATACATCCTGATTTTCCTACCATGCTGACTTTGTTGGCAGCAGGCTCTTAGCCTAGCCAGAATTTCTCCATCCCAAAAGACTCAGCTCAAGCAAGAGGATTCACCATGTTGAAAAGAGCAGAGGAGAGAAGGAAATAATCAAGATGTTGATATTGTGATTCTCCCTAGGATATGTGGCAGCATGTAGGTGGGGCATGAAAACACAGAGCATCAAAGAAGTTACAGACTCATTGTAGATGGAGGGAGGTTGGGATCGGGAAGGGTAAGATCTAATTGAAGATGTTGGGTGTAGCATATTATGAGGCTGGAGATGTTTCCAGAATCGAAAGTCAAAAAGAAGAGATGGGGAGGGTCTTGGGATTGTTTGAGCCAGATCAATCTTTAATGTGACTCAGATAGATACAGAGATTGGAGGTTGTAGAAGATGCAGAGCGGGAGAAAGCTGTGAGCTGGAGGTGAAACTCCATTGGAATAATGTTTGATGCCATGGAGGTAATTTGGTGACAGTATCTTGAATGTGAGAAAAGTGGTGTTAAAAAAAAAAAAATTAGAAAGTAAGAAAGTCCAGAAGAGGCCCTATAGAGCCTGACCCAGGATCCTTTCCCATAATCCATGATATTTAGGATGAGGAAAGTATTTCAATTTAGGAAAATCGAGATTGAAATAAAGGGAGTATTGCTACCAATGAAATATTTTTTTCCAGAAAGGACTGGAATGTTGGGGAAAATAGGAGAATATTGGGGCCTGCAGAGTAGTTCAGGGCTTCATGGGGTTGAAATTATAGGAGGAAAGATGGAAAAGAAGAGATCATATCCAGTTCAGGCTGGACAGGAGATAGGAGACAGATGTTGGCAGTGGAAGACCACAGCTGAAATACTGATAATCCAAACCTCTGGACCTGGGCCTGCTTGCTGGCAGGGTGATGGGAAGCAGACAAGTCTTTCCTTTTAAGGGAGAGACCAGCTGGGACATTTTCTGATGATCAGCTTTTCACGGCCAACCAACTGCTGCCTTTAGTCCCAGTAAAAAATTCTTGCATAGTCTCACTTCATACCAGTAAGTTTCTTTTAACCCACTTTTAGACTCATTTAAAGATTCAGTAATTTCTAGTGAGTTGTGCTTCTAATTCTTTGGTCTGAGTCACTCTTTGCCCAATGCAAACTATTGTAACCTGGAAGGATTTTGGAAGAAATATGAAACTTGTTTTGACAATTCCCTTCTATGGTCCTTCCACCTTAACTTTCAAATGCAAAGGCGTTCTTTAGCCATTAGTAAATAATTGCTCAAGAAAATTATTACAGGTGATGTGCAGGATTTGTGGTGGCTAATGAACTCAACAGGGATACCAAGAACAAAGCTTAAAGTACCACATTTGTAATACAGCTAACAACGATTTAATTCTAACTGTTGGTTTTTGCAGACATACTTCCTTCACCATTAAAAGATATATATTTGTTAGTACTCATCTTAAAATCATTTCTAGTAAAATGATCAAATTAGAGGTATAGAGATAAGTATAAAATGAAACATTTTCCTGTACATGTTTTTCTTTCTCGTATTTCACCTTCCCTCTCTTAGAGAAGAAAATCAGGTTTGTTGTTGCTGTGGTTTCTTCTGTATTTCTGGCTACTCTCTCGTGGATCAGTCTATGGGATCACAGTTGCCCTGAGTGAAGAGATATGACCGTGAGGTAACGTTAATCTGGGAGACTTGCAACACTATAGCAAATTCTCTTCTCTTTCAAAACGGTAATTAGACCTCTGATAGTTTATTGTTTTAGACACAAAGTTTTCTTTATTGATTCCATACAACTCTGGGAAATAGTACATCTGTTTTTATATCAAACTGAAGGGTTATTATAGAAATCGTTTTGTTTATTTCCTGAAACTCTAAAGGATATCCATTTCTGTGATAAATTGACGACTTGTGGGGAATTTCTTGAGAATGGTTACTTTGTTTCTACCGAGATGTCCTCTGGCATTCCACAGCCTTCCAGTTGTATCATCCGTGTTCTTTGCATGAGCACCTCTGTTGTGTTTGGAAATGCTCTCTGTGAACAAAGGGAATCACAATTTATTGAATATCTTGTCTCTCAAATACAAAGCATGTTTTTGTCTTACCCAGAGTATGGATGAGAAGGAAATACACAAAAGAGCTAGGCCACTCAAGGGTGAATGGTGGAAGCCTCTAGCTACTTGACCGGGGGGGGGGGGGGGGGGGGGGAGGATGAAGGAGGAGGAGTGGAAGCAAAAGTCCATTCACCAGCCATAGCCCTTCCCTGCAGGGCATATGGCGGGATGGGAAGGAAGCCATGCTAACTAGCCTTACTGTGTGGGTAAATGCGTATCTTGGTGTAAACACTATTCTCAGTGCATTCATGTTTAGAAGGAGTGGTTCAGTTTTGAACAGCATGAAAACTTTCAAAAAACAGTATGAATGTAGTATTAAATAAGAGGATTTTTTTTTTAGTTTGTAGCAACCAAAATTCTAGATGTTAGTCTTTATAGTTTAGAAAATGCTCTGCCCCTGAGCCACCTTCCTTTTAGCCTCCCTGATGGAGAAATGTCATTCATTCCAGGGTAACGGGGACTAGTTGAAGGGCCCACATGTTTCTTTGGGGAAGAAAATCCATTTGGGCTTCTGAAAGTTTTTCTACAGTTTCAAAATTATCAAACTGTAGGAGTTATCTCACTTCACATATGTCTTTCAAGAGAAAAGTACAAATGTGTTTTAGACACAGAGTTCTTTTACATCCATTAGTGAAAATTATGTTCAAACATGCCACCCTGAAATTCAAGATTTTGTCATAAACAACAAATTCAAGTTAAAAGTTAAAAAAAAGGGTTTAGTATCAGTTCCAGTTTTCCTGTTCTTTAACATAGGCAATGTAAGAAGGGTGAGATTTTATTTTGTGTAGAGTATTTAATTAGATTTTGAGGAAATTTACTAACTTTTTACCTGATGGTTAGAATATAAGAAATTAATAAGGGGCCAGTTTTTTGGAAAGAAAAATGACCTATCGCCAGAAATTTACATAATCAAACTTCAAAAAATATCATGTAATAGTGAATATATATTAGAATTTTTTATTGAGAAAGCCCATGTTAAGCTGAGGATTCACTTATTTTGATAATTAAGTTATCTTTTGACTGGAAATTTTATTTTTTACATTTTGTAACTCCAAAGACTTTTTATTTTGTTTTGAAAAGATGACATTCTCCTGAATGAGTGAGTTATTAAACATATTTTCTGTCTACATTTTTTCAGTTTGTTTCTCGAAGAAAGCAAACATTTGTATACACATACGCTTACGGAAAACAGAGCAAGTGTTCCAGCATAACTAGAACTGTTAGGATAATTGCCTGTTATGGACACGTTATGCTTCGGTTGTTTACTGCTAAATGAAATGTAAGAGTGTGTCTTTGACTCAAGAATAATGGACAGAATACATCTAACTACAAAGGAAATTGTGTTTTGTTTGAAAATTTCTGGGTAGGTCTAAATTAATAAGTTGAGAATATATATGCACACACGTATGTGTGTGAGACGTGTGTACTCGTGTGTATACATGTACACACACACATATATTCTTAGTTTACACAGGCACATGCAGTTACATACATACACCAAATACTGAAACAGTCCATACTTAGTGTCAAAACTTTGTGGTAGAAAACAAATGGAATTTATCCTGTTAAATAACAAAAACTCAACTGAGCATATTTTAAAGATCTGATGGCATCGTTGGATGGCTCATGTATCAGGCAGCATCCTGGGACTCTAGCAAATAGAAAGGGGCTCCACAGGGCTACAGAAAGGGAAGGGTTTTTAAAGGCAGAGAGGGAGGAGAAACAGGGAAATGACTAGCAAAGAACGCACTGTTTGGGGCAAGGTCCCCCTTCAGAGGGTCCGTCAGCAGATAAGCTCTTAGTGCTGACCAGGAAACTCCCCGTTGGTGTGTTAAAGGTCGCATTTCCAGAAGCCAAAGCTGCAGCCAAGCCAGGTCTTAAGTCTTGGTGGGTTTTAACGTAAGTGACCCCATTCTGGGCCCTCTGTCTCCTTGTAACAGCTCTCCCATTTTGATCAGACTCTCAGCTGAGAAGCGTGATCGAAATGTACAAGCGTTCGCCCCAGTCTCAGCCACTGCTCTGCAGTACCTGCAGCTTCTTGTGAAATTTTGTCCGTCCTTTCTTTGGGTGGCGCTCCCAGGTCATGACTTTTTTGCTTGAATCTCTGTGAGCCTCACAGGCCACGACTTCAGGGTCAGTCTCTCAGTCAGGCATTCTCTTTGTTCTTTTCCTGACGATCTGCTCTTTAGAGGGGATCATTTGCTTGGTGGTTTGCATGCTTGGTGGCTTGAGCGAATACAGTGCACCTGGAGACTACTACCATTATCATAAGCAGGATAATTCTGACTGTTTGGAGCACACTTCAGAGCCATGCTCCCTAGGACCCAAGCCAATCAAAATCAAAAACGTCAAAGAAAGACCCCACTGAAGGAGTCTCCTTTTTAAGCCAAGTGGTTTGCTCAGTGATCTTATGTCCCCAGAAGTGTGAATCCAGGTATAGCAGGTTTTGGCCATAGCATAGACACCCCTTTCTTAGCCAAAAGATAATCAAGGGCTGGCCTATTATCAAGGACAACTTTGATGAGAGCCTAAGGATCTTTGATAGGCAGCTTACTGCAATATCTTGGAAGTATGGCCCTGCCAAAGGTAGCAAATCCTGAGGCATGAGTGCTTCCTGCAAATCCGGGGGAGCCGACCAGTGAGATGTCTTCTTTTGCTTGGGCAATGTTAGGGGCACAGTCAGGTCACCTAGGCATTGTCCAGCTATGCAACAGGTCTCTAGGCATATGTAGGCACCAGGAGGGTGTAACATAATGACACAATGTCACAATGACAAGCCCTGTCAAGGCACAGACCACTTTCTGCTAAGGTGGCCCTGTGAGTGGATTCATTCACAGGAATTGTTGCATTTGCCCATTCAAGCCAGGGCCGGTTAGGTTTTCTCTGAGACTGAAATTAAACATTCTAAATTCCAGAAGTCACCCGCATTAGTAGTGACCTGTAATATATGGATAATGGTGTTATATTTGCAAGCCAGTACCAGAGTAAAGGAAAGAAAAGAAGAAAGGGTCTCAGGTTAGGATATGAAATGTCGATCCAATATCTTAGGAAGAAACATATCTTGATGTCAGCTGCTTCTCTCCCTGGTCCATTTGATTTGGAGCTTTTGAGTATTTGTGTAAGACCAGATATCAGGTGGAGACTTTTTTAGCTGTGAGGTATATAGCCAAGGTTCAAGTCCTTGAAGTTTGGCTGCCATCTGGGTAGTGAGGATGACTTGGGATAGTCCCTTTCAAGGAGATTTAAGAGTAGTCTTTGCTCTTAGTGATTCCAAATCAGAAGGGTAAGAGAAAATTGGAAATGTTAGTTTAGAGAGTTGGAGCCAGATATTTGAGGTAACAAGAATTCAGAACCAGTCCAGTTTACAGGTGTATAACAAAACTTCAAAGACGCTTAATAGGATCAGAATCTAATACAGACAAAGGAGCAAACACAGTTTTTCCTTTACAATCATCCCCATCTTTTACTAAAGATAGTCGTGGCAAAACTAATTCATTTGAATTAAACTTGGGTGGTTATATATAAAAGTGCAGCCAGAATAGTGATTGACCATATAAACTCTTTTTAAGACTGCCTTGCTGGAACTTTGTAAGCAAGTTACCAGGCCAGTTTTTGTAAGCAGTTCTTTAAAGCTGCGTGATCATATCTGAGTCCATGTACATGTCTCAGACATGGCAATCTGGCAAAAACCTCAGTACTGTAACTGGGATTTCTAATTGTGTCTATTACAAGGAGAACAAAGTCTCACTAAACTTATGCAAATAGCTAACTGTGTTGCCATGAAAAGAATACTCAAGAGTTTCCAATTTTTGAAGGGATCAGGCAGAGAGAAAAAGTAAATGTTTCATCTTTGTTGACAAAGGTATATTTTACCAAATTGCTGTAGTTATAGATGGCTTAAGAGAAAAAGCTTCCTTAAATCTGGAAAAGCAAACATCAGAAAACCAGCAGGGTTTCAAACAAGAAGTCATAAGAATTACAGTTGTCCTCAGTTTATTCAGTCCCATGTTATCTTGTTCTGCCTGAGTCTCCTTTTTCCACTAGCTCCAGATTCTCACCCAGTTCAGTTTTATGATCTGAAGGTTGTCAGAAACCTGTATTTGTCAAACATCCTGTCCGTGAATCTGCTTGAAGATGAAGTACTTTTTGCAGAGACACTTTTGTAAATGCATTGAGTAAAACAATAACTGTCTGTAAAAGACAAAAGGCTTAAACAATGTTGATCATTAGAAATCTGATGAGAGTTCATTATGATAGAATTGACAAACAAATTTGGTTTTTTTCCATAACATACAACATTCTAAGATAACTGGAATCTTAACTGATTTAACATTATACTAGGACATGTCATATTTCAGATTTCCAGCATTTCATATGATGTCTGGAGTACTTACAACACACACCTAGACAACATAAAGAAGGCTTAGTAGTACTTGCTCTCAGTGCTTCTCATGTAATTTAACATATCTAATAAGCCTAATTAGTTTCGCATCTCCCTTTTTATAAAGAGAGAGAACAAATCCTTTGAGATTTTGCTGGGACCCTTCGGGAAATTTCGAAGTTAGTTCAAGGTCAGAAAGACTTCATTTAGAAGTTGATTTTTACGAAGTTTGTCAAAAATATCAAAAGGTTTGGACTCTTGGTTAAATCGGATCACATTTCATTGTGAAACAATGCTGACTTCTTAATGCTTTAACCAAGTCACAATTAAAGATTTGCAGGCAAATATAGAAAATTTCATAGTTGTAAAAAACCATAGCTTTTTTAATATTGAAAAGACTCAGGTTTTTTTTTTTTTTAAGTAAGCGAAGACCTAATAAAGACAAAAGATAGAATCTTTGATTTTCTAGGCAGATAACATGAAAGGTAAAAAAAGAAACCAAAAAAAAAAAAAAAAAACCAACAACAAAAAAAACCCTTTCTTATAATTTCTTATTAAGAGCAGACCAATAATCTAATAAAACTTTGTATTTTTTTAAAAGATTTCAGAGAGAGAATGAAAGAGAGAGAGCATAAGCAGGGAAAGTGGCAGAGGCAGAGGGAGAAGCAGGATCTCCCCTGAGCAGGGAGCCCAATGCAGGACTCGATCCCAGGACCCTGGGATCATGACCTGAGCCGAAGGCAGACGCTTAACTGACCGAGCCACCCAGGAGCCCCAAAACTTTGTACTTTTAGCGAGAAAAATCAAATTCTAATTTTGTACTTTAAATAGTACAACTCATTTTTAAATAAATTCATTTTAATATTAGCCAGCTTGACCACATGTCAGAATACCTTTTCAAAGATTTCCTTTAAACAAACCTTCCACAACTTTCTTTTTTACATCCAGATTTTCTCCTATGTTTTCCTTCAAAATAATCAGCCTCACTTTAGAACAAGATTATTTTATTTTCCCTGAATGAAAATGCATTTCCATTCCTTGTACCTTCTACCAAAAGCACACATCTTACTTTTCTTGCATAGGGTGATGTTTTCCTTATTATTTCTAGTAGCTTTAATCACATATATTAATTAGACTTCTTAACCTTTAGAAACGAGACAGTTTTGAACTGCCTTTTATAGTAGCGTTGTGTGAATTGACAGACTCAGAATACTTTTTATGACTTCTAAAAATGTGTTTTTTACAGAAAATTTCTCAGTGGGGCATAAAACATGTTTACTAACAGATTCAAGTATCTTTAGTTATTCTGTAAAAGAAAACCAAAAATGGATAAATCCATGTTCAGTAATTAATGTTTGGGTATTTTATCTTATTTGGAAATTATCTGGATATTCAGTGACTTTAACTTATCACTTAGTAAAACTTTAAGGTTTCAGGTTACCAAAAAGATTTGGGAAAACTATAAAAAGTTTACCTAAAAAGTTTTTATCCTACTTATATCTATTCATTTTTTTCTTTTTTTTTCTTTTTTTTTCCATTTATTTATTCTTAACAGTTATGTGTAGATTACCCACAAAAGCTTCATGAGACGAAATCAGCCTTTGTCTCAAGCTATTATTTGGTTGACATTTTCTAACAGAGATAACCTGAAGTTGTTTGATTACTAAACCCAGGTAGAGAAAAACTGTAAAGACATACCTATTTCAATTAAACCAACAGGCCTAACCTAGCTTTAATACTCAATATCTTCCCAGATCACATGAATCTGAATAGAATCTGGGTTAGTTTCTGTTATATTTCTGAGATTGGGAAATACTTAATTTATCGTGTTTATTTTGAAGCCCATTGAATAGAGCTTTTTACAAATTAATTTTAGCAATAGCATTCGGAGGTAGAAAATACCACACATTTACAACATACGTATACAGACACACGTAAACATATAAACACAGACCTTATAGTTATTGTTTTAAAATTTTTAGCCATAAGATGGGTATGATAATGCAAAACTCACTCATTTATAAAGGAACAGTTGGTTCCATACTGTTTTTCTGGCAAATGGAACAATTTAGGGTTACCTGCTCAATGGCTAAAGTATTTTCTACTAATGTTTGTGGAGAAGACACATGATTTTTCATTTGTGTAAATTTCAAATGAACTTTCACCCTATTGTTCTATTTCTCTTTTTATTATTATTATTATGTTCAGTTAGCGAACATACAGTACATCATTAGCTACTGTTCTGTTTCTGGTAACAATTACTATACCTTGGCTAATTGAATTTAAAGAAAAAAAAAATTACTTCCCTGAGGTTTGTACTTTTAATGCTTTCATCGCAAAGGCACACAGGAAAAGAATGCAAGCTTCCCCCAAGAGGGATTTTGGTTTCTAAGGCCAGTGATTAACAAGGCATTGGAGATAAATAGGGGAGGTTTGGGTATTGGTAAAATGAATAGGTAAACTTTGAATTACCTCTAGAACTGCATCTCTAGCTTTGCCAAGATCTGTAAGATCAGGACAATTGCTTTTTAATTTCTCAGGGAATTGGGTTTTAGCCTGGATGTCAAAGGTCTGACATACCCACCTGTACTGGAATGTTTTTGGTGTTTTGTTTTGTTTGTTTTTCCCCTCCCTCTGGGTACATTTAACTTAGAGAAGAAGGCCTTCAGTTGGCCTGTGGCTCCCACCAGTTTTTCAGGACTCCGTTAGCAGGTTCTGAGTGGGGTTTAAAGTGGAGGCCACACCTCTGATATTTACTAGAATTTGACAACATTTGTTTGTTTGTTTTTTAAATTTTAGTTTTCCCTGGGCTGTTTAAAGGCTAACATAGCAGTTTACCAGACAATTCCTTGGAGCCTCATCGAACCTGAGAGGGGCTCCTATGAGGGCCCCCCTTTGAAGGTGGACGTGGGGGTGTCTGTAAGGCCATGCCCTTGGCAGACCTCGGTGCACCACCACAGAAAGACAGTTCGGAGGGAGGCTAAGTGGGGTGAGTGCTCAGATAAAGAAGGCCAGAAGGAAGCAGTAGGAACAACTTTAGCCTTACAGTCTCTGATTTTAGGCTCCTTTTGTCTTTAATGTGTCACTAGCCTTTTATAATGAATCTTTCAATGGAACTGTTTTGGAATTTTGAAACCTTTTGGAAGTTTTCTGCATACCAATTAAAATTTGTTTCATTTGGGAACCCTCACGTTTAAGTGCACTTTTTAAATGATCTTCTGTCATTGGCGCATTCCTCATAAAGGCCCTTGTAATTTCCCTGGGGACTGGCAACGGCTTAGTAGGACCCGCAGCCAAGAATGGAGTTCAGCCCACATTTCTGCTCTGCCATATTTTGGGGCCCCCAACCTGATGGTTACCAAGCCAGGCTTTCAGGACACTCTAAGATTTGGCCATTTTCGTAGATATTTACAGCTTCCCAGACTATAGTTCTTAGATATAAAATAAGCAGGTGTGCCAGAGGTGGTGTCTTGACTGTAGAAATTAAAGATTTCTGATTGATTGGTTGATCGATTGATTATTTATAAGTCTTTGGGTTTCTTTCTTTCTTTTTTTTTTTTTTTGTTAAGACTTTATTTATTTATTTCAGAGAGAGAGAGAGAGCATGAATGGGGAGAGGGGCAGAGGGAGCGCAGACTCCTTGCTGAGCAGGGAGCCCAATGTGGGACTCAATCCCAGGACCCTGGGATTATGACCTGAACCAAAGCCAAATGCTTAACTGACTGAGCCACCTGGGCGCCCCAGGTCTTTGGGATTCTCACAGCCAGATTAATAATACCTAAGAGGGTTGTGCTGCGGGCTTGGGTTTGTGTCCTGTTTCCCGATCTACTTCATTGTATAGACATTTTCTTAAGGTTGGCAGGTGAACTAATGTCAGTCTAACCCATTCCATGACCAATTTATTCTAACCCAGGAGTCTTTAAGTTAGGTGGTAAGTACTCCAACAGGTCTTAAATGCTCAACCCATGCCCATCAAATTTTGTGGCTTTTTGGCCTCAGAGATCCCCATTAGCAATTAACCTATACCCATATGCACAATAATAGCAACCAACAGTAATGGAGGAAACAAAACTGTGATTACCAATGGGAACCAAAGAACGAGGGATTGGGAAAGGATTAAGCCAGCAGACCTCACAGAATGGGGACCAAGGACTTAATTTCCAACAAATGAGGAACTGCCGCTGCCACTAGCACCTCCCATCATGGACTGTGAGGACAGAACCAAGGTCGGGGTTTAGAAGTTACTGCAGAATGGCCAGTAGTAGGCGCTGTACTCACCACCGGCCATTCCCATAGAACCTTGGACAGGGGAAAGGATTGAACCAGCAGACCTCAGCAAATAGGGGCTGTAGACTGGGGGGCTCCACATGGATGGGGAACTGCACACTGCCACTAACAAGCCCCTCATGGGTCTTGGGACAGAATTCAGGACTGAAGATTTCCACCCAAAAACCTGGGAACTGCAGACTGAAAAGCCAAGTAGATCAGGAGCTCTACACAGAAAAAGCAGAGCTTAGAACCTCGAGGTAACTTAATACAGCCCTAGGAAATGGGGAGAGAGAGAGTGTTCATAGGGTACCACACCTGTGTTTTACGTTATCCTCAAAGCTGTTGCAGATCTCCTTTGGTCCCAACACTGCCACCAAATCTGTTAAATAACAAAAATTCAGCTGAGTGTATTTTATAGATCTGATTTCTCTAGCAGATTAGCAAGGAGCTCCAAAGGGCTACAGAAAGAGATTGGTCTTTAAAAACAGAGAAGGAATGGAAACAAGGAAATCATTAGGAATGATGCATTGTTTTAGGCCAGCAGACTCCCAAGGGAAACAGAAGGGGTATATATAACAGTGGATAAGCTCTTACTGCTGACCAGTCAACTCTAGGTTGGCGTGTTAAAGGTCACATTTCAGCAGAAGCTAAAGCTGCAGTTAGGTTAGGTATTAAGTCTTGGTGGGCTTTTAGCATAAGTGACTCCATTTTGGGCCTGCTGTTTCCTTTTTAACAATCCTTTGTAATGGATCATCCTTTCGGTTGCTTTCCAATAGTGCATTGCTGTGAATCCAGAGGAGTTTGTCGATTACAGAATTTATTTTTCACGCTCCAGTGTTTCCTGGTGCCTCAGAGAAAAGGGCTTTGCTCATTTCAGCCCCTCACTTTAGATGTCTGGGAGTGTTGTTTACGTTCATCAGCAGAACTCATTCTTAATGAGCTCACTGAATTTCAGAAATTATCCTTTTCAGTGAATCCATACTTGTACATGTAGTTCGGTGAGACTACCACTGACTCGGCCAAAGTAAGAAAGGGCAGGACACTCCTACATGATGACAAATACCGGGGGTATGGAATCATTCGGCACTAACCCTGATTTCTACCCTAACACAAAGGCCCTGTCCAAAGAACAGGTATAAAACAAAATGAAAAATTGCTGCTCATAGTATTTCTGTAATTTCTTTTATTTTATTTGAAACATGACAGAATAAATACGCTTATCAAACCCCTGGTTTTTTTTTGTTTTTGTATTAAATGACATCTTCTCATTTAAAACTGTTCATACTCAATTCAAAATGTGAAACATTGCTTCAAATTCAACAAGAAAAATGTCCCTGATGCTTTGAATAAGTCATTAGGAATTGATTCTCTGGCAATCTAATCACTGTAATTGACAACCTAGCTTTCTTTGATAGAGTTTAAGCACCCCCCCCATCCACAGGGAATATGTTCCAAGTCCCCCAGTGGATGCCTGAAAACACAGATAGTACTGAATCCAATGTATGCTGTTTTTTTTCCCTATACAAACATATCTATGAGTAAGTTTAATTTAAAAATTAAGCACAGTAAGAAATTAATAATAATGATAAATAGAATAATTATAACAATACACTGTAATAAAAGTTACATGAGTGGGTCCGTAAATAACTCACTGTATTGTACTCACCCTTCTTGGAATGATGATGTGAGATGATAAAATGCCTACGTGATGAGATCAAGTGAGGTGAATGGTATAAACATGTGATGATATGTCCAGAGGGGGGTCATCTGCTTCTGGACCATGGTTGACCAGAGGTAAATGAACCTGCAAAAAGCAAAACTATGGATAAGCTGGGGGATGACTGTACTTGACTTAATGTGATAGTTCTAAAATTGAGTTAGAGCAAATCCTTCTGTGGGATCTGTGACGAGAATGTTTAAATACTTAAGTGGCAGAGAAGGAAATAATCTCTATATGGATGCTCCTAAGCTTTGAAAGATTATTACTAATTGTTTTCAAGATAAGTGTAGACTTGAGCATTTATAATTTTAAAGCCTTTTAAATTGGAATTATAGTTGAAAATGCCACTCCTCCCCTCCCCCCCCAAAAACAACTCACAATATTTTCAGTGCCTAGAGATAGGGAAAAATTTGAATTTTCCATAATTAACCTTGCAGTGAAGACTAAAGTTAGTTGTAAAAGCTCCCAACATAGGTAAGTATAATCAATTAACAGAAGATAGTGCCTAAAACGTCTTCTAAGAAGTATAGCCTATTTACTAGGATCCCTTTTCTTGTGCATAAACACTGAAATGAGATATTGGAGCAAACGTGAGACAGCCCTGAAGTGCTGTTACTAAGAGGAAACCATCAGTGGAGGTGCAAGTGAGTGGACAGGGAAAGAAGAGAGAACTAGAATTCTGCCAGCTTGATTGAAGAAAACACATGATTGCCGGTGCTTGGGTGGCTCAGTTCGTTAAGCATCTGCCTTTCGCTCAGGTCATGATCCCAGGGTCTGGAGATGGAGTCCCGCATCAGGCTCCCTGTGCAAGGGGGGTCTGCTTCTCCCTCTCCCTCTCCCTCTGCCCCTCCCCTGCTCATGTTCTCTCTCTCTCTCATACTCTCTCTCAAATAAGTAAATAAAATCTTAAAAAAAAAAAAAAGAAAGAAAAGAAAACACATGATTGGGTTTTGCTTTTGAGTGTTTGTAACTCCATACTGAATTAAAAGAAATTAAGAAAAATATTAGAGCATTATCAGTTCCCTCTATAAGCAGATTCTTTCTGGTGCATCCAAAAGGTCATGATTTCTGCATTTGGTAGATATGGGACAAAACAGAAATGGAGTGTGTGGTCGCAGAAGCTAGAGGACAAGAGGAGAGTTGACAACAGCATGTAATGAATGTAGCTGTTGATACCATTTGATCACTGGCCATGCTCACTCATTTTTAAAGCAACATTTCGGTCCATATAAATAATCTGAAAACAATCACACATTTAAACAAAGAGTGCAAGTGAGGGTTTTAGGTAATGATTCTGCCTCTCTTTCCTCCATCTGTGCTGCTGACCAGTATTCATTCGTGGGTAGATACGGTTACTTCTCTGCTATTCATGGTGACATGATCGCGACAGTAGGCAGGGTTTGGATATGAATTATAGGAACAGATACATTCATGTATAATGAATTTTTTCTACTCTATTCCTCTATAAATTAGACACCAGTTGGGTGGTTCTATTCCCTGCTGATTTCTGAGAGAATTCTCTTTAAGCATGTTTGTAATTGAAGTGGATCAAATATGTTATTATACAGCCCATGTATTTATCATTTCGAGTGTTTTACACGGTTTGCATTTTATCCTCTAAAAAATACACACACACAGACATGTCACTTTCTACTTATCTAGAAAAACATAATTTTCAAAGCGTATTTTCAATTTGGGGTCGGGAAAACAGCTTCCCAGAAACAGGTCTCACCAGCCCCTTTTACAGTGAGGTAGCTGAGGTGAATGCCGTCACCCGTACAAGGCCATCGGAGCTCGGACTAGACCCAAGAGTCTTATAACTCGAGGGGTCACTGTGCTATATTTGCCAGACATTCACAGCTAACATATTTGAGACGCAAAGAGGGACACGTGCTAGGGAGGTACGAAGAGAAACGCTGTGCCTGGCCCCACCTCTCAGGGGGTGCACAGCCTTAGGAAGGATCGTATATAAATGTTCCGTAGCGAATGGGAATTGCTTGTTTCATAGAGGCACTACTAAAGTGTGATATGACCCAGGAGAAGCCAGCGTTCAAGCCCACGGTGGGCCAACAGAGGCTGGCCAGAGAAGGGAGGAAGGGTGTCTTACTGCCAAGCCTTTAAGGAGACCTAAGATTGTGTTCCTGATAAATGAGAAAAGTAGATGCGTGTTCCGGCCTGAAGAAGAAATGACATTCGCGGACACACAGAGGGGTTAACGTACTTGTTATATTCATTCTGAAGTATCAGAGTGAACCCACGATGTGAAATGAATGTGTCAGATATTGAGAGCTTCCAGCCTGACCTTGATGTGTGTGGCTTTCTTAAATAATTGTTATTTTATTTTTTTTTTAACCAA
This sequence comes from Ursus arctos, assembly GCF_023065955.2. Classification (NCBI taxonomy): domain Eukaryota; kingdom Metazoa; phylum Chordata; class Mammalia; order Carnivora; family Ursidae; genus Ursus; species Ursus arctos. The sequence goes on from NW_026622841.1 coordinate 54,954,350, forward strand.
GGGACCATATGAAAGATAGCTTGTTTGATCAAAATCCAACTGGAATAGGAGCCCGATGATCAGTAATAATATTAGGAGTTACTGGGAAATCTATAAGAGGTCTTTTAAACGGCAGTTTTGTATTTGCTGTGCATTTATAAAAGGAGGAGATGGTATGATGAACCCGGCTGGAGCAGAGACGCGAGCTGTTTCCGGGTGGTTGGCTACATGTCACAGAGCATCACACTTATCCTCGAGGCAGACGCAGACATCTGCTCCTGATGAACAGGAAAGGAGACATTCATCAGAATAACTTCGTTCTTTGTCAGAATTCTTTAAGGAAAGGAAAAATAATTAGCTACAATATCAGGGGATCGACTCCTTAAAGAAAGAAAACATTGAGTGTCAATTGATGGATAAATTTATTTTCCTTTCTCATGTAAAATTGCTGTGACATGTTAAAAATAATTTATGTAATTATAGAAGGAAATTGGATTTTCTTTCAAGTTTTATGTATGAATGTGTGGTCATAAGATTGAATATATACTGAATATTATGCTGGAAACTGAATGATGATTCAGAATGGTATAGTTGACATTTGGTTTCATTAAAGATTAATAGTAGCTTGGCCTTGTGTGCTTTACCGTATCACAAAAAAGCAAGATTTAGTGGCGAGGGCTCTGGATTATGTATTAGGTGGCAAGACTTCCAGTCCAAACTGCCACTCACGCACTGGCATTCCTGCTTACCAGTGCTCGTTTTAATTTTCTCGTTCGTAATAACAATGGTAATAACATCCAAAACTAGTGTACCCAGATAAATGGCAAGATTCATAAGGTAATGTCCATGACAGGCTTTAGACTTGGTCAAAAACCACTGAATAAAAACACAACAGAAAAGCCTTCCAGAGAGCATTTCATCAATTCTCTTCATCCTTTGGAGGAGAAGCACATTTAAACTTGACTGTACAGTGTAAATTCCCTTGTAGAAATGGGTTAGTGAGAAAGAAGTGCAGTGGAAGGCAAAGTGGATTGACTTCGGAGTGAATGTGTGACTCATTCTTTGTGTGACTTTGGACAAGTGACTTAGTTTGATGGCACCTGTTTCATCCTGTAGAACTAGAGATAAAGTGCATAACTCGACTTACAAGAATTAAATGAGGCAAGTTAATGCATTATAATATTTAGTAGCATTCACAATCAGAAAACTCTACCTCGATTTTTCTTTAGTTTTGGCCCATGTAGAAAAACACATAAACGGCATTATTATCCTAGAGAGGTAACAAAATGATGGGGTGGACCATAGCAAGGTTTGGTTGCCCTTGTAATTTGGTCCTTGTTTCTGTGATTTCACCATCTCTCTGGACCTTATTCAATATTTTTAAACTATGCAGCAGTGGAAAAGAAAACACATTTCATCCCCACTGCTCTTTCTTATCCTTTGTTGACTGCCGTGGAGTTAAACAAGGAGGATTAGAGATCGTGTTTTACTTTTGGAAGACCGACTTGAAGTTTATTATATATCTAGACATTGAGCTGTTGAGATTGTTCTTGTGAGTTAAATCCCTGTGACTTAGAGTAACTGAAGATAAGATCCTCCTGAGAAACTTGATGATTATTTAATAAGGGGATGCTATTACTTTTTTTCAATAATCAAGGGTAACGAGAATTAATACTTTAAAAATCTTACCAAGGAGAAGCCTTAAAGATGAGTTTTAATATATATGAATCATTTATAATTAACTGTTGACACTAGTCCTCATTAGCTTTTTTTATTGAAGTATTTCTGGCAGAAAATGTCTGAAGTATCTATGTTCATTACTCTCCACTTAACAAAACCACATCCTACCCATCTTTTTTTTGTGCCGTTGCCAAAGTCATCCCAATCCTCTGTCCAAGTAACCATTCTTTTAATTTGAATCACACTAGTGGGATTCTCATTGTTTGTGGGTTCACATGTCTTTGTGGCTTGAGGCAGGAGAGAGAGCCAAGACTCAGTCTAATGCCTGTGATTAGAAAGAATTTTTCTGGTGCTGTGAATATTCAAAATTCAAGGGGGAAAAAACTCTAAGACTTAAGCAATGCTCCAGATTATGGGCCTTTTTTGAATGACATTTTAGCAAGGTGAAAATACTTCTGAAAATATGTATAGATCCCATGAGAATTTTAAAAACCATTTTAGAACGTGGGGCATTCTCTCTGCTATGTAGGATTGTGGGTATTTTTGCTCCATCGGCTGAATCACTGCTTGATCTCTTAGCACTTACTTAGTGCGTTTACGGCCCGATGATGGTATATTTATATTGTGCTACATGCTATTCTTTCAGGGTTCTTTCTTCCACTTCTGTTGGACGGTTTTGTTCATTGTGGTATTAAAAGAAAAAGATGACAATCATCCAACGCAATAAACACCCATTTTGCATATTGTTTCTATGCAGGAGATGAGCACAGAAGCCGAATGTGCTCAGCAAAGTATTATTTGGAATAATTCTGTTTAGGACTATGATTTTTTTAAAGCTCTGGCACTTCTGATCACCGAAGCTTCCTGGGCATAGTTCCAGTGACATTCTCTGAGCCTTTTGTTTCCATTGCAGTAATGGGCCTTGGTTGTAACTAAATAAACTCTGATAATAAATGTGTGGATATCCTGGCCAGAAACACCTGTCAGGAAGGCTTAGAGAAAAGTTGGTATGAGGCTGGCAGTCTTCTAAGCGACACCTCGTGACCATCCTGCTCTGTGTTATGTTGGAAAATTGCACTGGGCAATAAGAAATACTTCCTTTCTGTTCATGGTGACAGGTGAGCATTGCTGACCTGGGCCTTGGTTGATGTGAGGTGGCTGCTTCAAGCGAACTTACAGGAGCTGTGGTATACTAGTTAAGCCGCTTTGGTTCCAAGTAACAGAAACCAAGTGATAAGTGCTGAAGCAGAACTGAGACCTAGACAGTAAGAATACAGACGTGCCCCACAGGGAGGACTGATTGAGGCCCTGCAACCTGCGTGGAAGGTAGACCCATAGTCTCTCTCTGTCCTGCCTCTCTGCTTCCTCTCTTCATTTTTCTTCTCTCTGAAGGCCATTGTCTCCTTCCCTGTAGATCTTGTAGAAGATTGAGAGGCTCTCCATAGCGCCCAAGTTGTACCCCCCAGGGACAGGAACACTTCAAATAAAATGAAATCTGGAACCTCCTTCTCTGGTAGAGAGGACCCATTAGAAAGACTAATCGTGAACTTGGCCAAACCCCCTAACACATCCTCATACGGTGATATGTTGCTCCTAATATTTCTCATTGTTCTGCCCCACTTCGTGCCTCGGCAAGAGCATAGTACCGCGAGCTCTTCGGGGCTTGTGATGCAAAGAAAAATTTCTGTTGGTCCTGATTTTTGCTCATTACTCTCCATACATAGTCCCTAGCATTGTACAGCTCATGGCACATCTCTCTGGAATCTGAATCTTGGAGGGACTTCTCAAGATCATCTTCTCACCTCAGCCACGGCCATCCGTAACGACACCACAGCAGAGTTCCGCCCAGCATTACTAAAGCACACATTTGGCGGGAAGTTGGCACCTTATGAATTAGTAACGTGCAGGTGGCTTTGAGTTGCCCTTCTCTTGATCTGGAGTCTGTCTCTGAAGCTTCCTCAGAAGGCCAACACTTTCCATGCAGAGCAATGTAAAATCAGTTGTATTCCTCAGCCGTATGCATGACTTCCAAATTCCTTAATGTGTAAGAAGTCACTCTGCTGTTCACCTCAAGATAGCTAAGCACCTAAACCTTACTGGGCATTGTGTAAATGCTGTGGATATTAAATGTTTGGCAAACATTTAAAATAGAAACTGGTCAAGCTTCTGAGGGAATTGGAGAGGACAGAAGACAAGTGGAAGCTTCCTGATGAGGTCTCGGCCCCAGGAAGATAGGATATCATCAGTCTGAGGTAGCACCATCCTCTCAGTCAGAGCTGCCCAACAGTTTACAAAGCCTCCAGCACAGGAATGAGAAGACACAATCTGGAAGGCTAACGCAAGCACTTGGGTCTGCTGCATGAAGGGAATGAGAAGACAAGGGTCAAGGGCTTGCGAGTAATAGTGAGAGTCGTTGATGGGATGAGCAGACCGTCCCCGCTAGAAGGGAAAGAAGGAAAAGTAAGGAAGGAAAGGAGTGAATAGCGTGAGAGAAATGGATAAATTGAAGAAACTGAAGATTCTATCAGGTTTGAATTTGGAAGGTACATTAATTCCAGGTGATAAAAACCTACTTACATGTTCTTAGGAATGCAGATTACTGAAATCATATACTAACATAAAAGATCTGTAGTGTTTTCTGATTGATTTTAAAACAGACCATACTTATCATATTGCCTATATTTAACTTAAGATAATAATAGGTATAGTTTTTATTTTAAGTACAGTTGGCATATGTAAGTTTGCATTCACAATTTGACATGAAGGATTTTATTCTAAGAGCCACTAAATTTGTTTTTATATAGTTCATTGCAATAAATTGGTATATAAATGAACAGTTTTAGAGAATTCTGGTGTTTTTTCTCAGAATTAAATGATGTGAAGGGAGTCTTAGAAAATTAAATGAAAAACTTTAGTGATGTGACATCATCAAGATGGGGACATAGGTCATTTCTGATTTCAGTACCCCTCACAAGAAGACCCAACTATCAACTATCCATAGACAGGACACTGTTTTGAAAATCCTAGAACCTGGGTGTGAAGCTGAAGCACCCCCCAGACCACAGAGACTGAGAAGGACCCATATTGAGGAAAGGCCATAGTTTGACCAAATGCCCCTCCTCCGGGCCAGCACAGACTCACACCAAGAGGGCCTCCCTGGGCATATGGTTTCTCCAGTGGGAAAAAGAGAACCAAGATGGACATCCAGATTTCCCAGCATTATAAGATGCTTCCCGGTAGGGCAATTTAGGTATCATGTCATGGGGATCACGGGGGTTTTCTGCGGAGCTTACACTTGGGATCAGAGACAAAGAAGGGAGCAGGGCTTACAGCAACCAGCACTCGGTTCTTGGCAGACTGCATTCCTGCTTGCAGCAGCACCCAAAGATCCCAGCCAGAGGCTACACCCATCTATAGAGCTGAGCTGGTGGCTCTCTCTGGCCAAGGGACTCAGTTGGAAGTGCTTCCTGGTTTAGATCCCCAGCCAGCGGGCCATACTGGCTGTGGAGGCCATCTAAGCAGAGGAGGAAACTCACAGTCCCACCCAACTGTTGAGCTTAGTATTCCCTCTGGGAAGCATGGCCACAAGAAATGTGGACCACAGCCTATCATGCACCCACACAGGGAGTCAAGACAATAGCTTTATCCAACTATTTAGCATTGCCTGTGGCACTGCATGAGCAGAGAGCCTACACAGTCACCCTGAGCAGCCTCAGAGCCTAGCCTAGAATACCACCCAGCCGTGGAGCATAGCCCACAACACCACCCAGTACCAGAGCCCATCCTGTGGCTGTGCCCGATTGCTGAACAGCTTGGAATCTTGCTCAGGCCAGATCCCAGTCAGTGACCCCACGCAATCATAGAATGCATAACCTGTGGCCCAACCCAAGCAGAGAACCTGGAGAGTAACCCCAAATGACTCCAGAGCATAGTCTCCAGCCCCTCCCAACTATGGGGGACAGCTAAAGGCCCATCTTAAAAAGAGCACAGCTAGTGACCTCACCCAACAACAGAGCATAATCAGTGGCCTACCAGATCACAAAGTCCTGCCTGCAGCCCCACCCAGCTTTCAGCACGGCATGTGGCCCTGCCTTATTACAGACCACAGGCTGAGTCCCCATCTGACTTCAAAACCTGGCCTGGAGTCCTGCCTGAACACAGATTCTAGCCAGTGGCACCATTTGGTTGGGAAACAGCCTGAGGCCCCATCTAACCACCAACAGTTGTGAAGTACAGCCCTCAGCCCTCCCCATCATGGAATCCAACCATAGGCACTGTCCCACCAGGAAACACAGTGTGCAAACCTGCTCAACCAGAAGTGATTGCAGAGTCCTGCTACCAGCAACCCTTGACCATGGAGCACAGCCACCAGCCCCACCCAAGGAAGGAGCCAACTCAGCAGCCCCATTTGAATGTGGAGCAGAGCCAACAGGCCCACCCAACCACTGACCCCTGCCAGTGACATCCTCATCCCATAACCTTAGAGCGCGGGCAGTGGCCTCATCCAACTAGACATCAGTCGCCAGCCTTCCTGCCTATGGGCAATACCAGCTGGTCCCTCTGGTACCCAAGCTGAGCTGACCGGTGAAGGCCTTTCTTTGCTGAAGGGAACCTGTAAAGTCCAGAAGAGAATCCCAAGTCTGCATATTTTTAAAATAAAATTTTGAGTCCAGAGAAGCACCATGTTTGCAACGAGTTTCTTATTACGGTGTCCTCAAACCTCTCTATTCTTTCTTCCCTTGTGGACGGTACTTTCGTCTGAATGTTTGAAAAGAACTGACTTAAGTGACCTCACATTTTGAAGATGAGAAAAACTGATTGACTCTGTTCTGAAAACAGAGGACACCTCTGGATGGGGACACCTCTGGATTTCCTCTAGCCTCTAATGGGGACATAAAAGTTGTGGCTGGAGGGATGGGAGGACCGCCTACCTCTTGAAACTCTCTCTTGAAAATCTGCCTGATTTGGAACAAAAGATTTCTTCTTTTGAGTTAATCGTTGCCACTTTCTTCAAGTTTCTCCAAAGGGTACATACACTCAAAAGAAGGTATTCATTGATTCATGCAACAAATACTCTTGTGTATTTATCTGCTATGTCTGTGTATCATATGATAGGAAATATCTTACAGTTGCATAAATAGAAGAAATTATTCCAACAGCTGGCCCCAGATTAGAGAGGGAACTTTGTTTGGGAAAACACGTTGGTAAACTGCTTGGTAGGATATGAACCCTAGGCTGTGGGTTTTCAGGCACGAAGGAAATGATAGCTCATCCATTTCAAGTAAAAATGGGATTTGAATGTAAGAGGAGGTAAAGGACATAGGGATGAGCTTCAGGGTAAAAAAGAACCAAAAGATATCTTCTTAGTGTTTAGTTCTCTCTACTACATGGGTCTGTTATAAAATCCTTCCTGTTTACTCCCTGAGAACTTCAGCCAGCCTGTAACACACAAAAATGCCTGTGTAAGATTTGCAGCAGAGAGCACGGGAAGAAAGGTGTTTGTTAGTGAATGGCCCTCAGCACCAGTGCCCTTGGAAACAATCACAAGATGCATCAACGGAAGGAACTTACCAAGAGCCAAAAGGAAGAGAAAATATATTCCCACATACTCAAATATTTTCAGAGAAATTGCTAAAAACAGGCACAGGGCTGCCTTGGACTAGAGTACAGGGTTGAAAACAATTTCTTTGGTGTTGCAGAAGCAAGGTATCTCGACATACCTCTGGATCACAAGTTTATAAGACATTTTTGTCTCCTTGGATGGTAGGGACAGTCTGAGAATGGTATAGCCATGGGGCAGGGAGATTTAGAGTAGGGAAAGCAGATGGTATCAAATATCAGCTTCTTTTTTCCATTTGCTTAGACATATTCAAGTCTTTGAGTCTTTTCCTGTTACTTGATGTGTATTATAACTCAAAGTCATATGGTATATAGGAATTAAAATCATACTTGTGAGAATTGTATAGTGAAATGAGACTATACTAAGAATAAAAACTTAGGATCAAAAACCACACACAGTGTTAAGTGTCTCAAGAAAAGTAAAGTGAACAATAATAGTAGTTATGTTTACTTAATTTCATGCTAACTTCTTAATATATGGAATATTATTTAACTAGTATTTTAGTTATCATATTTGTAAATTTTGGCATACTTAAAATAGACCAAAGCATGTCATTTAAAATATGACTTATGTGGTCTTCGCCAAGCATCTTGTATTATAAGACATGAGCTTCTGGGGCAGGTGATATATTCATAGATAAACTATTTCCTCTGTCAAAGAATCTTTTTAAAATATAGATACCAAATACCCAAAATTATTGATATTTGATAGTACCCAGATGTTCATTGGTACTAATTTATAGTCTTCTGTATTACATGTATGAAATAGAAAGCCTTTCCTAAGTTTAATAATCCTCATTTCTTCATCAAAAAACAAAATTCTCTTCTAACAGAATGCTGTAAAATATTGTTGAAGTTGATCAAGTCTTGATCTATCCATTTAAGGGTTAGTCTTTTAGAATTCAAGGGACTATAATTCAATCTGATTATTATCTTAATATAAATAAGTTAGACACTATATTTTGTTCCTGGTTACATTCAGTTTTTACTTAGAGAGATGGCTTGATAATTATCTTATATTCTAGAATGAGAAATTTAGTCCTTAAAAAATGGGGGTTCCTACAACTTTGGCATATGAGAGTTGTTAGGATTTTACATTCCTCTAGAATATATTTTGTATGGAAATGTGTGCATTTGTAAGGTAATAATCGGTGTAAGTCATTCTGAAATTTCTATTCAGATTCTGCACATTTCTACTAACATATTTCATCCCCAAGTATATATGTGTATAAAAATATGTTTATTAGTCAGACATTAAAGAGACTTCCCACAAAGCAAAATATAAACAAACAAACAAACAAATAAAAGCAAAAACAAAAATCAAAGCAACATAAAACTGGACGGAGCTTGGCCTGTCTGGCTCGTTTAGTCAGTGAAGCATGTGACTCTTGATCTCAGGGTTGTAAGTTCAAGCTCCACATTGAGTGTAGAAATTACTTAAAAATAAAATCTTCGAAAAAAAAAAAGCTGGAAGGAGCTTAACCTGTTAAAGTTTGATTTTAAAAGAGGAATATTATCATATGGTTTCACTCGTATGTGGAACATAAGGAATAGAGCAGAGGAGCACAGGGGAAGGGAGGGAAAACTGAATGGGAAGATATCAGAGAGGGAGAAAAACCATGAGAGACTCTGGACTCTGGGAAACAAACCGAGGGTTACAGAAGAGAGGGGCTTGGGGGGATGTGGTGACCAGGTGATGGGTATTAAAGAGGGCACCTGTTGAGATTAGCCCTGGGTGTTATACACAACTAATGAATCGTTGAACGCTATAAATAAATAAATAAATAAATAAATAAATAAATAAATATTAAAAAAAATTAAGATAGAGACAACACAAAAAAAATTAAAATTGAAAGAAAATAAAAGAGGAATATAATTTCTGAATTAGTATGGAACACTTGACAAGTGGGACCAAGGGTCAAGTGATAGGTTTACTATAGTTTTAGGAGGACCGTTGACTAGACACAAAGACATGTCTTATATTTGAAAAAATTATAAATAAAAATTAAAATTTCTTAGTGTTTCTTTCCCTTTGTCCACCATGTGCTCTACCTCCAGCCCCATCTACTCCCTCTCTTCCTTCCCCAACCCCCATTCCTTCCTCATCCTTGTCTGTTGTTTTGTACCACTTCCCACTAGTTGGTTGTCTTTATGATGCTTGACGAAGCCATTTACTCTTTCTTTCTAAACACCTTCCAATCTGATTGTCTATTTTTTTCAAGATTTTATTTATTTATTAAAGGAGAAAGAGAGAAAGAGAGAGCAAGTATGAGCAGGGGTGGGGGGCAGAAGGAGAGGGAGAAGCAGAGTCCCCTGAGCAGGAAGCCCGACTTGGGGCTCGATCCCAAGACCCTGGGATCATGAGCTGAGCCGAAGGCAGACGCTTAACCCACTGAGCCATAGGCAGCCCTGATTATCCATTCTGATTATCACTCTTAGATGTAGAGATCCCTAATCCAATAATGTCATCTTTTTGTTTTGTATTTTGGAGAGGGCCAAGTAGGTCCTAGCATAATATTTGGCCCTTAGTATCACTATAGGAAAACGTATTAGTAAATAATAGATACAACATGTACATTTCTATATTTATAGGTAGTGCCTTCAACATGTTTTTTAATTTAGGGGCATGATCAACTTGCCCATAAAAACACAATATACTCTTGTCTGTGCTGCCTCCTAGAGCCCTACTTAGCTATAATAATAAATCATTCATTAATTAAACTAGCATTTGTAAAGTCCCTACTCTATCAGACACTAGAGTTAGTCATTGTAATAGGCTAGGTAAAAGATGGTAGCTTTGTGGTGTTGGAAGTGGACATGGTGAAAAACTGATGAATTCAAAGGATATTTCGAAAATAAAACACAACTTGATGAGGAATTGTGTACAAGGGGAAGAGAGAGGGAAGAAGTGAGGAATAAAAGTTGACTTCTGTATTTCTAGCATTTCAACTATTTCTGTATTTCAGCTGGTTGAATGGCAATAGTTTTTAACCAAGAAGATACAATGGAGGGAGACAGTGTGCAAAGAAGATTGTGAATTCAGTCTTGAAAATGAGCCCCCTTCATTATTATGCCTTTTAATAATTTGGCAGTAACATCTCAAATGAGGAAACATTTCAATTCATGCCCTTTGATTTTTAGTCATAGGACACTGTAATCCACCTAAATCCTCCAGAAAATGAAAGTGCAGATTCTTTATTCTCTTTTTCTCCAAAGCCCTGGCCTGGGCTTCGTTATACAGTGGATTATGCACGTGTTTCCCAAATGAAATCTGAGGCAACTTCCTCTCTGGTTTCATTAGTATGGTTTCCCTCACCTCAAGTCCACCTTGACCTCCTTGACATTTTTGTCGGGCTTGGAGTGTCCTTCCCAGCTTTGCTTGCTTGGCCACCATCCGTCTATTCTATTTCCAGCTCCCATGTCACCTTCTTTGGGAAACCTTCCTTGCACTGACCCCCACCACTATTCCCTCATTTCCCAGTTCAGAATTGAGTCTTCCTTCTCTGTGCTCTTTTGTACCTTGAATATACTTCTACTATTGCCCTGATATATATTGGTCTATAACTCTTACAGGTTTATATTTCACGCTTCACCACGGAATGTGCGCTCCTTGAAAGTAGGGATTATGTCTTACTCAATTTTGTGTCTGTAGCATCAGTATTGTGCCTGACACACAGTAAACCCACAGTAAATATTTCTCGAATTCAGTGTTTCCCTCTCTGTGTGTTCCTGATGTCCGAGGGATGAAGTTCAAGCTTGAGTGCAGCCCCGGTTAATCTGATCTTCCCTGTGATTGAGGCAGCGGGTCCACCTGGTCTTAGCCCTGATCCAGACACACTAACCTCACATCAAGCTTTTGCTAGTGATGTCATCCTTGCCTGGAATGCCTTCTTTCTTTCAGATGAACAGTTCAGACCATCTCTTCCTTTAAGTAAGAGCCTAGATACCACCATCTTTGTAAGCTATATCCTATAATATGTAATACAGCTTTGGAAGCTCTATTATGTCTGTCTTCTTAGAATAGTGGTGTGGACATTATGTACCACCTTCATTCACGTGTTTTATGTATATTAGATTCATACCCACCAGAAAAATAACAAAATTTTTGAGCATTAGAAGTTGTACCGTATGTTTCTTTTGTATTCCTAGAAGCACTGAACACAGTGTTGGGTCTAATGGTTAGGTCATCAGCAATTGTTGCTGTAGGTAGAATAGAGCAGAAAGTAATTTGTGGGCCTAGAACCTGATCCATTGACCTCCTAAAGTCACTTCTAAGTAACTGTCCAATAATTCTTCTCTTGCCATGTTGCTTTAATGTGAGAAGTTATTCACAACCTCATGTATAGAATATGGTTTATGAGTGTGTTCGTGGTGTTTCTGTAATGCACATTTCTATAGTAATCGGTTAGCATGCTGACCCCTGGGGTTCTCTAAAGGTCATATGTCTATTTTAATATAAGAAATTTTGTTAAGGAGGGCACATATTGCATGGTGCACTGGGTGTTACACACAAGTAATCAATCATGGAACTTTACATCAAGAACTTGGGATGTATTGTATGGTGACTAACATAACATAATAAAAATATTATTAAAAAAAGAAATTTTGAAATATTAGGTTCTTTTAATTCCATTATTGAAAGGTTTTTCTGTGTCTCCTCTGGGTAGAATGCAGAGGGAATTCCTAAGTGAGGTATCCCTTCTCTGAAAGTATGAAAAATAGTTTCAACTTTATGAATAATGTGAAGATAAGAGAGGTGATTCAGATGAAATTCTCAATATAGTAACTAGCACATAGTAGCTCCTCACTATATGATTGTTAAACGATGAATGAGTTCATTTAATCTTGCTAAGTAGATGTTTTATAGATAAAGTGATAACTTCTGTGTCACATTTTGTCAAAAACAGACTTTCTTCTCCCAATGTTAATAAGAAGTTACCTGCAAACCTGCAAACTACCCAGTCTTTTGTTCCTAAGGTGCAACATCGATTCTCGCATTTTCTTTCGATTTTTGGATTCTTTTTTTTTTTTTTTTTAAGAGTTTCTGCTTTGTATGTGTTTTTATTCTTTCCTTGGAAAACACTGGCCATTTTATGGGATCTTTAAGGAACTTAATCAAACAATCGCTTAATATTTATTTCTGTCTTTCCAATTTTGTCATAAGTTGTAAGTTGTGTAGGCTGTTCAGTAGTAAACATTTTAGTTAGCCCACACTGATCACACTCTTAAATCTTCACCCACTTGGAGATAACTGATATAACCTACTGGAAATTAAGGCTGTAAATTTTCAAGTAGGGATTTCAGTGTTGCTGCAATCAATACTTTGCAGATAGTGCTAACAGTTTTTTTCTATGAAATATGTTGGCTAGTGGGTAGAAAATCAATGCCTGGGAATGAAAAACAGGTGTCAAGTTTGATAGGAACATCATGCATTTGATGTTTGGAGGCCAGAGGGTCCTGTCAACAAACACAGCAGTAATTCTGTCAGATACAGTATGCATGGAATTAATGAAAATGCCAGAAACAAAGCTGTCTGGACAGCAGGCCAGTCTGGCAAAAAGTCAAGGCAAAAACCATGTCTTCCTCTTGCATCCAAAGTGAATGCATTCCAGAAAGACAATGGAGGAGAGTTACAAGGGAGGCACATTTGCAGACTCTGATACAAAGAGAAAAGGTGGGCAGAGGAAGAAGAAGTGGCCTTGCCATCAAAGGGACCATAACAAGTGTCTGGTAGATGTGTGGAGATGTGGAGAATGACATAACCAAGTGTGTGGTCGAATTCGGGAGTCGCCAGTCAGGAGTCTTTCCTAGGCTAGTCAAGCTTGGTCTCATTCCAGAGTTGGTGAAGGATGACGAAGGCCTGAGTTAGCCGAGAGGGTAGTGGGAGCAGAAAGAAATGACTGGAGATGCGTTTATTACATGCACAACACGCCAGATACAGTAATCGTTGATGTCCTAGAGTAAAAACAAAACAAAACAAAACAAAACAAAACACAGTTATTTAATATTAGGGAATTGTTTACCAATTTGATAAGGGGAAAATGACATATAATATTTAAAAAAGAATAAAATTGTTACTTTTTTTTCATAGTATTCTCTTACTGGAAAATGTAGAAGAAGCCCTTGAAAATTAATTAAAACTCTTTGAGAGACTGGTAATTGGTTACAAAGTAAAATATATAAAAATCCCTAACTCTGGAGCCACACGGCCTGAATTCAAATTCTAGCTCTGATGCTTATCTGCCGGTTATAGAACCTTGCGCAAGTTGCTTAATGTTTGTGCCTCAGTTTCCCCATCTGTGAATAAATGATCATACGTAAAGCCTTGGAACAGTGCCCACCGCACAGTTAGTGCAATATAAATGTTTGCTGTTACTGTTGTTTTCACTGCTATTCCCAGCTTGCCCATAATCTTAGAATAAAATGTAATTAAGAAGATGCCATTTACAGCCTACCAAAAACATATACAACACCTAGGACAAAACCTAACAAGAAATAATATATTAAATGGAGGAAATCTTCATATTTTAAAGCAGTCAGTTCTCCCAAAAGTAGCTTTTAAATGTAATATAATTTCAGCTAATATCCCGATAACTTTGAGGGACTTGCTAAATGTTTACAGGTAGAAGAAGCTAATCCAAAAATACACTCTTCCACATTTTTCCTTGTGGTTGAGTTCCAATTTCAGAGCGTTGTGGTCTGAGAATGTGCAGGGGAAAATTTCAGTCTTTTGATATCGGTTGAGACCTGTTTTGTGACCCAGAATATGGTCTATTCTTGAGAATGATCCATGGGCATTAGAATAGAATGAGGATTCTTTGGTTCTGGGGTGTAGTGTGCTATATATATCTATGAGGTCCAACTCGTCGAGTATGGCATTCAAAGCTCTTGTTTGTTTGCCTATTTTCTGCTTAGGTGCTCTGTCTATTTCTGATAGTGGAGTGTTGAGGTCCCCTACTATTAACGTATTTTTATCTATATGTCTCTTTATTCTGGTTAAGAGTTGGCTTGTGTATCTTGCTGCTCCCCTGTTGGGGGCATATATATTTATAATTGTCATATCCACTTGTTGGATACATCCTTTAAGAATAATATAGTGCCCTTCTGTATCTCTAACTATAGTCTTTAGTTTAAAATCCAATCTGTCTGATATGAGAATTGCTACCCCAGCTTTCTTTTGAGGTCCATTGGTCAAATCAAAACCATGCTAAGATACCACCTTACGCCAGTTAGAATGGCAAAAATTGACAAGGCAAGAAACAACAATTGTTGGAGAGGATGTGGAGAAAGGGGATCCCTCCTACATTGTTGGTGGGAATGCAAGTTGGTACAGCCACTCTGGAAAACAGTGTGGAGGTCCCTTAAAAAGTTAAAAATTGAGCTACCCTATGATCGAGCCATTGCACTACTGGGTATTTACCCCAAAGATACAGACGTAGTGAAGAGAAGGGCCATATGCACCCCAATGTTCATAGCAGCTGTGTCCACAATAGCTAAATCATGGAAGGAGCTGAGATGCCCTTCAACAGATGACTGGATTAAGAAGTTGTGGTCCATATATACAATGGAATGTTATTCAGCTGTCAAAAAGAATGATTTCTCAACATTTGCTGCAACATGGACGGCACTGGAGGAGATAATGCTAAGTGAAGTAAGTCAAGCAGAGAAAGAATTATCATATGATTTCTCTCATCTATGGAACATAAGAACTAGGAAGATCGGTAGGAGAAGAAAGGGATAAAGAAAGGGTGGTAATCAGAAGGGGGAATGAAACATGAGAGACTATGGACTCTGAGAAACAAACTGCGGGCTTCAGAGGGGAGGGGGTGGGGTAATGGGATAGGCTGGTGATGGGTAGTAAGGAGGGCACCTATTGCATGGTGCAGTGGGTGTTATACGCAACTAATGAATCATGGAACTTTACATCAAAAACCAGGGATGTACTGTATGGTGACTAACATAATATAATAAAAAAATATTAAATAAATAAAAAGATGCTAAGTAAACAAATAAATTAGATACCATCTGTCTTCGCAAAAAAATACACTCATCTATGGAACATAAGAAGTAGGAAGATTGGTAGAAGAAAGGGATAAAGAAGGGGGGGTAATCAGAAGGGGAATGAAGCATGAGAGACTATGGACTCTGAGAAACAAACTGAGGGCTTCAGAGGGGAGGGGGTGGGGGAATGGGATAGACTGGTGATGGGTAGTAAGGAGGGCACGTATTGCATGGTGCACTGGGTGTTATACGCAACTAATGAATCATGGAACTTTACGTCAAAACCCAGTAATGTACTGTATGGTGACTAACATAATATAATAAAAAAATATTATTATATAAAAAAAAAACAAAAACAAAAATATTTTGAAACAGAGCATTCCACAAGAGGGTGATTTGACCCACACATATTATATTATATTATATTATATTATATTATATTATATATTATTATATTATATATTATTATATTTTATTTTATATTATATTTCAGTAGGATAGAAACTAGAAAGTACAAGCATATTAAATTTATAAAAGTAGCATTTCAAATCTAAATAAATTTCTTACATCTTTACTCATTTTCCGGCTCTCAGATGTACTTATGAGGAAAACTCTTTTGTGCCTCAGATAATGACTTCTTTAGATGTTTGAGAGTTTCTTCTTTTCAGGTACGATTTTAATGTTTTATTACTGAGGCAGCATCCTGTCATTTTTCTATTGCTGATTCCACATCTCAAGTGTGAGAAGCCTGTATTTAGTCAACTGAAGTTATTAAAAAATACCCATTTCACTTGATTTACCAAATTCCTCATTTTAAGACATGAGTTAAATGTGTATGTGAATAGGGGCGCCTGGGTGGCACAGCGGTTAAGCGTCTGCCTTCGGCTCAGGGCGTGATCCCGGCATTATGGGATCGAGCCCCACATCAAGCTCCTCTGCAATGAGCCTGCTTCTTCCTCTCCCACTCCCCCTGCTTGTGTTCCCTCTCTAGCTGGCTGTCTCTATCTCTGTCGAATAAATAAATAAAATCTTTAAAAAAAAAAGTATATGTGAATAAAGCAGTGTGAATTCTCCACTCCCATAAGCACAGATCTTCCTCGACTTACAATGAGGCTCATGTCCACATAAGCCTGTCGTAAGTCGAAAATACCGTAAATTAAAAATGCATCAAACATGCCTAACCTACCGAACGTTACAGTGTAGCCCTAGCCTAACCTTAAACTAGCCTACAGCCAGGCACGGTCATCTGACACAATGTGTCAACAATCAAGTGTTGAATAGCTCCTGTAACTGAACACTGTGCTGCAAGTGACATCAGAATGGTTTTAGTCTATCAGTTGTTAACCCTGGTGGTCTTGTGGCTGACTGGCAGCCACTGCCCAGCATCACAGGATGGTATCTACATCTCGAGCTCAGGAAAACATAAAAATTGCAGATTGAAAGTACAGCCTCTCCCGAATGGGTATCGTTTCGCACACGGTCAAGTTGAAAAATCTTAAGTCAAACCATCGTAAGTCAGGGATAATTGGTATACGTCCTCTAATATAATAGTATCACAGATCTTTCTAGGTTCTAATTCTCTGATTACATTTTTTTCCAATCCAATTCAGATTTGTAAAACTTAAATGAATTCTACTCTCTTCCATTAATTCTGCGGTGCTTTTTAAAAGCTGACTGTGAATTGGGTAGCAGTGAACTTCCGATCTGAACAAGAGTAGTGACTAGATGGAAAGGCCCACATACCCAAAAAATATCTGCAACAGACCTGAACAAGAGCTGGCATTGTTTTATGTTAGCTCCAGGTGACTGATGTTTACTGTTAATGCGTTTGGGTTTTCCTTCCCCCTCTTATGTGTCGCCATTGAAAGAACATGAAAAGAATTTGTACTTTTAAGATTCTTACTCTGTATTGAAACTATTTGTGTATGACCAATGTCACATACTCTGAGCTCCTTGTGTTCTTCATAGTTATAAGTCCTTATAATTCATGAGACATGCTCAAACACCGTTCATTGAATGACTGAAGATTTTCCCCCGAATGCCGCTTGCGACTCTTCACATAGAAAGAGAGGTGTGGCCACCTCTGCCTTCCACCTGACTCTAATAACATCTCTGTAACTTAGAATGAGGTTTGTTGTCACGTTAATCAAATTTTCATTGGTTTTAGGAGGAGGGAAACAGCTGCATGGGTTGATGAAAGAAGAAAGCCTACACAGTTTTAAAAATATATACTAGCTTTCCGGGTTTTTTTTTCCCCTCTGCAGTTAGCTGCTTGAATTTTTAGCAGATAGCCATATTTCTAATCATAATATTGTCACAGTATTAATAGTATTTCCAGTACCCATTTAGTCAGCCTCTTGATTTTTATCAGGCAAGTCCTCCTCCTTCCCCCCTTTTAATTCTGTGAAACTGGAAAGTGATTAAAGTTATACACATAGCCAGAATTAGGATATTTGCTAGAGTTAGCTCTAAGAACATAATCCATGGTAAAACATGTCCTTGTAACACCTTGAAAAGGTCTTAATATTAATAAAGAACTGGAACTATTTTTTTAGTTTGTTTTCCACCGGAATTATGTTAGAGAAAACCTGATCCATTTTATGATTTTGTGCAACTCAGAAGTAATTACCAAATTCATAATTCTGTAAGTAGCAGATTTTTAATACCTACATTATTAGAACATACTGGATTTATTGTCTGGAAGCCAACCTTTGAAGTTAATAAAATGCAGTTGTCAGTGTTGCAAATACCCGTTAAATCTTGTATATTATTTTGTATGCATATAAACCATCCACGAGGAAATGAAGCCTCATAAGAAGTTCTGGGAACTTTTATAGATTACTATTATTTCTCTCCTCAGCAATTTGATACTTGTTCAATTCTGCTTACTTATTTAAATTAAAGGAAGTTTGATCTCAATCTTCTATTTCCACAGTCTTAAGTATAATAATTTTAGAATTATTCCCGCTTAATATATATATATGTATATATTTATGTATACTTGCTTAGAATACTGTGTAGAACATAAATATTCACAAATGGTAGATATTATCCTTAATGTTATTTTCTAAAATATGGTACTTGATACATGGTTAGATCTATATTTATTCTTTTTCGGGATAGATTTTCGAAGGTAGTATGCAGTTTAGAAAAGGCTAGAAAAGGTCTTGACACTTGGAGATTATTGAAAGGACCTTCCTATCATTGTGGATAACCGTACTCTGGTCAAAAACCCAAAACAAACAGACAAAAAAAAAACTGAAGGCCCCCCTGAAGAAGAAAAAATTCTTGGGTATTTTGCCAACTGAACATATTACTAGCTGATAGAACAAGTTAGGGTTAAATTATTAATAATTAAATTATTAATTAAATTAATTATTAATATTAATTATTAATAATTAATAATTTAAATCTTTTCATCCAGAGCTTTACCAAAGAAGTAATGATTTTTATGAGATGGCAAAGAACGAAAGTTTTAATGGGTAATTTCCCCCTAAGCTGAGAGCTGGGTGCATATAGTGCGGGTACCTCTCCCTCACTTGACCCCTTCTTTCCCAAGTAGCGCTTCCCCAGGCTGTGATGTATCTCCTGTCTTGCCAACTCAGTGCAACTTCCTCTCGTCCTTCGAACCCTGCTGAGTGATGATGTGGTGTCTTTGCTACCCACTGCAATCACTTCTTTCAGAGGTAGCCTCATAGGTGACCATCCCAAGGTTCTGGATTGCAGCAATAACTCTGGGGGTGTGCACATTAGCTCGTGAAAACTGGGCAGGTGCTGGCTGGCATACTTTCTCTGAATTTGTACCATGTGTTTTGATGTGTGGCAGCCAGGCATGAGTCTTGCTATCCTCATTTTCACCTAGATAGTGCTTGCACTCATAATTATTTTGTGTTTGGGTGATTCCCCACATGGAGAGCCAGCTGCTCCTTTTACCTCCTGTACCGTGATTGGGTACAACTAAGAATAAGGTTGCACTGGGCTAGCAGTCTGTGTGCTACCATTAAAATTATGTAGCAAGTCGACCAAGAGCTGACTTGGAGTTGATAGGATAAGATATATACTTCAAGGTCATTGGTAGTGGGTAGGATTTAAAAGAAGAGAACCACAGGTTTTTTTTTTAAGCTTTTATTTAAATTCTAGTTAGTTAACATGCAATGTAATGTTAGTTTCAGGTGTACAATATAGTGATTCACTGCTTCCATACATCACCCAGTGCTCATCACAGGTGCACTCCTTAATCCCTTTCACCTATTTAGCCCAACCCCCCACCCAAAAAGAACCACATGTTTTTTGAGAAGAGTGGTATGGGTTTTTATATGGGAAAATAGAAAAAGAATAAGATTCAGTCAACATGTAAAAATGAATTTCTTTTCACATGCTACCTTTTAATCTTAAGTTTTTCAATTTTCACATCTGTGCTCTGTTCTGCCTTGTTGCCAGATGTTTAAAACAGTTAACCATAATTGCATGGTGAGAGAGCTATTTTTGTTCATTCTGGGCCTGCATGCAATGAGCAGTTCAAAGTTTATTTCACCAGTTGATCTGGAGAGTATTGTTCATTTATCAATTCCTGCATCTGAGAGTTAATTTGCCATCGTTGATTTCATTCTAAGTTCCTTGGCTCAGGTTGATTATACACATCAAAATGTATCCATTTACAAAAAAAAAATTTAACTCTGCTATGTAGCCATGTAGCATTAATTGATAACATTTCTTCAGCATAGATTTATATGGCCATGCAGTCTTGTCACTCTGGTTCGGTAAAGTCTTGTCTTAAATTCTCGATTTAGCTAACATTGCTGGGGATAATGACTTTGAATTAATGCAGTTTGTTAGCAGCTGTAGACTGCAGTGATAGCAAGAATGTCCTGCTACATCTTCTTCAGGCTGATGTATGAAATAGCGTATCCCATTTATTTTTGTACAATATTATAAACAACATCTGTGCCTCTGCTTTCCGGGCAAGGATGGAGCAGCTAAAATCTGAGAAGATTTATACCATGGTTTATCATCTTACCAGGTGATTTTCATGGCAACCTTAAAAGCTTAAACCAGGAGCTTAAAGTATTGCTCAGGTGTGGATCATGGATTAGCTTAAATAAGGCCTTGACAATCACTTTACTCTTCTAGCCATTTGGTGCAGTATAGACACACATGAACCCTTGACGGGGCTTTGAATTTAATTAGAGGCATCAAAAGGTATGACCTTACGTGAGTTAGTCTGCATCGAAATGCCTTTGGTATGACCAAATTAAAAATGGCCAAGCATATTTTTCATTTCAATACAGTGTGATGACATCTTCTGCCTTCTAAAATGTGGAAGTGGAGGGGCGTCTGGGTGGCTCAGTCAGTTAGGTGTTTGGACACTTGGTTTCATCTCAGGTCATGATCTCTTGGGTCATGAGATCGTGCCCAGCATCTGGCTCTGTGCTCAGTGGGGAGTCTGCTTGAAGATTCTCTCCCTCTGCCCCTATCTGCCTCATGCTCTCTCTCTCTCTCTCTCAAATAAATAAATAAATCTTTACAAAGAAAATAAAATAAAATGTGGAAGCTGAAGTACTGCATTATGTTGACGCAGCACTTAAACCCAGGATCTCTTACGAAGACGCTATCATCATACCACAATTAAGTTCAGTTGTGGTTGAGATTCTGAGCCCCTGCAACTCTTTGGCTTGAGTCGAAGAGTAACTGTCAGCCGACTTACTTTTTGTTGACTTAGATATGTACCATATACCTGGGGTGTAATTGGGGCAAATTGTCTCTGACATAAGGGTGAAGTGAAAAGTATATGTCTGTCGTCTTTTATCTTTCATTTAGTAACTAGACACATGTTTCCTTCATGCAAAGGAAAGAAAATCACAAGGACCCATGCTTGTCTCTCTTTAGAACTCTCTAGAATTAGCTTGTCATGAAATGTAAAACTAATGTGCAGTTGTAAAAACCGCTGCCAGCTTTTTGCTCACTCCTGCCTGATGGCTAAGTAGATTTGGAAATGAAAGGGGTTATTATAAAGTGATTACTGAATAGCTAGGTATGTCATTTTAAACAAGCAGCGAAAATCTCTCTGTTAGACATTCAGGCTGTATGTAGTCTTGTTTTGTATCATTCATATTTAAGACATGATTTTGATTGTGGAGAAGTAATCAAGCACTAGGGGTAATTTAAGAAAAAAAATATACTGGGTGATATTTCCTTTCATTCCTTATTAAAATACATTAGAATTTAAATGAGGCATTCTCTAAAATGTGTAACTATTAAGTATGTACCAAATATAAAAATCTGAATGCCAGTTGGCTCTAGTTTGGAGTTGAAAATTCTTCGCTTGACTAAAAACTTATCTTCTTTTAAAACTCAAGTAAAACCTATTGTAAACTAATATATTGAAAATGGCATGTATGGAAGAATGAACGGTTTAAAATTTTTGACTCTTAATATATCATTATTGTTAGTTTCATATGGGAGGGCAGATGCCTTGAGGAATCTTAAAAGGAAAACTTAAAATCAAAATAAAATGAAGTTTGGCTAATGAGGTCTTTTCCTTTATTTCTTTTGTCCTTGTGAATGCTTTTCCTTGGAACCACCATCTGTGTCAGTGGCTTGAAGAGTCACATAGCCTTCTGTCCTTCAGTCCTGACCTTGAGCTTCAGGTTTACCTTAAGTGCCATGTCCGGTGTCCTTCTGTGGATATGACACAGGGAGCAAACAGTCAGATATATTGGGACCCAAGCCCTTCTCCCTTTCTCATGGTCTTGGCAAGACTGCCTTCAGGTTGAGTCATTTCTTTTTTTGTCTGTTTTCTGTCTCTTGTTCCACCATTCTTTCCCACCCCTGACCATCTAGTGGACTACATTTCATGGCTTGTGTTTCTAAGATGTTTCTCAGGTTGCCATTCTCCTGGTACAGGCTGAGTTCACCATTGCCGATAGAGGCATCGGGGGAGCTCCAGCCTTTCACCCTTCCCTCTCCAGTGCATCCTCTGTTGCCCACAGGCTGTCACCCACATCTGCTTCACAGGCTCATCAGAGCTCCCTTCCCCATAGTGGAACTCCTAATCCTTCATTGTCTCCAGCACCTTTACTGACCTCATGAAGGGGAGATTAGAACAAGACGTGTGGTTTGTCACCTCGATACTTTGCTCTGGCTGCATTACCAATTTGTTCTACCCCAGTGATAACGAAAGGATCAGATCTCAACTCATAGTCAAGCAACTAGATGCCTGTCTTACTGCAGTACCTAACCCTCTCTTGTATTACTATGCCTCATATTTCCCCTGGATCCCATTCTGTGCCTAGGACTTTGCTAGTCAATGGTAGAATTTTCTAATGTTAACTTAACACCTCCGTTTTAGTGTGCTGAACAAACATGGTATGTGATCACCTGATGTTATGCCTTCATTTATCAGTGGTCTGCTCTGCCTGGATTATCTCTTCAATCTATTACTTGGCCCCATGCTAATGTCTTTATAATATATGCTTGCTATTCTGGTTTACATTAGAAATAAGCTTTATAGGTAGTATGTTAATTTTCTTTTCTTCTTTTCTTTCTTTTTTTAGTTATATATTTAGTTTTTGGGTTGTTTTGGGGTTTTCTTTTTTAGTTCTTTTTTACATCATCCATGTTTGTGGAATGCCTATTCTCTACTCCTGATGCTTCCGTAAAGGGAAAAGGACTTGGTCCTCAGCCCTTTCCTCTCCTTCCCTCCATCAAAGACAAAGCCAAGCACTAGTTAGAGTGGCAAAGACAGATTTTAATCAGAAATGTACTATTGCAATAGAGAAAAGAATCCAGCATGAACTAAACTCAACTTGGATTTGCTCCAAGATAACTGGGCCTTTAAAGGGAGAATGGAAGGGGTTGAGCAAGGGCTTAGTTGAGTCAGGGAAGCAAAAATTTACACAAATTTAGAAGGGTGTGTTGGTCAACGAGACACCCATCTGGTTGGCTAACTGGCAGTTATCTAAGTTGGGCTGCTCCCCTTCCCCAGGGTCTGGGACACAGGGGCCCTGTCTTCAGGTGTCACTGGAACAAACCTTCAGTTCTTTGGGCAGCCTAGAGTCTTCTTAGGTAGGCACTTTAAGGGAGATCGGGTCACCTAGGGATGCACCCTTGTGCAGTTAGAAACTGTTCGTGTTTGTTCAAATCTTTACAGGCCAAGGTTGAGGCCTAGGGGAAGAAGCGCTCAGAGGACCCTGGCTGGAGTTTGGTCACAGAGAGAATCTTTGTCACTCTCACTCCTTCCCGTGAATGATGACTCAGAGTGATGACTTTTGAAAAGGAATTGAGGAGGGACACCTGATTGGCTCAGTCGGTAAAGCATCCAACTCTTGATTTCAGCTCAGGTCATGATTTCAGGGTCATGAGATCGAGCCCTGTGTAAGGCTCCACGCTGGGCATGGAGCCTGTTTGAGATTCTCTCTCTTCCTCTGCCCACCCCTGCCTGGCTTGAATGCATATGCACACACACACTCTCTTTCTCTACCAAAAAAAAAAAAAAAAAAAAAAAAGAGGCATTGAGGATATTTGATCAACTCCTTCTGGGCATGGTCCTCAGGACACAATTGTTCTTTTCTACAACCAGAGATAAATTGACCTCCCCTAAGTTGGGCAAAGAGTGTTTGGATCTCCCAGTGAATGAAGAGGGATGTGTGAATTTAATTTACAAAACAGGCTCTTAAATACAGAGAACAAACTGGTGGTTTCCGGAGGGCAAGTGGGTGGGGGGATGGGTGAAATAGATAAAGGAGATCAAGAGTACATTTATCTTGATGAGCACTGAGAATTGAATAGAATTATTGCATCAATATAGTACACACCTGAAACTAATATAATACTCTATGTTTATTATACTTCAATTTAAAAAAAGAATGGATTTACTACACAACTGCAGTAATCAAGTCAGTGTGGTATTGATGTAAGGATAGACATACAGATCAATGTGATAGAATTGGAAGCTTAGAAATAAACCCTTGTTACATCTATGGTCAGTTTATTTTCAGCAAGAGTGCAAAGACCATTTAATGAGGAAAGAACAGTCTTTTCAACATATGGTGCTGGGATGATTAGATATCCACCTGCAAGAGAATAAAGTTGGACACCTTTCTTACAACATTTGCAAAACATACCTCAAATGAACCATATGCCTAAATGTAAGAGCCCATATAAAACTTTTTGAAGAAAACATAGGCATAAATCTTTGTGACCTCCATGTGGCTTAGGCAATGGTTTCTTAAATATGACACTAAAAGCACAATTGTTGAAAGAAAAAATACACTGAAATGATTTTTCTTCAAAGGACACCATCAAGAAAATGAAAAGACAATGCACAGAAATGGGGAAAAATTTTGTAAATCATATGTCTGATAAAGGACTGGCACCTAAAATATGTGAAGCACTCCTACAACTCAATAAGAAAAAGATAACCCAGTAAAAAATGGGCCAAAGATTTGAGTAGACATTTCTCTAAAGAAGATAATACAGATGACCAGTAGGCACAAGAAAAAATGCTTAACATCTTCGCCATTAGAAAAATGAAAACCAAAACCATAATGAGATACGTCTTCCTACCCAAGCATTACTATAAGAAAAAGGTAAAATAAAAAACATGGAAATTAACAGATGTTGCCAGTGATGTGGAAAAATTGGATCCCTCATACATTGCTGGTGGAAATGTAAATGGTGTAGCTACTTTTTTTTTTTTTTTTTTAACATTTGGTTAGACGTTGAGTTACCTTATGATCCTATAATGCCACGGTTAGCTTTAGACCCAAGAATATACCAGGACATATGAAAACATGTCCACACAAAACTTGCACATGAATGTTCACAGTAGCATTATTAAAAAAGTGGAAACAATCTGCAGTTCCTCCCATCAACTGATATATGGATACAAAACATGTGGTATATCTAGACAATAGAATATTATTTGGCAATAAAGAGGAGTGGAGTACTGATACACGGTACAACATAGATGAACTGTGGGGACATTATGCAAAGTAAAAGGAAGCCAGTTACCCAAGACCACATATCGTCTGATTCCAGATGTATAAAATGTCCAGAATAGACTTGTCTATAGACTAGATGAACGTTTTCGCAGGGCTGGGGGTGGTGGTATTGGTGGGAAATGAAGAGTGACTGTTATGTGAGATGGAGTCTATTTTGGGGATTATGCACAACTCTGTGAATATACTAAAAAACCATTGAATCGTTTAGGTTAAATGGATGAATTTTATGACATGAATTAGAGCTCAAGAAAGATATTTTAGAAAGAGTTAAATGAGGGCATCTGTGTAGCTTAGTCGGTTAAGCATCTGCCTTTGGCTCAGGTCACGATCTCAGGGTCCTGGGATCAACTGCCACATTGGGCTCCCTGCTCAGCGGGGAGTCTGCATCTCCCTCTGCCTCTCCCCCTGCTCACTCTCTCTCTCTCTTAAATAAATTAAATAAATAAATAAATAAATAAATAAAATCTTTTAAAAAAAGAGTTAAATGAGAAAAATAAGAGTGGATATAGTAGCAAGCTTATATAGGCCACAGACGTAAGCCTTTTTCTTCAGTCACCTTTATCAGTAAGAACTTAACAGTATGATCTTTATGTGTCTAATATCAGTGGGTCTATATTTCTCAGGTGGGGAACCTGAAAGATAAGACAGACTATTGTATATTGACTTCATAAAACCTGAACCTCAACATACATACCCATAGCTGAGAATACCACTTATCTTGTATCTTGTCTCTATCTTGCATCTTTATCTTGTATCCAGACTCTTGTGTTTATTTTTCTTCATTGGTTCCCAGCATGGAGGGATGTTTATCACCGTCTCCTCCCCAGCATCCCCAATCTATGCATCTGTTGGTCCATGATATGGTTTCCTTGCTTGAATCTCTTATCTTTTCCATAGGCACCATTTGTTGTATTCTCTTATCTTTCTCTACTCTACAAAGGTCTAGATTCAGAATCTGTCACCCCACAGTTTCGCCAGTGTGGTCAAATTGACTTTGTCGGGTCACATCATTCAAAGCATAAATGGTTGTCTTCGAAATCCAGATTCCTGGACTTCCTCATCACACTAAGCATTGTCGCCTCTGCATACCGGTCCAGGCCCATCCCTGCTGCATCTGACCCTTGTGCTCTTGTGCCAAGTTATTAGTACGTGAGAAATGTCTGGGAAGGCAGGAAAATGAGATTGTTTTAAGTTTTGGAAGACTTTTTTTCTTTGCTAAGAATTCAACTTCAGAAAGGCTGACGAAAGCTAAGGTTTTTTGGTTTTTTGTGTTTTTGTTTTTGTTTTGTTGTTGTTGTTGTTGTTGTTTTTACAATTTATTGTATCAGTAACCCATTAGAATTTTTATCTGTGGAACCTTATGAAAATTTCCAGTTGATTTTCAACATGGTAAGAACCACGAATATTTTATTTTTTTTATTTTTAAAATTTTAATTCCCGTATAGTTAACATACAGTGTTATATTAGTTTCAAGTGTACAATATAGTGATTCAACAATTTTATACATTACTCAGTGCTCATTACAACAAGTATGCTCCTTAATTCTCATCACCTATTTCACCTCTGCCCACCTCCCCTCTGGTAACCATCTATTTGTTCTCGGTAGTGTGCTTTTTGGTTTCTCTCTTTTCTTCTTTGTTCTTTACTTTGTTTCTTACCTTACACACATGACTGAAATCATATGGTGTTTGTCTTTCTCAGTGTGACTTACTTCACTTAGCATTGTCCTCTCTCGGTCCATCCATGTGATTACAAATGGCAGGATGCCATTCTTTCCTATGTCTGTTCACTATTCCCTTGTAGAATCATGAGTATTTTAAACTAATTGAACATTAGATATCAAATTAATGATCTGCCTTATTAAGATTATAGTTTTTAAGCCACTTCCAGGCAATATTCAAGAAAGCATACTTGTCAGTAATTTTTTTTAAATTTTCTGTGGCAAATAAACAATTAAAAATGAAAAAAATGCATATCATTGAATTGCAATTTATTTTTAAATATTGAGTGATGAATTAACTGTTATAATAATTCTTATTTGTGATAGTTCCCTCGTTATTTTATTAAAGAAATGATTCTTGGAAAATATAGCAAGTTAAAAAAAAGAAAGAAAAATTAGCACCTAAGAAGCTAAGAATAAAAGTGTGCTGTATTATACTGGTCACACAGCATCCTTCCTCCCACTGTTAAATTACTAGTATATGTGTGTATGTGTTCGTTAATTCAGGGACTCACCAGGTGGGATGAGGGTGGTTTCCGAATCATGCGGAGGAGCTTTATAAAATTCCACTTTACCCTGCTTCTTAACCCCTTCACCCTCCCCACAGGTGTCTGCATGTCCGAATGGAGGGATGTAGGAGGGGTGCCCTGAAAAGGCAAGGGGTTCCTGGAGGGGCTCTATGACCCCACCCCTCCTTATGTTTGTGGTCTGTGGAGATGAGCATGTCTAGAACTTTTTTTTTTTTTCCCCAACTGAGAGCTATGCATTTAGGAGATGAAGTTCATTTGAAGGAGAAGTTTGGGGTAGTTATTCATAAGTAAATGTAACAGACTACTCTTGCAGGGTTATGGAGCAGATGACAGACCTGCAAGAATGTTGGAATCAATCACTATGAATCTTCAATAATTGATTGACTTTCTGGTTTCCATGGTAATCGCTCCGCCTGCCCTGCTATTATAACCCCTAGTAAGATGCTGACAACCTGTTGTCCTCCCAGAACTTCATGTTTTTACCTTCTCATTTTCCAGGTGTCCCTAGAATATTAGAAGGATGGAAAACTTGGGTTTTTAAATACAACCTTATCAATCATATGTGACTTTAAATTGAGGAAAGCTTCTGCCCCCCACCCCAGACAAGTTGTTGATGAAAACTAAGCAGAATCATAGTACAGTGATGAATCTAGCATGGTTGAGCGTGGTCTTTTGTGGAACTGTTTGCCCAGACTCATAAACAACTTCCAACAGAAAACTATGCAATCACAAAAAAAAAAAAAAAAAAATTGTAAATACCAAAATAGGAGGCTGTGAACAAGTAAAAATGTTTTAAATAACATTTATCTGCTTAGTCTTAACTAGAGAGAATGGTTCCTATAGGTAGGTTCCTATTGGCTTTTTTCCCACATCAGTCACATTACTTCTAAACCAAGAGGGAATGGTCTTCATACTCTTCTGCTCTGGGTAGAATAACAGATCCAAAACTCCCAAGGCTTTTTGTGGGTATCACAGATTAATAAGGGTCAGATGAGGTCAAAATGCATTCTAAACCAATTTTTGACAGTTCTGTAAAACCCTGTGGAAATAATTTTGCCTCCTCCTATATTATATAGGCCTGAAATGAATATCAAGGAAGTCTTTTACTGCAGACTTGTTTTTATTTCATACAACAGTTTTCTTGTAAAGTTCAGAATTGCAGTTTGTTCATTGCAGTGCATCAAACAATTGAAGATTCTAATTTTGCTGTAGAGCAATAGTGTTCCTTCTGCGGGGATGAACTTTACACTTTTGGAAATGTCACCGAGGAGCTCAGGCCAAAACAGACAATGCCAGGGATTAGCAGAAGCCACGTTTATAGTGTGACTTCTTTAAAGTAATAAAGTAAAACAGAGATGCAGGTCAAAACACAGAATTTGAAAGGGCTTTTTGTAAAACACTGGTAAATCGTGGAGAAAAGGAGCCATTCCCTGAATTGACTTATGAAAATGAAGTAACTGAGCTGGATGCTTATCATTTATTATTCTGTGTTAGTGCCTTTTATCAAATGTGTAGATAGCAAATATAAGCATCCTCTACAATAAAGCATTCTTACTAGATATGAGAGCAGTATTCAACACACCTGATTGTTACAGAACACAAAAAACAGAAACATAATCAACATATGAACCCCAGGCTTCTGACCCTGTGGGTCTATGAAAGTCTGAGTTTTCGTTTTAACTAAGAAGAAATAGTCATAAAAGATTGATCTTCAACCAAGTTTGGAAGGAACCAAGTTTGGAAGGCTATGTTTTGGCAGATAAAAATCTGGCTATTACTGCATGTAAATGGATCAGTGAAAACAGAGAGATTAATTTTGGAGGGAGAACTGTATTTGGGGTACAACAGATAGATTCCCGTGAGTGGCACAGGAAGCAGGAATGATTATGTCATCTGTTTGATGGTTGTGACTAACAAATGGAAACGTTTTCTTTTTGGCTCCTATGATGAGGGGGCATCAATTAGGGGTCCTCTGATTCAGATGACCCGTCACATATGAAAGGCGTTCTGGCAATGGCATGAGGGACAGATAAGATTAGGGAGGAGTAACCGGAATGGGCACCTTCAAGAAAATGCAGTTTTCGTACTTTACATGTATATATGAATGTTGAAGTCTGGTCAATGAATCAATGGTGTTGGATGAAAGAAAAAATCCACATACCTCTGTCAACATGCATACCCCACAGCATATTTATTTCTGCAGACCTGGTTTTTCATAAGTTTTGAAATTTTTCACACACAAAAAATGTCTTCTTAAGAACTTTTAGTGTGCGGCATACACACACACACACACACACACACAGATATCAGGTAGAAAACGTATCTTTTTGATCACGTAGCTTGCACATTTTGAACACCACACAAACATACACATACAAACACATACTGATTCAAACAGGGCTGCGGCATACAGTTATTCAAGTCGTGCATTGTGTAAACACACAGTGCCCATTCGTAGCGTAACCCTTATAGATGGGTGTATTTTTCGTGGCCACTTTCCAGCAGATGAAAAAAATGTCCTGAGGAAGAGGCGCTCTTTCTGAACTTACACAAAGGTACCACATGGGCTAGCCGTGGCCTTGGACAGTTACCCTCCCAGGTGCTCTCCCCTACAGTGGACGTCCTGAGTTTTGTTTTGAACCTCACTGTAAGTATCTAAGAATGAAAGAGAGTGAGGTCCAGAAGTTTGGACAAGGACAGTGAATGCAAAAACCAGTACCATAAGTGTCGGAGCGAGGGAAGGACAGGATTGAGACAAAGCTGGTAGGCCCGAAGTTCTGGTTTCAGGGATGAGGGCATCGCTGCTGTGAAGCCTACAATACTTTGTGGGAAGAGGGCTTTGTAATGCTTTTCAAGTCAGAGATCCCCATCCATGGATGTACATCCAGAACAGTTAAATCTTTAATGAGATATTATCTGGCTTCCCTCAAGTCTGGTTAGTAATAACCATAGTCTTTTTCTGTGAGAACTGCAGATGGACTGTTCTCCAGAAAGGAAATTTCAGAGAGCTGACAGTGTTTCTGGAGTATTCATGCCTTCCTTACAATAATCTTTTTTGAAGCTATTAAATAATATTTGACTTAAACAAGAGAATATATGCAACCTACATAAATTATATAGCATAAGAAAGGTGAGGTCCTCAGGTTAAAAGCAGACCATCCCTAGAAACTTTGTGTCTAATCAAACTCCATGCTGCTTCCCATTTGTTCCCTCCAAGTCAGAGGGAACTGATGTCCTGAGTTTTTGTGTAGGGTTTTCCTTTGCTCTTGTCTTACTTGGTTGTTTTATCACATATGTACGTATGCATTCTTAATTCCCTTTTGCTTGTTTTTCAGTTTTGGGTTTTGGGTTTTTTTTTTTTAATTACTTTATTTATTTGGGTGGAGGGGCAGACAGAGACAGAAAAGGAGAGAGAATCTCCAGCGGACTCCCTGCAGAGCACGGAGCCTGACTCCAGGCTCAATCTCATGATCGTGA
The DNA here is from genome assembly GCF_023065955.2 of Ursus arctos. Lineage (NCBI taxonomy): Eukaryota > Metazoa > Chordata > Mammalia > Carnivora > Ursidae > Ursus > Ursus arctos. The sequence goes on from NW_026622841.1 coordinate 54,985,357, forward strand.
GACCATGACCTGAGTTGAAATCAAGAGTCAGACACTTAACCAACTGAGTCACCCAGGTGCCCCTTTTTCAGTTTGATAAAATTGTATCCCAGTAGTCTTCTGTGACGTGAGTTTTTCACTCAATTCTGTTTCTAAGATTCATTTTTGTTTTATTCATTTTCACTACAGTATAATTTTCCATTGTGTAAGTATTTATCTGTTTTCTCGTCAGTAGATGTTTGAGTTGTTTCTACACTCTTCTTTCATATTCTTTTGTCCACAGAGCTGCTGGAAACATTTCTGTAGGTATTTCCTGGTGCCCACGGGGAACAATGTCTCTAAGGATGTGTCTTTCAACCTCTTTCGCTGCAGGATGAACTGTGTTTTACATTGTATCACAGTTACACAGATTCCTATGAATTTGCAAAGGAGTGTGTTTGTATACCTAGAGCCAAAATTGCACCATACAGTCCTCACTTTTGGACCAAATGCATTCTATCATTTACTTTCCTATTCTCTTTCTTTAAAACAAATGCTGGTCTGAGTGTAAGACTTAGGGACCCAGCCTTCACTCTGAAAAATAATCCGGTAAGTAAGAGTTTCTCAAGCTTTAATGTGCAAAGGCAGATGCCACTTCAGGAGGTGAGAAGTGGGGCCTGAACATCTGCAGTTGTAATGAGCTTCCAGGTAGTGGCCCTGTTGCTGGTGTGAGAACCATACTTTGAGAAAGCAGACTCTAGGCTCCTTCTCCAAACTTCCCTAGGGATAAGACTCACCTGGATTGCTTCTTCAAGACTCAGATTTTGCAGTTTCATTACAAGATCACCAAATCAGCATCTCTGGGGAAAGGCCTAGGAAGCCTGATATTTTTTAAATGTTCCAGATTGCTCTTACCATCAGAGAAGTTTAGAAGTGCTGTTCTAGGATGTATACCTAGAAATAGACCTGCTAGGTTATGGAGTATTTAATGTCTACCTTACAAGATGATGCCAAGCGTTCATCCATGGTAGCTCTACCAGCTCACGCCCTCAGTAGTGGAGTGTGTGTATAATACCTGCCATTGACCTACATCCTGCCCACAGTTAGTAGGACCAGACTTCTCAATTTCTACTAATCTGATTGGTATAAAATGGAGCCTTGCTACAACCTTACTGGCGTTTCTCAGGTTAATACGAGGCTTGAGCACGTTTTGTGTTTATGGTCTGTTTTTTCCTCTTCTGTGAAACTCATGTTCTTAGTTTTCACCCATTTCTCTTTTGAATGGTCACCCTTTTCCTATGATCCATGGGCATTCTGTGAATATCCGGGATGTCTCTCCTTTGTTAAATGGTTGCCACGGTCTTCTTCCTGGTGGCATGCCTCGTTTACTTTTCTGTGAAATGCCTGTTTATATCTTTTGTCCTAAGTCTATTTGGTTGGTTTTGTTTTTTTTTCCAAGAATAAGCTTATGTCTTATCTTTTTTAATAGTACAGCTTAATAAACATATGTTCTTGATTTTAATGTAATATAAATAATCGAGGTTTTCAATGACACTTGGTGCTTTTTCTGTCCTTCATTTTTTTTTCCAATGTGGATGCACAGGTTTCCCAGTACTAATTGTCTTTACTTCAGCAGTCGGAATAAGACTTTCCAGCTCTGCCATATATTAGCATTCTAGACAGCTCCATGCCTATTCTTTCAGCAATATCAGTGTTTAGTCACTGTAGCTTGTAAATAACTCTTGATATCTGATTGGACAAGTTTCTCTATTCCATTTTGGTCAGAGGTATTGTGGCTATTTGGGGGCCTTGGCTCCGTATTTTAGAATCAAATCATCAAGTTTCTCAAAACTCTAATTAGATTCTAATTGAACTTGCACTGATTCCAGTGATTATTTTAGGAGGAACTGATAGCTTTACAATACTGAGTCTTCCTATTCATGAACATGATATAGCTCTCCAGTTATGTTGAAAAGCATCAATGCTTTTCAATACATTTTTGGATTTTATTATTGTTCTTTTGTGAGATTTGTTCCTGAGTCACCTATATATCTTGGTCCTGTTGCAAATCTTTTTTTTTTTAAATTGGTATTCCAGTTTGTTATTGATGTATTTCTATACAAATGATTTTATTTTTTTTAAAGATTTTATGTATTTATTTGAGAGAGAGAGCAAGAGAGAGAGAAAGAGAGGTTGAGAGAACAAGTGGGGGAAGGGGCAGAGGAAGAAGCAGCCTCCCTGCAAAGCAGGGCCCGACTTGGGCCTTGATCCCAGGACTCTGCGATCATGACCTGAGCCGAAGGCAGACGCTAAACGACTGAGCCACCCAGGCGCCCATATACAAAGGATTTTAAAAATAATTTATGTTTATCCACCTTGCTAAACACTTGCTGCTTCTTAGAATTTGTAGATACTGTGTATGCTGACATGTATGTTGTGTATAATTAGAGTTTTGTTTTTTTCCTTTTCAAATTTTATACCATTTATTTCCTACCATACTATCTAGAACCTCCAGGAAATACTCAGTAGACGCAGTGATAACTTGCATCCTTGTGTTGCTCCTTAATGTGTTTCCATTCAGAACAGTGTTTGCTGATTAGGTGTGTGAAATTTCATTCTGTTCTAATTGGCCGAAAGTTTTCCCTATTATGAATGGACATTTTAACAAATACACTTTCTGCATTTATTAAAACTATCATATAGTTTTTCTTCTTTAATTTGTTACTGTGATGAATTACATTTATAGACATTTTATGTTAAACCATCCTAATTAATCTAACTTGGTTATGCAGTATTGTCGGATATATATATATATATATATATATATATATATATATATATATATATGAATGGATTTGAATATTTTGTTCATTATTCGCCGATGCATGAATGAAATATGCTGCTCACACACGTTATCCTTGTTTGGTTTTGTATTAAGATATCAATTGCTTCGTGTATTCTAAGGCTATCTATCTTATTGGGTGCATAAGAATTTATAATTGTTATATCTTCTTGATGAATGTTTTATCTTTTTGATGAATTGAAACTTTTATCATTATGTCATGATTCTCTGCCGTCCCTTAATGCAGCTATTCTTTCTTTTCATTAATATTTCCCAGGTACCTTTTTTGTATTCTTTTACTTTCAAATTCCCATGTACATATATGTTAGATTTATTCCTTATAACAACATATAGCAGGGATATCGATTTTACATTGAGTGTAATTCTCTGGATCTTTTAAATGACAAGGCTCCATTTACATTTATTGTGATTGGTAATATATTTGGACATGTTTCTCCCAACAAGTAGAATTACTTATATTAGTATTTGACTTGTTTTTTTTTTTCCTTTGAGTGTATCAGGTTTTTAAGAATTATTATTCTTTACAGTTGCAAAATACCACTCTACTTCTATTTTTGTACTGGTTACTGTAGGAAATTTGCTATGTGTACTTTAAAAAGTCTATACTTAATATTTTAAACCCCCTCTTCCCAATGATGTAAGGATCTTATACTATTCTGACTCTGAGCATTGCCTTCCGTATTTATATTACTTTTATTGTCAGTAGTTAAATTCCATTCTGTTTTCTAAAACCTCTCAAATTAGACATTATTACTATTTTATGTATATAGATTTAGATATCTTTTTGCTCATCTCATGTCTCTTAGCATCTCGCACCTTCCTTGAAACATCATTTTTATTTATTTCTGAAGTTTATCCCTTAATGTAGGTTATTGGTAGTAAACCCACTTGGTTTTGATTCTTTGAAATCCTTTTTATTTCGCCTTTACCTATTGAAAGACCATTTTGCTAGTATCCAATTATAAGTTGACATGTTTTCTCTCAGCACTTTTTTGATATATTGTTCCCATTTTCTGCCTTCCATGGATACTGTTGAGAAACCTTCTGTCAATCTAATTGTTATGATTTTATAAGTGATATGTATTTTCTTTCCAGATATTTTTAAGATTTTCTCTTTGATTTTGGTATCTGTAGTTTAACTACACTATCTAATTGTGTACTTAATTTCACTTATCCTCTTTTTGTACATGTTATATGTTCTTTATATTTTAATTGATGTCTTTTGCCGGTTCTGGAAATTTCTCAAACATTCTATCTATGGATAGTGTGCCCTCCCCTCTATTCTCTCTGTTCTCCTCCTGGAGAACCTCCATTAGAAACAAGTTCGACCCTCGAATTCTGTTCTGTGTCTCTCTTTCTTATTCTCTACCACTTTCCTGTTTCCAGTTCTCTGCACTACATTGTAGATAATTTCCTCTGATCTATCTTCTGGTTCATCCATTTTCTCTTAAGCTGTGTCCAAACTTCTTGTTTTATCTGTCCTTTGAGTTTTTGCTGTATTTTAATTTGTTATTTCTAAATGTTACATTTAGTTGCTTTTAAAATCCAACTGGTCATTCTTCGTGATGGCAAGCTCATTTTGGTGATTACATTTGAAATTTGAAAGTGTGACTCAAAATTTGTATTCTTCATCTGGCAATCTTGGGGATCTAAGTCTGTTGTTTCCTGTATCTGCTGATAGTCATTGGTGAATATCTATATTTGGGGGGGTGGTGATCTCTGCTAATGGCTGGTCTTAATCTCTGAAAACAGGAGACCAAATTTAAGGATGATTTTGTTCAGAGAAAATTTGTGTTTGTGTCTCTTGGGATCCAAGAGGCAGTATTGACTATGGATGCTTTAGCTACTTCCAAGCATCTGAGATTAACCTAGCGCTTAGATGTTTAGCTTCTCTATGCTGCCCTGGGCCCAAGGATTATTCTTTAGATTGCAGAGCTGAGGTCTGCAATCCTATCATTTACTTTATTTTAGACAAGAAACATGATGTAAGGTGCCACTGGAGATACATCATAGTCTGTGCAAAAAATATATATATATATGTGTGTGTGTGTGTGTATATATATATATATATATATATATAGACACATATATAATATTTATAAGTATATAATATAAATATAACAAAATACAATATATATTAAAATATACATAAATATATAAGATATATTTATATCTTATGCTGGATCTAGTTGTGTTGAAGTAGGAGAGTCCTTCATAGTAAATGATATTCCATTTTGTTTGAAACTTAATGATTATTTTAGAAATATATTATCCATCAATTTATTAATTTATCTAATTCTCTATTTGATGAATTTGGATCTTTTAGTTTTACACATACATATAATATAATATAATATAATATAATATAATATAATATAATATAATAAACAGTAATTGGGAGAGATTCTTAACATAAACACTTGTCAAACACTATAGCCAAAGAAAAAATAGTTATGTACATAGTAAATTTCCATTTCAAAGGTTATGTCAAATAAATGATACAGTTCATAAAATGGCCCTAAATTAGACTTTGCTTGTTTACATTTTATTGGAACCAGCACCAATAATTCAAGATCTCTCCTCAGGAGTAGGTTTTAGATTTATAGTCTTGAAATAGAATCTCACTGGGGGAAAGGACCATCTGAATGTTGTTTTCTTTTGGAGAGCAATTTGACATTAGCGAACACACTTGAAGACATGCAGACTGTACAAGCCAGCAGTCCCACATTTTATGTTCACTCAAGGGAAACTGGCTAAGGGATATACAAGCAGCGATGCTCCTTGTACACGGCTTGTAATAGAGAAAAAGTAGACTCAACCTCTCTGTCCCCCAGTGAAGGAATGTATAAGTGAATATGGTTTATTTGTTTAATGGAATTCTATGCACCAGTTGAAATGACACCTAGATTTATATTTTTCAACTTGACTAACATTGAATTAATTCTCAAGTTGCGAAGAATGGTAGCATTTATGTAAAATCATAAGCATCCCAGATATATGTAATAAAAGTATAAAAATATGTCTGGTAATGAAACATAATAACCTTGGGGTTGCTTGCAGGAAAGTGGAAAGAATTGATATCAGTAATGTTTTATTTCTTTAATAAAATCTGGTCTGAAGCAAAACACAAAATGTTAACATTTGATATTAGTAGGTACACAGGTGATTGCTTTATTTGGTACTTTTCAATGTGTTTCAAAGATTTTATTACCTAAAATTTCAAAGAGCTTAAAAAAATTTCAAAGACCTTAAATTAACACCAACAAAAAGAACATTTTATGTTTACCAGAATAACATCTTTCAACCATTGTGCAACTTCTAGCCTTATTTTATGCATTTAACCAATTCAGGCAGAATAAAATATGACAGATGGCATTGCCATCAAGTACCTTGTCAATGCCTACATTTCTTTACCTCAGAAGTTGTCAGCAGTAAGATGTTTACTGCTTCTCTTTTCCACTAACCTTTCATCAAACTTTACTTAAAAACATTAAACTAAAAGAATTTGTTTAAGAAATATTATCCTGGGGGTGCCTGGGTGGCGCAGTTGGTTAAGCACCCGACTCTGGCTCATGTCATGATCTCAGGGTCATGAGATTGGGCCCTGCACTGGGCTCCATGCTCAGTGTGGAGTCTGCTCAAGATTCTCTCCCTTTGTCCCTCCCACTCATGCTCTTTCTCTCTCTCAAATAAATAAATAAATCTTTAAAAAATTATATTATTCTGAAAGACTTGGTGAAATTATCCTAAAAGCACGCACATTGGGTGATTAACCAAAAACCTGAGATAGATATGTATATTTTTTTTACTTTATTTTTTTTTAATGTACGAACCAAACCAAAAACTAAACAAAACATTTGTCCCCTCTACTCTTTCAGTTCACCTGGCACCGCTAGAGAATCCCGCCCCCTCCAGGCGATGAGTGGTTGCTCTATTTAGAGGCTGTACAGCCTTAGCCTCCTTCCTGAGAGGGTCTGTGTTCTCACCTTTGTACATATCCTAGTCATTTTGTTATGTAAAATTCCTTTACACTTTCCATAAAATGTGAATGGCAACTCCAGCTTTGTTCTGTGATGGAATTTAAAGCAATCAGTGTAAGTGGATAGTCCATTTTCCAGCAACAAGGGGTAGTAGGTTACATACCTTTATCAATTAGGCCAAATTCAAACCCACACTTGGAAAACACGAGGGACATTGTGAAGAGTATGTCCATCCTAAACCAAGGAAGAAAGCAGAATGTTTGATTTTGTGTAAGGCTTGACATTGCTACACTTCCATTCATCTATTCAATAGTCTGTTTATTCATCTCTTAAATTAGTACTATTTTTGAAATTTATTTTTTTAGAGAGAAACTGTCCTTTTATATAGGACTGTGTGAAATATTTAAGAAAACTAGACTGCTTTCAAGTACATTTCTTGATTTTAATTATGATACAATCCAGAAGCAATTCATACAATACTTGTGAAAAGTATTTTGGTGGACGAGACTATTCAATTCATGTAATTCTTATAGCAACTTTTAATTTATTCAATTTACATCTCAGATATATAGATGCCTGTAGGGTAGCATAAATTAACTTTTCTAAATTAAATTTTCAGCCTCACTGACAAGGGGCACTTTTTAAACTCTGGAAAGCATTGGCTAATCCGAAAATTGCAGCTGTGTCACTTGAAAACAGTGCCACGTGCCTGGAATCCTTACTGCTTAGGAATAGTGAATGATTGGGTAAGCCAACATAATATTAACTAATCAGGTATTTGCTCTGATTTAACTGATGAGTAAAGAAAGCTGTTGCGATATTATTTTGTCCCCTTTTGTGTGACTGATGAAGCAGAAATAGAGTAGCTGAAGGTGCCAGAGGGGGCCCACCTGGTTGTTATTCCTTTTACTGTAATAGACCTCTGGATAGTTCATGAAGAGGGAGGAAAGAGAAACCTGTTAGCAGGAGCATTGGCTGTGATCTGTGTTTTTGACGATCAATGGCAGGATCCTAAAATTACACCCAAATATCTCTCACGGGTTCTGAAATTGAGTTTCTGAAAAAGCACTGTAGTAGTAATAGAAGTAAAGAGCAGAGTTCCAGAGAAATGAGCTGTGAATTGAACCTGCAATGGAAATTGATCCGACCAGTCAGTTTCTGCCCTTATTCATAGGAAAACAGGACTGAGTGTAGAAGAAGCCGGGATCACTGATTAAATAGGATGCTAAAGTGCCGGAGGCTAGAACCGGGCCTGCTGGTCCCTCAGGTCAGGCCTGTGACTGTCAGACTTCTCTGCGGGAAACCTGGCTGGAACTGGCAGAAAGAGAACAGAATGAAAAATGCTGCCACCAGCCCAGGAAGCGGTAAGAACTCCCGACTAAGCTTCAGGCGCGACAGCCATTGCACTCCTCGGGGAGGCCGTTCTAGTCTCTTATCATGAGTCAGTGGGCCCACACTGGGCCGGCCGGCCTCATGATTCATGCCAGTGGGGCCTGTCATGAGACCCATTCCAGTGAGGGCCGAGGGGATGAGTGTGAAGAAAACAGCCTTGGAAGCAACTCACATCCTCAGTAGCATCTCTAGGATTCTGAGAAGGAGGCAAATATCCGACAACGAGTGGTCCTGTGAATATAATTAATTACCCTGTTATCTAACCCTAAGAGATTTATTTTGTGTGCATATAATGGTAGTAATATATTCCAAGTGTTTTTGGCAGTGCTTGTATTCTGCTCCTAGAAATGCAGTATGAGTTGTAATTAGCCCACTGAAATTACACATTTCTGGTTATGAAGTTGCCATTTATTGCCTAGAGTGTGATATATTTCTACAACAATGCCCTTCAAAGTCTGCAGTGATCATCAGTATAACTCACTAGAGCACATGTCCCTATGGAATGCCTCATTCACACTTAGCGGCACGCTAATAGAAATGGTTCCACCAGAAACAGTGAAGATAAAGAGACTATAAAACACTAACTTAAGATGTAACCATTATAAACCATTTCTGAATCAGAGCTCAATTTGCAGAATAGCAGAAGAAAAGAAAAAAAAAAGCAATGAAATCAGGCCATTTGCTTGGGATGAGTTGAAAGGATTTTCAGATTCCCTGAGTCATTGGACTTAGCCTATCAACACTACCCTCAAAAGAGGATGTTATCACAGGTACGTGGCAGTGCATGGAATTCATTTATGTTTCAGACGTCATTTTCCCATCATGCTTAACTAACTCTTCCCTCCTGGCCCTGGCAAGAGAAATGACAGCTCTCCATCTCAGGCGGACTGTGTTGTCTGTGTCGCAGTATTGATTCAGCTTGTGTCTTAAGCTTTTGGGCAATGGAAGAAGTCATAGAATAACTGGGATAGAATGACACTCAAAGTGGCATTCATCCCTGCCCCCTGTTGATATGATTTGACCCTGCCGTTTTGGTATGGACATAGTAGGAGACACAACAGCACTATACCCCAGACAAAGGCCCGTGAAGAACATAAATGGAGGTACTCTGTTTATAACAGCTTCTGTAACATATTTCGTTTTGGTTAGCCAGAATCTCATTGAAGATGCAAGCCAGTGAGCACAAGCCTCTTTTCGTCTAAGATTTAGACCTCATACAGCCTCTGTCTCTCTAGTCTGCTAACTACCACTCTGACAGTAGGGACTCTGGAAACTTGGTCATAGATAATGGTTGTTTGTGCAATACTTAACTCTTTTACTTGGCAAATTTATGTAAAGTTTGAAACAATTTTACCATGATGGAATTTTTTTAGGTATTAACAGAGAGGAAGCTAGCATGCATTTCAAGAAAACTTGAGCAGTAAACAGAATTCTTGGGTTTTTAATCCTGGAACTTCATTCATGTGTGTATTTTCTTGACTAAGAAGTGCTGAATTGATGCAGGCTTATTTATGCAGCAGAAAGTAGTTTTCTATGGAAATTAAGGTAGAACAGCATTGTTTAAACTAATATCCGAAACATTTAGTCATTTTATTCGTAAATAAAATTGATGAAAACCTTGGGAAAATGCTTTGGAACACTTCCAACGGATACCGGTGATTAATAAGGAAAGTAGCAAAGAGATGCATGTTAATCTGTTTATGTATAAGAGATCTGGAGCTTATTAAAAGTTTCTGTAAACATTCAACTAATGAAGCATTATATAAAATTAGACATTTCCTTTACATTGTAAGAAGTCACTAGACTTGAAAAAAACCTTCAAGTTATTTCTAAATAACTTATGATATTTCCCCTAACACTAGTAATTTAAATATTAAAAAAAATGATTTAGTAGTATGGAACATTCCATGGGGAACGCCACTAAAGATTCCCTGGGGGAGTTTTTATCTTACTCGTCTTTGGTTCCTAGAGTTATTACAGGAAGGGGTAGCGTGAATGGTCATTATTAACCTCATTTTATGGTTCGAGCAGAGATCTGGCAGATAAATTCCATCTTGCATATATAAAATCAAAGCATTATTTCAGTTGAAATGTTTTTATTTGTTGGAGGTCACAGGAAAGGGAGTAGTTCTAGGTTCTCCGTAGATCCTAAATGATGGAGCAAATAAGGAGTGGGAAACACAAACAGAAATCAAGACATGAACTTCAGTAACAGTCCGGACAAATTTCCAGTAGCAGGTAGAGTTATCTGCTAACGCTGAACTGGGAACATGGCATAGATCCCTCTTCTGTAGTATTAGAGAAGAAGAAAGAGTCTTCACAGCACTTGTGTTCCACAATTAAATACATGCGATCTGTATTATATTTTACATTCTTTGGTCATGTTTTAGATGGAGTTTGGGGTATATAGAACATTACAATTCCTTCTTATCTGATTTTCTTTACTTTGGTAGAGACGCTGCAGTAAGGTTAAAGCAGCATGTCTCATTGTCAGACAGGTATGAATTCACAGCCACCATCAAACCTTGAACCAACTTCTTGAACCAACGTTGGCTGCAATTTTTTTCATCTATGTATTGAGAAGAATGGTACTTGGTTCACAGGATTGTTTTGAGGAATAGAGACTACATATAAAGCAAGTTACACATAATAAGTGCACATACAGCAAATGGTAGCTATTATTTCTCAAATGTTCATGCTGATTTCCCTTACCAATTGTAGATCTCCTTACATTCATTTCTGATGACCACAATTAAGGAAAACAAAAAATCAGAATATATGGAGAAAGTATATTTATGGATATTCCAAAACAGAACATTTAAGATTAGATTCTCCCCAAACCCCTGAAAGGTAAACTTCTTAGAAAACTGTATAGCACATAGTAAGTGCTCAGTAAATATTATGTATTTAGTATTATTATATTTTCATCATTATTTCATAAAGACATTTAAGCTGTCTGTGTATACATTCTTTCTTTTAAACTATTTAAAATGCTTATATTCCCTGCGTGTCATTTCGATTTCTAAGCTTGAAACTCTGTATCTGGAGCTTGGGCTCAAGAATAATACTAAGACATTGTCAGGGATAGGAAAGAGCAGTAATTGCATGAAATTCTATACAAATCAAAAGTCACAGAAGGCCTGCAGTCCTGCTCAGAAGTTTATGTTCTGTAATCGTTATATTATTTCATGCTGAATTCTCAAGCTTTTTCTCTTATGTTTGCCAATTACATAATCATAAATTAATTTAAAAAGATAAAATATATTTATCAATGAGCATTAAGTTTGGTTTCATGTACCAGAGCCTCAGGGGAAAATAGCCTTAAATAAAAGCACTGTATTTCTCTCTATGAAAATTTTGGAAGTAGACAGTCGGGGATAGTACGGTAACTCAGGGATTATCAGGAACTCTGGCTCCTTTTTTTTTTAATAATAATTTTTTATTATGTTAGTCACCATACAGTATATCCTTAGTTTTTGATGTAGTGTTGAGTTCATTATTTGCATATAACACCCAGTGCACCATGCAATATGTGCCCTCCTTAATACCCATCACAGGCCTATTCCAGTCCCTCACCCCCCTCCCCTCTGAAGCCCTCAGTTTGTTTCCCAGAGTCCATAGTCTCTCGTGGTTCATTCTCCCTTCTGTTTACCCCCCCTCATTCTTCCCTTCCTTCTCCTACCAATCTTCCTGCTATTTCTTAGGTTCCATAAATGAGTGAAACCATATGATAATTGTCTTTCTCTGCTTGACTTATTTCACTTAGCATAATCTCCTCCAGTCCCGTCCATGTTGCTGCAAATGTTGTGTAATCGTTCTTTCTGATGGCTGAGTAATATTCCATTGTATATATGGACCACATCTTCTTAATCCAGTCATCTGTTGCAGGGCATCTCGGCTCCTTCCACAATTTAGCGATTGTGGACAATGCTGCTATGAACATTGGGGTGCATATGGCCCTTCTCTTCACTATGTCTGTATCTTTGGGATAAATACCCAGTAGTGCAATTGCTGGATCATAGGGTAGCTCTATTTTTAACTTTTTAAAGGACCTCCACACTGTTTTCCAAAGTGGCTGTACCAACTTGCATTCCCACCAACAGTGTAAGAGGCATCCCCTTTCTCCACATCCTCTCCAACATTTGTTGTTTCTTGCCTTATCAATTTTTGCCCTTCTAACTGGTGTAAGGTGGTTTCTCAATGTGGCTCCTTCTTCATCATTGCTTTGAATGTTCATGTTTAAGTGCTTCATGGTCCATCATGGCGACATGAGCAAAAAACCCTCATATCCTAAATCCACCTAATGGATAGGAAGAAGGAAAAAAAATGGTGAGCCCTTCTTTTTAAGGATACCTCCCAGAATCTGTTCTTGATCTCATCTTGTATCCATTCACCAGAACTTAGGCATATGGCCGTATCTCACTGCAGAAGACACCAAAAATTCTAGTCTTGATTCTGGGTGGTGTTATGCCCAGCTAAGATTTAGGGATTTCATTATCTTGGAAGAAGAGAAGACCAGATCCTGGGGACAAGGAGGACTATCTGTGATACCTGAACTTCACCAGAACTCTTATAATTCATTTCTCTTATGTTTTCTTGTTCCTCCTTTCCTTTTCGATATTAGATCCCATGCGTGGCCCAAGAAAACTGGAAGTGGTAGAAGTCAAATCTCGACAAATCACTATCCGCTGGGAGCCATTTGGGTATAACGTAACTCGCTGCCATAGTTATAATCTCACAGTCCACTACTGTTACCAAGTCGGAGGACAGGAGCAAGTGCGAGAAGAAGTAAGCTGGGACACAGATAATTCACACCCTCAACATACAATCACTAACCTTTCACCGTATACCAATGTCAGCGTGAAACTCATCCTCATGAATCCTGAGGGACGGAAGGAAAGTCAAGAACTCATAGTACAGACAGATGAAGATTGTAAGTACTTTTAAATGATGTGTTTGTGTGAAATACATATGCATCAGAAAAGCAGCTTTTATTTCTTTTAAATTGAGGTCTCTATAATGAAAATGAAGGAACTAGTTACTCTGTTGAGTAATATAAATGTGCTTCTGGGAACTTAAGCATGGATTTTAAAAGGTAAAGGAATAAAGATGTAGAAGTTTAATTCCTTATGAGTCATAGAGTTACCTTTCTTTATATAATTATTCTGTATTGCTCTGAATAGTTCTTCCATTCAAGTTTTATTCTCATGTTGGACTTAAGAGTTGCTACTTGGGTATTATTTATATGAAATGCTTATTTAAATATATTGAAATGGTATTCTGAAACATACTTCATAGTTCAGATAAAAATTCAGCACAAAATAGAGGCTGCCCTTACTTTTCAGCACAGTGCTGAGAAATTACCTCATTAGGTTGGTGGTCATGTAATAGATCATACTTTCCCATAGGAACAGTATTGTAATTGGATATTACCTCCATAAACAAGGACTTAACAAATAGACAATGTGTGTCACCAGCAACTCATCAAAAAAAGCTAATACGCAATTGCAATAAACCTCTGAAATAATTTAAAATAGTAAAATTATACATTGAATCCCATAGCATAGATATAAATGAGCTTTTTATGTTGATTATACAGGGGACGCCCACATACAATAACACGTACATATGGAACATAAAATGCAGTGGCAGTGTATTGTATATTTGACCTACAATTTATTTGCCAGGCATCAGAATAAGTGGCAAAGAACTTGAGAAGCCCCTCAAATGAATACACTTACTAAATTCTGGGGAAAAGGAGATGTTACACTTTTTTTTTTCTTATGCAGCTGATTATGCCATGATCCTTGATTATTGATTATAACATGCATTAAATGTTTACAACAACACTTCATTGTACCGTTTAAAGAGCTGACGAAGTATTTTTGAGTGTTTATCACCTATACAACACCATGCATATTGCTTTGGAAGGAAAACATGGGAACAGCCAGGGTAAAGGAGGAGCTCACCCCACAAATTTTTCTTCTGTTTTCTGTAGCCCTACAAGTCCTCCCTGTGCTGGTTGTTCTCAAATGGTTGTCTTTTTGCAGTTATTTTTATAAGGAATATTAGTTTGCTGCAGGTCACCCAATCTGGCTGAGACTAGAAGCCCTGTCTCTATTTCTTTTTTTTTTTTTTTTATTTATTCCACAGAGATAGAGACAGCCAGCGAGACAGGGAACACAAGCAGGGGGAGTGGGAGAGGAAGAAGCAGGCTCATAGCAGAGGAGCCTGATGTGGGGCTCGATCCCATAACGCTGGGATCATGCCCTGAGCTGTGCCACGCAGGCGCCCCCTGTCTCTATTTCTTCTGGTTCCTCCTCATCTCTCCGAAAAGTGAAAAGAAACTGCCAACATTGTCAGTGGGTCACCTCTAACTCTCCCCCCACCCCACCCCGCATATCTCTGCCTGTTTTGGTTCTTTTTTTTATTGGTAATATTTTTTATTATATTATGCTAGTCACCATACAGTACATCCCTAGTTTTTGATGTAAAGTTCCATTATTCATTAGTTGCGTATAACACCCAGTGCACCATGCAATACGTGCCCTCTTTAATACCCATCACCAGCCTATCCCAGTCCCTCACTACCCTCCCCTCTGAAGCCCTCAGTTTGTCTCCCAGAGTCCATAGTCTCTCATGCTTCATTCCCCCTTCCGATTACCCCCCCTTTCTTTGTGCCTTTCTATTTTGGTTCTAACTCCTGCTGTTTCTGCTCCCAAAATATTAGAGTGTGCTTTTCTCTCAATTTCCACTATCTATATCCAAATCTTCATTATTTCATACTGAAATTTCTAACCTTCATTGGTGGCTCCAGCTTTGCCCCATTCTAATGTTGCCTACTCACCCACAGAACTAATCTTTAAAATACAGTTGCATCTCTGTGGTGTCGCTTGTTATTTCTCCTCCTTCATTTCTTATTTTATTTATTCAAGTTATAGAAACATTTTTCTAGGTATGTCTCCTCTGGCAAGGGAAATAAAAGCAAAATTAAACTTTTAGACTACATAAAAATAAAAAGCTTCTGCACAATAAAGGAAACAATTTTAAAAAAAGGCAACCTACTGAATGGGAGAAGATATTTGCAAATGATATATCTGATAAGGGTTTAATATTCAAAATACATAAAGAAATTGTGCAACTCAGTACCAAGAAGACAAATAATCCAATTAAAAAATGGGCAAAAGACCTGAATAGACATTTTTCCCAAGAAGACCTACAGATGGCCAACAGACACATGAAAAGATGCTCAACATCACTCATCATCGGGGGAAATGCAAATTAAAACTACAATGAGATATCCCCTCACACCTGTCAGAATGGCTAAAATCAAAAACACACGTGTTGCATGGTGCACTGGGTGTTATACGCAACTAATGAAGCATCGAGCTTTACATCAGAAACCAGGGATGTACTGTATGGTGACTAACATAATATAATAAAAAACATTAAAAAAAAACAAAACACAAGAAATACCAACTGTTGGCAAGGATGTAGAGAAAAAGGAACCCTCATGCACTGTTGGTGGGAGCGTAAATTGGTGCAGCCACTGTGGAAAACAGGATGGAGGTTCCTCAAGACATTAAAAATAGAATTACCATAAGATTTACCCCCAAAAAATGAAGCCACTAATTCAAAAAGATATATGCACCCCTATTTTTATTGCAGCATTATTTACAATAATCAAGATATGGAAGCAACCCAAGTGTCCACATATAGATGGACATAATTCCATAATACATGGAATATTACTCAGCTGTAAAATAGAATGAAATCTTGCCACAAGGCATGGATGGGCATAGAGGGTGTAATGCGAAGTGAAATAAGTTAGAGAAAAACAAACACCATATGATATCATTCATATGTGGAATTTAAGAAACAAAACAAATGAACAAAGGAAGAAAAAGAGACAAACCATAAAACAGACTCTTAAATACAGAGAACTGTGGTTGCCAGAGGGGAGCTGGGTGGGGCAATGCGTGAAATAGATAAGAGGGATTAAAAGTACACTTACGCTGATGAGCACTGAGAAATGTATATAGAATTATTGAATCATTGTATTGTTCACCTAAAACTATTAAACACTGTAATTTAGTTATACATGAATTTAAACAGCATTTAACAATTCAGTAAAATACATCTGCATCGTGTCACTCTGTCCACAGAGCTTTCAATGACTTAATTTAAATCTTGACTTTCAAAATTTTCTGTATTCCTGGCTCATTCTCTAGGACTAGTGACTTTTCCTCCTTTGCAGCTCATTCTGCAAAGATGTCACCCTGACATCAGGTTATTATGAAAATGCTATTAATATTAATATATTAATATTTGTGTATAATTTTATGTTAATATTTGTGTAGAATTTTTTGAGTAGTGTATGTTTTCAGTTCTCTTAGGTATGTATCTAGGACTGGAATTCACATGGTAAATTTATCAATGTGTATTTATTTGAAGAGCTGCTAGATGGTTTTCAAAGGAGCTGTAGGATTTTTATATTTCCTCCAACAGCATATGAGGGTTTCAATTTCTCCACATTCTCAGTGATACTTACTATCTGCCTTCTGACTATGGCCATTTTAGTGGTGTGAAGTGCTATCTCCTAGTGGTTTTGATTTGCATTTTCCTGCTAGGTGGTGATGCTTAGCATCCTTTCATGTGCTTATTGGACATTTGTTTATCTTTTTTGGAGAACTTTATACAGACCCTTTGCCCATTTAATTGGATTATTTGTTTTCTTATTGGGTTTTAGTAGTTCCTTATGTATTTAAGATATAAGTCTCTTGTGAGATATATGATTTGCAAAACTTTTCTCCTATTCGGTGTGTCATCTTTTCACTTTCTTGATAGTGCCCTTTGAAGCACAGAGCTTTTCATTTTGATGATGTACAGTTTATCTGTATTTTTTGTTGTTGTTGCTTTGACTTTTGGTGTCATGTCCAAGAACCTATTGTCTGATCCAAAGTCATGAAGATTCCCACCTATGTTTTATTCTAAGAGTTTTGTAGTTTTAGCTCTTACATTTAGCTCTTAAATCAATTTTGATATAAGCTTTATATATGGTGTGAGGTAAGAATCCAACTTCATTTTTTCACATGTGGATATCCATTTGTACCAGCCCCATTTGTTGAAAAGATTATCATCTCCCCATTAAATTTTCCTGGCACCCTTAATGAAAATCAGTTGACTGCAAATGTACATTGTATCCTCAATTCTGCTCCACTAATCTGTATGTTTATCTTTATGTCACTACCACACTGTCTTGATGCTATAGCTTTGTAGTAAGTTTTGAGAAGTGTGAGTCCTCTCTAACCACTTTTTGATTACTGACACTGTCACCAAAAAATTTGATCCTGTACCTTCAAATATATGTATAAATACTACAGATATACTAGTTTTAAAAGGAATAGACACACTAATACACTAATTTGTGTATGATATAGTGTATATGCAAAAACTGAATTTAAGTGAACACGAGATAAACAGTATTTTAAAAATAACATTAAATGTTATTTTATAGAAATTGGCAGGTAAATTTCCACCTTCCCTTATGTCAATTAGATTTATTTGAAAACTAGTCAAAAGGTGTTACATATTTCAGGTTTTTAAAAAATGGCATAAAAATCCCCAAAGTCTTTTGTATTATTAATAAATAAGATAATTTTTAAAATATTTATTATTACATATCATTTTATCTACATCACATCTTTTTAGAACATCTATTTGTGTGTATTTTTAACAGATATATTAAATATCAGTACAATAGTTCATATCTATTTTTCTTTCACATAATTTTGTCACTTAATATTGTAAGTATAAAATATATAAAAACATAAAATTTTAAATATAAAATTCATCCATGATTATATATATAGCTGTCATTTTGTGTTATATTGTGTGACTATAACAATTTATTAAACCATTCAGTTTGTCCCCAAATTATTATTTTTATTAAAAAATGCTATGTTGATGTCTTACTACATGTCTCCTGTACATACATACAAGAATATTACTAGGAGGGGCGCCTGGGTGGCACAGCAGTTAAAGCGTCTGCCTTCGGCTCAGGGCGTGATCCTGGCGTTATGGGATCAAGCCCCACATCAGGCTCCTCCGTTATGAGCCTGCTTCTTCCTCTCCCACTCCCCCTGCTTGTGTTCCCTGTCTCGCTGGCTGTCTCTATCTCTGTCAAATAAATAAAATCTTTAAAAAAAAAAAAAAAGAATATTACTAGGAAATATCTCTGGAGGTAGGATTATTGGATCATATGATACATGCCTCTTTAACTTTACTAAATACTATCAAATTATTTTCCTAAGTGGCTGTACTGATTTCTGCTCCCACAAGCAATGTGTGGGAATTCTTATTGCTCTATATCTTTATTTCTGAAGAATGTGGAAGTTCATTTAAAAAGTGATTACTGAGCTTCGTCTAATTGATTCAAACTTTAAAGAAAAAAGTGATGAGATTATTTTCTTTAAAAGGACAGTGTAGCCAAAATGGTCTTAAATTTCAGATTTTTAAAAGAATACTGAGTGTATCTATGGACTATTAAATCTTACATTTCAAATGAGAGTGAAAAGCCGAATGTGTAAAAAAATCTAATTTGGGGGCAGAGCTCTCAAACATTTATTGATTTTTCCCCCCTTCTAGTGCCAGGTGCTGTTCCTACTGAATCCATCCAAGGAAGTACTTTTGAAGAGAAGATATTTCTTCAATGGCGAGAACCAATTCAAACATATGGTGTCATCACTTTATATGAGGTAGTATATACATTCATTAGTAATTTAATTTTTCATTATAATTTCTGTGATACCTAAACTGCCTAGTATTTAAAAATGCATTATGGCATTATGTCTTTTAAGAAGTTTAATGCCTTTGATAGTTACAATGGTTACTGCATAGAAGCAAAAAAAAAAAAAAACAAAACCAAAAAACCCTGAGTTTTTCAATTATGTATCATTTCAGGATGTATATATATAATGATTTAGATGTTTCTGGAATATATATTATATGTAAGGACACAACATAGTATTAAAAAATCACCCATATTAAAAACAGTAAGTATTTTGAAGTGTACATTGATTAGGAGGCAACCACATGATCCTATTCTTGCTAGCTATAAAATATTTTACTACTGAATTATAGAAGAACGCTGATTATCCAATTAGCCAAGTCAATAGACATTGTCTCAGGGGTAACAATAGAATAATGTCTTTTGGTTTCTTAGTATTAGCAAAACATTCTTTAGGCTTCCTTGACATAATTTTGTCTACTGAGGCATATCAAATGGTTGAATGATAGCAGAGAAGAATTTGATGAATTGTTCAAGGAAAAAAATAACAGCAGTACCGGGGGTGACAGTCATCATCACATCTGTATGAGCATCATTCGCTGTGCCTATTGTCATAGAAACAAGCAGGTGCATTTTTTTAAGCAAGCATTTATTTGAATGCAAATTTAACGAAATTACATGTTGTTAGGTTTCTAAAAATCATGGCAATTCCTCCTGTGGAACCTCTGCTTGAATACCTTTCAGAACTGCTGACAAAAGCCTGAGCAGATTAGCTGTCAGACAGTAATCACTGGTAAACCCCCTCTCTGACCCAACGAGCCTCACATTTATGTTTCCTTTTACCTTTTGAAATTGGTATTGAAATGCAAAAAATAATGTTTTTAATTGAAAGCTAAACAAAGTAAGAGAAAAGATAAAAGAAAAAGTTGATTTTCATGTTAAGTTATTGATGCTGTTCATTGGGCTGCTTCATTGTGAAAGAATTCGGTGTTATGAAAATCTGTGGCTCAGCTTTTAAAGAGCTAAGTGTTATAATCAAACAAGTTCAGATTTTTTCTCAGTGATCAGAATTTGTAGTTAATATTGTTGGGCCCAAGACCATTTTCTGGGCTCAGTTTTAAAGATGCCTACCTAAAAATATTTTACTAGAAAAGAACCAATGTTAAGTTCCAAGAAATAAGTCCATCTGTCCTAAAAGCCACATGTTGATATCTAGACAGACAGAAAATAATAGCCAGTTTCACTCTTCTTGATGCCATTGAATATGCGCCTTTGTGTAATAAGTAACTTTAGCATGAAAACAATAGGGATAATAATTCAAAAGAAGAATCCATTAATCTCTCTGAATTCAGTGGCCAGGGTCTCCCTGTTGAACCCTGATCTAAATGTTGTTATAATGGGGATACCTGAATATGTGGTAAATCAGGGTTTTAAAAATCAGATCTAGGTAAGTGGAATAAGTTGGTTTATTTTTCTAGGTACCAAAGGGAAAATGTCAAATGTGTGCATCAGGCTTCAGTGATTAAATACACGTTTTCTGGCCACCAAATCTTTCTCTCTCTTTCCCCCGTATTTTCCAGAAGTAGGAGAGGGGATTTCTGTTCTCTAAATAGGTCTCAGGAGGGAGCTCTTCTTCAGCTATGATGTACGGTATGCCATGTCCAGCCTGTGCCAGAGTCAGTGATAGGCACAGCTTCCTCCTAGAGCCAAGGACCGATGTTGAAACAGACTCGGTCCCCTCCGGAGGACCACAGTCTCTGGGTACTGACGTCATGCTAAGGAAATAGAATAGTTGCCCCCTCAAAAAAAGCAGGAATCTTACGGACAGTATGTTCTAGAATAGAAACACATTTGACTATAGGTACAAACTGGAAGGCGAGGTAAATTGTCATAGTTTTTGCAGGAGAGAAGAGGAAACAGGTTGAATGCTGTAGATGCTGTCAATGGATATGCTGTGGCTTCGGGTTATTTTCAGGTTCTCTTTACGTCTTAGGAAATACACCACACCATCAGTGACTGGACAATGCTGACGTCCTCATTCTCTGCCGGGAGTCATGGCAGTTGGCAGCATTAAAGCATTCTCCTGGTGTCAGTCTTTGCCTCTGCTTTTCATTCCCCTAACCACCATCTTCAGCCTTCTTGAACTAGCCTTTCCTTTCTCCCCACCTTTGTTCAGGCTCTGGGCCTTCCTGTCCCTTACCTCTCCGTCAGCCCTTTATTTTCATCAGAGTCATCGGCCTAAAACCTAGACTGATAGATACAGCCTTCCTCAACAGCAATCAAAATTTTTATTTTATTGAATTAGAAATGTAATAGTGCTCTCTGAAAGAATGTTTTAAGTACAGAAGTAGTCAAAATAATATCCTTGCCTCCCAATTTCATTTTTCAGAGGTAACAACTGGATGTATGCCCTTCCAAAATTTTACAAGGTAGAAATTATAGTACAAGTTCATTTATGAATAGAGATCAATAAAATTTAATAAATATTAGCAAACCCAGCATTTTTACAAGAATAATGTGCCATATATGACACCTGCCTCACATCATACAAGAAAAAAAATAACAAATGGATTCACGTTCTAAACACAAAAGTTAAACTACCAGAACACTATATGAAAAATAAGGAAGATATGGGGCGCTTGGGTGGCACAGCGGTTAAGCATCTGCCTTCGGCTCAGGGCGTGATCCCGGCGTTATGGGATCGAGCCCCACGTCAGGCTCCTCTGCTATGAGCCTGCTTCTTCCTCTCCCACTCCCCCTGCTTGTGTTCCCTCTCTCGCTGGCTGTCTCTCTGCCAAATAAATAAATAAAATCTTTAAAAAAAAAAAAAAGAAAGAAAAATAAGGAAGATATTTCTTTAATGTATCTTACTAAAAGATTGACAGATTTACTTATTTAAGAGTTTAAACTTCTGAACAACAAAAGATAGCACTAGGAAAGCCTAAATACAGACAGAAGACTTGAGGAAATTATTTTCAAAATTAATAACAGTGGATGGGCTTTTGGCCACTGTAAACAGACTTGATACAGATTGCTAAGAAATGGACAAAACATTCCATTAGAAATCTAACTGGACAAAGAATAAGAGGAGGCAACTCACAGAAAAAAAAAAATCCAAGTAGCATTTGCACATGAAAAGATACCTATCCTACCTTACTAATGATTCAAAAATGAAATAAAGCAAGTGCTACGAAAAGTTAAGTTTGTATCATATCAAGTGTTAAACAGCGATGTGGGGAAATGCACGTGTGCATAGGCTATTGATGGGAACATACATTTTGCATCTCTTACATAGGCAATTTGGGGGAACCTATCAAAATTTAAGCATTGTGTATCAAGTCTGTTTCTAGAAGTTTATCAAATACAGAGGGATATACATGGTCCAAGTATTTTCATTGTACCTCACTGACTTTATATGGCTCTTGATCGCCTAGTAAGTAAACTCCAGGCTCCTGGTCATGAGAGTAACCCATCAACAAGCTTTGGGAACAAAAAGAGAAAAAAAAAAAAGGAAAAAATATATATATATAAACAGAGAAAGAGGCAAACCAAAAAAGAGACTCTTAACTATAGAGAACAAACTGATGGTTACCAGAAGGGAGGAAGGTAGGGGGATGGGTTAAATAGCTGATGGGAATTAAAGAGTGCACTGTCATCATGAACACTGGGTGACGTATGGAAGTGTTGAATCACTCAATTGTACACCTGAAACTCATATTACACTGTTATGTTCACTAACTGGAATTTAAGTAAAAACTATATATAGAGAGAGAGAAATATATACATATATATATATATATATATATATATATATGTGTGTGTATATATAGAGAGAGAAAGAGAGAATATGAGTGTGTGTGTGTGTGTGTGTGTGTGTGTGTGTGTGTAAAGGGACTGGGAGAAGACAGAGGTATAAAAGATACTGTGCCTTCTCTACTAGAAGTAACAGTCCTAAAAGCAAGTGCTTCATTCATTGGAGGCATGCAGTGAATGTGTTTCAAATGGGTGAATGGATGGATGGATGGATGGATGGATGGATGGATGGATGGATGGATGGATGGGTGGATGGGTGGATGGATGGATGGATGGATGGGTGGATGGATGGATGGATGAATAAACTTTGGGGAGCAAATACGCCATCACAGCTTGGATCTAGTGAACTACCCTTTTCTCTAGATGTGTCAGAATGAAGACTTAAGTAAGCAACTAAGCACATAGTGGCGACGATGCCCAAGTCCCTCCCAGAGCAGCTGGTGGGAGACACTGTCTTGTCTCTCGACAAAGAGTAACCTTGTGAGGGAAATCGGCTAGAGGGTTAACAACAGATACGCTGCCTAACTCTGAGAGTGGCATGCACCGTAGTGATTAATACATACAGCAAACATTTTCTTGCCAAAGCGTAGATGATTCAATCTAAATATTCTTTCAGAGAGGTCTCCCTAATTATAATGACATGGTATAAATATAAGAAGAAAGAATGTCAATTATCACTTCGTATAATAACAGTGTTAGTGTTCATGCACATAAATTATAAGTAAGTTTACCTATTTAAAAGCAAGAAAAGTGCTCAGTTTTGCAATTTAAAACTTTTGAATATGCCACATTTAAAAATTATGTCGTTACAACCAGTAGAAGTTAGTAATCACCACTAAAATGCGTGTTCGTGAATAGTTGATGAACTACTTACGGTGAAATTCTTTAAAAATCATTTGAAAGGGCACATTTCAAGACACCTATGGTATATTTATTTTCACACATTCCAGACGCGTCCAATGTGCTTTGAACACCTGTTATGTGGCAAACATCGAGAGCCTTCTAGAGTGGCACTCCCTGACATGGCAGCTCCTAGTCATGCACGGTGATTTACATTTAAATTTTTGTTAATGAAAATTAAATTAAATTAAATTAAATTAAATTAAATGCTCGGGTCCTCAGTCTCACTAGCCCCATTTCAAGTGCTCTGTCGCCACGCGTGGCTGGTGGCTACCATAGTGGAGAGCTCAGAGTAGAACATTTCCATCACGACAGGAAGTTCTATTCACAGCGTTGCTCTGAAGAAAAGAAGTGAATATGACCCTTCATGAGCACCACGGTCATACCATCAAGAGCTCCTGACACGTGTCTAGGATTTATTGTGAGAGCAGATATCTTTGCCCACATTGATGAAAACATTTAAAAGTGCCCTTGTTTCCAATAGACAATAATCCTATTCAGTGCAGAATCATACTGGCCCCTGGATGAGAGATGAGGCCTTACCTTGGACGGTCCTTATCTGTTTGAGCTAGTTGTACATCTTGTGATGTTGTTTTAAGCCAACTGTAATGTAGTTTTCCAAAGTGACATTTTGAAAGCAAACAACTTCAAGGTATTAGCTTAAACCTGAACTCATCCTTTATGTTCTAATCTACTGGCTTTCAGTTCCTCTGTCTCTAAAAGTAATAACTCATAGCAGTTTTGGCTCAATTCCTGCGCCCCTTCACCGGATCCAGGATTTGAAGAGTCTAAGTGAGTAGAGGAGCTTATCGTAAAGCATCTGACAGTGAATACATCACAGGGGTTTATTGGATAAAGATGTGATCCCAGTACATCTGCTCCAGATATTTTATCGCATTCTTATTCTCTTGCAGATCACCTACAAAGCAGTCAGTTCCTTTGACCCCGAAATTGACTTATCCAATCAAAGTGGAAGAGTTTCAAAACTGGGGAATGAAACCCATTTTCTGTTCTTTGGGCTGTATCCAGGGACCACGTACTCCTTCACCATTCGAGCTAGCACAGCTAAGGGGTTTGGACCCCCAGCAACGAATCAGTTCACCACCAAAATATCAGGTATTATACCTTTGTGAGTTATGTCTTTTATCAGAGGTAGTGTTTTTGTCTTTTTTTATCCCCATTGTCAAGGATACAAAGCTCACCCCGACTGACACATTGTATTCAGATTAACGCTTTGGCATGTATGAAAATCAGACTCATGGAATTGAATGAGATACTGCAAATACTTAATAATTCAGGATCCCCTGCGGTAGGAAGTAGCCATGTTGTGTCAGTTTGCATTGGAGGACCTGAGCATGAGTGAGGGTTCTGGTCTGTGTGCTCCTACCCCCTTCACAGTACAAGTTACAGAGCAGCAAAAGATCTCTGCAATGAGCCATGAACAACTGAGTGCTCAGCAGAAAGACAGCATTATATGGAGTCTGCTTCCAGAAGGATCAGCCTTCCTTGGGACCTTCCCCATTAGTGGTTGCATGTCCTCTGCGATGACAGAAGGGTGGTACCAGGCACTTACAGCCTCCAGCTTTTTGCTGGTAGAGACTCAATTATGCTATCCAACCAAAGACATAATTTGAGAAGTATTTCTGGGCATGTGCGACTGTGCAGAAAATGTCTTTGTGCTTCAGACTAGAGGAAATGGAGTTGCCATCTGCTGTGGGGTTATATAACAGCAATAAACAAAATTCCATGGACATTTCCTCTTTCCATTTTTTTTTTCCCTTTGGGGAAGTATTTGAGTTTTGGCCTTGCCTGTTTTGGTTGGGGGAAGATAAGCAGGAGGCAGGTGAGGGAAATAACTCTTTTAATCAATCAGCGTTAGCTAAATCATATTTAGCCTTATTTTCATATCTATTGTCCCTCATTTCTAGTTTTTGGAAACTTTTTGCGTAGAATCAGAGGCAGGGAAGTGCTTACAACAAGAGTACTATAGGGGTGCGTGGGTGGCTCAGTGGGTTAAGCATCTGCCTTCAGCTCAGGTCATGATTCGAGGGTCCTGGGATCGAGCCCCATGTTGGGCTCCCTGCTCAGTGGGAAGTCTGCTACACCCTCTCCCTCTGCCCCTCCCCCTGCTTGTGTGCTCTATCTCTCAAATAAATAAATAAAATCTAAAAAAATAAAAAAAAAAGTACTATAAGCACTCAATTAGCTTTTGAGGGAGGGAGGTTTGGAATTTTGTTTTTAAGCAATGATAACTTAAGGGGAAATTTTTCATCATGTAAGATTTTATTTGTGAGCACAAACTCAACTTAAAGTTCAGTATGCACTTGGTATTTCATAGGAAGCATTAGGTAATAACAATATGGAGAGTTGGAAGAAGAGAAAGACGTCCTTGGGAGGTTAGGAAAATAGTATAGGTTGTACATCTCTAGAGACTACTAGACTTGGAATCAGAAAATCTGGCATCTAGTTGTAATTTTCCATGCACACCCTCTCTGATCTTGATCAAGTGCATTAATACCTGGATGTAATTAAGATGATCTAATCTGGTGCTTGAACTTAGGATGGAGACTGAAGCGGAAATGTGTGCCAATATGTGTATCTCCAAGCCTCCTTTGTTTTGGTAATTTTCCCCTATGGAAACCATATTTCAAGGAGTATTACCTTAAAGAGAATGTTCTTTTAGAAAAAATAATTCATTTTTACCATTTCTGTTATCTAAAAATTCTGGTTGATGTGAGTCTGACCACTGTTAGCTCACCAAGTTCATACAGTTCTATCCAAAACAAAGGCAGTTGACATTTTAGTTAGCCTGCACAGACTCATCAAGAGTAACTATTTGATTTTTATAGTTCAAAGAAAATTACAGTTTATGGGCCCCAATTTTCTACTTTCATGGACCTCAGATAAAGAACTATTCTCTATACAAAATGTAATTCTGTGTTATGAATCGGAGTTAATTTTTAATAGAATTGGAGTTAATTTTTAATGCTGAGAAAATCCAATAAATGGAAATGAGATATAACCCATGTCTTTTACATAAAAGCTTTTTATATGTAAGAGATTTAAAAAACTATACTTGTAAAAAAAAATGATCACTAGCGTTCTCATCAGGCACCTGCACCTGTGGGTCTTAAAAAGACCGTGTGCCCACCCACATCGCAGCTTCATGAAGTCATCTCTGTAGTCCATGGTGATGACAAAATAACAAATATCATTATCTTCTCATGATAAGACTGAACAATCCAGAAAACAAAGAATGCCAGGAAATGGACTTGGAAATAGGATTCGCTAGAGGTGGAGGAAAAGAACTAACATTTGTAGAATTATATTTGCCTGGCTGTCTTGATTATCTCTTTGAGTTCCCATAATAACTCTAGAGGGTAATTTCTCCTATTTTGAAAGAAGAGTAAACTGAAGGTCCAGAGATAATTCATGGGCCTAAGCTCTTTTGCTGATTAAAACAAAGCAACAGAAAGTCAAACCCAAGCCTTCCTTACTCCAGTTCCCATATCTTTTCCACCTTCCTGCTCTCCCAGGAGCCCACTTAGTGGTCACTAATCTCAACAAGCCTCTCTGGCTTCTACAGTTTTCTTCAGGTCCCTGGATGGATCTGTGGCACACACAGAGTCTTGCATCTTGACTTTGCTGGGAGAGCTAGAATGTTCAGTTTCATGATCCTAGTGATGATTTCTTCAATATGCATTTAAAGTTATTTTTCAACAAAAGCATACCTACCGATAAGTACACAAATTATAAGTACCCAGCTTGATGTATGTTCTCAAGCTAAGCTACAGCCACTTAGCAAGGATGCAGATCAAGAGACAGAATGTGACTAACATCTCACAAGCCCCCTCATACTCTCTCCCAATGTAAAGATCAAAGACGTCGACATATACTGGTTTTAGCAGCGGGTCCTGATATTCCGTGTAGGGTATGTAAATGGAGGCTGCCCATGGTGGCTTCATAGCTGCAGTGTAAGTGCACCGTGTTCTTAATGTTCTTTGCAAACACAACTAGGAGGAAAACTGAAAAGATCGACCAGAAATAATGAGTTTCCCATCTCACACGTTTTTTCCCCCAGCACCTTCCATGCCGGCTTATGAGCTCGAGACCCCTTTGAATCAAACGGACAATACGGTGACAGTCATGCTGAAACCAGCACACAGCCGAGGCGCACCTGTCAGGTACTGAGCAGAGGAGGGCTGGGCTGGCTCCAGAGAGATAGACACTAACATCAAACGGATGAATTTCTTGACTGTGTTTTCTAGGGATCCGCTACAAACATCAGTCAGCATGTAAACCCGTATCTTTATTAGCTCTAATTAAAAGAACTGACTCAGGAAAGGGAAAGTGCTTTGATGTGAGGTGATCAAGTATTATGTACAGAGTTTGATTCTGATGCAAGTGGGTTGTTCTTTGAAGATAAGGAACAAAAGCCTTAGTCTGTTGAGAGGTGGCTTTAGTTCTAAAAAGTAATTGCTTGCTGAAGTTTAGTTACCCAAGGGCAGATGGCATTTTTATCCTGAGCTCTGTTCTTTAAAAGGACCTTTGGTTTTTTGCTTGTTTGTTTACCTGGGGTTTTAAGTCAGTTAACTTTTGGGAAATTGGCTAATTTCTCTGTTGAATATGTGGTGTATATTTATTTTTTTTAAAAGAAACAGATGATTGGAAAGAGCATTGTGAAGTCTTTATTCTAACATATTTAAGTTTATCACCAACATGTAGGCCCCATTTCTCATTCCATAATGATTTATATAGCTAAGAAATTACAAAGTGTAACTTTTACAGTGAATGAATAAAATAAATTTATTCTTCCTAGGAAGGAGCAAAAGAATGCCTGAATAACTCTTGAGTATGAACTTGTCATAGGCTCATTAATCTATATAAATGAAATTTCTACTTGTTTCAGAGGGATTTAGACATTCTGTGCTATCAGAATAGATTCCCTTCAAAATAACCAATTATTTTGAATAGCGTACCCCAAAGAAACATTTAACATTCCCATTTAAGGCTATATAGGGTTTGTTTCCATACTCCTTGTGTAGAATTTTATTTCATTAACCTTTTCAAACCTGGCTTTATGTGATCATGTTTTCAATATGGGATCATAGAGCAATCAGTTGGACTTCTTTCTACATGATAAGATATGTACAAGCTTCATTTCACAGAGTTAGCAGTAAAAACAGAACAGCATTCGTTGATAGTAAAGTCTGCTTAGGGTGGGATCACAGAAATTTTTATTTGAAAAATCTAGAAAAGTTTATGAGACAATTTCTAGTTCACTCTGTTGACTTGACATAGTAGGAAGGGATTTT
This sequence comes from Ursus arctos, assembly GCF_023065955.2. Taxonomy (NCBI): domain Eukaryota; kingdom Metazoa; phylum Chordata; class Mammalia; order Carnivora; family Ursidae; genus Ursus; species Ursus arctos. The sequence continues at coordinate 55,014,367 of NW_026622841.1, forward strand.
CATGCCAGGGATTTAAGACTGCCATTCATCAGCGCAGTCTGTGGGAACACTATGAAATATGCCAAAGCTCTATTCCAAATTTAAGATAGTATTACTGCTAGAAAAATGTAGCCACTGACACTACCTAGGCCCTTTGCATTGACGTGTGTGCAGGGCCACAAGGTTGCCCTAATCCAGATGACCCAGGACACACACTCATTAAATGACTGGTCAGGATCCGAGTGTATCTGTGACCATGGGGCAGACTTTTTTCACTCCAGAAAGTTGAAGTATCATTAAATGAAAACTGATGCTCTGACCATGGCCTCGGAAGCATCATTTTCGTGTGACCAATTTAAGAGTTGCCTGGACTCCGCAGTGTGGGCTGTTAGGACGGAAGTCCGTGTCCTCCCGCAGGAGCATCACGAAAAAATGAAAGCATACAGGCCACTCACCTTCAAGGCCTCCAAACGGAAGGGATCTGAAATCCTAACCATTTCTCCAAAACAGCCAGTTACTCCCTATTCTACTCTGTTCTCACATGAACTCCTTTTCATTTTCTGCTCTCACCGCCTCTTTCCTTCAAACACTTCCAGTCGGATTTTCATGCACGTCTCTGTATAGATCTTTCCAAGTCTGAGTTTTCAAATAATATTCCTTTGCGCCATCTATACCAGCCCCCTCCCCAGTTCTCCTTTCCTTACTTTTTTAAAGTGCCTCTTGCATTCCAAACTACTATTCATATTTTCTTAAACATGCCTTTCTAAGGTATTATGCTGTTGCTTTCTCTTATACCTTTCTTGTTGTTTTTGGAAACTGAAGCCTTACCAGGTAGTTAATTGTAGATATCCTCAGGCTTTTTATTCTTAAAAAATACACATTCAGATGCTTGTCAGAGTGTTCAAAATACACAGCTTCACCATGTTTCACATCATTTCTTGAAGGCCGGTCTCCAACTCAAACATTTCAGTTTATGTTAGCGCGCCGTCCTTCACAACTATCATGATGCCTTATTTCCATGCTCACCATCGCTCCGCTTTGATTAAATATCGTCTTGTTATTGGCTGAACATTCCTTGAATTTTCCAAGATTGCTTTTCATTGTCTTTCTTATACCTTCTTCTGCAATATTAGCATCTTGAAATTCATAAATGTACTATCCATGCTCATCATCTAAATCTACTCAAAAATCAAGATCAGTTCTTATGGGACACTATTCAGAAGCATTACAGGCAAACCCACTACAGATATCACCTTAACTGGAAGGATACTTATCTTAAATGGGTAAATATTATCGGCACACATTTGCGAATGGAAATTGTCTTGACCCCACCTGTTAAAAAGTTGTGTTTTTTGTTGTTGTTGGGTTTGGGGTTTTTTTTTGGTTTTTAGTTTTAGTTTTGGTTTTTTGTGGTTTTTTTTTTTTTTTTTACAGAAAAGTGAATGTTCTTTTCAAGGGTTTTGGTATTACAGCACAACATAATGGGACTGATTATCTATTGAGTAGATGCAAGACCAATATATCTAGAAAGACTAGTTTGGAAAAAATGTCCATAATACTCTCAAACTAAATGAGGTATATGAAAATTTTCAATTTCATTTAATGTTTAGAGAAATAAGAACTCTGATTAGGGAATCATGGGGACCTAAAATATAAAGCCATAATGTAGATTAAAACATTTGAACACATCTGGAAATTTGCAAAATGCACATGTAATCAAACTGCAATACAAGAAGGCTTTTCCCAAATGATAAGATAAATACTTGAAGAAGGAGGGAAATGGAAGCGAACATCTGTTTGCTTTCCTGGATTTTGCACGGTATTATATGCTCAAAAATACTGTCATTGTGTGATTTCCAAAGCCAATTCTTTCAGTTGATTTGATTTTTCTTTAATCCATAATCATTGGTGTTAAAAATTCAGTCCCACTTCATTTATGCTCTTCACTAAGTAAGGTGGTTCTGCATTGAGTCCATTACAAACACTCAGCTTGCTTAATGCGGATTCTTAAAGTTGTACTAAACTCTCAGCGTAAACAATTGCTGTCTTTTTATTGATCAACACATCAGCTCTGTCACATAAAATTATTTAAATCCTGAGATGGCCAGGAAGAACACAAATTCCATCATTCTAGCTAGTAAACTAGCACCTAGGACAGAATTTTAATGTCTGTTCATGGATTCAGTTTTTTTTTCTTTAATAAGACAGGGGAAAGCTTAATTTTCTTTTACTCATTTAGAGTCCCCTCATTTCTCTCTCTTCTCTCTACTGTTCATTACACACAGACACAAGCCAACAGAGAAAATCCTTGTAATTTGCCAGTAAAATAGCAGCTCTAAATAAAGAATGAGTTTTACACAAACCACGTGCTTTTCTTGCACTAACAAAAATTCGCTCCGTGGTTTTACTCTTGTGATGCACACTCCGTGAGCAGTGTCTCTCATTAATGATGTCTTACACGTTCTTGTGGTCTACAGCATGAGGCTCCGTCAGGTTGTTGCACCCTAGGTGATGGTGTTTTCAAATGACTCTCATTTTTGTTCTTTAGGCATTGTTGTTTCAGTTTATTCATAAATGTTTTGGAGCTATATGTCTTCTTAATTAAAACTCAGTGCTTGAATATGTTAATTAAACATGCTGATATTCATTTCAGCAAAATGTTAGAAAATTACCATTTTAAGTACTCATTCTTTGATTCATTCATTCAGGAGAAACTACTGAGTGGGGAAAACATATAATAAGTTGCCTGTCCATGGGGATGGGAGGTGGGCAACAATCACAGCAGCAACCAAAACATTCAAGCTGCTGCCTAAACGTGCGAGTACACTTTTAATGGATGGCAGCCACCTTGTTCTTCTAACAAGGGTAGTCCTAATTATTTTAATGCTCTGCTTTTACTGTCATTGGTAACTTCTTATACTATGGTTGTCTTCGCAATGAACACTTCCTCAGCAGTTATTTGCAAATTGTTACAGTTGCTGAGAATCAGGGCTGCAATTTTAAAGCAAATAGGAACTTCACTACATTATGAATGGGGAAGAGATGAGGCCATAAGGAAGGGGTGGAAGAAATACTTTGCCTTATTTTTTTTAAAGCGCGTGTCCTGCTAGGTAAGATTTCAAAGGAGACAGGGAATATTTTCTGTTAGTAAGAGGCAGGCATAAATGTTTTATTCATCCAAAACACTTTTGATTTAAAAAAAAAAAAGACTTGTACCATATAAAAACTTCAGTTTCATGTATAAAAGAAGAATTTATTTATTTTTATGTAATATTTTCAGGTTTTTATTAAATAGATTTCACCTTGAATTCATTACCGTGGTAGACTTGACAAATGTGTGATGTTTTCATTTACTACTCTTTGTCACTTTCCCCTGATGCTGCTTTGCCTTAAGCAGGTAGCCAGCAAAAAGTGTACGGGCCTTAAAGCCTCATTGTTCACTTCTAGTATGTCCTGATTTACCCAAACTACTTAACAAATCTTTTGTAACAAATCAGATAGAAAATTAAAAATGTATTAAAGGATGCTATTTTTTTCTCATAACTGAGCTTTTTGTCCTTTGAAAATTCTATGCTGTGTTCTTAGACCAAGGTGAAGGACAGGCTTTCATGCCATGGAGGATGAATAGTCAGTAAAGCAATTGTATTTATCTTAAGAATATTTGTTATACTTCCTAAACATGTTTGATTTGATCCTGGAGCTGTATGGAAAACGGGATTTGTTCTTTCGGGGGCATCAGCTCACAATCATGTTCCCAGCTGGTTATCACACAGAAGTTTTTTATTAAAGGGATTCAGCAGGAGAATGTCAGGGAGTCTGTGAAAACTGCCACCTCAGATGGGACAGTGAAACAGATCTTTTAACAGTAAAAGCAAGGAAAGAGATCATTATTATTAATGAATGATAGGAGATAATCATGCATTTTGTTTTAAGAAGTTTCCTGGAGAAATTACACTTGTTGACATATAATTAATTATGGTTTAGGAAGTTTTATATTAGGAAGTATGGACCAGATATTAATTTTTTAAAAGTTCTTTTAAGGCAGTGGCCATGCATTTCATTGTCTACCATCAGTAAATCCAAGGAAAGGCATTTTCACTCCGTGAACACCACCGGCTTGGACATCCTGTTCTCTTCTGCTTCATGCAAGGAGCCTATATGCAAATCAACATTATGAGGTTCTTGTGAGGGTTAAAAGAGGTAGTTTGTTTGTTTTTTTTAAATCACTCCACACTGTACTTCATACCTACTAACTGCTGTATAAGTGTTTCTTCTTAGGGCAGCCTTTCAAACCATGTCAGTAGGTGGTTTGTGTTGTTGTTTTTCATAGGGCTAACTCTGGTCCCTCTCACTTTTCCTTGTCTCATTTTTTTTTAACCTAATGGGGTAAATAGAAGGGGGAATGAACCATGAGAGACTATGGACTCTGGGAAACAAACTGAGGGCGTCAGAGGGGAGGGGGTGGGGGAATGGGATGGGCTGGTGATGGGTATTAAGGAGGGCACATATTGCATGGTGCACTGGGTGTTATACGCAAATAATGAATCATGGAACTTTACATCAAAAACTAGGGATGTACTGTATGGTGACTAACATAATATAATAAAAAATTATTATATAAAAAAATAAAATAAAATGCTTTAAACTAAAGAAAAATTTTAAAAAATCAATTTTGGAAAAAAAATAATAAAATAAATCTGATATCACAAAAAAGTCCTAGTTTTGTGTGAAAAATAAATTAAGGATTTAATAAGTGTCTCTATCAATAAAATCATACGTAATAGCATTCTAATAAATTCTGGCATCTCTACTACATTTTGAAATTTTATTACATCTGGCTGCCTATTTATTTCTGCATTTGCAAGTTTTTCAGGAATTGATATTATAAATAGGTAATGAACCCTTCCCTGCCCCGAATTCTGTAGTACAGTTCTTTAAAAAGGTTAGATGTTTCCCTGTTGTCTCCTGAATCATTAGCTAATTTTGGTTATGGCCATCTCTACTGAATAAACTTAACCATAGAACAAAAGGAAACCCATCTTCTGCTTATAACCATTCTGAAAGTGAAATTCATAATCTGACACCAGTGGGGAGTCAGTGAGACACAGAACTCAGCTCAGTGAAGTCTAATGTTCTATTCACTGCTGAAGAATCTGATTCTTCCCATTTCTTAAAAAAATCTGTATGTACACTTGTGATTCAAGTACCATTTTATGGTCATTTAATCATTGTGATTATGTTAAAACTTATTCCCTAGATTCTAAAAATTATCTTTTTAATCAGAACAGTTTTGTCCAAGAATTTGATGTTGGGTCAGAGGAACCAGTAAAATAGTGATTTGCAAATACTTTTTTTACTTTTTCCCCAAAAGTTTATGACTTTATTTTATTTTCTTGTTAGAATGACAATATTGTCCTGAGAAAGGAAAAACTATCATGCAAAACCTCACAATGCAGAGTTTACCTCAAGATCCAGAGATCCTGTAGTATAAATTTAAAGTAATATAATTTTAAATTAACCTGTTGTAAGACAATGTAAAATTTCCATATCTAAACAGTGCTTTGCTCTAAATTAGAAACTGCTGAATCTGTCAATAATCGAAACCACTGTGACCTGAGACACAAGATAATGTCAGGTGTCATGCATCGCCTTTTAGGCGGGCAGGCAGAATCGCTCTTTCCTCCCTTGGCATATTCTAAGGAAGAAAGAGTAATATTCAAATAAATATTCTGTTTTATGGATCACATAAATTGTGGACCTAACTTTTCAAATGAGCCCCAGGATATAGGGAAAGGACATACTCCGACGTTAAATAAACCTAGTTTCAAATCCCAGCTCTCTCAATGACCAGCTATGTGACTATTGCCCGTATCTTTACAGCTCTAAGCCTCGGGTCCCTCATCTTTGCAGAGCAAGGTAATATCACCTTATCTCAGGGAGTTGTTAGGATTATAGTTATTAAGTACTCACTAGGTTTCAGGCACTGTGCTGAGTACTGGGAGCACAGAGGAGCCTGTTAGGGGCTCTCTTCATGGATTAGCAGTCGAGATGGGAGCGACCAGCATGTCATCTGGTCCCCTACTGCAGGGATGAGGACGGGCACAGAGAGCCCAAGGGGAGGGGGTTGTACACAGAAGCAGCTCTGAAGCCAAGCAACTGAATCTTGCAGATGGATATTGTCCAAGAGATGTATGTCAGGGGAGGTATTTGCAAAGGAGGTTAAGTGTGTGGCAGGGAATAAATAATGAGTGAGACAGATGAGTTCCAAAAGGGCAGGGAGGACTGAGGAAGTTGGCCTGATCTGGGAATGAGAAGTGTGTTACAATTAGAGTGGGCAGAATGGGAGTTGGGGGTGGGGCAGGAAGCCACAAGGCAGATCGGGGCTAGATTGGGCAGCCTTATGCTCCATGCCAAGGAGTGGAGATGTAGCCTTTGGGCTGTGAGTAGTCATTCAGGAGCTTTAGGCAAGGAAAAAAATGTGAGGGAGATCAGCCCTGCTGTGGGGTATGGCTTAGCCAGGGAGAGCTTAAGAGGAAGTGTGGCTGGTGGATGCGCTGAGCCCTTCCACTGTTCCTTTTCACTGGGCCCAGTTAGGACCTTGTTAACCTTTAGGCATGAAAGGAAAGGATCTTGTAGGTGTCACATGCTAATTTTTATTAGAGACAGGATTTAAAGAAATCAGAACCATTTAGTCCTTTTTAGAGGGAAAAATGTATTGACTAACCAAAGCAACTGGTGATATGAACTGTTTATTGTTAAAGTAGACACTAGAACGCTAGGAACTGAAAGCCGATCTTAGCAATGACTCTCTAGTCATTTATTGGAAATTACTCATTGTATGAATATTTTTAAATCTCAGTTTTCCTAAGCACTAGAAACATGGCATTATTAGTCCCCCTCCTTGGCTGAGAAGCTCCTGGATCTTTCTCTTTTTGCTTCTTTCTACCCTCCTTTTACTACATCACCCTAACCCCTTTACGTTGAACCTGTGCTCGCTGCTTTTGTGATGATTATAATTTGTGCTGGGCTGTGTATGCAATGCCTGCTCCATGGACACAGTGGTGGCTTTCCCCACTGAAAGCCAGAGTGCAGAGGCTTCTCTGAGCACTAGTATGCCTTGTGGATGGTTGTGGCTAGACCTTGGCTAGGGCCAGGGAAGACCCAAGCGTTTGATCGTACTATATCTTATTTCTGCTGTGCCCAAAGGAATTCATACTTCTCTTGGAAAAACTAGGTGCTTGAGATTGGAACTTCAGGTTACGTGAAAGCCTTTGAGTATCATGTACAGCAGAGGCCAAAAGTTATGCATGACTGTCTCCCTAGAGGTGAGAGGAGGTAGTGCTGTGCATTCCCCGACCCAGACTGACCAGCCGCCTAGACGCCATCCAGCAGGGTGACGGAGGTAGGCATACAGGTTGATCTCATTTTCCACTGACGGTAGAGAAAGTTACATGCTGCTTTCCCCCTCTATCTGGACCATCTGTAAATGTTAACAGTGGAATAATTTACGAGTGGTCTTAGTTGGAAACCCAGAACACCAGAAGGCTGCAAATGCCTTGAACTGAACACTGCGTCGCCTTAGTTGTGAATCTCAAAGCCGCTATGCCCTTTGCTCTCAGGGGCTGCTAGTTCTTCCTAATCACAGTTATTGATTCCAGGGAATATAAGGGATGAATTTCTAGAGGTGTTCTGAGCTAAGACTGATAGCCTTTGGGAGCGAAGATCTTGGAAAGTTTGACAAAGACTAATTGATTTGACTATAGATGTCTCGCTTTTACTTTTTTAAAGTGCTAAAATCACATATATGTGAGAGAAAAGATCCCAAGTTCTAAGAGGCTGATCGAGTCACGTGTGGGGCAGAGAGGGCAAGCCAACCCAATGCGCTGCTTAGGGCCACAGGCTTTCAGAGCTGAGGAGCAGCCCAGAGAGGGTGTGACCACTTTCCGGTTGTGACAGCACTTTTGATCCTTTTGTGGGGGAGTAGCCATATCATGAGTGTGGTTTTCCATCATCCTCTTCAGCAGAACATTTCGTCCACCAGTACATGTAAATACATTCAATGTAATTGTTGATGGCGGGAACACCAAAGCACACAAAAATTCTGACCTGCCTTCTGTTTCATTAAAAATGATTTCATTATGCATATTATTGTCTGATGCTTGATGGTCACCTGTATTTGGTTTTCAGCTACCTAACGAATCCTCACTTTGTCAGCCTGTTTGGTAGCAGAACCATCGGGAGCGCTGGGAGTTTTTCCGTATCACCACATCGCTTTTGTGTGGTTCTCTGTGTCCCAGTATTCCACTTCTCTACTTTAACCCGTTAGTGTTTTCCTGACCAGTTTTTCTGGAAGTGTTTTCTGCTCAGTGAGAAGCCCTAAGAGCTCTCTGCAATTATTAGTATCTAGTTACAATTCTTGCCCTTTGTCACATTGCAAAATTATGGAAAATTTCACAGTTGACGTTTGGCTGTTATTCATATCCACTGAGCACTTTAATGTTCAAGTCACTGTGCTAAGATGGTGATCGAGCTGGAGAGAAAAGTCCAGAGTCCTCCAAGAGCGTCTAACAGAGAATGAAATCTCAACCAGGGATCAGAATACGCTGTTTAGGCAGAAATGCGAAAGAGAAGTAGGAGGTAGCCAGTGAGGGACTGGACGTAGGAATAGGGCCGCCCAAGAGAGTAACAACCTGGAGAAAAGCCTGGGAGAAGAGAAAGTAAAGAGATGTAAACAGGGGCCATCTTAGTAAATACAATTAAAAACACACATAGTAAATGAGGTTTGACCAGCACTCAGGAGTATTAATTAGATTTATGCATTTAATGCTGAAAGTGAGCATTTTCCTTGGCTAATCATTATGTGAAATGCATGTAAATGTAATAGGAACTGCAAAAGGATCACTAAATGATTTTCATAATTTAGTTCCTGAATATCATTCAGTACCTCAAACCTAATTAAGTGTGCAATATATGTTTATTGAATTGAACTTCATCTTTTTCTTGTGAGCAAAAGTAATTATCACTGAAACTTCTATAGATAAGAAGCCGAAGGACTGAAATCTCCTATTAACTAGCTGGACATATTGGGAACAAGAAGGATTTTAAATTTATAGTTTCATCCTTAAATAAAAGTTAAATACCATGTCCCATCCATATAGTACAGAAGCATGAAAGAATATCCTGCCTTTACCCTTGAATCAATTTATTTTTTTAATTAGAAGAGAAATTCAGAAAAGCTACTTCAAATAAGCCATAACTCCAAATTCAGACTCCCTATAATCGTGCACGTCTGTACTAACTCCTTTGGAAGCCATCGTGCTTCTCACCTCTCGAGATCACTGACCGCCCCCCTTTTCTCCTTTACTTCCATTCTCCCATCATTGCCTTAGTTCATACTTTGCCTTTCTCAGCTCTCCAGTCCCCACTGCACAGCATGGCTGCAGGGATAGTTCACTCTCCTGCTTCGTAATCCATCAGGGTTTCGCCATTACCCTCAGGATGTATCCAGACTGTGTTTAATGTGGACAGTCTCTATCGTTCAGTCACTTCCTGGGTCAGCCTCCCCTTCAGGCCATCCTAAAAAGATCTAAATATGTGCTCAGCACTGGGAATATGCCAGATTGCAGTTGATGTGTTCTTAGCCTGGAATCTTCTTTCTTCTTCCCTCCTCTGCTTACCCACCACCCCCAACACACACAAATGATGGGACTGTAGAATTTTTAATGGGGCAGAGATATGATTGCATTTGCACATTAGATCAATCACCAGGGCAGGGCCATAGAGGAAGGAAAATTGACGCATGAGGCTTCCTGGCAGAAAGCTAATAGGTACCTGGGTGGGTGCTTCGATGCCATGACCCCCACCATACACAGGGGCTATCGGGTGGGAGGAGGCTGGCAGGTGCTTCCATGGTACACTCTGAGTTTTCTCCAAATGACTAAAGTTTTACTTAGAGTGAGTGGAATCTGATGTCTCTAATGTAAATCATTCTAGGACTTCATCTAATTAAAGAACACTCGGCATGGACCAGAAGCTTTCCGTTTGTGACCTTGGGCTATTCTGTGAACTTTGGGCCTTTCTTCAGTTCTAAAACTGGAGGCCAGTACACGTTCCACCTGTCTCATAGCCTTGTCATGAAGAATAATTCAGGCGAAAGTTCTTTGTAAACTGAAGTGCTCAAAAGGGGTAAAATTATACCAGGATCTGCTTAACAAAGCATGTTGGCCACATTGCTGTTTAGTCTGGATTCCTGTATTCCCTGCTTTTGATAATAAACTTCAGATTTCTAATCATCACTGTCCTTTAACATTTATGCCCCGTGTGCTGTGATTATCACTTAAATAGGATCTATGTTCTAGGGGTGCGTGGATGGCTCAGTCAGTTAAGCCTCCAGCTCGTGGTTTCGGCTCAGGTCATGATCTCAGGGTTGAAGATCAAGCCGCCGCGCTCAGTGTGGAGTCTGCTTGAGATTCTCTCTCCCTTTCCCTCTGCCCCTCCCCCTCCTCGCACACTCTCTCTTTCTCTCTCAAAATCTTAAAAAAAATAATAACTAAATAGGCTCTATGTTCTAAAGGTAACACATGTTTTGACATTAATTTTATGGAAGTTGTAAGAACTGTGTGTGTGGTATTAATATGGTACATTCATTCCATAAAACCATCAAAGTTTCAGAAGACCTTGTGTTCTGTCAACCACTATTGGTTGAAGTAGTTACAGGTAACAGCTCTTTCCTGGGAAGAAAGGCACAAAGGTATTCAGAATCACAAACAGTGCCCCCAACTACCACGCCCAGTCTGATGGCCCTGGGTTTAAATCCCGGTACGTGTTTGCACTGTAACCTTGGGCAAGGCATGTAACTTTTTTGAGTCCTGTTTCCCTCATCAGTCAGATATGAATAATCATCTACCTGAGAGGACAGCTGAAAGAATTAGTAACAGTCAGCAAAGCACTCGGGATAGTATCTAACACAGATGTTATCTGCTCAACGTAGGAAAGCTTTTCTTATTTATTAATGTTGCTATTCTGGCCTGTTATGATGGCAGTAACATTAACTAGATAATGTGGCAGCCCCTTTTCTTCTGCGCATGACTTGGGAAATTTTCTAGGTCTTACTATAATATTCCTGAGCTTCAGTTATGATCTGAGCAGTTTGTCATACAGGAATAATAATTACGATAATAAAAAGTGAATAATCATTGTGACCTGGACTGAGTAGCTATCATGCACTCAGCCAGTGCTCAGTCCTTTACGAAATGGTTCCTAACCATCAAGGGCAAACATCCTCGTCAGAAGCCAGCATCCTTGTGCACGGGAGGTACTAAGGTCTGGGGAGGTGAACTCTCCGTGTGCAGCCCCACGTGACCAGCGAAGCCACGCGCACGTCAGGCACGTGCTCCCTCCCAAGAGTGTCCCTCTCCCCGCCTCAGCCCACAGACCTCTTCCCTGCAAACTCTCTCGGGAACCAGCCTGGTTCTGCCTTCCTTTGTAGTTATGGGTCACATCACAAATTAATATCTTCTCTTCATTGTCTCTTCTAGTGTTAAGAAAAGATGTTAACTACACCTTCAATTTTAGATTATGATCGTTAGAATCTTTGGGGTTTATCCCTGTTACTTCCTGGAGGTTAGGAGGGTTTTTTTCTTGTTTTCTTTGTTATTATTTTGAAACCAACTTTTTTTTAATATTTTGGTGAAGCCCACCTTCCGTTACAATTTCCTCATTGTTTAGCAGTACAGCTTTGAGTTCTCGAAGGACTTGTATTAAACAAATTAGCTTTATGTATTGGATTGTTTAATCAAATTAATCAGTCTTTTTTTGTTTTTGATATGTGTGTTCTTTCTCGTTTCACCATTCTTAATAGTTTCCAGAGAATGAAGAAAAAAAGATACCAGTTCTTTTGAAATGCTTATTAGTGGCTTTTTAATTGCTCCCTCTTATTTCTTAAAGAAATGTGAACTACAGGACCATCATAAATTTGGGAGCTAAATTTTCTTTTGTCAGTGCTTGAACCTTTTGAAAGGTTCTATCTGGTGCTAAAATTCTTTAAGGAAAAAAGCTCTAAATATTTGACTTCCAACCTAATTTTTTTTTTCCTTTTTTTCATTGGGATACACATAATCACAAAGACCAAAATGTCATTCAATGATAAAACTTCAATTTTATATTACTATATTGGGCTTGTTTTTTTTTTTATTACTTATTATAGCTGAATTGCAACAGTGTGTGTTAACAAAAGGTGCTAAATCTCTTACTACCACCACCACCACCATCCTTCCCCCACCTGATTTTAGGTGAATTTTATTGTATTAAAAAATAATACTCTGGATTCCTTTACTGTCAAGAAACAAAGATCATTTTTATTAATGTTGCTTCTAGGATGACAATGTCAGTCATCTCTTTGAAAATTCATTTTGGAAACTAAGTTTGTTCTTCAAGAACCCTTGAAAAGAAGCTTTAAAAATGGCAGGGGAAGATAATAATAATAGAGTAGATGTATTTGAGCATTTATACAATGAAACTTAATTTAACTTTCCCTCAAACTCCATTTCAAACTTGCTTTTGTGCATGAAAATATAGTGCATAGCTTTCCTTCCCCTATTTTTCAAATTTTCTTCTCTTCAACATAATCTCCTCTGAAGGATTCTATGTATTAGATCAGAGCTCCAGTCTTATTACCAGGGCCTCTGCAGCAGGTGCACCAGCGAGCAGAGCCGCCATGCTCAGGGGATGGCAGCTGGCCCTTCCATAGAGCATAGAGGCTGCCGGTGGACAGGGACAGCTGGAAATGGCTCTCAGGGCCAAACTCTACAACCACCAAACACCCCCAGTCCCAAAATACAACAGAACACAGCTGTACGAGCACCTGAATGGCTCAGTCAGCTAAGCTTCTGCCTTCAGCTCAGGTCATGATCTCACGGTCCTGGGATCGAGGCCCGCATTGGGCTCCCTGCTCAGCAGAGAGCCTGCTTTTCCCTCTCCTTCTGCAGCTCCCCCTGCTTGTGCACTTGCTCTCTCTCTTTCTGTCAAACAAATAAATAAAATCTTAAACATACACGCACACACACACACACACACACACACAGCTGTAGTATTTTGATTTGACCTTAATTATTAACATGGATATCAATTGAAATACTGACATTGAGAAACTATGGATCTCATAACCTGAGAATTGATCGTACAAGGCAGAGAGAATAGTTGCAAATTTGCCTGACAGCAATTTGGAGAGAGATAGAGTGGAACGGAGACCAGGACTGCATGTTTGTTGGCTTCTTTTCCCACTGGCCCCCAGAGAGCAGAGGCAGCTCGGTTCTTGGTCCTCACCTCAGGCATCACAGGTGGCCATGGGGGTCCAGACAAGGAGCCTGCTTGTCATGCTCTCTAAGACAGTTTTGCTAAGAGCTGGGCAGTATGGAAATTGTGAGGAAAACCCTGACACTCTTGGGGTTGCTCTTGAGGTAACTCAGGGAAATTTTGGGGCAAGACTTGGGGAGGTGTCCGACCTAGGGCACAGCGCATTACCTTCAGTCTTCTGTACTATTGATAAAGGGTCCTCACAGGTTCTTGGAAGCTGTTGCAAGCAGTCATTAGTGAGTCTGAGGTTAAAGCTTGTTGGAACTTTGGTGGGGTTTTGTTAGCACAAGTGGTTGGAAAGAATGGGGACTTTATATGGAATCTGAAGACATTAGCTTTTTTTGTTGTCATGCCTTTATTTTTAATTTGGGGAGAAAGCTGGTGGGCCTAGGCAGTACAGCAGTCTTTGGGTGTTACTGGTGGTAATGTTTGGGGACTAGGTCCAGCCCAGATATCCTCAACGAAGAGATGCTGTAAGAGGTTGGTGTAAACATCGTCACTCCTCCCTGCATTCCATTACACTTGGTACAAACCCAAATCAGGTCCCCGTCACAGAAGTTCTTTGTTTGAGTAACCTATTTCTTATACCCTTAGGCTGGTCTTCTCAAGGACAGAGTCAGTCTGTGCCTAATTCTTCCTCTCATTCTTCCCCTGTGCCTGTCACAGTGCTTAAAACCTGAGAAATATTGTAAAAAGGAAGGATGGAGGCCACATGCATGAAATAATCATCTTCTCATGTATTGATGTAGAGACTTACCTGATCTTGTGCCGGGAGTGATAAGATATTAGATCTTGAAAGGGCTTTACTGGTCAGTCCATGATTTAGTGGCAAAGCTGGACCGAGTTATCTATGGTATGGTGACTCCCAGTTCAGTGTTCCCTCCACGGCAACCCTCCCTTTGGTTCACCTGCCTTTGGGGTAGTGGCATTTATTTTCCAGCTCCCCTAGTCTGCAGTATTATTCCTCTTAGGACTGGAAGATTCTGAATTGAATATAATACAAACATGCACTAATGAAAACATTTAGTGCAGCTTTGATGGTATTTGATTTCCATTTTTATTCAGATCACTAACGCTACTTAAAAAAAAACATAGTAGCTGACCTTGAATTATAATTTTTACAATCATATGTTTGTTATGAAATTGTGATGATTAAATTATGAATAGCTTAAGTGAAATAAAATCTGCAAAGGAAAATATCTTCATTTTTTAAAATGGGGAGAAATCATTCTTAAAGAGGTTCCATCTAGGACTAATTTACTAGAAATTTGGTGCCTGTTGTGAAGATTAATAACAGGTGGCCTTTTACAGAGCTTCTCAGCCTGAGTCTAATGTTTTAGTTGTTCCTTTATTATACCAAACTTCCATAACTAAAAGATTTTTTTTCTTCCTGCCCTTTGTTCACAATATGGAACTGTAATTGACTTCATATTTCTCACCAACCGTTCAGCTGTAATTAATATTTTATTATATCAGATTTTATCACTAACTAGCAGAGCAGCAGAGTATCGGACTGCACGCTCAGGCGTGCTTACACATGCACACATATATGCGTGCACACACGCATGCACACACACACACAGAACACCAGTAACTTACGGATGCTAGGCAACCTCCTTGTAATGAATTATGGCTGAGAGAACATAAAATGTATTTGTGGTGTCCCACAAATATTCCAAAGCAATTTATGGCCAATCTTATCTGGAACAGAGCAGGACAAAGAGAAATTAAAGTTGCTAACATTAAATATTCAACCCCCCAGATCTATTTATGCTGTGCGGTGTGTTACCCAGTGCCCACTATCTGTGCAAAACTAGTTACCAGTCGTCATTTAGTGACTTGATGAACGGGACTGTGTCAGGTCAGCAACTCTCAGCACTGGTGTTACAGGAAGAATCCTAGTCGTGATGATAAACATATGGAACATATTGAACTGACCTTTTATCCCCCTAATTGTTAACTGGTGATAATATTTTTAAAGCTTAGTTTAGTGTACAATGTTGTTTGAATTAGTAGGGTGTCATTCCAGTAAGTGCTGACAGGTTTAGGAAAAGGGAAGGACCAAACCAAGAATAGGAAGAAAATAAATTCTGTGTTGTTGCATGGCAATAAACTTTAATTACACATTTATTTTACATGCTTTGCATCCAATTTATACTTTCATTTTCTATTACCCCCCAAAAAAATAATCTTCAGGAAGATAGAAATACCAGTCTTTATTTCTTTCTTATACATATAGAATAGATGGTTTTACCAAAAATTGCAAATCAAGCTAAAAAGGCACTCTTAGGTACCATGAAATGAACAATATTCTAAGTCCTTGAAATGATCAGAAGTGCGGACTTTAAAGGATTAGCAAAAGCAACAATGAAATGGATCATTAACTTCTCTTGCTCTCCCCCCTCCTCCTCACCCCCTGTTCTGCTATCCGGTTGGATAACCCTCCAATATTTTATGCTGATAAGAAATAGAATAAGTGGATACGAAAAATGGACTTACACCTAAGGGTTTAATCTTGAAATGAATTAAGACCAAATTTTTAAAGTCAATTTCAGCTCTGCAGCAGGCTTCCCCTCAATGTCTTCAAAGTTAGAAAAAAACAAAAATATCTCATCACATTTGAACTTTCAGGTTTAACAGAGTACATGAGAGATGTTCCGATGTTCTTTCTAGGTTATACTTCATGTGCTAGTCTATATAAATGCAGATTTCTTACTCTCCTTGTAAAAGTCTTAAGAGTTTTGTTGTAGGAAAGCCTCGCATAAATTAAACTTTAAATTTCATTCCGTAGGAAAGTTATGATATAGTGATGTCACGTTTTTGGCGGACTCATCTGCACGATGGACTGTGCCTTCATATTGCAAATGCCTTGGAAGATTTTATGTTACTTTAAATTCCGGGATAGTGGTGGAATCAAGATAGGGGCGTTGTAACTTTAATAAACAAAGGGAGCATGAGTAATACATGAAAAGGATAATAGAATTTTAATTCAGCTCACTAAGCTAGAAACTTCTGCTTGCTTTTCCATCCTCGAGATCTTGCTCTTTTTAATCATCTTTTTAGAAAAACCATTCAGAGAGAAAGATTTTCAAAGCTACTTTTTGAGATTGCCGTTGTGGTTGGACAGATTTTATGAAATTCACTAGTGAAATGATGTCATTTGCACCAATGAAAAACGTATCAGTCAGAGAGTTCTGTTGAGGTGCCATTGACCTGGATGCCAATAATGCGTTAATTTCCATCAGGAAGACAGCAATGTGTGGCAATTGGGCAGCAGATAGGATTTAGCTATTTTTCATTAGCTCTTGGACGTTGATAAAGGGGAATGGAAAAGAGCTGCTTGACCTTTCAGTGCTTAAATTATTAAAGAGCAAATAGATCTGAGGTCTGGATGCTTGCAAATCTAATTTCTCTTGTGGAGCAAGGAAGAAAAGACATTTTGGGTCTGAAATTGCTCTAGTCAACTTAGTTCTTCCTTTAATATATCTGAAGATGAGTAGATGGTAGCCATTTAAAAAGTAATATATCTGGAGTGGAGTGGAGTGTATAACATACCAGCTGGCTAAAATGGGGGCCCATTAAATGATCATTTAATTCTCAAATTTTCATCTAATCCTCACAAAATTCCTGCTTGGAAAAATTAATTTCTTTCACCCATATCCACATAGATTGTATTTAAATCACAAAACGAAATTTTCTTTCATTAGAGAATGTCAAATATTGTATTGTTAAGTCAGAGTAGGGCAGTGCCTGGTGCACAGTAGGTGCTCAGAAGCATTTCTTGAGTTAGAAAACGAGTAAATATACACACAAGACAGCACACATTCTAACAAAGTTGGGGAAAAGATGGATGGGAAGTGAGAGATGAAGGTGTGAGAAGGGGTAGAAAAACAGGCAACTTTTGATTCTCTCAGGGCTCATTATTTAATCGTGGGTTATCTTGCATAAACTTACAGTCCAACCAGCATCTTCTCATCGTGAAACCTGTTTCTTGATCATTTCTTCTTCTCTTTGCTCTTGGGTAATTAAGAAACGATTTCAAAATTAACTTAGTATTAAGTTTTAATAAAGTGGAGCATATTTGCGATTACCAGTGTATTTCTTCCCTACCACTATGTATAATGTATATAAAATAGAAATTACTTGTGGATTATATTATGCTTTCAAAAATATGTACCTCATGGCCCACTTCATTCTAAGTGTGCTGAGACAGAGATGACTAAATCATAGGCGTCTTCCTTCAGGAACTTGTGAGGTTTTTTAAAATACTGATAAATAGACACAAATGATTAGTAGTCTTTACAAGAAACATATTTTTGTGAGTGTGGAGCAGAGCAGAGCAAGACTACATCAAAATGGGGAAGCAGATCATAAGCCCCTGAGAGAAAGTTCATGAGAGGGTCTCAGTCTTTTTATGAAGTAGGGTAATGTGTTGAGAGTAGCAGAAGTTTTCTCTGTGTTGGGGAGAACAGCATTTCAGTAACAAACTTCGGTCCAGGCCAGGGTGAAGGAATAGAGCACAAGGTGTTTGTGATGCGAGAATTCAAGATGGTGGCACTTGGACAGCCTGGAAGTAGTTGTGCTAGTCTTTCATCTAGAGGAGCTGGAAATGAAAAATGAATGATTACTGTCCTCAGTGCCATTGGCGACAGAGTTGCTGGTTGGGATCAAGAGCTGGAGAGGACACCAGCCAGGTGTTGGCCTCGCTGCAGATCCAGGGGCGTCCTCCCTGGAAATTATTAATGACTCAAAGAGAGATGGGAGAATGAATTGAGGTCAAAGGTGAAATTACCATCTATAGTTCCGTTGATGTGATAAATGAGAAAGAATCTCTACACAATACTCAAAATAAATTGATTCTGGGATGTAAGTTGGGACCAGGTTGTGTGTCAGTTGTGTCTGCATAAGCAGAGGAAGATGCCCATGGAGCCCCTTAACCAGGACTTAACCAGGGCTTAACCAGCCCCTTAACCAGGCCCCTTAACAGGTGGTGCTAGTACTGCCTTGTCTGATGGTCATGAGACCACGTCTGCTTCCTCATCACCTGTAAGCCCCAGATGGAATGGGCATTTTACCTCTGAACCCCAGTTTTCACATCAGTAAAATAGGAAAATAAAGCCAACCTATGCAAGACTCCCGGCCTAGCACTTCCTATATGGAATAATTTCTGCAAATTTTTTTCTTCACATGTATCTTCACATTTCCACTTTGTGTAGTGTATAGGTTTTCCAGAGTTGTTTTTAAAGTGAAATTTTGAGGGGCACCTGGGTGGCTCAGTTAAGTGCCTGACTCTCGGTTTCAGCTCAGGTTGTCTCTCAGGGTCATGAGATCAAGCCACATGTCTGGCTCCACACTCACCTGGGAGCCTGCTTGAAGATTCTCTCCCTCTGCCCCTCCCCCACTCATGCTTGCTGTCTCTCTCAAATAAATAAATAAATTTTTAGAAAAAGTGAAATTTTGAAAACCATGTCTTATAGCAAATAACTTGGAAAAAACTGACTGATAGAAGGAAACCAGTATTAAATATTATTTTAGTTAATGGAGAATCCCTTTGCAAAGCAATTAATTATTCCTTTGATTTATCCATTTTTTTAAGAATAGGTTTTATATGCTGGACAAAATTCTGAATAAAAATATAAAATGCACCATAGAGATCCATCTAATTCTCTTATATTATTGGGAAAAAAATAGCACCCAAAGGAATTAATTTAAAAACCCAGTTGTGGGACGCCTGGGTGGCTCAGTGGGTTAAGTATCCAGCTCTTGGTTTTGGCTCAAATCATGATCTCATGGTCATGAGACTAAGCCCTGCTTTGGGCTCTCTGCTCAGGGGGGAGTCTGCTTGAGATTTTTTCTCTCTCTCTTTCAAATAAATAAATAAAATCTAAATCCCCAGTTATTAGCAGAACTAGGATTAGAGCTTAGATCAATGCACATGCCACTCTGCCCCACCCCTACAAAAGTCATTTCAAGAGAACAGTCACATTTTCTCAGTGCTGTTTGTATTTAGTGGCGTAGGTTAAACTTCTTCATGAATCAGCTGTTGTTTCTGGTGTTCTGTCTTTTTTAAGATTTTATTTTTATTTATTTGAGAGACAGTGAGAGAGAGAGAGAGAGCATAAGCAGGGAGAGTGGCAGAGGGAGAAGTAGACCCCCTCCTGAGCAGGGAACCCCGATGTGGGGCCCGATCCCAGGACCCTGGGATCATGACCTGAGCCGAAGGCAGATGTATAACCGACTGAGACCTTCAGGTGCCCCATGTTGTACTGTCTTTTACTTTGACCTTGACCTCTTACTCTTGCATTCTATGACCTGACCTTCTGTTTCATATTTGCTGCATATCCAGCTACTCCAAAACTCAGCCGTTGAAAAGAACATTTCTGTTTTGCCATGATTTTGTGGACCAGCAAAGCTTTGTGCAGTTCCTGCTTGGGGTCTCGGGGCTGCCATCATCTGACGCTCAGCTATGTGGCCTCCCATGGTGGTCCACACACATGGCTCTCAGTGATGGCTGGGGGCTCTTCGGGACTGCAGAGCAGAATGCCTGCATGTGGCCTCTCCAGTGTGGCAGGTTCAGGGGGATTGGACCATACACATGGTGGCTGGCTTTTTTTTTCCAGAAAATGAAGCCTGGCTGAAGCCTGCGGAACTAGGCTGAAGATGCATGGCTTCCTCTAACCAAAGCCTTGAGAGTTACCCATTTGTCCCACTGTTACATTCTGTTGGTTGTATGTTGTCATTAAGGTTGGCTAACCCCATTCTTGACGGCATAAGTGTCAGAATTTGCAGATATATTTTAAAATAAACACATCTAACCATATATTTAGGAAGTCGGAGAGAAGGGGGCAAGAAATTAAAGTCCACTATACCTCCGTATGTGTTCCTTGTCCTCCATAGAGGATGATTCTTCCTAAATACAACCTTTCGTGTCAGATCCATTATGCAGTGAAAATTCTACCAGGTTTGGTGGAGTGTCTTACATAACCAATAGAAAGTCTCTGATGTTAGGAGGTTAGGGAGTATTTCTGGTTTTTATTTAAGTTTACATCACGCTCAGAATATTCTTTATCGTTGTACGGTAATCCTGCTGCACTACCTGTCTACTGAGCAGTCATCCTGATGTTCTGCAACAGCTGATTTTTATTTGGACAGAATTACAAACTGAACCGCAGCTGCTGTGTCGCATTCCTGTAACGGAATGTGCTAAGTAGTCGTACTCCCGGAAATAGGTGATTTCACTGAGGGCACGTGCAGAGTTCACAAGGGCAAGACCCAAAGAGGGTCCTCTCTAGGCCCTGCCCAGGCAGGTGGGGGTGTACGACACCTCCCTCCTGCTCCTCTTGGGCATTGACGAGGACCCGTGTGAAGCACTCTAGGATTGCAGCATTGTTCCAGGGAGTCACGGTGCTTTTCTGAGACCGTGAGAACAAGATACATTTCCTTGCCAGAATCCGTCTATCCTGATTCCGTTCTTGAAAGCTGCTGTCAAGTGTTAGTTTTGCTCAGTATCAGAAACTATTTTTTCCCACCAAAACTGCACAAATGTCCATCATTCTGGTAAAATATATATCTTAATAGAGCTATCCATCCCCTCAACATTTTTCCCATTCTTCTATAGCTACTTTGAAATTCAGACGTTGGAAGGGGGCAGGGGGCTGGGTGCTGGGACTCCTATCTCAGAGCATGCTCATCCCCATCTTTCTATGTAAGTCAAGTACCCCGGTTCACGTACTCTTTAGGAACTGCTTGTAACTCCAAGGCCTTGGCTTTTAAAATTCCAATCTCTTCTCTGCTCTCCTTGTGTCATCTCTTTCCATTGATCTGATATGGTGAAGGGCAAAAAAAATATAAGAAAATATGAGAAGTTAAACCTTACTTAAACATGAATTGTTACATATTGTGTTTGTGACTTGTTAAAACTTCCCGTGCATTCATACAGATGTCATTGAAGAATAATACATTGCCTACTTTTAAAAATAAACTTACAGTTAATATAACTTCGCTTATTAGGTAAATTGAGTTAATTTTCTATAAATTTGTCTTCAGTTACACGTGAGAAAAACATTAGTTTAGTGTTTGGCTCACGTTAACCGCAGAGATCGTTATATAATTCAATACATTGTATTATTGGGGGTGAGCGAGTTCTATGGGAGAATATTAAGCCCCTTCCCTCTCTTGCATTGAGCAAGTGTTAAGTGAGTATCCATTATGTACTAAGCCCTTATTATTGACTACATCCAGTGCATTCTTTATTTTGGATATCCTGTGGGCCCCATGCAATTGAAGGCAAAGGGAATCAGCTCAATTATCATAAAATATCACTAAAAATACTCCTTTTTCCCCCTAGTGTCTATCAAGTAGTTGTTGAGGAAGAACGTCCTCGAAGAACTAAAAAGACGACAGAAATCTTAAAGTGCTACCCCGTGCCAATTCACTTCCAGAATGCGTCAATACTGAACTCACAGTACTACTTTGCTGCAGAATTCCCAGCAAACAGTCTCCAAGCTGCTCAGCCTTTCACTATTGGTGATAATAAGACATACAATGGATACTGGAACACTCCCCTTCTCCCCCATAAAAGCTACAGAATTTATTTCCAAGCCGCTAGTAGAGCCAATGGGGTAAGTTTTACAGATGGTTATTTACTTAGGCTATTTAGAGTTATTAATGTGAACATAGATTAAAGAAGATAGTAGTAAGAAAAAAGGCATGCTTTTGTGTGTTTTTATTTGGAACAAACGTGGGTTTTCTTTCACTTTCTAAACTTATTTTCACCTAGAGAAATTTATGGAAAGAAATGAATCTATTTGTATTTGTTTTGGTAGGAAGAATGTATTGTCAACATGGTGGTTTTTATTTTCAGTTTTTACTTGTTACCAAAAGTTGGCTAGCAATTCTGCTTAGCTTCCTATTTTACAGGAAAATAGTATAGCTACAACACATACATTCAGCTCATTTAAAATTTTGTGAGATACACAACATCTGTCTTTTCAGCATATTCTGTCCCATTTCTTTGGTTTCACAAGAGTTTATGCTTCCTATAGCTGTGACTAAATTAGGTGTCTTTTTTTTTTTCTAAGAGAAAACAGCTTTAGAAAGATAAGATGAAAACAAAATAAAAATTATAGAGTCATTTCTGAATTTTTTCCCCTTTTCTGTTCAGGCCAACCCAGAACTCTGGTAAGATATTAAAGTCTCCTTAGAAAGAAGCAAGAGTTTTCCAGATAGCCACCTTCCTTAACAGCATGGGTCTAAGGATCATCATTGACTTGACTTTTGCCAGTGAAAAGGGGGGAAATCTAGGACCCTGCACAGAGAGCTAGCTGGGATCTGGAGAAGCCAGGGCCGCTAGGCAGAGAGATTTTGGGGGTATCTCCTCAGTCATCATCCGCTCCAGAAATGCCCACGGCTGCCAGCTCTGGAGCTAGAAAATGTATCTGAGCGTGGTGCAAGGAGTAATCATCTTGTGAACATGTATTTGAGCGGAGTTCCAGAAGTTATCATTGTGTGATTAATACCGCCCTCGGAACAATGAGATCTTTCCTTATTGGCATTTAAATAGAACGACAGATACTTTTATTTGTTTTACATAAAACATGAATAGTGATTTTTTTCCCCTCTTTATTTGACACAGGAAACCAAAATAGACTGTGTCCGTGTGGCCACAAAAGGTAGGTTGAAATCGTGGGATGCTCTCCCAGTTCCTGTCCTTTAAAAATTTAGATGGTATTCCAGAACTTCTTGGAATGTTAACTTCATTGAAAAAAGTGTGTGTATATGTGGGTGGGTGTATTAGAGTCTTAGCGGTTAACATTGACTCACTATTTCGTGTAGATGCTTCTTAAAAAATAAGGAATCATATTATTGTGTTCCAAGTAGTTTTCAATGGTTAGCCTTTTCAAAATTTTTTAAAAATAAAAGTAATGTGTATGTGATCTTAGTACAGGTTTTTTAAACCATAGGAGGACCATAACTAATGAATCTTCATATGCAAAGTAGTAAAATATTGCCTGCTGTTTTGAAGCAATACCTAGGGGTAAGAGCTCTCCCGAGTGGAGAGCATGACCTTTTTTTCACTGACGACGGGTCTATTGAACCCAGTAACTGCGTGATGTTAGTGGAACTTCTGTTTCCCAGACCTGGTTAAAATTCTGAGAAAATGTGATCAAGAACCAGTTGTAGATGTGACTGGGGCAAACTACCATAAGCTCACCACACATCACCTCCTAAAAAAGGTACAGTTGTGTGTGGCCACGAGCTGTAACGTCATCTTCCCAACCTTGCAGCGTGGTTTTAACCAGCATATGGGAAGTGTATGAGCAAAGTAAAGTCCTGCATTAAAATGAGGCATTATAAATTAACACTTGTGGTTGAACATGCCCTTTCAGACCATCCGAGTGACCCTGAGCACGATGAAGTTCTGTGTGGTGTAATTGAGAAATGACGGCTTGAAGGCACCATTGCGTCTGGGGCACTAGGTGTAATCGGGCCATAGGCAGTCAGTTGAGTTCTGTTGGATAAAAACATCTTGTTTTTGTTGTTTCCCTGTCAGGGAGCATAGTTTGGTATGTCATGGACATCCATCTGCATTTTCAAGCTTCTCATTGAATTCTTATTTCATGAAAATATATGACCTTTTTATTGGGTTAGCACGACAAATATTTCTTAGTTTCATGGTATGTGCCAAACACTGTGACAGGTACTCACGTCATTTGTATTTTGTTGGTCCTCGTGGGCTCATAGTTCTGTTTCTAACAATCTATTTATATTGATTTTGAAACACTCAGTTTTTTATATCACATTGTACCTGATTAAGAGCCTTTATTTTTAGGAATAAATTAATAATAAATGAAATTACAGTTAGTGGCTGTATTTTATAAACTGCAATATGCTCTTCGCTATTAATTATTATAGTATTATGAAGCCCTTGAATGAGGTAGTGATGTCCTGAGACCTCCAGACCACCACCCATGCTCCAGTTGCTGGACTAACTTCTCCTTCCCCTTGGGGTCTGAAAGAGTAAATCCAGTTCCACAGTGCCTAATTTATAATGCCTTCCATTGAACATCACAGCTGAAAGATTTGAAATCCCTTTCATACATGCGTTATCTAGTCCTTCAACATTACTGTGAGAAAGGAGGCAGGTATTGATATTTTTATTTTTTAAATGAAGAAAATGTGTATTTTTAGAGATGACTTGACTGACCAAGATCCCTCAGCTGATAATCTGTGGGTCAAGGCTTAATTCCAAGCTCTTGGACTCCGATCCAGTGTTTCACTATGTTTCACGGCTCTTCGCCCAGCAGAACCTCTAATATATCCAATTATAGTACTGCATTGTGTAAGTGTCTGCTCTTCCCCTTTATTAAAATTGAGGCCCTGCCCAGTTTACTCTGAAAGCAGTGAAATATCTGTCATCATGCTCGGCTACATAGCTAAATAATCATATAAGTAACACGCTTGTAGATACGGAAACCTGACGTTGGCCGTTTTCACAATAGATTGAATTAGAGGGTGGTTTGGATCATTTTCTTCCATCAGCTAGATTTAATCAATATTGTGATTTGTTTTTCAATTCACCCAAGGATGATTAGGCAATCAGATGACCTGATTGACTAAATATTCCCCACTCATATTTTCGGAGTTGTTTGCAAACATTTATATAGCAACAAACTCTATCCAAAACAACTCTTTTGGGGAAAGAAGGGAACGGATGTTAATAGTCATTACGTAAGATTGTCATGTCTATTCATGAAAGCGTAATGCAGGAGGACACCTCGGGAGAGCATCTCCTTGCAGGTGAAACTGCACTGTCCCGTACTGTTTTATTTGAGTATGTTCTACACTACAGATTCAGTGAGCTTCTTTACGGCACAGTCTAAAGTTTCACCCCCGCTACAGTCAGATCATTTTTCTTTATTCATGCTCAAAATTCTTTCAGCAGCGCAGGAAGCCATTCCATCTTGACTACTTAGTCAACACAGAGAAATAGGCAGTTCTAATAACTCTGTTGGTACCCTGCAGTAAAGATGCTTGAAATTTAAAAGACCTCAAACTTTCTGTGTTTTTGCCACACACGGCTGACAGTGTGGTGGATTCATTGAATTTCCAGGCACTAAACCACTTTCCTAAGCAGCATTTTGAACTTACAAAGATGTCGATGTTCTCATGAAACAACTGTTGACAAGTATCTTTATAGAGAAAGTATGGAGGTGGATTTGTTTTCACAGGAAGCTAGTTTGTAATTTCAAGTATGGGTATGTCTCTTAAAGATATATTTCATACTTTTTATACATTTAATGTTGTGATTATTTTAATCATATTCCACAGGTGTATTTTGACACTAATCATCTCAAATATAAAGCCTCATAAAAATTAGATATGGGAAAAAGCCCTAAGGTGTGTTCTTACCTATCACCGTATGTGTGGGGGATTGCCTGTATATCCTCGTACCCTTTAATTTTTATATCCAGATTCCTCATAGGTGTATGTGACTGTGTTTTTGTTGTTGGCTATAGGCAGACTCATCACAGAATATTCTATCTCTTGAGTTAAAAGAGAAAGACACCATACAATAATAGAATATACATGATGTTTGGATGTCACCCTCGATCCGTATGGTGGAGTTAATAGAGTAGCTTTTAGCTATTCTTAGATTCTCTTCGTTTTATTTTGATTTTTAATCACATTCACATTTTTATAGTTGGATTCTTTTCAAGACCACTTTGGTCCAACTGTGTCTTAGCAGTTAGCGTATGTGTTTTCTTTGACTTTCGCATACCTTGTAGCTGCCTCGTGGTCAGTGGTAGGGTTGAAACTCTTTATGCCAGTTCTGGATGGCTTTGTTGATCATCAATTCTAAATGGACAGGATACACTTAAAAATCAAAATCTGTCTTGTAGGTAAATTAGACTTCTCATATTAAATGAGGTGTATCCATTCTAATTGATATAATAATTTAAACTATATACTAGCATCAATCTTCCATAAAATAATATTTTCCATAACATGTTGCCAGCTGTCTTTCTCCTTGACAGTATAGCCGTTTGGGGGCTTTCTTGCTTTACACTTATTTTAAGATGCATGTGAACACCTACTAAATGTTAGGCGTAGTATAATATATGAGACTTCCTAGTATGTAAATATATCACTTTTAAATGTTTAAGGATTTTGAGTTCATAAAAGTTTTGGGTGTTTTTTGTTTGTGTCTTTGTTTTTAGTGTATGGGGGCTAGAGGCAAATGTGTGCTTATTCCTTTCTTTGCTATGATTTGGCTAACAGCAGTGTAACTAGAACTTTAAACAAAAACTTCATGAGAGCACATGCTAAATTCTTTCCAAAAGCATTATAGGACTCAGACTATAAGTCTTAAACAAAAAGAAGACAAACCATTATTCTAGTGTCCTATTTTAAGGTGAATTTTTTGTGCAAAAAAATGCTTCACTGTTTTTAAGCTAGGTATTTTATTTAACTTAACGTTTGTACTGCAACGTGCATATGCTTTGCTGGAAGACCTTCAGAAAACTTTGAAGGATTTCCATTGTCCTGATACAGTTTCTAACTAGATTCAGAAATTTGAATGTTTCTTTTTTTAATCACTAGGCTCTTTGAAAAGAAGTTTCTCTAGACCGTTTTCCTGTTCACTGTTTTGTTCAAAGAAATACCATAGTTTCTAGGCCACAATGCTACAGAATGAAAACACACCTATAAAAGAGCTGAAAAGAATGTCTGTTGACATGCAAAGCTAATTAAGATTCCTTTTAATTATTCATATTCAATACAGGAGAAAACAAATTATATAGTAAGACCACTCATCTATGCTAATCTGCTATCATTTAGCTGTGGATTTGGAAATAGAAATATAGATATGATCTACATTTGTCATTCAGCATTTTGTAGAGAAAGTATTTTCTTCGAGTGATCTGAAATAGTCTTCCCAATGAATGTCATGAGTACATCCAGGCCCCTGAGAAGTTACTAAGGAAAAGAAAACCTGTTTAACTTTGTCCAACCCTACGTTTCCCAAATTATTTGATCCAAACTCATTTTCCAAGGAACACAAAAGTCATGTAAAAGAGGTTGGTAAATACGGGTTCCTCACATTCCAGAAGACCCCACCATATGCAACTGAAATGGGACTTTGGAAGCCTGATCCACTTTTTGCTTTTCCATTCATACCTTTGGACCTAAAAGAGATCCTAAATTTATCAGCTACTATCAGATACTGTCTTCAAAGCAGAGGATTGGGATTTTCGACTTTACCTTACCGAATTTAGCAGTATTCTGTTTTATAATGCATTTTTATTGGTATTTTAAGACAGGGGGCAGCAAATTTTTAGGCAAAGGGCAGATGGTAAATATGTTAGGCTCTGTGGGCCATATGGTCTCTGTCACAACTACTCAGCTCTCCTGTTGCTGTGCAAGAGCAGCCATGGGTGGTGTGTAAGCAATTACGTCTGACTGTGTTCCAGTAAGACTTTATTTGCAGGCCGTGGGCCGGCTGACTCCTCTTTTAAGGTAATTTGTAACAGAATCAAGTTTTTTCCCTGGTAACTAAAAATAATAGTCACAAATGAACGCTTTAGAAGGCAGAACGTGGAGATCATATAAAAATCCCTCATGGTATCATAATGTACCTTTTCCACTGGGGTTTTGAGCCTCCGATTGCAATTTGCCTTTCCTTTAGTTGTGAATACACGGCTGCCCAACATAGCCATTTTCAAGTAACTTTTTGTTCATATTGTTTATCTTTTTCAGTGTTGGGTAGATGCTCTGTTTTCGATAAGACAATATAATTGTTCTCGAAAGCAGAGTAGGTCACATTTTCTCGTAAGTAATAGAAAACCACACAAGAATTTTGGTTGAACAATAGTCTATGACCAAACAAATGTTATATGTTTACACTTGGTACCAATTTTGTAACAAGTCTTAGAAATCACATTTTACTGTTTACAGTTGATTATATCAGTATGCAAAATTGCATACTATATCCTATCAAGAAAATTATCTCTGTAGTACCTCGGGAGGCCTCCATCTTCTGACCCAACTGGTAGTTTATTCATCTCACTTAGCAAGACTAGAAAGTTTTCATTAACAATGTGCGAAAGACAATTATCGCACTTTTGAACCCAGTCGCTACAGTTGTCTAGTTATAAGGAGCAGCACCGTTTGAATGATGCAGAGGGATATTTCAAAATATTATGCAGCACCAGTTTTGGGTTTAATTGTCTGCAGATGGTAGATGATCTATTTTCCTTACTCGCTGCCACATTTCTAATAGCACCCAGGCTGTTCCATGTAAATTAGTAATCTTTCATGTAAGCCTGTCCTTAATTTTCCAATATTTTTTCTTTGCATCATTTTCCAGCTGTATCATGTTAGAACTAACGTTTTAATTTTCTACCACCCTCCCCCAATATCTGTGTGTCATAAATGTTAACCATTTAAACACGACTGCTGAGCTGTGCAGGCAAACCAAGAAACCTGACCGGTCCGCTTCAAGAATCTTAATCTTGTCTTGGGTCACACGTGGACCATGACAGCGAGAGCAAAGGCGATTACTCAGTTTCCTTTCTTTAACCTATGCTTTGAGATGCATTTTGTTCAGTCCGTTAATATGACAAAATAAGGTTTCTAAATGGAAATGTTCTACACGAAATTTAGTTATCAGAGAAATTTCACTACCTAAAAAATGTTTTTAGTGAAAGAAGATAATACGCTCCACAAAGGTGATTTTAGCAAGAAGAGAAAATATTGTGACTTCAGCAGCAGAATTTTAAGTAATCTAATAAATTTTAAAAGCCTACAGTTGGGATCATCAGCATTAGCAACAAATCATTTAGACACCATGCTCAACAGCAGTTAGAAACACTATTCAGTCTAGAGCCTTATTTAGGACTTATATTTTGTTTTTACTTTTTTTCTTCCCTTTGGTTGATCTACCCAAAATCTCAGCCAAAGCTCGCAACTGTGTCATAGTTAGAAATCTAACTGCCTGACGAAAGCCTGTTTAAGGGAAAAGAATTCTGAAAATTCAACACTTTGCTATGTTTTTTTTTTCTTTTTTCTTTTCTTCTCTTTTTGTTGTTGTTGGAACAAAGTTGAGACGATGTGATATACTGATCGAGATTCTCCTTGCTAGCCTAGCTTCAGTCTGGCTTTTTCTTCCCTCATGCATGCTGACCTGGGAATCTTCCTTTGCCATAGCTGCGATAATCGTGACTCAGCTTACAACACCTTACATTCGCATCGCCCCTGCCGCAGGCGACGACCAACTGACAGGTCAGATGTTCAAGTATAGATGAGTCATCTTGCCCATTTCCTGCTCATTTTTCTCAGCTCTGTTTCCCCTCTACATTTCCTCCTTTGCTTAAGGCTTGTTTACAATGTCTCAGACTCTTGGTACAGACCTGTGCCCGCATTAAATTAAGTGATGTGCTTGGCCTCTTCTGTGTGCGCATTTATACCCATGCATTAAGCACAATGCCACTGCATGTTTTCATTGTGTGTTTGTCTGTTGGTGTGTTCCCTTCAAGCCTGATGTTAAACAGAATGAAATTTGCTGGATTTGCAGTAGCAATGCCATCAAACAGGATTTCAATCAAAATACAGAAAGGTGGATGCCCAGTTATGCAAATTAACCTAAAAAGGCTTTGCAACATGAGGGTGAGCGAGGTTTACTTTTCACCTTGTAGGGTCTAGTTTGCACGCACATTTAGCAATGCACAGTCTTAAAATGAGCCACCCAAAGCTGTTTGGGGTGACACTGTTCAAACAGCTTCTCGTGTACATACAACTGGAGCGGAGCTGATTGCATTCCTTCTAGAGCCTTGTTTCAAAGCAAAGTGTTTATATAAAGCAGTGGCACATCTGCAAGTCAAATGCATTGAATAATTTAGGGAAGTTTTTAAAAAATTGAATGGCTTAGTCATGGAGTTGAACTGTGTGCTTCTTTGTAGAAGGAGAAGCACACAGAAAGAGAACTTAGCTAAGAGAAATTAGCTTGTCCATTCGTACTGTCTCTAAAGGTGTATGGACATCTGCATAAACTCCTAAGGAAAGAGTCCAGTAAATTACTCCAGATCAAAGGTGAGTGGTCAGAGAACCCCAGAAGACAAAATTTTGCCCTGCAGTAAAAGCAAGCCATTGTCAAGATTTCTAACATAATTACATGGGCAGGTTTCAAATTCTGGTCTCAGAGACATCACCGACATTATAGTTTGTGGCAGGTAGGACAGGCGTGACTCAAGCTGAGTAAGAACATTCGGCTGCTTTCCATAGAATTTCCACTCCAGCAATTGTTTTAAGCGTATGAAACGAATGGTCTCTAACGGTTAAGGAAAAAAGGATAGCTTGAACTCATGGTAAGAATCCATAAATGTTTAAGTTGTTCTGTGAGCTTATTATTTTGGAAAATGAAAGCAGCTGAGACTCAGGAAATGTACAGACTGAAGTTTTGTAAGGTGAAGAAACGTAGGCTAATTCTGCTTCCTCCTCTCCTGGAATTCCATACATATTTCCAGTCCTCTGTTTCAGGGCCTGAAAGCTATAAAATTATTATTAACAGTTCTGCTTCTGTTGCTTCCAAGTTTCTTTTTAAGCACATTTCTTTTAATGATTGAAGTCCTACTTGTTACAAACTCTTTCCTATCCTGAACTTCTGAAGTTCTCTTCCCAACAATAGAAGTACTTACGGGATAGTGTCTTTCTTAGCATAAGCCCTCCGCTCTGAAACCTTCATATGTAAGGACTGGCGCATGGCCCATGGTCAGGTTAGGGGACCGGCTCAAAGGTGACCTGAGATCCTTGAGCAAGTCTGACCCCCAGCTGCGTCTGAGCTGGCACCATTGTTGTCAGCAAGCCATTAAAAATGGGTTGGCCCCACTATCCTAAAAGAAGTACCGTGGGAAATATGGTTAAAGACCCCCCTTTGCAAGCTTTGCCTCATCTACTCCTTCTCTATTAAGCATGCTGTTTACTAGGCATGAAGTAAGTGAAACTTCTGAACATAGCTTCTCTCTAAATCTTGCATAATTAAGAAGATACCTCATAAATCAGCCCCCTTCACAATGCTTTCAGATCCAGCGTATCTTGTTATTTGGGAACTAGTCTGTGAAGGACACATACGTTGCTAGAGTGTATGGCTACCATTCTTTTAAGGGCTGCAGGAGATCGCCATCATTTACTTGGGTTTATTAGAGATTAAAATGATGGAGTATTAGAATAAGGCTCAAAAACCAGTAGAAAACGACTCCTGACCAGTATTTACTGCTAGTTTTAATGAAGGTTAATCTAACCCAGATAAATTCAAAATCAAGTAATATTTCTTTTGCATTTTCCATTTGCATCAGCCATCAACTTTGATAGCAGTAACACTGTCTTTTTTAATAGATTTATTCATGAGTCATACTGCAAGCTTGAGACTTAGTGCATTCAGTCACTGATCTGACATTTATTGAGCACCCTGTGTGTGCCAGGTAGAGATCTGCTACCTCTTCTAAAGAGCTTTGCTCTGTATGGTTGCCCAGGCTCTCGGCATGAGCCGTTTTGCATCGGTCACATCAAAACTGACGTACACACATGCTCTTAGGAATGAAAACTTACTGTCATGCTCGTCATTTAGCAGTGAGGAGGGGACAACAGTTTTGTAACTAATGGGCAAAAAGGACATGGATTTCCAAACCTTTCTCGTCGTGCAGAGCAGCTTAGGAAATGGTCACTGGGACAGCTCTGAGCACTGCACATCTGTGACCCATTGAGCAGTTGTGGTCTTGTTTATTAGATCAATATGGTCCCTTCCAGAAGCCAACAGGAGACGCATGAGGGATACATTCTGAAGTGCCCTCCGCAGTGCTTTGTTCATTTTGTTGTATCTGTGCTGACATCATACTCCTACCAGTTACTCAAGGCTGTACTTAGACTAGGAAACTTGAGCGAGATGGTCCTCTGCAGCGCCGTTCCTTTGCCCCAGAACTCGGCACGTGCGGCTTGGGTTTTCCTTGGCATGGGTGGGACCTCACTCACTCATCTAACACCAGAGAACGCAAGCGCCCTGGTGACCCGATGTCCGCACCAGGACTGTGCTGGACACAGCAAGATGCTCCTAAACATTAACTGACCTGAGTCACTGAGCAGAGGCCGGTCAGCCCGCAGAGTGCTGGTGTACTGGACGCGCGGGCCTGTCATCGCACTGGGGAGTGTTTCTTAAAATGTGTTGTCTTCAGTCAACAGTGAGAATACATCATTATCCAACACACACATATACCTACACATTAGTTTAACTGAAGCAAAGGCATTAGAGACCATACTGCCAAGGCTACTCATGCAGTCTGGTGTGTTCTATTCTGTTCCATCTTATTCTAGTTCTTTTTTTTTTAAATTCTAGTCACTACCTTCTAAACTGATTTCATTTCCCACTCTTGGGTTGTAACCCACAGATTTTAAAATGCTTTACTCAACCACTGGATTTAGGAGATTATAAAAGGAAACAGAATATATAACTGGAATAAAGGTCCTATCTACCTCAAAACCACTCTAAAGAGTGCATACAGAGAAAGTTCTAGAAACTAGAAGTGCTTCTGGTTTCTACTTTGTTCCCTTTATTATGTGATTAATTGTCTGCAATATAGTACTGCTTTGGGAAGAAAATTAAAAGCCGTACACACTAGGAATTTCTAAGATTTTTTAGTTAATTTTATAAATATCTCTAGGCTGTTTATTTTATATTAAGATATTTCTGTTTATGATTTAATAACCCAGCCAACTCTGAAATGCAGTGGAGAATGTTTTCCTTAAACAAATTTTTTATCATCCACTTCAGTTAACCCATACATCTAATATGATAAGATCTGTATCTTAGAATATTTATAAACAAAGTGACTTCTGGGATTCAAGTACAGATCAGATATATCAGAGCATGTAGAATTACTTGCTAGATATAATTAGTACTGAAAAAAAAAAAGAGAGCGAGAACTAGCCAAAGATTATTCCCACACAGTTTCAAGTTTTGAAAAATATACATGTAGCATATGTCTGTATTGTCAAAGATAAACACAGCTGGACATTAAAGCTGTAAAAACAGATTTTATTCAGTAACTAGTGACTGTAGGCGATAGAGGTGGGCTCCATTTTGATTTGTGCAGAGGGGACTGGCGTCTTAAAGGGAAAATGAGGGGGTAGGGAGGATGTGAGCAGGGCTCAGTAGTCAGGGGAGTGAAAAATTACAACAATCAGGAAGGGTGTGTTGGTCCACGAGATACCTATCTGGTTCGCTAACTGGCATTTTTCCAAGTTGGGCTGCTCCCCCCCAGGGGCTGGGACACAGGGGCCCTGTCTTCACATGTCACTAGAACAAACCGTCAGTTCTTTGGGCAGCTTCGGGTTTTCTCAGGCAGGCATTTTAAGGGGGATTGGGTCACCTAGGGATGCAGCCTTGAACAGTTAGAAACCATCGGTGTTTAAGTCTTTACAGGCCAAGGTTGAGGCCTAGGGGAGGAAGGGCACAGGGGAGCTGGCTGGGAGTTTGGTCCCAGAGAGAATCTTTGCCAATATGTAGGCAAAATGATCAAGAAATAAATCCCAAAGACTTTCTTTTTCTCCTAATGTGGCTCTTAAAGCAAATAGTTTTTATTATTTTTATGTATGTATGTATGTATTTATTTTAGAGAGAGTGTGCACATGGGAGGAGGGGCAGAGGGAAAAGGAGAGACTCTCAAGCCACTCGTCTCGGAGGAGAGCCTGACTCGGGGCTCCATCCTGTGACCCTGAGATCATGACCTGAGCTGAAACTAAGAGTCGGCCTTTTTTTTTTTTTTTTAAGAGTCAGGCATTTAACTGACTGAGCCACCCAGGCACCCCTATAGAGGTTGTTTTTTTGTTTTTGTTTTTGTTTTTGTTTTAAATGTAAAATCTAAAACATGGAAGTCACTGAACTAGATCCCACTAAGGAAGTCAAGGCACTGAGTGTACGAGAACCTTCTCTGTTCTGGATGCTATGCTAGAGACTTCCACAGGCATTATTTCACTAAGTCTCACAACAGCCTCCTGAGAGAACATCGTCACACTTTTCAGTTGAGAAAAGGAAGCTCAAAGGAATTAAACACCCCCACAGGTCCCAGAGGACTAAAATGCAGTCAAATCAGGGAGACAAATAAGATTCCAGGCTTTCTGACTTGAGCCCTGGGCTCCTCTGACCTCAGCGTCTGTTTGAACTTGTCCTTTTGTGCCCTCCGTGCCCTCTGTGCTCTCCTCTGTCCCCTCCTGGACCCCTCAGGCCTCACTTGCTTCCCACCCGGCCCTGACACCCCATGCAGCCCTTTCAGGTGGGCTTTTATTGACACCTGGACCTTCTGGGCCCCTTGCCCCCTTGCCCTCACCGCACATCATCCTGGTCCCCAGCCTGAGAAACTCCCACCGCCTGCTTGCCTGGCTCCTGTTTTCATACTTCCAGGTGTTGCTTGACAAATGGCAGAACAGGCAGATTAATTCTACTCGAGGTAGGTGCTTTGCCCCTCACCTTGGTGTTTCCCACTGATCAGTGAATGTCCCCTGTATACACAGTGACAGAACACTGCCCTCCACTCCCACCCAGCTGTTCCCTCAGCCCTGAGCCCTGAGATAGCAGGCTCAGGCCTCCCCTTCCATTGCTGTGCCCTCTGTCCTGGGCGGGCTGCCCTTCGCCAGCCGTGGCACGTTTGTCCTTCCTCACAGCCCTGCTGGTCCTAGCCATTGGGTCACAGAGAAGGATACCTTTTCCTTAGGAACAAAAACCATAATTGAGGTTCACCAGAAACAGCCCAGGGAGATTTCTCAGACTCTTTCTGATGAATGGGTCTATAGCAAACATCACATTTACCTATACCCTGAAGCCCTAACACCGTCTTTCCAGAACATGTGTTTCTCCTGCTATCTTTACAAAGAATGAAGAAGAGTGCTAGATCCTTTATGTCTCAGCTCATGAATTTTGAGCCCTAGGCCAGGGCTGCCACTAGGCAGGGAACCCAAATTAGGATCTAAATTTGGGGGTGACTGTAGGGGGAGATACATCAGGAAAGGTAGGGATCTCAAATCCTTCATTCCACAGATGTCATTAATCAGTTGCCAGAGACCGTCAGCAGTAGAAACCCTATAAATTGTCTGGTCCAGTGGTTCTCAAACAGTGCTCTGTGGTGTTCCACGGGAAAGCCTCAAGAGCTTCCTCTCACATGGGCCTCTGGGCTGGGCAACAACTTCATGTTAGAACAGTTATGGGTTAGCATGGCCTGTGGAAACATGGGCTCCAGAGCTAAATCAGTCAAATCTCAGTGGGGTCGCCTACCAGCAGAGTGACCTCGGTCAAGTTACTTCGAATCTCTGTGCCTCAGTTTGCTCATCTGTGAAATGGGAGTTACAGTTTTACTCACAGGAAAGTTGGCAGGATTAAATGAAAAAGTAAAGTACTTAGTAAACCTTCAGTAAATGTTAGCTATTACTATTTCTCTAACACATTCTTTTCAATTATGGGAATGATGCAAACCCTTTTATTCCTTCATTGATTCATCGAGTGCATATTTCCTGAGTGCCTGCTATATGTGGTAGACAATGGTGCTAGGCTCTTGGGATATGTCAGCGAACGAACTATAAAATCTCGGATATACCGAACAATTTTACCCTATGTCTATACAGACCTCATCCCCAGCCCCTATAATAGCGGTCTTTCTCTCTACATAAAAATATACAAGTATATCCAGATGTTTTTTCACTACCACTTATGTACTTAACTCTGCCACTTGCATTTTATATTTAATAGGCAATGAATTCTCCTTCAAGCCGATACATACCAGTCTAAGACATTCTTCACCAAGTTGAATATTGTTCCTCTGTAGGGACATGTGATGGTCTCTTCACACAGTCCCTTGTTAAGGGACATTCAGATTTGCACCAGTTGTTTGTTTGTTTGTTTGTTCCTGCTAACAACAACAGTCACCACCACAAACTGGAATCAGTAACCTTCTGGATATGTTCTTTCCCTTATAACATTTATTTCTTGATGATTCCCAAATGTGGGTCAAAGGGCAAGTTCATTTTTTATGTACGACTGGCCATATTCCTTTCCTTCCAAATTGTAGCAATTCATCCTTCCACCAAGTACTTGCTAAGTGCCCCTTTCTCACAGCTCCACCTGCTCTGATGTTTACCACCTCCTGTTTCCAGTATGGTGCGTGAAGGTGGGGTTCTCCTGACTTTTCCTGAAGCTGGGTATCCTGGCCTGTGTTGATTGGCCAGTTGCATTTCTTCTTCTGCATTTGTTCGTACTGATTCCTGTCAGCCACTCTTCTTTTGACACATTGTGTCATTTGGCATAAGGAAGTTTGCATTTTCAGATAATCAATATGTTCCCATTTTCTTCTATTTCTCCAAGGTTTTTGTTTTGCTTGAGAAGGTCTCCACATCTCTGTGATTATTCAGCCATTCCCCTGAATTTTAGCTCTTGAATCCATCTAGAAATGACCACTGCTATGGTGTGGTGTATTGCCAAGGGAGAAGTCTAGCTTTTTCCAGATAGACAACAGTTAGACCAGCTCTCGTTATTAAATAAACAATTATTTTTTCACAGAACTGAAACACTGTCTTATCATATATTAAGATACATGTATAGAATTTGTTATGGTCCTCTTTGGGTCTTCCTGCGTTATTATCATATTCTTTTATTATGCTGGCTTTTATGATATTTTTTGATATGATAAAACTAGAATTCTCTCCATATTCTTTGTCAAAAATTCCTCCCTACTGATCCCTCCTTGTCTACTTCTCAGTCCTTAATGATGGCCACAGACTTAGATGACTGCCCCGCTCCCCTGAGTAACTCCCTCCCTTCCTCCCTCTGCCTCATTCCACACCCATTGCCCTAACCTCCCAGTTGTTCTTTGGCCATATCAGCCCTGCTCCCTCCTTCGACCTTTTGCTCCCACTTTCCCCTTGCTTGAGAATATTCTTCCCCAGATATCCACTCGGCTAACCCTCCTACCTCTGGTAGTCCTTGCTCAAACCCACCTTCTCAGCAAAGTCGGCCATGAACAATCACCCTTCTTCACACTGCAGCCTTCCATGAGACCTCTCTCCATCCTCTCCACACAATCTGTCCCCTTACGCTGCTATTTTCTTCTTTTTTATAACACTTCTCACCTTATGTGCTTATTGATGTTTGCTCCTTTCTTTTTCCCCCTCCTAGAATATAAGCCCCTGAGGGCAGGAATCTTCATCTGCTGTTTTGTGATATATTGTAGGCACTGTGAGGGTGGCCAAGCGCATACCGGTCAGGTTCCAAAAATGCCACTGAGGTTCCCATTGGAATCTTATCAGATCTACACATTATCATGACTGTGGAAATATGATAAATCTCTCCATCAATTCAAATCTTGTTACAAGACTTGTAATACAGATTTGGAGTTTTCTGCATTAGCTGCCCTTGTCAGGTCTCCCTCTAAAATATATATTCTAGGTTCAATGATGTCTCACCTTCTCGTGGCCACC
The DNA here is from genome assembly GCF_023065955.2 of Ursus arctos. Taxonomy (NCBI): domain Eukaryota; kingdom Metazoa; phylum Chordata; class Mammalia; order Carnivora; family Ursidae; genus Ursus; species Ursus arctos. Next base: position 55,052,209 of record NW_026622841.1, read on the forward strand.
ACACCAGCCTGGACCACCGCACATGCATTTTAACTATTCTCATGGCTCCCTGTTGACTCATTCGACCCATGGCAGCTGGACTGACTTTTGGAAGTTGAAGTCTCGTTCCATCGCTCCTCTTCTTAACGCCCTTGAATAGCTTCTTCCTGCACTAGTATAAATTCCAAATGTCATGTCACAGCAAAGGGGCGCACAGGGTCTGGCCCCTCTCATACCGGCCCTCGCCTTCTATCGTGTCCCATGCTCAGTGCTGATCTCCTTTCTCTTCACAGCACCAAGCTGGATCCTGAACCGGCAGTTGACACTTCCTCTTCCCTCTGACCAACACTCTAACCCTAATCTTCGTATTTCCAGCTCCTTCTCAGAGTTCAGGATTCAGTGTGGAGGTACTTCCCTCCGAGAAGCCTCCCTAGACTACCATGCTAAGCTCAGGGCCTTGTTGGCCCCCGGCCATTGTCCTGCCCATCACTCTGCTTGTTTGTGAGGCTGCTGACGACTGCGTGTCTCCTTCCAGAACGTGGGGGAGGCAGGGCTTCGTCTTTCTGTCTTGTTCCAGTGTAGCGCGTGGGCACCTAGCAGGTGTTCCACATTATTTACCAAATGACTGAACAGTTGACCTTCCTTGTTAAATTTAGTCCTATGTATTTTATAGCTTTCATCATATCATTAGTAAATTTTGAATAAATTTTGATGAGAACAGGAAGCTTTTGAATCTTTTTATTTTGCCTACTTTGGACTGATTTTATGTTAGTCACAAAATTCTTCTTAAAAAATATATATATATATTTGATTCAGTAGACCTTTGCACTGCAAATAAAACAGACCCATGGTTTTCAACCTGTTTTTAAAAAGCACAATATTAATCAGCCATTTATTTTAGCAAGAACCATAAGAAAGGTTTAATTTTAATTTAATTGTTTTAGAGAGTGGCCTGCCCACTCACACCAACATTATCTGGTTCCTCCCACTCCCCAGACTCCATCTGACCACTTCTCTGCCTCCACCTGTCAGACCCAGCCAGTGGATCTTTGGTACTCTTTGGGAATAATAAGCTAGGACAGGCCTAAGTATAGATAGGCAACATTTGCCCTTCTGGGGACCCAAGGTTCTCTATTTGTAAGTGAAGAGGTAACTAAAATCAGATTTTAGCCATACTGAGTGGCTCAGAAGACTGGATACAGCTTGAAGATGGTGTGATTGTTTACTAAATTTGAGCTTAGTCAGTGGTGGGAACAGCAAGTGCAAAGGTCCAGTGGTGGGAAGTAACATGACCAAGAATGAAATATTGTAAAAAAGACCCTCGTGGCTGGAGAGCAGAGAGCAAGAAGGATGTGTGATGAGTGGTCAAGTTGTACAGACAGACAGAGGCCAACTGGGACCTCAGAGGTTACGTTAAGGTCTTTCTTGTTGATCCTAGGAGCAATGGGCAGCCATGAGGTATTTTCAGAGGTGGACAGGTTCAAGTTTGCACTGTACACTCTAGCCACACTAGAAACATGGGAGGGCAGGTGAAATAGGTCAAAGACTGGAATAAAACTCTAAGCAATGGAAGCTTGTCTGGCAGCTTGAGAAAAGAGAAAAAAGAACAGAGGGAGCGGGTATGAACAGAAGAGCTAAATGCCAGCAAACTGATACAGCCCAAGTTCCGGCCCTGAGGTCTTAATAGTTGGCAATCAGCATGGAAGAGCACATGGTAGGGAATTTAAGGGACAAGTTCAAACATATCAAAGCAACACTCTAAGTACCTTTGAGATGGAATGAAAATTCAACCTCTTGCCTGAGTTATCCACTTCATTTATTTTGAGAGCTATTTACTGGGGTATTCATATGAATCAAAACTGACAAAGAACATAAAGGATAATAAAACTCAGCAATATTGTTTGAATATATGGTCACTCAAATAAAATCTCACCACCATTAGCTGCAGACAGTTCTATGTTGCCCTTTTAAGAGTTCAGTCATTAGACTCATAAAGTGTTGTATTGGAGATTGTTAATTTTGTCGACTACGAAATACATGTAGAAATAGTTTTATCTACTACTACAGGGGCTGTATTTCCTTTATCTTGATACTCCCACAACCTGCCACTCAGTGTTTGGCTCTTGAAAGACACTCAGAGACCAGCTGTAAATTTCTGATGGACTGAATTCATGTGTAAAAGTTAAAAATCCATTAAAGGCATGAACTAATTTCCACACCCCTTTTTCTAAGAAAAATAATGTCTGTGCTACAGACGAGCTCCCAACAATGGCTGCCATTAGGAGGCGTGGGACTCAGGGAGGGGAGGGCTGGACCAAATGTCACATAGCCATCCCGTGGTCAGCCTTTGTTAGCAAATGGGACATGCAGCTCTATTCTGATAGAACTAAGTTAACAACTTTGCCAACCCTGAAATACTTTGCTTTAGGGGGATAGGCTCTGCCCTGCTCCAAACACGTTCACTGTCCATACTTTAGGAGAGAAGTGTTGCTCATTCATCACTTAATGTGAAGAGCTTTTCGTCCCCTTGGGAAGCTCGATGTGTAATTAGCTTTGTGTTAAGAGATACAGAGAATTCAAAAAAGTGCAATTTATACTCTTTGGTCTCAAGGAGCTTACACAAAGGATCTTTGTTAAAACTAACATAAACAAAAACACCCTGACATAAACAGTTGACTAAATATTCCACGTCAATAACATTTACTAATATCTGAACTGTTTGTAATAATGCTAAGTGTGTAATGAAATAAGTTAGCATATATTCAGTTGTGCTCCAGAACATGGTATCTGTATGATACCAGAGTCCTTCCCAGTGCCGGGAGCTTTGATTAAATCTTTTGAGAGAATTTTGGGTAAAAACGAAGGGAAGATAATGCCTCTGTTAGGCTTCCATATAAATAAAAATAGCCAAACTCTTCATTTAAGCTAATAATCCATTTATTGGAAACAGTGGCTGAATTTAGAACTACCATTTTCCAATTAATTAGGTATCAATTTTTCAGGTGCATTATCCTATCAGTGTGGGTGACTAGCAGTTCATATTCTGCCCTGTCCTAGGCATTTTTAATTTATTAAACAGTGAAGGGGGGATGTGTATACTATACATCAGTGCTATATATATTTTGGCCACGGAGGCCAATATAGAAAGTTACTGAGGAGAGAATTTGGTTGGAATTTCAGCATCTCTTATAAGGGTTGCTTGAGGATTCTAAAAATTTCCTTTTCAGCTGCAAAGAATGTAAAGTGAGGGGAAATTTTTATTCTTTCTGCAACACCAGCTGAATGCATTTTAATGGGCTGTAGTGTCACTGGTGATTTATTACCCCTTTTTGTTCTTTTATGTGTTATATTTGTCATTTTGCTATGGCAGTTTCATCTATAAAACAGTATAGTTACAAGAAAATGGTGAGGGGATACAGGACTGCCATGGGAGATTCTGTTGCTTTTTCCTTGTCATTTTGGGGAAGGAAATACTGAGTCAAATGTCAAGCATTTAGTTTCAGAAATAATATATTTTAAAAGATGTATATTGCACCGAAATAGTATTGTTTTCCATTTTTGCTACATAAACTTAAGAATTTCTATGTAACGATTTTCAATATAAGAGAATAACTTCATTTTTCAATATCCTTTTGTGTTTTCCCTTCTATCAGCAGGGTGATAAAGGAAAATAAAACAATGTATTTAACTGTCTTTTATTTGCTTTGGGCATAGACTGTTCAGTCTTGAAAAGCACAAATTGAAATTTTATATTTTAGGAAATCTACCTTTTAATTTCAATATGAATCTGGTGCATTGTACATGTCCAACACGGATGCTGCAAGTAAAGTTTTGAGCTCAAAATAAACCAAGCTTTTGGTAAGAGATTCAATACATTGTGAAGAAAAGAGTACCTACACTCTGAAAAATAGTTTAAGATTTTTGCATGAAAGATTTCATATTGATGAATTGACTATTCTTGCCTTTTTTTCAGGAAAGATAATTTAAATTTTATAGTAAAATTAAATTAATTCATCCTTGATATGAGTAAACATGGAAAAGGCCTGGATATTTTTAAAGTATTTATCAAAATTGAGTGACACTATCTGTTTCTGTAGGTCTTTCTCTTCACCCTTGTGTCCAGCATGGAACCAGACACATAGAAGCTGTTCAACAGCATCTACTTGTTGATAGATACCAATCATGATATTTTGATTTTCATCCCTTGCTTTAGACAGATGTCTCTACAACTTAGAATATAAGGCATCAAGATTAATTCTGACAGCTTTAGGTGTAAGAAATCCATGAATTTTATTCAGAATTTGTAGGCAAAGGGCCATGTTCTGCTGTTGTGCAATTAACTTTTTGGTTGGCCTTGAGCTAGTCTCTTATAAATAAGTATCTTTAGAATACTGTAAAATACCAAGTATTTGTGAGAGGGTTTTTTAAAAAATATTTATGGGTGTGATCCAATATACGTAATCAGGATGGAAAGGAGTCAGAAATTCCTTTATCATCTTGACATAGCAGGATGTGGAAGAGGCAGCAGATCAAGAAAATATTGAGATAGATCTAGAATAAATAAATCTCACTTTAAAAGAAAGAATTTTTATTTTAAATGCTTTGCTGACCTTGTAAAAGAATCAGGGGACAGTCAGGATGGGCAAGTGAAAGGGAGAAAAAGCACAGCCTTTCAACAAGGACAGATTTCATTTGCCATCTTGACAATATCAGTCAATGCCAAGATGTGTTCATCAGTGACTCCAGTGGGCTGAGAGGAAGGCCTAAAGTCTTTTAAAAAATGGGCTTCTAAAATTCTAGCATGTTAAAATTCCTCACCCCCCACCCCCCCACACACACCTTTTAGAACTGTCATGGTTGCCAAGGTGAGAGGATCTCGGGTAATATCTGATTCCTTCTCAAACCATGGCATTTCTAGCTTAGCCACCACACATTGTCTTTCTTTTCTTTTACTTTTTTTCTGAACAGAAAACACATTGACTTTTTATTTGGAAATAATGTCAAACTTTAAGTAGCAAAAATAAAAATATCAGAGAATACTGGTATATCCTTTATCACATTCACCTGTATAAACATTTTACCCTATTTGCTCTATCATTTGCTCTCTCCTCACCTGCTCGTGTGTGCACACACGCAAATTTTTTTTTTTTCTGACGGATTCAAGGACAACTTACCTATGTCATGACCCTTCACCCCTAAACATTTGAGTGCATATTTGCTAAGGATAGGGATAGTCTATTATGTAATCATAGTAGAGTTATCAACTTGATGGGTTTACTTTAACTCAGTACTTTGCTTGTTGTAGTTTGTCAAACCTAAAATGCCCTTTGTGACACTGCCCTCCTCCACTACAGGGTCTAGTCTAGGATCAGTTATTTTATTTGTTTTTTATGTCTGGTCAGCCTTCTCTCTCTGGGAAAGCTGTCCTAGGGACCAGGGCAAGAGAGGTCGCTCTCCTTTGTGAAACTCTAGTGTCTATCTTGCCACTTTCCCATGTCAGACGCTTTTCAAATGAGAATCCATGATTTCATGAAGGTACAGGACCAAGGGGCTATCAGTTTACTTGATGATAAATCATTCAAAACAATATTCTTATTAAAAATCAATATGTCCTGGAGTGAAATGCAACATTTGCATGCTTTATTTGAAAAGACTAAACAACAGACTTCGAAGAAATTTTATGCCAGTGGTAGGTCACTTAGGATAAACCTCAGGTACTTGTCCTCTCTCATCTGCTATTATGAGTAAAAGCGATGGAAAAGTATTAAGAATCACAGTCCCTTTGACCAGCTCATGGGGAACAGTGAGTTGAGGGCCCTCAGGTTTAGACTCTAGGTCATTTTCAAAACCACGTGGTTTCCAAGGGCAGTTTTTAAACATATCAGACAGGAATCCGGGCCTAATGAATTTCTGTACCAGATTTTAATAGGGTGGTTCACCCAGGAACTCTGGATCCCAGTGCATATAATTCAGAAAACATTTACTTTAGTTTTTGTTGGTTTGTTTGTTTCATTTACTTTATATAGAAGGTAGTGAGTCCAAAGTCCAGGCTTTTCAGGCAACTTTCTTAAACTCTAAATATCAGCTTCCCTATCTCCAAAACAGATATTACTTTTCTTAGCCTCATGGTAGGCCTTGGGAGAATGAATACAATGACACATACAAAGGGCCTGCACCAAGCTGGCTCAGAGTAAAGAGGAGGAATTGGCAGTTGCTGGTAACTTCTTTTGTAGCTCTGTTGTTGTTATTCCAATAGAAAATTGTTTTATGGCCCTCCAGTCTTTCAAGAGAACTAGGTAATTAATCCGGGCCACTGCCACTCCCAAATTTGAGTGCTGCAGCCCTTCTGAGAGGCTCAAAATTGAACTTCTGGGGAAATGAATGGATTTCTTGATGCTATGGAGTGTGTTATTTACATGAACACCATGTACATGCCGTGGTCTCCAGGAGCACCAGTACGTGAGAGGAACGTTATTATTCTATCACATGTCAAGACCTGTAATGAGTCCCCCACAGATGATATTTTCCATTTGCCTGTCTTTGGGATATAAACTGCATCAGCATGGCCCAGGCTATTATCTTGCTCCTGGCAATGATGGTGATGATGATAATGATGAAAAAGTTACTGTGTTTTCAAAGACAACTACTTTATTTGAAGCAGTAATAGCCTAAAGCAGTGTATAACCTATTCTGCTCTTCCCTGTAGCCCTGCACCACAGAATAAAATGCCTGACTCTCTTTGTTGTCCTGGCCATTTGGGGTTCCTTTGTTCCTCACTGTCCTTGGTTTAAATGTGGACACCTCTCTTTGAATTGCCCTCCAGTTACATCCATTCTCCAAGGGGCATGAGAGGACTCACTTTAACAGAACTCCATTAAGAAAGCTTATAGATTATCTCGTTGAATAACGTTTTTAGACATTGAATATGAAGTTGGAAAAACACAGAGTGCTTCTCAAGTTTTCTTTCACATGCTGTTTTCATTTAACTGTCTCTGAGAAACAGTCTTTGCAAGTGAGCTTGGCACCTGCCTTAGAGTTAGTAAATGGCATCTGTTCAGCACATCTATCAGCATCTCTGATGAGTTTTCCCATTTACTCTAGTAAATATCCAAGTAATACATCACTTTAGCAATGTAATTGATGTTCAGTTTAATTTACATATTGGTATTGCTAATGATGCAATTATTAATTATGGCTTATTATTAATTATAACCGTTTACTCGATTGGAGCTCTTGGTCAGAGCTCATACCGGCATATCAGCTTTTGCCTGGGATTTTGCTGGTCTTCGCGATGGTTTAATTTTACTTATTTACTCAAGATTATATATGACTTCAGAGTAAACATGATGAGAAACAAAGTTGTCTTTGATATTACCAATTTGATGGGTTCTTTTATATGTTTTTGAATAATTTCCGTAGATACTGGTGTATATTTATATACATGTATGCAGGCACATGCATGCGCCTCATGGATGGAGACCTCATCAGAGTGGGCTACGTGTGTCTTTTAGCCAGTTTAGGGGCTTAATAGAATTTTCAGATTTCCACCTTGTTTCATCTATGAGTAATAAGAAAGTTAAAAAATACTTCTAAAGTAGGGTCATAGAAATCATATAACCATTTTATTAAATGAAATTATTTTCAATAGTTTGAATCATGTTACCATTATCTTACTACAAGTTTCCTTCTTTTTTTTTTCGTTCTAAAAAACCCCCAGACCATTGTCATTGTTCTCCAGCAGAAATTTTTCTAGCTTAAAGACTCTTAAAACAAATTCCATATATGAAGGTGAAAAATGGTCTATAGCTACTTAATCATTGCGAGTACTGAGTTCATAACACTTTATTCTTGACAGATACTCATTTCCTGTCTCTCTGATATGTACCCAGTTAACTTTCTCGTCATTGATGGATGTATATTTCACTGCTTTAGTGCTGAAAATATAACATTTTGCCACTAGTATTTATTTCCATGCTCTTTCTTTCTATTAATCTCATTTTATCATTGATGAAAATTTGGTCAGTGAAAGTAAGGACTTTGATCTGTCATCAACATACTGAGAAAACACTTCTATGTACTGTCTCTTATGTGCTCAGTGGAACCAGTGTTCAGACATGTTCCTTCTGTCTCAGGATATTGTCTGGATGCCCATGGAAGGTCATCTGAAAGTAGCTGCAGATGCCTTTTTCCATTGTAATCTCCTCACTACATCCTGGGGACCAGTGGAGGAAAGACCACAACACTGGGCCTGCTGTTGTCTTTACTTCCTTCCACTTCCACTTGTTTCTCTTGTTTCTTTCCTTTTATATCCATTGTGCTCTCCGAGAACTTCAACGTAAATGGAAAAAGAATAGGCAGGTTACGAAAAGAGTGCAATTCAGAATTGATTAATTGTGAGAGATCTTCAATGCAGTAAGGTGTTCTCACATGTACTTTGGATACATAATAAGATACTAGGTCAGGTCATAGGAGCGCCAAAAAGTCAAAACAGCTTTGTCCCAAGGGACTCATGTTAGTACGTGATAATAAAGAATTTACCAAAATGACTGAACTGAAAGTTGAAAATAAGTTCTATGCAAGGGGGGTAAAGCAAGGTTCTATAACAGTTCAACGGAACAGAAAATACTTCCTACAAAACAATCAAGAGCACTATTTGAGCTCGGTGGCCTTTGAAAGATGGGTATGATTTGAACCTATGAAAAGCGAGTAGGGGAATGTTTCCATGGAGAAGGAGCAGCAGGAGTCCTGAGAAGGGGGAAATGTTGGATGATGGGGAAAACTGAACATGTCCATCGGGTTGGAACATAGATGAAGGAAAGTATAAAAACAAAAGAAGGACATACAGTTAGAAAAAAGGGGTTGGAGCCAGCTCATGAAAGGCCTTGATTACCTTTTGAAAGAAGCATTAGGAAACTCTTGGTTTTTTTGTTGTGTTTTTAAATGAGTGACCTGATTAGAGCAATTCTTTAGGAAGACCAATATGGCTGTAGTGTGTGAAAGAGACTAGATGGGATGTCTACGTGGGAGTCAAGTACGAAAGTCCAGAAGAGAAATAAGCCAGATTCATGGGAATGATAATGGAGAAGAGATGAAGAAAGTATAGCATTTTTTTACTTTTCAGAGATTGGGTGGGGAGGTGAGAACTGACCTGTGTAATGTTAGGTAACTCTTCTTCAACCCAAGGATAGAATGCATAAACCTCCTTTGTTCATTTCATTTTTATGTGCTGAGGGTCAAAAGGCCCTTTATGTACAACTAAAGCTCATTTACTAGCTCTGACTTTTGTTGAGTACATGCTACATTCTAGGCACTAAGGACATAGAGAGGAAAAGATGCAGCTTTTCTCTGTAAAAACTTGAGCTCCCATTCTTGTTCAAAAATATTTCGCATACAGACAAACACAGATCACATATGGTCATGATTCTCTTTATAAATACCTCCAGTGTGTTTTAAGAGATTCATGCAGTAAAGACTTACCAAGTGACCACTGTGTTGAAAGCATTGTGTTAATCACTAGAAGTCAAAGGTGGATAAGAAATACTCCTTACTTTTGAAAAGCTCCCGTGGAAGACTGTATCAGGGCACCTGCTGGTCTTCTCCTCCGTTAGATAAATGATCTGAATCCCTTGTCTCTTTTTACATAGTCCTTCTTTTCTCCCCTGTTGGTCATTTGTGTTTCTTTTCTTTGATTCCTTTCCAGCATCTCTGCCTTGATCAGTGTATTGTGCGCTGGAAGGGTTATGTGCATGTCATTCCTCTGGTTCATTTCCAAGTTACACGGGCTGTATTACCAGTCCTATCTTTTCTGCACTTAGGCCCAGGAATTCCCATGTCTTCATATATTTATCCTATTCTTCTTTCAGGATTTTAATTTTCCTTGTTGCATTGTTCTGCACTATTTTTTGTTTGTTTTTCTTCTTCTCTTAGGCTCTTTTCTTTACACCTGGTCAAGATGATTTTAAGCTCGAGTCTTGTCTTTCGGTGTGTTAGCAGTAGGCCTCCACATTTGCTGTGTTGGTAGGGAAAGTTCCAATGCAGTGAAGCAGGAGTGAGCTTCACAGACATGTCTGGACTCAGCATGTAGCTCCCTCACTTCCCCTCACGCTGTCTTAGGATAAGCTACTTATCCTGATTGTTTCTGCTGCCTTAGTGTCTTCATTTGTAAAATGGTATTGATTTTACCTCGTGGTGAAATATTAAATAAAGTTAGATAACTGGCAGGACTTCCAAGAGGTCAGCCTTCTTCCTTCCTATGGAATGTAGTAGTAGCACCTGGGCAATCAGTCAACATTCCTTAAATTCCTTTACAATTAAGGATCTCTTCCAATCTGTTCTTGCTGTGGCAACTCATAAAACTAGGGTTTGATTCCATGAGGTTTTGCCTCTTAATCGTGTAAAAAGATCATCTAAAATAGTGCACTGAAAGAAATTTGCTAACTGATAAAGTGAGATATTAATGTATAGGGAGGTGTTTTAAAAATAACAACCAAATTAAATATTTTTCCCATTCTGCCATAGTCTGTGAAAACCTTCCTCACGGATATTTAGGAACAATGAGATTCTCAAGTGAGATTTTTTCTTCATGTTGTGTAGGGAATCACTTAGGGTGTTTGAAAACCTAGTCATCTTCATGTTTCAAAAACTCTCCAAATGTTTTTAAACTCTCTATGAACGAAGAACCTGTATTCTAGAAAATATTGAACAGAATGACACAATGAATATAAGCCTTGTTTGTTAAAGAACTTCACTGTTTAAGGAAAAGTTATATGTTTACTAAATGAGTATGGGGGAATGACATGATCCCACTCTCTCCTAAGACCCCAGGAATCCTGCTTACATTTCTGAGGGTTACCTTTTGGCTGTGTGAACGACACTTTCTGCCTCCAGTTTGCTAGACTCTGTATATTTTTTGAATCTCAGAAATACTGATTCTTCTAGCAAGCATATAGAATCTGTTAGGTATACTCACTTCTTGATAAAATAGTGAAGGAACAATTTTAGGCAGCAGGAAAGGCTACAAGGGGTTTTGGCAAACAGCTACTACTTTGGGCAGGAAACTGTGGTGATTCTTCCTTCCACAGGAATGATTTTTAAGAGCTAAACATAAGCTAGCTAGATCATGACCCAGACACAAAATCAGGAAGGAAATTAGAGGGACAGCAGATTTTTATTTTAATGCCTTTAAAGTTTAGTTTCAAACAAATCTCACTCTTAACAGGCTCATCCTCAAGAAACATCCACTCTCATTCCCTTTATGGATTATTCACTTTGTATGAGAAGTGAACACGGTTGATACCTTATTATTGACAAGTTGTTTCCTCATTTTATGACTTGACCATGATTTGAGAAATGCAAATGGAAAAAAATAAACCTATTTCATCAGAATAGTAACAGCACTAATAATTCCCTTGAAACTTTTAGTGCCCAGATAGCAAGTGATAAGGCTTTGATAGATCATCTCACCCACGGGGTGTTGGCCACATCAATAAATGAAAGCAGTAACTGTCATGAAATTAGAACAAAAATAAAAAAGTAGATTAATTTTTTAGAGACAGTATATATCAAACAATCCAGTATCACAGTTTTATATGAGAAATTATATTTCTGATTATTACTTGTAAGCTGTACGTGCTCTGCATGCCCTACGGTGGAAATTAGGGACAAAGGAAGAGTTATAAATTCAAAAGCATAATCAGGTTACAAATAATACATAAAGTGTGAATGTAGATTGTTCCAGAGTAGTTGATTGACTTTGCATTCCCAGGAAGAAAAACAATAATATGTAATTTAAATGAAAAATCTTGGAGATGCTTTGCGATTATGTATAACGTTAAGGTACAGCTGAAAAAACTAAAAACAGACTGCAAGGAATTCTCATTTTCTGCACAATAAGACATGAATGAACTGTCTCATGGTCCTGTTTAAAACCAGGGTGTTGCTATTTTTAAGAAACAGAAAAGAAATGTACTTCTGCAAAAGGTGAAACAAAACAAAAACCTATGAAAATTAATCAAAATAGACTTTGTAGACCAAAAAGTCATAAAAATGCTAGCACAGAGTGGCTGAGGCTTCTTCAGCTGACACTTGAGAACATCTTTTGGCACCGGAGTGCTGGGAAACACACTTGAGGAAACCGTCATCTTATGAATGTCCACAGCTGCCATTTTACTTTCTGCTTTTATTTTTCTTCATGTCTCATCTTGTAAGATGTCTCAGCCTCCTCAGTTTCTCTTGTCAGTGCTTCCCATAGTTGCTGTCCCCAAAGTTTTTCTCTCCTTTGCCTCCAAATGCCAAGAGCGGTATTTTGGTGTTTGGTTTGCCACCTAAACCATTTGCGTGTGGTGGGGATGAAGTATTTTGTTGCTTAGATTCAGTTCAAACGTCAAACCCAAACATGTTTTCCCCTGCAGGAGGCCAACCACGTACTTCCATAAATGGCACCAGCATCCTGCCGGTGCTGGGCATCTGAGACCTGAGTGTACCTGTGTGTAGCTGGTGGGGTGCCTTTTGTGAGCCCCTTGTGCGCACCTTTTAGTTCCACTTACCCCTTTAGATCAGACATTGAGGCTCCAGGCTCAGGTGAGGCAGTTGCCTTTCCAGTGGCCCCCAAATGCCTGGCTTCTCCTTCCCGCCACAAGCCTGTGTAGTACTGCCCACTTACTCCTCTCAAGGCACAGCTCCGTTATCTTCTGCAGCTCCCCGTTTCTTATATTCAGTACAGGCAGTTCTAGCTGGTAAGCAAAGCCAGGAAGCAAACCATAAAGCCACAGTTTCCCACGCCTCTCCTCCACTACTCCCCAACCTGCACCTGGGCTTCAGCCCCGCTACATAAGAATGGGATCACAGAGATGTCTTTGTGCTCTCTACCTCTCTGTCTTGGCTTATGAGGCATCCTTCTGTTGGAATCCTCTCCGTCTTTCAAGCCCATTCATATTACAGTCTCTGTCAAGGAGCCTTTCCAAGCCTTCCTGTCCACTGCCCCCACATTGGGTTCTAGAGCTCACCCATGGCACTTCACGTGGCTTCTGGTGTTGTTTCCCAGAGGATAAGTGCCAGTCTTACCTCGAATTCCCCTACAGATACAGTTACAACACTTGGAGCATAAAAGGTACTCAGTAAGGAGTTGTGACTTTGAAGAAGATGAAAACCAAGTTTAGCGTTACCACACGAGTAGGATTGCTCAAGCTAGTGTCCATTCCAGAAATGCTTCCACCATTAATTCCTGACCACTTTTCATGCCCCTCCCCACCTTTGAGATATAACTCTGAGTAGTGTCAGCTTCTGTCTTTTTCTTCTCCTCTTCCTCTTCTTCATCCTAGTTATAAGGAGTGAGGAGGGGGCCCTAGAGCTCTGTGCTCCTGGATAAACCCACAGCCCCTACCCCAACCCTCACATCTCACCATCACAATCTGCCTTGAGACCATCAGGATTCATTGCATTATGCCTTTCTCAGCAAGCCCAGGTATCTAGCTCTCCCTTTTCCCCCTAGACCTTCACCCCTGTACCACTCAGTGCATCCCTGTGTCCTTCCTCTTTCTGCTGCTCAGAAGCCTCTGTGTCCTCTGGGACTCAAGCTTAGTCACCACTCAATCCCACATATCCACAGCCTCTCCCGTTCTCCTTTCCACTGTTATTGGCAACTATTCCAAAACTCCTCTCTCCCCAAATTACTCTCACCTTCTTCCTCATGCACAGTCACACCTGTCCCTCTTGCTTTCTCTGTAACTGGGGAAATGAAGCAGTCAGGAGAGCCCAGTTGAATATTCTACCACGAGACCCCCACATCTGCTCACCCCAAAGCCTCTGTGCTTGGCATCTCTGCTGTTTCTCTGGGTGAAGCATCTGTCCTGTGGCTGAAGGCAACCCCTCTCTTGGGCGCTGGGACCCATCCCTTCCTGCCCCTCCATGGAAGGACACTGCTCCAGCAGTCTTCCTTTTCTGCTGCCTTATCAGAATTTCTCTGTTGGGTCATAAGCATTAGCATTCAAAAATGCTGTACATTCTACCATCTTCAAAACAAACAAACTTCCCTTGATCCTTACCTTCTTCTCTGGCTCATCCACACTGATGCCTCTTCCTCTGTCTGTATTCTCACTGACCCCCTCTTCCTTGCTGGTTTTCCTCCTTCGTTCATTGGCTGCTCCTTTTTGTCTCCACTACCGGTTCCTCCTTATGACTGCCCCCCCCCCATTTGCCTCCTAAGCGCCCGCATGGAGTCTCATGGCTTTAAATACCATGTTTTTGCTGGTACAACTCCCACATTTACGCCATTGAATTACCTAGATCTTTCCCCTTTATTTCCAACTGCCTACGTGATGTCTCCTTTGGATGGCTTAATACCTCAAAACTAGCCCAAAACTAAACTCCTCATTTCCCCACCTACCTCTCCACGCTGCCCCTCTCACTTCTCCACATTTCAGTCAAGGGCAACACTACCTTACTCAGGCTGGAAGGCTGGGTGTTGTACCCAGCACCCTCTACTTCCCATATGCGGGCAAATGCTGGTGGCTCAACTGTCAAGATGTATCTCAAGGTTGACCTTATCTTACCACCTCCACTGCCATAGTCTTATTCCAAACCATCCTAATCTCTTGCATGAATTATTGTAATAGCCTCATAACTGATATTCCTATCTCCACCATTGATCCACTATAGTCTATTCTAAACACCGCTACCAGCATGACCAACACAAGCCAGATCATGTCACTCCAACACTCAGAATCCTCCCATAGCTCTCCCACGCAAAGAAAAAGCCAAGTCCTCCCAGTGAGCTATGGAGGTGCCCCCAACTCTGACAATGTGTCCCACCACTTCCCCGGCTTGGTCCATTGCAGGCCCACCTCAGTATTCCACAATCCTATCTTGTACCTTTTAACTTTTTCTTGCTTTGCCTAGAATGCTCCTCCCAGGGTGTCAGTAGAGCTCCCTCCCTTCCCTCTTCCAGGTCTCTGCTCTAATGTTGTTTCCTCAGTAATTCCTTCTCTGATCCCTCATCTCCGAGCTGTGCAGCACCTGCCCCACTCTTGAGGACCCCAGCCCGATGTGCAGTTTCCTCTACAGGACAGCACTGGGTAACACCCTGCTGACAGAACTTGTTTCCATCTGGGGCCATCCTTCCACACAAGAAGAGAACTTCCATGAGGACAGAGTTGTTCACTGTGATTTTCCTAACACAGTGTGTGGCACTGCTGGGGAACTCCATAAATTGCTGTAGAGTAAATGAAGAATACTGCTGATTTTCTCCCACATTCAAGAAGAAAGCCTAGCACTAGTCACCATTACACAGATGTTCTGGGCAGCCAGGCTGTCCCTGAGCTATTTCTAATGTTCACTTTTCCTATTAGGAAGGCTTCCTATTTTCTCAAGGTGAGGCAGTCGTGGTGCTGGGGCCACTTCGGTCAGTAGCCTTGGGCAGCAGTGATGGCTTTTGTGGCCTTCTGGAAAAATTTCTGCAGCCAGTTCAGTAGTCAAAACTGGGCCCAAACCTCAAACCAGTAGCTGAGTACATCATGTTCTCAGCCTGGCGTGTGCTGTTATTTAATTTAACATCGAACACTGAGCCAAGACTCACTGTTTTCTTCTAAGTTGAAAACCAACTAAATACAGCATTGCATAAAATCATTCCCTTTCTTTTGAGATTTTTCACATGACATGTTATATCTGTAACCTTACCTAATGCAAGTTCACTGCAACACCACCCTTTCTAATTTTCTTGGTCATTAAACAAAACACCCAAAGCCATCACGAGGAGTCAGTAGAGGGGGCATCTGTGAAGATTATGCTCTACATTTCAGCAGCCTGTCACCCTCCATCTATGAAATATTTAGCTTATTCATCATTTTTACGAATGTGTTCAAGCCTCGATAATGCCCCCTATTAAATGCATACATTTGAATATATTCCCTTTAAAAAGATCTAAACATGCAGTAAACTCTAAACAGAATGCACAGGAGAAGGGGGAAAAAATGCCTTTCCACAAAGAATTAGAATTTGTACCCAAAAAAAAGGAATAAAAGTTCATACCATTAGAAACCTGGCAAGAAAATAACAAGACAGAGGGGAAAATATTATGAAAACAACTCTTTTGCCAAGCAGTTTGTAAATTATACTGTTAAATTCATAGATTTGGGTTGGGGGGGCGGACAAGCTATCAGTTGCAACCACATTCTGTCACAAATTATCATCTGTCCCAGGCTGACTGACAGCTCACAACCACATGTTTCCAAAAAAAACAAAAGTGGAGAAAAGAGCATCCTGTGGAGAGGGGTCATAAAGATATCCATTTCAGGAAAGGCTGGAGGGGCAGGGCAGGCAGACAAAGGCAGGAATGGCTGGTACGCAGAGTGAACTTGGAATTAATGACGCACACCTCCGTGAGATCATCTCAGCAGGGTGACTTATTCCCTCCCAACTTGTGTTTGTGTTGATGCTAAACCAGGACATTCCAATCAATCCCTTCGTTCTGGCGTTCTGGCGCTGTCACCGTGATTTGGTGGCCCTGCCGCAGGCAAAGGGAGGGTTGCTCACCAACAGCTCAGAGCCTCCCTCCTCTCCCTCTTTGAGCTGCTCTCCCATTCTGTGTGATTGCCACCATCATCACCTTGCAACTGTGTCCTGCAGAGATAGAACGTTTCATTTTCTTGACCTGCAATGTGAAATGAGTTAAAAGTGCTAAAGAATGATAATACTGCCCTTATGCTGGCTGCATAACAATGTACTTGTCTGCTTCCCAAAGGAATGAAAGGCTCGGCTTGGAGGGGTCTCTTTTCCTGACTCAAAGATGTGTAGAGAATTCACCTGTTCTCGTGGAGCGCAGGCAAAATTTTGGCTAAAGTGAAACATCACCAGTTGTTTAGTTAACAGAAGCATTCATGACCGTTAACAAGACAAACTCTCCCATACTGAGGGTTTACGATGTATAAGTTGTATCCGTGTTGTATTTTATATTTCAGTATTTTAGGCTAAGTAAAGTCTTTTCTATATTTCCTTCCCAAGTGTTGGCATAATTGAGTTACAAAGAAACTCAGTGAATCAGTTATTTAGAAAATTTATTTGGGCTACATGAAATCTACTAACGGGTGAGATCAATGGAATGGCTCCCAATATGCCAACATTTGGATGAATGAAACCAATCCATTTTATTTTTTTAAAGTTAAGTTTTTTTTAATTGAACAAAAGAAATCAAAATTGGAAAACATTGCCCCCTTTTTCACTTTTGTGAATTTTATTTATTTTTTTAAAGATTTTATTTATTTATTCTGACAGAGAAAGAGAGAGATTGAGCACAAGCAGGGGGAGTGGCAGGCACAGGGAGAAGCAGGGTTCCCACTGAGCAGGGAGCCAGATGTGGGACTTGATCCCAGGACCCGGGATTATGACCTGAGCTGAAGGCAGACATTTAACCAACTGAGCCACCCAGGCTCCCGCTTTTGTGAATTTTAAATGTTTATTTTTATATGGATTTTTAAAAATTTTTCATCTTGTTATAACACACATTTTATCTTTAAATCTTTCTTAGCAATTTATTTAATGTATCAATATCCTGCAAATCCACCACTTGGTTGTACGTTCCAGTGGCATATTGGAGTGGTATACGTAAGATGTAAATATACTAAAAAATAGTAAACATTAACAGTTTCAAGTTATCTGGATAACTAGTGTGAGGGATATTCATTCAAAGTAGCAGGACATCCTCCTGAAGTTATCAGAAATAAAAATGACCTGAAACAGGTTGTGCGGAAGGGTTTGTGTTTAATAAGGTGTGATGTTTACATCACGAGGCTCTCATGACGATTATCCCTTTGATGCAAAGTCATCCTCTGCCTCGTGTGTCTCCCCAGTCTTAACCAGCTTCATCAGTCTGATGGCCACAGCTGGGTTCAACAGCCAGCGTCATATGTAAAATCTTAACAGGAATAACTTTTGAAAGAAACGTAGTTTATATGTTTCCAATGGAAGCAGATGGAAAGTGAGAGCTTGACTCTCCCCGTTTCCCTGTGATGATTTATCTGAGGATAAGCCCAGTCTAAAATGCACCAGACACAAGGATGGCTAAGTTTTCCAAGAATCAGGAGAAGCGTGAATGGAAAACCCAAGGAAAGGGTAGAAAGGGCTGGTATCAATATTAAATTTTAATTACGTTTTTTACCAAGAAAACCAAGACAATTCTAAGGCGAGAAATTTGGACATAAAATGCCTACTTTCAGAATGATCTCTCCTGACCCCTCGTGAGGGCAGTGGTATGATGGCTCAGATGCTCAACACTGTCACGTTCTGATTCAAAAGGCTAGAAGCCCTTAAAAAAAAAAAAAAACGGATTCTGCTTAGTGAATTGAACATTACATTCCTAATATTTTTTCGTCCTGAACTCATTTAGCAGAGGAAATGGATATTTCATCAGACATGGATTTGACATTCCATCACATTATACTGTAAACAGGACAAACGGTGTTTTGGAAATGGGGAAGCAGGCGAGCTAAGACAGTAGCCACTGGAAGTCTCTGGTTATCTCATTTAAACAGATATTAAATGTGGGTGCCAGTAGTGTGATCATCAGCTGCTTCCCACTTTGTGAATAAATTGCTTAGAAGGAGTCTTTTGCCTACCAGATGTGACCTAGATTTAGATTTCCAAAGGCAGGGGAAAAATCTCTATTGTGTTAAAAAAAACAATTGCTGGTAAAATGCATGGTAAATGAGCTTATCGCACTTTTCCAGGTGTTTGGGCTAATATGTTATGGAATTACTCCTTCACTTATGAAAAATAATTGAGGAAAATGTTCCAGCAAATCAAATTTGGTTAAAGGCTTAGGATAGCTATTGTGTTGTTAGCAAGTTTTTTAATGGCAGAAAGAGCAGGGAGCCAATAGAGATAATAAAATATAAAAAAACTGTTTGAGAAGAGTCTCTTAGAAAAGGGTCAGGCGTGGGTGTGCTATCCAACTTACGTTACGGTTTCGTAAAATATTGAAGAACAATATGAACAATTACCTCCTTTCAGTGCATACGAAAGCTGTTGAAAAAAATCAAAAGCTTGTCTGTCTGCTGGCTCCGATAAGTCTTCTTACTCTGTTAAATGCAGCATAATTGTTAAACACGTAACATCGTTATTCCCTTACCCACCGCCTGTCCTTTCCCCTTTCCTTCCACCTTCAGGAGCTGCCACCCCGAAGCCAGTCCCAGAACCCGAGAAGGAGACAGACCACACAGTCAAAATTGCTGGAGTCATTGCTGGCATCTTGCTGTTCGTTATTATATTTCTCGGAGTTGTGTTGGTAATGAAGAAAAGGTGAGCCTCCTAGCTGTGGCCAGAGATGCGGTTCCGTCCCATTGTTTGCCAGGTTGCTTCATGCATGTGAAAATATTCAGTTATGGAATTGGTTTTGAAGACACACCTGTGACTCTGATTGTTGGTATTTTTCCTCATCTAGCATTCAGGGTTATGGGACAAAATTTAGCGTAATGACTGTGGTGTCGTATGAGTTTGCCAAGCATATCATGCCAAGGTGACGTAAGACGATGCGTCTTCCCACACGTCAGTGCATGAAGCTCTGCAGAGCCTTTATAGACATTTATTAACCAGGGAATTTTTAGTGCTGATTACTGGTGTATTAACGCATTTGATGTTCTTGACGACACCAGAAATGAAAGTTTTCCTTCTCATTATACTGAACATAACAGTGATGACCGAATTTACTGAGCCAATGTTATGTGCAGGCACCATGCTAGGGGCTTAATCTACACAACACCCCATGAGAAAGAGACTCTCAGAAACAGCCGTAGAGGAGTGCAGGCCACGGTATGACTCAGGACAAGCAGAAAGCACGGTGGATGTTGTCAGACTGCTCTGTCTAGCTGAGGGGCGGTCTGGGGGAGCAGAAAACCCGATGCGGCTATAACAAGCAATCCTCACCTCCCACACTTGAAAAATATACTGTGCCTTTTGTGTTGTAGAAATGAATAAAAACTTACTTAATGGTACAGTGTTCAATTTCTATAAAAATTATCAACATGGAAATATAGGTAGTAAGTGATAGCTTAAATTTTCCCAAAAAGAAATAATACTCAGATCTTAATCCTTTTCTCTGTGGTTTAAAAACGATAACAGAGTGGGAGTAAGGTCATGGATGGTAGGAGGTGAGGATGGAGACGTCAGCAAAGCGAGGTCTTGAAGGTCTTGTCTGCCATCTGAGGAGGCTGGACTTGGTCCAAAGATCCACCGATGGCCTTTAAGCAGGTAGTAATGGGATGTCATTCTAATCTTAGATCACGCTGATGTTAGGATCGAGCACAGTGAAGAGGGAAAGAACTCGAGTCAGGAGGAACAATTGGATGAAGAGGGGGCAGCTTTAGAAATATTAGGAGATAAGTTTTAGTGGCCATTTGGAGGCCCAGTTTAGTGGCCCAGGGAGAAGGAGCAACATAGAAAGAGCCTAATTCCTGGCTTGGATGACTTAGTGGAGACACACCATTCAGAAAATGCACAATGTGGAAAGTGGAACATATGTGGAGAGTGAAGATTGGGGAGGTAGGCGTTGCACTTTTTCGGTTCACTGTTCCGGTGAAGTTCAGTGGAAGCTTCCACTGGGCAGTTGGATGGGCTGGTGGGGACCCGGAGTAACACTTTCCACAGTCTGAGTCATCAGCCTAGGCTGAGCTGAAGCCCTGGTTTGGATGAGGTCTCTCAGCATCACTGCAGAGTGAGAAGGAAGTCAAGGAGGAAGACAAAACCTCGGGTAACACAGTATTTAGGGGGTGAGTTCATATCCACATACATATACCTACGCATGCATCTCTTCTTGCTTTGTCCTTCATCTTCTGTTTATTGTTCTGCTTGGGCCCCAGGACAAACCTTCGCTCTGTCCCAGCAGCACATGGTGCTAACGGGCCCCCACCGTTGGAGCTCTTCCTTCCCACATGTTCTGCATCCTCCTTTCCTTTCTTTTTCTACCATTTAATTTCTATCCTTATTTTTCTTTCCATTTTTTTCCTTCCAATGAGAGATTTTAAGATCTACTCTTTTAGTGGGGCACTGGGTGTCTCAGTCAGTCAAGCATCTGCCTTCGTCTCAGGTCATAAGCCTGGAGTCCTGGGATTGAGTCCCACGTCAGGCTCCCTGCTCAGCTCCTGGGGAGTCTGCTTCTCCCTCTCCCTCTGCCCCTTCCCACCCCCACCTGTGCTCGATCTCTCTGTCACATAAATAAATAAAATCTTAAAAAATAGAAAAAGATCTACTCTCTTAGCAACTTCTAAACGTGCAACCCAGTGTTGTTAACTATGGTCACCATGCCGTACAAGAGATCCCATGATCTATTAGTCATATAATGGAACGCTCTTCATTTTTAATTCTTTTAATTTTCTTTTTGTTTCACTTCTCTGTAACTTTTTCTTTATCCCTCTTTTCTTCTTCTCTGGTTATTTATCTCTTTAGTTCTTGCCTCCTCCATGTTTCTCTTTTTTTATTTCTTCTTCTCTTACTTCTCCATCACCTCCGAGGCATTTTTCTCCTGGATGCCCTGCATTGCTCCCTACCCTAATGTTTATGCAGATAGCTTCTCTCTGCTACTAGTTGGTCTGTGTTTTTCTAATATCGATCTGTATAAATTTGAAGCAACACTAGGCCTTTCCATGTCTGGATATTCAAACTAAACATTTTGAAGAGATTTATTTTTAGTTGAGGGAATGTGTTGGATTTTTGTGTCATCTGGCAAACTCTATGAGGAGTTTGAGACTACTAATCCAGTTGCCCTTGTGACCTTACCTAATGACATTTCATCCTCCAAGGGTCTATTTTTGCTGGGTTAATTCATTATTCTACCTAGGTCTCTCAGGTAGTCATGGAGGTTATGTTATAAATTATGCATTTGAAGAGCTTGCCTATGGTAACATATGGTCTTGATACAACATTAGACTAAATACCAATAACTCATATCAAATTTACATGATTATTTCCTAGGTACTAATCTAAAAAGGGTTGTTTCCACAGCACATACCACTTTTGTATTTGCTTTTTCTGAAATACAGACTATGCTCTCCGGAAGGTAAATTTGCCAATATATCATGCCTATAAATACAAAACTTGTAAAATTTAGACCTGAACAGTCATGTGGTACAAACTTTCATATTCAAGCAATTCTTAAAAATCCTGATTGTTTGGGTTTTTCTCCAAAATTTTAGTCTAAATTTTAAAAGCTGTATTTTTAAGTCATAATCATGGATAAGTTGCAGGAGTATCATTGATATGTAATAAGCCACATCGTTTGGTTAGAAGAACACTGAATTGATTTTTTTATTGAGGCCTAACTGCCGTATAACATTACATTAATTTCAGGTGTACGACACCATGAGTCAGTATTTGTATATATTGTGAACTGATCACCACAATGAATTTAGTTACCCCCCACCACCTTTTGACCCCCCTGCCCCCACTTTGCTCACCTCCCACCATCCCCAGGAGAATACCGACTTTAGATTTGGAATTTCTAGACCTGTATTTTAACTACGTTTGTGGCTCTAAACTTCTCTGGGCCTTAGTGTCCTCATTTATAAATTGAGAAAATTATACTGGATGATCTCTGAAGTCCCTCCCACTTCCCAGGTTTTCTCTATGCCGCAGCCTCTGATGACACTGTATGTGTGCGATTCTGGAAGTGCAGTGGGCGGCTCACTGCTGTATTTCATTGTTTGAACATAGCCTCTAGTCCTTCCAAAGACTGTCTGGGTTCGGTCGGCTCAAGTCTAGAACTGTGACTCGGTGAACGGCTTATCTTTTAGCCCTGTTTCCCACCATCAGACAGGAGGCCCTCAATTAACAGGAGGGAGCAGGAAGGAAAATGGAAAAAGGAAACGAGAGAGAGGGAAGGAAAAGAACTGCCCCAGGCATGGGCTTCAGTATGTCATTAGTCGTTTTTGCTGGTTAAAGCCTGGTGCTAATTGGATTCCAGTTCTCTTCCTGCACAGGCTAGTTAGTTCCCAGTGCTTCTGCCCACAGCACTTGGCATCAGCCAACGCGACTATGCGGCACTGGTCATAAAAACCGACTGGGCCCAGGAGAAAGTGTGGTGGAACGCGCTCATCAATATTTCTGGAAATACGATTAGAAGTCTGTCCTGCTGAGGGAAAGTCACTAGTTACCGTCTGTATTTGTCAGCATGCTGGGCCAGATGGGCCTGAGCTCCTGGGAGTCGCTGGGGGACAGCAAATTTAGTTGGGAGGCATTGCCAATTATTAGCTTAGCTAAGATCACGTTGCTTTCTGAAGGACTGGCCTTCTATAAAAAGTAGTTGCTGAAGGTAGGCCTCCAGTAGAATAGGTAAAATCTGCCCAACTCATGCTAACTCATGGAATTCTCTGACATCAAGGGAATAATGACTAAAAACAGAGATAACCCTCACTTTCATTTGGCTATAATGTTTTACAGACCTAGCACAAATGAATGACTAGTTGTTAATTTGTTGATGAATATTAATCCATTTGAGCCTTGCTTGGACTAATATGATATGAAACCACCTTTTCCTTAAAAACTGTTACAAAACCTTTACATTTAATTTTATCTGATAAGGAAAGCAACTTATTATTACTTTCTCTTTCCCCAAAATATATGTTCTTTTGAGGATGCAGTGTTTTGATGCAGCAAATGTTAAGAAAGGGCATAAGATGGATATGAAATTAAAGTTTCATAGAGTCATATGACAATTACAGCTGACTCTTGAACAATGTGGGGGTGAGGGGCACTGAGCCCCCCCCCATGCAGTCAAACATCCAAGTATAAGGGCTCTCCCAAAACTCAACTACTGATAGACTACTGTCAATTGATAACACAGTCCATTAACACATATTTTGTGTGTTGTATGTTTTATATACTGCATTCTTAAAGTAAAGTAAGCTAGAGAAAAGAATGTTATTAAGAAAATCATAAGAAAAATAAATTTACGCTACTGTATTATATTAAAAAAAAACAAACGTGTAAAATGGACCCATGTAATTCAAACCTATGCTGTTCAAGGGTCAGTTGTATTCTCAAAATTAATATAAAATAAGTTGAGCAGGAGATACTTAGTGTTTATCATTGTTCATCCATGTATAATTAAATATATTTGTGAAAATGAAAATACCTGCATTTTCAACATTTTTCATAGGGAATAATTTATCTCAATAACATGTTTGACAGAATTTAGCATACAAGCGCCATCAATTTTACCCTGATTAATTATATTTACCATTGTTTCTAAAATTGCTATAGATCTTTTAGAAATTTGAGGACATTTGTATTAATTACAATACTATTTCTGTTTCAGCTATTGTGGTAAACAGAAGTTAGAGAGGTTGTGGCTATATGAAAATAATTAAAGAGATATGCATTCTTGTTCAAAACA
Organism: Ursus arctos; assembly: GCF_023065955.2. Taxonomy (NCBI): domain Eukaryota; kingdom Metazoa; phylum Chordata; class Mammalia; order Carnivora; family Ursidae; genus Ursus; species Ursus arctos. Next base: position 55,076,561 of record NW_026622841.1, read on the forward strand.
GCAAATGTTAGCTGTTCAACAACATGAACACCTGTTGTAGGTACATGTGACTATTTTAATCCTGAAGCACGAGACCTCTACCTCCTTTCCAGAACATATTTTAACAAGTGTACATTTTGCAAATGCAGCACATGTCATTAAATATTTAGAACCTATTCTATTCTATTTAAACAATACTGATACCAAGGAAAAAAACTCAATAAAAATAGGAAGTATTTCTGAAGACATGATGAAACAAAAAAGATAAGAGAGAAAATTTGATGAAAGCCCAATTTTCAAAGAGATGCCTGCAGCATGTGGCTGGAGGCAAGTTGACATTATCTATAGTTCTCCTGCTATACCTGTTTACATATGCAATAGGAATTTTTTTCCACGATAGCTCAGTGTGAGCTGAATTCGGAAAATGTCTTAAGTCTGGGTGCTCTATTCAAAGTCTTGTTTCAAAATCGCATTTTCTGAAACCACATTGAGAGAGTCGTACGTAGACATTGCTTTGTGATTATTATTTAGAATACGTGCACTTGGTAGGTAGCCTTATAAATAAGCAGACGCTGGGTTTTTCTGCTCTGGCACATGCTCTGGCATGCAGGAAACAGGGTAGCTGGGTACACAGATAACTATGGACATGTCATCCTCATCTATCAGTCAGCTAATGTCCTTCGTTTTCTAGATGGTAGCTGGATAGGTTTGTGGTACAGAGGTTGAGTTAAACTAAGGCCTCCTCTAACCCGGACTTTATGTGATTATCCTAATAGCTCCTTTATCCTCATAGCTCCTATATTAGCTGCTGTTTCTGGACTCAGCCTAATGGGTTGACTGTGTTCTCTTATGTTCTAGTAATAAACAGCTCTCTTTGGGAGCTGTTTATAAGGAAGATTTTATTTTAAATGTGAGGGTGGGGAACCCAGGCACCAAGATGTATTTGATTTCTGTTTTATAGGAGGAAGGTGTCGGAGAATGGTCAGGGGTAGCCACTTGAGCTTTAGGATCTTACGGACCTGGTTTGAATCCCAGCTCCGACTTGGTACAGAGTAAAATTGGATGAGTTACCAACCCTCTCCGAACTCAGTTTGCAATGGGAAATGTGCGGATGGGGCTGCTGTGTACTTCCTAGCGGACCACAAAGATTAGGATAACTCGTACATGTAGCTGGTGCTTGATAAATAATAGCACAGCGGCCCAGGAGTTTGGAAAGTTGCTCACGATGACAGGTAGTAGGGGGCAGAGCCTCGCGTAAGTCAGGTCTGTCTGATAGTTAACCACTCTGCTCCACCGCGCACAGCCAGGGCACTAAACTCAGAGACCCCTCTTGCTCTGTGAATACTCAGATACTGTCTGGATGGATTCATTGGAAACGGCATTGTCGTCAGCTTGCGGCAGCTAACCGTTGCTGTAAGTTTGCAAATACCTGAAATGTGGCCATCGGGTTTGAGTCTTCTCTTTGAGCCATCACAGGAAGAAAGCTAAATAAAAGCTTCTTCCACTCCCGCCTTCACAGAAGTGTTTTGTAAATCCTTCCAAGAACGCGTATTTCATGTCATTTTTTCAGCTGTTACGTTTACTTCGGATAACTCACAGCAGTGAGGGTGCTGTATCCTTGTCTGCTTTAGTGGCTGAGAGAACGTTGCTACGTTTGACAGTGAGCCGGGAAGCAAGGGAGTGTTGTACTCCCGCTTTTCCTCCTCGGAGACAGACTCTGGAGACAACTGCCTGCATGCACTCCTGGGCTCTGTGGCTTACAAGCTGCGTGACCACGGGCAGGCTGCGTGGCTTTGTGTCCCTCGGTCTCCGCAGCTATATAATACCAAGGGCATAATAACAGTACTTACCTCGTAAGAATGTTAGAAGAAGAAAACGAGTTCTTACCGTCGAAGTGCTAGCCCCCATAAATATTAACTGTATTAATGATATACATAGTCTGCTACTTTAGAATATGAGCTGAGTCTGCTCAGGCGCCTGCTGTGTGAAGAGGAGGGCTGCAGTATGGCTTACAGAGAGGTAAGCCACCGTCCTGGGGCATCAGTACGACCGCTCTTGGGGATTTCTCTCTAAGCCCCTGATTCTCCTGAGCGCTCTTGGTCTTGACATTCAACACAAATACTTTGTGTATCCAAACCTGTGAGACCCAGACCCAGTAAGGGGCCGAGTGGTCTGCCTCTGGGGTCAGACCAAAAGGCCAGCATCACTCTTCGGCGAGCTGAATAGTGTCATGCCTCTGTTTGGACTCCCTGCACCTGCCTTAGCTCCTGCTCGGCCAACCCCCTCAACTCCCGCAGGTCCGGGTCAGCCTGCAGAGCCATCTGGAGTGTGGACCCTCCTGCCTTGCCACCAGGCACCAGCCCTGAAACTGCATAGTTGAGTGGGGTGCTTACCAGCCATCTCGAGGTAATTGTTCTGCTGGTTGGTATTTCTGATGCCTGGACTTTGCCACACAGCTCCTTTTTTATCCTATACCCATTTGCATAGCTTCTTAAAACTTGTCCTGGTCTATCTTACCTCTGAAGCTCAAGTTTGACAGTACCTAGAAGGGGGTTAAGAAGGAGTTGCATATTTACCACTAAAATTGACAGTTCCCCACAGCTGATGTCCCCAGATGGTGTGCATGGATACTCCCAGGTCAGTCCCACCCAGGCTGTCCGTGTTCTGTAGGGGATGTATGTCTCCATTTATGTTGACATGACTTCACTTTCTGGTTTGTAGAGTGGGAAGTTCCCAGGAGGTGAAAACTGAGGATGACTTTAAACCTCACATCTTGGTTAGAAATTCAAACTTAATAGGATCACTCCTTCAATTCTTTCTGGTTTTGTTTTATATTGATGAGTGAGATAATAACAAAAATACATAGAGTATAAGAGAAATATAAGTGCATATATATATATATATATATATATATATATATATATACACATATATACCTACATATATATTTTTTTATTTTCAAGTATACCATTGTCTATACATATATATTTTTTTTTCGAGTATACCATTGTCTAACCTGACTTCTTTCGTCAAGATTCCTGACCCAGTTCTTCTAACGTAAGTCTAAATTTCTTTTTTAACAAGGAAAGAAGTTATATCTGGAATCTTTGACTTAGATTCATTTATAGAAAATCACATAAAGTTAAACTTTAAAAAGAATAGAGAAGGACTACCGAGATAATGAGAAGAGGAATACTTCTCTCTCTCTCTCTCTCTCTCTCTCTCGGGCAGACCTCAGGTGCAACACTGCATGAACTGGTGTATGGAGGTGAATAGGAAAAGGCTGGTTTTGCCCAGTGCCCTCACAGTGTGTCTTTAAAAGTGCCCAGGGCTTCCCCAGATCCATCGGAGGTAGTTTTTGTTGCTGTTATTCTTATATACGCTGTTTCCCCATCGGCACTGCTGTGGGAGAATGGAAGTGGAGCTATTTTTATGGGTTGTACTGCAACAAGCAAAACTTGACTGACTTATTAAATTCAACATATTTCTATTTGTTTGTGAAAACAACACAAAGCAGAAAATGGGCAAAAAATGTAGCCCTGGGTGTCGTATCTAAGAATAGCCCGTTTGCTTGCTCAGGTGCACGCACAGGCGTGAACTCGGCTTCTGGAAGTTAACTCTGGTCCCTCGGCGGCGTGAAGCAGCCCCTGCCTGAATGCCAGAATCCCTTCCAGTTTGCATGCTGGGATTGGTGCTTTCCTTACTCACCTCTCATTGCAAAGCTCACATACACTCTCCTTCCAGGCAGACTCTTGAGTTACCTGGGTCCCATCTGTCTTTTCTATTAGATTAGAACATATTAAGTGCTGTGGTGTGTTTTTTTCTAACTGGTTCTGACACCCTGCTGTCATGCCCTGCAAGGTGCTTTGTGGTAGTGGGTGTGTAGTGTGTTTCTCAATTAGAGACAAAAACTCTTATTTAATGCAAGCCCTTCCGTGCAACACTGGACTTTGAATTGCTTTGGCTTCTTATTTATTTGAGAGATGTAAGTTTTATAATAGCATAAGATATTTTTTACATTTTCTATAGTGTGGGCATTCTGGTGGACAGATTCCCTACTTTGAGTAGTGCGAATAACAATTATTTACATTGTTAATTTAATATATTAAAATAGTTTAAATGAGTACAGATATTTTTAAATTCAGATACAGCTTAATTAAAAGAAAATGCGTTTATAACTATCATTTACTTAAATTATTATTTATTTTTAAACCACCTCTAAAACATTTTTTTTATAAAGCATGTACTCCTTTAGATTGTTTTCACAACCAACAACAATTGGGATAAAAATTATATTAAAAATATGAATAAACAGCTTCAGGATGAATTTCTTTGATACCATGAGCATGGGTCCTAAATAAATTAAAATATTCAGTTTGTTAGTCTTCCTTTCAGTGGGTTTACAATGGAAATGTTCAGACTCCTGTCTTTGGTAGGTCTGCCAGGGCTCTTTGAAATTCATTTGTTTTCTAATCTCCAGCCCTTTGGCTGCTGATAGCTCTCCCACTGCATCCTTGTAAGGATATTGTGCTTTTGACTGTGTGTTTGATAGGAGCATATGATAAACATTGGTTCACTGTCCTTATGTCAGTAAGAAAACATTAACAGAAACAAAATCATTTACCGAACAGCTTAGTGGAAGTATATAGATCCCGGAAACTATCAAAATGGCCTTTATTTTTTTCTGACTTGCCTAAAAGCTGGGTGGTCGGTTTGGAGTCAGCACTCAGTCACTGAAGAAATTGGCCACTCCTCAAAGAGAATAGGTCAGTTATCAGAGCCTAATTCGTAGGTATGGCCTTAACCTTTACTAAAAGGGAAGGGAGGGGAAATCTCAGAAATGTAGTAAGATTTTGAAAATGAAGTGCTGACATAGCATTCACCAAAATTCTTAACTCAGTGGCTGTCATCTGGGAGTAGTATTGCCCCCTTAGGGGACACTTGGAAATGCACGAGGGTGTCTTTGCTGAGAATCGCTTAGTTGAAATTGCATCTGTTGGTTTGTATAGTTTTGTAGATACAATACTCGAGATGTTTCTTTTATAATTTGTCAAGTTAGGGTTGACTCAGAGCTCTGGTCTTAAAGGTCACAGTATGTACAGTCTAAAGGTCACAATCAGCACTGCCTGTAGGGCCTGTAAAGGTGACCCGGGTGAGTAAAGGTAAGGCCCTTGGTGCAGAGTATGTCTTGGGAAGGCACCTGCCTTTTAGGTTCAGTCAAGTATACCTCAGTGACACAGATCTTTCTGCCCTTTCCACCCCCAGGGAAGCAAGAAGTCATCATTTCTTTCATTAAATCATCTCTTTATTTTTTTATTATTGGGAAATAATCCATCTTTAAATTTAAATTTTGGCCAAATAAAATGAATATCTAGTCACCAATTTGTGATTTCTAATTCTCTTTTAAGATAAACCAACCAAAAGACATTTAAAGGACCGCATTTTAAAATCCTTTATCTCCTGTTTCTGGCTATAGGTATTGTCTTATACCAGACAGGACAATAGACTCCTTGCCCATGCTTCCTCTCTGCCCACATTCTCATTAGTACCTATGATGCCCTCAAATAGTGAAGCCGGCCCACAAGGTATTTTGTGAGTAGGTGGTTCCTATTTGGAAACACCCAGTAACTTAAGCTTCACTGAGCTTGTTGGTGATGTTGCCAGGTGGTGTGGATTAAGCGTGTCTCCAGGTTATAACTAGAGCCTGTCCCTGCTTTCTGCACTTAGAATACTGTTGACTCCTGTCGGTCTCTCTAATCCAGGTTTGAGATCTCTGGACTCTAGACTAGCCTCAGCAGTAACATCTTTCAGAGTGTTTTCACTGATAAGATTTCACATTAATCATCTTCCTGCTCTTTTAGAACAATTCCCCCAGTGTAAGAGAGCGCACGAGGCTGCCCCCCCCCGCCCCCGCAATGCTCACCTTTGTGGGTGGGGTCTGGGGAAGGAAGCCAGCCCACACCAGCAAGGCCTTCCTTCCTAAGGTGACTTCCTGATGGAATGTGCCCTGAGTGCTTGGGTTCCCCTGCTGCTGAGTCCAGCCCAGGTAACAAAGCCAGGAAACGTGGAGATCATGTGAGAACAGGCTCTATGGCTCTATAGCACCATTGGGCTATTGATTTCCTTATGCTGAGTTTGAGAGGGAGTAATACTTATCAATCTGCTATAATCAGAGAATAAGAAGATAGTCTATCTCCCCTCTATATCCTTTCCCCCTGCCTCAACACACACACACACCCTTATAACCTGTATTTAAGAAAAAGAATCCGAATGTAAACGGTTTCCGATGCCCTGTAGCTTTTGAGCTGCCCCATGTCCAATCCACAGAATGGTGACCCCACTTGGTCTTGACGTCAGGCTACAGTTATGATAACGTTCTGCTGCGTTTGTCTGCAGTAAATACCAGAGCCCTCCTGACACATCTAACAGACCTGCCCCACAGCCCTGCCGCCCCCACCCCCGCCTGCGTCTAACACCTTCGGAGGAGCGCACAGGAGCCTACGAGCCCCGTCACGGTCAGGCCACAGCTCGCTCCCGAGGGCCGGGCCAACCCACTTTCACTCCTCGGCAGGAAATTGCTCAGGTGCCTGAGCTCCACTGGCTTCACTTCAAGAACAATTTAATTTTCTGTGTCCTAATTGCTCTGCTGGTGCCTGGACTTCAATGACCCATCCATTTGGATCTCCAGACAGCTTCTAACTCTTGTCCCCACACTTCTCCCTAAATTCCAACACTGATTTTTTTAAACCTGGAATTTCACCATGTCTACCTTATTGAGCGTCCCCTCAAGTAGGGCCATACTTGTCAGTATCGCAATGGGGAGGTCCAGGCTCTGTCACTCCATAGTCAGCCTGAAGTGTCCCTCTCTTGCCCACAGCTGACCCCAGGTTGTTAGCGATTACTCCCAAAGAGAAGCCTGCCAGGCACAGAGGCCCCGGCAATGTTTTAGCAAAGGAATACAACATACATTAACGGTTCCTATTCTATGTGCCTTTTTATTTTTTTTGATCGACAACTGATATAAAGAACAACAGGGACGGCAAAATTTAACTGAAGTTATAAGTTGCCAACTGAAATGATAAATCATTATGTGAAGGGAGAAACCAACTATAGGAAGAATGTGGTTGATTAATGAACATCATTAACAAGTTCAGTTTCAAAGGTCAAAATTATAGATCCGATTATGTGCAGTGACACTCTTTATTGATGTTCAGGTCCTTTTGCTAACGCAGAGAGCTAAAGGACGTTACCAACAATTATTTTAATACCATGTGTTCTATGACTTATAAAATTTTGAATTCTCAAAATATCTTTTAATTACTATCCTGACCAGAGCATGAGCTTTAGCGTTTTTAGTTTAAATTGAGGGCACTCAGCAATCATTTCTCTTTCAGAAGTTACACTGCTAATTTTAGTGATACTATGTGAAGAACTACAATTAAACTGGAGTTCTGAGCAAGTAACAAATCAAGTTAAGCTAAGGTAAATGAAATAGCCATAATGAAGATCCACAAATTAAGAGAGAAACTATGTAGAACATAGAAAAACAAACTAGATTTTTGAAATCTAACATGTTGCTTATTATGATGACTTGAGCCCACGGGGAAGGAAGTGTCTTCCTGAGTTAATTTTGTAACTTGGCAAACATAGTCTGCTAAAAGTCCCTTTTTGAGGCGTGCATGAAATGGCAAATGTACTAAACTGGGACACAGAAATGCAGCCCTACTGTTTTCATTTATAAAAACATCTTTCTAGGTATATACCCAGAAACATTGAAAGCAGACTCAAACAGATATGTGTACACCTGTATTCAAGTAGCATTATTCACAAGAACCAAATGGGCGGAAACAACCCAAATGTCCACCAATGATTAACGGATAAACAAAATGTGATATATACACGCAGTGGAATATTATCCAGCCTTAAAAAGTAAAGAGATTCTGACACAGGCTACGACATGGATGACCCTTGAGGCCATTTTGCTAAGTGAAATAAGCCAGTCACAGAAGGACAAATACTGGATGATTCCACTTGTATGAGGTATCTAGAGGGATCAGATGCCTAGAGACAGAAAGGAGAGGTGGTTGCCAGGGGCTGAGGGGAGGAAGAATGAGGAGTCATTGTTTCATGGGTGCAGAGTTTCAGCTTGGGAAGATGAAAAAGTTCTGGAGACGGATGGGCTGATGGTTCCCCAATGATGTGAGTGCACATAAAGCCGCTGAACAATTACACTTTAAAATAGTTAAGTCAGAAAATGTTGTGTTACATAGGTTCTCCCATGTTTGCCACGGACAGTGCTCTTGAACTCAGCACTGCCCTCCATTCTAATCGACGCTCAGCCTCAGAGCGCCAGCCCAGCCGGCAATCTTGCAGAGCGGGCTGGTAATGCAGTGTCAGCCTTGTGGGCTGCAGGCCTGGGCTGTCCAGGCTGGTTTCTTTGTGCAGCTCACAGCAAGAGAATACGGATGCCATGAGTGTGCGTTTCCCTGACGCTAGGAGGGCCACAGAAATACATCAAGCCACGTTCAAAGCGTGCAGCCAGAAGTACCCCAGCATTTTCACTAACAGTGGTGACAGTGAGAAAACCACACTGTGCCTCTGAAAAGCAGCTCCTGAATTGTTCCCAGAATACCCCTGAAGCAAGGCAGGATGGCCATGAACCTGGAACCAGCCAGGACACGTGAGCCCCGATCACTCGTGACACACTGAGTATTTCTTTTGTAAGGGAAGAAAACAGTATGTCCTCCTGCATTGTCTCTAGACACCACAGAGTGAAAAGAGGTCGTGCCAGGCCAGTGGCTTACATGGCTGCCAGTTGTTTTATTTTCTTTACTAGTAATGGTGGCTGTGGCAAGAGAGCATCTATAAACAGAATGTGAATATGTCCAGCATTCTAGAGGCTAACAGTGCATCAAATCAGATCCACATTGCTCTGCAGATGCAGGCCTCGGAGTTTGTGTAATTTCACTCTCATGGCTTTTATTTTAAAAAATAAAATAAATTCAGTATATGCTGCATAAAACTTACAGCTATGGTTCCTCTGGGTTGAATGAAGCTTCAGTTAGTGGATCCTGAATTATTCTCTGGTTTGACTATTTCTTTTTTTATTTTTCTTTTTTGGATTGGGAATCTTACTTTTATATTTTTTTAATGTTTTTTTATTATATTGTTAGTCACCACACAGTACATCCCTGGCTTTTGATGTAAAGTTCGATGATTCATTAGTTACATATAACACCCAGTGCACCATGCAATACGTGCCCTCCCTACTACCCATCACCAGCCTATCCCATTCCCCCACTCCCCTCCCCTCTGAAGCCCTCAGTTTGTTTCTCAGAGTCCACAGTCTCTCATGCTTCATTCCCCCTTCTGATTACCCCCCTTTCTTTATCCCTTTCTTCTCCTACTGATCTTCGTAGTTCTTATGTTCCATAGATGAGAGAAACCATATAATTGTCTTTCTCTGCTTGACTTATTTCACTTAGCATTATCTCCTCCAGTGCCGTCCATGTTGCAGCAAATGTTGAGAACTCGTTCTTTCTGATAGCTGAGTAATATTCCATTGTATATATGGACCACAACTTCTTAATCCAGTCATCTGTTGAAGGGCATCTCGGCTCCTTCCATGATTTAGCTATTGTGGACCATGCTGCTATGCACATTGGGGTGCATATGGCCCTTCTCTTCACTATGTCTGTATCTTTGGGGTAAATACCCAGTAGTGCGATGCCTGGGTCATAGGGTAGCTCAATTTTTAACTTTTTAAGGGACCTCCACACTGTTTTCCAGAGTGGATGTACCAACCTGCATTCCCACCAACAATGTAGGAAGGATCCCCTTTCTCCACATCCTCTCCAGCAATTGTTGTTTCATGCCTTGTCAATTTTTGCCATTCTAACTGGCATAAGGTGGTATCTTAGTGTGGTTTTGATTTGAATTTCCCTGATGGCTAATGATGTTGAACATTTTTTCATGTGTCTGTTAGCCATTTGTATGTCATCATTGGAGAAGTGTCTGTTCATATCTTCTGCCCATTTTATGATTTGTTTATTTGTTTCTTGCGTATTGAGTTTGAGAAGTTCTTTGTAGATCTTGGATACCAGTCTTTTATCTGTAGTGTCATTTGCAAATATATTCTCCCATTCCGTGGGCTGCCTCTTAGTTTTTTTGACTGTTTCCTTGGCTGTGCAGAAGCTTTTTATCTTGATGAAGTCCCACAAGTTCATTTTATCTTTTGTTTCTCTTGCCTTTGGAGATGTGTCATGAGAAAGGTTGCTGTGGCCGATGTCGTAGAGGTTGCTGCCTATGTTCTCCTCTAGGATTTTGATGGATTCCTGTCTCACATCGAGGTCTTTCATCCATTTGGAGTTTATCTTTGTGTATGGTGAGAGAGAGTGGTCAAGTTTCATTCTTTTGCATGTAGCTGTCCAATTTTCCCAGCACCATTTATTGAAGAGACTGTCTTTTTTCCACCAGATGTTTTTTCCTGCTTTATCAAAGGTTAGTTGCCCAAAGAGCCAAGGGTCCATTTCTGGGTTCTCTATTCTGTTCCATTGGTCTATGTGTCTGTTTTTGTGCCAGTACCATGCTGTCTTTGTGATCACAGCTTTGTAGTACAGCTCGAAATCCGGCATTGTGATGCCCCCGGCTTTGTTTTTCCTTTTCAACAGTTCCTTGGCGACTCGGGGACTTTTCTGGTTCCATACAAATTTAAGGACTATTTGTTCCAGTTCTTTGAAAAATGTCATTGGTATTTTGATCGGGATAGCATTGAAAGTGTAGATTGCTCTGGGTAGCATGGACATTTTAACTATGTTAATTCTTCCGATCCATGAGCATGGAATATTTTTCCATCTTTTTGTGTCTTCCTCAATGTCTTTCAAGAGTGATTTATAGTTTCTAGAATATAGGTCCTTTACGTCTCTGGTTAATTCCAAGGTAACGTATGGTTTTTGGTGCTATTGTAAATGGGATGGATTCCCTAATTTCTCTTTCTTCAGTCTCATTATTCATGTATAGAAATGCAACTGATTTCTGAGCATTGATTTTGTATCCCGCCACATTACTGAATTGCTCTATAACTTCTAATAGTTTGGGAGTGGATTCCTTTGGGTTTTCCATATAGAGTATCATGTCATCTGCGAAGAGAGACATTTTGACTTCTTCTTGGCCGATTTGGATACCTTTTATCCCTTTTTGTTGTCTGATTGCTGTTGCAAGGACTTCTGGTACTATGTTGAATAATAGTGGCGAGAGTGGGCATCCTTGTCGTGTTCCTGATCTTAAGGGAAAGGCTTCCAGCTTTTCCCCATTGAGAATGATATTTGCTGTAGGCTTTTCATAGATGCCTTTTATGAGATTGAGGAATGTACCCTCTATCCCTACACTCTGAAGAGTTTTAATCAGGAAAGGATGCTGTATTTTGTCAAATCCTTTTTCTGTATCTATTGAGAATATCATATGATTTTTTAATTTTTCTTTCTGGATAAAATCTATGACACTGATAGATTTGCGAATGTTGAACCACCCTTGTATCCCAGGGATGAATCCCACTTGCTCATGATGGATAATCCTTTTAATGTACTGTTGGATTCTATTAGCCAGGATCTTGTTGAGAATTTTGGCGTCCATGTTCATTAGGGAAATTGGTCTGTAATTCTCCTTTTTGATGGGGTCTTTGCTGGTTTGGGGATCAAGGTAATATTGGCCTCATAGAATGAGTTTGGTAGCTTTCCTTCTGTTTCGATTTTTTGAATAGGTTTGACTATTTCTAAGCAGCCTTTCTAAGTGGCTCTGAGTTGACTGGAGATTCTCTGAGGGCAGGAACTACGGTTTAATTGTCTGCCATTTCTAACCCAGACTATGTAAGTGTTTGCAGATCATTGAGTACGTGAGTAAACAGCAGGTGCTACTGTCCGTGAACCCCCTAGTGCTCTTCCTACCATATGGCCCATCCCCCCAGCTTGGCTCACTCCACACTCTTGCTTCCTGTTGTTACTGACGGAAGGGGCGAGGCCTATTCTTGCTTCCCGCTCTCTTCTTCTGGCAAAACTCCATTTAGTAACTGGAGTCGCCATGAAGAAGACAGAGCCCTCGCCACAGGATTTTGCTCAACTCTCTTATTCAGGGCACTCTATGTTTGTGTATATATGATGTGTGGCGTCTGTAAGAAACTTCGTACAGAGTCCATCTGCCCTGGGAACAAGTTTATTAAACAAAAGAGATGATAGTGACCCCAGAAAGGATAAAAACAGTTTTCCTTCAAATGCGTAAATTGCTCTGAACACATCTGTGAGTGAGCATGAGTTGGCTCTTCTAAATAGCCCTTCCATCTGTATCACCTGTTACTTATGTAATAATGACAACAATAGCAACGATGACAGTGCAGAGCCAGGCGGGCAACCTGGAAGCTGCTCCCAGATACGGGCTCTGCTCACAGGAGGGTGGGAGGCAGAGGGGGACTCGCGCACCTCGGGCTCCTTTTGAAGCCTTAGACGCAGTAAGCGTCTCCGTGGGTGTGACATACACAACAAATGAGGGGCTGTCTTCATGTGTAACCGATGTCCAAGCCCCGCAGTACACACATGGTGAAATCTAAGGTGATCTGGCAGCCTCTGTCACCCACATGTGGTGACTGCTTGGTATGGAAATCCTGCTGGCTCCCCCCACTTCTAGCCCTTCCGTCATGAAGCCCGTGACTCCAACAAGCCAGGCCTGTCTCTGGTGCGTGTACATGCATTCCCGAGGAGAGCCAGGTTCGCCGCTTCTCAGCGTGACCCTGATCGCCGGGGCTCACCTGTAGCACCAGAAGTCCACAGTTAATCCCCTGCTTCCCACCCACAGAAAAGACTGGACCTCAAAACTCCAGCTGTGTCCTTGTCACTTCTTACGTGCTGACTTGTTAGATTCTGAGAGAAGAAGGCCAGGCTGTGGACAGACGTACTCCAGCCCTGTGCTTCGTGGGGAGGAGGAAGGAGGGCTCTCTTGCTTGAGTTGCTGCAGGCACCTGTGGCGAGAAGTTTAGTGTCCTGGCCGAACGGATGCCAGGCGGTCTGAGAGGTGAAAGGTAGCAGGCCAGATACAGGTGCTCCGCACAGGCTTGCGGACCCTTCCTTCACAAACAGGCAAGGCCGTGTGAGTGTGGTTCTTCTGTGTGGAAAGTTGCATAAGAAGAATGGGATGCAGCAGCTCTTCTTTTCCTCTTTTTGTCTTTGCTGACATAGTGTGGCATCTGACACTGAGATAAATATACCCTCCAATGATATAGGGAAATGGGATGTTAAGTGTTTGAAGTGCCATTTTGGCTGGCATTGGGGCTCTAAACTGATTTTCCTTCCGGCTCTGTGCCCTTCCTTGCTTATTCCCAGGTGTAAATACTCCCATCTGTATTCTCTTCTGCTGGGCAGGAAACGGTTTCGGGTTCCCAGCTCTGGACAGCACTGGGTATGTTTCTAGCACTCAGTTAAAAATATGTACTGGCATCTGTATGCTTTTTTTTCATCTATTTCAACATTATATTATAGTATTTATCTTAGTCTGAAAGGTATTTCCTGAGCGCTATTAAGTATTTTTAAATGAATTTGATGAAGACATAGTTTCATCTTTGATCACATCGAAAGCTCAATTTTATGCCAAACTGTTTGGTTTTCACATTAAATCTGGCCGCCCCAGACTACTTTATGGCCAAGACTAAGTAGTAGGAAACTATGGTAAGGTCTTCATGACATCTTTTGTAATTCTTAGGAAATGTACTTTGAAGTATCATCATAACTATTTTAAATTAAACTTAGCAGAAATAAATGCATATACTACACTTAGTGTGTGCAGTACTCTTAATTTTAATTATTTTTCCCTCTCTCAAATATGCGAAATTTGATAATTTACAGACTGTTTTTCTTCATTAGTGAGAAAAATAAGTTAACTCCATATTCATTTTTCTTAAAATAACTATTTTCTAAAGTTCCCTTTATAAGTAGAATCAACACTCAATTATTTGTGTTAATGGAGGAGGGAAAAGATCCAGATAAAACAATGGATAATCACAAATTGTTTATATAAGGGGAAAGTGCTGAATTTCATAGAACAAAGCTGATTTATGGACTACTTACCCCTCTCTTAGTAACACAAATCTACATAATGACAAATACCTTGTGTTGGAATTCCCCGCAGTAGGGCCTTCCGGTGGGGCATCCAACGTCACCATAGTACAGATCCCCTGCCACCACAGATAGCTTACAGACAGGGACGTTTGCTTACCCATAATCCAGATTCACTGCAATATCGCACATGTAAGCTCTGCGCAGACTCCGGGGAACAAGTTAAATAAAATATATTGCATTCCTGTTTGACTTTGGAATTAAATTTCTCTATAAATATCATTATCAACCCCCTTAGAGGTAGTTTCCTTTAAGAAATATTCTAAGTCTATGGAAGGAAAATGAAGACTAAAAAGGATAAATGTCATTGACATATCACAGTGAGAAACACAAGAGACAAGAGTCCCATTTTCCCCTACCATTTTATGTTCATTATTTTCTCTCCCTTCCCCAGAAAAATTAATTTAGAAAGTCCGATTGCAGCCTGTGACACACACACGTTAGCAGTGCCTGCCCCAAAAGTCACATCTGCAAAAATACCATGTTGAAGAAGGCAACTATTGCTTATCAAATTAATAGGACAAAAACTTTTTGTTTGTTGAGGGAGTGAGGGAAGGGTAAATGTAGTGGATTTATTTAAAACTACTTCCCTCACTGCTGAGTGCTTTCTCTGAACACTTCATAAAGTGTATCTCCATGCAGCTTTCCCAGATAGCAGAAATTTAGACATAGAAACAACATTGGCAACAACAGAGAAAAAAAATCTTAACTGTATAATCGATAGCTATCATGAGATTCCATATAATTCGTAGGATTGGTAACAGTTTCACCCAGGGCAGGATCTGCTGTGGCACATTATATGCACCTTTGTTTATTCTTGAGAAATGGTATGGATTCGTTGCGAATGTGTCTTTTTTTTTTTTTTTTTTTTCCCTGCAAAGCTTAGATATTCACATAGGCTGAATGGATACTAATTCCCTGAAATGCAGTTTTTTTTTTTTTTTAATGTTGAGTCCATTTTTTGTTTTCTGTAAGTGCTTATTCCTGAAACAACAGTGTAAGTAATTTGGAAACATGATTTAGTATGCAAGTATTCACTTTATATTACTATCGTTTGGAATGCATTTAATGCACAAGATTGTTCAAACTAAATGATGCATAGAATTTCAAGAGCTACAAGGAGCCTTGGAGTTCATCTCTTCCTAACCTCTCATTTTATAGATGAAAAAACAGAAGCTCAGATAAGTTAAATGCTTTGGTGGGGGAAGGGGAAACCTTCCCACAGCTGTGAATCCCAATTTGCAATTTCTGCGCAGACTGCTTTAATGTGACTTTTCTGGGGACTGCTTAACTGAATGATGTCATCTCTGCTAATTTTGTGACACGTCACTGACAATGCAGGGGCCATACGATTAATTTGAAAACGTCTGTATTTTTCTAGTGCGGCTAGGTGAGCTCCACTAAGCAAGAAGTCTTAATCTGCGACAGGCCCCAGATGCCTGGAGAAGGCGCTCAGCTCAGGAAAGGCCGAGCCGTGATTGATGGCTATGCCAGCCGCACAATTATAGTCAGTTACAGTGTCACCTCCCTCAAACTAGCATGCCGGAAATTGGTGCAGGAGCTCAACATTCTTGGTTCTTAAAGCTTCATTGTGCTGTTTTCTCTCTGCAACAAACACCTCATATTAAACTCCCAAAAAAGATAGCCACCCTCAAAATTAGAGAATTGGCAGACTTGGTAAAGCTTGTTTGTTTGGGGACCTTGAAAGTCATAGACAAAGGTTTGCCTACCTTTTCATTCATTATCACAAATAGAACTTCAGACTCGTGGCCCAGGATAGGAGGGGAAACGCATTAAAGCAGAAATTTACAGAAAGATTCCTGACAAATCAATCTCTTGGCCAGTCCAGGCACTTTAATTGTGTCTGGTCCCGGCATTTTTATTGTAACTGGGGTAGAAGGCCTTCCTGTCCCTCCTGATAGCCATCAAAGGTGTCCACGCTTCTGGACTGTTCAGGTGGCAGCAACATTTGAAGGTGGTGTGGACTGACCACTGATTGTCAAAACTAGTCCAGAATGAAAACTGTTCATCCAGACTGACTTCTAAGTCACATAACTTGCAGATGCCCTACAGCAAAAATAAATTAGCTCTAAATTTTCTGTTGAGGGGAGTCTTCGATGTGGCCATCGTGTGAGCGCTCTTCAGTCATTTTGCTCAGGGCAAAGAAAGAAGTGGAAGATCCTGGGGCTACAGGTGCCAGAACACTCACATTCCCAAGAAAAGATTCTACATTAAATTCCTGGATAATTAAGGCAAAACAAAAACTGTTCATTGTAGACCTGAATAACCTTTCTTTGCTAAAAACCTTTTTTTTTTTTTAAGTTTCAGTGTTTACTGTCTGAGAGATGCTTACAAAGGTTCTGCTTCCTGAATCTAGAATGTGCAGAGAGTCTGCGGCTATAAATGTCCCCACAGCAAATGTGCTGTATGGTGTGCTACCCCACGGCCTGCTAGGTAATTTATGTTGCTTAGGGACTGTACTTTCCTAATAGATTGAACTGTTAGTTTTCAGGAGGATTTAATGAAATATTGAACCAGATGCCACTGGTCTGCCACGGATGTGGGACTATGAGAAATGAGGAAATGTTGCTTGGTAAACATCTCGGACCTCTGTGAGGGGGGGACACGTTGGGGCCTCAGTGAAAGCGAGTCACAGGCAAGAGAAAACGTGGCAGGCTTCGTGTCTGCATCCATGTCCTGTGCTTGTTTAGAATAATAGGAGGCTGTATCTAGCCCAGGGCCCTTTTGATTTTCCAGAAAAATTGTCTGAGTCTGGAGGTAGGGAACAGGGGCTGAGGTTTTTCTGGGTCATTACTGTTGGCCGGTGTTAATCCTCTGACTAGCCCTATAATTCCACTGGATAGGCTTTTGCCATATTCCTGTTTTCAAGGATATTATCAGATAATTGGCGTCAAGGTTGAACTAGTGGACTTTTGCAAAGAAAACAGTCTCCTCAGAATGAAATTCTTACGTGTTGTTTTGAGAGCCCTGACAATTAGACTCCTTCTTAACACTTTAAAACTCTTACCCTTTTTTTTATTACCAATGTCAGGACAAGAGGTTATTTCTCAAGGAAAAAGAAAATCTTCAACTTGTGAATTCAAAT
This sequence comes from Ursus arctos, assembly GCF_023065955.2. Lineage (NCBI taxonomy): Eukaryota > Metazoa > Chordata > Mammalia > Carnivora > Ursidae > Ursus > Ursus arctos. The sequence goes on from NW_026622841.1 coordinate 55,093,802, forward strand.
TTTGATTTTTCTCATTAGGAAAGACAAATATTGTTAGATTTTTTTTTTCCTCTTGTCTATAAGCAATTACTTCAACTTCCAACACCTTCTGGAACATCATCCTGTTCATTTTTCTTGAGATTTAAAAAGTTTGTATTTTAAAAGATATCTCTAGTTGTCCTATTTGTTTTTAATTTTTTTTTCTAGAAAAAAAATATTAGTTTAGGTGTACAACACGGTGATTTGGCATTTGTGTACCTTAGAAATACTCACCGTGGTAAGTGCCCTTACCATCTGTCATCATACAAAGTTGTTACAACATTCTTGACTATATTCCCTATGCTGTGTTTTTCATCCCCGTGACTTATTTATTTTACAACTGCAAGTTGTACCTCTTCATCCCCTTTGCGAATAAGATTATCTTCTAGTTTTCTTGTTTTACAGAACCTTCTTATTTCTGCATGGCCCATCCTGACCAGTGCCTGAGAGCACTCGGCCGAGAGCCATGTGCAATGAGAAGGGTCCTGGCGTAGTTCTGTGTTAAATGTGCAAATTTACTTGCCAATTAATACAAAATTTGTGGGCTTAAAGATGAATAGTCAAGTCCATAAGGATTCCTGTCCATGGGGACATTACTGTCAAAATAACTAAATGTCCAGTGTAACCTGGATTAACTTTTAACACTGTGAAATTGAAAGTCGTCGGCCTCCTCGAAGTGCTCTTGGATAGGAGTGGATGACACCGTTGGAAATCTTGTTTATGTCATTCTGCCGGGCCCCAGGCCAGTCCCTAGTAGCTGATCCTAGAAAAGAGGCGGAAAGCTAAAGGAAAGACGATGTCTCTTCTTGCCGAGTTAAAACCACAGTGACTGTGCCTATTTATTTGTACCCATTTTGTAGGACAGGAGTTTTCTTGCAGATCGTTGAAGGGAATCCTAGTGGATGCAAAATGTTAAGCTGCTTCTGAGAACGAGTAAGCTCATCCTGTTTTGGAAGAGCAGGCATTGGGCTGTGTCCAGGGGCCTGGATTTTAGCGCCACTAGGACCACTAAGTCATCCATGACCTCTGACAAGGCATAGGACCTCTTTTGGCCTCTCTGTTTGTTCCAGTCAAAAACTGCAGATAATGCTTCTGGTTCCTTAACACTACTGATGTCTAATTCTGACATTACCGGCTCTGATTCACAACAAAGAAATAGATTCAATAAACTAAAACGCAGATAGCTCCTATGAGAACTCTAGTCCGATTATTTGATTCATTCATTTCTGTGACACTCACTTCAGTCTCTCAGATCTGTAGCCTCAAATGAATAGGACAACCTGTTTCCTGTTTTATAAAGTTCACATTTTGGCTACAAATGAAGTTTGGAACTTATTAATTGTACTCTCCTGTGTACCTGCTCTTGCCCTCAGCTACTCCTTTTAGAGAAGTAAGGATGTATTGTTTTTCCAGCATCATGCACATCACATCATTGGCTTAAGGCAAAACATGATTTAATAAAGATTCATAAATGTATTTTCAGGTATTTTCCCTCTTAGCACTCAGATGTATATGACGGATAAGGATGGCCTATGGGGGGGCGCCTGGGTGGCACAGCGGTTAAGCGTCTGCCTTCGGCTCAGGGCGTGATCCCGGCGTTGTGGGATCGAGCCCCGCATCGGGCTCCTCTGCTGTGAGCCTGCTTCTTCCTCTCCCACTCCCCCTGCTTGTGTTCCCTCTCTCGCTGGCTGTCTCTATCTCTGTCGAATAAATAAATAAAATCTTTAAAAAAAAAAAAAGGATAGCCTATGGGAGCAAAAGGGAAATTTCAAGGGAACCTCATTCTGTGGCTCCAATTTTGCTGGTACTGTGTGACCGTCCTCTAGCAATCACCTTTGGTATGGCAACACCTAGTCTTGAGTGGGGCCCAGACAGACTCGCCTGACACTGTCATTAATTGTGCCACAGCGTGATGAGACATCAAACAAAGCCCTGTGTATATGTGTGTACATATGTGTATATACACACGCAAGCACACGTACTGTTTTTCTTGATTTATGATATACTTGTTTCATCATCCTTAATAAGGGATTGTGCTCAGTTCAGGGTTTAGGAACCGTAGAGACGGACACGTTGATTGATGCAGCGAATACGTGAGTGTGTGCTTATTCAAGGGACTAAGCAGGGGTCATGCGAACAACACATTTCAGACTAACCCAAGAATCGCAAGAGCAGTATAGTCTAGTAGGGAACAGAAGCCATGTACATAAACTCAATATTAGGTTGAAGATGATGAAACACCACAGAATATGTGAAAAAAGTCTGCAAATTCAGAAGGAAAACTTCCTTTCAGGTAGAGATATTATGAAAACTTTAAGGAGGAAGAGGCAATTAGGTTGACATTTTCAAACATAAAAAGTGTTAAACAGTATGCATTGGAGTAAGTTTTATCATTATTAATAATTATCATTTTCATAGTGTTTCATAGCACTTGCTATAACAGAGCCCTAGCTTGCTTATTTCTTGTCAGTATTGTGTGCAGAGCGATTGAAACAGGTCAGGGGAGAAGAGTACTGCTTTCCATCAGGGGACATTGGTCCATTTACAAACAAGCAAAATGAGTGTGATTGGGGAAGTGAAGTTACAGATCAAAGCAGACAGGCGGGTTTGGGGCTTCATGACATAAGAGTGGGTAACACACTTAGTTTGATGAATGAAATTATCCATCTAACAGTAGTATAATTCCAACAGAGCGTCGAAAACTCTTCAGTGCAGGAATAGTAAGGCAGTGAGAAGAGGGGAAATATACCCAGGAAGAAAGTGCAATTTGCTGTCTCTTTTTAAAATAAAAAAATGAATTGCTCCATGAGTAAGAATGAGCGCACTCTCTTATTAAAAATAGGTTTGTCTTATGATTGCCTGTTACTGTTTGAATCATGACTTCCAACTGCTGCTTTCATTCAAAAGAAGCCATTAAACTCGCATACTTCTTGAATGTGCCCAGTGTGTGAAAGCTTTAATTAAATCTACAAGAAGAGCCTTAAAAGAACAAGAATCAAATTAATTGCAACATGGGCCACGCATTTGTTTCTCTGACAGTCCCCGTGCTTTGGAGAGAACGCAGTCTGGGTGCCTTTATCTGAATTAGTAAGCTCAATATCACTTTCCATTAGCATTGGCCACTCGGCACCATGCATCTTCTCCCTGACACTGTTTACATGTTCATGCCCGCACAAATAGAGTTTGTTCCGACTGATTTGCTCGAGGATTCCAAAGCAGTAAATCCAGGAGGTGGGATAAGTGGTCTTCTGCTTTCTGCATCACTGGCTTCTGTGAGTTCCTCTCTAGACGGAGCTTCATAATTAGACTGCAGAGTAATTAAGGAAAATTCAGCACATGCAAATAGGGCAAAAGGATTTGCTGCTAATTATGGTTGTTATACCATCGTCAAGAAAATTAATTTGTAATATTATTCTCTGGCTTTTCAGTGACCTAAAATCTAAAGTAAGGAGGTGATGTTTTGTGCTCGAGAAGGATTTCTACAACTGGAGTTAATAAATATTTGTCCCATGAGGCAATTAGATATAAAAGCATATATTTGAAATTTTAGGCCTCCCCCCCAGAAAAAAAAAAAAAACCCTCCAAAATTCCTATAAAAATGTCAATGTGTAATTACTTTATTTTTATTTTTGTGTTGGTTTTGGAAGGTGCTGTTTTGTAATGTGCCAATATTACAGTATAATCACACTGGCAGTCTGTAACTACCCCCTTCCCATACCAACGTGCGACATTTGCAATTGGGAGTCTAATTAGACAGTGTATAATTTTCTTGTTTTAAGGTCTTCACCTATTAATACCTTAGGCCAAATATTTACAGCCAGCGAACTGTGACTGGTTATATTCAGCTTCTGTGAAGAAAATAGCCCTAAGCAAGGTGGCCTGGGTTAGCATGCTGAGTCAAACAGGTATCTCAAGGTAATTTTTTGGTTGCACAGAATTTAGAATTAGAATTGCAGGGATTTCCACTTGGAAATGTTGCATATTTTAGCGTGGATTGTTTCACAGGCAGAGAATTACATTTTCTCAGTGAAAATGTAAAGCAGATTTATTTGTGAGCTGTCTGCCCTTGCTGTTACGTGTTTTCTTCCTTGCTTCTCATTTCTGGAATGCCAGAGACTAAAAAGCAAGCCTGTGTTATTCCTGTGACTGAGAAGCGGGGGGGGGGGGGGGGGGGGGGACACGGCATTTTTTTAAGAGTTTGGAGCTTTGCATGTTAATTACGAGAGGCAATATTCACGAAGTATTAAAAATTAAAGATTTAGTCCATCCAGGGTCAAATTGGGAAATTTAAAAATTTATGAGCTTATATTGTTAATAGTTTCCTAAGGGCAAATTCATCCCGTATTTTGAGCGATTAATGAATTGCTCGTTGTATGGCAGTATAATAGATAGTAAGAGTACAGTTAGACATAATCTAGAAGTTCTTTTTGGAAACAAGCTAACAAGGGAGGCTGTGTAATCTCTATCCATTGGAACCTCTAAAAATAGGTTGGATAACCATCTATCTTGAGAGATTTCAGAATGATGTGCCTGGAGGCAGGGAGTTAGATCTGGAGATTTCTTAAGTCTCTTCCATTGTGTAATTCCCATAATTATTCGTGCAAATATAAATACAGACAACATGATTTTCTTTATTCCAGTTGTCACTGTGTGAAAAAAAAAATCTCAAATTCAGCACTCCCATTATAGAATGTTGCTGTCAATTACTAAGCTTAACCCCAATAAGCATAAAGGGAACCAAAGTGCACATCATCGCCAACAGGATGGTAATTTGTGATGTCTTTTGAACTTCCAAATGACCGTTGCCTGAAGGGCTGAGGGAAAGGTCACGCGAAGATCAGCTTCGGACATACCCCGTTGGTGCTCAAGAAGGTTTTTGCTCTGATTAGCAAAACACCAACGGCCAGTCAGGGGAAAAAAGATCAAGGCCAGTAATCTTCTGAAAGGGAAGTCAACCTCAGTAATAAACAATGGCTGCCGTCGTCTCTCAGTACCACAGACCCACGCAGAATCGATTGATAATAAGCCACCTCATGATGGCTTTAGTTCAAATTACTTGTGAATCAGATTGATCTTTTCTTTCAGATTTTTCATCTTTCCTTTCTGCCCTTTCTCTGTATGCACACTAATTTCTTCATTATTTTTTACTTCTTTTTATATTTTTTCTATCGACTCCATATTCTCCCGCCTTTCTGAGGGGATGTATTTTCTTTTCACTCATTCAAATATGGATAAGCAAAATTATTTTAAGTTTTTTTTTTTACCTTTTTTAAAAGCATGAAAGGCTTTCTTAGACTTGCAGTGTATACTTTCTCAGCCCGTCATCCACTCAACAAAATAAGCAGTTTCTTTAGCATTTCATCACAAAGTTTTCCATGCCTCTTGACTTATTTATTCATTCAACACATTGAGGGCCCATTACATGCCAGACACTGTTCTAGACGTTGAGAATATAGCAGTGAGCAAAATAAACAGAAATCTTGACCTCTCTGTAGATTCAAAAATTACCCCAGAAATTTTACAATAATAAGCAATAATCAGGGAGGAAAGAGTATGAGTCAGGAGTGCTTTTGCCTTTCTCCATGTGTACCCCAATCTTTTTCATTTTGGTGATATTGGTTAAGTGACCACAGTCTCCTAAGACCAGCCCATAGGAGACACGGCAGCGACCAGAAGGGAAGCCGCAGCAGTGTTTCTGTAGGGCTGGGAAGGAACACAGACGCAGGAATGGATGGGGAAGCGTGAGGAGCAGGCATCCTCTGGGAAAGCTGTCCCCACTCCACCCCACCCCCCGAGCCTGTTGCAAGAAGGCAGAGACCTCTATAGATGGGGACATAGGAGCAGTGTGACCCAGAGCTGAGCTGTGCCTCACTGTGGGGGCCTCGCAGAGGATCGGAGCAGGTGTCCTTCCCAAGTGCACCAAAGCCTGGACTAAAACGCTGAAAGGCAGTGAGGCTGAACCGGACTAAGTGGAGAAGGCAAACGACCTCGTGCAAGAAAGGTGACTGCCTTGGGCAGCTGCAGTTCTGCCTGGTTCGTTCTTTTCTGCTGCTCGTGCATCTCAGAAATGTAAAATTGCATTAGGAAATATCTCCATTGGCAACTTCCCATGACCTTCGGCTGAATCAGACAAACCCAGGGCCCCTGAGGAAAGGTGAACCTGCCTCAGGTTTTCCCCAGGTTACTAGTTCAGGACCCACTTTCCTTCTTCAGTGCTGGCAATGTTGCAAAGAGAGCTCTTGTTGCCGGCCATCCTGAAAGTAGTTCAGCTTGTTAAGATTTCTTAAAAAAAGAAAAAACTGTAAATCAAAGGGAGCTTGTTCTTTTAAAATGTTTTGATTCCATTTTAAAATGAAAATGAGCAGCATTAGTTTGGGGGCTTTAATTATACTGGGTCTCTGGCTCACCTTATGAGCTGCCTTTGATATTTTCAGTTCTTATTCTAATTTAATTATGTTTCCTGCACCATGATTACATCATGAAAGGAAGTCCCTCCGATTTGTTCACTGTAGAGCAGAATTGAACAGGGGTGCGCTTGTATTTACAGTTGCTGAATATATTAAAGAATCATGTTTATCTGATTTACTTTAAAGAAGTTTTACTCCAAGGCAGGGCTAAAGCTCTGAGATACTGTTTTAGCTAAACTCTAGTGTATTTTTAGATGTTTTAAAGTTACAATGACCTGTTATGAACAATGCACCAGTTACAGTACCCTTTTCTCTTGAACTGTCTTGTTGCTAAATTTATTTCCAAATGAGAATCATCTAAGGGAACTTCTAGATACACAGATATCTAGTCCCTACCTTATGTTGCCCAAATAGGGAATAAGCAGAGATCTCTATTTTTGAAAAAGCACCACGGAGGATCCTGTTTGGAAACTGCTATACTCTATTCAAAAGCACATGCTAGACGCATAAAATATCAGATTACAGGATAGCATTGATAGCTTTCTCGTCTTTGAAAAGCTAACCCATGTCTAGTATAAAATATTCAATCATAGAAGGAAAACACCATGAAAATGGGAAAATAATCTAATATCTTCTCCCCTACCCCTGAGTTCAATGATCATTCTGATGGTCTTTTCCTGCGTTGCCATGTGTGTGCATACGTGTGCATACATGTGTGTGTCTGTCTGTATGGTCAATATAGCTCATTTTTTCCACATAGCGTGTCACAAACACCTTGCCTCACCAAGAGTTAGTTATATTTAACAATTGCATCATAATCAATGACCACGCTCGTGTGTGGCCCTCAGACCTGCGCTCCGTGGACAGCTGTCACCTCCATTTCCACATCAGTGACACTTGTCCAGCTCCATAGAACATTCTGTGGTCTTTTAGAATTCCCTGGAAAGTCATTCATTCGTTCAGTATTTTTGGTGGCTTTAATGATCACAACCGCAGTAGCAGAAGTGGTAGGGAGAGTAATAGCAAACACTTCTATTAAGCTACGTGCTGGGCACCGTTCTAAACCCTTTATGTAATTAATCCTTACATCCTTACGGTTTAATCCTTACAACTCTATTTTTATTCCATTTTGCAACTGGAGAAACTTAGGTACAGGAGGTTAAATGACTTTCCAAAGTCACACAGTAGGCAAATGATGGCCCTAGCATTTGAACTGAAGCCAGCCAACTGCAGAATGTCTGGTTAGCACCGTATCACACTCAACGGGTCAGGCACAAGGTGAAATACAGTTAAAGCTAAGACGGCCTCACGCCTGCCTTCGTGGGCCTCACACTGTAGTTGAGAAGACAGGTAGTCATCAAATAATCACAAAATGAACGTGCAAATGCTCTGTGACTGGTGAACCAGAAGGTGAGGCATGGGTATTCTATCTGCAACCCCATAACAGGGGCAGTGACTTAGCATGGTCCGAGAAGGCTTCCCTCGGGAAGAGAATCCAGTAAGACCTACAAGTTGAAAGGAGTTAAATGAGATGAAGTGGAAGAGAGAGCATTCTAAGCGGTGGAAACATCTGCCATGGGCCCCGTGTCAAGGGGGAACATGGCAAGTCTGAGTAACTGGGAAGAGGCCAGGAAGAGAGAGGCTTCTCCGGGAAGGAGGCAGAGCCTGCCAGGCGAGGAGGCTGGGGAGGCAGGGTGGAACCACACCACAGGATGCCTTCTAGGTCGGAGGAGGGGGCGTGGAGGTGGGGGGGTTAGGAAGAGTTTTCATCTTGTCTGAAGAGGAAGAGAAACCGCTATTGTGTTTTAAGCCAGAGCATGATGCGAACAGATTTGTGTTTTCAAAGCTCTCTCTGGTGACGGTGTGGAGAGCAGATTGGAGTGGGGCCAGGCTGGCTTCGAGAGACCTGTAGGAAGGCAGTTGCAAGAGAAAACAGAAGCTTCCACCAGTTGGCAATGAGGAGATGGAGAAGAGTGGACAGATTTAAGAGGTGAAATTAACAGGCCTTGGATAGAACGCAGCTCGGGCAAGGCATCCGCGGAAGGAATGGCTGTGCTGTGCACCAGGCTGGCCAAGGTACGGCCGTGAATCGAACACCAGGCGCGGCATCCGTGCCCACCTGCAGACCGTGTGGACTTCGGGTCGGTTGTCATGAGAATCACACACATTTCTTTGTGAGCTGCTTTACGCTTGAAGAACAGCTCTCCCGGGGCCATTGAACAATATATCGTGCTTTATTCCATTTGCCTTTTGGAGATTTGTATGCAGATGGCAATTTCAGATGCTTATATTTAATATCCTATTTTTTCTGTTTCTTTCCAGCCATTCTTGAAAGCATACAAGCTTTCCATCCCATGAGCTAAAAATATATTTCATTTCATAAACAGAAGAAACTATGTCCAAAAGTATAGGTTTCTGAATCCAAAAAATAAATTAAATGGGCTAACGTTAATTATTTCTCAGATGTTGATGGAGAGGTAGAAAGGGAATGTTCAGCACAGGGTCTCATTTTTAAAAGGTAAAACAAAACAAAACCAGTCCAGAAGGCACGCAGTTACAGCATGAAGCGAGCCACGGGTGCATAAAATTTGAGTACTGTGTAGTCAGAGGATGGTTCCTCCTGCGCTTTATACAAAGGATACACACAGCTGGGATTTTTACAGTCCTTCATTATAACGGCAGCCAACATTTTTCTGCACACTCTAACACTGAACCAACTCATAATTTTGAAGCAAACTCTGCAGGAGATATTTAAGTGAATAATGCTGTTCTATAATGAAAAGAGTGCCTAATGCTTCCTGTGTATAACAATCAGTGCATTACCATAATGTGAAAGAAAATGTCTATCTTCAGGGTCTGTCCCAGGTCCCCATCTTTCACCTCTATACTGTTTACATTGAGCCCTTGTAAGACAATGAGTGAGGAATGCTCCATTTGTTGAAATTTGGTCAATGCAAATGACTTAATAGTAAAGACCATTAAGCTGATGGTCTTTGCTGTGAAATTTCTCTTAGTTTCACTATCGCCAGTTGAGTGTACAAAATGTGACTTTCTTAAAATGAGCGGAAAAAAAGGAAGAAATTTTTCTTTCAAAACAGAGATTCAGACAGCACCCCAGACCTGCTAAGAATCTCCAGGGATGATGCACAAGCATGTTTAAAAATTTATAACATAAAAAAAGTTACACCGCTCCCAGTTAAAAGCCATCAGATTGATTCAACAAGAGTAGTGGCCGCAATCAACGAATTTTTCAGAAACTTGCCTTTCTGAGGTTTACTAGGTGTAAATTATTTTTGTTTTATTCATACAAAGATCTCAGAATTGAAAGGGAAATGAAGAAAGCATCCCCTATTTTTTAAAGAGATCAGCTCACATCAGGGGCAGTCGCTGGTCTTTTTAAGTGGTCAAGGCAAGGACATCGCGACCCTGTTCTGCGACACATCAGTGTGGACAGGATCGCGTCCACCCAGTCCTCCTTGGGACAGTTAAAGCATTTCTGCTTCTAAGCCAGCCAATGTTCTTACTGGTACTGCAGCCCCAAGTGAGATCCTGACAAACCAGTGTTAGAACTGTGTCTCTGTGTCTGAGATCGGCATCCTTCAGAGCCGCTATGTGAAGCCTACGTTTGTTCCTGGCTTGAAGTGGAGCAGAGGGAATGTAACCCCATTGCATGAGCAATGTGGAGACTGCCGCTGCCCTCAGGTCTTCTCTTCAGCTGCCCTGTCCCCAGAGTGACCAGGGGCTTGCTCATCGCCCAGACACTTGAAAGAATCATCATTTAAGATGCAGTGAGATTTTGTTAGTAAATTTCATTTATGGGCATATAAATTGGATGTATTATAAATTGTTAGGAATATCTCCATCTTTATTTACAGTTGCTTTTTTACTTTTAATTATTTACTTAAAGTTACAACTAATAATGCCATATTTTAAACACATACTCAATCCCAACCCTAAAAGGCTGGGTTTACCTTATTCGTTGTTCTGAAATGATAGCACAGCGACAGCCGCTACCATGCTTTTTCGAGCGTGTGTTCTAGATTTCTTTGTATTTCCAAAAGACAACAGTAATACAATGTGTCTAAAAAGCAGTAACTAAATGTCATCTGAATCTCTTATATTTTAGTCCACCCTGTTGGAAAGTAGTACATCCATGTTCTGCTTATATGTAGAAATTCCATATAAAAGGCAGTTAATTCACAGATAAATTAGACTTCCAGTACATAGATATCAAAGGTCACATACAGAATGATTGCTTTATTGAGGGCAGATAGTTGTACTTCCAGAGAACGTAGGTGGAAAAATGTGAAAAAACTTAGTCATGGCTGATTTTTTCCTACAACTAGACTGAATTTCCTCTTAGTGAAAAAAAATTGTGTGCAGGGGGAGAATGCCATGTGGACTAGGTCATACCTTAACTCTCACAGGCTGACATAGAAAAGACTAATTAATGTCTTATTAGGTGGACACCTACTAAAAACATGATTAGGAAAGCAGGCGGGCCTCTGGAGAGGTCTGCACTTGCCATGGAAGAGCTTTCCAGGGAGGCTGAGGGCTTGGTGCGAGGGGCTGCTGTCACTCTGAGCTTATTCTTTCCTGCTTTGTGGAAGATTAGTTGACCATAGAGCTGAGGGTCCATTTCTGGGTTCTCCATTCTGTTCCATTGATCTATGTGTCTGTTTTAGTACCATAACGTCTTGATGATAACAGCTTTGTAATAGAGCTTGAAGTCTGGAATCGTGATGCCACTAGTTTTGATTTTCTTTCATTCTTAGAACCTGTACAGTTTGGGGTTTTTTTGCTGGTTGGTCCATCTCTTCATTCATCATTGCACTTCTTTTCTACTAAAATTTCTTCCTTCCTTAAAAGAGACACCAGTTTCCAAACACTAGGGTGCATATTTGTGACTGAGTGTGTATTGCACTGCAAAAGCCTTCTACACTGTTGTTTGTTCTTGGCATATTGTCACATGTCCCTTGATAGACATTCCAAAGCTCTGTGGAAAACATGGGTCCAAAAGCGTGTGCCTCTGTATAGGCCATTACAACAGCTGTTTCTATAATAGAAAAATGGGTGTACTACAGCGAGAGCAAAATGAAACCAAACTGCCAACCAGTTGATGAAACCAACAAACTGTCAAGCCAAACTGTCACCCAGTTATTTTTTTTATCTTTATGGCACAGTTGCCTTAAGGCCAATTAGTTACGCAGCAGCAGTGATAGTAGCAAAGATGCTCATGGTGCATCTGAATGGCCCACCTTATTGAAAAGCTATGGGAAACTATGGTTCACATACTGCAGTACTACACAGCTATTAAAGCAATGGAAAACCACTTTTCTGAATGGAAGGACCATGGAATGATTGCCAGAGAAGGAGACAAAGAGAAGAAAATCTCATCTTTATAGAAAGATGCTAGCCAATGAATGAGGAAAGGATGGTAGGGTTAGAAGGCCATCATTTTGAAAAGGTTAGTGAAATTTGAGGCTCAAGTGATTGTATGTGGAGTGATAACCTTCTGAGTAAGAAAGAAAGGGGAGTAAATAAATATATGTGTGTGCTTGTCTGTTAGCGCGCGTGCACCCACACACATACGCATTATTTTTACAGAGAGAACCGAAAAGGATAAGCTCAAAACACCTGATAATGGTTACCTGTGTGGATAGGTGAATGGCAATCATGTGGAGGGTATAAAAGATAATGAGCAAGAGACTTTTCTGAGTATAATTTTTACACAGTTTTGATTTTCGAATCACGTAAATATTTTGTGTATTCCAAAAAAATAATTAAAAATATGAAGCAAGCTAGCCCGGAGACTGAATGCAGATGGAAACATATGATCTAAGTATATATCAAATTTTACCACCCAGAGAAAAAAATGAATTCAGGTAACTTTGAACACAACCCTGACTATATATTCTTAGTGACCTATAGTCTAAGGACGAAAAGATCTAAAATAAAATTGTACACTCCTTAGTAGATTTATTTTTCATAGTAATACTGGTATGGTTATTCTAACATTTTCTACATGCAGTAGGATAAAGCAAGGAAGCCAATATATGAATATAATTAGGGTCAAAGTTTTCACTTCAGGAGAAAAGATGCAAATACTTAAAAGCAAATCTCTGTAGTGTTACGTTTGAGTTGGAAATATTAGTATGGTGTTATATTAGTATGATGTCATAATTTAAATATATACAATATATAATACATATAACATGTCATAAGTTCTATTCACTCAAATGATCTAGACACAATGAAACTCCAGTTGCAATGGGCATCCCTTGATTTCTAAATGCTATTCCCCAATAAAAAACTAGGGTTTCTTGGAGAAGTGACTACTTCCAGGTCTCAAGGAAAAAAATCAGGTGAGCCTATAGCATCTTATGCCAGAAGGCAAGGTTATATTCAACAAGTAATGGGATGATGTCAAAAGGACAGAAGCTAGCTTGAAAGGGCTGCCACAGGCCAAATTCGGGACAGTTTGATCATCCAGAAGAATGACGGCAATAATTGGTTATAACACTTTGAATGTCTTAGAATTCATGCATCTTTGGTAAACTTTTAAAAACCGGAATAATTACAAAGAAATAAAGAGAAGGGGACAAGGGAAGTCTTTGTTTACAGAGTAATACCGGTGAGTAAATGTAGAAGTGAGAGGAGAAGATCATCTTCTGCAAAACCCAGTATGAGAATTGAATGAGATGAGAACCATCAGTGCTTGTTAAAAAGACTGGGGGAGGGGGGTCTGGGAGTCAGAAAAGTCACACAATCTTAAATTGTCACCCTGCAGATTATCTTACCATGAGGGGAAACTGAGGCTCTACAATGGAAAGGTCTGGGTCAGTGCCTCACGCATCAAATTTAGCAAAGCCAGTAATGGCACCTCACGTTTTGTGCCTCTAATGTGATGCAATCAGAAGGGTTCAGATTCACCTGTGTAGCAGTTACGACATAAATGTTTAACCTGGAAACAATCAGAAATATTTCCCTAGAAGGTGAGACATTCTGCAGTACGACTCGCCCGGACTCTTCAAAAGCTCAGTGCTGTTTAAAAGGAAAAAAGCCAGGTAGACTGTTCTAGATTAAAGGAAGCTAAAGAGGCATAACCAAAAACAGTGTTTGAACCTGGATGCAGGGTTTCCCTAAAAGGCATTTGAGGGGACAGTTGGGATATTGAATGGATACAGACTGCATATTAAATGACATTATAGAATCATTATTTTTTCTCAGTTGCGACAATAGGATTATGGCTACATGGGAGACACATGCTGGGGTGGTACTTAGGGATAGAAATAATATCCAAAACTGTCACATGCTTCTGGGGAAAAACACATATAAGATGTAGATACACACAGATATTAAAAAGGAGAGTGAGAGAAAGCAAACGCTCACAAGTGCTGGATCTGGGTGAGGAATACTCAGTTGTATATTGTACTATTCTTTGCCTTTACTGTAGACTTGAGAATTTTCGAGATAAAAAGTTGTGGGGGAAGAAAGCCATCAAGTAATACAGTAATACAGCTGCATTTTCTGTTCTAGAGGCTTGTAAATTGATTTCATGTTCTTTTTATTCTTCTTTCCAGTTTTATGCTTTCCAGTATAAAACTGAAGTCAACAAAATGTGTGTACCTCCCAAATCCCTTTAAAAATATGCCCAGATGACAGGACAAGGGTTTCCTTCCCCCAGTGAGTTATGGGCAGATGTAATGAGCGTAAGCAGCCCCCCTCCCCGCCCCCGCCCTGCAGCCCGTGGCCAGCTGCCCTCCCCAACGCGTCTTCTTGTGCAGACTCCGGGTGCTCTTGTTATGGGGGCCTAGCGTGTGGGGAGCAGGGAACAGAGAGCAGCAGTGCACAGCTGGCAGCCTTCTGCTTTAATTAAGATGCAGAAAGGCAGGGAGGGACGCAGGCTTCTGGGGTTAGAAACCAGGGCTGCACACCAAAGTGTAGAGGAAGGGTCCTGCGCTGACTCCGTTCCAAACGCAGTGGCTGTAGGGTCAGGGCCCTCAGCCTGTATCTTGGCCTGTCTTTAAAAAGTGTTGTGGGTGTTTTAAATTGTTGCAGACTCACCAGGTCTTAAATTTTGAATTCTCATGGGTGCCATACTAAGAAGTCACCAGATCATAGTGATCTGGTACAACTGGTTTGTACTGACGCTGAATATCTTCTCTTCGGGACACTCCGTAATGTCACACTCCTACAAAAGTCCTCCTCGTTACAAAAGGCCATTAGTGAAACCAGCAACAACTTCTATTTCCAGCCATTCGCCCTTCCATCCTTTCCCCCTTATTTTACATGTCTAAGCACCACAGTTGAAAATACGTTTAGAATATCCAGTTCAGCACTAAAATGTCCATGCCCTCTTCTTTTCCTGACCTTTCTGTCCTTGCCCCCATAACCTCCTCTGACACTTTCTCTGTTTTCAAGGCTGCATGCAGCCTTAACGGTCAGACAGCCAACATAATAACCTACTGTGACCAGTATGAGAAACCGGTGGCGTTAGGAAGCAGTGTTTTGACATCGGCAAGAGAAGAAGTGTGAGAAAATTGTTCAGAACAGAGATAACATGCAGAAAGTAAGAAAAATTTAAATAGCAAGTTTCTGTCTCCAGAAAGTTCTGTCTGTGGAAGTCTATTCATAAAGGAAGCCTGCACCCAGGGCCCTGTATGAGCAATATACAAACCATCCCTGTACCGGTAGGAACTTGCTGATTGATCAGGGGTGGCACTGGGGGTTCCTTCATTAGGCTGCATTTATCGCCGTGATTGCAGTAGTGGCGTGATTTATGGCGGAGGCCTCTGGAAACGACGTGAGCAGGAAATAGTGCAGCCACAGCCATGGCTGCCTTCCGCCGACATACCCCGTCTGTTCAAAGTAAATGTAGAAATTTCCTTCTCAATGACATTTTTGTGCTGCTGTTTTATTTTTCTTGCTTTTGAAATACTGTGTTGTTCTGTGCAGTCCTGTTTAGGAATGCCACGTTCCCAGGATGAAATGGTGTTAGCCAAGCCAAGACTTGTGTTGTGTTTCTCTGTTTCGTCAGATCTGAGCCGCATGAGCCCTTGTTTTCAAGGGGAGGATGGGGCATAGATCTCCTGGAAAGCCACCTGTCGGGCACCTGAGATCCCAACCACCCCAGGACAGGACTCCGCCGATGAACACGTTCCGTCCTGACTCTGCCATTTCAGTACAGAAAGCTGTCCGGGGCTGCGGGGCTGTTATCCACACTTGGCCGGGGGCCCTGGGAAGTAGCCAGGGTAGAAAGGAGTCAAAATTCTCAACTCTTAGAATTTCCTTTTTTTGGGTGTGTTCCGGGAAAACCAAAAAGCAGAGGCCTTTCAGATGGACTCCATTAGCAAATTCTGGTCTCTGGCAACAAGTGTCTTATTTTGCTTTGTGGCTCCCTTGCCCATGAAATCAGCGTCAAGTCAGTAAGGGGTGACTGCCTTTTAACAAAGCTCAGCGCTGTTACGACACGGAGAGCTCCACCAGCACCACGCCAGCTCTCCATTTTGAATAAGCAAAGGGACAGTAGAGAAAAAATATAAAATCAGTCCTGACATTGTATGAGAAAAAGTGAAAAGGGCATATTTGAATCTTTACTTAAGCTTGAGTAATTTCGTGTTACTAGCTCATGTTCCTTTCCAGTGAGGCGCTCTGACTGGCCGTGGCAGACTCTGGGGAAGGCCATCAGGATCTAGACTCACAGAGCCTCTGCCTGCGTTGAGCTCACTGTCATCCCGAGTCTGGGTTTTACTTTGGGTTGGACGGCACTGGTGGCCAGGGAGGCTTGTCCCCGGGGTTACCTTGCACCAGCATCTCTTCAGAACCCTGGAATGCGGCCTTCCACGTGAGGCCTTCCCACAGGGGGTAGGTAAGCCTGCCTTTGGCTACTTGGGTCAGTCAAAGGTCTTTACGACAAACATGGCAAAAGCTGTCAGGTCCTGTCTCTTTTTTTGGATCAAGCTCTATCGCTCTGTTCTTGTGGCTCTGACTGTGCTGGGAAGGCAGTGAAATGAGCAGTGCTTCTCTCCTGGGAGAAAAATGCTCTGTCGATAGAGGGAATGTCAGTGCTGCTGGTAGACGACACCCCAGCACACTGGTTCCGCCATAACTCAAAGTGTCCTGTTTGCACACGTTTGCCTAGAATGTTCAGCTGTCTAGGACAAATGTCCAGGATAGGGGTTGACAGGAGAATTCTCACAGTAGTTGGCTTTCAAATTATTTTTCACATTTGACAGCAACTATGGTCTGAAAGACCCTTAGATGATGTCAAAAAGCAGTTTGGGGAAACTTCTGTCAGTTGGAGGGACTCTGGCTCTGATATTTCTAAATGGTGTGCAATGTTGCCGTGTTCCCATACTGTTCCTGGCCTCCCCTATCATGAGTTCATGTTAGAAGCCACTGTCCACTCAGGGACGGCTGTGGGCACTCAGAAATTTGGAATTGCATGAGGTGTGTGGTGGGATGGAAAGAGTTTATCTGTGTCACACCTTGGACAGAAATCTGACCTGAGTGTATGGAAACAGGAGGGCCATCAATAACTCTAAATTTGTATTGCCCTCAGGTAGTTGATTATGTTAGTTCTATGTTAGCTAGAAAGCCAAATAAATGCCCAGTCAAGCACTCTGAGGTCAGGACAATATTGGATTCTGGCTTGTTTTGAGAGATTAGAATGGTTTGTGCCCACACTAAGCGCTCAAAACTATTTGTGGACTATTTGAGTGAATATCAAGGCTTTAGTAGCGGTGCAGTCATGGTCTTCTTTATCAGCTTAGGCCTGATGAAGATGTTAGATGTTACATGTTCCATCTAACAAGGCAAATCCTTCAAGGTTCTCATGTATTATTTTAGGTAATAATGTTCCTGTTTACCCAGAGTATGTTTTCATGGAAAACGGATGCTGTGTCCTAAGCGAGGCATCTAGGGAGAACCATCGATAATCACTCAACTGACTGTTCCATGTAACTTATAATGTGGTCAGCAACCCTTAAATTGTTGGGAGGACGTGTTTATAATTAAAGGATGGGAAAACTAAAAAAACAAAACAAACAAACAAAAAAAAACAACTGTTACTTTTTATCACTTTGTGGAATTTCATGAGTCCCTACTTGGCACTTTAGTTTCTGTTCATAGGACAAGGTTAAGAGAAACAGAATTAGGAAGTTGCTTAGGAGTAAGCTTTTCTGTTTATTGGGAGTTGGTACCGAACATTCATAAATTTATAATCTGCATTATGTTCCAGCAATATGTTAATGCTGAGTTCATAAGATTAATCAGGCCACATGCTGTCCTGTGGTTTCACTAATATAGTTCTGAGTTACATCAGCATTTTCTCTTCCACACCACACACAAAAAGCCTTACAGAGCAGTATGTAAGCAGTCCTAACAGGCAAATGTTCAGACATAATTAAAGATGAAGTTTAGCTTTTTTGTTATGGTTGGTGAACAAGATAATGTTCTTTAACTGTACGACAGGAAAATAGAGCCAAGCCATTTGGCTGCCAAACACATTCTCATTGAAACTTCATGCAGGACTTCCCCAGTTGCTGGAAGCTCATTCCAGGAATTCCATCCTCTGTGAGATCACTAAGAAGTCTGGTAGAATGAGAACGTTCCAAGTCTGATGTGTGGAAACGGGTCATCCCTACTCTTTGCCCACATCCTATGTGTACACTCTGCTTCTGGGATTTTTAGTAACTGGATATCCACTGGAAGGATCTGTTTCTTTGGCTAGATTGCAAACTAGGGAGATACATGTGTTCATCCCACGAAAGTAAAATTTTGCCACTGATGATTAGAAATTGGATCATAATTTTAAACTAAAGTTGTGTCTTCTTCATTAAAGACATGCCCCCAATTTACAACAAAATAAACCATCTGCAATGATCATTCGTTCAACAGATGTTTCCTGAGTACCTACTTGGGCTTGGAAGTCTGTTTAGCGCTGGTTCAACACTGGTGAGAGGAACAGTCTACATAGAACGTAGCCTGAGGAGTTCTGTCCTCTGAACGGTGAAACAGGTGCTTTCTGCCTTGGCCTCGTGGCTGTCACCACTTCCACAGCCTGCTGCCCTCATCATCTCTATTGAATATAGCACTGCCTACCCAGTTAGATGGGCTGAACCACTGACAGCCTCTAAAAATGCCAGATGCCAGAATCAATTACAAACAAAACATTAAGCTGACGTATTGACCTAGGCTGGCTGGACTGACTTGTTCAAATTTACTAGTTATTAATGGGTTGTGTAGGGATGATAAGCAAAAGAGGATCTGAGACACCTGGGCCAGAATCTACGTGAAGGCACAGGATGCTGGCCCTCCCCTCACTCCCCGAGGTCAGACAGCATCAGAAAGAGAAGTCACGTCAGACCTGCTCCAGTTCCGACCATCTCACCTTTTTCCTCCCCCAGCTGCATACTCTCTTGATTATTTTCTATATAATAATAATAATAATCCTGCTTTTCCACATAGTAGTTACATTTTTAAATATTATACAAGCCTGTTTTACAATAAATATTTTGAAGTGATATGCTGTGTTGTTTTTATCATATCCTCTTTATTTGGGATCTAATTTGAGCCCAAAGAGGACCGAATAATGTACGTTCATTAAGACCTCTACTTCTTTGTTGCTCATATGCAGGAATCGGTCTATATACAAACACACACACGCACACACACACCCCAAAAAACACAGGCTTGTATATATCTAGAATAGCCCTGCCCTTTAAGGTGCTTATGCTTGGTTTCACTCAAATTTAGAATGCTTCCTTCATGTGTGCATTTCTTCTCCTCTTATTGTCTCAGAAATGATAAGCAGTTGGCAGATTTCTCACTGAACTCCCGCAGTTCGGCATGTTGCTGGTGATTATGTAACCTGTCCACCATATCAGCCTTTTATTTCTTCTGAGATCAAGACCATCATCCTATTGTTTTAAGTATTTTTCTCCTCGACGCTGTCTCAGCTGTGCTGTTCTTCTCCTTCTCCTGGGCAATCTCCTTATCTTAATAAAATATAATTAAAGCTGCACATAATTCCATTAGGCCTTCCTTTATACTTGAAAAACTTCCATGTCTCGCTCGCCACTCCTCTCCCTTCCTGTACACCAGTGCCCGCAGGATTCCTCTACCTGCACGAGGGACCTGCTCACCTCCAACAGCACACAGCTGTGATTACTTTCCCATGCATCACCCCTAAAAATTAGTTTGCACTTTAATTTGCAAATATAAAATATATGAATTTGTTGACAGTGAATTAAACTGAATGTGTATCAGTGCAATTACCGCTAGTTCAGATTATTTGGGGGAAGTGCAGGGAGGGACTCCCGTCTGATGCAGTTATTTGGTACAGCTCCTTGCATAGCACCGTTCTCAGATTTTGAGGGTAACATAATGCAACTGGTATTGTACATATTGACATTCATGGGGTTCCTTTGCCCTTTAAGATAACTAGAACTCAGAGAAGTGGGGTACAAACTACTATGGAGGGAATTTCTGAAATACATGTCATATTCAAGAAAAAACACAGGTCCCAGGGGACTGTTCTAGATTAAAGAGACTAAAGAAACATGACCAGTAAATGCAGTGCATGATTCTCTATTACTTCTTAAGCCAAACAACAACAACAACAGCTATAAAGGACATTATTGGGATGATCTGGAAGATTTGAATATGCATATAAGATAATATTTTTGTATCATTGTTAGATCTTTTAAGAGTAATAATACTGTAGTTATGTAAAATTCCTTGTTCTTAGGTGATACATGCTCAAGTATTAGGGTGCATTGTCATAATGTCTTCAACCAACTGGTCGAATGTTCAGCAAGATAAGTGTAGATATGAATGTTCATGTGTATACATATACCCATGCGTATGCTCTTACACGAAAAGTCTTATCATTCTTTATTTCTTTTAAATGAGGGAAAGACAGATTTCTAAGTTAACTTTCCTGCTGATAAATATAAGATTTTCCTTAAACTTCACAAGACAAGTTAAGGGTATGGACAGTGGGAGAGGCCAGAACACCTGAGCCCTTCCCTTGCAAACTGGGTGGAAAGTCCGTCCTACCGGCCTTCTCCCGCATCTTCCCCGGTGTCGATCCTTCCATGTGTGTAGAATTAAACCAAACCAACAGCTAACTGCAAGAGGTTCTTCTCTGTTATTTCTTGACAAAATGAACCCAAAAAATTTAAACCACTTGACTCTGGATGCCCTAAAAAGAATGGCCAATTTTGCGGTGTCACTCCCTTGCTTTAAGCAGAATGGAATGGAGGAAGGTGAACCGCGTGATTATACGCCCCTTACTTTCTCGGAGTTTCAGAAGGGCAGCCCCCCTAAACGGGATGCTTTGTATTTGTCATCCCTTCTCATACTTCGGGATGTAGTTTACCCTCTTCTTTACACGTGTGTTGAATTGTGTGTGGGAAGGTGAATTGGCTCTTAACATTTTGAAATAAAATAGGCTTGTTTTCTTTGCAAATTCCTCTAATTGTTTAGTGAAATAGTTCAGTGGGAATTTTTTAATTGATACATAAATAGAAAGAAGATGAGTTTTGAAAACATAATGCCATCTTAGAAAATAACCAAAAAAAAAAAAAAAAGGAGAGAAGAAAAATGAAGCCTGGGTCTTGAAGTCAGTTACAGCTTTGGGGAGGAAGTGGGGGAAATGGCCCACAGCCTGGTGATGCGTCTGTGCAGGCAGCACTAATGCACCAGGGGGAGGTTGGTGTGATAGGAGGGCCATTTTGCCTGTACTTGGCTTCACTTAAGACTTGTCCCAAGCTGCATTTGGACTTCATACGGAAAATAACTGGAGTGAGAGCTCTTCTTCATGAGTAATCCTTATGTGGTAACGTAAAAACAAAAAACAAAAAACTTCCCATCATAAAACCAGAAATTTTTTTGAGAATTTATGTCCTCTTGTGTTCTCCCTAGTGTATCCAGTTGTGTGATTCTTCTGGGTCAGAGGTGGAAAGAATTTGGGTTATCAGCACGTGCCACATTCTGTGTGTTTCTCAGGCATTTGCGAACATAAAGTGATGTTCTTTCTACTGTGTGAGTTGCGGTTAAATGTTTCGATTTTTTTATAGAGTTGCTCTTACATTGTTATCAGCCAAAATATTGTGTGGCTAAATGATTTCAGTTCATCTAATTTGCTCAACAATTAGACAACCATTCTAGCCTTGGGAACAAAATATGTTCATCACAAAAAAATTAAAAATGCGATCTGACGTTCAAAGCTGAAATATTAAACTGCTTCGTGGAAAGCTTTAAGAACTACGCACTTAATATGGAAAGAAACAGTCATTTCTCACTGCTATAAATTGCACTCTTATCCATAAAAGGAAAATATATCAAGTTTAACTATTTTATACTAAAAACAAATTTCATTAGGTCACCTTGTAGGTTCTCTAAACATCCCTATTTTTTCCTACATGCATGAATAGCCTTAGGTTATGTTTATATTTCAGTTTTAGAAATGTTTACCAAACATGCATATGGTTTCCATTACTAGGAATAAACTACACTAAGTTCTTTGGATTTGCTTTCTTTATTCTTTATTATATGTTTAATTAGTTATGTACTTTATAACTTTCAATATTTTGGCATTTTGGAATACAGCAATATGTTATATTGCTGTGATCCATATATAGTTATATTTGGAATGATATGTTATGCCTGAGTTATAAAAATAATTTGACATATCCACTATGTTCAGTGGATATCATGTCTGCCAAAAATATTATCGTTTACACACTGCTAGCTTTCATACATAATTACTTACTTGTTCATCTCAGGACATGATGTCAGCTTGTACTGTGTAATAGAAAATAATCTCATCTAGATGCATAACGAATTTCTATTATCTAAGAGTTGTTTATATTTGATGACGTTTTCCTTCTTCAGAAAAATATATTTCTGTGAGAGGAAAATTACAACATTTTTTAAATCAGTGTTTTGTTTTTGTTTTTTTCGTTTTTTGTTCTTTGGGGTTTTTTTTTTTGCACTACAGTATGTTTGAGTGCCCAATGATTAGGATCACTGTTGTTTAGTGACAATGGGCTAAGTCTGTACGGTGTGAGAAATGGTTTCTTACCTCATGGATCTCAGAAGGCATCCTATACACTGTAAGGTAATTAATTAAATAAGACAGGATGAGGTGAGGATGACGATTGCTTTGGAGGTCAGAGACAAATGAGGTCAGTGTGGCCCAAAAGATGAGAGGCATCAGGGAATCGAACCTTGAAGAATGGGAAAGATTAGGTGTTATAGGGGTAGAGAGCAAATGCACAGAGAGATGAATGGAGAGAGGGCAGTGGAGGCAATGAAGACTCCTATCCAAGCTGAACACTTCGTGAGCAATGAATGGCTAACATTCTTACTGCAATCCATTCATGTCCATGAGTGATGTACTAATACTTTAATAGAAAAATGGGCAAAGTATAGAACAGTCAATTTATAGAAAGGAAATGCAAATTGCTGTGATCAATATATGTACTAAAAGCTGTTCAACTTCATTAATAAACAATGAAATGCAAATTTAGAAAGTTACATCCTCTTATTTTTCATATCAAATTGACAACTTTTAAAATCCAGTAGGGTAGGCCAGTGATGGGTATTAAGGAGGGCACATATTGCATGGAGCACTGGGTGTTATACGCAAACAATGAATCATGGAACACTACATCAAAAACTAATGATGTACTGTATGGTGACTGGCATATCATAACAAAAAATAAAAAATAGAAAAAATAAAATAAAATAAAATCCAGTAGGGTAGAGTGCAAAGGGCACCCTCATGCATTTTCTGGTGAGAGTAGAAATTGGTACAAAATTCTTTTAAAGTAGTTTATAGTTGGCATCACTACTGTTTTAAATGGACATGACAA
Source organism: Ursus arctos (assembly GCF_023065955.2). Classification (NCBI taxonomy): domain Eukaryota; kingdom Metazoa; phylum Chordata; class Mammalia; order Carnivora; family Ursidae; genus Ursus; species Ursus arctos. The sequence continues at coordinate 55,117,113 of NW_026622841.1, forward strand.
TTAACCCAATGCCATTTGGAATTTCCTCTAAGGGAACTTTTAGGTTTATAGATAAAGATGCTCATCATTGGATTACATATGACAGCTAACAATTTGGGAGCTACCTAAATTTCTAATAGTTACATAAATAAATGCCATTTCGTTAAATAGTGTTTGAGTCATTAAAACCTATGCTTTCAGAAAAATTTTAGTGACACATGGAAGTCATAGAAATAAGTGGAACAGTAAAATACAAATTTTATTTAAAATTAATGTATGTTTAAAAAGACTGGATTAAAAGATTCCAAAGCATTAGCAATTCTTATTCTGAGTGGTAAAATTATGAATGGTTTGTATTTAACCTTTTTTTTCTAGACTCTGCTTAATGAAAATTAATTCCCTTAAAAAAAACATATTAAACTTTCATCTATTTGAGCTATTTATTGAAACAGGACAAATGAGATAGCTAGGGTAAAGTCCCAAAGAGGGGATTTTATAAATCAATAAATGCCATTGTTATCCCGGACCAGCTAATGCAGTGAAGTTGCTGAATAAAAAGTGTGTGTGTGTGTGTGTGTGTGTGTGTGTGTGTGTGTGTGTGTTTTGATATGTCATAAAGCTAAGAACAGTGTTCAGATGGAGCCTGTGCTGAGAAAGGTCTGTGTCTTGTCCACAGTCTGGGGGCCAAAAAGGCAGTTAGAGAGGAGTTTAGATGCCCAGGCCAAAAATGTTAGTAGGGGTTGGAAGAGCATAGGAATCAATGTACACAATTAGCAAGAACCAGCATTGTTTAAAATATCTAAAACATTTCAGAGAAAGAGCTACAATGGCATCTTGTGTAGTAAGGGTAGGAATGAGTCTAAGAAACTTCCTGTCCTGTATTTACATGCAAATTACTTTCAAATGACTTTGTTAGTCCTAAGAACTAAATGCCCTTTTCAGAGTCATTTCTGGCCTCCGCACACTTGGCCTGAGCTGCCAATATGTCAACATGTCACCATCACATCTCAGCAGTATGACAACATCAGTGACTGGTGAAGTGATTCAGGCCTATAGTTCAGATCCATTGGTTGCTTTTAAATAGCTACCATCAAATATCAGCAAACTCCAAGTGGAAATCTCTTTGGGGGCTCTTTCGGTTGAGATTCGCCAATTACTTGAAATATACCTGTATATTTATTGTAAAGGAGGAAAAAATGATGCCAATTAGTTATTACTGTGAGCATCACCAACTGTATAAACACAATGTTCAAACAGATAAAAACTAAAGGAAAACCATAACTTTAGGATGAAACTTTTCATTTTTGCTCTAGCAAGTGCTCATAAATAATAAAACGATAATAAATAGCAGAACAGAATTCTAATCTTTATTCCATTATTTGGTTTGCTAGCTTTCACAACAAGTAAGAAAATTCATAATAAAGAATATAACCTTTTAAAAAATGCTTAGCAATTTGAAAGATATATATTTGATCAACAAATATTCAGAAGTTAGACAGTATGTCTAAACCTTAAGCATTTTCCATGGGAGGAAAAACAGAAAATGCCAAGTTCATAGGAAATAAGCAAGGAGTTAAGAACCCAAAGGAACAATAAATGCTAGACACTGTCAACAACCACAGTCACAGACCGAGGTCTGTTCAGACTCACGCCTGTCCTGTCCTCCTGTGTGCGCACGTGTACAGCCACTTTGTTCAATATATAACACATTTGCAGTGCAGGTGAGTCATCCTAATCCTACAATAAACACACTCACATTGGCAAGTGCATATGTAGAGGCTAAATATGTGTTCTTTATTCGTTTAACAAATATCAAATGAGCAGCTGTAACAAGCCAGGCAGTATTCTAAGCTCTGCAGAACAGAATTAACCAAATTCCTTCTCTTGTAGAGCTTGCTTTCCGATGAGAGGAGATAGACCATAAAGAAATAAGTAACTTGTCTGTATTCTCAAGAACACAAAGCTGGGAAGGAATATAGGGAGCAGAGGGGAGGGGAGAGAAGTTGTAAGAGGTTAGACATGTAGAGTGGCCGGAGAAGGTCTCCATTTGAGCACATGACTAAAGGAAGAGAGGAAGTAGCCCTGAAGGTGTCAGGGGAAAGAGACTTCAGGCAGAGGGAGTAGCTGGGAGCCCAGTGAGGCTGCAACAGAAGGAACAAGAGGAAGCGTGTTGGGGGACAAGATCTGTGAGCTGATACACAAGCTAATGGAGTCATGCAAGGCATATTAGTGGTTGTAAAGACCTAACTTTTATTAATTTTGAAAAAAAAGGAGTGGTATTCCATTCTTGTTTTAAAACAGAAGCATTTTCTGTACTTGTCTTCAGTTTCTTTTTAAAAAATAAATGTGGCTGCCATATTAAGAATAGACCATGATAGTATGGACATTTTAATAACATTTATTCTTCCAGTCCATGAACATGGAATGTCTTTCCATTTATTTGTATCTACTTAAGTTTCTTTCATCACTGTTTTATAGTTCTCAGTATACAAATCTTTCCCCTCCTTTGTTAGTTTACTCCTAAGTATTTTATTACTCTCCATAGGTCAGAATGTGACCTTATTTGGAAATAAGATCTTTATATAGGCAGTTAAATCAAAATGAGGTCATTAGGGTGGGCCCTAATCTGGTATGACTGGTGTTCTTATTAAAAGGGGAAATTTGGGCACAGACACGTAGAATGGGAAGATGGTGTGGAGAGACACAAGACGGCCAGGGGAGGACAGAAGCACAGACTGGACTGGTACTGCAGTTGAGTGCAGGGTCTTGTAATATGATGGAGGAGCTGGGGAGTTCATGAGGAAGCCATTATCACGACTGGCTGTAGGATGTGACCTGGGTCAGAAGAGAAGTGAGGACATGAGAAAACATGAAGACCTTGATGAATGAAGGGGTAGAGAATTTTTTAAAGACAAAAGAAACTGTCATCTCAAACATAGTCTAGTGAAGAAAAGAGTCATAAAAACAAAGCAATTGGCACTCTGAAAGAGGACCACGGAAGACGCAATGGGAACGTTCCCAGCAGAGGAAAGGTCACCTCTGCCAAGGGGAGGGGGACCAGGAACAACTTCAGAAAGGAAGTCATAAAGAATGAATGGAAATGTGACAGACAGGCAGGTACAAGGAGAGAACATCATATGCAAATGTGAACCCCAGGGATGCCAGTGAATGTGTGGACTGCAGGTAATGAATTTATTAACACACCTAGAAACTACGTTCTTCACTCTCCAGGATTATGAACAGTAACTACTGTATTTCCTAATTACAAATTTAATGCTTCCTGTCACTCCCCAATATGTATGTGTGTGCATGTGTGTGTATAATTTGTTGTATGTAACTTCTATATCAAAACTTATGTTCAAATTTTATACATATATATATATAAATTTTAACTTACATGTACATCTTATAAATACAGAAGAAAAGTATATTGTTTCTCTTTGTCCTCTGCCCACCAGCCATCATCGTTCCAACTTTCTTTCTCTGACCTCCTGAATGTTCTTCCTAGCCACTTTTAGGCTAATCTCCCGTCTTCTGGCTTTAGGCTACTCTGTCTGCCAATATTCCAGGATGTCAACTTGAAAATACAAAACTCAAACTCTACTACGTTAAGTTTGGGTTCCAAGTGGTGGGGGACAAGAATCTCCTGTCCCCTTCAAGGTCTTTCTAGCCAGACTAAGAACCAAATTGACATCGACATGTTAACAGGAGAAAATAAAATTTAATTCATATGTTTGAGGAGTCCATGCATATATGGAAATTCCAAAGACGGGCAAAATGAGGTATACGTGTCATTCTGAGCTAAGGAGAAAGTGGGTAGGGGTCTGGTACTTCAAAGGGGAGGACTGCAATTCACAGGAAGATGAAGGAGTTAAATGCCTCGTAAGCAAATGTTTGCTGGGCCACTCAGAAACCATGGGACATAGACTTTGATCAAACAGGGGGTGATCAGTTCCTCCCTCTCTACCATACCCAGTTCATATCATAAGGTAGTTACCTATGGTGATAGCTCTCTTCCTGGAGCAAGTTCTCTATCTAAATTCTTTTTAGTCAGTTGAAAGGGAAGTAAAGAGCTTTTTTCTGAATCTGCTGGGTTTTGATTGCTTTCTAACTCAAAATAATATCCATGCCAAAACAGCCCATCTTTGGGCAGCCTGCATTTGGCCCCTCCACGAACAAATAACACACACCAGTATTAGGATCAATACAGTGGAGCTATAGGTGCTCCAACCTCTTGGTTGTGAATCATGAGCGTGTCGATGCAGGTTTAAAATGTTTTGTTTTGGATTGTTTAATCACAAAGATAACAGAAGTCACCCATGCCAAGCATATTCTTTAACGATGGTTCTTACACACTGATGTTTTCTTAAATGCTTAAGCAGTAGTGACATGACTTAATATGGTAAGGCCTCAGCAGAGTCCAACCAACAGGCCGCAGAAGGTAATCATAACATGAGTGAGTCCTCTGGGATCTATCGCCTCCTGACTACAGTGTTCTGAAAGCTCACAGCCAAAGGTAAAGGATGCTGTACCCAGTCAGCAGTACTCCTGACTAATTATCAACCTAAAAATCCCACCTATCAAAAACCCTATGGACAAAAGAAAGCTTATTGGAAAGGGGGGCTGAACACAGCCCCCGGGGCAGAAGCATATTTGAGTGTCGGGGAAACAAAGAGAGCAGGTGCTCTGTGGGAGCACATTCTCCAAAAGTGGCATGCTTGCCCAGTTGTTTATAGGAACCTATTGATAAGGTGATAAATAGATTAGAGAAACTCAGAGGGAGAGAGTTGTCAGAGGGGCACCTTTCTCATCCATTCATATGTTCAACTAATGCTTGTTGGATGCCTACGTTGTCTTAGGGGCTGGGACTACAGTAGTGAACAAGCTAGAGAAACTTACATTCTAGTGATGGCAACATACCAGAAATGAGTGTATGAAAGAAATATGTAGTATGCAGAAAACTAAAAGGAGATTAACAGGATAAAAAATGATTGATGATTACTCTTGGCCTCATACAAGCCTTAATATCGATGAGGCTGTGTTCAACGTGAACTATTCAGGATGGTCAGGTTCACATTCACCTCACATTCATTGAGCATGCATTCTGTGGCAGGGCTTTGACGCAATTTCATAAAATGGATTCCTTGTCAGCGTTCTTCTGATACTTCACAAATGACAGGTTATCAACGAGAGTCCTGGGATTCAGATCTTTGTCACCCAAGTTTATACTGCTTTTGACCGGGTTAAACTTTGAAGTAGAGATTAGTCATGCCACACTCTAAATCCAGGCCCAGAAAATGGTGGGGACAGAAAGAATTTCCGAAGTCCCTAGGATACCAATCCCCCTCCCCCATTGAGGGTTTAGGGTGATGGCCATTGGTCCATCAGGAGCCAGGCTCCTATGAGCTTGGCCTTTCATGAGAGACATACAGAAGTTCTTAGTAGTGCAGAACACGGGTCTTTCTATTGTCACCGGATAAAATTATAACCCCTGGAGTCCTATAAGAAAGGGTCTGCTTCTATGGGGCGCCTGGGTAGTGCAGTTGTTGGGCATCTGCCTTCAGCTCAGGGCGTGGTCCCGGCGTTATGGGATCGAGCCCCACATCAGGCTCCTCCGCTGGGAGCCTGCTTCTTCCTCTCCCACTCCCCCTGCTTGTGTTCCCTCTCTCGCTGGCTGTCTCTCTGTCACATAAATAAATAAAATCTTTTAAAAAAAAAGGGTCTGCTTCTGTTTGGTGGTGCATTTGTAAGGACACAGTGAAAATATTAATCAGCAATAACATTAGGTAACAGTTTCTGAACCACAGCTTGGAAAGTTTGAATGATAGTTGTTTCCAATTTCCTTTATTAAACTGTGGTTAAAAGACTTGGGTATTATCCATGATGGCAAAGAAAGTACAGACTACCTTAAATGATAATTTTGTATTTTTAAGCATTCTGTGATTTCTTTCTCAATTGATCCTTTATATATATAAATCTGCAGTGACTGTGTGTCCTTGAACTTTTAAATCCAGACTCCAATTGAGTTTTCAGTGGTTGGTTTTGTATTTTGCCTGTGAAACTCGGAACATCTTCGTTAATGATTTAAACAGATATTTCTGTAGGATCAAACTTGATGTTCTTTGACTAGCACCATTTTGGTCACTTCATTAACCCTAGCAAATAGAACGAAATTTGAGAGTTATGCTCTTTAAAAGATTACCTTTGTGGTTAAGGAACAAGATTGGGAGCCAGTGGGAAGAGGTGACCTATGACATCCTTAAAAGAGTTATATCTCCATTCTGTAACACAGTAAAGATTGAAGCACCACACAAACAGGCCATCAATTGCATAAACATTTTTAAATAGCAATAACCAATATTATGCAATAAGTGTCATTTACCATCTCTTGCTTGACAGGAACTTTTCAAGATCTGCCATTTCCCAGATTTCATGAAGATACCTGTAAGAGCATTTTCCCTAATTCCTGGGAATATGCATCTTAAGAGCCATGGTCCCAAGTGTCTGGCATTATAGGCAATTAATTGTTCAAACCTTTCTGATTTTAAGACAGAATTATTCTCTCCTTATTTCAATTCTTTCCTCTAGCCCTACCTCCTGCTTCTTTTTTTAAAGATTTATTTATGTGAGAAAGAGAAAGCATGAGAGAGAGAGAGAGAGGACAAACAGGGGGGAGGGGCAGAGGGAGAGAGAGAGAAGCAGACCACCGCTGAGCAGAGAGCCTGATGCAGGGCCCCATGGATGTGGGGCTCGGTGGATGTGGGGCTCAATAGATGCAGGGCTTGATGGATGCAGGGCTCCATCCCAGGACCCTGGGATCATGACCTGAGCTGAAGGCAGAAGCTTAACCAACTGAGCCCCCCAGGCGCCCCTATCTCCTGCTGCTTATCTGGTTCCCTGAGATGCAGTGTAGGCTGCTTTGAATGAAAACAGCTTGGAGTGCCTTATGTAGCCTGCGACATACCTCCCATGACCTCCCCCACTCTCCCAATAGCCACGGGGACTTAGCTTCTGCTAAAGCAGGTGCCAAGGGCGCCCCCTCACAGAGAGTGCGGTTGTATGCATTCTTCCTCCATTTCCTTCCATGTTGATTGGTTTTATCACAAAAACCTCTGTTTCTGCTCCACTTTAACTTGACCTTGGATTCTATTACTGTCCCCGAGTCTCTCTTTCTTTTCTTTTCTTTTTTTTTTTTTTTAACTTTTCCCTAATAGGATTGTCTGGCCACTGTATCTGAAATTCTCCCAATGACCTCAGATCTTTGGAGATAGACATTTAGGTGAACTAAAATTTTGCATAAAGAGAACTTGTGTGTGAAAGGAGATCATGGTATTCTATTTTAATTAATTTCAGTAAGTAAATAAAAAGTTATTTCTAGAACCAGCGTCACAGCTACACGTGAACAACTAACAATTCAGAAACGTCAGACCTCACCAACATCCTGTAAGGTAAAGAAAGCACATTCCTTTCTCTCTGATTCAGGGCGACTGTGTTACTAAACTGCCTGTTTTAGTTTGTTTTCACTCGTTTTTCATGGTTTTGGGGGCAGATGGTTTTGTGTTGTGTTGTGTTGCCTCCTGAAAGGCCAGATCTCCCATTTGGTGACTCTTTTCCAAAATTCTGTTTTTAAATACAAAGTACGGTTTGATTTAATTTTTCACCCAACTGGTTTACAAACCGTCTTTGAGTCATGTGGTGGCGCATTATTTCCACAGACATGCCTGAGCCCTTTGAAGGAAACTATAGGCACTTCACAGAAATGGCTGCTCTCTCTCTTTTTTTTTTTTTAAACAAGAGCTGGCAGAGATTTTCATTTTGAATATGCTATCGATACTCATCACGAGTTATCAAGTAACTCTTTGAATACAGCTGAGATGGGATGCTTGGGAGAATAACCGACTTCTCTCTGGAAAATCGATGCCGAGGGCCCTCGCACACCCCCTGGGAGATTAGAAATGGATGTGCTTCACTCTAGAGCCCTGTTGTTTGTGGAAACAGCCTTGTGTGGAGTGTGTGAGTCTCAGGCCATTTGGAAACCTTCCTCCTTGGCAATATACGTATCTCTTTCGTTTCATACTTTGGCAAGGTTAGTAATATTTACACATACTTGTCTCCGTGTTGTGAGATGTTAGTATAAGTTGGGACATGCTAGCTTGTCGTTTCCTAAAGTAAATCAGTTTATCTTTGGTTTAGCCTGAAATTGCACCAGAGAATACGCTTCCTCCCGGGATCTGAATGTAAAATAACTGAAGCAGATTGAAGTTGGCAGTGACTAATGAAGTCCCGCACAGAAGTCAGCAAGCCAGTGGGTTTCTGCGGATTGGGGGGGGAAGAGCTGGAGTCGCCCGAGCCTCTTTGAGATCAAGGCATTTCTTCCTTTCCCTCTGAGCCCAGCTACAATGGGGGAGGGGGACTTAAATACTCCTCCTACATTCTTTCTAAAGACATCAAATTCATAGTATACAAATTTGTTCCATTACTGATAATCCCCAGCTAGCTTCCTGGCTTAATGAGCCATTGTAGCTGCCTGAAGGTATTCTACATACAATAATTTTAATCAGTCACATAAAATTTATGAAGCTGAGATTCCAGTAAAAATTAGCATGAATTAGAAGAGTGTTTCTCTGAGAAGTCCTTCAGCAGGCTGGCCACTTCGTCCCACCTTCGGTGTTCTGGAAAGGTCTCTGTGTCATTAACGGACATCATAGTGACCACCTTACTCATCCCAAGTCTCAATGGCACAAGCTTAGCTTTTTTGTGTGGTTTGGTACGTGGTCAGTATCCATAGCCTCTGTTTCCATAGATCTCTTACACATACACACCTTTGCTTTAGGAAATATCAGAGTAATTTCTCAGTTTCTCTCTTGAAATGTTTTATTTTTGCAACGATTTTCTTAAAGCTAAAATGGTTTCAGGAATCCCTAGTATCACGTCGCATTTACTAGATTACACATACACAATTTGCTGGGCGCATTTAGAAATATGTTTTGAAAGAAATTGGTGTGCTCTCTCCCTTCGGTTCATCTCTCACAGCCCTTGCCCACACGGAGAGCAGCAAGATTTGTGTTTTCCAGCTCATTAAACTGACAGCAGAAATTAGTTTGTGGTATTAAAAACTAAAAAGTTAAATTACAGCTACACGTGTCCTTTATGCAATGGGGCGTGCGGAAGATGTTTGATTTTAATGTTTGCTATAATGGAGAATTTAAATTACAATGTTTGTCAAATCTCTAATCTTTGTTACAGAGTGGAATATTAATTACGCTTTTAACTATGAGAGGTAAATAAAACGAGCATCCGCTGCAGGCCCAGGGGTAAATTGCAGATTACCGACAACGTGACATAATGCACTAAATGTCAGTTTTGTCAAACAAATTTAGAGGAACAGTTAAACTATTAGCTTCCTGTTGTTCCAGGGCTTTTCTTGCAGCAAGCGACTGCTTTGAGCAGCAGGGACACTGTGCCTTATGGAAGACTAAGGGAGTTAAATTGAATAAGCAAGATGAATGAGGAGACGGCAGCACAGACGCACTCAATTAGTTCATAACTGTCTATTAAACTTCTCTAGGTGGTTCCGAATAAACAGCAGATTCACTGCTGCACTTTTATGGGGGACTTGGGGAGCCATGGCAGAGGGGCAGTGTGGTGCTCAACAGAAAGAAACGTTTTCTGATTCTCATTTTCCTGTCTTCCACGTTTCACCATTTTGTACTGGAAGCACCGGGAATGGCTGTCAGAGCCTTCTGTGGGTTTAAAAGAAAAGCACTGAGGAGCAGAATGGGAGCAGTGCACCCCCTTGGTCCTTCTCTTGGCTGTTCTCACGCAGAACGGTGGCATAATGCTCTTCAAAGAATATGTAGAATTCAGGCCGCTGTGAACCTGTCCTTGGAAAGAGAGGAGAGACTGTTGGTTCTTAGAATTCAGGAAGAGAAAATCGCTCCATAAATTATCAAAGTCAGGATTTCCTTCAGCCCGCTGAGAGTGTGGAAGGGGTGCCGAGTGCTGGGGCTCCTTGCCTCATGATGGTGTCTGGATCCTCGCAGGATGTTTGAGCTCAGCCTTGCTTCCAGTGAGGGCATTTCTTCTCATTTCAGTTTTTAGACAGCCCCCGATCTTCTAAGGCTCAGCTTGTGTGGCTTTGCAGAAGCATTCCATGGTAGGATCATGACATTGCTAGGAAGAACAACTGCAAAACTTAATATGAAATTATTAAAGAAACAGTGTGGATTAAAGGGGAAGAGGGAGGGGAAAACAAGACCAAGAAAATGTGGGAACTCTGAGTAATGAACTGAGAAACCTTGAAGTGTTTCTACTGTTTCTGAACTTCTGTCCTTCAAATATGCCTACCAACTTGCTTTTGGGGGAATGCAGACATGACATAATGCAAGCCATTTATCAGAATCCTTTCATACAGCACAGGGCAGTCAGAAAATACTCCTGGTTTTCATTACATGCACCTGGACACACACACACCCTCACATACCCACACAATGGGATCCATTTTTCACTCTCTCTTTTGAAATAACGAAGAAATTTACACTCGATGCTCCCATTGGCCAGGTTGGGGCATTCCCCATGGAGACCTGTCCCGTTAGAAGTAACTGTGAAGAGAGAATTAGGGAAAAAACAACACGTAGTAGGTGGGTTTGCTAAATCCATATCATTTTTTTGAATTAGGAAAGCTATAGTTTCTCCTGAATAAGACTCATTTGGGGAAAAGAGCCAAGACTTAATCTAGCTTCTTGGGTATCTGTTTTGACACCTATGACCATAATTACTGGTTCGCTTTATAATAGGAGTATTTTCTTTGATCATCCCTGAGTTACCTATCCAAAGATCATTAATGTTTTTAATACCTAATCTTACTTTGGACTAAATGTAAGCACTTATGTGCTGATGGATGTTATTAAGCACTACATCACCTTTCTAGTCATTAATGAGAACCATCAGTGAGGACAGTTTACTCATCAAATACCGCACCAAACCCTTAGGATAGTGGATCCCAATGAACGAAGTAAGAGCAATCAGATGAAGTCAAGTGATTACCCTTGGAGAATTGAGGCATTTTGCTTATCTTGACCTTGAACTCTTTTTCTTCTATTTTTTTCCTCCCCTTAGCTACTGCTGATTTGAGAGGATATTTATTCTGCAAACTGCTATCAAGAGAATTTGTCATAGCAGAGTAGGATAGGAATAGACAGGAAAGAAAGCATTACCCAAATGATAATCCAGAGTGTATTCTGTCATTTTCCCGTGTGCCTTCATACTTTTTGGAGGCTGTATTATAACACGTTTTGTTGGTTGCTGCCTTGGCTTTGTCCACATGCCCATCTATCCTAGCAGCTTCGAGATTCTCCAAAGCAAGGACTCATCTCTTCAACCTGTATCCCAAGCTGCTGGCACCTTTCTAGGCTCACAGAGGGTGCTTATAAAATGCTGAATGAATGAATGTTGGGAAGGAATGAAAGGCATCTTTTGTGGATACCCAGATGTCCATGGAGAAACAGCAGGATTACATAAACAGCATTCAGCTGTTAGGAAAAGGTTCAGTCTCATTTTTCCTTCCTATTTATTGAGTCCTTCACAAGTATTAGGAAGGGTGTTTTACAGGTATTCTCATTTAACCCTCTTGATCACCCTACAAAGTAGCTGGTATGCTCTCCCCATTATATCTGTGGGGAAACCAAGACAAAGTTTCTGTGTCTTTCACATGGAAAGCCAGAACTGGCTGAGTATGTGTGGGGGGGGGAGGCAGAGGGGGTCTGGTTGATGCTCTTTGCTCCGTGAAATAAGCATTCATCCAACAGGAAAGGGAGGGCTAATGGAGGTAGAAGGAGATAAGAGAAGATGGAAAATTCATTTTCCTAAAATGTAATCCCTATTATGTTATCTTTTGCCCAGCATAACTCTTCTTGTCTAAGTATTATGTCCCAGCTTCTCAGCTTCGCCTCCAAAGCCTTCCACAGTGACACCAGGGCTTCACTATAGGCAGCTCATACCTTATGTGTTTTCCTGAAAGTTGGTTGACTTATGATAAATAAGCTCTGAAATGTATAGCCATATAATAGCAATTGTAAGTATTAATTATTGTATCTTGTCAAAATGAAAAGTTAACAGGGCTTCAGATTGGTGGCCTAGAGTTGTGGGATAGGAAATCCAACCAATCTTTCCAATGGATAGTTTAGCAAGAGGTTTTCGACTCTATTAATTTTAATATATGGGCCTCTCAGAGATATTTTTCACATAATTTTTTTTAGTTCTAAGTGTCATTGGTGGAATGACTTCGGATTCTCCTTGACTCAGTGAGGAGACCCTTCACAGAAGAACATGGCCTTGCATGGCCACCAAGCAATCCAAAGTGACATGATTGAAAATGAAAATTGCATGTGATGGGCCCATCTTTGCTGTTACCCCCACCCCCCAGGAGTCTTAACTATTCAAACTGCTCAAGACAACACCTCATACAATTGAAACTTATGTCAAATGTCAGTATATGTCTGCTTTCATGCCATTCAATACAGAGGGGGAAAAAAACAGTTGTTTTAGAAATTAAACAAAGTCACAGATCTCTGTATGTGCAGTATGTGCAAGAGAAGCTTTCAAATCCCTTCTACCCAATGTCTGCTCCCCTTTAACTCTTGGACGTGAATGGAGCACCATAGTGTGACACAGACAGGTCATTATGTTTGAATTAGTTGGGGGTGCAGAGGGGGATGGTAGAGTTTTTCTCTTTGCTTCAGAAATCAAAAGAAAATGCAATACCTGCTGAGTGTATATATCCCCTGAAAGTTGCCAGCACTATTCACCAGACAGCTCCCAGATAAGCAGATGGCTTCTTTAATGATTAAACCCAATTTTTCTAAAATGCTAATTAGTTAGAGAAAGATAGTTTGAAAGTCTGTTATACATTGCAGGAAATGGCTTTCATGTCTGTTTTGTTTGCTGCTAAGAATCACACAGCTATCACCTGAGTAGGCTCAGTTTCTCTCTTTTTATTTAAATTGTGTGACTGTTCAATCATAAGAAAAGGGGAAAGACAGTCAATGAGGAAGAGGAGAAGCCCCTTTCAGGATGAAATGCTCAATTAAGAGGAAAGCTATTTTTTTGTTTTCAAAAATCAGGCTTATTGTTACTTTTCGAACTCTGTATTCGGTACAGTCTGTTCACTGGCTTCATATGGCACGCGCATCTCAATTCCCAGTTCTGCGAATTTCCACCAAAACATGGAAAAACTAAGTTGCCTGTACGAAAATTAGTTCTGACTATGAACTTGTCAAGCTAAAGGTCTTAGAATGTATTAGAATGTGTTAGAAACAATGAATTAAAATAATGAAGACCTGGACTTTGTTCTGGTCACCTAACTTTTCATACATGATTCCTCATTCAGAACATAGGTTAATAGGTTATACCCTCCCTTATTTGTTTGTTATGTAAACCATTCATCCTATAGAATTTCCCACATTGTGAACTTGGCTTATAATGTCATTTAATGTGTCCTTTTATTATCTGTATTTCCTATGAACTGGGGCAAGAACTAGAGGCTTCATTAGATTCAGGTTTCTTGTTTTGGTAAGAATTGTTCATAGGCGATGCTTTGTACTCCCTAATACATCGCATCAAGAAATACATAATACTCAGATTGATTAGGGGGTGGCAGTTTTGCCAACCCGATCCATCCATTATAAAGTTCCACATCAGCTTGTCACTTAATGGTTTTTTAAGCTACTGATGATGATTGCCTAGATCTGTTATTTTATTAGGGGTTTCAAAATGGTGACATCCTAATTCTATCATTCTGTCTGTATTTATTAAGTGTCATTCTCTACTTAACTGTTTGGTTACCCTGAAATATAGTTCATATAGGAACTTGAGATAAATGTTCGATTTCTTCCCATTATTTTCCAGTTTCAGAATGAATTGATGCCATAACAACTTTATACATTGGCCAACAGTATTGCTATGGACTCAGGGATTTTAACATGTTTGATATTTTTGAATATTTTATAGTAATTCATGTTTAGATGGTCAAAGTATCTGATCTTTGGCCAATAGGAGCCCCTTCCAGTTGTCTCTTGTGTTTTTCTGAGATCACTCCAGAAATCTTTGAGAGCTTCCCTGTTCCCTGGCATGCCTGGATGTTCTCAATGCATTTTGTGCACTGTCTTCGCCATGACATTCTTCAAGATTTCTTCGAGAAACCCTGGTTTCTTTTAGTGGGAAATGGCATTTAGAGACCACAATCTGGCTGCAAAGGGTGATCACTGAATCAAGACAGCCATTGCTTCTAGACCCATATCAACTACCTTCACCACCATCTTTAACCCTGCTGTCAGCTTATCTTTCTGCCATATCTGACAAGCCAACATCCCCTTTGTCTTTGTCAGTAGGAAGAAAAAGGTCTTTGGCATATAATAAAATATAGAATATCTTTATGACCTCAGGTAGGGAATGCCTCAAAACTAAAATAGACATAATTGATACATTTGAATATATCAAAATTATAAACTTCTGTAAACCAAAAAATACCATAAACAAAATTTAAAAAGCCATAGATTTGAAGAAAAAATTTTTAATATTTATATGTCAAAGTACTTACTAGTAGCCTAAATACAAAAAATATCTGGACACTGGGGCGCCAGGTGGCACAGTTGGTTAAGCGTCAGACTTTTCGTATTGGCTCAGGTCATGATCTCAAGGTCGTGGGATCTAGCCCCATGTCAGGCTCTGTGCTCAGCAGGGAGTCTGCTGGAGATTCTCTCTCTCCCTCTTGATCTCTTTCTCCCTCTGCCCCTCCCCCCATGAGTGCACGCACACTCTCTCTCTCTCTCATATAAATAAATAAATCTTAAAAAAAAAAATCTGTACATCAATAAGAAAAGCCAACCCAAATAGAAAAATGGATATAAAATATGCACAGGCAGTTTATAGACTAGCGATGTATGTATAGCTAAGTAACATTTGACAAGATAACCAGCCTCACACATAATCAAGTCTATGTAAATCTACACAATGGAGATGCCATTTTCTACCCATCAGATTAGCAAACATTTTTGTAACTGATATCAAGGGTTGGTGAGTATGTGGGAAAACACAGTTTGTTAAAAATGCTAACTTAGAACAACTTTGGTAATACTTTTGAGATTTCATTTTAATTCTGAAAAAAAAAAATCCCTTTGTTTCCCACTATCCCCCCTACACACACACACACACACAGCACATGAAGGCCAAATTATTTGCTTTTCATATTTCTTTTAACAAGTTAGAACTCTGTACTACCAGCATACCAAAATACTAAAATAAATCTATTTTTTTTTGCCTTTTTCAATAAAAAGAAAAACTTACAAATTCAGAATCAGAGGTAAAAAATTTTTAAGTGTGATTTTTATATTTTTCCATAGAGGAAGTATTTTTGACAATAAAGTGACCATGATATAGGAGAAGTTAATAAGAAACTGTAGGCCTGGGTTGGGAAAAACGATTAGTAACTATATGTTTTAGAAAAGCGTGTTATATGCAAACAATGAATCATGGAACATTATATCAAAAACTAATGATGTACTGTATGGTGACTAACATAACATAATAAAAAATTTTAAAAAAAGAAAAAAGAAAAGGCAAATGGTCAAATGACCACAGAAATGCCTGTAACATTAAATATTTAATAATTTAATAATATTTATCATAAAATTCAGGACACTGATGAAAAGCAGTTGTATTATTCTCCTATTGCTGCTGTAACAAGTCATTACAAACTTGGTGGCCGAAACAACACAAGTTATTATCTCTCAGGTCTGTAAGTTACAAGCCCGATGCATCTCCCAGGCCTCAAATCAAGGTGTTAGCATGACTGCATTCCCTTTTGGAAACTCTAGGGGAGGATCTCTTTCCTTGCCTTTTTCAATTTCTAGAGACCAATTATTTGGCTTGTGACCCCTTCCTTCAAAGCAGCAAGGGTGAGTTGAGTCCTTCTCACACCCTGTTCTGCTACTTAAGATTACATCAGGCCACCTGGATCATTTAGGATAATTTCCTTCTCTTATAGTTGCTAATTAGCAACCTCAATTTCATCTGCAACCTTAATTCTCTTTTGCCATGTAGTATAACACATATGCATAGGTTCCTAGATAAGGAGGTGGACATCTTCAAGAGGTGGTTCTGCCTAGTGAATGAGCTGTGGATCCATGCACAGGGGGACATCCCTTTCTGGGATAAAGCTAGTGCTTCTGGAATAATCTCTTTTAGTTGCTCTGTTCCATGATGGTCGCTAGAGCTCCTGAAGAAACAGGCTATATTTGCTCCTCAACAAATTAACCAGCAGCTATATTTTAAACTTGGAATAGAATGATTTTGTTCCAAAATCTGATCCTATGTGTTTATGAGCTTCTTGGATACTTAGTTCTGCATATTCAAGGGGTCACCTGGATTTTACGATATCACCGCTTAAATTAGAACATGCAGTTTTGGTTTTCATTGCTCTCTGCTTTCCCTTTGTGCAGATACCAATGGCTTGCTGTTTTTGTTAGCCATTCCAGTTTTTCAGTGAGCTTAACAAACTTCATCAAGAGGAGACTGGAGGTGCCATTCCAATATGACATGCATTAAAAATTCCTGTCTTTCTCACTTGTATTTATAGTCTGATAGAGGGTCAGCAGTGCACCAATTTAGTCTGGCTGCAGAGTGACATTTTTGAAGCCATTAAATTTCAAGATAATGTGCACACATGGAATTCAGCAACATAAGCTGGCTATGAGTGGGGACCCGCCATCACTAATGTCACTTTATGCCCATTTTGCTCTATTGTGGCTTGTACCCGTTTCATATGTTCCATGCCATGGCTGGTTCCAGTCCCTCTGGATCCATATTGCCCTGATATGAGGAATAAAACTAAACAAAATATTACTAAGGATGACAGATACTGCATCTATTATTTTTACTGCTGACTTTTTTTAGTGTTTAAAAATCTTGCGCTGGTTTGGGAAATTACCTTAGGTGCTCATAGGAGCTGTGAGTTACTCCCAAGAGGAGGATGTGTTTGTCGGGAGGGTGCTATCTGCGGCTGGATTTTGGAGAACAGAATGTGTGTGTGTTGGTCCTGGCTGCCGCACGTGCTCAGAGCAATTCGGCTTAAAACACAAGTCAAACGATTACAAAACAAGAGCTCTCACCGTCCAGGCACACAAGCCAAATATAGAACAAAGGGGGGCAGATGGAGGCCTGAGGGCCTCACAGGAATTTCTCTTTGGTGGGAAAGAAAACCTAGGGAGGTGGGGAAGGTGCCTGAGCGGATAGGTAAAAGTGAGGCGGCGTGATGATCTAGTCCATTTCAGGCTTGACCCAAAGGCTTTTCCTCCGACGTTGTTAGAGGAATAATGCTAAATCCAAATTATTTTTTCAAAGTTGTTAGGGTTTTTTATTCCTTTTCACCACTTAGAAAAAGGTAAAACATCGATATCCATGAGCTGGCTGTGTGTTTAAAGCCATGAGGAATGTAATTTATGTAATTTAAATTTATTTTTAGAAGGAAGTCCATCTTTTCCAAATATATCATTTTCTAAATTTGGGAGAGAACAATTTTTTATCAAATTTGTGTGAGAGAACTCTGTTCTTTGAACCTCTTCAACATGAAATACACATGGTTATGCCTGTGTGTATGTGCTTGCACATGTGTGCATGTGTGTGTGTGTGAGACAGAGAGAGAGAGAGGAGAGAGAGAGAGAGAGATCCTGACAGCTACTTGTCTAAGAGATGGACATTGTTTTTCACTTCTCTTGCTGGCGTATGGTTCTTTGCGGATGCCCTGACCTAACAGTGAGACATTCCCGGGCATCTTCACCACTAGGTCACCCGAAATAAAGTTGTAGCCTAAAGTGATGTGTTAGTACGATTCATCCCCACTTCTCAGTCGCAGGGTAGAAAGACGAGTGTGTCAGACAAGGCTGCCTTTAGCCACGTCAGCCAGTCATCTTATCTCATCACAGTCAAGAGGTAAATTCTGAAAGAGACCCAACAAAGAGCGAAATCTTGACTCTTCTTAATATGAAACTGTGTTATTTGTGATAAACACATGCCATGTTTACTAGTCAATGAAAACCAGAAGGCAGCAGGATAGGCAATGAGTGTGCTTTATGGTACTGTGTGTATAAGAGGCAGATTGAGTGCATTTCTTAGATGATGATACAGTTAGCGGTGATATTAGAAGAACGCTCCTACCTCGGTGAACAACGATAAAGTCCCAGCTGGCAAAGAAAATAGCCTTATTTTCAGCATCCAGATTTAAGCAATGGATAAATTTTGGTCAGTGATGCCAATGACACTCTCGTGGAGATGATTTTATCTCAACACAGGAAAACAATGCCACATGTCTGGAGTTCTCTGCCTTGTGACCTTGGGCAACTTAATGCCACCATGCCTCAGTTTCCCTCCCCCTAAGATAGGAATGTTAATAGTAATTTCCCCACTGGGCTGTTGTAAGAACTAAGAGAGTTAATGAACATAAATTTCCTGGCTTATCTGAAGTTCTACATAAGTTTTTATAGTTATTGTTCTCATTGTTTTTGTTTGTAGTGCTAGTTCTTTCAAATTGAAATAATTAAATGGCAGGCCACTGTTGTTTTTTTCCCTTAAAATTTTACCTTTAAAAACAACATTATCTGTTAATTCTCACAGATCCATCTTTAAGGAGACAGCCCCTCATTCACGTAGGTTTATTCAGCTGGATCTTAGCAATTTGGTATAATGTATGCATTCTTTGACTCGGCCAATATCTATTTCATCCCTACTGTGAGAAAAATTAAATACTTCTTCTCGGTTCCAGCCTCCGCCCCAGTCCTTAATTAAGTCAGAGCACACGCTTAATTGTAGAAGTCAGGACCAGAAAGCCATTTGCCTCTTCATTCTTATGTCTATATGCAATTTGAAAATCCTCAAGTTTTGCCATCCCAGTAGACTTTTAAATGACAAATAGTTTAAAAAATGAAGACGCCTTTTCTATAGCTAACAACTGACCTTCAGGTGAATGCCACTAAGTCATTTCTCAGTCACGATCTTTGTTGATATAACCCAACATGGCAGAGTCTCTCATAGGAGGGGGACAGGCGGCAGCCATGCTCTTGAGTGAACCATGTCCTCCACCCTGAGTCACAATAAACAGAGTGACTACGGTCCATACTGAGGTTGGGCCTTGGATTCCTTCCCCTTGAATTTGCTGGGTATCTATGACAACATGCCTTTCCATCCTGATCCTCTCACAATTTCCAGTCAGTTTAGCTTCGGAGTGGAGATAAGAGGGAGAGTTACTTCTGCTTCCTTTGCAACCACGCTGCACTTGGGTCCTGACTGGCAGCCATTCTGAGGCGCAAGAGTTCATTCTTCACCATGCTTTCTTTGCCAGTCCCGATTCAAACCGTCATATACTGAATAACTTGCCAAAAAGCTTTCTCCCATTGCTTTAACCCCCATCCCATGTTTTTTTTTTTCTTTTTATTATTATTTTTATGGCAGGGAATATAAGAGAAATAATGGAATCTAATCAGCATGAAAGACCGTTCTTTTCATTGGAATCCCTCTCACATTTCTCTCCTTCCCCACCTTTATTCCAGTTTGGAAATTTAGGGCTGTAACATTTTTTTCTCCCTCTAATTTTATTCCAGGCATTATTGTATTTTCTTTTATTTTTAGAACAGTTTCAGGTTTACAGCAAATTGAGCGGTCAGTGCAGCGAGTTCCCATATACCCTCTGTGGCACACAGGCGCCACCTCCTCCACTCTCAACACCCGGCACTAGAGTGGTACCCTTGTGACAACTGGTAAAGCGACACTGATGTGTCATTATTACCCCAAGTTCATAGCTTACATTAGGGTTCACTTGTGGCAGTGTCATGCTGTAGTTCTAACAGCCATAGAACAACTTGTATCCACTCCAACAGTATCATATGGAATAGTTTCACTGACCTAAAAATTCTCCGTGCTCTGCTCAGTCATGGCTCTTTCCCTACCAACCGCTGACAAACACTGATCTTTTTATTGTCTCCACAGCTTTGCCTTTTCCAGAATGGCAGATAGTTGGAATGAGGCAGTATGCGACCTTTCCAGATTGACTTCTTTCACTTAGTAATGTGCATTTGTTGCCTCCGTGTCTTTTCATAGCTTGATAGCTCATTTCTTTTTAGTGATGAATAACATTCCATTGTCTGTACGTGCCCCTTTATGTATTTATCCATTCACCTCCTGAAAGTCATTTTGGTTGCTGCCATGTTTGGGCATTTATGAATAAAGCGGCTATAAACATCTATGTGCAGGTTTTTGTGTGGATATAAATTTTCACCTCTTTTGGGTAAATACCAAGAAGTGTGATTGCTGGATCATATGCTAAGAGCATGCTTAGTTTTGTTTGAAACTGCCAAAGTACCTTCTGAAGTGGCTGGACCAATTTGTGTTCCCGCCAGCAATGTATGAGAGTTCCTGTTGCTCCACGTCCTCGCCAGCATCTGGTGTTGTCAGTGTTGTGGATTTTGGCCATTCGAATAGGTTCATAATGATATCTTGTTATTTTAATTTGCAGCTCCCTGATGATAGATGATGTGAAGCATCTTTTCATATACTTATTTGTCATCTGTAAGGCTTCTTTGGTGAGGTGTTAAGGTGTCTTTTAAGGTCTTTTGCTGACTTTTCAATTAGGTTGTTTTCTTGTTTGTTGACTTTTAAGAGTTCTTTGTATATTTGGATTTAGATCTTTATTCCTTTCTAGTATTTACATTCAATGCCAGAAATTTCCCTCTAATCACTGCTTCTGCTGCCTTCAACAAATTTTGATAAGTTGTGTTTTCATTTTCATGTAGTTTAAAATATTTTTTAAATTTCTCCTGAGGTTTCTTCTTTGACTGGTATGTTAAGAAGAGTGTTCATTAATTTCTATGCATTGTGGGATTGTCCAGCTGTCTTCTCATACTGATTCTTAATTTAGCTCCACTGTGGTCTGAGAGCATACATTGCATGATTTCTATTCTTTTGAATTTATTAAGGTGTGTTTTATGACCCAGAACATGTTCTGTCTTTGTGAATGTTCTCTGTGAACTTGAGAAGAACATGTATTCTAATATTGTCAACTGAAGTATTCAATAGCTGTCAGTTATATCAAGTTGATTGATGATGCTATTGAGTTCAACTATGTCCTTACTGATTTTCTGCCTTGTGGATCTGTCCATTTCTGATAGAGGGGTGGTGAAGTCTCCAACTATGATAGCAGATTCATCTATTTCTCTTTGTAGTCTGCCAGTTTTTGCCTCACATGGGTTGATGCTCTGTTGTTAGGCACATTATGGATTAGGTCTTGCTGGATAAGTGACCCCTTTGTCATTATGTAATGCCCTTCTTTACTTCCCATAACCTTCCTTGCTCTGACATTCCTCCATCTGAAATTAATGTAATTCCTGCTTTCTTTTGATTAATATTAATATTATATATCTTTCTCCATCCCTTTACTTTTAATTTATATGTATCTTTATTTTTAAAGTGGATTTCTTACAGAGAACATATTATTTGGGTCTTGTTTTGTGATCCACTCTGACAATTTCTGTCTTTTAATTGATGTTAAGACCATTAACACATAAAGTGAGTATTGATATTGTTGAATTATTTTCTACCATATTTGTTACTGTTTTCTACTCATTGCCCTTCTTCTCTGTTCCTATTTTTGTTTTTCAATCTTTTTCTGCTTTAGTAGTTTTAATTGAGCATTTTATATTTTTCCATTTGCTTTGCTTTCTTAGTTTTTTTAACTCTTTTTAGTGTTACCCTAGAGTTAGCAATATACATTTAAAACTAATCCAACTCCACTTTCACATGACATTATACTGCATCACAGATAGTGAAGTAATTTATAATAATAAAGGATTCCTCATTCCTCCCTCCCATCCTTTGTGTCATTGATATCATTCATTTCACTTATACATAAACTATCATCAGCTGTATTGTTGCTATTATTAAGTTGAACAAACTGCTATTTACTAGATCAATTAGGAATAAGAAAAATGAAAGTTTTTATTTTACTTTCCTTTATTCCTTCTCTAGTCCTCTTCCTTTTTTTATGTTGATCTGAGTTTCTGATCTATATTATTTTCCTTCTTACTGAAGAACTCCGTTTAAAAATTCTTGAAAGGCAGACTATTGGCAATAAATGCCCTCAGTTTTTGTCTGAGAAAATCTTTGTTTTTCCTTCATTTTTAAAAGATAATTTCACAGGTTACAGAATTCTAGGTAATTTTTTTCTCTCTCTCTCAACATTTTAATTATGTCACTCCACTATCTTCTTCCATGCCTGGTTTCTGAGGAGAAATCAGATACAATTCTTATTTTTGCTCTTGTATAAGTTAAGTGTTCCCCCACCCCCACCCCCATGGCTTCTTTCAAGCTTTTCTCTCTATCTTTGACTTTTTTCAGTTTGAATATGATATGCCTAGGTGTAGATTTGTTGGCATTTATCCTTCTTGGTTTACTCTAAGCTTCTCAAATCTGTTTTGGTGTCTGACATAATTTGGGGGAAATTCTCCGTCACTATTGCTTCAAATATTGTTTCTATCCCTTTCTTCTTCTTCTGGTTTCTCACTACATGTATATTACACCTTTGTAGTTGTTCCACAGTTTGGGAGTATTCTCTTTTTTCAGTCTTTTTTTTTTCCTTTGCTGTTCCGTTTTAGAAATTTCTATTGTCCTGTCTTTCAGCTCAGAGATTCTTTCCTCAGCCATGTCTATTCTCCTAATGAGCCCATCAAAAGCATTCTTCATTTTCGTTAACACTTTTTTGATCTCTAGCATTTCTTTTGATTTTTTTTTTTTTTTTTACTTAGTATCCCCATCTTTGCTTGTGTTATCCATCTGTTCTGGCATGTTGTCTACTTTTTCCATTAGAGCCCTTGGCATATTAATCATAGTTATTTTAAGTTCCCAGTCTGGTAATTCCAGCATCCCTGCCATCTGACTCTTATTCCAGTGCTTGCTCTGTCTCTTCCATGTTTTTTGCCTTTTACTATACCTTATAATTTTTTATTGACATCCAGACTTGGTGTACTGAATAAAAGGAACTGCTGTGAATAGGTCTTTTATAATGTGATAGTAGGTATTGGAGAAGGAAAGGCATTCTATAGATCTATGATTAGGTCTTAGGCTTTTAGTGAATTTGTGCCCCTGCGCTATGATCTTCACCGGTGCTTCTCAGTAACCTGCCACTAAGTGGGACAGGATGGCTGGAGGGAGCTGAAGTTGAGTATTTCTCTTCACCTAGATCAGTTAGGCTTTGATAAAACCCCAGCAGGTTAGGCTGTAGTAATACATCCTCTTGAGGGCCAGCCCTTTCAAGAAGCACAGAAATGCTCTGCTCTGGGTATATTTCAAAATGGCTGTTTTCCACCCCCTTCTGCTGGAAGCTGGAGGGTTTTGCTTTGTTTTGTTTTGTTTTTTCTCCAATCTGTACTTTGAAGACCTGGTAGGGCTCTTGGGGATGAAACTCACAAAAGTGTGGGGGATCCTCTAAGACTGGATGCCCCCCTAGAGTTTTTAAGTCTCAGACTTGTCCACCTGAGCCTCCAGTAACTCATCAATTACAGCTTAGGTTTTCCTGGCCTGGTGCCAGTTCTACCAGAGCTTTCTGCTCATGGGCTTCTGCTTTGGCGGGTCATGATTCTTCGTATTCACCTGTTTCTCTCTGTGGTTTTGGGAGCAGCAGTTTGTCCTATGACCTCAATGACCTCAATTATCTGACAAAGCTAAGGAGAGTTGCCAAGTTTCAGTTTGTTCAGCTTTTTACTTGTTAGAACAGGGTGATGACTTCCAAGCTCTTTACATGTTGGATGGTAAACCAGAAGTCTTCTCTTTAATTTTTTATGATCCATTTTTAGATATTGTTAGGAATTTATTATTATCATTATCATCATTATTATTATTAAAGGTCTTTGAGATTCATGCAGTCCAAATTTGGAGATTGGAGATTGAAATACTTTAGACAATTTGTTAAAAATCAAAATGGAAAATTCCTTGCATCTTTAGATAAGATTGCAAAGAGAATTCCCTTCACTTTAGGGGTTTCCCTGCACAAAACACTTAATTTCATTATGTTGAGAAAGTTTTTCTGACAGTTTTAAAAGTTTTCATTTAAAAAAATACAGATCTGAAACACAAAGCTTGCAAGAGAAGTAGAAAAAAGAGAAAGTGAAAACTTCCATTTATCCACAGTCATTCCCAAGCCTCCATTCTAAATCCAGCATTCTTCAGCCCTCTGTAATTATGGACTACAGCATTTGTATATATGAGAACAAATGAAAACCCCAAGCAATGACTCGAAAACCTCCATAACCAAGCCAGCCTCTTTTGATAAGTAGGTTGTAGAAAAACTCTCCATAATAACACTGTGATATGATAATGATTAATTCAATTAACAAGCATATTGAACACCATCTCTTTGTGTAATTGGTTAGGTGCTAGTAAATTACTCTTGCTTTTTCAAAGCATAATATTTAGTTACGGGAAGATAGAGTATTCATACAACTTGGTGGTAATTATAAGGTAACTTGTAAGGAAACATAATGTAATGAAACTTTACTAGAAATAACACACTGTTCTAAAATGAGTGTCTTTGGGGTCAAGAGATCTGGAGTGCCATCTCAGCTCTACCATTTGGATGAGTCACCTTACTTCTCTGAGGCCCATTTCCCTCATCTGTAAATTAGGAAGTAAGAAGGGCTCTTAACAAGATCACTAGGATTAAATGAGGTAACACTTGTGGAGTACTGTCGCTCATTATCTGTTGGGCACCTTATGTTAATTTCCACTCCCTTCCATTCCAATCCAAGTAAGTATCTAAGTGCGGTTATATTAATGGAGAGCAGAAGTACCACAGACATGCTGTTTTGGGGCCACATCGTGTTTTAATTTTTTTTAATTTGAATTATTTGACAACACTTAAAAATTAAAGGAGTCCACATAAAATCCTGGATTTCTATTTTTTCCTCAAATTTACAGCATCTGGGACCTCCATGGGGGAATCCATCTGCTGGAGCTTGAGGACATTGTGAGCCAGGTTTTGAAGAAGGTTCATGAACAGAGTATGTGCTTAATATAAGCTTAAAGCTGTGGGTCTCTGACAGGACCTCTGATTTGAGCAGGCTCTCATGGGTCCTTAATGGGTTTCTTTTGTGCTTAAAGATGATCAGCAATGAAGTGTGTAGCTTGACATCACTGAAATTAGTTCACACAGATAGAGGATTAGAAAGGAGATAGAGCTTTTGCAGTACAAGCTTAGCTTTTGTGGGTCCACACATCCCCCATCCACCCCACCCCCAGGAGCACATTTGCTGTCATCTCTAACCTGTAAGGATTAGATTAGAACACAAGCAAGAAAAGACAAAGAGGGAAGTCTGGTGAACTCGACGATGGCCTTCTTCATGGGCAGAACAAAAGAGAGTATGGAGGCAGACATCTGCATAAATCAGTCCAAAGCAAATCAAAGAAATTCCAGCAGAAAGGGAATTTTTGCCTGAATTATGGAGCTAATTATCTCAGTCCTCCACTTCAGTGTTCCTGGGGAGACCTGGCTTAAGAATGCTTTTCCAACAAGCTGGCAGATTCAGAAGTGGAGAGAAAATGTGTTATTGTAACCGCAGCTGTGGAGCCTGAGCCTGGTTGCTGCCTCTGTCCAGAACACCTGTTGAGAACATCCAAGCTCAGACCAGCATGGCTTGCTGGGGGAAAAAAGGGGGAGTTTCCAAGAAGGCCATCATGGTGTGCACGCTGGCAAGAGAAGAATGCCAGCTCCCAAAGAAGCCACTCTGGGTTGCTTTTTAAACATCTTTACAACTTTAACACGGTCATAGAAATTATAGATGATTTTCATCTTTCTGTTTCAAAATTCTTTTTTTAACAACTTTTTAGTAATAAAAAGGGCAACTTATTAATGAAACCCTTCTGCCTTCATGGTATGAAATTAAAAGATTATTATAACTACAGGCAAGAAAGCATTTGGATTATGTGGCATTTGGAAATGACAATAAAGATTATCCATATGGTCTAATGTTGTCAATGTCTTACATTGCATTAGCAATCACCTAATATGGGCGTGATTTTGAATATGTGGCTCATTTTAAATTCTGCTGAGTCCTAGGTCAATCAGAGTCAAGAAGATTTACTAGAAAGAGCTGCCATCTTCTTGTGTAAATGCTGCTGGGTGCTTAGGCAGAATTAGGGTATTTTAGGACATAATATCTTTGGTATTATGGTGCAATAGTTTTAAACCTTCTCACTTTATACCTTTTCTTTAAGCATCTCTCATTTTATTCTCGGCTGTCCCGGATATATAAAACAACCTCCAGTAGTAAAAGCTGAAAAATTTTTGCTTTATCTGTTTCTTTGTATGTCAGGTCTCTTACATTTTTATGGCTTTGCCCAGGTATTTGTAACTTCAGATTATGAGTTTTTGGTGGTCAGGGAGCAAGACTCAGAGGCCAGAGTTAAACTGTGTCTCCAGAACAATTGGAAATCTCTTTACTTCCCTTGGCCTTTTTGCACTCTCTTCCACGGAGGGAGGGGATATGGGGGCTTATGCCTCTGCTAAGCTCTCAAGGAAAGCCAGCAACTTGAAATTTCTTTACCTTCTGCTCCACTGACCGGCCTCAGTAAAGAACTAATCTGGGGTCATGTGGAGTTAAGTCACGTCACAGCTCCCTGAGAAGTCGGGATATGCACCTGAGGCCTGCCTGAGCCCCTCTTGCTCTGGGGAGGCTGAATGTCATGGCCAGCAACCTTTCTGCACATACTCCAATGATACTACTGTCTTCACTCCTTGCCTGCTTTTGTGTTTTAGTTCAACAATATGCCTCGTAGATTCATCCTTAGCTTCTTTCAGTTTTGTTTGGCAGATACTTACCAGGGCATCTACTCTTTGCTGTGGAGTGTAGAAAATAATTTAGTAAAAAGCGAGTAACTCTAGAAGCTTATCAGTAAGTAGATTATGATGGCATTGTATTAGGGCCATTGGTCATTTTAATTTCACATGTAGTAGGAGAAGCAGAAAGTAATATTTCAGGCTGTGTGTTCCTAATATCACTGTGGGTTTTGAGGCTGGCAGTAGATGTTTTTCATCTCTGTGTCTCTGCAGCTGGAAGAGAACCTGACTTTCAAAAGGCCCCATAAACAGATGTTAGGGATGAATACGAATAATTCAATAGAAATTATTCCTGATCATTCCTCAGGACGCATGTCAGAGCCCCGTTTTTCATTCTCATGCGTGTCTATATAATGACTCTTTGTCCTAAGGAAACTAGCCAAGAAGCGGAAGGAGACGATGAGCAGCACACGGCAGGAGATGACCGTGATGGTGAACTCAATGGACAAGAGCTATGCCGAGCAAGGCACCAACTGCGACGAGGCGTTCTCGTTCATGGACACACACAATCTGAACGGGAGATGTAAGTGCAAACGTGTCTTCGCTTCTAATACCTTTCTCTGGTTTTCTAGGATGCTGGATAGTACTGGGGCATTGGAAAACAAAACCTCCCTGGAGAATTCCTATGCCCGATTGGTTTCTCCATCCCTTTCAGCAATTCTGAAAACTGCTGTGGGTGTCATGGCTTGCTTAGGAGAAGAGGAAACAGCAGAGATGATAGGGCCAGACCAGGGAGCACAGGAAGCCACAGTTTCTGTGAAACCTTAGCATTGCATGAAGGCTTTTCTCTTCTTGGAGAGAAAGGCACCTGCTTCTCATCATCCTTTTTGTGGTTGAGATCCTGTTTGTAAGCTAACCAGGTGTGGAATTACACAGGGAAGCCTATTCTAAGACAACTCACTAAATGGCAGTAACAAGTTAATTGTTTATTTGTTTAGCTGACAGGTTTTGCCTTTATTATAGGGCTGTTAGTGGCAATTAATAAGTTAAACTGTATTTCCACTTCACAAGTCTTACATCTCACACCAGGTGGGTAAACCAAACTTCAGCTAATGCCTTCCCAGACTGCCACCTGTGATCCAGGTACAAGGCATTATTTTAGAAAGCTAACAATTCGATTGAGTATATGACGAACAAAAGGAGCAGTTGTGGGTGTCCCTGGTGATCTTCTCAGAGACCAGAAGTAAATCCCACGTGGATGCCTGATTCTGTGGTTCATGGCCATGCTGAGTTCAAGGGCAGAGGTTTCTTTACTGTGTGAAATCCATGCCCACAGACTGCCACTGCCACTGGCCACATAATTAGCATGTTGGACAGCAAGAGGATGAAACAAAAGTGCAGCTATCACCAACACTAATAAAAATGCAGAAAGTCCAGAACCATGATTGAGAAGCACAGAAATCGGGTCTTGGGGGTTGGGGGAGAGGGCTGATACCTGTGTGGACAGTGTGTGCCGTGTTCCGACCACCCGCTCGGCCTGTTCTTTTGCTGCAGCTCCCAGGCCCCCCATCTGCCTGCCCTCTGTCCGGTCACTACGTGGTCAGTGTCCACCTCTCCCGCACTCTGCCCTTCTCCTGCATTCAGCAAGGCTCCTGAGAGCTTCTACTTATGGTGGCTGCAGTTGCCCACCTCTTCCCTAGAGGCTCTACATTCATTCATCTACATGCACACCTGGCCCAGGGGAGCAGTTTAGCAGACACAGCTGTCAGCTGTCACCCCAGTGGGGAGGGTGGCTCTCTTCATTCTTGGTCATTGCTCTTTGCCCTTTGGTATCATTTTCAGTGTAAGGGAGCATAATCTGTGGTGCTCCAGTATTCCACAAACTACTTTTTTTCATAGAATTTTCTCTTTTTTTGTATCAAATGTTTTATATATATATACATATACATATATAATGCATTTAATGGCCAAAATAAAGCAATTACACTACTTAACGATACACTGTTGTGGGCTGGGGTGGGAAGAGTCCTGCCTACCAACAGGGTTAGAATCTTGGTAGTAGTGGTTAGTTCTTCAATGCCATTATGAAAGGGGCCACACAGTTGTTCTCACTTTCTGGGATAACCCATTAATGTTCCAAATGTCCTATTTCGTGGTGAAATTCCTCACACGTAAATTTACTAGGAATTACCTGCCCAGATTAGAAACCTACATGACTAGTTTCCAGGCTTTTGAAGTTTGAATAACAGGGGCTATTTGCCTCTGGACAGGAAATTTAATTTGGCAGTTACTTCTTTAAAAGTGATTGTATCTGTGGAAATCCATAAATGCTCAGGCAAAGAGGTTGCTGCAGAAACCAGCATCAGCTTCCAAGCCATTATTTTATGCCTCCTGTCAATAACACTGATAGAGGAAACACAGCAGGACGTGCTCCGTTTTCCTCCCACTCTGTGAGCAATGACTAAGTGCCATCCCATCCCCAACCATCAGAGTGATCCTGATGGTAACTTTATCATGGTTACTCTCTTAGTGCCTTCAGAATAAGAGACGAGCTACTGGGGGAGGAAACGTGCAGGAGAGGGGTTCATTAGACCCCTAGGCCTCCAGCCCCGAACCTATTACAAGTCTGGGTATGTCTGAGGTCTTTTAGGGTTGGGAGGTGAGTAGCTTTTAGAAATGAGACAGTGAGAAATACGAAGTTGGAGAATTTAAAAATAAGCACAAGCTCGTTTATGAGAATGGGGAATAATCTGTCTACCAAAGCAAATGGGAGTTGTACCATCTTTTTTTAATGTTATACAAAGGGGGAAAATAAATGTGTATAGTGGGAATGGGTTTCATTTTTATACTAAAGACAAAAGTATTTAAAATATATTTTTAAAGGGTGAAAATAAACATAGCTATTTTGTATCTGCTTTGCACACTTTCACCAATGACATAAAAATGTCTGCAGGTAATAGACGTTATTCTTACTGACCCTAGCACATTTTATAAGTACTCGGGTTTTTGTTCTTATTTTCATCAATTACCCTCTTTTTTCCTGGCAGTTTACCATAAACATGCATTATAAATATGATACCTCTCTATTTTAGAAAAATATCTTCTAAATGACAGGCAGCCTGGGTTCTGGTTATTGGTCTGTCATTTCTTAATTCTATATTTTAAAAATATAAACAGAGGTAAAAACTTCTCCACGAGAGCTGAAATATATTAACATGGCAGCAGAATAAAGATAGCATACAATATCCACAGGGATTTGGTATTTCTGCCCCTAATAAAATGATGTAATTGGGTATTAGTGTCCCAATCCAGAACTTTAGCATCAAATAAATCATGTAACTACATCAGAAAGTTAAGATTTAGACCTGCATTTAACCAACTTGAACATTTGAGCACATGCAAATCATTAGCCTTATACTTTAATGAAATTAAAGTGATTTTAAAGCACTAATCAATTAAGATGTTGAAGACGGTTCACAAACTAATTTTTGAAAAGGAAGTACCCACTTTCAATGAAAGCAGATTAATTGGACGGGATTGACTTTCCCTCCCAATAACAGGGAGGGAGAAGATCTAATAGTTAAATCCCGAATCTTTCAGAGGACCGTTTCAAAGAAAAATAAGCATTTTTAAAAAGACTGAAAAGACTAAGAGAACAATGTGAAGGCATGCAGCTTTCACCTTAAATATAGTGCACACGAAACATCACCTTTGTTTTTGTAAACCAGGTCATAACATTATAGAAAGTCTCAGAATATCCAAAATAGGAGGAACAAGAGGAGTTAACGAACCGCGAAAACATCGACATTCAGAAAATTCTCCAACAGCCATGTGTAGACACCTCCTCATACCCTTAGTTATTAAAAAACAAAAACAAAACAAAACAAAACAAAAAAAACCAACTGGCATGATACTAGAATTCGACAAGCAAAGGCTAGAAGTCAAAACAGAAGTCTAATGACTTTCTCTATTCAAAATGGCGGCAGAAGTTATGGGGATTTTTCTTCATTTGTAGAGTACGAAAATCTTTTAAGTGATATTATCGCATGTTTGTCCCCTCAAGTACAAGTGATTCCCTGGAGACACTGGAGAATGGTAGTATTTACCACATAGACTTCTGTAGATGTCTGGCGTTTCATCAGTCAAGTCTCTTACTAGCGTGGTGTCCTTCTGAGTGACCTCGGAGGGCCGTATTCTCAGGTACTGCCTCTCTGCACCTGCTGACTAGTCCTTCTCTCATTTACAGCTGTGTCTTCACCCTCGTCCTTTACAATGAAAACGAATACACTGAGCACATCGGTGCCCAATTCTTACTACCCAGGTAACAGATTTTTCCGTTGTTGCATCCATTCATAACCCCTTAGCAATCAGAATCAATCCGCGCTCTCACTTTGCTGCCCATGATGCTTGAGGAGCTTAATACGTTTGATGTGTTGTAACCCGATGCTTTCTATGGCTTTCTGCGGGAAAAGTGGGGGGCTTTTCATCAATCATTTACTGTTCTTTCTCTTTTTACTTTCTCTGCATTGACCCGCTTATGATGTATGACAGACCCATTTGTGCCAACTGCAATTTTAGGTGAGAACATTTCCCTTTATCACAGTTTATTGCAGGAGTAATTTAGAAAGTCAGTGGCCACTCTCTAGGAGCCTGGAGTTCTGCTCTGTTTGATGCAGGGATTGTAAGCAGGACAAGGGGGTGGTGGGTGGCCGGGGGGAGGGCATAGATAATAAAAAGACTCTCCAAACAGTCTCCTTTGATAAGAAGGTTTTGCCTCATGTATGTTGGAAACGATACCAAAGGATTCAAATGAACAAGCCCAGCTCTCGTATTTTCCCTTTCTGTGTTCAGAATTTAAAGTCAGATTTGATCCCAAGGGAAAACACAGTATGTCATCACTCCACTGTGTACTTCCAAGAGCTAAATTTTGTAATGTGACAGTTGTAAAAGTAAAAATCACTTCTTATTATTTTCACTTACCACTAAGCACTAAAAACTTCAACTTCAAAAATAGCATTTTTCTAATTATGCCAAATGTTATGCAGAAAAATTATCACAGTAGAGTTTGGGCCCCCTACCCCTTCTCAGAGCCAATCAGGGCACCCCAGCATTCCAAAGTGTCTGTCACACAGTGGAATTTCAAAGGAGCTGTGTTCTCAGCAGAAAAGTGACAAGATGGCACTTTATAATCACATGGTTTATTATGTGTCAGATGTCACTAGAAATGAAATAAAATGTTAGCCCAGTGGGGCAGAATGCATTGAAGATATAAAATGTTCCCCGTGGGAAGCCGGAAAAAATCCCATTTGTCCAATGTAAGAAGGTTCTGGAGAAATGGCATTACCTGGCTCTGATAACCAAATAAGCATGAGAAGCTGTTGCATTTGAGATGCATCAATAAGCCAAGTGTATCACGGCTGTGTTCTCTTTCTACTACTAACCATACCGAGAAGGAGCACAGCACAAACGACTTCAAGCTATATACCAATTCATCGTAGCAAAAGTTCTACCCTCAGCTGTTCGACTACTGCTTCCTAATTCTCTTTACAAGGGTTGATATCTTTGCAACATAATTTTCCCCCTGTGCTTCTCTTTTCTCTAAGTTGTTACGATTTTTGTAGGTAGGATGATTTGTTTTTCTTACCATGTTTTCTGGGCTTGAGCAAGTTTGTCACCTGAGTTACAAGTGAACTCAGACAGAAGTGTAAGAATGGACACAAACCCAAATTTTTGAACTTGCCTCATTCTGAGCTAACAAACACAGCTCACTAAAGCCCTGCACCCCTTTTAATGCCAGCTATACGGTGAAAAGGCCGCATTTTTATTCTTTTCATAAGTAAGGGGCACAGGCTAATTTTGGGCACCCGAACAATGTAATCTACATGCAGATGACATTTGCAGAATCTTCTGATAGGCGAAGATGTGTGATTTCTTTGTGTGCCGTGGCATTCGTTCTGCAGCTCCTCTAGTAGACGTCCTGACCTTGAGGGAGCTGGAGTGGGGAGGGCCAAGACGTGCACTGTCAGAGGGAAGAAAATGTTCAGATTGCACAGCAGGATTAAGATAAGCTTATTAAACAAATACCATTTTTTAAAGTCGCTGCTTTGTTATTACAAACACTAAGGACATCTTTTAAACTTGGTTTGGCTTCTTTACCAAAAGGGAATCACTTGAACAGACAATTTAAGTGGCAAAAATGATGTACATCTGTGAAAAGTAAGTCAGCCAGATTGACAAATAACTGTTACCATGTCTGGCTTATATATGTACCAACGCAGCAAATGGCCGTGCTTGGGAACCGTTCCTCCCACGGAGTTTGGTGCAAATGTGAATCCATATATTGCATAGTAAGGATTAATGAGGTGATCCCTTGACATCACGGAAAGAAGATAAGCTGTACATACATCTACTCTGGCACTTTAGGGGAACGGCACTATTAACAGTTACATAGACAAGAGCGTTTTGCTGTGACTTGGAGCTTGGCGTGCTTAAATCCTCCATTATCTCCACCTGTTATGCTTATGCGCTAAGGTGCCCCGCCTAACGCATAGAGCTTTACTGTGCCTTTATGTCATTTTCTCGCCAAAAAAATAAAAGAGAGAGGTTAATAGACAGATTTTGATAGATAGATGTTGATATTGATAGATACGTAGATAGAACACCCCACACACACCTCAAAAACATGGCACTCATTTCAATTCTAGATTTTTCAGCTGGTGTGTTGAGAATTGAAGATAGTCTATGAAAGACTATAGGAAGAATTAATTCACAGTTCTCCAAAACCCATCAGAACTGTTAGTGAGAAACTTTGTTTCTGATTTCCTCCTAGGCATAACTTTTAATTGAAAAAAATTGTTGGTAATTTTTAAACCAATATAGGAAATCAATGTCAAATAATATATTTTATCAGTAATAATTCTTTTTAAGTCAGAGCAAAGTGATTAATCACTAATTTTGGTGGCATCAAGAATTTCTAATCGTGTGGGTGACCCAGTTTCATACCACGGATGGCACGAGAAGCCTTCTATTCCCTCTTCGACATCTGTGTACTCAATAGTAGCACTCATTTCTTAGATGGCCTCGGTAGTGCTTACATGCCTTAAGACAGGTCCTGCACACTAGTCACGAGGCCGAGATAGTCATGCAGCGGGTGTGATCAGTACAGTGGTAACAGTGGTGGACGCTCTGGGAATTAAACCTTCCAAGAATGCCTCGCCCTAGCACCAGAGCCCTACCAGGTTGTGGTGTCTCCGCAAGAAAGGCCTAGATGATTCATTTAGGGGAAGTTTAGGAGGTCAGTCCACAGTGGAGGGCATTTAATTACGTTCATCCCAAAAGGTACAAAACGGAGAGAATGAGAGAGGCACAGGGGGGAAACTAATTAATGTTCCATTTATTTTAGTATAAAGAACAGAACTTCCTGCTGGAGTAGCTAAAAGCTCTACGGAGTCAGTCCTTCAGCAGGGGTCCTGCATCCCACTTTATGAGCTTGGCACTTGCCAGCGAGCAAAGCTGATGCGCAAATGTCCCGGGTTATTCGTGACTGTTCTAATAAAATGGGAACGTCTGAATGGCTAATTTCAAAGCAAATCCAAATGAAAACCAAAGTCATAAAATCAGCGTACCACTCCTTTTTATTTTGTCTTTGTGTCTTTAGCCACCTCGTAGTGATCCAGGTGCCATTTCAGCAACAGCAACATAGCTACACACTTGTGTACCACCTTCCATACCATGCATCCCCAGGTGCTTTGCGATGCAGATAGAAC
Organism: Ursus arctos; assembly: GCF_023065955.2. Taxonomy (NCBI): domain Eukaryota; kingdom Metazoa; phylum Chordata; class Mammalia; order Carnivora; family Ursidae; genus Ursus; species Ursus arctos. The sequence goes on from NW_026622841.1 coordinate 55,151,727, forward strand.
TGAGGTTTAAAAACCAGGCCCAGCCGACCGAGTGCCCTTGAACGAGATTTCCTCTGGAGCTAAATCTCTCAGTTAAAAAAAAAAAAATACCCATAGCTGAATTCCCTATTGATAAACCATCTGGTAATTTTTAAAAAAAAAAATGAATGTATCCTTTTGTATGTATGTTTTAATTCTTTATACCTGAAATCAATTTTGATTTAACATTCTCCTTTTAAGGGAAGTTAGCGTTATATTTTATGAGACACATCCTCAATCACAGGACGGCTAAAGGGATTCAGCATTATGATGAGCTCACCTGTAGCACGTGGAACTCTTAATCTACTAGCACCTTCCTGCATAGACATTTTTTAATAGCTACAATTTCTGCAGTTCATTAATCTAATGTACTAGGAGTCTTCCATTAAAATATAGCCTCTTTAGGCTTATTTGACCAAATTTTGACATTAGTTTTGTAGTCCAATTCGGTTGACGTGTTCAAGAATTTTAAATGAGAAAATATGTCAAATACAAATAAGACTTATTTAGTTATTACTTAGCTCACGGGGGATGAGAAGCAATTATGATACGATTTTAACCTCCTTTTTGTTTTTGAGTGCTTAAATAAAACACCCCATCCTAAGGTGATGGGAGGATTGAGGCTTTGACCTCTGATCACCTACAGATAGAAAACTTAACTATAAAAGTAAAGCACAGAATAAAAACTACCTGTAATTTTTCACACAGTACTATTGCTTATGCCCTGTTTCCTTTTTCTCCTCCTCTTTTCTCCTGATATGTACCTTCTTAAAAGTGCCAATAAATGGTAAGTTCCCCCATTCGCCCATGGAAAAGGTGTGGAGGGAATGGGAGTGTGTGTCTTATCTGTAGATTCTGACAAAGCCAGCTGGTTCTGCTGTGCGTCGGCCTGCATGTTAGCTCTTGTAGAACATTCCATGTGTCATGTGCTGGTTCACAACCTTCTGTCAAGCTTTCTGACACCGGAGCATGCGAGTGACTCATCAGACCAAGTTCCGTTTTCTATTTCCGCTGTCCTTGGATTTCATGTGTCAAGTCCACATTTTCATTGCTAGCTTTATAAGCCAACCCATTTTGTGCATTTTTATTTTGCTCACAGAACATTTGTACGGAGTTTATTTACTTCATCATACAAACTAGTTAACAAATCTTCAGGAGAAGACAAGGCTGGTTTTGCGCCAGGCCTTGGCGAAGTTTCAGACCGAAACTTCTATAAACTTGAGCGCCCAATGGCTAAAGGGTTCCTACCAACCAGCTTTGTGAAAGCGATATATCGTTTGGACTGCTTTGTAAAAGCAAAGATTTCTGCCTCATTCCTATCGGTATTGCCAGTCCCATTTAAATTTCTAAACACCCAACTTTTCTTTCTTACTGAGCCACCGTGGGGATTATTGGAGCCGTCGGTGGAGGGGATGTCAGCGGCAGCTTCTTAGCGTTCTCGTGACCCCCACGTAGCCCCCCGGTCCCGCCTCACTCCCGTCACGGCCTTCTTTTCCTAGACGAAAGCCACACGATGGCCAGCGACACCAGCAGCTTGGTGCAGCCGCACACGTACAAGAAGCGCGAGCCGGCCGACGTGCCCTACCAGACGGGGCAGCTCCACCCCGCCATCCGGGTGGCAGACCTGCTGCAGCACATCACGCAGATGAAGTGTGCCGAGGGCTACGGCTTCAAGGAGGAATACGAGGTGAGCACGAGCGCCTTCCTGGGCGCCGTGGCCGGGACTGCACCCCCAACTCCTGCAGCTGGTCAGCGGGACCCTGGGGGAGGGGGGTGCTGCCAGAAAGGGACCTGCGGCCATCTGGTGGTGAGGCTGCTTACCGGGAAGGGAACGTACATGAAATGGAAAAAGGAGGACCACTTCACCGTTTCCCTTCATCCTCATAAATATGCAACGGAACAGAGGCTGAGCGGGCTCTGTCCCCATTCATGATTACACTTCTTGGCTTTTTCTATAATTAAGTCTGATGTTAAATCCTAATAATGTTGCGGTAGTTATCCAGGAAGAAACTGTCCACTTAAAACAATTACAGAGCAACCAGTGATGTCATGTGGTGGAGATTAGGCCCCAGGAAAAGGGCTGGCTAGTGTCACGGCTGTGACAGCCGCTGTCCTGCCGGCCCAGAGCACCCGGCTGTCCCGGGGGTCTAGTGCGGGCAGCTTCCGGGGACATTTCCAGGCACAGCGATGTTCTCTCACCTTCTCTAAAATGTAGGGCTCACTTTCCCACCTCAGCCATTAGCTGATTCTGTTGGAAAGTCATTCAAGAACTGGAGAGAATTAGTTGATTTGAAGAAGTCGGATTCAAAGAAGTGTCCCATCCCTTGAGTGTGTGTGCGTGGCTGAGGCTGAGGCTGAGGCTGGTGGGGGGGGGGGGAAGGTAGCGGGCGTGGATTGCTTTTTTTACCTCATTAAATAAAACTAGTTCACACTCGTTGGTGGAGAAAGAAGTAGCAGTTGGCATACAGTGCAAACAAGATTATGTAGATGTGGAGCTGTGGACATTTGAGAATGTCTCTGCGATACTGCATCTCCCTGACCAGGTCACAGCTGGGAAACATTTTGTCTGGAATTAAGAGTATTTTAAAAATCAGTTCCTACCACCTCCATACCCTACGAGTTTCAAACTCTGCTTCTTTGTCCCCTCGGGGACGCTCATGATACTTCATTTCATGCCCCAGACACTGGGTAGTCTTGGGTTTAGCCCCACTTCTGAGCTGAATCGCCAGAGATTTCATTATAGCTGTCAGAGCCGCGCCACGGCCATGCTGCTTGTAAGACTGGGTCTTTCGGCCACAAGGACAAACAGACACACACTCTGCTCTGCTGACTTGACCAGCCTCCTATGTTGCCAGTGACCTCAGCTCAGAAGGCTGCTGCACCAAGGAAACTGAGCCTCGGGGGCTGGATTTCAGTCCAGGCTATATTTTCAGATAAAGCTCTGCATTTTAGCAACCCCAAAGTTCTTAGATCTACCGTTAGCAATTTAGCTTGTAATTCGGTGAAACTGACTGCCTTTGCATATTTCCTCATGCACTTTTAAAGGCTAGCTTAGGAATTAATAGGATTAAGAGTAAGACTTCCAAAAGCATTAATATCTTATGAAAGACAAAATTAGGTTAGTAAGAAAATATAAGCCTAATGAATAGAGATGATGTCTTAGTTCTATCCAATATTCTGAATGCAGATATTGCTCAAATGTTTATTAAAGATGTTAATGTCAAAGAGATTAGTTATAGGCTCAAATAACAATTCATAAAGTCACCTGTGTCCCATTTTTCATGGACTATATAAAAATACCCCGAGACTTCCTATAACACACTATAGATGATGCATATTTGAAAGTGTACAAAAAAATCATTTCCCATTCATATCTCCTGAAGAAATATGATTTATAAGTGCATACTAGAATAGTTTATATTCATTTGAAGCAGTTTATAATTGATGATTTATTAAGGGTTGTTACACTGAAATAAAATGTTGTATTAATTAATTACATTTCAAAAAACTCTTTTTCTCATTCTAGCTTTTCAGTGGATCAGAGAGGACTGTAATATATATGTGTATCAAATTGCCACATCACACACCTGAAGCTGACACAATGTTACATGTCACTTATATTTAAATAAACGGGGGGGGGGGGGAGTAAATACTTTTAAACACCAAAACCGTTATCAGCTTGTTGGGGTTTTTTGAAGAGGGAAAGAAGAAGAAAGGGAAAAAAATTAAAAAGAACATATGCTAGAGAGTAGGAACCAACAGGGAGGTGTTACAGGGAGAATTATGGAATAGAAGATTCTGTAGGAGATGATCCTAGCGCGCCACAGACACCTCGGTGAACCATGTGGCTGAGTGCACATCCTTGCATTTAATCCACACCTGAAGTTAGGAGTGCCCTGGCTGCCTGGTGCAGCGTGAATCACGCTGTGGTGTGGGACACAGGCCCTGGGGCCAGACTGCCTGTATGCCAGCTCAGCTCTGCATCTTTTTAGCTGTGTGACCTTGGGCAAGCTGTCTACCCTTTCTGGGCCTCGGTTCCCTCATCTGTAAAATGGAATACCTATAGTGTTAACCTCATAAGCTTGTTGTGGGGATTCCCTCATTTAGCCTCATAGGTGCTAGAACTGAATCTGGCATTAAGTGAAGTATTAACCAGTAAAAGAGAAAAATACTAACTTATAATAAGATCCAATAGAAAAGTTCACACCATGTTCTTTATGGGGAAATTGTGTCATTTTGTGGTTTCAGTCCCTCTCTGTCATTTCTTGTGTTCAGCACTCTGAGGATAGAGTGAGCCAGTCACGTTATGGCTCAGTACATGTTTGCTTCATCTGAAACGCTCGATGGTTTCCTTACCATGTATCACGTATCATCCAAAGTTCCCATTAAAAAGTAACTTAAATGAGTAGGTAGGTTTGATTCTCTGGACAAAGGGTTTGAGAAAATAAGTGTTTCAAAATGAATGCTGTCACCTTTTATTGCTGAAAGAATATTTTCATATCTAAATTAGGAAAGTCCCCGGGAATGGTGTGACTATAGACCACCAAATACTGTTTATTTTTTTTTAAAGGTTCTCAGGTGTCTTTGGCAACAAAAGATGGAGGAGAGGCGGTTAATTGAACAAGTTGCTATGCTCATTAATTCACCAGCGTATACTAAGCAGGTGCTGTGAATCTGACAGTGCCGGGGACTCGGAGAACTTCCGGCCCCACCCCCACCCTCCGGAAGCTCACGCCACTGGAGGAAGCAGCCTTACAGGGACTACAGCATGTCTGTCAGCTTAAACCCCAATGAGAGATTCATAGCAGTCCTTCCACAGCCACTGGGGGCACGTTGGCTGGTCTGGGGCACCAGACTGAGCGAGGATGACTCTTTCCTCAAAAAAGTGAGTGGGAGTTGGCCAGGAAGTGGAAGAGGGCAAATTCCAGGCAGACACAAAAGCTAGAGAACAGGGTATACTCCAAGATGGCAGTCGTGCTGTGTGCCTGAATCCTAGGAAGGGCTGGCCGTCACAGGTAGTCAGGCTCTGATCACAGAGCACCCCACCAGTAGCTTGAACATCACTCTGGAAGCCGTGGGAACTGAAGAAAGACTCAGGTAACACGAGTCTCTCCTGTATTTGGATGGAGACTCATTCCTGCTCTATTTAGCACAACCTGGTTTTTAAACATTATTTGTACGTGGCACACAGGAATTGCTTGAAAGATAATAATCAGCACCCAGAAAAGTAAAGGGGAGAGGGAAACTTTTCACTGAAAAGTGTAGTATGAACTATATTGCTCCATTCCCATTCAAAAAAAAATTTTTTCTACGGAGTGCTTGGCTTCAGGACTCAGTGAAACAGTAAATGATGTTACATCTCTAGGGATAAAATGTCAAGAAAGTCTCCAGTTGCTGCTGTGACTCCCCAAAATCAATCTGTTGGTCTTTCTGGTTTTCTTCAATCCATGCGTATTGGGGAAAACCAGCCATCTACATTGTAAAATAGTTTTGAAATAGTGACTTTCTCTCTGTTAACAGTGTTTCAACCCATCTGTCTTTATCTTTTCCAAGACAGAAATGTTTGAAATTTGTCCTAAGTGCTGGAAGGATTCATTACCATTCAAGTAGCCGACAGAAGTGAGTCCAAACCAAAGGGAAAACATGTGGTGAGGACGAGACCCAGCAGCATTGAGTGCAAATTTTATATTTGATTTTGTTCTAACAAGATCGTCATATGGTATATCTCACCAGGGAAATGCAGTAATTTGATTCCAAAGAAACTCAGACATGAATCACAATAAAAAAGTAAACATGCTGAATGGAACAGAAAATGGCAGGTTGTCATCAGAGAGTAGATCAGGGATCTCGGGAGGAAGACAGAGCAGAAAGGGCAAGTCTGTTTACAATGCTGCAGAAGTCGCTGGTTCCTTCTCCCAGCAAGCAAAGAGCAGTCTGTGCCAACCCCTTGGGGAATATCTGTGGGTTTACCAAAAATGGGAGAAAAAGGATAGCTACACAGGATGAACGCAAGGTAGGACTGAGCTGTCTTCCCTGCCCCCCCCCCCCAGACTTGGGCCTTTGTCCCCTGGAGTCACGGTGATTCTGCTGCTTCTCCCTGAACCTACAGGTCCCATCCTAGACACAGGTGTCCTGTGCCCTGTCACTTGTCACTGTCCCAGGGAGCCTCAGCAGGGACCCTGTGGGGTTGGAGAGCGAATCTCTCCCCCTCTGGGGTCCCAGGAAGGCTGCCTTTCATTCTCTATTTTTTGAGTAACTTGAAGTCTCTTTGACGATCGAAGCAGAAAAGACATTAACCTTGTGTAGGACCACAGTTGCTTAATTCTGAAAGAACACATTTTGCTATCATTGTAAAATTAAGAGATAGGAAGGACAGCACTTTAAAACTACTCCCAAATAGGGCATCCTGAAAAACACAGATGGCACTGTTTCATTAGCTAATAATCAATATTGCTCTGGGCCACAAAATTTTATTTTCCGATTGCTGGAGTTAAAACTCAAAACCTAAGTAATGCTTTGCAGCCCGCTCTTGAAAAAGAAGTGTACATCTATATCTAAATATATTTAGGAAAGTATTCTCATCCCACTTACTTTTCTCCTGTATATTTCTCAAGGGTACAAGCACTGGTGATTAATTTTATAATTGAACATGGAGACTGTTTTTCAGCCCAATTTAAACTGGGAAATTGAAGATGTTATGTCAAAATCTTCAGGCTTAAGTACAACCTATGCATTTTTCTGAAACCTGGATTATCTTTAAACATGTCTATCTCCTGGTAGCTCATTATAAGTCTTTTTAAAAATGTATGGATTAGATATTTTCCCCTCTCCTCCTTCCCCCTCTTTTCTAAGTAAAATAGCCAGTTTTGTTAAATGGAGCACAATTGTTGACATTTGGCGCTTTTGTCCTTGTTTGACCAAGTTGTAGCAAGTGAAGAAGGCATTATTATTAAAACATCTCAATTGCCCTTCAAAGTCTATTTTTTGCTTACTTGCCTCCCACCTCAGGGAAGCCAACGAAACAGAAAAGAAAAGCACCCCCACTCTGTGGACCTTGCAGGTGTAATTCCTCATCCAGGTTCAGATGCCCTTAGACAGGACAGGCCTGGAAGACAGATGTGGCTCCGAGGGGACAGTCGCAGAGCCTGGGAGGACAGCTCTCCCCGGGGCTGCCCGCCTGTCCCTTGCTGGAGGTGAGCTGGCAGACGGAGAACTGTCCGAACTTCTGGGCATGTTTTCCGAACGGTGCACCACAGCCTCTTTGCTGGGTATTGACAGGAGAGGGCGGGGAAGGTGGAAGGAAAGGTACTTTGCGTTACTTATAGCAGATAGAACCATCGCCTGATACAGCCGCTGCCATGCTTCCGCGCAGCCCGGGGTGGAGGCACCCCCTTCCTGCTCACCTCCAGCCCACACACTTTTCAGATGTGCTTTTCAGTTCCCATTTCGTATTCTGAGGCACCAGCTGAGTCAATCAATTGCCACAATCAGTGCAGGTTATTTTCTGTTCCACAGGATACAAAACAAACAAAGCAAAACCATTGAAAGCTTGAGGATACGGAGTTAGAGGGAGCATTGGCAGGCACCATAAATGCATTAAGAATCACAACAGCTGTGCCTCCAATGGCTGTAGCAGCCAAGTGAGTTTTGACATGTTTTTTTCCCTTTAATTATTATGGGGAGGCTGAGCTGGTCCATGAGAAAATGATAAAAACTTCTATCTGAAATTTTGAAGTTGCTCGAGCTATTTGGGGCAAGTCAAGTGCATGTGTTTATAGATACTTTCTTCATAGATAAAAGTTTCTGCATACTTTTAAATAATGCAATAGAAAGGGTTGATTTTATGGTGAGTCCTTGGTTTATTTTTTTCTAAACTGCGAACGTAAAAGTGTCTGTTCTATTTCATTGCATGCTCCTTGTTGTCATGCTTGCTTTCAGGACCTCTTATGTGTTCGTTGGTTTTTTAATTCAGTTGCCTTTTGCCCATGCCCCTGATGATATCACGTACATGCTCAAACTTCAGAAAATTTGGTTAAAAATTGTTACTTCCTGCAACAGAATTTCTTTCCTCTGATGAGAGTTGATGGCTGTAGACATTTACCAGCTTGTTTCAGGCCCCTCTGGTCAACTGTCTGGTTTCCATTTGGAAGCTGGTTGTTGGAATTTTCTATCCTGGGAGAAGTTGAGTACTTTTCCCACTTGTTAACATGCTTTTAGTGTCAGATGCCATTAGTCACAGGACCTGGCCCAGAAGGGACTACAAATGTGCCTGTGTCCTAGCTCTCGCTGACCTTGTGTGTTTAGGATCAGTCGGATGCTGTCACCACCCAGCTAGCCTCAGCACGGCCGTCATTGCCTCCTCCCTTGCCCTCACTGCCCCATCAGCCGCGTACAAGTCCTGAATGCTCACCCTGCCCACCATTCCCAATTCCATCCCTCCCACTGCCTGGTCCTCACGTCTTGCCTGAGCCATCACGAGAGTACCCTAACTCACCTCTCCACATTTCATGTCCTCTGTTCCTTCTCCACTCTGCAATCAGTTTTTTTCATAAAATGTAGATGTTATCACGTGTGATGCTAAAAATTCTGCTGCGGCTTCTTTCCAAAACTAAGAAACTCAGCGTGGTCTCCTCAGACCTCCATGACATGACCTCACACTGTACTTCAGGCTTGATTTTTAACTGCAGCCACTTTCCACCATGTGCCTTATGGTCATCTCTCCACCCCAAGCACCTTCATGACTCTGGGCAGTTCGTCACGTTGTGGCCTCTGCCTCGACTGACTTCCAGCTCCCTCTTTATGCGCCTGATTCCATTAGACCCAACTCAGATGTTACCTCCTCTGGGCGCTCTCCTGGTTCTCGCAATCAGAAACAACCTGGCCTTCCACTATCTCATAGCTCTGTGTTCGAGTAACACAGTAGGCAACACATCAACGGATAATACAGCGGGCAGTATCTTAACTGATAATATGCTAGGCTGTGTATTAATTGGCTTATTCAATAGATATTTGACAAACACTGCTAACTAGAAGTTACTTTGTATTTGCTAAATTGATTTCTGTGTATTTAAACACATACACCCTTAGAAGGGGAGATGAAATTAAAGATGGATAGAACTATGACAGAACACACACTCACAATGATATAAATCATCCTACAGCCAACCAGGAGTTAGCAACAGCCAACCAGGAGAAACTGTGCTGACCAAGTTGAGCCTTACCAACAACCAGTGGTTTCAAACTGGTACTAATGGACGTGGGTCCAGCACATCATTCTACTCACTGAAAGCCAACCATGTGTTTAACAATTTTAGGATAAATATTTGTAATCCACGTTTGCTTTAAATTTCTTATTTAATTGCAATAGAAATAATGTAGAATTATTTAGGTGAGACTTTAACCTGACTATTCCAAGGGAGAAACCCTATATCATCATACACAGTTTGAAAGCTCATCAAAGTAGTTTGTGTTATCATGGACATAATTCAGCAGGGAGCAAGGTCTGGAGGAGCAGACTTTTCATAAAGTCTTAATCAGCTCTTAGAGTTTTGATCATGATGTTGATGGTACCTGCCTCTGGCTAGCACCTCCTGTGTTCTGCACTGTACAGAGATGTTCACGCATGCACACGCACACGCATACGCACGCATGCACAGGGATCATTCTAACCGCAGAGCTAGTACATCATTATCATACCCATTTACAGACAAGGAAATGATGCCAAATGGAAGTAACCTCCCCAAGGCCATCCCGCCATCGAGTGGCGGGATTTATCCCATATCTGTTAACTCTAAAGCACATGTTTTTTTCCATTGTGCCAGTCACTTCCTCACGCAACACCACAGAGCTACAAACCTATGGAAATTAACCTTGTGGTTTATTGATTTGACTTGTGATTTCATGGCCAGGGGTGTTATTTTTCCTGTCTGTGGTTTTGTTTGCTGTGAAGTGTTCTGTCCTCTGGCAGAGGACCCGTCCAGCCCTGGGGGCCCGCTGACAGTGCCAACTCTGCCTTTCCGCATCTCGGCGGCAGCAGATGCTGCCCATTCATCTCGCTCGGTGCCCCAGCTGAGAGCGAGGTCACTCCAGCATTGCCCCTCTCCTGCTCTAGATGTTCATTGTCGAGAAATACAGGAGACTCATTCTGCAGATCTCAGCCTGCCTGGCTCCTCGGAACTCCACCAGGACCCGTGATAAGCTAAAATCAAGCTATAGCTGGAGAGTGTGGATTCTATATGCTGTTTCCCTGGATTATTACTGCCAACCAACCCAGTAAAGGGAGGAAGGGAGGGAGAAAATGAACATGTACACTTGAGCTGCATATGAAAGCCCAAGGTTTTCTGAAAGATCCTTTCTGGAAGATGTTGAATCTCTTTTAAATGAGATGATACAACACAAGAATGACAATGTTGTTCATTGGCTCTTTGTCCTCAAGGCAGAACCAAGATAACACCTTTAAGCTTTGACTAAATGATACAAAAAATAACTAGTTGAAAAGTCAATCATCTTTTCCCAACAGTAGTGCTATACAGTAGAAAGGACAATAGATTGGCAATTAGAGGACTTGGGTCCCAAGCCTTTGACCTGTCGTGCCATTGAAGAGTCCCTCCAGCAAACCACTCGACTTCCCTGAAGCAACTCAATCCGTTTGTGCAGAGCAAGTGCTCACTGTATGTCTCTGACATCAGGAGTGCCGCCCCTCAGGGATGCCAGACTTCCAGTTTGGCTGACAAATGTCCATGGATGGGATGCTTTCCAGTGGGCAACACTGACTGGCTGCCTGACAGCCACAGCCTGGCGGTCACTTCAATGTAGAGTGCCATCACCCAGCATCCATGGGCAGCTCTCTGCTCTCCCTTGCCAGTTGTGAGTTCATTCAGCATTGCCAAAGGAGGTGGTTTCCATCCCAGTATGACCTTTCTAGCTTTTCCTCCCCTCTGTTCATCCAACTCAACCCCTCCCCACTGTAACTTCTAACCCTCACCCCATTTCCAAAACACTGACAACTCTGGGAGGATATGGTAAGAATATTAGTAAATTTTTGTATCAAGCCCTCATCATGTCTGAAATGTGTTTATGATCATAATTCCAATATGTCTTTAATCCCCACTGTCCCAGTTTTTAAGGATCATGAATAATAATAAAATATATGGATTAAATGTTTTGAATTACTTAATTTATTTCACATGTCATATTGTATCAGTTCACATTATCGTTTCAGGTATTATGCAGACCAAAATAATATTGAATCAGAGCCCATAATCTTTTTGACCTGCCCTATCACTGGAAAGAAAGAAAATGTGCTAACTTTTCCAGATTTTTCTTTTGCATCTTCTGAAATAAAAGCAGTTTTACATCCATGTTGGAATTGGCCCGTATCACTCAGTATCTTGCGCATTTAAAAAATTTCTCACTCCCTTTATCTTTTATTGTTGCCCTTTAGGGATACCTTTTATCTGTTTACTTTTGGGAAATTATACAAGAGATACTGAACAGTTATAATGTCTTCCGTGTTAATTATAAATATACAGCATATGTTTTGATACGTATTGTATTTATGTGCTTTAGGTCATTATGCATTTGAGTTCTTTGCCAATTTTATGGCCAAAGTATTTCACTTGGCTGATTACTACATATATTTTAAGCCTATTTCTTGAAACATGAAGAGAATATACTATAAATCCAATTAACATAATTTATCTGCCTAAAGAGAATGCTTGCTTGTATTTTTTCTCTATTTTAATGATGAAAAACAGTTGTAGGATACAGAGTAACAAAATATGTTTTTAAAGGTTTCCAAGTCCTGATTTTATTGTTGTTTTCCTTTAAAAGCAACATGAGGGCACCTGTGTGGCTCAGTTGGTTGAGCAGCCAGCTCTTGATCTGGACTCAGGTCATGACCTTGGGGTCCTGGGATCAAGCCCCACATGGGGCTCTGCGCTCAGCGGGAAGTCTGCTTGAGGATTCTCTCTCACTGTCCCTCTGTCTCTCCCCCCACACGTTCTCTCTCTCTCGCTCAAATAAATCTTAAATAAATAAATAAATAAATAAGAGCAGCACATAATTTTTAAAGAAATTTGGAAATTTTAAGAAAAGTCTAAAGAAAAAAAGGAAAAATCACCCATAAGCCCACTATCAATTTTCAGTACATTTCAGTACATCCAGTATTTTAATGCATTAAAATCATCATATAGTTTCATACCATGTTTTCCCACTTAATATCGTATCACAAATGTTTCATATGGCTTTGTCTTAAACACTGCTATGAATAATTCTTTGGATTTATCTCCATTATTTTCTATAGGAAACACATGTCTAAGGTGCTTAAGTTTCTTCATGCATATTGACAACTTGCTTTCCAAAAAGGTTGTGCCAATTCACACTCATCATGACCAGTCTCCATGAGAATGCTTATTTCAACACACCCGCACTACAATAAGCAATTTTTATTTTTAATCCTTGCCAGTTGGACAGATGCAAGAAGAGTATCTCGTTATTGTTCCATTTGAAGCTAGGTATGTCTTCATATGTTTACTGGCCATGTGAAAATTGTCTTTAGTGAATTGTTCATATCCTCTGCCTCTTTTTTTCACTAGGGTGCTAAGGTCTCCTGCTGACTTGTATGCTCTCTTTGATGGCCTACCTTGTTCTTCTTTAGAAATGGGTTGGCAGTCCTTAGGCTTTGTGCTTCCATAATCCACAAATCATCTTGTTCATGGAAAATGTGGACATTTTATGCAGTCGACTTCATGGAAAACTGTAACTTTGTTTGGAATTGCACGGGATCCATTTATCAATATTAAGAGAATTGACCTCTTGGCAATATTATGTTTTCCTATTTGTAATATGGTTTATGTCTCCATTTATTTGGATCTTCCTTTATAATTTTTTGTAAAGTTTCAAAAAGTTTTCCATAAAATCTTGTACATCTTTTAGTTATGTGTACGTTTTTGTTATGGCAATAGCATCTTTTAAAGTTACATTTTCTTGGGGCACCTGGGTGGCACAGTCAGTCCACCGTCCAACTCTTGGTTTCGTCTCAGGGTGGTGATCTCAGGGTCATGAGATTGAGCCCCATGTCAGGCTCCATGATTGGCTTGCAGTCTGCGTAATACTCTCCCTCTCCCTCTGCCCAGCCCTGCTTGCGCTCTCTTTCTCTCTCTCTCTAAAATAAGTAAAATAAATCCTAAAAAAAGTTAAGTGGGGCACCTGGGTGGCTCATTTGGTTAAGTGTCTGCTTTCAGCTCAGGTCATGATCTCAGGGTCCTGAGATCAAGCCCTGAGTCGGGCTCCCTGCTCAGTAGGGAGTCTACTTCTCCCTCTCCCTCTCCTTGCTCCCCCCCCCCATTCTCTCTCTCACTCTCTCTCAAATAAATAGAATCTTAAAAAAATAGTTATATTTTCTTATTGCAAGGATATAGAATATATGCATAAGTACCTAGAGATGTGTGTGCGTGCGTGTGTGTGTGTGGGTGGGTGGGTGGGTGTATATATATGTTTATGTGAAAACACACACACGCTATTATTATTGCCTTTTGTATATTACTTCTATGTCCAGAAACATTTTTCAGCTATCTTTATTTCAATGATTTGTCTGTAGATTATTCTAGAGTTTTCTGTGGAGAAATCATTTCTACTGTCATTAATGACTATTTGTTTCTTTTTAATCCTTATACATTTTATCTATTTCTTCTTGTTTATAAAGTTGACTAGAACATTCAGTATAATACGGAATAAAGCTTAGGCTGGTAAGCATCATTGTCTTGGTCCTGATTTTAAGAGAAAATTCTTTTAATGATTAATAATTAGTCGGCATCAAGTTGAGGGCATTCCCTTCCATCCCTGGTTTATTGATATTATTTACCATCGGTAGATATTGAATTTGATAGAATGCTCTTTCAGTATTTATTGTTATATAAAATACTTGATTTCTTTAATATGTTAGCATGGTGAGTTCATTAATATAATTAATATTTCTAATATTAAACCAACTCTTCATTCCTGGAATAAACCTAACTTGGTCATGGTACATATTAAACATTGCTGAATACTGTTCACTGATGATTTTTGCATCTGTGTTCACAATTGATTCTAGTCCCTTAATTATCCATTTCCCTTTATTATATTTTAGAATGGAAAGTATGTGTACTTTTTTAAATGAATAGGATAGCACTCTGTATTTGTGTGTGTGTAAGATTTCAAATTATCTTTGGAAGTAGCCTGTGAAACTGACTAGATCTGGCCGTTTCCTCATGGTAAAATTTTTAATTACTAAGTTTTCAATAGTTACAGATAATATTTTCATAGGAATTTGTGCATTTTATCTAACTTATGTAGAGGCATACATGTGTTAATATTTTATTATCTTTCTAATTTGTCTGCATTCATGTTCCTTTTTTTTTCTTTTTTCATTATTAATGTTGTTTATTTGCACCTTCTGTCTTTCTTGTTTCTTGAATATTCTTGCCAGAGGTTTGTTAGTTTTATTATTCGCCTTTTCAGAGAAATAACTTTTGGCTTTGTTGATCTTGAATATTGCATTTTTAAATATTCCTTCTGTTCCCACTCTTTATTAATTTCCTTCTACTTTCTTTGAGTTTCTTTTTTTTTTATTCTTAAATGGGGTGCTAAACACATTAACTTTCAAGCTTTCTTTTTTCTAATGTAAGCATTTATTTAAGGCTCTTCATTTTTTTCTCTAAGTAAGAGCTAAGTACTGTTATCATTGACTTTTGAGTGTTTAATTTTGTAATTTTCATCACCATTTCTTCTTTGACCCATAAGTTATTTAAAGGATGTGAGTGCATGAGTGTGTTTTATTTATCAGTGGATAGGAAATTTTTTTGTTGCCTTCTAATTAGTGATTCCTAACTTAATTGCACTACGAGCAGAGGAAATTCATTGACATTTGTGCATACTATTTAGAGCCTTACGTATTGTCGACTTTCTTAACTATTTTATGTATTTTAACAATAGCGTTGAGTGCAGTGTTCTCTATAGTCTTTGGGTCAAGCTTTTCTAAAAATTTTGCTGTTCAGAGTTTCTATATACTTAACTAGCTTTTTGTCTATTTCATCCAACAGTTACTGAAAGAGACATGTTAAAAGAAGTCATATATTTTGCATCTAGGTTATCAGGGAAAAACAAATGTAGGACTGTCATCTCTTCCAAGTGACTTGAACATTACATCATTAGGCTGTGAGGCTATTGTCTTCCATAATATTTTTGTCTTATAGTTAATTTTGCCCTAATTTCAATATAAGTATGCCAATTTCTTTCTAATTAGTATTTTCCTATATATGTTTTCAGCCTTTCTATTTTAGTTGTCACTCTTGCAGATAACTATCGTTTGTTGGAAATACTGATATATATGTGAATTCATTTCTATCACCTTATTCTGTGAGTTATGTTTGTTCCAGTTTTTCTTCTTCCCTCCATCCACTTTTTTTGCCTATTTATAATTAATCGTATTTGTATGTATCATTCTATTTTTTCCCTCTACTAATTTGGAAATTGTACACTCTCTTTTGTTTTACAAGTCACTATAGAAATCTTAGCATGCATATTTAAGTTTTAAAATCTAGGATTAATTTAAGTGCTTACCTTATCCTCATAGACCTCTTTCTTCCACTCTAAATATCTCATGACAAGGAAATTCCTGACAACCAAGATTGCCTGGGATTTGTAGCATCCACAAGGTAGTATTTCTTTAACTTGCTCATTCATGCATTGCCGGGTGTTTCCTGAGGACCCTCAAAGCTAGGCCCTAGGATTAAAAAGGTGAACAAATCTTGGTTTCTGTCCTTAAGACAATCCCTTTTTGTTTTCTCCTCTACAAGTACCTAGGAACCTACCCAAAGCTGTAGAACTTTCTTACATCCTAAAATCGCGTTTTCAACCTAGTCATCACATAATTCCAGTGGTTGTAGGGTTGCAGTGTTGCATGTAACAATGTTGGCCATGCCTCCCTTGCAACTTGGGCCTCTGCTGTCCTTTGCTTTTGTTACTCATGACAATTGTCACACTAGGCCATCATCATATATTTCTTCCTTCCGTTACTGGAGATGCTTTCTTTCAGAGCCAGTCACTGCATTTCTGTCATCTGAGATAAGACCCCTGACCTCTTTGCCCTCTGGTTTTGCTCCTTGCCTTTCCACATAGGACGTACATGTGAAAGGGAGTGAATACCCCCAATTTTCCTTTATCACATGAATCTCTCCAGTCTCAACCATTTGTGTGAGCACCTTGCCAGCTCAGTTTTCCTCTCTGGTTGCAAGGGTTTTGAAAAATGGGAGTATATGTTCTATTCCGTGTGCTCAGTCACCTCTTCTCATGCGTTCTAGGGCTCATCATCCATCTTCCTCTTTCCCAGCACTGCCCCACAGCCTTGACCGCAGCCAGGCCCACAGTCTCCCACTGCAGCTCCCATTCCTCCACCTCTTTCTTCTGATGCTCAGGTCCTTGTCGAAAAGTTCTCATTTTCTAACAAGATCATCCCAGTGGAAACATCTCCCTCATCATCAAAGGTTGGGGGGAATCAGGACTACAGTAGTCATAGCTGGTGTATGTGGGTCTGTCATTCATTGTTGGACTGTAAGTCTGATGAACGGAAAGGAGGAGAAAATGGAGCTGGATAAACAATTTAAAATGAATGGAAAAGTACTTTGCTGAAGAGCCCTGTATGGCTTGCCCATTTTCCTCCACCCTTCTGAAATTCCTCTGGATGCTCTGTTAGCCTGCGGTCCCATGATGTTTCACTTCAGCATCCAGAGCTTACATGGTGGGGCAGCTGACCCACTCTCAGTGTGCCTGCGACCATTGTCACTGGGCTCAGAGCGCCGGTGCCCCTGGTAGGTGGAGCTGGCTGCCATTGCTCACTGTCAGGCAGCTCCCTGCTTTGCTGGGGAGTAAATCTTTCATGGAGTCTTCGGTGGTTTATTCTTTGTGTACGGTCTCGATGTCCAATTTCCTTGTCCAAATTTTTGTTTATAGCTTGGCACAGGTCTCATTAATATTATTGACCTCTTAACCATTTTAAAGAGCATAGGGTGGGTTGCAGAGCGTGGAATTTGATCTATTTTGCACTAAATAAAAATTTTAAATTTATGTGTTTGAGTTCTAGTCATGATTACCACATTGGTCAGATAACTTTAGTGCATTTTTTTTTAAAATGCCAATATTTGACATCAGTGTTCCCATAAAATAAATAAATGATTCTTCATAATTGATTTTCCAATGCTTTTCCCATGTGATTCTTTCCAATAGTTTTCCCTCCAAAATTGTTTGAGTAGTGGCTGTCACGATTCTTGGCAATTATGTCAAAACAATTTAATCAGTGTTTGAGCTGTGCTGGCATTGCTCTTGGAAGACCATTTTTCAGTACGACATTCCTCTAAGCGTTTGTTAAACAATTAGACCTATAAACACTTTTCCCACAAGGACCCTCAGAAGTACCTCTAAACATTCAGAGCCTCGGGGACAGAGTCTGTGGACCACTGTAAGCGCCAGAACACCCTGTTAAGAAAAGTTAGAAAACTGAGAACAGGGGTAGATAATAGTCTAGTAGTTCCCTGTCCTCAGGAAACATTCCTGCAAGAGTTTGCATGCATAATTAATCAAGGAAGAACTCATTGGGGTTTTGATTGACATCAGATGCCATTCCAGCATCACATGTTGAAGGCTCACTAGCAGGGTCTTCCCATAATTTATGGGACACATATGATTATCCTTCAGCCCACCGTCATCGTGGAAAGCGTGTTTCTTCTGCAGTCTGCAGCGGGTAGATGCTGTAAGAAAGTGACTGCATGAGAAATGAGTAGTTGATTTTAAAACGGTGATTAAATGGATAATAAAAATCAAAGCATCCTCTTTCAGATATGTCCATTTGATTTATGGGGAGGTTAATAATAGGACCGTAATGGCTCCAAGAGTCTCTCATGTGTTCAGACCTCTGCAGGAAAGCAAATACAGAAGCAGGTAGGTAGAGAAAGGGCTCTGATGTTTAGGCAAGGCATGAGTGGGGGCAGCGTGTCTTCAGATCTCAAGCCATTTCCCAGCATCCTCCGGCACTGCCTTGCATGAGGGCGCACTCTGCCCTGGTTGTCCCTTCTGGCACACCTCTCAAACCCTTCAGCTCCTCATTTAGCAAAGGGGATTAATGTCTCCCTCATAGGGTTGTTGTGAGATTGGTGTTTTGTGTACATACTTCTGTGTATGCATAAATAGATTTTTTTACCGTGTTGCAAACTGGGTCCTTCCATCCTTGGGTCCCTGCCACAGCCACCTGGTCACCACCTCTAACTCAATCACGTATTACACCAACACCAGGCATCGCTGTCTTGAATAATATTTCACCCACTGAAATATTATGCACTCCCTCGTGCTTAGAAACCTCCAGGTATGAAGTGCTGGGTGGTTATGAACTCCCATCAGTGAGCTTTGCCCCACCCCTCCTTACAGCCTTTAGTAAAAATGATTCGCTCAGGTCAGATCATCTCCTCCCTTTCCCTCGCTGTCACAGCTCCGTCTTCGTAGCTGGCATCAATCGCTTGCCTCTGCTTGGAGCCCATTTCTGTCCCTCTTCTCCCTTCCCATGTTCTTCTGGTTGGTTCTACAAGGACTAGCTGGACCATCTCTGTGAAGCCTTCCCCATCCCACCCATCAAGTCCTCTTGGATCTCTCCTTTCTCCAAACCTTCACCACACATGAGAGTCCGGGCCGTGTAATTTGGCCTGTTTTCTGTTCTGTCCTGTTTGCTGTCTGTTTCATGAATGTTACAGCTGAGCTGTATCTTCCCCAAGGATGAGGCTTCCCTTCTTTGGTGTGTGTCTGCAGTGTCCAGCACTCTGCATAGCACCTATTAGGCACAGTGGTTGAACATTTAGGGCAAGGAACTCTTTACAGGATTGTCTTATGATATGTCAGCGCAGGCCCGTGATGCTGAAGTTTAACAACCTAATCATTATAATTTCATGGTTTTAAAAATTATTAGAACCAGGTAGTGGTGGGCATCTTCATGGTGCTAAAACTAATCAACACTTTCATCGTAATAGCCACTAACATGACTTGGGCATCAGTCCTGGGCCAGGCACTGGGCCCAGCATTTCCTCACTTAGAGCTCCCCACACCCTCCTCACTATGGACATGGGGGAATCCAAGGCTTAGTGAGTTCCATCTCCTACCTGTGTTGCAAAACTCATGAGAGGTGTGGAATTTGAACTCAGGACAGCTGACCCTAGAGCCCATGCCACCTTCTGGCTACAACAAAGAAGTAAAATCTCCTCCTATAAAACTTGAAGGGATGGAGAAAATGAGACAGTTGGAAAAGGGGTTCTGTGTGTACCAGATTCCCAGAATGCTTGGCAACCTTCTTTCAATTGTGAATGGCAGGTCATGATTTCCTAAAATATAAACAAATAGTAGAGTATTGGAAATTAAGTTTATTGACTGCATTACTATAGGGTATTGGTGCAAGAACTTTTATCCTGCAAACCAACCTTGCTTTATTTCTTCCGTATATGCACTTTTCACTTTATTTGAAAGTCAGACTTGAGTGTAGACTTGCTCCAGTCAACACGGAAAGGCTAAAGAGAGGGAGGTGGGCTCATCCTTTGGTGCTGGCCACCCATGGGTGCATGTCCCACCCAAAACACTGTAATGCTTTTTTCAGTAACAGAGCAGTACGTGTGGTCAAGTAAAGGAATAGTGGAAAGGAGACATTGCAATTATTTGTCAATGTTCGATGTGTAGAAATAAACATATTTCAAAAGTCAATCTCCCAATGATACAAACTTTCAGAGTTTAATTGAAATCCTCCAGGGTAAACACAAGCTTTAATTAATCAAGATTTGTGAAAGCTTGTTGCTCTTTGTTTCTGTGTACATATGTGTTTTCGCAAGTTCTCTTGGCGTGGTGAACTGGAAAGCATGCCACTGATGATCACAGGTGTGCTGCTAGAAGAGCTACAGCTTTTTGAATATTTTGTTTCTAGCACAACAATTGCCTTTAAAGTATTCAGATAACAATGATTCAAATGGAAAAGCCAGTATATCTTGTGTGCCTATAACTTTGCATGAGTAGGAAGAAAAGTAGGATATGAAAAGGAAAAAAAAAACTATAGAAAAACATGAAGATGTCTGCAGGTGGGATTTTGGTTTCTTGCTATAAGACATCTTGGCATCCGAATGGGTTGGACATACTATCTCCTTAGCACTTTGTTTGGCCAACCTCCTATATCTGCTCAAGATACACCCCAAATGCAATCTGAGAAACCACCGAAATCAGCGTCCCATGGATCTAATGAAAAAGAAGAGCCTGGAATCTTTGTAAAAATAATATTTATGTAGCAGCAGCCAAACCTTCCTAAAAATGTTTATTTGGGGAATAATGCAAAACCAAAACCACCTGCTGTCTCCTGGGCTGAACTTCTGCCAAATTTACAGCAGCTAATTTCACGTGACTGCACAGGCCTAACGAAGGACGTTGGAGGATAAAAAGGAAGAGCTGAAATGTACATCTTCAGTGTCCTTGCAGATCTGATAAACTGCTATACTTCCCCCAACTTATGCAAAACAGAAAGTGAAGAGGCATAGTGCAGGAAACTAAATTATACATAAAGTCATTAAACCTCAGCCTTCACTTCTGATTGAGGGATTGCTGCAGTCGTCAGTGAGAGCTGAGGCAAAATGAAAAAATAAATAAATGAAAGACCTGATCACATTATGCATTTCAGTGGAAATGTAATTGCTTATAAGTTCATTTGAAGTTCTTGGGTACGTGCAAAGAAGCTGCTGGAAATAAGGAAGGGGCTGTGCCACATGGCGTCCTGGTGAACCCTGTGTGCGTCCTGCAGACCTGATGGGCGCAGGACGTAAGGAGGAGGCTCGCCGTGGGTGCTGCTGCTCAAACCTGCCTATCGTGATCAGCCCCAAACGCTCCCATCTGTTGAGATGCTCACTCTTTTCCTCTGGTCTTCTGCCCAGAGATGTATTTATGTGGATAACATACACTGTTGACTCCTCTGTCAAAGGGTTTTGCAACTGCCTCCTTTGTAAACATGTCTACATAGACAAACTCTTTAGGAAGGTTGTGAAATTGCCTTTTTCGAAGACCATATATCCTGGAAAATGTTCCCATCTGTCAAGGATGAACTAACTGTGAGCATTTTGTAAGGATGGCCATGCGGTAATGACCTCTCTTGGGTCATCTTCTACCACTAGGAATATGAAATGGGAAAGTCGGCACGTGCAAGGCTTCATAGCTTTGAGGCCCGACACGGATAGCTGGAGAAAGAAGGAAGGCCCTTTTCTGACCCTTAATTAACTGCAAGGACTCGCAGATCGCTGCTGGCTTTTCGGCATCCCCATATAGTTCTTAATTAATTCCAGCTGCCGGAGTAACCCACAGTATATCATGACAAAATAAGCCCTACCTGAGGTGCGGGTTAAGAGCCAGGGTAAGCCAGCAGACCACAATGCCTTTCATTTGACGCCGTGTCTAGATGCTGTGGCAGAGGGGTGTGTCTGCCTCTGGAGTAGGCCTGTTCCAATCAACATGTCGTAGGACTGTAGTATTGAGAAAGATGTCTCCCTACTTGCATGAACTATGGCTTGACTAAGAAATCAGTGATAACAATCCTCCCAAAAATTAAGACTATAAATGCTCGCTGCGGAAAAGATGTGCAGAGAAGCAGAAATTGCATGTGCCTATCCAGCACCAAATGAGCCTGCAGAGGGAGAACCTGTGTCTTCCAGAGCAGGTGTTCTCTGTTTCCTGCACACAGGTGACTTATCTTCCCAAAACATCCTGCTTGCTTTACTCCCGTCAAGTGGGCACCAAACTAGCCTCAGCGTAACAACTGGCTTTCCAGGTAGTGCCCCACTGCACATGGCACCTTGGGCACGACAGACACGCGGAAAGAGAATATCCCGTTTTAAACTTGTACGGTAGCAGTCTGGGTTACATGAAAGAGTCACTTCAGTTTAATATCTGTGCACCCTTACCTGGAAGCAGTTCATGGCTAAGTGTGCTAAGTGTGCTAGAATGCTAGGGCTGCCATCACAAAATGCCCCTGGCTTAAGCAACAGATACTTATTTTCTCACAGCTCTGGAGGCTGGAAGTCCAAGGTCAAGGTGCCAGAAGAGTCGGTTTCCTCTGAGGCTTGCAAATGGCCACCCTCGTGATGCCTCTTCATATGGCCATCCCTCTGTAAAAATGTCCTCTTCTTAGAAGGACACCAGTCATAGTGAATTAGGGCCCACCCATTTGACTTCATTTTAAAGTAATTACCTTTTGTATTATGCTAAGCGAAATAAGTCCATCAGAGAGAGAAAAATACCGTATGATTTCACTCATATGCAGAATTTAAGAAACAAAATGGATGAACTTTCTGGAAGGGGAAGAAAAGAGAGGGGAACAAATGACGTGAGACTCTTAACTATAGAGAACAAACTGAGGGTTGATGGAGGGAGGTGGGTGGGGGATGGGCATTAAGGAGGGCACTCGTTGTGATGAGCACTGGGTGTTGTGTGTAAGTGTAAGTGATGAATCACTGAACTCTACTCCTGAAACCAATATTGAACTGTATATCAATTAACTAGAATTTAAATAAATGAATACATACATTCATAGAAATAAAGTAAATACCTTTTTAATGGCCCTGTCTCCAAATATAGTCACACTCTGAAGTGCTGGAGATGAGGGCTTCAACATGTGAATTGGTTGGTAGGGAGAATGGGGGGGCCGGGGAATAATTCAGTCCATGGCACTGATAAAATCATATTTCTTATTCAGAAAATCTGAGAGATCTTGAAATTTGAGACCCAACCAAGGGGATTTCTCTGAGAGGTTAGACCAGGGAATTCTCTGGCAACTTATGCCCAACAGCCCCATTGGTATGTCCCATCACTTGAGCTGTCCAATATGGTAACTACTAGCCACATGTGGCTTTTTTTTTTAAGATTTTATTTATTTATTTGACAGAGAGAGAGACAGCCAGCGAGAGAGGGAACACAAGCAAGGGGAGTGGGAGAGGAAGAAGCAGGCTCCTAACGGAGGAGCCTGATGTGGGGCTCAATTGCAGAACGCTGGGATCACACCCTGAGCCGAAGGCAGACGCTTAACGACTGTGCCACCCAGGCACCCCCACATGTGGCTATTTAAATGAATTTAAATTGAATTAAATTTAAAATTCAGTTCCTCAGTCACCCTGGCCTCATTGCAAGTGCCCAGTAACCACAAGAGGCTAGTGGCCCTTGTATTGAATAGCACAGATTAAGTACATTTCCATCATCGTAGAACCACCATGACCTTCTGTTCTGTGTCTGGAAGTGCCATGCTCATCGGCTGTGGTAGTCGTTAAGGAAACCCTGCAACCAGTATCCTACAGCCACCTGCTTTGTACCCAGCTCTGTGCTATCTGGGTTAAAAGTGGGGACATAGACCCTCTCTTCAGGCAACACATACTCTAATTGTGGTGATAAAACAACATAAAATGTTATAGACCAGATCTGTAAAGAAAACTTAAGTAGCACATACTAATAGCTACAATAGAATTTTGGAGGAAAAAAATAAACATCATTGAACACTGGAGAAGAAAACTCATCAAAGAGGTAGGTTTGAGCTGAGTGACACCAGATCAACTTTTAAAGGCAAGGCAAGCAAAGCAAGGGCCCCCTGCTACAGCAGCATCAGAGCTCCCAGAATCAGAACATGGAAAGACATGGACAACAGCCCTTATCTTGGACCTTCGTTAATGTTGTTTTCACTTCTTCCTTTTTAGTGTAGCTTCTTAGCTTTTCTTGTTGCTTTCTCAGCCTTTGCTGTCATTCATTAGTACAACCTCTGGCTCTGGCACACCCTGGCAGATCCATAAAGATTTCCTCCATTCTAGTGTCTGCCCCTAGAACGGCTCTGTCCCCCTTGCCCACAGTCAGATGCATGCTGCAGGGTTACCTTCATGACCGCCAAGGCAGTTGAGCACGGCCCCTCCTAGACGGTCAGCAGTCTGCACTATCCAGTACCATGGCCACTAACCCCCTGTGCTGTTGAGCACTCTCAACGTGGCTGGGGTGACTGGGAACTGGGCAGCAGGGCTGGAACCCCTTTGGATAGTTTAGGGAGCTTTGCTGAGCCAAATAGAGAATCAGCAATGTTTCAAAGAACATCGACATTATTATAGATAATAATATGTATGAGATGTTATGGGTAAAGCACCTGCAAAAGTATTTAGAACACAGCAAGTGGGCTCACTTGTTATCTTGTGCTGTGATTAATGTCATCTAGTCTATTCTTACCATTATCTGTTGTTCTTATTAATACTACTGAATTGATAGTTTATTTTGATTTCACTAAGAGAATTCCTATGTGATCAAAATCTTTTGAGCCAAAGTTTCTTCCTTATGACACTTCTTGGCAAAAATTCCGATCCCCTTTCAGGAATTTTCTTTGCTGAAGCAACAGTGTCTGGATATTGTGTGAAGTTCACTCTGTTTTATGATGGAGCTGGTAACAGAGGTCCTCCAAGGGCATATTAGATCCTTGTTGTTTGCATTTCAAAACTGACCCTCAAATTTACTTTAATTTACTTTCAACTCTCTTGCCTTCTCTAAAATATTTGAAGGCAGTACTTCTAATGGCATGAAGCATCTTATTTTCAGCTCAATCCCAAACCTTGTCGGCCTAAATAAAAAAAATTGAACCATGTGCCCCTCAGGTTTTAATCTAATATCTGGTTCCTTGAATTAGGGCCAACTCTCCATTTTTTAAAGCGTCAGCAGATTCTAAATACAACTTTTGGCTACATCCTTTTAGCATCTGACCTTGATTCACTTAAACTAATTGTCCTTTCAGCAGATTGTGATTCTTAAAAGCAACAACAACAAAAACTATACTAAAGAACGTTAGAGGGATTTTCAGAATTCACAGTACAGTGCCCTTCATGTGAACTGTGCCTTTTCAGGATTACTCTTTCAATCATGATGGTAATTTATTTAAAACGAGGCATGAGCATATAATTTTTTAAAAACTTTTTTAAGAACCAGGCCTCAAAAATAATAAATTCAAATTTAGGATGTAGGAATTTTCCAATTTGTCATTGTCACCTATTGATTCATTAATACCTGTGGAACCACTCCTACGTGGCAGGTAGACGCTCAGTGCTGAGGATGTGCAGAGGCTCGGTCCTCCTGTGGGGCTTATGGTCAGGTGGGAGACAGCCGTCCATGCTCCAGTGCCCTGTGCGTTTCTGTGAAAGTTCTACGAGTTATATACATTATACTGATAACATGACAGTTGTATGGCATTTTATATGTACAAGCCCCTTACATGTTCTTTTAACTGAAATCCATTGGTTTTAATATTAAAAGCCATCCCGTTAAGTAATTTAAATTGTTATAGTATTCCTATTTATAAATTAGAAATCAAATTCAGTAACTAACCTGTGGTCACATTAGGAGTCAGTCAGAGCTGGGATTTCAACCCAAGCCTTCTGGTCCTAGATCCCACGTTCTCTCCCCTTCTATGCCCGGTCTTGTGAGCCAAGCTTGATGGCGAGTTCCAAGTCCTCCCCAAGCGTGAGATGCAAACAACCAATGATGTACCAGGAGGCTTTCTAGGAGGTCCACTGAACTACAGGGTGGGAAGGTGATTACCTGTGCAGTTAGCTCTTCAGCCCTGATTCATCGGGGAGCTTTCATTTGGAACAAGAGTGTCTTCTGCATCTCTTTCAGCGAACGAAGACTCAGAACACATCCAAGCGGTAGGGCCAGGTGGAAATTAACACTTTCACTGTATTTCACTGAAATTAACATTTTCACTGTACTTACTTCTTCTATCATCTTTACCTGCAGGAGGTGCCTTGGCTTTCCATTTACTGTAATGATATGAAATTTCATTTCCAAATAAATGTATTTAAATGTGTAAGAGTTAAATTTAAATCCTGAAATGAATTAGAGGAAAGAGGTAAGGGGCGAGGGAAATAGTGAAGGTGGTGCACAGTGACGCAGATGGCGCTGGCTCCTCCCCCAGCATCGCTTGCCCTCCGGATTCCTGTTTTCTCTCTCCCTTCACCCACTTGCAACTTCCCAACCCCGGAGCATCTTAATGAGACAATAGCAGTTAGTAGGGAGTACATTCAGATGAACAGAGCGTTCCACCCAAGGTCTGTGGTAAGAGGATTGTAACCAATAATGTGAGATCTATTTTGAGAGATGAAGTAGTTCCTTCAGGATTCCCTGTGGAGGGTGTGAGAGGCTCTGTGTCTCCGGACAGGGGATGAGGGGTGTGGTCAGCACCTTGTGGAAATACCGTGCCAGGATTTCTGTTCTGTGCCTGGTACAGGCTCATTGTTTTGACTCTGTTTGGAATCTCCTCCTCACACCCACACACCAGGGCTGAAAGCCAAGACTTGCCGCACAAGAAGTAGTCTGCGGACCTCTAAAGTGATGGCGTCCCCAGTCTTCAATAAGATGATGTTTGGTGAAACATCAGTCAATAAAGGAAAACAGCTAGGACTCTAATGTCATAATGGGTTATAATTTTCAATAAAAATGTTTGCTTTTAAGAGTAGAAATTGAACTTTTGACAGCATACATTGAAATGCAATTATTCTTCACTAAACTATTTGAAAAGGTATTTCTAATCTTTATTTCCGAATTTCTAAAGTAATTCTTCCTTCTAAATTTTTTATCTTTAATTGCCATGGCTTAGGTACTGCAGGAAGAGCCTGGGAATTGTGCTGATAGATTTTATAAATTAATAGATGTCAAAAAGAGAGCCACAAACCTCTCATTAAAATTTCCTTTTCTATTACGCTTATTCATTTCCAAGCCTGTCATGTCTAAAAATGTATCCTTAGATTTTTAGTCACATTTGATGAGTCGATGTGCTGTGATTTCTGAGGTGAGGACATTTTAAAACTCCCCACTTTCCAAGAAACACCATGGAAAGGATGTTTGATTTTTCCAGAGAGGGGCAAGAACAAAACAATAATCACCCTGCTTCTACATACTTTATAGACTCAGCAGAGGAAAAATGTAGACCCACTAGAGGAAAAAAATGAAAAGGATTATTGTCAAGGTGACAGTAACAAAAATGGCAGCAACGTCAGTAAGAATTTATTGCCATCAAAGCCTGCAGCTTTACTATTAGAACCTGAGCAGTAGTTGCTAGCTCGCTGAATGAGCACTTACTGTGTACTAGGTGTGTTGTGCACGTGGGGTCTCTCAGTCTTCATGACCGCCATGTTGTCAGTAGAGAGGCCTGGCTGGGTATTCAGATAGGAGAGTGCCAGGTGCCCAAGTGTGTTTTTAAAAACTCACTCTGGAAGAAGTGTATAAACTGGCGGATGGCGAAGCTCCCAGATAGGAAGCTACTGCTGCAATAATGCAAGCAAGAATAAGGGGAACTCAGTGTTTCTGTCTCGGAAAGAAAAGAGCAGCTAGATTTCTACAGAAGCATCTATTTGTTCTCTAGATGTTTTAAAGATTCCTTTTTCCAAGAAGGGACTCTTGCTCGTCTCCAAAGATCTGGGCGCCTTTAGCCCAGGGTCCCTGACAAATCACTCTTTCAAGGCAGGTGCAGAGGTAGAGGAAATTACAGTTCTGGAGAAGTATTAACATCTCAAACCCTGGCAAGATCTGCATCAGAGAGGAAATGGAAATTGCTCTTTCTGAACTGTGGGTGGCAGTCCTGGAGAAAGGACTCAAAGCCAGAGTGATTTAGAGAAACTTCGAAGCTGTCAAATTAGTTGCTTTCGCCTGCTTTTAAACTAAAGCAGTCCTCTCATTGATACTATCTGTGAAGAGGCACTCACTGGCATCGCTGTTTTGATACCCCATCCAATTACTGTGGCATCCTTGAACTCACCAGGGTAACAGAGTGAGGACAGGGCCAGGTCTCAGTTCCAGAATCTTTGCATATTGATTGATCTCATGATGTCCCCCATGACCAAGAGGTAGGCAATGCCCATCTCAAAGAAGCAAACTTTAACCCAATTTTATCTGTGGAATATAAACAGTGCTATAAATCCCTTCTGCCATGTAGTCTTCACTGTGTGTAAGGAGCAGAGGCCCTCTCAGGACCATCTAGAAAAGTGCACCTGCAAAAATAGCCCTGGAGTTTCAGACTGAGAAATGTCCTCATCATGGTGGGCCCTTGACAACCACTTTGAGGGGCAAGTGCCAGGGAACCAGGGACTCCCCAAAACTCGAAGCTGCCTCTGCGGCATCAGTCGGTGTGCGCTTCCTCGTGTGTGTAGAATAGGCATCCATCCCTGAGAAAGTATCTCACATGGGCGGGGGGTCCTCGGGGCACGACTGAGAACACAGACCTTTGTCGCTAAGCGTTCTTCCAGGGAACAAAGAAAAGAAGGATGCAGGCCACAAAAGGGTTGAATATCCCCAAACAACTATGCTCTGCCTCTTAGAATTAGTGCTCGACCAAAACTCACCCTAAATACATCAAGATAGGCCCCCTTTTACCTTACTTTATTTTTCCTTCCCTTCCCCTATGCTCATCTGTTCTGTTTCTTAAATTCCACAGGTGAGTGAAATCATAAGATAATTAATTGTCTTCCTCTGACTTAGTTTGCTTAGCATGATACACTGCAGTTCCAGCCACATGGCAAGAGTTCGTTCTTTTTGATGGCTGAGTAATATTCCATTGTTCATACATACCATATCTTCTTTATCCATTCATCTGTTGAGAGACATTTGAGCTCTTTCCATAGTTTGGCTATTGTGGACATTGCTGCTATAAACATTGGGGTGCACGTGCCCCCTTTGAATCACTATGTTGTATCCTTTGGATAAACACCTTGTAGTGCGATTGCTGGGCCATAGGGTAGCTCTATTTTTAACTTTGTGAGGGACCTCCACACTGTTTTCCAGAGTGGCTACACCAGCTTGCATTCCCACCACCAGTGTAAGAGGGCTTCCCTTTCTCTGTATCCTCACCAACTTCTGTTCTCTAGGTTGTTAATTTTAGCCATCCCGACTGATGGGAGGTGGTATCTCATTGTGGTTTTGATTTGTATTTCCCTGATGATGAGTCATGCTGGGCATATTTTCATGTGTCTCTTAGCCAAAATATCCCCCCTTTAAAACCACGTCACCATGCGTCAGTCTGTATAATTCCATGGGATATTGGCCCCAGCACGGAATGTTCAGCAAGAGCCAGTCCTGCCCAGTTACCATTTTCACCACTTTTCCTCCATCACTCAACTGAAGAGTATTTGTCTTTCTGGCCACTTGATCAGTGGTTTTTCAGATTTTTTTCTGCTCCAGTACACTTGAGGGGTATGTCACATGATCAGCGGGAGCTTAACTATTGAAGTGATTCTGAAGGTGGCAAGAAAAGGGACTTTGAAATTGGGCACATTTAAAGAAGAGCCGTAGATTGAGGGTCCCTCCGGAGTGCACATAGCTTCACATCCCTGGGAACTCTCTGTGCCGATGGTATAGAGCTGTGTGTAATCAAATAGGCTTACTCCATAAAAAGTGGAGACTAGAAATGCTTGGTGGCTTATGACCCACGGCCAGAGTGATTTCAGAATGCTCTGTGCGCAGTGCAGTGCAGTGGGCACAAAGCCACGTGTTCTCGGCCAGCTTTGTGGCCAAGGAGCAGCACAGAGTTCAAAGCCAGATGGTCTGGGGTTCAGGTCCTAGTTTCTGCTCACTGATTACCTGATCTCAGGCAAGCCACATCATGCCTTTGATCCTAAATTCCTTTATCTATGCAATAGGAATAAAGAGAGACTTACCTGAGAGATCTTTAAAAACCCCATAAGCATATATTTTTCAACAGGAAATATATAACATTGCTGTGAAAAGTCACTCATTCAGAGTAATATTCACTAGAATAAAAAACATGCTCTAAAACTCAACCAAATGTTGGGGAGGGGGCTGTTTCTGGGCATGAAAACATCATATAATATTTCCAGGCTGCAAACCTCAATTCCATTATCAAAAGAAAACGTGATGTTATACAATATGACTATTGCCGAGATCATCACATGCCTGCCTGGATTGTCTTGCAAAATAGAAGAATTCTGCAAAATTGGGAATTGGACTAAGTTTCAGTAAAACGTGGCCATTTGAAGTACCGAGGCCGATTAGCAGCGTTCTTTAAAAATACCAAGCAGAGTTCCTATTCAGATTTCCGTTGATTTAGACATCACGCTGTGTGTGCGTCTAGATGCTGGCCTATGCCCTGCCCCCACATCTTTTGCCCTTAAAGCATCACAGGCTCCCTCTGGCTGCTCTCTCCAGGACACTGGCTAATGACAGTGACCAAAGATCACCCTGGGGCAGATCTTGGGGCCACCTTCCCATCAGCACTCCACTCGGTGGCCCATCCGGCAATTTTAGGTGTCTTCAGCTGCCTTAGTATGATAGCAGTAAATAGTTCATGTGGCCCCAATAAAATGCAGCACCCGGAAGAACCGGAAGAAGTATGTGCAGAAAACACAGAAAGTTCAGAGACTTTGCATGCCCCAGCGAGTTCATCTCCCATCTTCCAGGGTGATGGCTTTAGTCATTTTATGTGCCCAGTTTTATTCATATGAGAAAGGGAGGAAAAATTCCATTTCAGAAGCTTCTAAAAAAGCTTGACCCTGCACTGCCTGGAAACATACTGTACATTATGTTCAGCCTTGACCTGCATCCCTTTCTTCCTGGCAGCTTTTCTGGTGAATAGGAATTTTTTTTTTTTTGCTCCTTTTTTAATATCTAGGTGCTGTGGCATTTGTAACAGACTGCATCATTTTGGAGCAACGCTCTCTCGAGGTGGGCAACTGAGATGTATAATTATATCCCGTGGAAAATGATAGTGGTGTGTGGGCTGGGGGAGGAGGTTATTGGATCACAAAAACATGTTTCCCATTCAGAAAAAAATGACTGTATGTGGGATGTTCAATTTCCTTCTGCTTCGTGCCCATGGAGAGCCCAGCATCTTAAAGTGGAGAAGTCATTGGTATTCACTGGAGCTTGCCTGGTTTCATTTTTATTGTTTCTGAGACTTATTACTCTTTCCGAGTGGTTCCCAGGTTTGCTGCTTTTTCTCAGTATATATGAGCTAAGGTAGTCAGAGGAAACACTTTAATTACATTTTAAGTAGAGTCAAAGCATAAGTATATTTATGAAAATTCTAACAGAAGGTGCAGTGAGACCATTAACTTAAATCCCCAAAATACATAAAATGTTTTTTCATAATAAAAAGTCCATCGTTGGTGTGTTAAATTGTATCTGCATATTAAAAATCTGCACTAAACACTAAATATTGCCTAAATGTCCATATCGTATTTTAAAACCCTCTTATGAAAAGTGTCCTGGGAGCGTGGGCTGTCATCGTCTGTCTCCCAAGCTTGTCCTTATGTGGCTGTCCCGAGGATATGAAGTCACTGGTTGCTATAGGATGATTTTAGCCGTTCTTCCCTTACCCATCACATTGGCTCTCTCTCATTGGACCTCTTTTGCAAAAGCGCGCCTGTGCTTTGACTGGATGTGGTTTTAGTGAACCTGCTCATAACCATCAAGCAAAAACTACGAGATGAGAGATGAAGGAGTGAAGGTTGTACTTCCACTTAATATAAGGTTTGTCTCAGACACAGGGAAATGTAAGGGGCAGTAAGCAGAGAACCCCCCAGACAGATGCCAGATGTTGGCATGTGCTTAGGAATCCTCTGGCTCCTTCGAGGAAGGGAGTTCTTTTTTTTTTTTTTTAACATATGGTGTATTATTAGTTTCAGAGGTAGAATTCAGGGATTCATCAATTGCATAAAACACCCAGTGCTCATTCCATCATGTGCCCTCCTTAATGCCCATCACCCAGTTACCTCATCCCCCTAACCCATTCCCTCCAGCAACCCTCAGTTTGTTTCCTGTGGTTAAGAATCTCTTATGGTTTGTCTCCCTTTCTGATTTCATCTCATTTTACTTTTTCCTCTCTTTCCCTATGATCCTCTGCCTTGTTAATTAAATTCCACATATGAGTGAAATCGTATGATAATTGTCTTTCTCGGATTGACTTATTCCGCTTAGCGTAATACCCTCTAGTTCCATTCACGTTGTTGCAAATGGTAAGATTTCAGGGTTTTTTATGACTGAGTAATATTCCAGTGTGTGTGTGTGTGTGTGTGTGTGTGTGTGTGTGCATGTATGTGCATGTGTGTGTGTGTGTGTGTGTTTCTCATGTCTTCTTTATCCATTCTTCTGTTGTTGAACATCTGGGCTCTTTCCATAGTTTGGCTAATGTGGACCTTGCTGCTATAAACACTGGGGTGCAGGTGCCCCTTCAGATCACTCTGTTTGTAAGGGAATGGAGTTCTATTTTCTCAGCACTAGGAGAATTCAAAACCTCGTTGGCTTTACTTTCAACAAATCTGATAGGAGCAGCCCTTCTCTAGATACCATGCACAGTATGTGGTGATAGCTCATGTCCCAAAAATATTGGTT
The DNA here is from genome assembly GCF_023065955.2 of Ursus arctos. Taxonomy (NCBI): domain Eukaryota; kingdom Metazoa; phylum Chordata; class Mammalia; order Carnivora; family Ursidae; genus Ursus; species Ursus arctos. The sequence goes on from NW_026622841.1 coordinate 55,184,196, forward strand.
CAGAGTAGAATTCTTCTCAAGACATTCAGGCAATTTATGTAATTTTAAATGGACACATAAAACTTTTGACTATCTTGAAGATTAAAAAAAAAGATAGCTAAAGAACCTTGCCCAAAGAAAAAAAATCCACAGAAGAAAACCACATCAAATGTATGTTGATTTGCTTAATTTATTAAACAATATTTAAGTGCCTACATGAGTTGATGGATGCTAACTACATTGCAGCAGTAATCATTTCACAAAATATGTCACTCAGGCCCTTAAACTTATACAGTGCTGTCTATCAAATATATCTCAGTAAAACTGGAAAAAGAAAAAATATTTAAAAGCCAAAAGTTATGTGAAATAGAACATAATAGAATGAGTGCATAGCCAAATTACTTAATTTTAGTCAGATGTGTTTCACTGTGGGTTTATCAGGGACTATCTGTCCATCTCATGGTTTGCCAAAAAAGAGAGAGAGAGGGAGGTGGGTCACAGATAGTCAAAAAGGCTTGGTCTAGGAGCACCTGGGTGGCTCAGTCAGTTAAGCATCTGCCTTTCAGCTCAGGTCATGATCTCAGGGTCCTGGGATGGAGCCCCACTGTCGGGCTCCCTGCTCAGTGGGGAGACTGATTCTCCCTCTCCCTCTGCCCCTGCTCGTTCTCTCTCTCTTGCTCCTCACTCTCTCAAATACATAAATAAAATCTTAAAAAAAAAAAAAAAGGCTCAGTCTCTTGGGAGAATGAGGAGTAGAGGAAGTAAGTATGTCTGCTGCCTCTGGAGTCACACGTCTATGCCAGCTCTCCCTGTGGACCAGATAGGAAGCAATATTCCATAGCCTCAATGACTGCATTCCTGCCTTGGATTTTTCTTGCATAGAAGTCCTAAACCTGGAAAGCGAGGGCTCACAGTGTGGAAGGCCTATGTATCATGTCATAGTCTCTTGGACTGCCCAATGGCTCTAGAGTTGTAGATAAAGTTTTATTTTCTAACTAGAAATTTAAACAGGCAATGTATGCCAACAAAAACCTATAACATTTAAAACTGGGTCTATATTAGAAAATAAAAAAATAATACTAATCACCGTAACAAAAGGAAACAAAAGCCAAGTTAGTCAATCCAGAAAGCCCTTTTCCTCTCTCTGTGCTGCCTATAGGCATATTACTTATTTTCCAAGCCAAAGATAAGGACATGTGGTTCTAATAATTGCAAATGTATTCAGAAGGAGATTGGCTATATAACTGGAAGCAGAACTGTTCCAGGAAATGCAAGACCCAGTCACAGTGTCCCTAGGGAGTCAGGTAACCATGGATGGCACTAGTCATTTCTTCTTTTTCTTGGAGCAGCTCCTTTTGTTGTGTTTTGTTTTGCTTTTAAGAAAAAAATAACATTTTGCCACTTAAAAGTAATTCGCATAATTCCTGGATAGGGAATTGGGGAGGCTCATGGCAAGAATGCTGTCCGATTTCTGCTCTCCTGCTGCTGCTTCCCTGCCATGATCCCATTATCCTATGAGATAAGAAAATTTCCTGTTTTGTAAAAGTAATCAACAGTTAAATGAAGTTTACATGACTTCTTTCAAAGTCTCTTGTTGTAAACCTTCATTTAGAGATAAGGAGATGTGATCAGGTGTGGAAAGCAACTGTTGGTCACGTGTATTTAAGTAGGTGTAACACCGTTTCCCCCTTGGAAGTCTTTGTCAGGGGAGGGGTAGTACCAAAAGAGAAGTGGATTAAGAGTCAAAAAACATTGAGGTCTGACCCAGGCCAATGTGTTATGAGTTGGTGGTGTTCCTTCTACATCTCATGTCCCTCAGCTTTTAGAGCAGGGAGGCATCTCCGTGCCTGACCACTCTCATGAGCTTTGGTTGGGACAGTGGACTTGTTCATTCTGCAAACACTTAGTACGTGCACCTTAGCAAGTGCTTGGCGTTGGAGAGCACGTGAGCCCCACCTTATGAAAACATGCCCTGAGCTACGTGCCCTGCTCAAACGTGAGGGTTATCATTTCATTGTTGGTTTCTGTCTGTTTCCTGGCCACCAGTTACATGAGAACAATGAGATTAAGAGAACAACGAGATTAAAATAACTATTCATAAAAGCAAGGGCTATCACGGGGCACCTGGGGAGCTCAGTAGGTTGAGTGATTTGCTCTTGGTTTCTAATCAGGTCGTGATCTCAGGGTTGTGAGATGGAGCCCTGGGTCAGGCTCCGTGCTCAGTGGGGAGTCTGCCGGAGCCCCCCACTCTTTCTCTCTCTTCCTCTCTCTAAAAATAAATCAATAAATCTTAAAAAATAAACATTTTATTTTTTTTAAAGATTTTTTATTTATTTATTTGACAGAGATAGACAGCCAGCAAGAGAGGGAACACAGCAGGGGGAGTGGGAGAGGAAGCAGGCTCCCAGCGGAGGAGCCTGATGTGGGACTCGATCCCGGAACGCCGGGATCACGCTCTGAGCTGAAGGCAGACACCTAACGACTGCGCTACCCAGGCGCCCCCCAAAATAAACATTTTAAGTAAATAAATAAATACAAATAAGTTGAAACAAGGGCTGTCGTATCAGAAGGCCTGAGGTTGTCACAGATGCTAAAGAAACAGCTGTGATGTGCATACCATTCCCCACAGGAGAGCATCTTCTTGTGGGAGAGGGAGGGGGTTCGTATGGCTTTGCCTCAGGTGACCTGGGAACGTTATCTTTACTAGTTGTACAAGTGCCTCTCCCCCAGTCCACTGTTGATACTCTCCTTCCTCTCTTTCTCTCTCTCACAAACACACACACACAGGCACACACTCACACACACACACACTGTGATAATGTTCACCCGTGGATTCCATAGATTCTCCTGAAAGACTTCAAGGCCCCTCACAGAGGCTGTTCCCTTCTTCATCTTCCTACGAAAAAACAAAACCTGAGAACTTTTAAATGGGTGGAAAAGGCAGAGGGAATTGAAATTGGCAATTACATCACGACACACTCAAAGTAGAATTAAATTGTTATGAGGGCCGTCAGATAATAGTTATTACTCAACTGTAAAATAATTGTCATTCACAGAGTAACAAAGACACTATTCAGAAAAAGAGTATGACTCTAAAAGCCCTGAAGCTATTTTTAAATGCGTATTTCATAGCAGAATAGAAGTTACATGTCTGAATAAATCCTTTATCATATATGGTCTTGCTTTTGAGGGAATTAGCTAGTGATTTTTACTGCTAGTGTTTCTATTGACTTAATGTATTAATAACCTGAAAATGTTTTTTTCCTTGTATTTGACCTGCATCCTGCAGTATTTACCCTTCAGTTAGCAACATACGGTGTGACTCTATTAATAGAGCTATAGGTATATAGTTCAGCTGATCCTGGTCTGCCGCCGTGTTTCTCAAAATGATAAATATAATGTAAAAACTAGTATGGCAATAAGGTGTCAAGGGTGATCATGACTAAGGTACCTGAAGTTAAGACAGGCAATTTAAAACTGTAACACTTATGTTCATAGTGTGATTTCTTCTCTCTTGCGTGTCATAACGTGGGGGGTCCTCCTGCTGCTTTGTTGCATGCGGAGACTGGTCCCCGCAGTGCAGCGCTGGGACAGGGCTCTCTTCCAGCCATGCTCTGATGGGCGCTGAGCTATACGGTCACAGCAGGATCAATACGCATCAGGTCACGGAAAAGGCATGGACTTCACAAACTGTACGTAGGCAGATTTTCCAAGCATTTGAGCCCCTCACGCACTTCAACTGTGCGAGTAAAGCTTTATCTTGAGACCATCAGCAAACACTGCAATCGCTCTTTCACTTCATAACGAATTATTGGATTCCTACCACGAGGCATCAGCTCTACACAGACAACAATGACAACCACACAGTCCCTGTAAAGTCTTACGGAGTTTCTGAGCTGGTGGCAGAAACACTAGAATGAGCTGAGCACCATCCGTGGCATGGTCAGGTCCTGTGCGGGATGCCAATGGCGAGGCTGTCTCGTGGGGTCTGAGAGTGGGTGTATCCTACCCCCCACAGCAAGAGTCATGCAGTTTAGCCAATGAGCCGGAACTGGACTCGTAGAAGGAGATAATAAATGGGTTGAACCACAGACTAATCACTGAATATTGGTAATGGTTGGAAATGGCCAAGATGGCCAAACACTATAAAAGAGACAGAAATTACAGGCTTCAGTTGAAAAGAACTTGAAAAGCCATCCTGGGTGTTTTTGAGGGTGTGAGTTCCTGATACCACATTCTCTGATCTAAAGCATCTCAGAATGGTACTGTCTTCATCAGCTCGGCCTTGATGTCTACTTCCTCCTCCTCTCGTCTTCTTTCCCAGTTGGTACCAAGAAGTACAAGAGTAGCCGTGGCAAAGACAAGAAGTCAGTCTGACTAACTGCTTCTTGCTTCCATCCTTCTTCCCCTGACCTTTTATGTACTTGGCTACACAAGGATAAAAGGCAATGTGACTTAAAGTGGAAATAAAAGTCCCAGATTTTGTTTTCACCTGTGACCTGATACCAAAGGACATTTTCATTATAACTTGAACAGAAAAAAATATATATCTGACTAATAACATGAAGATTAAAAATCCTGGGCCTAATAATGCCAAATCCTTAAATAAATGGACATCTAAGCTCCATTAGACGTGAATAGAAAACTCTGGCAGAATTTATTACAGGATTTTAGCCTTGAAGGCATGAAGTCATAGCTTCCCTACCTTCACAATTTCAACCAAAAATCACCTTCTTTCAGTTAGCAATTGGGAAGAAAAATGAAATCTTTGTATCTCTTAAAAGAGTAATGAAAAATGGTAATGTAATTAAGAAATTGAGAGAAATATTCATTTTTTCTGTCTCAAACTAAAGTAGGATAGAGTGAACACCACCATTTTAATGGATTGTACAATAAATGATGGGTTCACTCTTCAGCCCCCCATCTGTGTGTGTAATGTATTAAGTAAAGGAAAACCAAAAGCAAAGCAAGGTATTTAATCCGTCCTCTCATTCCTGTGAACGTCCTTTTCCTTTCTTGACCCTTGCCGTGCACTTCTTCAAAACAGCCTCCATCGTTAAGATCCCGTGTTTACAGCACCAAATTGTCATTCTTTGTGTCACTTTTCTCTTTCTTCCAGAGCTTCTTTGAAGGGCAGTCTGCACCATGGGACTCCGCTAAGAAAGATGAAAACAGAATGAAGAACAGATATGGGAATATCATTGCCTGTAAGTGTTGACAGTGTAATTGTGCTGTGGTATGACTTTCTTCTCGCATCTGCTAAGATTGACCACCAGCCTCACGCGGTGAGAATTTACAGTGCAATTACCGCCTTCGTCCTTCTGGAAAAGCTGGTGTTATGCTCGTGTTAAAGAAGGGAAAAACTACCTAAATACCCCCACTATGTCAATGTGTCTCACTGTGGGGCTAGTTTTACTTACAGATTTAAGGTTTGGGTAACATAGGTAATGCTAAAATGCTGAGAAAGAAGATGCATTTTAGGAGTAAACATAATAGTCCTAATGTTTCCCAGCTGCTACATGAGAATGAGTAGAAATAATGATGTGCAACATGCCTTAATGCAAGGAGCTCAGAGTTCTCAGCAAGCATTAACTCATTAATCCTCCAGACACTCGGGTTAGGTAGGTCAGTAATAGCCCCGTTTTAAGGACAGGAAACTGAAACTCAGAAGTTAAATGATAGTCCCCATATCACAACACTCATTAGCAAAAGAGTGAGGATTATATCTCAGAAATTCCCAGTTCCTGTGAAGCTGAATGTTACCAATCCATAATGCCTTGGACGGTTTTAAATCGAGCCCAACCTCATTAATGTTCCGTAACGATGCTGAGACGCGTGGTAGATTAATGAGCCTCCTTCTCCCGGGGCTGGAGCCATCCATCCCCTGCATGAAACTGCTCCAAGTCACACGGGACTGCCCCAAGGTACTGACGGGTACTGACAGAATTCATACTATTTCTGAAGATACATAAATTGAGACAAACAAGCAAACAAGCCAACGATGTGGGACTAGAGCTGGAGAGCTTGTAGCTCCTAGTGTCTTACTGCTATTGAGAGAACAAACTAGAAACGTTTGGGTAGTCCAGGGAACAATGTATTAGCTTTATTGATTGTGAAAGTGCAGTGAAATTTTATTTGTCTGAGTTAACATTTCTTGGAAGGACAGGAGAGACTGCCCGAGAGAAGTTTCTGTGATTGTAGAAGTGTCCTGTGTCGACGTTACCCAAAACAGTAGCCACACGCCCCATGAGTACTTGAAACGTGGCTGGTGCCACCGAGGAACCGAGATTTAAATTGTATTTGACTTTAATTACTTTGGATTTAAATAGATACATGAGACTAGTGGCTCCCACTGTGGGACGGTGCAGATGGACAGTGTGTTTTATTGTGAAAAGGGGGGGCATGGTTTACACATAGCAGGAATGAACTGTCCTGACTGCACATGAGCACGCCCGGTTCTCCCTCTGGCCGCTCCTAAGTCCCAACCACTGGTGTTGCAGGCACAAGTGCTGGCTTCGTGTTTTGTCTGTTCGTTGACTTAGTGCTTCGAGTGGTCGTGTCAGAGCCCTTGTTAGTCAGAAGGTGCTTCCCTAAGATCTCAGGCTTCATTGCCCCTCAGTGGATTCAGTCAACACTTGGGAGCACCAGACACCGGGCCCCACAGCGAGGATTCCAAGGTGACAGGGATGAATGTGCCCACCCCCAGGACAGGGCAGAGCGGGCAGGTAACAGAGCACTGTGCCGCCGGTCCCATGAGGTGATAGCGCTGGTCTGGAGCTGTGTGTGCAGTGCCATCGGGCTCAGGGAAGGAGAACCTGACTTCTCACCGGAGAGTGGTCATGGGAGGAATTGGTTGACCAATACAGATCCTTCCAAGTTCCTTCATAGTCTCTGGGAGCAGCTAAAGCTTTGCACTGGTAGAAGGATCCAGATTTCTCATAATGGCTTACAGGGTTCTCTCCAGGAGTTCGCTCAGCACTGCAGCAAGCTCCAGGGGCGTTCACAAGGTGAAATGGGGAGTTCCCAGCATGCTCTGGGCCTCCCTCCATACCAGGTGGTCCTGCAGTCCCCCTGACGTCCCAGATGTGGCCTCCTGCTGCCGGCACAGAAGGCAGTATCAATGCGCGATTATCCGTGTGCTCAGCGATGCAGCCAGCCTGTGCTCAGTAGAACTTTCAGCCTGCTCCTTCCTGATGCCGAGTTCATCCCTGCACTTGGTGGGCACTTGAGGGATATTGCTGAATGTTGAATGAAAAAGTAATAAAAGCTAGCATTTGTTGAGCACTTCCTATATGCTAGACGCCACTGTAAGCACGTTCCACGTGTTAACTCACTCTCTCCCGTGAAACAGGTAATGCAACAGGTAACTGTTTCTGTCTTACAGGTGAGGCAGCGGAGGCATAGAGAAAGGTTACAGGATTAATAAGAGGTGAAGGCAGGATTCCAACCCGGGAACAGCTTTTATAACCGCTGTGCAGTGCACGGCTGGACGGTTGCCCCCGCCGGCTTGCTACCACGCCTGAACTTTTCTCCCTTCGCGTCATGGTCTGCAGGAGCCGGTGTAGGTGACAAGAGGCAGCTCCCCCCTTCCCGTAGGGCCCTCCCCCCTTCCTCTAACCCCTGCAGACCCCTGTAGAGCAGTTCTGGAACTGCCACTGCTCAGTCTCCTGCAGAAGCTCCTTGTTGACGACTTTGGTCGTCAATTTTCTAAGAAGGATAGTGGGGGCAGGGTCTTATGTACGGATTAGTTGTTAGAATATTGTCATTAATTGCTAGCTGAGAATGGGTGCTGAGGGGAACAGGATGTCAGAGGACATTTAATAATGATCCGGGGGTGGGAAAGGCAATAGGCGACAGGACCGCCTATATCCTGCCTGGTCTGGCCTAGGGGACCACTGGCTGGACGGCACTGGTCAGCACTTTGGAACATAGGGTAGGAAGAGAAACAGAACCAAAGATCAGCATGGTCTAACCTACCTCCCAACATGATTGAAATAAACATTTATACTGCCTTTTTTTGGGAAGACATTGATAAGGCACAAATTCTATACAAATATAAAATATTTTAATTCTACTAAGTACTGTTCTCGTCTTCAAGTTGAAGCATGGTGAGACAAAAATGACCTGCCTGTGATCACACGAGGAGGTAGTCGTCCTTTTGTGATATAAAACATATTTTTTCTAATTTAATTATTTGGGAAAGTTTGTTTTTATAGACCCAAGTAGAGGTACGGCCCCTCCAGGCAAACACGAGAATGGCCTACATTGATTGCTTCTTTTCTGTGAAAGGTCTGTAGGCTCTCCATGGCATTCCAGATGGATTCTCTCCTATAAAGTTCTGTTCAGCCTCCAGAAGCCCCACCCACCTTGTCTCTACCTTGAGCTTCTGGATATTGGGTGTGCCTCTGTTTTCCATAGAAACATTTGGATATCATTCCTCTACCTGGTTTCTCCTCAGGCTGGGCTGAGAGTGTGTGCTCAAATAGACGAAATAATTTATCCCTTCATTCAACAAATATTTCCTCATCACGTACTATTTGCCGGACAATACTCTAGGCACTGTTACAGAAGAATGATTAAACATAATCGGGCACTGCCCTCCCAGCCATTACCATCCAGGGCAGGGCTTGGCAGACTCTTTCTGAAAAAGGGCAGATAATAAATACTTTAGCTTTGCAGGCTGGCCAGTCTCAGTTCAAAGCATAGATGCGGGTGCTGACTCATGGTGTAGTGAAGAACAGCTCCCGCTGGGACAACTTCATTTCTACCACCCAGGGCTCACTTCTACCACCACCATCATCATCTTCAGCCCTCAAGACCCTGCACTTAGGACGGACGATTTTAAACCCCTGTGTGTAGGCACTGAATGTTCCATGACTTTACATCCAGGGGCCAAAGCAGACCAAGACACATGAACTGGTAGGAGAAGGGTACATGAGTGAGGGGTGGACTAATGAGAAAAGACCTGTTGGACAAAAGAGAAGAACACAGGATTTGGAGCTAGAAGACGCAGTTGGGGTCTTGGCCCCACCATATACTAACCAAGTGACCTTGGGTAAGTCATGATCATTCTCTATGTCAGTTTCCTGAGTTTCACCTGTTATGGAAACAAATGCCACATAAAAAGAACACTGATCGTTAGCTGAAAAAAAAATCACATTTTTTCTTCTCATTACTCCTGTGTTGCTCTTTATCCTTTAGTTTAGTGGATTTGTAGGTCATTTAAAAACTTTTTTTTTAATTCATTTATTTGTCAGATTGAAAGAGAGAGAGCACAAGCAGGGGGAGCGGCAGGCAGAGGGAGAGGGAGAAGCAGACTCCCTGCTGAGCAGGGAGCTGATGGGGGCTCCATCCCAGGACCCTGGGAACATGATCTGAGCTGAAGGCAGACGCTTAACTGACTGAGCCACCCAGGCGTCCCTAAAAACTTTTTTAAACTCAGCATTTGGAAGCCTCAAGTTCAAATGATGAGCTGGTAGGTAATTGCAGGCACCACATTGCTCCCTAATTGTTAGCATGACTGTGCACAGTGACCCGAGCTCCTGACAGGCTGTCTCTGGGCTCCATCTCTGGGTGGTTTGCCTGGCTGTCACCTAGCTGATTTTCTACCTCTCACCTGCCCTCCCTCCTGTTCCCTCTCTGTCTTTCAGTGTTTCTTCATCAAGTTGCATTGTTTGTTCTTGTGCTTTTCTAAAGACAACATCAAAAAGAGACTTCTGTGCCCCAGCTACATCTCATCCAGTCTTCTATTCTTCCTTCTCGGTTGCTGTGGCATCTGGAAACCTTTTCCCGTGCACACGTGTTAATCTTTTGCTTTTTTCCATGTATTTTTTTATGTATCATAATTATTCTGTTCTACTTTGTATTGAAGCATAGCTGACACACAGTGTTAGTTTCAGGTGTATCACATAGCGATTGGACAAGTCTGTTCTGTTCGGCTGTGCTCACATGATGATTTCACGTACAGATACATGTCAAATGATTACTGTAATCAAGCTAGTTAACAGATCTCATTAGTTGCCATTTGTGAGTGTGCAGTGAGAGCCCCTGAAATCCACTCTCTCGGCGTATTTTTAGTACTTAATATAGGATTGTTAACTACAGTCCTCATACTGACCATGAGCTCTCTAGACTTATTCATCCCACATAATTGCAACTTTGTATCCTTTGGCCAACATCTCCCCATTCTACTCTGCTTCTCTGGATCCCACTGTTTTAGATTCCACATATAAGTGAAATCATGCAGGTTTTTTCTTTCTGTGTCCAGCTTACTTCACTTAGCATGATGCCTCCGAGGTTCCTCCGCATTGTGGCAAATCATAATCTTTTCATCTAGTTTTCTGTTGTTTTCGGAAACCCCTCTAGAACTGTCTGGGATTATTTATGTAATTCTGTACAAGGCCCTACGCTAGCATATCCTGAGATAGCAGTCACTTAGGCCTCCTCCAGACAATTATTAATGCCTTTTAAGTAGGGTATCCAAATCCTCAGATAGCACCACAGTCCACCCCAGCTAAGTAGGGTGAGTTTGATACTACTCAGGGGCTGCAGAAACACCACCGCCGTTACCTTGAATCCCAGACCTGCCCTGGGCCGGCCCTTGCCCAGCCTCAGAGTCAGCCTTGCAATCCTAGGCATCGGCCCCAAGTGGGTGTGAGCGCCCCAAGTGGGTGTGAGGGCCCCAAGTGGGTGTGAGCGCCCCAAGTGGGTGTGAGCGCCCCAGGTGGGTGTGAGCACCCCAGGTTGTTCTGACAAATCACTTCATTCAGGAGCTGCTTCGTGTGAGACTCCTTATGTGCCTTTACTTACAGCAGTGAAAATAAATCTTCAGTATTGTTAGAGTTACGGAAGGATTTGAGATAAAAAGAATAAAAATACTTCTCCAAATCCCGCTTATGTACGCACCCATATCAGTTTCTTAATGGGCATGGGGAAGCGTATAACCGTCTCCCCCCGCCTAAAAAATGATGTAATTGTAGAAAAGTTGGTTATGCTGCCTGAGATGCCTACTTCATAGCACCTAGGCCTCAGGAAAGACCACCAACCAGGAGGAGGAGCTGGGGATTTCCATCAGCGTAGTATCTTCGTATCTTCGAAATTCTCCTTAGTGCTTTTCAGAGAACAGGAGAAGCGTTGGTAATGATCACATTCATTGTTCTGCAGCATCGTTTGCATATAAAATGGTTTTAATGGTGCTTAAAAACTGCTTATTGGCTTTTGCTCTTAAGTAAGTAAAACTTTTCCCTTATTTACATTATAAATTTGCTGAGCTAGTCCTTTCCAAATATAAACAAATACCCCCCTTCACCACACCACAAAAACAGCCCTCCTGATTTTCTCAGTGGTTCCTAATTATAATTAACTTTGAGCTTAAGATACACACCAAATCTCCTGGCTAACGGGAACCCCTTTGAGCCTGGGGTCCTCTTTTCTGGGGGCTGGCAGTTGAAGATAAGGAGCCAGAAATCTGCAGGCCCTCCCAGGCTCCCTCCCCTCTTTCTATGGTCCATTCAACAAAGATGTACTGGTCTGCCATGTGCCACGCTCTGTGCCAAGCTAAAGGAATTCTTTCAACTGATATTATTGAGTGCTTATTACATGCCAGGCACTATCCTAGGTGTCAGAGACAGAATGGGGAACAGAACAAAATTCTTGACCTGTATAGTACTTGACATTCTTATGGTGGCAACAGAAAAAGTCACTAAGTAAACTATAATATATCTTATTAGAAAGGGAGACGTGTAACAGGGAAAATGGAGCAGGGCAAGGAGACGCGTGGGGCAGAGGTTGGAGTTTTTAAGTTGTGGTCAAGAAAGCCTCCCTGAGAGGACCAGATGCAAGCCTAGGCCTGACACAGGTGAGGAAGGGAGCCAGATCCAGGCAGAGGCCCTCAGGGGGCAGGCCTGCCCCAGCGTGGTGCCCAGGACAGCAAGGAGACCAGCGTCATGGGAGCAGGATGAGGGTGAGCAAGGGCAGAGGTGGAAATGTGAAAAACTGGGGTGACCGTGGTAGCCCAAAGTGGACACAGCCCCTGATATTTTCCAGGGAAGGGGCAGGGAAGGGGAGACTTAAATGATTATACAAAGGAATTAAATGATTACTGAAATATATGAAATAAAGTTAAGGGCCACAAAGAAGAGGTATGTGGTATGGTGAGACTCTATAATGTGGGGATTGACTTCTTCAGGCGGTGTGGAAAGGCTTCCCTGGGGATGTGAAATGGAAGACGACTGAGTCAAGGGGTAGAGGAAAGGGGTGCTGCAGACTGGGGGTGCGTCACGTGAGCACACCCTTCACAGGAGAGAACCCCCTGAGTCTGAGGAACTCCAGGAAGGCCAGGTAGCAGGAGCTGAGAAGGAGGGGTAGGCCAGCAGAGGGGGAGGGGACGGTAAGTGGAAGCCAGACCTGCAGGGCCTTCTGGGGAAGATTAAGGATTTTAGTGTTCATTAGAAAAACAAAAGGAAACCTCATCAAGGAGTTTTTTGAGGAGAGGGGTGGGGGTTGTTCATCAAATTAGAATTTGGAAAATTTGATCTGACTGCAAAATGAAAAATGAATTGGAATGGGACGCTAGTTAAGAGATTCTTTCAGTTGACCAAGCGAAAAGCAAAGATAATGTGGACTAGAAAGAAGAGAAATAGATTTAAGAGAAGTAACTGATCAGATCGAATGGATTGGATGTGGGGTAAGGAAAACAGGAGTCAGAGATGCTTCCATATTTCTGACTCATAGGAGGATGGATGCGTGGTGCATGGACGGTGAGCGGATAGAGAGCTGGAAGAACGGGACATTTACTCTAATGGGTAGCACTGAAAGGGAACCAGATTTGGCAGGGAGCTCAGGGATAGGCGTGATGTTGACAGTAGCAGAAAAAGCTTATGAACTGAATCTGGGGACACAACGAGATGCCTGTGAAACATTCAAATGAGATGTCCAGTAAGAGGTTATATTGACTGCTCTGAAATCCAAAGAGGAGGGATCTGGGCCCAAATATAAACCGGTGAATCTTGGAGCATAGAATGGTAGTTGAAACCTTTGGCATAAGATTATCTGTGGAGGAAGCGTGGAGGGGATCCGGAGCCCCCCGGGACCCAGCCTGGAGGGGCTTCAGTAATGGCAAATACTGAGGCAGTACTGCCTAATGTGTACACAGGAGCATTGTCTCAAGGAGAAGAGAGGGTATCAATAGTATCTTGCTGAAGGATCTAGTGCAATCAAGACTCTGATGTAACAACGTGAAAATTATTTATGAAATTAGCAAATGGTGCTTTGAATGGACTAGGCAGGGGGTGAGGAGGCAGTGAGTGAGGACATGACTGGAGGAGAGACAACATTATGAAGGGGAAGAGAAGAGGGTCCCTTCTGAGCTTTGGTTTTCATCCTCATTGTTACCCATGCCCTCCTGCTCCATTTTCCCAGCTAATAGTGAGGTATCTAACAGGGGAGCGAAACCTTTGACCCAGTCTGTCCCACCTGATTCTTTGAATCCGTGACCCAATCTCAATGCTCATGCTGAAGACCACTCTTCCAGGGTTTTGTTCCGTAGCACTGTGCTTCTCTCTACCAGTGGAGCCCCTCCAACAGTGTCGTTTCTCAGGAATCCAATAGTGTCATGACCTGATGTAGAAATAAAGGCAGATGAAGGGAGGCTGATGGGAACAAGGGGTTGGTTGGGTAAGTATGGGCTGGCAGGGAGAACTTTTGTGTTAAAAATCAGATGGATGAAAATAAGTGAGAAACAAATCAACACAGCATGTTTAGGAAGGCAGAAAAAAAAAATCTCGAAGAATTAGGCAAAATAAGAGTCGGGTCCTGCCAGGACACTGAAGATTAAAGAGGCAGTGTCTCTAATTGAGGGTCTAGGTGTAAGCAATAAACACAGCAAGACTAAGGAACACATAAAACCAGCAGCAGAGCAAAGATTAACATGGAGCCTCCTACCACTAAACTCGAAGGTTCCTTATTTGCTTGGTGCTCAGAAGCAGCATGGCCTGAGCATCCAGGTGGGCACAAGCACCAGGCTGGCCACGCAGGGATAGACCACTGAGCACTTTCCATCCTTTCACTTGTCTCTTTTGCATCTTGTACCTTGAAACCAGTGCAGCACTAGTGCTTGGCAAGTATGTAACCACAGGAGAAGCAAAGCCATTATTTGCAGAAATCAGTTGTAATTAAAATTAATTTTGAGTCTCCTCTCAGAGGGCAAATGTTACTTAGATCATTGTAATTCCAAATTACCTTAAATATGTCATCAATATTTAGCAGAAAGAGAGAACTGGTTGGAGGTGAAATATTATCAATGACACACTCCCCTTCTACCACCGTAGTAATATCTAATCACATACAAGTGAATTGCAAGGCTATTACCCATATCCATCGTGTTTAAAATGAAAATGTTAAAATATTTGAAGCTACTTAGAGGTTTTTCAAATATAATGTTACGTGACAAAAAGGGTATAATTATCCCTTTTTAGAGACTTAGAGTGAAACATAGAGACCTGCTTTAAATGTCTAGATACCCCACCGCTAGTGTGTGAATGCACACATGCGTAAATGTGAGCATTTACACATCCATAAATAAACACATGCGCACACATAAATACCCACATCCATTCATACATAAACACACACACACATGCATACATAAGTATACGTACATGGGGAGAAACACCAGCAGATCATAATTTTTCAGTAGTAAGCAATGGTTTGTTATGCTTTATACCAGGTCTTTATGTGCCTGTTTCTTGTATTATTTTTGCCCTATTTCTTATAGTAAAGGCTTTTTTGAAAGGAATGAGAGGAACAGCAAGAAGGCCTTTATATAGATTTTCTCAAAATCTCACTTTGTTATCCTTTTTGTTGGGCTAACATTGAGTTGTGATTATAATATAAACATTTGTTGGATTTTGATCATATTCCAGTCATCCATGGCTACATGAGTATCTTTTTTCCCCAATTATAAAATCAATTCATACACATTAAGGAAAAATTATGCAGAAATGAAAAGTTACAGAAAATTGCTCAAAACCTCACAACTAAGTTCGAACCCTACTAACATCTTTTTTGTTGTTTTTTCCTTCATCTTTTTCTATTTTCTGCCTTGAAGTTGTTGGATTTATTTTTTAAAGTAAAAATAGGTTTACTGTTTTATTTCTGATTCTAAAGACAGTATAAACTGTGTAGACAATTAAAATAGTACATGAAATCATAAAGTTGAAAAGAAATATCACTCCAGATTTTCCCACCCAGCAGAAATCCCACCCTTTCACTTATCCCACTATGCATTCTTACACATATACACCATTATTTCATATAAATAGACTCTTAAGAGACATGCTGCTTTGTAACCTTCTCTACTTCACCCCACAATATGTCATAGAGATCTTCCCAGGTAAAGAAATTAAACCTATAATAATACTTTTGGATGATTGTATCATATTCCATTGTTTTATAAAACCGTTGGTTCACAACCCTCTTCAAGCTTCCTGGGTGTACTCTGAAACCAGCTCCCAGACACAGAGGGAAGGGAAAGACCAAAGAAAGAGGCAGGGCACTCCGGGATTGTAATTGGGAGTTTTAATAAATAAAGGGAACTTATATACAAGGCTTGTCTTGGGCAGCAGCAAGATGAGTGGATCCCTGCATTGCCCGCCAAGTCTTAAAGGTTTATGAGGAGAACTTAACTAGGTTTAATCACTTACATTGTGCAAGCATTCTCAAAACCATATCACTATCTCAAGACTATGTCCTTGGAGTAGCCTCTGGGAGCAGGAAAAACAAGCAGAACCCACATTCCAAGGATAATGGGAGGATGGGTGAGGAACTTCAAGTGCCCTGGTCCAGCTCATGGGTCAAGCACCAGTCATATCTTTTTAGTGACCTTCCCCAACAGAGACCACTGTTGATCAGTTCCCTGTTGATATACTTGAATGGTTTGAACTAGGTGGGGACAGAATAAATTGTGTTTTAGAAAAGCAGCTCTCAGCTTGGATTCACAAAATTCAACATCCATTTATGTCAAAAACTCTCAACAAAGTGGGTATAGAGGGAACGTACCACAACATAATAAGAGCTACATATGACAAGCCCACAGCTAACATAATGGTGAAAAGCCCACTCAATGGTTAAAAACTGAAAACTTTTCCTCTAAGATCAGGAACAAGACAAGGATGCCCACCCACTCTTGCCAGTTTTATTCAACAAAGTATTAGCAGTTTTGGACGTAGCAATTAGGCAAGAAAAAGAAATAAAAGGCATCCAAACTGGAAAGGAAAAAGTAAAATTGTCACTATTCGTGAATAACATGATTTTATATATAGAAAACCTAAAGACTACACACACACACACACACACACACACACACACACAATTAGAACTAATAAATGAATTCAGTAAATTTTCAGGGTACAAAGTCAACATACAAAAATCTTTTGCATTTCTATACATTAACAAACTATCAGAAAGAAAAATTAAGGAAATAATCACATTTACAATTTCATCAAAAAGATTAAAATATCTAGGAATAAATGTAACCAAGAAGGTGAAAGACCTATACTCTGAAAACAATAAGACATTGTTGAAAGAAATTTAAGAAGACACAAATACATGGAAAGATATTCTGAACTTGTGGATTGGAAGAATTAATATTGTTAAAATATCTGTGCTACCCAAAGCAATTTACAGATTCAGTGCAGTCCCTATCAAAATTCCAGTGGCATTTTTTTACAGAAAAAGAACAAACAATTCTAAAATTTGTGTGGGACCATAAAAGACCTTGAATAGCCAAAGCAATCTTGAGAAAGAAAAACAAAGCTAGAGGCATCACACTCCCTGATTTCAAACTACATTACAAAGCTATAGTAATCAAAACAGTATGGAATTGGCATAGAAACAGATATATAGGTCAATGAAAGAGAACAGGGATCCCAGATATAAGCCCACACATATGTGGTCAATTAATTTACAACAAAAGAGGCAAGAATATACGATGGGAAAAGGACAGTCTCTTCAATAAATGGTTTTGAGAAACTGGGAAACCACATGCAAAAGAATGAAACTAGGCTACTATATTACACTAGATATAAAATTTAGCTCAAAATAAAGATGTGAATGTAAGATCTGAAACCATAAGTCTCCTAGAAGATAACGGAGGTAGTAAGCTCCTTGACATTGGTCTTGGTGATGATTTTTTGGATCTGACCCCAAAAGCAAAGGCAACAAAAGCAAAAATAGATAAATGGGACTACATCAAAACAAAAATCTTCTGTGCAGCAAAGGAAACCATCAACAAAATGAAAAGGCAACCTATGGAATGGGAGAAAATATTTGCAAATCATATATCTGACAAGGGGTTGATATCTACAACATATAAATAACTCATATAACCCAGCAAAAAAACCAAACAATCCAATTTAAAAATGGGCAGTGTTTTTTCTAAAGAAGACATGCAGATGGCCAACAAGTACATGAAAAATGTTCAGCATTACTAGTCATCAGGGAAATGCAAATCAAAACCACAGTAAGATATCACTTCACACCTGTGAGAATGGCTGTTATCAAAATGACAAGAAATAACAAGTATTGGCAAGCATAAGGCAAAAAGGGGGCCGCATGTCCTATTGGTGGGAATGTACATTGGTGCAGCCACTATGGAAATGGTATGGAGCTTCCTCAAAAAATTAAAAACAGAACTACTGTAAGATCCAGCAACCCCACTACTTGGTATTTATCTAAAGAAAACAAAAACACTAATTTGAAAAGATATATGCACTCCGATGTTCATAGCAGCATTATTACAATGGCCAAGATATGGAGACAACCTGTGTCCATCCACAGATGAATAAATAAAGAATATGTGAGATATATATAGAGAGAGATAGATATACACACACACATAAAGATATAGGTAGATTAGATGGATATACATATAGATAGATACAGATATGTAGATATATCTACAGATAGATATGTCTGTATCTATCTGTATGTAATGGATACTATTCAACCATAAAAAAGTATTAAATCTTGCCATTTGCAATAACATGGGTGGAACTAAAGGGTATTATGCTAAGTGAAATAAGTCATACAGAGAAAGACAGATACTGTATTTCACTTATATCTGAAATCTTAAAAAAAAAAACGAAACAAACAGAAAACAAAACAAAAATAGACCTATAAATATAGGGAACAAAGTGTTGGTCACCAGAAGGAAGGAGGTGGGGGGAAGGACAAAATAGGTTAAGGGGATTAGGAGGTACAGTCTTTGAGTTATAAAATAAATAAGACATGGGGATTAAAAGTACAGCATAAGGAATATAGCCAGTAATATTATATCAACTTTGTATGGTGACAGATGGTAACTAGACTTACTGTGGTGAGCATTTTGTAATGTAGATAAATATTGAATCATTACATTGTGCACCTGAAACTAATACAGTATTGCAGTTGCTAGAGGGAGGGGGGTTGAGGTGTAGGTAAATGGGTGAAGGGGGTCAAGTGGTACAAACTTCCAACTATAAAAGAAGTAAGGCATGGGGATGTAATGTAAGCATGATGACTGTAGTCCACAATATTGTAGTACATACTTGAAAGTTAACAGAGTAAATCCTGAAGCTTTCATCACAATAAAAAAAAATGTGTAACTTTGTTTAGTGACTTATTGTGGTGATCATTTTATAATATATACAAATATCAAATCATTATGCTGTACACCTGAAACTGATGTAATGTTGTATGTCAATTATACCTTGATTTAAGAAAAAAAAAATGTTAAATAAAAAGACAAGTTCCTGAATAGATGCCAGGGGATTAAGATGTAGGAGCTATTGGGGAGCATTCATCCTATTTCCAGATCTTTTTCCTGTTTCTCCTTAAGACTAGCTTAAGCTCATCTTTCCCAAAGATTGGCTACTTAAGTTGTGCTGTTCTTCCCTCCTCCACTGACCTCCAAACAAGCGTCCTGGGCTCTTTGTAGTTTGAATTGCTAAACAAGGGTGTCATTTTTATTCACATAAGTGGGGTAATTCCTTTTTAATGGAAACTGTCCTCTATTCCATGCACTCGACGTGTACTTCTCGCTTGGTCTTCCCAGTGATCCTCTGAAGGTAGCCTATCATCAGCATCCTTTTACAGACGAAGCTCAGCGAGATTCAGAGTTTGTCTAAATTCACAATCTGGGAGAGTTGTAGAGCCAGTATTCAAATCACGGTCTCTGGGACACCAAAGCTAAACACTACACAATATCAACATGACATGGTTTTGGAATAATCAAGAAAAATATACCCATACTGGAGGAGAAATAGGGATGGTAATTTATAACTCTAAAACTCAGGTCTTTTCAACCTTACTAGACTGCGTCTCCTTGAAATACCAAGTCCCTATAGTCTCGACCCCTTGGCTTTCATGAGCAATTGACCTATTGTTAGCCACAAATAGGATTTCCTATACTTTTATACCTGAACAGCTGAGTTCTCCAAACTTCTTCCTCCTTTCAACTCAAACGATAGCCCCTGGTACTGAGGAAGGCTCTCTCCCAGCTGGTCAGCCTCCAAAACAAAGTGGAAGTATGGGGCTCAACCAGTGGGAAGTAGCATTTCTGTGGATCCCTTGCCTGAGTGTCTCCCATATTTGCCATATGTCGGAAATGTCCTCCAGGCATTTCCTCATAGCGGTTTGATACTATTTCACCTCAACAGTGCCCCAGGAGAAGGGATTGAGCTTTCCTAAAAGAATGCCTGATGTATGATAGTCTTAATTGGCTTGTGATTCAAGGTGAATGAGATTTCAAGAAAAGATGGCAGTGAGCCTCCACGTACTGACTTATTTGCTCCTCAACCGTCTATAAATAAATAGGGTTTTCATAACCAGCTGAGAGCTTGATTTACAAGAGGATGCCTGAGAATCCCAGTTTCTGTCACCAAGGCATTTTCAGATATGCAGCAGGAGTTTAGGGAAGACTCTCCTGGCCGGAGGGACAGATCATCTTACTTCTTTTGCCTTTACTTCTGCTGACTCAGCAGGAGGGATGGTGAGACTTGGCTTTTTATGTTATGTTAAAGAAAGATGGTGCTCTCATTGGTGTGCCGGAAGACAGAGGATTACCTTGGTAAGTGCAGGCCCGGGACAGCCAAGAGGGCAATCATGCAATGACCAGCCTCCTCCCCCTGGGCAAAATTCATGTCCTTTTGTTCTGCCTGACAGCTGACTCCTTCCTCTGAGAGATTAAGCCCATTCTCCCCACAAAACTCTCTCTCTCCCTGCCTTAAGATACACTGACTTATCAATACTCACACATTTTATCACTGAAAGGAAAAATACCTCCTAAACCTCATTGCAGTAATTCTTACGCCATCTCCTGAGTACATGTTAATAACGTATGGCAGTTGTCCTCTAGTGGCTAGCTCTAGAGTCACTGTCACCACTGCCTTTCCTTCATCGGGGCAAGGGGAGTCACAGGGGAGCTCCCAAGGGCTCCAAGACAGCAAGCCCGTGACATGCCCTTCCTGCCTTTGAAGGTGCTGATTCTCAGGACACCCAGCCTTTGAGTGGAACTTGAAGGTGTATTCTACAAGAGAGGGGTGGAGAAAGTGGACTCTCACTTTTTAAATAATTGTGGTAAAATGAAAAAAATATGAAACTTACCACATTAACCCTGTGTGAGTGTCCAGTTTGGTGGCATTAAATTCACTCACATTGTCGTGCCACTGTCACCACCCACTGCCAGAACTTTTCAACTTCCCCAAGTCTATATTTACTCAACGCTTGCCCCCTATTCCTCACCTCCCCTCAGCCCCTGGCAACCACATTCTTCTTTTTTTTAATTTAATAATAATATTTTTTTATTATATTAGGTTAGTCACCATACAGTACATCCCTAGTTTTTGATGTAAAGTTCCATGATTCATCACTTGCGTATAACACCCAGTGCACCATGCAATACGTGCCCTCCTTAATACCCATCACCAGCCTATCCCATTCCCCCAGCCCCCTCCCCTCTGAAGCCCTCGGTTTGCTTCCCAGAGTCCATAGTCTCTCATGCTTCATTCCCCCTTCTGTTTACTCCCCCTTTCTTCTTCCATTTCTTCTCCTACCAATCTTCCTAGTTCTTATGTTCCATAAATGAGTGAAACCATATGATAATTGTCTTTCTCTGCTTGACTTATTTCGCTTAGCATTATCTCCTCCAGTCCTGTCCATGTTGCAGCAAATGTTGAGAAATCGTTCTTTTTGATGGCTGAGTAATATTCCATTGTATATATGGACCACATCTTCTTAATCCAGTCATCTGTTGAAGGGCATCTCGGCTCCTTCCATAATTTAGCTATTGTGGACAATGCTGCTATGAACATTGGGGTGCATATGGCCCTTCTCTTCACTACCTCTGTATCTTTGGGGTAAATACCCAGTAGTGCAATGGCTCGATCATAGGGTAGCTCAATTTTTAACTTTTTAAGGGACCTCCACACTGTTTTTCAGAGTGGCTGTACCAACTTGCATTCCCACCAACAGTGTAGGAGGGATCCCCTTTCTCCACATCCTCTCCAACATTTGTTGTTTCTTGCCTTGTCAATTTTTGCCATTCTAACTGGCATAAGGTGGTATCTCAATGTGGTTTTGATTTGAATTTCCCTGATGGCTAATGATTTTGAACATTTTTTCATGTGTCTGTTAACCATTTGTGTGTCTTCATTGGAAAAGTGTCTGTTCATATCTTCTGCCCATTTTTTGATTTGTTTATTTGTTTCTTGTGTATTGAGTTTGAGAAGTTCTTTGTAGATCTTGGATACCAGTCTTTTATCTGTAGTGTCATTTGCAAGTATCTTCTCCCATTCCAACCACGTTCTTCTTTCTGTCTCTGTGCATTTGACTACTCTGAGTATCTCATGGACATGGAATCATGCAATGTTTGCCCTGGGTTGGGTTTATTTCACATCAATAATGCCCTCAAGGTGGACTCTTTTATTTTTAAATAGTGAAATATAGGTACAGAACAGGACATAAAGCCTCCAAATACAGGTTAATAGATTTGTTGTAAAGCAAACACTCATAAAACCACTAAGCAAGTCCACAACAGGACCCTTTCCCGCACCCCAGAAAGCCCCAGCGAACCTCGCCTGACCACAACTTGCCCCTTCTTTCGTTGAAACAGTGACAGTCAAGACAGGGCATTCGTTAGCAGGGTGAAGAGTTAAAGGCGTTGCACGCACCTGCTGTGTGTTGGGACCACTGCCTGTGGTTGTGTGCTGCAGGCAGTGCTGTGAAGAGAGACTCTGGGACTGGGCACTGTGGCCTGGGTGAAAGGTGCTCACAGGAATATTTGGAATGGACACTACGTGGTCTCTGACCCCAAGAGGTTACAATCTAGTAAAATCAACTGTAGAATTAGGAGAAGATACTACCATGCATATAAAGAGAAATGAAAACAATTTCTGTCTGCTTAGGAAATACACTTTGCATATGTCTTGCAGGTTTCCCCATCAGGAGGAGAGTAAGCAATTAAATGTGGAGTCGTAGCAGCCAAGTTAAAAAAAAAAAAAAGATTGAGGGAGGGAGAGAGGTAACCAACCGAACAGTAGAAGATGATGGGGAAACTCTTTATTTCAAAGGCTCTGTTTATGGGAGATGAGAGTGCAGTCTTATCAGAGATTGAAGTCCCTTTGCAGAACATTCCAGAACAATTTGAGAAGCCCGAGGGTGGTAAATCACAGTCAATGGGCAGCATTCATCCTGAGGTTCTAAGAGAAATAAAGTGTGAGAGAGGGGGATTCTGACAAGGAGGTACAATAGATTCTGAGACAGCACTGCTTCTGAAGATTGGGAGCCTCTAATGTGATGCCTGCCTTTTAAAAAACTGCCCAGGGAAAGTCAAGGAGTACAGGAAGGCAGACCTAATCTCCCTTCAGAGGAGCTGACTAAAAGCCTGATGTGTGCAGAATGGCCATGATTCAGGTCTATTGGAGCATCTTTCATTTGGGAGGCTCAAATGGCTTTACTGCCGGAATTGCTCACCGCCCTGCTCTGCGGTAGCTGTGTGTGCGCACCGGCTCTCCTAGCAAATACAAAAGCCGGAACAATCCGCACATCCCCAGCACCCCGATGACTCACCCCACACACACACCGCCAGCAAAAATATGGACAGCGGGCCTCTGGTTTTGGGTAAAATGTACTCTGAGAAACTAGGTCTTAGAGTAGGTCACCGCAAGGAAAACTTCCGACTGCAGACGGGTCCACTCCTGGCTTGCTGCCGTGTGTGAAGGCATCAGCTGCACAGATAGCATGTCCGTTACACAGCACGTGACAGCGGCAACAGCTGACGTCTATCCATCACTTACTGTATACCAGGCTCTCTTCTAATCTTTTCGATTTTACTTTAATGCTCACAATAATCCCTTGAGGTGGGCACTGTTAATCCCCACGCTGCAGATAAGAAAACTCAAGCACAGAGAGATGTGGTAACATGCCCCAAACCCCAAGTGCGGGGTTCTAACCTGCGCACCTGACTCTGGATCTCACACACATGGTGCAGAGAGTGGCTTAGGGAATTCAGGGACAGCCCCAGCTAGGTCCATGTCTGCACCTCCCAGAAGGCTGGGCCATGGTTTATAACCATCATTTGTCAAGGTGGATGTCGGAGGCAGCCGCCAAAATCTCAGGGTTTATATGTGATTTAGTGAAGTCGCTACACCTTCAGTCCGAGAAATGAGTCTGTTGTGATTCGCAGGACTCGGTGTGGACGTTTCAGACCTCTGCCAATGCCTCACGCCAGTAAATGATCAAAGAATAAGTTAATGAGAAAAATGCAAATAATTATAAATCCTTCCTAGTCTTAAGAGCAAAATAGGAAGTGTAGAAGGTGTGTAGTGTTTAATTCTTTGTTTATCTTTAAAGCAGCGTGGATGTGGACGATCTCCATGTAATGTGCTTACATTCTGGAGCTCTGAGCAGCCCAGTAGTTTGCTTTTCACCATTGTTTTCTTTTTTCTTTGCAGATGATCATTCGCGGGTGAGGCTGCAGACCATAGAAGGAGATACCAACTCAGACTATATCAATGGAAATTATATCGATGTATGTATTTTGAAACTGTCAGTAAGCCCAACCGTTCTGACACATTCCCCGTCATGTATCCGCTATGGTATTGGTGGGCACTCATTGCTACAGCTCCAGAGCAAACACTGAACTGTCGCCCCACACCCCACAGAACTTTATGGTAAACACATGGCCACTCCTTGCCTCAAGTGGGCCTATTGGCTGGTGACCTCCTCTCTAAGCTTTGGGTCTCCTTTGCTGTCCTGTGCTCCTGTGGACCAAGAAAATGTTATTTCCATTTTTTTTTGTCAACAACTTAGATGATTTGACACTTAAAAAAAAATCTGTTTACCTATTAATAGGATAAAACTCACTCATTCCTAATTCGATGATTTGCAATCTCTTGTCATTACCGCACTTTTAAGTTGCCTTCAAAGTAGTCTGCAGCTGTTAACCAGGACATCTAATGCACACAAGACATGTCATTAAATATGTAGGCTGTTTAATTATTGAAGACTGATGCTTTGTTCATTCTGCATCATGTTAACTTAATGTCTTACATTAGAATAAATTCCTGAGGAGACAGCATGTTTTCAGTTGAAAGAATGAATGAAATCAAAAGTAGCTTGAAATTGAAGGGAAAGTCATTGTTACCTTCAAGGCCCAGGCTCCCATTAAACAGGCTTCAGCTCTCTTGCAGTTCCCAAGGCAGAGTGCTTGGCCATCACATTGTCTTCTAGTCCCTCAATACTTCCACAGACAGGTTTTATCCATATATATATGGGTTCCTAAATTTTCTTGGTTGAGTATAAATCAGATGCTACTAAAAGTACTAGGATCATAATCTCTAAAAGTTACCTAAAAATAACCAGAAGAAATGTTATTTTTAGTACTACTTGGAAAGGTTTGACACTTGGGTTATAGATCTGAGGGTGGGGACTGTGGGGTGACTATTTGAAGAATAATTCACGTCCCATTCCTCAGGCGAAGACCCCTACGCCGCTACAGTTCATAATGACCCAAAACATACCCAACCCAAGTTAGGTGGTTTTTTTTCCTAGTAAAGCAAAATTTCTTCCTAAAGTATACACATTGTACTTATTTCCTTATCTAGCAGATGTTTAGTGAGTACCTTATGGGAGAATTCAGAGGAATCCAAGACCTGTTACCTTCTCCCCAAGACCTCACAGTTTAGAAGCTAAAGTAAGAAATATCTTCTCTGTGACACTCCTTCCCTTGAGAGATTCCATGGGAATCCTGTTCGTGCTCCAGTCCCAGCTCCTAGAGCCCCTGCAGGGTCCTTATGCTCAGGGACAGTATCCTACGCATCTTTGTATCCCCCGCACCAGGCACAGACCTGCAGTACTGTAAGCACTTAATAAGTGTTTGATGAATCCCTGCCTGAAGGAGTAAATGTAATCAGAGTAGGCTTTGTGGTAGAAGTGATTTTAACTAAGCTTTAAAGAATGGGCGGGTAGAGATGCAGAGGAGGAAAGACATAAAAGTAATGAAAATACCAGATTAATTAGTTTTAATTTTAACAGAGAAAAGAGTCAATATTCAGGGCCCCTTTATTCACTTAGTCAATAGGATTTTATTGAGCAGCCTATTATATTACATGTCAGTTACTGTTGTAGATATTGGAGTTATAACTGTGAGCGGTTCAGACCAAAAACAAAAGCAGACCTCTGACCCAATGGAGCTGGTGCTGTAATCGGGGGAAACAGACAATAAATGAACTAAGCCAGTTAATTCTCTACGGTATATTAGTTGGTAGTGTGTACGATGGAGAAAATGAGAGCCATAACAGGGATACGGAGAACCAGGCTGAAGGTGGATTGTAATTTTTTAATAGAGTGGCTGGAGTCAACTCTACTGAAAAGGTGATATTTGAGTGGAGAAATTGAAAGGTTGTGCCATGTAGGTATTCAGGGAAAGAGCATTTCAGACTGAGAAAAAGCCCATGAAAAGGCCTTGCTGTGGAGCATGGCTGGCAAATTTGAAGTGAAACAAGCAGGTGAGAGTTGGTGGCATGGTACAAGGTGGTAGAGTCACGGGGGAGCAGGTCAAAGGGGTTGCGGGGCCAGATAATGTAAGCAGTCATTCAGACGTGGGCTTTTACTGTGACATGGGCAGTCACTGGAGGATCTGAGCAGAGGGGTGATATGATGCTGAAGTGGAGAGGAGAACACACTGTAGGTGGCTGAGAATAGAAGCATGAAGACCTCCCAGGTGGCTATAGGAACATTGCGGCAAGGGGGTGGCCTGAACCCATGGTGGCACTGGAAGATGAGAAATGGTAGGATCCTGGATCCACACTCAACCCAGGGCCCTGGATTTGCTGATGGATTATCTTTGGGGTGTAGGAGCAAGAGAGGGGTCAAGGTGCCTTTGAGATGGAATTGCCATTATCTGAGAAGAAGACTGTGGACAGAGCAGATTTGGGTGAGAGGTAGGGCGGAGATAAGGAATTCACTTTTAGCTATGTTAATCCTTAAGTATATGTTAGACATCTAAGTGGAAGTGCTGAGTAGGAGATTATCCCACATCGGGATTGGGGGGTGGGGGGAAGCCCAGGCTGGAAGTGAGGATGCAGAAGTCATCAGCATACAGATGGTATTGAAGGCCACAGGACTAGAGGAGATCACCAAGGGAGTCCATGTAGCTGAGGAAAGAGTCTAAGAACTGGGCCCTCCAACATCAACATCAAGGTGAAGAGGAGGAATGGGCAAATGAAAGAGGGGGGACAAGCCAGGGAGGGAGGGAGGAAGAAAACCGGGAGAGCATCATATTCCAGAAAGCAAAGAAGAAATTGCAAGGGGGATTAATTGCAAGGGGATTAATCCTGTCACGTAGATGGTGGCAGGTCACAGAGATGAGAACGGAGAAATGACCATTGCGTTTAGCAGCACAGGCCATTCGTGAGCTGTGTGGATTATTTCCATTTTGTAGACGAGTTCCTCCTATCTCCCAGCCTTGCTAGGACAGACACACGGCACCTTACGTCAGACAGGGTCTTGCTTTGTGGTGCTTATCAGCTGGCAAGAAATGAGTGATCATTTAATAATCCTGTTTAATATCTGTCGAGAGTCTATATTTGAGACCTACAGCAGGTCAGTTGTATAAAGAATGTGTTTGCTTTTGTTGTTCATTATCAATGACTTGTTTTTAAGAGCAAAAAAATCGAACATATATGCATTTAAATTGTCTGAGAAATCTGTATTTCCTCCAACTTTCTCCTGTTTCCCATCTGGCTTTGGGCACAGCATATTGGGTAATCTCAGGGGACAGAAATGGAAAGTATTAAGGTCCATGGTGATATTCTGTTACCTGTGTGTAATTTTCTCTAAATTGGTTTTATCTCTCCCAGCTATTGATCTTCCAATGTTCTTTGTTCCCTTCTTCCTTTGGTCCCAATCTTCATCTTTTCCCCTTCTCAGAGAGTCATGATAAAAGGAAGGAAGGGGCCTTGCAGAATCTCTGCCTCTTCAAATTTCTGGCTCTTGCCACAGCAGCATGGCGCAGCATTAGCAGTGTTTAAGAATGACGTTCAGCATCACTATCGATATAACTGCCTATACCGGGAGAAGAGAATATGTGTTAAAGCCCTTGGCACGTTGCCAATAACATCCCGAACATGAATGAAATCCTATTGCACATTCCCAGGCTGTTTGCAATCTGATAAGAGTCGTGGTCATGTTATTTCAGAGAATCCATAAGTTGTTAGTGTTTATTGCTCACCCATCATCTCATAGCCAGTGGATGATTAAGTTACTCCCACCCCCAGTGTAAGCAACAGCTCTGTGATGTCTGGTGCACCTTTGCTTTTTACGAGGAACCGTGTGGTACTGCGTCAACTGACACAATTGTTGGTGTTTGTATGTGCATTCATTGTGGCAAACTTACTGTGTGATTTCTGTGCTGTTTATCGATTTTAAGTTGGTCAAACATTCTTTCTCATTTATTTTTAGGGTTACCATCGACCCAATCATTATATTGCTACCCAAGGTAAGCCTATTACAGTTTCGGTGTCTTTCTTTGGTTGTTTGCCCACTCTCTATCATTTTGTCCTTGTGCCACATCTCCCTCCCAGAATGATATTCCACACTGCTGTAGCCCCATTTATTACAGTTCTCGTAATCAACAGCCGCCCTTGTTTCTTCATCAGAAGGTCTGGTAATGCAATCATTTAGCTAGAACTTCATGTTGTGATCATTAGAAGAAGTGTATTCATCAATTCATTATTGAATTAAATCTGTCTACCTTGGGAATCAATCTGACATCTTCATAAATAGATATATAGATATTCAGTAAATAAATATGTGCTGAGCATTATCTATACAAAGACCCATGCTAGCTGCTGCCCGGGGTGCAGGCAGAATCCATCAAGCCACCCCCTCTCACGCTGGTTGTGGGGGAAGGTACGGGGTGACCTGTACATTATTACAAGCAACTCCAGTTAGAAATTTGTGTGAGAGGTTCAGAGAAAACATTAGAGAAACTCGGAGAAGATAGAAGTTGCTTTCAGACGAGATGATCCAAACACTGCTTGGTGGCAGAGGTGGGCTTGGGAAGAGAACTTCTGACCGGCAGAGACATGAGCCAAGATCTGAAAGCAGGCAGTTAGTGCTCCCAGGTGGAAAGCAGTTGGTGTATCACTTGGGCTAAAGGAAACAGGAAACCTAGAGGAACGTGTTGGGGAAGCTCATAGCAACAGCTTTTGTATCCTCCTCCTGGGACACTGACTGTGAGGTGGGTCATCTGTGGAGAATGAGGACCATTAGAGATCTGAGGTGTTGGGAAAGAAGCATCGTAAGGGATGTGTTATCGCATCTGTTAGATGAGCCAAAGAAATGCTGAGAAGCAGGCAGGACCCAGTTAGTGTTGAGAGCGTGCATTCTCTTCATTTTATTATTTTATCATTGTTTCCAGTATTGCATTATATTCCAGAAATAGGAGCAGGGAAATCAAAAGGATATGACTTGCCAGTGGTTAGGAATTGGCAGGGGGTGCCCAAAAGAATATCAAGAAGCAAGAGAACAAAGGATGCCAAGAAAATCATGCCTGGAAAGTCTAGGCTTAGAGGCAGGAGGGCTGGAGATGTTTCATGGACCACAAGAAGAGAGAAGTAGCTAAAGGACCAAGGTCAGGTTCAGTTAATGAGTCATAGGTTGTAGCCAGCAAGCAGAATCTCAACACTTAGAGCAGCACCATCCAATGGAACCTTCTGCGATGGTGAAGATCTTCCATGTCTGGTCAATATGTTAGCCACCATATGAAGAACTGAGTTTTACATTTTAGTATTGATTTAAATACTAAATTGGCTATCCCCTACTGGTAGCTTTGGACAGCAGAGTTTTGGGGTAGATACCTCCAAGTGTGACTGAAATGGAGCCACTGTGGGGCTTCGTCCTCCTAATCCTGAAAGCCTCGGCCAGAACCTGAGTGGCACCATACATAGAGTCCACACTCTTGTGTCACCATTTGTGATTCTACACCTGGGTTTAGGCGACCTCCTTAACCTCCAGTATGTGTCCTCCCCTGAAATGAAGTCAGTAATGGCTTCTTCCAAGGTCACTTGGCTAGTCAGAAGAAAGGTCACATGGAGTGTGCCCGGCTTGAACCGGGCAGGAAGCAGACCCTTACAGGAGTTGCTAAGGTCTCCAGAGAGCAAGCACCTGGTGCAGACTCTTACCTGATGGGACAGAGCAAGGACGTGTTTCCAGGCCTCGAAGTCCAATCCTGGTTGCCTTCTCCTATACCCTGCTACTTCCAAGCTGAGTCAGTCGATGCTTTTAAAGGAACCCCTTGTTAGTTCCCTAAAACCCTGCTAATAGATTCCAGAATATTCCAAAGTAAGGATCATAAATATCTGATTTGATAAATTTGATGATAATTTGGAGTTAGCAGTTTTTATAAATGTATGTGAAAATTTGATCATAAAATACATAAAATACTACTGAGTTCTTGATTATCAGCCCATGTTTTCACAAATAGCATGAACCTAAAGTTAAATCTTATTTGAATTTTCAAAATTGAGGACCTCTAGATAAATGTGACTGAACAGCCAGCCAAAGTAGAAATTAAAACCCCACAGCCCTCTGTGCGGCCCCTCACCTAGCATTCCTTCATTCATCCGATCTGCCCCTCTCTCCCCGAGGGAGATCATGCTTTGAAGAAAGCTGCCATTAGAGACGTCACTTTCTGATGCCTTCAGAATTCATCTGAATCATACTTAATTGCTCAGTAGCCCTCTTTGGGAGCATTCAACATATCAAGCGTTAATGAGTAAATACATTTGTTGGCAGCTAAGAAATGGTAAATGTAATCACTTTGCGGCAGACCACCGATGTGCCCTTAATGGAGAAGGATGTGATGTAATGCCCTGTTTGGCAGAGCGTGGCACCTTTTCCGGCGCAGGATGGTCTACAGGATTGCACTTCGGAAACTGGCAGTACTTACGTCACTGCTGGTGGTGCAGGGGGAGGGACAGAAATGAGCAAATTTTGTTTTGTTTTTTTTTAAGATATATATATATACATATATACATTTTTTAGAGAGAGAAAGAGTGTGCAAGCGGGGAGTGGGACAGAGAATAGAGGGAAAAGGGGAGAAGATGACCCCCTGCTGAGCATGGAGCCCAATGTAGGGCTGGATCCCAGACTTGAGATCATGACCCGAGTCGAAATCAAGAGTCAGATGCTCAACCGACTGAGCCACCCAGGCGCCCCAGAAATGAGCAGATAGTTTAAGTCTAACATTCAGTCAAGGCATTACACATTGTGTTAAGAGTAATGCATTCAGACCATGATGTCTGGGTTAAAAAGTTAAAATCTCTTTTCTAGTTTATTACACAAACATAATGTAACTGTTAGCCTCGGATTGCCAGAGGACTTCTGATCCTCTGCGGTAACTGGCGCAGAGAGGTTCGGAACCTGCCCCTGGATCGCCTTCATAGAGAAACAAAAACCACAAACGTCCGATTCTAAGAATCCAACAAAATGGGTATTAAAGCAGATGCGATTTTAAAATCTCTCCTTGCTCTTTTTCTTTCCTAGTGTGCACTGATGTAATTCTTTAAAACCTATTCATAGCAGGAACCCACAGAACTACATGAACAGTCCAATTTACTGACAGCCAGTTTTATTCCCAAGAGTTTAAAATACGTAGATTTTCACCAAGTCCCTTCAATCTGGAAGACATGTCCTGAATTTATCTCTTCAATCTCTTCATCCCCCACCTCAACTTTATTGATTTTTGTACCTGTAACTGACTTTGACCTTTGATGGTAATGGTCATGTTTCTACAAATTTAAGGGGCCACAATCAAGCCAGATCTGTGGCTTTTTTAGTATGTTCTTCCTGCCCCCTCCTCCCCTGCTCCATTTAACTGTTTTCCATCTGCAGCTAATGTATCGATGACCCAGTATTCATTTCATCACACCTGCCTGACCAGCCGTTCATACAATTGTAACACTCAGGATTTATGATTTGGCACACAAGGAATCCGAGAAGAGGAAGTCATGTCTATTACTGTATGTCTGTACTCAGAGTGGGGATTTCAAAAGCAGGGCTCACGGTGAGGGGCAGATGAGTACGCAGGTGGGTAGGATTGCTCAGAACCGATCATATTTCACAATCAAAAGATACCCTGTGGAGACCCCAGTGTGGGCCACGAGCTGGAAGAAGCTGCACATGTTTAGAATTGCTCCTCCAAAATGATTTGGGAGAATACCTGCCAGCCATGTGGTATGCAAATGAGGGGGCCTGGAGAAGTGTTCTTTTTAGGATTGTTTGGTTTTATTTCTAAAACTGACTTCAAGAGTCCTGCTTTAGAAACCTCAGGAAAGATGCCGTCAGCTAGTTGAGGAAGGACACGCTGTCAGTCTGTAATGGACACGGCCTGCCCAGCACCCAGCCCCTCTTCCTCATGACCCCACTGCTGTGTGGGCTGGAGGGGCACACGAATATCGGCGGATCCCGCCAGAGGAACTTGCCTGTCATTCCCTCAGGGGAGCCAGCATCCATGATGAAATCTGGAGGGCATGTCACAGTCACGTGGTGGCACCCCAGCACTTGACTGCCATTTCTGGGAGCCGGAGAAGGGGTAAAGAGCCTCAGTGGGGTGAGTGGGGGAGGCAGGTCTTAAGGCAGCCTTGAAGGAGGGTTTCTATGTCGGAGGACAGAGGATGGGATGAACAGGAGGACTACCAAGGTCAGGGAGGAGCACGGAGCCCTGGCAGAGGGCACGAGGGAGACCTGACTGAAGATAGGAAGGATCTTCACCTCCATGGTATGTTGGGTCCTCTTGGTCGCTTGTCAAAATGGACCTTCTCTCAGAAAAAACTCACACATACACACGGTTTCATATAGACATTCAGGCATTCACAGACAACAAAATCTAGCCTGAAAAATTTCTATAGCCCAGATTTTTTAAAAAGCCCTGAGTTAGAGGGGTAAGAAGAACTGGAAGGTAAGGTGAGGACATTGGTTTAAAGGCTGTGAATAAAGAGTGTTATTTAATGAAAGGAAGAAGGGCAGAAAAGGGAGAGGAAGGATGTTTCTGAGCCATGTGGTGATGAAAACAGTGCTTTAAGAAGATTAGTTAGGGGATGTTTGGGTGGTGCCATCGGTTAAGGGTCCAACTCTTGATTTCGGCTCAGGTCATGATCTCAGGGTCATGAGATTGAGCCCCAAGTTGGGCTCTGTGCTGGGCGTGGAGCTTGCTCAAGATTCTCCCTCTCCCTCTGCCCCTACCCCACTGCTTGAGCTCTCTTTCTCTCTCTCTCTTTCTCTCTTTCTTTCTTTCTTGCTCTCTCTTAAAAAAGGTGGGGGGGGACTAGTTAGTATGGAATTATCCTGCAGAGAAAACTGGAAACAAAGGTAACAAGAAATAATCACACACACAAAAAAAATCTGGGGTACAAATGAATAACTCAGACAACAATAATGACAGCAAGGCAGATGTAGCTTTTATTTTATTCAATAATCTAAGTTGCATACAACTAAAATATGTTTTCTAATAGTAAATATATTATAGTGTCAAACAGTTGATTTTTAAGTGTGTTCCTTCTCATGTAATAAAAAGTGATAAATATATTTTCTTTCTATATTTGTAGTTTTGCTTGATATAATATACTTCTTTTTGTTTTTTTTGTTTTGTTTTGTTTTGTTTTTAAGATTTTATTTATTTATTTGACAGATATAGAGACAGCCAGCGAGAGAGGGAACACAAGCAGGGGGAGTGGGAGAGGAAGAAGCAGGCTCATAGTGGAGGAGCCTGATGTGGGGCTCGATCCCATAACGCCGGGATCACGCCCTGAGCCAAAGGCAGACGCTTTAACCGCTGTGCCGCCCAGGCGCCCCATAATATACTTCTTTTTGAAACTCAGCATGTTTAGTTGTCCTTTGATTCAATAAATATTAAGTGCCTATTAAGTGCTAGACTTTCTGGTATAACTAATTTCTATCCTCTGACAAATTGGCTATTACTCGTCTCATTTCGTAAATAGAGGAAAGAGGGCCTCAGGGAGCAGCAGGGGTTGATGACAGAACTAGAGTGTAGTTGAGTGCCAGCAGTGCACCCGGGAGGGTTCTGGATGCTCTTCCTCCTTTCCGTGTCTAGTGCTGCGTGATACCGTGTGATTCTCACCCCAGATCAGAGGCTCAGAGTTTATGCTCTTTCTCCTGGACTGAAGCTTGCCCCTCAAAATCCAATCCCTTCCTTCTAAGTTATGATCTTTCTCCAAAAAAAGAAAGCAAATTTTCTATGATACAGTCATATCTGAAAATACCTCTTAATTAAAATTGTCTCAGATGTCCTGAAATATGACACTAAGATTCCAGAGTTTCCCTGTTCCCTGGCGGGCCTCTGGGCACCTGTTTAGAGACCCGCTAGTCCGGGGAGCGAACACTGAAGGTGACAGAAAGAGACTCTATGTGGCAGCAAGATCATGGCTGAGGTCAGAATTCCAGTGGGGTGGCCAGGCCTCTCAAATTAGCACAATCCCCCAAAAAATTAAATGATGAAAGGGGTGTCAAGGCACCTATCCTCAAGAAGAGTAAAGTGTGTGGATTTTAACAAGTGAGCACATCCTTTGTTCACAGAAACTCTGGATGCTCAGTCACACTGGGACTGATAGAGAAAACCAGTTACCAGAGAGCTATTTACCAGGAGAAGTATCACTGTCCGTCAGGCAGAACCGCCCTCCGCCTGGCAAGGACATTCTGCATTGCCGGCCAGCTAAAGAGGAAGATGCCTGGGCAGAAGGTTGCTTCATGTCTTGGCATCAGAAGAAGGGCACAGAGTTCATTTATTAATTCAACAGGTACAGCCCCATGCCTGCTGGAGAGCTGGCACGAAGCAGATGCCCAGTGAGACTGTAAGAATGAGTGAGTGAGGGAAGGAAGGAATAAATGAATGAACTGGCAGTTACTGTGAGCCAGACACCAGTTAGGCGGTAGAACATTTCAACCAAGCAAAAAGGCCATCTCCTGTGGGCCTGACTCAGCATCTGTGCATCTGCGTGGATTTGGGGATCGTGGTCTCCACCTTCTGTGGCTCCAACTTTTCTGAGTTCCAGCCGATCAACGCCGATTCTTCCAATGTGTCAGCCAATCAAGGCACTGTTCTTGGAGATAATCCGTCCTGTTAAACAATTTAGCTTATCTCCACCCTGACCCTGCTTGTGCACATCCCCCCTCCCATAGACACCGGATGTAATCAGTTTTATTTGTCCATAATTATTATTTATTGCTAATTTGAAAAAGAGAAGCCTGAAAATAAATGTCTTCCAGAGACCTTGAGCTAGGAGCAGACCTTTAACATGAAAATAACAAAAATGTGGGGAGTGAAGGTTTCCAGCAGAAACACCTCCCAGTCGTCAACTACTGCACTACGGTTGAAACCTCGCTATAGTGACTCCCTTCTGTTTGCTGTCGATCTGGTTTGCGTCTCCATGTCCTCCACGTATGCTGTGTGGTGTGAACATTTTTCGGAAGGATTTTTCAGAACGATAAATGTGGATTATATTTTTCTGGCTCCAAATTCTCCCTCCGGCCTCTGAAGCAGTGAATAATGGTGCTTAGAATAGGTACACTTAACTCTCCTCGGCAAGTCACGCTCGGAGCAGACTTGTCAGTGTCAATGCAAGTTCTACACGCGCTGTGAAGAAGCTTTTATCTCCTGCATTCTGGCTTCCAGATGGAGATGAATCCTTGAAATTATTTCTCTGTAGAATTGAGAGAAAAAAAGTTTTAATCAAGAGCTAAGCCTCCAGTAAACAACTTTTGTTTTTATTCCTTCAACTGCCAGTGTGTACAAGTACCGTAGCTGCCATTGTCCTCCCAGTTAAGTGGCCGCCATATTGCTGATGGGTTGCAGACTATGTTTGGAGTCACTTATTGTGTCATCTCTGAGGTTGATTTAAAAGTCTTGCCTGGTAATGTGGTCTCTAGTTTTCAAACTTAAATAGGGAGGCTTTGAGGAAGTGTCATTTATACCCGGGCAAACGGTGACCCTTTGTGAGGTCTGCATTCCATATGCCCAGGGTCAAGCTCTCCATGGAGGACCCACTGCATGTTACTCTCCCTGTACAGTTTTCCAAAGAAGAATGAACAATTGCAATTAACAGCTTCTCCACAAACTGACTTTGACACCATAATTTTTCTTCACCAGATTAATTTCAACAGAGACTGGCCAATTAGCCAAAAGGTCAGATCGAAAACGTTTCTCACCCTATGCTCTTAATAAACCTGCTCATTAGTAGTGAGAACGTTTGAAGACAGGTTGCAAATTAAAAGATAAAAACCAAAAATAGGTTGCAGTAGGTGACATCCACCCATATTGTTATAGATGCTGCGGTGGAAACATGTCCCTCGAGTAATGGAACCTAAACCAACACAGAATAATTGGAAGACAAAGGATGCTGCTGTCAAGCAGGCACCCAGTTTTAGATTGCTCCAAATGCTTTTTGAATCCATAAGAATAACTTACTGGAGTTCCTCATTTGAAGTAGAAAATTCTAGAATCTTTTCAAGCTGGTAGAAACTTTAAAAGTCTTGAAGTCCATCTCCCCCTGTTTTGTCATTGAAACAGTTGAGCTTAAAGCACAGATTGCTCTAAGTGATTTTCATCCATACAAGTTCAAGTGAGTCTTGTGTATAAAAGTATTTGCAAACTGTATGGATTAGCATTCATGAATGTTTTCAGAGGTTGCACGCAGTGTACAACTTCGGAGAAACTTAATGTGTTTCCAGTCTCCTGAGGGGCCTTTTGTCCAATCGAGGAAAAATACGAGAGCGTGTCTTTCTTCCAGGTTCAGCCATTTGAAAGGATAGAGTTGTAGCTGAGTACCCAGGGCCACAGGCCCCAGGGCTGGCATCATGGACCCTTTCAAAGTAAAGACATTGCTCTCAGACCCAATTCATCCAAAACTGAACAAATATTTCTGTGAACATACCAGGTGGTTGGTTCAGACAGGGCTGGGAATACAGTGCTGACCTCAGGAGTTACGTAGTGCTGCTGTGTATACAAGCAACCAGTACTAAGTTGTGATTTTGCAGGAAGATCACATCTGGGAACTACTTCAGGCTATTTTTCTCCCTTGCCCCTACTCCATAGCAGGTGGAAAAGTGAAACCCAGTGCAGAAATGGAATTTTCCTGACTCTCGTGATCGGGTTCCCTGATCATACACCGACACAGTTTTGAACAAGTTTGCAGCAGATAATTTAGGAAGTTTCTGGCCATTGCAAGTTACTTTTGTGCCTTGCCTTCTTGCTCAAAAGGATGCTTCTGGAAATTTTCTGATGCAATGCCCCACGCTGCCATTGAAAATTGAGATTGCCTACGCTGCGTGATATCTAGGGAATCAACTTATCTCTATTTTATTCATTTATTAGATTTATTCTCTTTTTTCTTAAATAAAAGCAGATCCCACTTGTATACTGAGAAAGGCTTAATTAAAGAATGCAGAGACTAATGAAAGCTTTTATTTCTCTGGCAGTGGCCCCTGAAGCATGTGAATATAGGTTTTTCCCTTTGCTTTATTTCTGCTTGACAGAAGGCAGCCAGATCCTTTGGGTCACCAAACTCCTCCATTCTGAAGGCTGCCATTCTTCTTTTTTTCTCCTTGATTGCCTTCTCTCTGGCCCCCTCTTTACAGCATGAACAAGTACTCAAGATGAGTTTATGAGGGTTCTCTTCAGAGACAGGCCTGATGAATGCTCTGTGACTCAGCCAGCAAGAGGCTCTTGTGGTGTGAACATCTGTCATGTGCCTCCCTTCTGAGGCTGCAAACACTTTCTCATGCGCCTCTTCCCAGCTCTTCAGGCAATATTGCTATACAACCCTTCCCAGGGATCAAGGACCAAAGGTCCCTCTGGTAGTGGGGCCTCTGTCTCTGCAGGGTAGAACAGATTATTGCCACACGCTGCCTACCAACCCTTTCATTCTTTTCTATATAAGAGTTTCTCTTTGGAGGCCTAATCTTTACCCCTGTCACTCAAATCTGATTTGTCTGCCTTTATCATTCAGCTTTCCACATCAGGAATAATAGCAGCCTTTGCCTTCCCATTCACAGTGGTACCACTGCATGCTGAAAATGTTTATGTAACTGCCAGGGAGGCTTGATTCTAGAGGAGGGCTGAATATAGTCCACAAATCCAAATTAGCAAAATCCAAATAATGGATCATTTAGGTAGATGGGTTTTGAAAAGTGCTTTGGAACATTTCAGTTTCAAGTGCAGGTCATGCTAAGGATCACCCCATAGCTGGTTTTTTTCACACGCGTTGCTTATGCAACATGGCCACGATCAAATCTTTGAAACTGGGGTCCCCAAATTCCTTCCATATACAAGCATTATTTTTATGTCAGTAGCTAGGATAAGACTTTCCCCTCCAAGTGGCAATGGAGAAGAGAGGCTAATGAGAGTGGATTCCAGAGTTAGACTGTCTAGGCTTAGATGCCAGCTCTGCAAGCAACCACTCAATAAATATTAGCTGTGATTCTTGTCATTATCATCATGTGGATTCCAAAAGACACATTTTCAGTAACACATAGGCCATTCAGGCTTTAATGCAGGTATAGTATATACCCATATAGTTTGCATAAAGATTAATAATTCTGCACGCTGTTCATACTTCCTGCCAGAAGGGTGTATCAAAGGGAACCACTTACTTTTTCACCAATATCCTGCATCCTCCTCAAAGTGCAAAGATTATCATCATTTTGAAACAAAGGACAGACATGGGTTGGAAAGACAATAAGCTGTATCATAAGCTTGGAGAGACATATTTTCCTTCTGTTTCTGAAGTCTTGCAGAAATTGAGCAGCTCTGATAGCAGCAAAGGACACCAGTCTTGGTGTTCTGAAGGCTTCCCTGAAGCCCACGTAGAGTCTGATCACATAGAAGTGAAAACCACTAATTCCAAAGGCCAGACAAGTTTCTTCACAACAGGCTTTGTCCAAACCAATTTCTGATATAAGAATACACAGGAATATTTTAGAGAGGAGCTATGGAAGGCTAAGAAACCACTGGATAACAAATGGGGCTAAGAAAGGATCTTGTGGAAAAGAGAATAATAATGACAGAGGAGCAGAGAGGGGGATAAAGGGAAAGATGTGTGCTCTTGGGCTCCTTCAATCTCTCTATGTTGCTTGGGGCTGGTTAGGCAGGCACCATCTTCTGCTTGGCTAGAGGTTGACCAGATGCCTAAAAGTGGTCAGTTACAATTTGTACCAAAGAGATAGTAGACAGTGTGGAGCTGAACCAAAAGGAATTCCTGCAGACCACTTCTGAGATCCATTTCACGCAGCAGCCCCAGGAAATGCAGGTGTCCCCCAAGCACTGCGTGTTACGTGAGGAAAAGGACCTCGGGGTCAATAGTTCATCTAGTGTACAGTGAGTTTAAAGAATGATTGTTCTTTTTAAAATCACATAACAGTATCATGGTTGTGTTCTTTAAAAAAATATGGAGATACCCAGTGAAATATTTGCATGCAAGCAAGAAAATGGAGACACTACACTTGTGAGTAATCGTGCCTGCGGCTTTGAGTGGACTTGGCTTCTACCCTGACCCACACCCAAAGCCTCACTACTCACACAGGGGAAAGCAAACAGGGTAATAAAATTTGTCACCAATAATTTATTAACAAGTTTCCAAAGCAAATTTCCTGGCAACACAATCAGACCACCTTATTCTACTTCTGACACATAGAAAGGTTTTTTTCTAAGTTTTCTTAACAGAACATTTGTATCACTTTCAAAAACTTTTTAGTTGCGAGTTTGTGTGCCAGCATTTTTAAAGATAAAAATATCTATAAATATTTTTCTTTTTAACAAAACCCATGATTGTAATTTAAGTCATCATATGGCGTAGGTCGTATGAGAGCCACCACAGTTATCCTTTAAATGGCTTTTTATTTCTTTAATCTTTACTTGGGATTTTGTTACTATACTAATGTATCTTAATGGTTAAAAGTATGTATGAGTTTGTGTGTCAGAAATAATTTATTTGAACACTCCCAAGGGTGATCGTACAGATTTTTATTTTTAAATGCTTTATTTAAGTTAATTTTAACACATGTAGCTTTTGTTTAAGGAAAATGAAAACTTCTAAAAATATTATGACAAACTTAGGTCTCAAAGCCACTATTTTCATTTATTTCCTTGTTTAAAGGTTTTAAAATTCCTGGTAGGGGAAAGGAAGAAAGTACTCAGAATACTTGACTCATTTTGTTTCCAGTTTACTTTTTTTTAAAATGTGCTTCTTTATTTTTGCTGTGACTTGAGACATAGTTAAGAGTGGTGTGGAAATGCAGGAAGTTTATCCTAGCAAAGATAAATTAGGGAATAAATTAGGGAAAACCACAGTAAGAACGATGAAGATGTATAAAAATGTACAACAGAAAAGAGTTACAATAATGACTAATAGAGGGTAGGATGAACTCACATTGGAACTGAGGTACTAGACGATATGAATATGAAAAGCGGAAAGGGAAAGATTAGAATTTTAAAATACCAAGTGCCTTATATTTCCTAGGCAGAAAATGGGTAGTGATTAAATGTATCTTTATTAAGACATAGCAAAGAGTATCTCCTATATCATTCTTTATCATTTCTGGTTTTAAATATTTTGTAATTAGCTTAATTAAATAAGTGAATAAGACGAAAGACAAATGATTAACCAAAACAGAGATAATGTTTGAAGGGTTATGACTCATGCCACAGACAGAGGCTTCCCGGGCTGTTTTAGAATCTGCGTGCAGCCTGTCCATTAGTGTTTGGTTTGTACCAATTTTCTCTTGATTAAATCTGACATGACCTTTTGGTGTCCAATCAGGATTGCATATGTTCTAGTAATGCACCTGGAAACCAACATTCCATGAAACTAATCATCTAGGGAAAGCCACGAATATTTGCACAGTCGATGTTGGTACACTGTCTTATTTCAGTCTGAAAGGACAATTTTAGGGAATGGTATGAGTGAAGTGTAAATATCAACATGTGGATTATGTGTTTGAGGGGAAATGTTACTAATGGATATGGCAGGAAGTGTATGCCTTGTTTTGGGTTATAAGAAGAACACACACCTGTGAGCCAAGTTAGAACAAACGGGGTAATTGGCAAGTAGCTGCTAACCTGAGTGGGCTAGGCAAAGGGAAAAGACTCGCAGTGGGAAAGCCTACTCCAGGGTAAGAAGGGGTTTATCTTTGTGTGCGAACCACTGAAATTATTAGCTGAAAACACTATTTAATGTCATTATTTAAGTCATCGCTTTTGACACTGCTTCTAAAAAGGTGTATTTTATTATAGCTCCAATGCCTATTTTCTCTTTTACTGTCACTAAATGAAAATTCCAGTAGACTGGTGAACATCCCAAACCCTGTAATTCTGGACTTAGAGAGTGCTTCACGTAAGAGCTATCCTTAGAAATCCTATTTTAACATGCTACTAGTTATATTTTTGAATTTAAGTTAAATAAAGTATTCCCAAGTTCTCCCCATCATAGAACAATCCTCAGTGTTTGCTTCTAATTCCTTAGTTGATTTATATTGTTTCTTTTAAATGGTAATTTATGGGGGGGGATATTTTTAGCAATTCAGGAAAAAGCAAATCACCTCTCATGCACCTAGCCATCTCAACTTTCGTTTCCACTTTCTGCAGCTGAAACCAAAAATTATTCATAAAAATCCATGATTTTAACATAAGTAGCCGCAGGGAAGAGCAAATGCACCCATCAAATAAGTGTTGTTAAGGATTATTAATGCAGAAGCCGACTGTTTTCTGTGTCACCATTATCGCTTTTGTGACACACGAGGCAGATTCAGTCCGTAAAACATGGTGGCATATTTTACCTTTTACATTTCACTACTGCACAAATGAAAAGCTACTAAATGTAAAATTATAGACGTGTTATGGAACTGTCATATTGAGAAATCACATAAAGTTTTGTAATAAAAACTTATTCAGAAACCACTGAAGGGGCATCTAATGCTCTGACTGTTGAATAACCGACTTCATAATACTTATTTTAGAATATTGCCAGCAGTAACAATAACAATAATGGATCAAAATTTTAGGACCCTTTTATTTATGAGCAAGAGCTTTAAAATAAATGCATTAATCCTAGGCTCATCTTTTTCCACATCCGTATTCTACCTTCACTGGTCTTCAGCCCTAATGGAGTGAACTGGATGCTGAAGGACTTGAGCAAGCCCAAACCAGGCCAGTGCCCAGAGCAAGGACTCCTAGGTTTTCTGCAGCTACTTTGCCTGTAGGGTCCCTGTCCCTTCATCTCTACTTCTGCCGTTCAGTGTGTACCCCACACCATGCACAGCCACCCCTCCCGCACCCAGGACCAGTCACGTCACAGTGGGAGGACTGACGTTCACCAATAAGCCCCACCCCCGCCTAGTCTGCCAAGGTCATTTTGAAATCTAAAACGTGCAGCTGGATTATCCTGGGTTGCAATCCCAGCTTCAAGGGCATTTATTCTCCTAAACCTGTTTCTCATCTTAAAATGGAAATGTACACAGTCGCAGTGGCGAATAAATGAGACAGTACACAGAAAGCACACCTGGCCCGAGGGGCTCGTCACTGTGCCTCAGTTAATTGTTCACCATCCTTGTCATCCCCCTTCCCAGGTTCCCTTTCCAGCCCAACGCCCTGGCTCAGCTCCTTTGTGCTAGGAATAGCAAGAATCCTACTCAGTTCATCCAAAACTCCCTCCAAGGGCAGCCTCAGTCTCCCCAGCCTGATTCAAATGGGAGCCTCGTCTCTGCACTAGGTAACCTTGAGCGTGCCAGTGGGTGTGAGGCCACCCGGAGGGCTGTCACCCTGCCCACCACTGCTCTGACCTTCCCACCCCCATACTCCACGTGTGCTGCTCAAGTGGAATCACCACCTGGAGCCAAGCTGCACTATCTTTGGGATTCCAGACATTTCCACTGCTGGTCTCTGCCAGCCACCTGCATGCCCAGGGAGCCATCCTTGGAATATTTTAACATTTTTTAACATATCTAGAGTAAAATATTCAAGTTTTCCCTCTCATTAATCATTATAGAGCATCATCTCTTTCTTTACTCTTTTTTACTCTTCATACTCAACATGTTCCTTTTTCTTGGGAGTTTTTGTTCAATAACTAAGATAGGTCCCTCCACTATAGACACACATCCATCCGCATCCCACAGGAGAGCTCCGTGGCTCCCTCTGGACTTGGCCTTTCTGTAGCCAGGCTCAGCTTTCCAACCCACTGGGCCCGCTGTGAAAAGGAGAGAGACAATATTAAATATTTTCTAAGCTAAAATGAGGATTGATGTAATTAGAATAAATATCTTATGATATGTGATAAATATATTTTAACTACTTTA
This sequence comes from Ursus arctos, assembly GCF_023065955.2. Classification (NCBI taxonomy): domain Eukaryota; kingdom Metazoa; phylum Chordata; class Mammalia; order Carnivora; family Ursidae; genus Ursus; species Ursus arctos. Next base: position 55,227,072 of record NW_026622841.1, read on the forward strand.
CAGATTGAAGCATATCTAACCTGAAAGAAAACACATGAAACTTTCAGCCATGGGTTTCATCCAGAAAAAATTGGTGGTCCAGCAAAACATGCCACTTGCATTTAAAAGAATAGGCATTACCAGGGACACCTGGGTGGCTCAGTCGGTAAAGCGTCCAGCTCTTAATTTCAGCTCAGGTCATACTCCATGTCAGGCTCTGCACTCAGCGTGGAGCCTATTTAAGATTCCCTCTCCCTCTCTCTCTGCCCCTCCTCCCCCTCTAAAAAAAAAAAAATAAGCGTTACTAGCCTCTACTGCTTCGAGCATTCTGAATTCAGAACATCCCAACATGAACCAAAATACCCCAGTCTCTAATATGATCAAGTACAGGTTTGAATGGCATTATTTAAGAAATAAAGTTTTCCCATTATTTAAAAAAAATATACCCCATTTCTAACATCAGATTTTACCCGTAATAGAAATATGTTTCAGACAAGGAAGGCAGGAAGTCCTGTGTGCTTTCAGAGCCAAAATTTTAGTCGATTGCTTTGTTTCAGACCTGTAGGTTGTACACCTGAGCAGTGCCCCATCGTAGTATTTGAGATGGCTGAGGGTTTGTTAAGTTCAAGAAAGACCGCTGTGCGTGGGGGCTCCTTCTCAGGGAGATCAGTTTTGGTAACATCCATATAGAGATAAATGCCTAGAAATGAATCCTTTTAAAACTAGCCATGTGCTCCATGGAAAATCTCGAGAGGCAGCACAGTTCAGTTTGAAGCTCAAGTATCTTAGGACACTTACCTTATTGCCCTTTAAATGAGAGTGTGGTATGTTCTTGACTTATCTCTACCTTATACAAGTACAAGCTTCTTGAAGGTGGGGACTGTGTTTCTATAACTCACCTCAGCATCGAGGAGTGCCTGGCACAGAGCAGGCTCAATGCTCAGCTATAGATACAGGCTGCACGCTCAGATTCCCACCAGGACCAGCAAGGGGGTATGAATGAGGGAAGCGGGTAGAAGACCATTGGGCGCAGAGAAACTGTGACCTGAATGAGCAGGTCCACATTCACAGACCACCAAGGAAGAGGTACATTAAAAACACACTGGCATCATAACTGACTGTACATGTTTGAAGAAACGGGGAGCCGTGGCTTAGGTCTTGGAACACCTGCCTGACGAGGTGACCTTCTGTGGGCCAAGCTGAGACGGCGGGACTTGCAGGCTTAAGTGAAGCCTGCATAGGAACAGGATGATAGCAGTTGGAGGAGGGCTTCTCCGGAAATACTCCTGCGCGGCGACGGCTCAGGATATAGGCGAGGTTGAGGTGGTGGAGAAGGGGACCCGGGCCGGCCGTGCTTATCGAGCACGTGCATTTGATTCTGTGGCAGTGGGACCCATGGGAGGTTTAAAGGCAGGAATCAACCTGATAGAAAAAAGAAACAACACATGTTTGAAGAGGCAGTTTCAGGTGGTTGACATGGGTTTTCTTCTCTTATCTTCTTGCCAGGATCGTGATGACTGCATACACACACACACACACACACACACACACACACACACACATGCACACACACACACGTCAGCTAGAAGCCCTCTGAGTTGCTTTTGACATTGGCCGGGGGGCAGCGTCACACGGTGGGGTAGACCTCACAGGTCGGCTCTACAGCCCACTAGCCGTGTGCCTTCCGGCAATGTGCCTGACTTCCTCAACGTCCCCTCCTCTCAGTAAAATGGGGGAGAACCATAGCACCTATTATGTAGGATTGCGATTTTTTAAGTGAATGAGATAAAACATATAAAATACTTCACACGGGCCCTGGGCGATAGCAAGTGCCCTAAGGAAGTTCGGTGTTATTCCATTTACGATGGATAGCAATTTGAACGTGTTCTACCTTTTTTCCCTTCCAAAAAACTCGAATATGCCGCTGTGAGCTTAAGGACCTTGACCTCTCGGCGGCTCTAGTTAACAGAAAACACACCATATAGAAATTAGACTGTGAAAAGAAGAGATTACAAGTCTTCTATCAAGATTTGAAATGATGATTTTTTATATCTCTCACTTCCCACGAACTAGAGAACTCATCTGAACACAATAGAGCCCATCCTTGAATGGCTTTCACTTACGCTTTTCATTGCCTTTAATTTTTTTTATTGCGCTGTAGTCCTCGCTGACCTTTTTTGTTGTTGCTGTTCCTTCCAGGCTTGGTGGTGGTCAGAATGGCCCCCGCATACATTTTCTTCTCAGCAGAGGTCCGTGTAAGCCAACCATTGTGAGGGAAATGGAATGTATTATTGGCCTGATATTGAAATTTTGAGACCTTACCTTTCAAATGCTTTAGTCCCACGAGGGGACGACTGCTGAGAATAACCTTCTTGCCTATTGTACAAACATCTGTAAGGCACGGCCACAGCAGTCTCCGGCTCCCACCCAGCCACATGCTGCAGAAATCAGACAGCGGGGCTGAGGGTCACCGTGGCTGTGGGTCACCACTCTCGGTCCCTGGAGCAAGGGAGGTTTTCAGAGTCCATTGTCTGCTGTTGTAGATTCCTTGTCTTAGAAGTCATTTATCCAGCCTGGGTGCAATCCCAGTGACCTATTACCGCCCTCATGGTAAGGGCGTTTGCCACACCAGCTTTTGGGAGACAGAGGACTACTGACCCTCCCCTGGTGTTCCTCTCCAAATTTCAACCCTGTGAGGGCGTGAGTGCCAGGGGTAACGGTCTTGTGTCCCAGGCATGTGTCAGTAGGCTTCCAGTGGCCAGGGTCTCTCAGACCCCACCAGAATCTGCCAGAATCAAAGGGAGTGGCTCTTGGGATCAGTAAAGCCTACACCGCCCTGACCTCTGGCCTGCTTTTTTATTTTGTTAGAAGACATAGATCTCTGAGTCATAATGTATCCAGATCTCAGGAAATAATTTGAAATATATTATTCAGTATAATTTGACTAATTTCAAAGAGAAAAGAAAAACAGGATTGACTAATGTTGCCTTAAAAACCTTGAATTAGGGTGCCTTCCTTTTTCTTTTCTGCCCCCCCTCCAAAAAGAACAAAAACAAAAAACAAGATTTGAGTGAGCATTCAAAAGTATCTTGACTCATTAGCCAAGAAAACAAGACTTTCTAGTGCCCACCCCCGAGCAGTTTTACTGGTGAACTGCCAGGTCAGGGAGAAGGTGACAGGTCAGGGAGAAAGTCACACGGTGTGTCAGCAAGGGCTGCTCTCAAATACTGACAGCATACGTACCCCACGGGGGGAGGGGAGAAGAGACGAGGAAGACCAAGACAAAAACCACACCAGGGGAGACGGCGACCCTCACCTTGCATGGTTTTTTTTTTTCTTTCTGAGATCAACTTGGAATAATCTTTGTGTTCAAATTCATTTTCAGATCTTAACCCAAGCTGTTTTAGTTCTTCTGAATACCTGTCCTAATTTTAGCATGGAAAAGAACAATGACCTAATTCATTTTTCTATCCCAATCTTTTTTTTTCCTTTGTCTAACTTTTTTATCCTAATTGTTTTTTTCGTCTATTCCAATCGTTTTTTTTACATCAGCAGGTAAAATATCGTCAAGACTACCATTTATATCATCAACAAAGTGAGCCACTAATGCTTAAAAATGCCCTTTGTTTTCCAGATAACCCATATGTAGTTATGTAAACATAAAAAAAAGAAAGAAAAAGAAAGAAAGAAAGAAAGAAAGAGAAAGAAAGAAAGAAAGAAAGAAAGAAAGAAAGAAAGAAAGAAAGAAAGAAAGAAGAAAACCCTATCACCTTAACTGCCTCAGCCTCTTGGTGTATAGCCATGTTCCTAGATGACATTCTCTGCATGAAGTTCCTTCTAAATCGGAGAGAAATGGGATTCCTTGACTCAAATTGCTGGTATACGAAGTTAGACTAATCAGTAGATTCAAAGCAAACAAGTCTTTGGTGTTGCACATTACACCTCCCTGTAAGACCACCTGATAGTTTGGAAGGCGAGGCCAAACGTTCCTGATGCTATGGAGCTGCAGTTCTCCACCAGGAAAGATGTGAAAATGCACCCAGACCTAACCTCACCCCAGGTCAATTAAATCAGACTTTTGGGTTAGGATCTCAGAATTTTTTTTAATTTTATTTAAATTCAATTAATTAACCTTAGTGTATCATTAGTTTCAGAGGTAGAGTTCGGTGATTCATCAGTCTTATATAACACCCAGTGCTCATTATGTGCTCTCCTTAATGTTCGTCACCCAGTTACCCATCCCCCACCCCCCTCCCCTCCAGCAGCCCTCAGTTTGTTTCCTACAGTTAAGAGTCTCTTATGGCTTGTCTCCTTCTCTGATTTCGTCTAATTTTATTTTTCCCTCCCTTCCCCTATGATCCTCTGTTTTGTTTCATAAATTCCACATACAAGTGAAATCATATGATAATTGTCTTTCTCTGATTGACTTATTTTGCTTAGCATGTGCAAGCTGGAAAACAGCCACTCTGGAAAACAGTATGGAGGTTCCTCAAAAGTTAAAAATAGAGCTACCCCACAGCCCAGCAATTGCACTACTAGGTATTTACCCAAAAGGATACAAACATAGTGATCTGAAGGGGCACATGCACCCCAGTGTTTATAGCAGCAATGTCCATACTAGCCGAACTTTGGAAAGAGCCCAGATGTCCATCGACAGATGAATGGATAAAGATGTGGGGTATATATATAATGGAATATTACTCAGCTATCAAAAGAATGTTATCTTGCCATTTGCAATGACATGGGTGGAACTAGGGGATCTCAAAGTTTTTTAAAAGCTACACAATAATTGTAATATGCAGCCAGAGTTGAGAACCATGGCCCTTGGTAGAGAACAGTTACTAGAGGCCAGGATGGCATTCTGGTTACCTAGGGAAATGGGCTGAGTTGAGATACACCGCCTTGAGTCCGAGAAACAGAAAAGAGACCTGCTTAGCGGTTGGGAGCATTTCTGTCACAGCGCTCTGCAGCCCGCGTGATTATCACTCTCATTCTGAAGAGACCCTTGCAAAAGATGCCCCCCCCCACAATGAATTGGAAAAGAGTAAAACCTATGTGCTTTCCAGCTTCTACGGATAATCTCCGAAACATCAGTCAAGGAGGGGATTTGTGCAAATATGATATATTAATATAATTTAATATTTAGACATCTTTTAATGCATTTTAATAATAAATAATACAGTTTATGCATATGCATACAGACTGATTCATTTATTCATTGAGCTCCTGCATTCCCAGGTAGTCCATAAGGCACGTAAGGAAATTATAGTAAACCATAACAGCTGTGTTTCCCTCCAGGGGAAACTGGAATGAAGTAATAATCACAGGGGAGTCTAGAGCTAAGGAGGGGTAAGTAAGCTGCACTTGGGAACTTGCCCCCAGCCTGGAATGTCTCTGGGGTGACTCCTGCCAGGCAGTGAAGGAGAAATAGCTTTTTTTCTGCAGACACACGCCTTCCATGATGCTGGAGTATCTGATTCATCCACTATAGCCATTGTCATCAGAACTGTTTCTGGAACTTTCAGAGTAGGTGACACAGGCCTGTTTATCTAGTGAAAGAAGCAGAAAGTGTCTGGGCCATCCCTTTGTTTGGGGGTTATGCTGGGAAGACTCCCTGGTTACACAAAGACAGGGTATTTTTTTTCTTGTGAATAAGCGACAAGCTGTTCAGTACACAGTGAATGTTTCTCTCCACAAGCTAGAAAGGTAGTAATGGAGAGGATCCAATGTTTACTTGTCCCCTCTGTAACCTTCGATTGAAGTCCTTAAAATCTTCAGCCCATACATCAGGAGAATGGCACACACGTGCCAAGGGACATGGGCTGAGATGGCAGGTGCAGCTTCGTGAGAGGTGGTGTGCATGGTCCTCTACAGGGACAAGCCGCAGAGACATCAGGAGGCAGAGTCAGTTTTCATGGGAAAGACGAGAGTGTAGTCAGAGCAGCAAGGAGGAATGATAGAATTTTGTGTTGTGGACAGAAGGGAAGGAGGTTTTGGTGTTAAGCAGGAGAAGAAAAATTACACAAGAACCAGCTGATAATTGGTCAAGGGGAATGGAAGGCGATTGAAGGGGGCCCCCAGGTGTGCCAACATTGCTCAGTCTCCAAACCTTAGCCAAGGAAGAACCACTCATAAATATCTTGAAACGCACCATGTCTTTGTTCTAATGCTCTGCTATTTATAAAATGCCTGAGTATGCGTTAACTCCATGGTCCTCAAAATAACTCTGAGAAGCGTTACTGAAATCAGTATGTAGATAAAGAAAGATGAGGACACTGAAGCTCCCAGTGGCTGTCTTGTCCAAAATCACACAGCCAGTTAAAAGGCAGAGGAAAATCTCAAATCCAAATATTTGAGTTTCAAATCCAGTAATCTGCAATGTCAAGATCCTACGGTACGATTGGGTCCTGGTCCCAGCATGTGCCTGAACATTTGTATGATTCCACACGTATCATGTGACTCTCATGCCTTTGAAGTTACACTCCTCTCATTTCCTTGCATTTCTGCTTGTCTTATAAAGATTTATACTGTGAAGCTTATACCCTCAAATATGCATGCGCGTAAGGTAGAGATTAGGGTTTTTACAAATCTGGATTCAAATAAATTTTATATTCCAACTTCCTGTACCTGCTAGCACCTATAGAAATGGCATTTTGTAATGCCTCTCTCCCCTTTTTCTTCCCAGTCTATAAAAAAGAGCTTTTAAATACTCAGACCCCAAGAGCTGAGCCCAAGGTGCTGATCACGTTCAGTGACAGGAAGTACAACTGCTTAAAAGTCTAACTTCTCTCTCACTTTTGGAAGTCAGGTGGAAAAAAAAAAAGAATCTGACAGCACAGAATAAGAAAAATATTAGAAACAAGAAAAGGCCATTTTTCCTATAGAGGCTCATTTCATTCTATCTACCATTTCCCTGGGATATCTGCCAGTTGTTAGCAGGAAGAGTAATGTTATCCATTTTTTAAAATTTCACTCTTGAGTATTATGGAGATAAATAGCTAAATGATGGAGAAATAACTTTCTTTCACAGCAGTAGTTTAAGAGGGGTAAAAAGAGCTAAAATGAAGATACGTTTGATGACATGAGAAAATTCAACCATGAACAAAAAATTCAGCATTTCTATAGGTGCTGTTTGAGAAAGAGTTCCCATTTGCATCAACACTAGAGAGGAGAGCCAAGTCCATCTAGAAAAGTGAGGGGACTGCCTGTGGGTATTAATCAGCTCACTTGCAAGCCCCAGAAATTTTCCAGTTGCAAACTTACAAAATAAAAAAAAAAAGTCTGTGTTCTGTTTTGCTGCAGGACCAATGCAAGAGACCATCTATGACTTCTGGAGGATGGTGTGGCATGAAAACACCGCAAGCATCATAATGGTGACCAACCTCGTGGAAGTGGGAAGGGTAAGTCGGCTTTCCACCTGCATGGCCGCATGTGCCTTGCTCAGTTGGTAACATGAGGTTGAGCAAGAAGAAGCTTTTGAAGTATTATGTGCACTCCAGCAATCATGAAGCACTGTACCTCCTCCTACCGCTTGCTGCACTTGCTTATAAATTATCAGTAAACATAGACTGAATTGCTTTCATTTGTTGCGATAGCAACAGACGGGAAAGGCACTCAAGATTTAAAAGCAGTTGTTATATGGCTATATTGAGCACACAAAAACACCTCTAAGCACGAACACTTGTTGTTGGGTGTCAGAACTCAATGGGCACTGCATTAGACACGACTGCATTCCCTAACTCAGGAAAATTGACTCTGAAAGCAGTATACAGCATTGGGTGCAGTCGTTAGCGGGGCGTTCCTGCATCTCCTCTCGCTTACTTTTTACTTTCCTCGTCCTCTGTTTCTTAACCTGTCAAACAAAGATCACCATCCGCCCCCAAAGTCTTGTATTACTTTATCTGGAGGAACTGGTAATGAGAGCTATTTTTGTTTAACCAGGAAATGCTTACCTAGTTATGACCTCGGTGGTGGTAGGATTATTTCCAAAGTGGAATTTAAAAATGGGAAAGTACACAGGGTGCAGTTGCTTGATTTTATAGTAGGTCCATGGCTGTGCTCTAGTCCAGAGCCCGTTAACTCTTAGAGAAGGTTGACCTTGTGAGATTGACCCTCAGCAGCAAGGGCAGCTTAGAGATCCACAGGTTGTTCCTTAGGATTCTCGGTCAGTCTTAAAAAATGAGGAAAAACTGCCATTTACAACAACGTGGATGAACCTGGAGGACGTCACGCAAAGTGAAATGAGCCAGTCACAGAATGCATGGTTCTACTTACATGAATTACCTGGAATAGTCACATTCTTAGAAGCAGAGCATCCCGTGGTGCTTGCCAAGGGCTGGGAGAAGGGAGAAAAGAGGAGTTGATGTCCAGTGGGTACAGTTTCCGTTACACTAGATGAATAAGTTCTGGAGATCTGCTGTGGAAAACAGTGCTTCTATAGTTAACAATATGGTTTTATGCATTTGTTAGGAGGGTACATCTCATGTTAAGTATTCTTACAAAAAATGAAACAACAAAGGGACACAGGAAACTTGGGGAGGCGTCAGATACTATCTATTACCTTGATGATAGTGATGCCGTTAGGATGTATGCATATGTCGAAACTCATCAAGTTATACCCATGAAACGTTGTATGTTGTAATTGTATATCAATTATACTTCAATACAGCTGCTTCCAAAAAAGGATTTTCAGAAGTATCAGGAGGTGCAGCTTAAGAAGAGAAACATTAAGAAGTGGGAGATACTTACAATTCTAGCAAAAATAGCAAACTAATCTGAAAACCCTCCTCCTATGAGCATCTAGAAATTCTGGATAAAATAGAAATACGTGTTTTCATATGTTTGCATGTAATATATGTATAAATCACATGTAAATGTAAATATACAGGTTAAAAATGTTTAGCTTAGCTCTCAAAAAAGGAGACTACTAGAAACCAGAAGAGTGAGGACCAGACAGATAGTGGACATGGCATCTGTTCTCTGCAGGCTGGGCAGATGGGGCGGGTCAGGCTTGGAGGGAGTGGGGGAGGGTCCCTCAGCCTTTGAAATCTTGGATTTTGGGTTTTACGGCCCACTGAGAACAGGAGATAGTGTCTTAGGCCTATGCAGGACTAGGAATTTGAACTGAGACTGCCACATGAAAGCTAAGCCTGCAAAAAGTAGATGGACACTCAGAGAAAGGACAGTCCAGGGGGAGGTGGAGGGAGGCGGAAGGGGGAAAGCCAGCCAGGCATGAGAACCGGAAAGTAAAAAGGAGGCAGATCAGTCTTCACTGAGGATCTGGGTGAGAAAGCACTTCACCAACTCATGGGTCAAAGTAAAATGCCCTGATTTAAATCAAAACATCGTTCGAACTGTGAATCATAAAGTACCAGAGAGTAAACTTGTAGGATGCAAATAAAATAGTACCTAACTGGAGGTATATGTTTTTAAATATTGTTAGAAAAGAAGAGAGACTAAACATCTAATTCAAGAAGATATATGAAGAACAGAATACAACTAAAGAAAAGAGGAAACAATAAATAGAAGGGCTGATAATTGTTAAATAAAAAGCAAAGAATCAATAATAAAAAATCAACAGAATCAAAAAGGCTTTGTGAAAAGATTCATGAAATAGACATCTGGCAATCTGGAGTAAAAAATAGAAAGCCAAAAGCTCTCAATATTTGGAATAGGATAAAGATTCTTTTATCATAATAGATAATATGAAAAACTCACAGTAAGTTTGAAAATTGATGTAAATTAGGTAAGTTACTTAACAAATATGATTTTCCAAAAGCTTACTCAAAAGGAAACAGAAATTCTGAATAGACATTAATTAAAAAGTGAATTATGGTTAAAAACTGACCCATGGAAAAGCACCAGTCCCAGACGTATTTACAGGTGTGATCTACTAAATATCAAGAAATGGAGGATCCGGATCTTATAAAAATTATTTGAAGAGAAAAGGAAAAGCAAGACTGCTCTCCCATTTTATTTTAGGAGACTAGTATAACCTTTATTTCAAAACCAGACAAGGACATAGAAAAAAATAGAAAATTATAGGTACCACAAATTGGGAAGAGAGAAATAGACCAACAGGTCAAATAGCCCAGATGTTGACTATGGCCATAGGTGGAGAAAGCATGAGCTTCGCAATCAGTTGGTTGGGACATTTGGTTATTTGTGTGGACAAAAAAGAAAAAAATCATAAAACACCCAAAAATGAATACCAAATAAAGACCAAAATATATTTAAATTAAGATTTAAAACTTAACTAAATTAAGCTTTAAAACTTTAAGAAGAAAATATGATGGGAAATATTTATGACCTTTTTTTTTTTAAGGAATGGTTTAAAGATATGAAATGTTCAACGTGCGAACAAAAGAATAGGGACATTTGACCATGTCCCTATGGAAAACTCTCTGTACAATAAAGGATATAAAGTGATAAGACAATGGGGTAGATACCAGGAGACCGATATGTGAAGTATAAACTTACAAAGCAGTATTTTATGTCCTGAAAGTACAAAAACTCTTTCCTGTCTTTCAGTTCCCTCTGTTGGGACACAGAGCAGGGGAGCTGGCTTAGAGCCTGGGGTGGCAGGTGTTCACTGGGTACCTGGCCTAAAAGGGGCCGCCCACCTTTCACCTGGGCAGTGGGGATGTCATGGCCCCTGCTTCATAGGGTTCTTGTAAACATTAAGTGAATTTCTATGCGTCAGGTGGTTAGAGAAGTTCCCAGCCCAGTCTGAGGACTTCATAAATATACGTATTAGTGTCACCCTTACCTTTCCACCAACGAACCTAAGATCTACAGTGGTGTCTATAATTACCTTTTTCATCCCAGTCTTCTGCTGTGAAAGCAGTAATGACTACTGAAAAAAAAATGTTCAACGTCACCAGAATTTTTGGTCTCTGCCTTCTGGTACTCAGTAACTGCCCAATGAAATGAATGGAGATTTCTTCCAAATTAGTGGCAGAGAGCAATTAGCCTATGCTAGGTTAACGTGAAAGAGCTAAGCTAAAGATTGTCTCTGTTTTTGTGTATGTGGGCTTCTTTCCCTGCAATGTATGTATGATGGATTCTGAATCCTTGTTCATTTCACAAATATCTGCAGACTGCCTGTGTATGATAAGCGGAGAGATATCTGGAGACTGCTGGCACGGTGCCTTATTTTCACCGTGACCATACTCCTTAAAAATTACTCACCACCTCCCATTGTACATATCTGCATTTGCAATTTGAGTTACCTGGCTTTGGAAAAATAAAAAATAAAGGCCAGGCAGTGGTGGTCTGTTCCTTCCATCAGGCACTTGGACCCACCCCATCCAGGGTAACCACTGTTGGTTCTTGTGATGGAAACTCTTCCTTCGGACAAGTAACCATGGAAGTCCGAGCTAAAAGTATGCAGCTGAAGGGGAGAAGGTAACAAGGTTTCAGGTTTACCCATAAATGTAAGCCCATAGCTTTAAAGACACTCAATAATCTTAGGTCTGGTAAGCTTATTAAAAAATAAATAAATCCTTCCAAATCCTTACCAGGTTTGTGGGGATGTGGTCAGCTCTGAAGAATGCTCACCTTGTTACCTTCAGCAACATGGATGGGTCTGTCTTCAATTAGTAATGAATTCAGTGGCATCTGTCCTTGCAATGCCTGGCAGGATTTGGGGGTTTTGACAGGAGGTCACATTCCCTCTGGGAAAACGCACTACCCTTTCTCCAAGCCACTTCCCATTGTTAATCCCGCTCATTTGTTTAGAGATTACTTCCCCCTTTTCCATGCTTAAAAACAGCAACAACAAACCGCCGAAGAAATCAAAATGACATGGTTTTTAAGGGCAACAGCTACCTACTTAACATGTTTACTGCACGTGGTGTGTCCTTCATGAATTAGGCATGAGCAAGGCAGTTGCCCGTTTGTTTACACAGACTTGCTGCTGATTCATTAAGTCAGAGCTGGGAACCCGCTTTCCCCGGATTTTTGCCCTGAAGCGCTCTGCATTAGGCGGCTATAATTGCCCGTGCTGGAGCCACTGGGAAGCCCTCCCTGTCACAGCACCTGGTGCAGAAGACACAGACGCTGCACTTCCCTCCAGCAGGGACCCCGGTACATCTGCCAGGACCTGTCATTATCTAAGACTTCCTTGTCACCACCGCGCATCCCCTTTCAGCCCGTGTGTTCTGGGAAGGGACCTTTGTCAGTTTTCCTGGCACCTGCCGACGGCTGCACACCTGGCATTTAAATTGCTCCGGAATGTGTTGTGATTGTTTTCCCTCTTTAATGAACCCACCTGAGGGACATCGAGCTTTCTATCCAGTCGCCTGTTTCCCAGGCATTCCCATTTACACCGTTTGTGTGGAGATTCAGAAACTCCGTTGTGTTGTTGTACTAATCCATCTGCCAAAAATCTTATAACCAAATCGGCGGGACTCCCAAAGGAGATTTTTGCACTGGTAATTTAAGCTAATGATTTCTAAACATATTTAGTCAGTTTTATGAAGACCTCATTAGAATGTGACTGTTTATTAAAAATCCAAATGAGGTCTCATAGTCATATAGGAAAATTATTTTTGAGTTGCTCTGAAGAGTTCTGATATCAGGTGATAAAGTGTTTTGGAGCTAAGAGAAGTCAAGGCCAGAGACGTTAACTTCTGTCAACATAAAGGATGCATGGAACCACCAAAATGGATGTTTTGAAGATTATGATCAACCCAAAGAGGTTGACTTGGGATTTCTTTCACATTTGTTACTAAAAGAGTAACAAAAGAAAGAAGCTTAAGATGAACACTGTCAGAATTAACTCTCTAATTCACATGCAAGGAAGGTATATTAAGATTCCAAGTGCCCCTGTCACATACAACAAAGAACACCTGCTTCTCTCCAAAAGCCACCAGATCCAGAATCAATGGAAGAAGAAAAAGAGAGGCAAGGTTGCCCCTTTATAAAATGTGGAAATAATGCTTGATAGTAAGAATAACCTAGGTAATGCCAAACAGTACAAAATACCAATAATATTTGCACAATATCTCTCGAGTTCTTCTAAGACATCAAACTTGTGCCTGAAAGGGAAGAGACAAATTCTTTTTATAGACATTACTAAAGTTTTTCTGTCTTGAACTCTCATTATTGCTTTTTATAGATCTTTTTTAACGAACTGGATATTTAAGATTGATGTTTTGTGACCTGAGTAGTTATAGTATTAGCCTTTGATTAATTTATACTCATTCAACAAACATTCCTCACCATTTCGATCTACCATCAACCATTTCAATGATCATATTAATGTAGCTGATTCAAGCCTTACCTTCATCCATAACTTTAAAGTAAAACCAGGGGAAAAAAGATCAAAGTCGGCACTCTAGCCTGTGACGATCCCACCCACGCATTGCCACACTTCATGGCACCTGCCCCCAGCATATCACCCAGGAAGCAAGGCACTAACTGGTACTGAGCTCTCAGCAGCAGGAGAGGGACCCTCTGTGGACCCCTCCATGCCATCCAGCTGCTCCAGGAAGGGTGACTCCCTAGCTGTCCCACTGAACCTTTGAGGGTTTCTCTGCCCAAAGGTTTTCTCAGCTCCCCTCTTTAAAATGTTGGAAAACTAATGAATGAGCCCAATTTGTTTTATTCACAAATTAACCCAAAAGTAAGCTTTCTACTCCCTTTCCAGCATGACATCTCCAACATGTAATGATATACTTACTGTATCCATGGCACTAAGAAATACAAAGATGTTTATGATGCACTTGTCCCCAAGGAACATAAAAATGGTAAAAAAGAACCATTTAAGCAATGAGCTATAATACATGTGAGTCAGAAGGATGACAGCACCAGTGCAGGGCTAATTCTGCCCAAGGAAACATAGGAGACATCATGGAGAACACAGCGAGGAGCTGGGTCTGTCTGGGAGGAATGGGGCCACAAACACTGTAGGAAAACACAGAGAAAGGGAGCAAATGGCAAGATGGGAAAGAGCGAGTGGTCTGATGCAGCTGTGAGAGCTTCTGGGGAAGGGCAGCTAACTGAGGCTGGAAGGCTAGCTGTGGCCTCCCGAGAAGGAGGCAAATGTAGATGCAGGGAGTGGCGGGGTTTGTTGTAATGGAAGGCATCAAGCTGGTGAATCGTATGTTCTAATTAGTGTTGTTGAAAGACAGTTCTAGCAGCCACTGCAGAAAGGGTTAGAAAGGTGACAGAAGGGGGCGCCTGGGTGGCACAGCAGTTAAGCGTCTGCCTTCGGCTCAGGGCGTGATCCCAGCGTTATGGGATCGAGCCCCACATCAGGCTCCTCGGCTATGAGCCTGCTTCTTCCTCTCCCACTCCCCCTGCTTGTGTTCCCTCTCTCGCTGGCTGTCTCTATCTCTGTCGAATAAATAAATAAAATCTTTAAAAAAAAAAAAAGGAAAGGTGACAGAAGACATGGAGACGAGTCAGGTTGGACAAGCAAGACTCTCGGTGAGAGATGATGTGGACTTGAGTTGTGGTAGTGGCATTGGGAATTTATGGGAGACACACAATTTGGGTGTCATCTGGGGATGCTAATAAGGGAAAAGAACTGAAATATGAACAAGGTTTCTACCATTATGACTTGGATTGATGTGAAGAATATTAACCAAGAAGAGTAACCCTTCTCTCTACACCTCCCCTCCAAAAAAAAAAGAAAAGCCAGTTTAAGAAGAAATCAACATGATTCATTTTGGGCATGCTGAGTTTGAGATGCTGAGTGAACAGTGTGGGGGATTTCCAGAAAGCTCTGGAGGGATACATGAGATGAAGACATAGAGACTAACTATGAAATGTGTGATTCTCCCTTTGTTTACTGAGCATCTGCCATGTGCTAGGCTTTGGGCTAGACTGGGGAGAGCAAGATGAAAAGATAGGACATGATCTAAGGGATAGAAAGACAGGCAAACAAAAAAGTTATAATGCAAAATGGTTACCACTGTAACAGGAGCATGGCATTTGGGGGGGAAAGTAGAGAGAGAAAGAAGAGAAGAAGCGAAGACAGAGCACCAGAGAATATCTATTTAGGGGCAGACGGGGAAAGAGGAGCTCAGAATGGAGGCTGAAAATGATGTACAAGAGAAATAAGGCACGCACAAAGAGATCCCAGAATCCCGAGTAAGATATGATAAAGTTTCAACGAGGAGGAGAAGGTAAGCAGTGTTGACAAAAGCTGCAGAGAGGCCAGGTACCTCAAGGGAAAGACAGGTCAACAACAAAATGTATTGAGCACCTACTCTATGCCAAGCATTCTACTAAATGACTCAATAAGCCTTATTTCTTTCAGTTATCATGGGCACCCTCGAAGACACATACAAAGATTTCTGTTTTCAAAGTTAGCAAAGGACGTCTCAGTGAAGTTAAATAATTTGGCCAAGGGCACAGAGCTGGAATGTCTAGAATGTTTCGTTCCAAAGCCCATGTTCTCTCCACAATTGCACAGGGCGCCCCCTGCCCTGCCCCGTCATTGGTACACACCAGGTGATAACCATGAACACAGTGGCAATGGAACAGTGGCTCTGTGTGTGTGTGGTAAGGACAGTAGAGTAGCTTGTTCTTGGAGAAGTAAATCAAAGGAAGAGAGGGAGCAGGACCTAGAGGCGACCAAAGCTTAGGATGTGATCACAGTGCGGGGCTGAGTGTGTGAGTGGTGGCGGTGGTGGTTGCCCACACATGAGATAGTTAGGAATCTGAAAATAAGATGCAACTGGAAGCAAAAATTGAAGGTACAAGAAAAGAAAGGGGCAAGGGGACAGGAAAGTCACAGACAAGGTGAAGGGGCTTCCTTCGGGGAACGAGCCAGGGCTGTACACCCATCAGCGTGTATAGACACAAGAGGCTGGAGCTGCAAAGATAAATTAAGCATGTCCACAGGAATGGGGAAGCAAACAGGGTGACTCAAGTCTATGACAGAGGTTTCAGAATGCCACGATGTTTCCTACAAGAAGCCCCTCATCAGCCTGGTTGCTGAGGTTGGAGGGGTTTGTCAAGAAATGCTTCCCAAAGGAAGTCATGCATGGGACTGAGTGTAGAGGAGCAGCTAGGATTCAATCAGCAAAGAAGGGAGGGAAGAGTTCTCTAGGCAGAGGGAACCACAGGTCACCTAAGGGAAACTGCAGAAATGTGTTCAAAATGAACATGGAGCGAATGAATGCTTTAGCGCGGAGAGCTGGATGTGCACTGAAGGACTGAGTGACAGAGCGACGTGGAGAAAGGGACATAGTGGACATGCTGCAGGAAGAGAGGATGTAATCTAAAGGCAGAAAAATAGTCACTGGATGTAACAAGGAAAAGGTCGTTGGTGACCTTCTGCCTGAGTAGTTTCAGAGGGATGACCCGTTAGGGTCCTTTGATCGTACGCAACAGAAATCAACTCAGGCTAATTGAATCCAAAGGGAAATTTACTGAAACAATGTTAGGAGTTCAGCATGTTGATGAGAAGAAGAAGGCTTGCAAAGAGGAAAAAAGGCACCAAGTCCAGAGGGCCAGTGAGCAGACGGACCTCACAGCCAGTCTGGTCAAGGTGCTGGTATGGAGAGGACACATGCGGACAACTTTTGGGCCATTTTCAATGTGCTTGGGGTTCCCGTAACAGGGACAGGGCATCTGACTATTCCAAGTTGATTCATATGCTCATCCCTTGCTGTCCAGGGCCCCGAAATGACAAGTCACCCCATGAGGAAAAACGAGTTCCCTGAAAGGAAGTCATTAGGGAGATCGAGTGACCCAACAACATATATTCACAACAGATGGGAAGGGCTGAAGCCAGTCCGTAGGGTCAAGGCCAAAGTAGAAAATGAGGACATACAGACTGAGTTTAAACTTGTCAGAAACTTAGCTGAGAAGGGAAGACAGAGAAACATGGCAGCCGACAGAGGGCATTAACAATCAGAGGATATTTTAAAGGTGGAAGACCTTTGAAATGTTTATGTGTCGAGGAAAGAATCAGAAGAGAGAGAGAAATTGAACATTAGCAAGTGAACAGTCAAGGGAGTTTTTCTCCCAAGAAGGCAGGAGGGAGGGGATGCAGAGCACTGGTCTTCAGTTCAGCCTTATGAGGGCTGACATCTTGTCCTCTGAGCCAGGAGAACAGAGGCAGATGAGGATGCATTTAAATAAATGGAACCAAAATATAAACCACAACCTTGGAATGGCACCCTCTCCCAGTAACATTCATTCTCCCGGTGATGATAAGCGAGGCCGTGGGCTGAAAGACTTGAGGAGTTTGGGGAAATAGCTGTATTAGGGAGGCCCAAGAACGCAGGGGAGGGGGTTGGCCTGGGGTAGGAGCTGACATGTTCCTGTCTTAGGAAGAAGGTAAGAATAGGGAAGGGAATCCGCGAGATGCGGTTGGCGGCAAGAAGGGCCAGGCTGCGCGGGAATCCTGTAGCCGGAGTGGTCACAGAACTGACAGAGGGGAACACGAGGGCCAGCCGGTTCTCTCCGCCCAGCCTTAGTTTACACATCCTCAACATGAAGGGTCGTGGGCCCAATGAGCTCTAAACTTCCATGTTTATATGCAGAATATGTGTATGTTTATTGTTTATGTGCTGGCTCCGAGATCTGTTTGAATAACAGCGGCATCTGCAGCTGAGCTCTGTTTTAATGCCGGTGGCCCTGGGACCTCCCCGGCGCTCCCTGCATCCGCTCTGAACACCAGCAGCAGGAGGAAAGTGTGGAGTCTGGATTTTCAAAAGGGGATGAGTCAGGAAAAAGACATGAGTGTCGCTTCCTCGGGAGAGAGCTGTCCACTCCCATTTCTTCCACACCGGTAGACATGGATTTCGTAGCTCTAGAGCGGAACATTGCAGTGTGTGGGTACTGAGGGGACGAATCCTGTTGGTGTTCTATCTATGTTTAATTTATGCAGACCGTAAAAGATGCTCAGTCTATAATTTATAAACTTTCTTTTCAAAATGATCTCATCGGACTACAGTAAATTATTATTTGGAGAGAAGGTATTCTTTTCAGAAGTTCTCGAAATTGCCTATCACCATCCACTGGCTTATCAAGGGACACGATCCAGCAATCTCACATTTCCGATCAGTGGTACCACCTCTGTCCCCTGCGTGCAGCAGGACAGGGGTTTGGGGGAGAATGGGACTCCTTTAGAGAACTCTTGCCAGCATTTAATAAAGATATCTAGGCACACCCCATCGTGTTCTGTGTAGCTGCAAGCATGACTTTTGCATCTGGAAGACTATCTCCTGGTGCATAGAAATAGTTATTTTACTCCCCCCAAATCCGTTAGAGAATCAGCATTGTTACTTAATGTCCATCAATCCAATTTGGATAGCAAATCTACTTAATTGAAAGGTAAACTGTGGTATAAAGATGTGGAAAAACAGGCACAACTTTAAAACAAATTCATTCCACTAAGAAACACTTCATTGACTACTAAATTGGGGGACGAGTTTGAAAAACGTGAGACTAAAAGAAAACAAATACTCTCAGAATAAAACAAGGAGAAAACCACATAACTTTATTCTTCAATTTTACCGAAGGCTTATTATGTGCTTCAAATTACGAAGTACTGCATTTTAAGGCTTAATGAGGTTTCTTAGGTAAAATTTAATACCTATAATGCTCACCCTAATTTCTGGAAAATGCATTCTGATAATGTTCCTGTAAATAAATATTTGTGTTTGTGTGAGAGAGTGTGTGCATGGGTGTGCGTGTGTGTGTGTGTACGTACCTGCATTTTTTGAAAAGGGAGCTGTTCCCCTCTCTCACATTTGCTCACGTGGGTAACTAGACTAGACTACTCTTCCATAACTTTCACAATCCCTGCACTTGATAAAAGCTTCTTCCCAGGTATATTCATCACACACACACATGCACACACACACACACACACACACACACACACACTCCCTTGCTCACACATCCGTCCCTCAGTTTCAGAAATGCATTCTGCCTTGTTGAGAACAGCCAACTGCTATTCGTTCTAACTGCAGACATGAATTAATGAATTTTCCATGGGGAAGACAGAGCAGTCTCATATCTGTTTCACACACCTCCTGTTTCCCTGCTGTGGTCCATGTCAGAAACCTTAACCCCTCACAGTCTTTGTTCGTCTCTCCTGTGGCTCTCCTGGTGCACGTGCGGGTATCAGGCGACCTCTGTACCTGCTGGGGGTGGGGGGCCAGAAGGACAGAAGGGAGGATCCCTGTCTTTAAGACATTGACAATCCAATATTAGAGGCATGACACACGATTGTATACCAAAAGCAACAAAGCATCCTTGGGTACCATTTTGCCCTCCCCTGCCAGGTGACAGGCCCCTGGGCAAAGACTAGCTAATCTCCTCTGTGAATCCTGAAAGGCTGGACACATAGAAAGTATTGGAATTTAGTCAATAAGTGTTTTTTGAAGAAGTGGAAGAGGGAATATATAAGCTAGTGCAAAATAACTTATTTGATCCAAGGGAGATTTCTGTTTACTGCCCTCCTTCCCTGCTGTCATCCGTGTTGGGAGAACAGGCTGAAATCTAAAGTCACACATTTTTGTACAACGAGGTCGTTACGGGTGTGAATGAGGGTCACTGCGGCTCCGTTGGTTATGACAGAAATAAATCTACATTTAGCCTACCTGATTAACCCTTTTGTATTAATTCTCAGTTCAGCCTAATCCGTTACGTCTCTTAGAAAAAAATTGAAAAGGCGAAGTGATTTTTTTACCTACTGGACAATGAGTTGTGAATTAGGCTTTGGAGCCAATTCTTGCCCTGCTAGGAGTCCTCTGACGCTTTCCTATCAGCCATCTCCAGCCCTGCCATGGAGCGGGATATTGCAGGATCAAAGCACATGTGCAGGTCTGAATACCAAGCGTCTCTCAGCACACGCTCTCCTGGCTCCCTGGGTGACGGCCAGTGGCGTGTCGTTCAGCTCTTTAGCATTCTCCAGCTGACCCCACGGTGATGCCGGCTTTCCTGGTCACCACCGTCAAGCCCTGTTGCTCGCTGTGTTACCACAACTGACTCGCCCTGGAAAGTCCTCACGCTGGTCTCTGTCTGGGCTCCTGAAGAGTCAGTGCTTTCCTGGCCTGGCCTTGGACCCTCTCTCGACTCATGCCGTTCCCACGAGCCTGATCTGCAGTTGTCTGGGTGGGCACCTGCCTTCGTGTCTGTAGAGCTCTTAGCGTCCGTGTACAGCAGATGGACGGGGTGCCTGGGGCCAGGGCATCCTAGCCTGAGAGTTCTATAGCACAGCCCCGGTCACGTGTGTACCTACACGGGCCGCATCCGCTGTAGTTTCTCGGCTGTGGGCTCAGATGGCACATGGGATGATTTCAGGGCTGCAGTAGCCCTCCACCTTTGTTCTGCTCACATGAGCACCTGAAAATTGCTTTTTCCCCCACTTTGCACACTGCGGTTATATCCTATTCTTCGGTAATTTTTTTGAAACCCACAGTAAGTGATGTCCTGTCTCAAATGCAAAATTTTTTTCCCTTCTCTACTTTCTGGATCTGCCAATTTCATCTTCTGAGGCCCTGCTCTGCCTTGCCCTCAAGGCTTGGGGTTATCTGGCTGAGTAAATATGTGAGTAAATTCTGGGCTCCTTCCAGAGAAGAGGGCCAAATAGTGCAGTGAGCAGTTTTATGACCATACACAGCTTCTCTTTTTTGGGGTTTACCTCTCTTCACTTTAGACTGTCTCCTTTGAGATACAGAACGCTGATCCCTTAAAATTTTTGATGGACAGAGAATTTTTATTCTAGAAAAGCGAGGTACATTCATCATATCACCAAAGATCGATTCTTTCATAGATTCTTGTTATAGGGTAGAGAATCCAAAATCAAGAGTGGGTTTGTGGGAGTTTCAGTCCATTCAGCTGGCTGAATCACATATTGCCCATACTCAGGATAACTTACATGATGCTCAGTCAGGAATTAGGTAGGTCATCCATCCCCGCCCCTCAATTCTTCAAAGTC
This sequence comes from Ursus arctos, assembly GCF_023065955.2. Lineage (NCBI taxonomy): Eukaryota > Metazoa > Chordata > Mammalia > Carnivora > Ursidae > Ursus > Ursus arctos. Next base: position 55,247,962 of record NW_026622841.1, read on the forward strand.
TCTTGATCTGTTTAGCAATTCCTATGATAACCTGAGAAACAGGACAGAAGAACAGGCCAGGGAAGCCAGTAACTCATGTACATTCCTCTTTGGGGCTTCCTTAACCCCTAGAGCCATTGATCTTCCCAAAGAGATTCACTGGAACAGGTGCATATCCTCGGACTATCTCACAGGAATTTAGCCCAGATCCGTGTTTCTGAAATTAAAGCGGATTGTCTTCCCAATCCTGGCATCAACCGTAGAGTGTAAGCTGTTGTAATCAATAGAGCACGTGACATGCTACACTTCTGAACCACGGAGGTGCTGGCCCAATGGTAGGGGCACAGTGACAACTACCACTAAGAGCTAGTGGACATTTCTCATACGCCAGCCAACGCGGTGGGTCTTTGGGCCCTCACTGTGGCTCTGCGGTATAAGCATTATGCTCTCTCCACCTCCCAGATAACAAACTGAAGATTTCAGACATCAAGAAATGACCCAGGGTTATGCAGCTAGCAACTGTCGGCTCACGATTAGGATTCCAGAACCACACTCTTGACTACTATGCGATATGGCTTCCCAAAAACCTCATTCTAGAGTCATGTAATCGGGATAATTATCAAATTTGGGATAATTTGAGTAGTCATATGACCGTACTCTCCTCATCTTCAAATAAGGAAACTGAAGACCAGAATGTTTCTGTGACTTTCACAGGGTCACATGGCTAGATCGTAATACAGCTAGAATTAGTCCCACGCTCTCCTGCATGCCAACCAGGCCTCAACACCATGCTGTGTCATCACTAAATGTGATTTTCTAGAGAGTTTACCTTTTTTATTGGTGGTCCTTAAAATAAATTTTGTGCCTCTGCCTAGAAAAATGTGTGTGTGTGTGTGTGTGTGTGTGTGTATTGGGAGTCATGTTTTCAAGAACATTTCTGGTCTGTAAATAAGCCAGAGAGGTCATATCCTGGCAGCCCAGGAGAGGCAGGAGGCCAAGTCCCTGAGCTCACCTCTAGGAACCCTGAGGTGTATCCATTATGGTAATCACCCCATCTGGCTTCTGCAGGCAAACAGTCACTCTCTCCTCCACAGCTGGTGACAGAGACGCCTGACACGTGAACCTGGGTCGTCACCCAAGCCCAGCCGGCTCATGTTTGCATCCCCACATCCAGCTTGCACTCCACCCTTAGCAGCCCATCCCACCTGGGCATGGGGGCAGCTGGCTGGGCGGCAGAGAGCCCTGAGGTGGTTCCAGGGATTGCAGGCACTCTCACAAAGGGACTAGTCCCCTTTACAGATGTTAGTCCTGCAGAAATCCATTTCCTGCGTTCTCCGCCTCTTCTCCAACACCCACCTTTTATCCCAACACCATTTCTGCTGTTTTAAAACAGCACCAAAGTTCAACCAGGACGGTGTTAGAAGCAGCTGGAGATCATGAAACAGGGACCGTTCCTACTGCTGTCCCCCCACCACCCCGACAGGTACTCAGGACCACGCAGGCCTCCCTCCTAGAGATGCCTCTGCCAGCTTTCTGCATTTAGAATGCCTTCCCCGTCCCAGCCATCCACGGAGACGGCACTTCAGCTTTCTGATCTCATCTGTAATGTGGGCTCCCTGGTGCAGCTTTGAATCTCTTCCTTTAGAAGTAATATTCTTTCCTCTGACTTCTAATAGCCGTTCTCATTTTGTTAATTTTAGCAAACATTTACTTGTGCCAAGCATGTTCTATCTAAGAGCTTTACGAACAAGAATCTAGTTAATCTTCACAAACGGTTATTATTATCCCATTGTACAAATGGGAAAATGGAACCACAGAGAGCTTAGGTAACATGCCCAAGGTCACACGGGCTGAGAAATGAAGCCAAGCTTTGAACCCAAGGAGGGCGGCTCCGGGAGATGTGCTCATGACTACTAACCTTGCCTCTCATGTGGTGCTGAGTTAGACTTGTTATTTCCATGCCTGTCTCTTCACGAGCATTAGAGCCACAGCTCGTTCCTCTCTGTGCTCCAGCAGTGGCTTCCAGGCTGTCTGAATGGCTGGCAGGACAGCCTCGATACCACTGCCCTGAGCTCAGACGCAGGCGTGGCCACACTGAAGGCACAATGTGGACCCCTTCAGTTTCCTAGTCTGCCTCTGAATCTCTCCTAGCTTCGGATTATGTGTTTATAAAATAGAGATAATACTGTGACCCCACAAAATTAGTGTGAGGTGACATGCAATCAGATCATTCTAGGGCTTAGAACAATTGTAACCTCCACACGGTCTAGTCAGAACTGTCTCAGGACTTGCATACAGTCAACAGATTTAAAACTTTATAAACCCGTAAACGCCTGTGTAAATCTAAATTGTACCCCAGTGAGAGAAAATATGGGTCCTTTTTCTCAAAGAGCTATCAGATTTCACCCTAAGAAATGTCCCCTCGGGAGATATATAGATATAAATATAGATGTAGATATAGATACACATATAATGTTATCATTGCTTAAAAGATTTCCGAAACTCATCTTTCAGAATGATCTTTAGAATGCATGACACGCACTCCCTATTGTCCTCAGCGATGGAGAGCCTCCCTCCTGTGGCAGGAGGACTTACCTTGGGGGAATGGCTAAAGGCAAAGCCAAATCTACTGAATAAGGTGGGAACAAGCCGTCTGGATAGATGTGTTCCTTGGAAGAGCTGATGCTATCTGATCTAGTTGGGTAGGACTGCGTTCATCCACATGAACTAGAGAGAAAAGTAACAAGACCGATTCCTCAGATGGCCTGTAAGATGACCCCTGCAACTCCACAAGGTCCATATTAGTCCATCCATTTCCTTGCAGCTGATGAAAACAAATGTTATGGATATGGGTGTGACCTTGTGCGTTATTACAAGTATTATATATAATATTAATTAACACGTGCGGTTGGAAAACCAGATAGAAACCCAGGAGCTTGGGGGGGAGGGGTTCAACAGAAGCTTGAAGATGTGAAAGGGGGATTTACTCAGGCTGTGAAGTGCTTTTCCCAAATTCAAACTATCCAGACCTCCAGAAGTTCGGGATTTAGTGCCAGTTTCAAAATGGTCTTCAAGGATGTTGCCTGAGGGAGGGCCCAGGGCCAAAGGAAGCAGGTCTGGAACTAGGAACTAGGAAACCTCTTATAAGCCAGGTACTTATGCAAAGCCTTGATCTACATTATGTCAGGTCATCTGCCCAACCTCCCTATGAAATCAGTGCTATCATCTCACATTATTTAGGAGTAAACTGAAGCTCAGAGAGTGTAAGTCACTGGCTGCAACACCACAAGCTAGCAAGAAAAAAAACAAATGCTTGTCCATATGACTTCATCACACTGAGACCTAAGCATTCTGTATTTTCAGGGTATTTAAATGAATGAATGTTTTTATGGCTGCGAGAGCACTGTAAAAATTTTTTGGGGTTATAATAAATCTGTTCCCTTGGAAACTTGGCTGGCAGCTGCTCCTGGCTGGGGATCTTTTTGGTAACTGTGCTTCTAGCAGCGTTCTAGCTCTTGCTATCCCAGATCTCTATCAAAGCTGTACTGGGCTGGCCCCGCACACAGCTATTAATAGAACTGTGGTCACTCTCCCTTTGGATGGCTCTTGTTAAAAAAAAAAAAAAAAAAGCCTGTTGAAAACCTCTTGACAGATCAAAACTCTTTAACAGTGACTTTTTCTTCTTCCTCCTTTCTACCCCTTTACAGTTGGGTTTATTGGACTACACGATGGTGCCCCCAGTTTAAGAGCTAACATTCAGTTCCTTAAGCCTTCTTAACTATGAGTTTCTTAGCAAAATGAGTCCTAGGACCCATGCACAGTGCACATAAATAGACCTTCATAGTGGGCCCCAGGCTCCTTCCTGCCAGCTGCTAGAGTTGGTGGGAACAGAAGACACCGGGAGAAATGCAGTAATTCGTGATCCTGGATAAAAATGAGCGGTAGTTTCAGAGTGTGCTTCTGTTCTCTCTGCTCGCCCCCAGCCCTCGTCATAGCCTCTCGCACCCTAAAAAGGCAAGGTAGCTAAAATCATTGCAGAGCTTCCCACCTGGTATCAGTGCCCGAAGACAGACCTGGCAAGACTGAAGAAAGTATAATCCGCCTTGAGTTCCCTCCCCGCAGAGAGCCTTGGACCTGGCACCGGCGCTTGGGTGTGCAGCCTCTCCCTCGCCCCCATCCAGCTCATCACCTGGAGCCAGTCACTGGCCGTCCCTGCACCTGCCTTTCTTCCGTTTCTTCACTTTAGGACACAAGAAATGGAAGGAATGAAGAGGACAGGACGGAGGCCGGCCATAGCCCGTGCCAGCTCTTTCTCTCCAGCCGATCGCTTGCGCTCCCTGAGCCACTGTGTGCAGCCACAGTCAGGAGAACACAGCGATTCCAAGGGCCGGACCCCAAGCGTGAAAGCCTGTGCGGCAGTTGTAATGATCTTGAAAATGAGTGCTTGGAAACTGGCTGTCTCTGGGATTCCTCCCAGCTCTATCGGAGAGGCATCGCCTCCCTGCAAACCACAGACAGGGTTTCCTAAATCCTGTGAGAGTTCATCAAAGCACCCTAGTGGAAGAACGGACTGCTCCCAAGTCCACCCGGTCCCCAGACGATGGTTTGCAGGACAGAAGAGTAAAGGGGCCACTGGAGTTTCTGTTTGTTTGGTTTTCCCTTCAGAAACCACGCACACATGTCAAACTTTGTCCTTGTTCCTTCTCCAGAGAACCCCCCTTCCCCTCTCCAGGCCCTTCGTGGACTTCTTGCCCTCTGAACTCCTGCGGTCACCTGTAGTCCGGATCACAAAATTATCACTTAATTATAAAAAGAAAAGAGGAATATCCATTTTTTTAAATGAAACATCACTGGAGCAAATGTTTTCACTGCATTATATCACTTACTCCAGTGGTTCCCAAACTTCTCTGCACTTCGAGTCACCCGGGGAGCTCCGCGGAACTGCTAATGCTTGGATGGGCACAGAGCAAGGCCTGGACTTCGGAGCTGAACAACCACCCTCCTGCGGGCCTCTAACGTGCAGACAATCTGGCAGCCCCTCCCTTCATTTTAGCACTTCTGATACAGGGACTAAAATCAGCCCCTCCCTACAGATGGAGAGCCAGAGGTGGGGCAAGCTTGAGGGCCTCACCCGGGCTCACGTCCACCTCCGGGAGAGGGCCGCGCTCCACAGCCAGCTTGCGTTGTCAATCCGTGCAACTCCGCGCGTGCTCCACAGGTCAGCGGCATCACCGGGGAGCGTGTCCGAAATGCAAATTCTGGGGCACCACACGGAATCCGAAACTGGGGTGCAGCCCTGCTTGTTTTAACAAGCCCTCCAGGGCATTCTGATGCCTGCTGAAGTTTGAGAACCTGCTCCGGAGATGTCAGGGTGCCCTGATGCTGATGGTAATGTGCTGCCAGCCAAAGGTGCATAAAGCCCCCCAGGGTCTCCTGCCTTCACTGTACTTGGGGTCAGCTGGCTGGTTAAAAATGACCAACCTCGGAGATTTTTTTTTTTTTTTTAGGCAGCTAAAAATCCTGGAATTACTGTTTTCTGTACGGTTTCATGTTTGTGGATTTTAAACCCAACAAAGACCCCCCCCACACTCGCACTTGGAGTCAGGGATTCCCTCATGCACCCTCGCAGCTCTCCCTGGGGATGCGCCGGCAGCGGCGCCGGGTGGGTGGGGCCCAACGCATAGCCCAGTGGAACAAGCGCCGCGGCCGGGGCACCCAGGTAGTTAGCTGGGCCTGATCAGAGCCTTGCTTTCTGGGCTGGAAACTCTTGCCTTAGGTAATTGGGATGCATGGGAGGCACAGCCTGTCCTAGAAGCTGTGCAGGAAGCCCCGCGCTGCCAAAGGCAGCCAAGCCTGGCGAACCATCAGAGGAAAGAAGCATCTGGTTCTACAGTTCCCGGGCTCCAACAGGTCCCCCCAAACCACTGGTCTTAATATCTCTGTACGCAGACCCTAGAGGCTGGGAGGTGATTCAGGCCCCGGATTCCCCAGGCACGGAAAATCTGCCTCTAGAAAAGCATACGTTCCTCTTACCTTTTTTTTTTTTTTAGCAAAATAATAACTTGACACCAGTCCAAGCAGTTAAAAAGACACTAAAACGAACCCAATTTAGAAAGGTTTTTAGTAGGCTAAAAACAGATGTGGCAAGCCATTTCAGGATATTCCCGGAGATGAGATGGAGAGGGCGGGCTTCGAAATGGTTCGTCCGCCCCTTCTGGGTCCGCCCAGCCAGGTGCCTCTGCACGGGAGAAGGCTCTACCCATAACATGCTCTGGAAGGAAACAGCCCCAGGGCTTCCTTTCTGCTAATCACTGCTCTGCTCCTGTGATGCTTTGGGCCGGCATGGAAGTAGCCCCTTGCGGAGCGCTCGGAGCGGCCAGCATCTCTTTCGTTCATGCCGTTCTCTTGGAGGGCGGTGGCACCTCTCCCGCAGGGGCGCGCGGCTGTACTTAAAGGCCCTCGGCGGCCCCAGGGACCCAGACAGCAATTCCTGTCACCGGCGCCCCGCCGGCCATCTCAACCCATACTTCTTTTTGTAAACACTCCTAATCTGGAATTGTCCTCCCTGCACCGAACCTATGATTTTCTCCATGAGGTCAAATCTCTATGGATCTCTTACATGCTTAGTGCGTACGAGACACACTGGCGGATGGTGCAGGGTTTGCAGAAATAAGCAATACAACACCCTTCGTGTGCGGACAGGTAAGAAGCAGGACCAGGCAGTGTCAGAAGGATATCCTACTCACAGAACAGGCACGTGTTATCAGAGCATCAAGAAGAGAGAGAGAGAGAGAGAGAGAGCGCTCTTTCATCTATGGAGGAAAGACTTTGAAGGGGTGTGGTATTTGAGATGTACTTTGAAGAATGGGTAAAATCTTCAACTGAAAAAGTACTAGTAGGAGGAGGACATCCACGCAGAAGGAATGGCATGAGTAGGAGTTTGGATCTGGGCAAACCACTTGTCTTTGAACATAAAATATATGTGGATAAAAAGGACAGTAGTAAAAGATATAGCAAAAACATCGTTAGTTGTGGCCAAATAAATACATGCCAAGCCAAATTTAATTTCTATTTAATTTCATGGGTAGTAGTTGGAAATAGAAGCTTCTTCAGCAGGGCATGTGAATGCCACTGGGATTACAATTTGAAAGGGTTCTTCTAGGGTGGTATGGGAACAGTGCCCACACAGGAAGTATCAGAGCCTGAACTAAGATTGTGACAGAGGGAATAAAAACTTGGAAAACATATTTGAGAGATCATTCAGAAGTACTCTTAGCCTTGGCAATTGGTTTTGGAGAAGGAATCGGCAGATTTTGTGCCTGGGTAACTGCAGAAATCATGGTGTCATGGACATAGGGAGTCAGACAAGGGCAGTTGATGGGGGACCAAGGATTCTCTTTTAGACGTATTGTCTTTGTGGTGCTGGAAGGATCTCCATAGGAAATGCCCACAGAACAAGGCAGAAATTGAATTCAGCACTTGGAGAAACAGGGCTAGAGGCACAGAAGTCATCCATCCACAGAGGAAGAGCAACGGGAGTGGATAGAGCCGTCAGGAATTCAAGACCGAGGAGCAGAGGCTACAGAGAGAGCCCCAGGGACAGCCACCTTGGCCTAGCCCAGCCTCCTCCTGCTCTTCCCTCCTTCCAGGCTTTCACTGAGGTCTGGAAGAGCTACAGGACCAAAAAAATCAATTTGCCAGAAAGGACCGAGTCTAACAAATTTCTTCCACCTGAGAAATCTTTAGATTAGAGGCTTCTGGTAATATGGAAAGACTGCTCTTATTTTACCAAGTTTTGTATATAGAATTTATTTAGATTAAAATGAATGTGTAATTTTAACTTGGGAAAACCACATAGTGACTTCCTTCTTCAGACAAGAATCTCTAATCTTGACTGTCGGCTCTGGTTTCCTGCTCACGCCTCCTCAAAAATGTTAAGGCAACTTCTGACCTAGAAGAAATTTTAAACTTAGAGGAGGTAAACTGTTGTTAACTACCTTCTATCATCTATTTTTCCAGGCCCTTCCCTGAATAGAAATAAACAGGAAATGAATGGTCACGGTTAACTGGGATATTTGCTGTAGAAATACAACTTGTTAACTTTAGATGATTTTCCTAGGCTTTACTACTCTTAGAACTCAAATTTTGTTTTCTTTTGGGGTGAGAAAAGAAACACAAGTCATCTAAAAATTAACCTCGTTCTTAAGTGTGCAGCTCAACTTCTGTTGTTGTGAGCAAATTTTATCCTGTAAATTGCACTGTGACCCATCATTTGGGGAGCTCCAAAAGAGAAAACAAAACAAAAAACAAAAAAACACCCTAAACCCTTCATTCCCTTTGTGCTTCCTACAGGTCAAATGCTGCAAGTACTGGCCAGATGACACAGAGATATATAAAGACATTAAAGTCACCCTAATAGAAACAGAACTACTGGCAGAATATGTGATAAGAACATTCGCTGTTGAAAAGGTAAGTTTTCGCACTACTTTGAAAGCTATGGTCAGGCATTAGTGAGACTAGCCTCATTAACTTCCCTGGGGTAATTTCTATGTGGTCATACCTGAATGCAGGTAGGCTCTATCTAGTGATGCCTCAACATTGCACCTTGCCTCCGAGTCTATAATAGCTCAGTTCCATCTTTGAAGTGAGTCATTCCCATTTCATAGGAATCTGTATGTGGCCACCAAATCAAAAGATAAGGCCGATCTGTCTCTTTCCCTTTTCTGTTTAACCTGGTTGACACTGTTCGGCCCATCTCTCTTTCTTTGTTCACAGTTTGATAAATGTCCATGTCATGTGCCCATCTGGGTTTCCCAGTAGTGAGTGAGTATCAGTACGGAGACCCAGGTCCTAACCCCTCCTGGAATCCCCCTACTCCCTTGAGGCTTTTCAGGCCTATGGTTCCCCGTGGCCTGATGGATTTTGCAGGGAGAAGTGACCTACCTGGAAACATAAGTCAACACGGGACACTCTTCCATGAACCGGTCCCTTCATTCATCCTCGCTCTCATACTGGTTTTAGCCTTTGTACTTGCTGGTGTTGGGTCATGAATGCTGTGCTGTGGCTCTACTCTGCCTCATCCCATGTGCATGGATGGGGCCTCTTCTCTGGGAAGCACTGTAGGGCATAACAGGGAATTTCCTTATTCCCCCTCTTTCTGCTGACATAGGGAGGGGCCGGAGGTGAAGCAAACTGCAGTCCATCCAGAGAAGTGGCACAGGTAGGCTGTGGGGAGAGCGGAGGTGATGTGGCTGAGAAACACTCTTGCCTTCCAATCCTCCCCTTGCCTTGGATGAAGGGCACACACTGTTTTGTCTCAGAGGTCCGCAGACTTTTCCATCGAGAGCTGATTCCGCCTAGCTGAGCCCTGCACGGGCCATTACAATTTTGTCGCAGACTGGTGCGGTGAAAGCTTGCGCTCTTCAATACCAGCAGGTCTCCTTGGAGGACCTGGTTATAAGCGCACTGCTGGGCAGTTGGCTCTTGGCCCTCCTCTCTAATTTTCATGGCATCCAAATGCACTTTTGGGATTAACAAGACCAGTTTTGGAAAATCAAGGAGATGGCAGCCTCTGCTTTTTGGCTGATTTGCCCTGATGTTTTGAACTACCTATCCCGGTTTTCAAATCCGTATTTGTCATAGAATCACAAGGCTGAAAAGACTTTAGTTTATTTTAATCTGTTTCTCATACTATTTAGCATTTTTTTCCTTAGCCTGTCTTTTTTAATAAGTAGGCAGGAGGCTTGGGGACTTCAAAGAATGTGGAGTTCTGGTTGACTCAATTCTTCAAGTTCTGAACCTTACACTTTGATGTGTCTTTTTTTTTTTTTTTTTTCCTTCTTAGGCAGGATTGGAAAAAAAAATTGGAGGATTTTTGTATGGCTCTTGGCAAGAGCACTCATGAATAACTGCATTAAAACAGATAGTGATAAAAGACCCTCAATATTTTTTTCTTTAAAAAAAAAATCATCCAAAGCCATCACTTAAACATGGAGTTCTTTGAACAATAGTCAGCTCTCTAATAAGCTAAAAATGCATCTCTGTTGAAAGGAAGGGTTTGTTTGTTTCTTTGCTCTTTTTTTAACCTCTTATTGTACTCTCCTACATTCCCAGCTGCACAGAAATGTTTCTGAAATAGTCAGTTATTTTAGTCCTCAGACAACCAGCAAAGAGTCGGTGGAAGGAAGGGAAGGATGAGGAGCTTATTAAGGATTTGGGGGAAATCAAAATGACATGTTAGTGATTTTCTAACTGGGCAATTGAAATCTTTAAGGAAAACAAATCATTAGTACTTCTGTGGATCACTTCTTGTAGGTTTTAAACTTTCTCATTAGAAGAGAAAGGAAAAAAAAAAAAACCAGTCAAGTATATACTTTGAGAGGCCTGCAATTCTGATTCTATTTTGAGAGTATGTTGCATCAAGGGACCCAAGGTGAAAAATGGATTTGGGCTCTACTCTGCAAAACAAGCAGATGTGTTGCAATTTGAAACTGATGAGTTCTTGTTTGGCATGGGATTGTCATCTTTCCTTTCTCCTGCAAGGGATGACTCAAAGCTAAATAGATTTTAAATAACAAAGTTCCCATGTGTCGGGAAGAAGACAGCTCAAAAAGTCTCCATGGACCTAGGCTGCCCGGTGAATCTATCCCTGACCATCCTGGCAGAAAGGAAGGTCACCTTCCAATGGCCACCAAAATCTGTCTCCCCAGGAGGTGCCTCCGAGAAGGCAGTGGGAATATGGCCCTGCCCTCACAAGAACATGTAGTTGGTGATTGATTCGTTCCAGAATATTTATTAAGCATGCACTTTGAGCTAGACACTATTGTGTCTTGGCTTCTTCCTTCCTATTGTATTTACATGAAAAATGAAATAAACATCACCTATTTATGTAGCATTCATGCTTGTTATAATGAAAAGGAACCAAAAAATATATATAACTGATATCGAGTCAGGATATTTGAGCTGCAGTCAGTGATCACATCAATAATTTTCCCCCAAAATATATTACAGAACAGCAAAAGGAGAAATTACCATGTTGATGAACAAGAATGAGGCTGGCTCAGAAGCAATGGCTTTTGCTAATCTTGTCAATAGTGAACATATTAGAGGGTACAGGCTTATTTTAGGAAAACATTTTCTGCATGCCAGAAACTGACATTTACCTTGCTCAGAAAATGAGTCTTAAGAGAGATCAGTTGGGGGCCCATCTCCTGATGGCTGGAGTTCCGAATTTGGAGGATGCTGGAGACAAAATCTAGCAAAGCTAGGAAGTGAAGATCTCAAGAAATTAAAATTAAAAAAAAAAAAAGCGTGTGGGAGAAACAAATGCCCTTTGGTCCTCTTGGGAATAAATAAATATTTATTATAGGCTTTCCCACTTTATGGAACTACCCGTGCCCCAGTTGTCATATGTAAAGCTCAGGGGGGCTCTCTAGGGAGCTGGAGAGTGATACAGGCTCAACTATTTGTCTTCTGGTGGAGACTTCGGGCCCGGCCAAAATGTTACCATGGTTTAAGTGATAAGAGATGTGGGCTCCTAACCACCAAGCAGAATTACTCTGGAGTCACGAACATATTTAGTAGACGACAGTGCGGATTGTCATTTCTGAGTCCCTGATGGTTTAATTCCTTAATGCTTAAACTCCATTAAAGAATAGCATGATTTTCAAAGAGAAATAAAGTTTCAGCATTTGTGGGTTATTAAACTAAGACGTATTAGCACCTTGACAGCATACAAGTCTTATCTTAAAATCTGTAATTGGTTGCATCTTCTAGTCTTTCTAGGCACATTAAAAATTCTCAGTTCTTAAAAAAAAAATCTGAATTTCTTCTTTGCTTACTAAGTGTGTGTGAACAATGACCAATGGTGAGCATGACAAGGTTAGTGGGTATTTAAGCCATAGTCATTATCAAAAAAAAAAAGATAGAAAAAAACCAAACTCAGGACCCAACACAGAGATGGTATTCAGTAAGTGGTCACCAAATAAGAGAAAGGAGAAAGTCAATTTGATCCAAAGTTTACAATCCAGCCTTGATTCTGGAAGTAGTGTTCTCTTCAAAACAGATTTCTGTTTTACAAGACAGCCTTAACACATAGGTTCATAGGAAAAAATTGATGGATATAAATCAACTTTATTATTTTCAAAACAAGAGTAAATTAGAAAAAAAAAAAGCTCTTCAAGTCTTTCTCTTTCTGTCTTCCCTTCAGTTCAGGAGGAAGGCATCCCTCCCTCTTCAATTTACTGATCTAACATAGAATTCCAGGAAAATTGCCTCTTGATTTCCATGGTATACAGTTGCTGTGCTGGCTGCTTGCCAGAGGCTGACCGTTTTGGCCACTTAAAGACAGGAAACACTGTCCTCATAGCTGTGACCCCCCCCAGCATCTGGAGTCCTGCCTCAAGCATGGCATTCACTCCAAAGGTTGGGGACTGGATGAATGGATGAAATGTTTACCCAAATTAGTAAGAGAAGCTTAAGAAACTTGAGGTGCAAATGAAAACTACTCAGGCCTCTCTAGTTGGAATGCGGTCCTCATTCATTCTTCCAGGGACATTTTCTGTGCACCCACAGCGTGTGCTCTGCTCGAGGACCCGGTACAAAAAGGTACGGAGTGCAGAAGAGCTCAGCCAGGCTGCTGCATTTCAGGAGCTGGTCTCGAGCCCACAGATACCCTTGACTTCCCTCAGGTCCCTGTTCTGTGCCTCCCTCTGTGGCCTTGCGCTTCACACCACGGGATGTAAGCACACACAAATTGTTACTAGAGCCTACTTCATAGAAAGGAATTTCGAGGAATCAGAGATGCATCCGTTTGCTGCAGTTGCACCTGTGAATTAGCATTCCCCGAACGTCAGCTCCCTTGCACCCCCACCCACATCTTCCTACCTGGAATAAGGCTTCCCAAGTGCGTGTTAAATCGAAGAACGGCCTTCTTCCCAGCAATGCATAGTTTCCTAGCCCTAGGCTTCCTGACTGCTTAGGGGTACTTGACATTCTCCTGGTTGGCTCATCATTTATTTTCCTTTGTTCTCTCCCTTGCTGTGCTGACCGCCTGGCGGCAGAGAGGTGTGCATGAAATCCGCGAGATCAGACAGTTTCACTTCACTGGCTGGCCGGATCACGGGGTCCCCTATCATGCCACGGGGCTGCTGGGGTTCGTCCGGCAGGTTAAATCCAAGAGCCCGCCCAACGCAGGCCCGTTGGTGGTGCACTGCAGGTAAGCAGAGTGCCCGGCGCCTCTCAAAGGAAGCACAGCGGGCAGGGGGGACAGGGGCTCCTTTGGGGTGTTGACAGCGCTTTGGAACTCGATAGAGGTGATGGTCGCACAACATTGTGAAGGTGCTAAAGGCCACTGAACTGCACGCTTCAGAATGGCTCATTTTATATGCTATGACTCTCACCACGGCAAAGATGTAAAACAAGGAGAAGCACGGGGTCCTTTTTCCTTCGCTGACGAGCCCTCTTTTCGCCCAGTGCTGGCGCAGGGAGGACGGGCTGTTTCATCGTGATCGATATCATGTTGGACATGGCGGAAAGGGAAGGCGTGGTTGACATCTATAACTGCGTGCGGGAGCTGCGGTCGCGGAGGGTGAACATGGTGCAGACAGAGGTACTGCTGCTCCCTGCCCATCCTGGGCTTGGTTCCCGTGCCCCCCGCACCCCGCCTCCCGGAGCCAGGCGGGGAAGAAACACTGACAACTGTCTCTTCAAAACTCCCTGGAAAAAAAAGTGATATACCTGGCCATCTCTCTTTCCTTCTTCCTCCCTCCCTCCCTTCCTTCTTTTTCTTCTCCTTTCATAAACAGAAAAGGCCAGGAGTCTCCCAGGTAACAGAATCTGCAGCCAGCAGCCTAAATTTGCCCATCCTTCTGTATCAAGGGGCCCAGTAGAGTCTCTGTATTAAGCTTTCAGAGATGCAGTACTCTTGGTTTTTTTTATTATGTCTTTTAAACTAGCTAGTAACCAGAGCAAGACGACTCCTGGGAATAGCCAGGCGTTTGCCAAGTGGCTTAAGGCTAATCTCTGTACACTTTATTCTTCTCCTACTGTCCCTACAAATTCTGCCCAGTGGCTTGGCATCATGGGAACCTGCACATTTTGTAGAAATACTCTGTACTGACTAGTACTTCTGTAAATTAGAATTCAAGATGTCAGGAATGTAAGTGTTTGAGAAAAAAAAAATTACATCCTGCCCCGAGGAACTTCATATTTTTACTTAATATTTGCTTGTTTTAAGTAGGCATTACACCCACCACCTAGAAAAAATGATTCATAAAGCAGAATGAAGGGGCTCCTGGGTGGCTTCGTAGGTTAAGCCTCTGCCTTTGGTCAGGTCATGCTCTCAGGGATCAAGCGCGCCCCCCCGCCCCCCCCCCAGGTCAGATTCCGTGCTCAGTGGGGAGTCTGCTTCTCCATCTCCCACTGCCCCTCCCCCCCACTCATGCTCAAGCACGTGTGCCCTCTCTCTCAAATAAATAAAATCTTTTTTTAAAAAAAAGCAGAATGAAGAATAAATAAGAATCCCTTCCATTTAGATTTTGTGTTAAAGTTTACAAAAGCCACTGGTTTGAAATTTACAAAAACCTAATTCCATTTTCAAATAACTTAAATAAAAATAGCAGAAACTCTTAATGCTTTCATCATCTTTTTTCTCTAGAATATGGATTCTTTGCTTTAAAGATGATAATGATAGTAATGTATTTTTTAATGTATTTTACAGTCAATCAAATCCCCTTTCCCCCTTGCTCTGTCTCTGAGGCCTGGGCTGTTCTTGAGAATTAAGGGTCCTCATAATTTATAGAAATTAAAGTAAAAAGTAATGAGACTCTTTCTGAATCTCACGTAAAGATCAATAATAAATATGGTAAAACTTTACTGATTAATTGTAGGGAAAGTCTGTGCCATTTCAGAATGAGAGGGCCCTTTTGTAAGCTGTGGACTCGTGCGTGCATGCATAGAAGAGCTCTTCCCCAGACACATAAGGACTTTTGTAATTATCACATTAATGTCTCCAAAGAAGTAGTTCTGAGTGCTGGAAACTATTTATTTTCATCGTGATGTCAAGTTTCCCTGGACGTTCTTTGCACTGTTGACTTGGTTAGCAAATGCCTCTTTTCAGGACAGACAGATAAGATTCTGCTCCTCTCCTCACCTGAAATATTGAGTCCCAAACTCGTGGGCTCAGAATTACAGAGGCAGTTAAGCCACAGCTACTACAGCATGACGGCGCTTGCTCTGGGATTTATCAGTGTCTGAGTGGTTTTAATCACTCTGTTTTATGCTTCTGCATTGAGCTTGTGTGTCTCTTCCTCCTGTCTCTCCACCCGTGGCCAGTCAGGATACGTGCCGGCTGTCCCACGTGGGCATCCGCACTACTGGTAGTGGGACCCCCACCTCGCAGCGGGCAGGTCCTTACACCTGGTTTCGCTGTGGCAGGAGTGGATTGTCCAGGACGGACCACCGTCCCATTATCTTGTCTGCAGGGGGCTGTCTTCCCTTCTCTAGTTCTCCGGACCCACCTGGTCTCTCTGTTCCTAACTAGTCCCCTCTGCTTCTCCAGGAACAGTATGTGTTTATCCATGACGCCATCCTGGAAGCCTGTCTTTGTGGCGACACCTCGGTCCCTGCTTCCCAAGTGAGGTCTCTGTATTATGACATGAACAAACTGGATCCGCAGACTAACTCCAGCCAGATTAAAGAGGAGTTCCGGGTAAGTCATGCAGAAGGGCGGGGCAGCTGGCTGTGGCTTTGCTCCTTCAGAAGTCTCCCAGAGTGAACTCTGGAACCCCTGAGCCAACACAGAGCTTGTCAAGCTTGGCATTACTGACATTTTGGGCTGGATAATTCTTGGCTGTGGGTGCTATCCCGTAGGATGTTTAGCGGCACCCCTGGCTTCTACTGCCTGGATGCCAGGAGACCTCCGCCACACTAAGTTGCGACAACCAAAACTGTGCAGACGTTGCCAGGGGCCTCTGGGAGCAAAGGGACCTGGCTGAGAACCACTGGTCTAGCAGAGCCATTAAACCCCGTTGCAGGCAGACGCCGGGCAGTCCTACAGTGTAACACGGGTGCAGCCAGACCGAGCGAGGTACTTGCTGGGCAGTCTAAGTGTACCTGACTCTAAGTGAAATTGTAGCCAACCTCTTCTTCCCAGGCACCCAGATGTCCCGCCCTAATCAGACCAGATGGCACAGATTCCTCCAGATCCACGGTGGCCCTTTTTGTGATGGGCACTGCCTGTGGACAAAATCCAGCAGGGGGAGAAAAGGGCACTAAGTATGGGAGGGGGGGCTGGGAACGGTGGGGCCGGGACTCCCTCATCAGCTGAGGACACTCGGATCTGCCGGAGTGTGAAGGTGACATGGAGCGCCGCGTGCTCTTGCCCACGTGTCTGCGTGCTGTCGTGCAGACCCTGAACATGGTGACGCCGACGCTGCGCGTGGAAGACTGCAGCATCGCGCTGCTGCCCCGGAACCACGAGAAGAACCGCTGCATGGACATCCTGCCCCCGGACCGCTGCCTGCCCTTCCTCATCACCATCGACGGGGAGAGTAGCAACTACATCAACGCCGCGCTCATGGACGTGCGTAACCGGCCGCCCGCCCCAGGGGAACGGGAAGCCCCTCCTGACGGGCGGGCCGCTGGCCGGGGCTTCCCCTTCTGCTCCCCAGCCCTTGTGTGTGTTGGTTTCTTTAAGACCCAAACCACCTTCCCCACAAAGTGCATTTCAGATTCCACGTGTTTCTGCGTCGGCAGACGCTCTCGGTCTCTCGGAGACCACGGGTGGGGAGGGCTTGCTGCACGAAACATGTCCCAGGTACTCTCCGAGCACTTCCATTTTTAACCCGCCGGCCGGAGAGCGAGAGACAGCTATTAAGTCACTAAGGCAGTGAAGTGGGGTAATACGGTTCGCAGCATTATTTTCATCCCCTGTCCTCCTAATTTAGGCAGTAATTAACATGGGAGGAAAAATGGTCTGTCAGGACAGATAGCACACAACTCATTACTTCCTGTCAGTCTGTTTACTTCTAGCTGAATGAACATTTGCTGTTCGATTGATGGGAAAAGTAAATGGATATTTTCAGGGCTAATATGGAAACTCAAATTCTGTTGGTGTAGTATCAGTAAAAAGGTGCCTAAATTGACTCAACGCTCTCGAGGGCTGTAAAAAGCATTATTCCTTCTGTGGCAGGAATAAGTAACACCGTCACCCAGAGAGATGACCCTCGAACAAATTTTAGGAAAAGCAGAAGTATTTTCATTGTACATACTTTGTAAAGTTACATTTTCTCCATTAAAATGCTTACGTATAGGGCCGATATTGCCTTTCTAGCAGATATATCAAAAAAAATTGTAAGAGCTACTTATTAAGTTTTCTGGGTGTGGAAGTGAGAATACTTTATCATTACTATTCTGATCAGTCTATATTTAGTCTGTTTTGGTGTTGACAGGGGTGCTGGGATTCAGCAGTTGTTAAATGTGCCCAGAGTTCCGTGTCACAAATTTCCATGTGTACAAGATAACCGAAGCTTCCGCCCTTTCCATTTTCCTGAGTATATCTGGCTCTTTCTTGTTTGTATTTGCAGAGCTATAAACAGCCTTCGGCTTTCATAGTCACCCAGCATCCTTTACCAAACACAGTCAAAGACTTCTGGAGACTGGTCCTGGATTATCACTGCACGTCTGTGGTTATGCTAAATGATGTGGACCCTGCCCAGGTGAGACCCGTGCCCAGGGTCAACTCTAGGTTTGTTCTGCTTGTGCATCGAGAAGCATAGGCCCTGTGCCAGGTCACAAACTCCAGGTGACAGGTAGGAGCCAGACCTGAAACACAAATGTGAAAAGCAGGTGGAATTAAGGATGGGGGCGAAAGTAATCTGAAACCAAAAAGACGGATTGATGATGGCAGGGACCGGCAAGACAAGGTTAGATAATTGGCTGTCCCCAAAGGACAGATATATGGACTAGACGGAGATACAGGGTAGTGGGTAGAGTCAGAGCTGTGGGATGAGGATGTCACACTGCCTACACCAGCAGAGCCAACAAGCCAGGGAGCCCCAAAGAAAGCACAGCAGCACTGGGCGCACCCCTTCGCCCATCTAGGAGCGGTCATGTCCTTCTTGGCACAGCTCACCATGGAGCCTGCAAGTAGACAGGGTCACGCTGGGGTGACAGTGCAGACCAGCAAGTGATTCTAAAGGACAGTGATTACTTTTGTCAACCTTTTGGTAAAGATAGTAAAAAGAAATGAAACCAGGACTCGAACACAAGAGAAGCTCAGAATGATAAATGGGGCTTTCCCCTAGCTGCTGTCCTCACACATAGAAAGAGAAAGAATAGGGCTGTGACGACTGGGTACTAGTAATGGGGTTAGAAACATTCTCTTAAAGGGGCTTGTTGGCAGGCATTGGCACAGTGCCCCTTTAGGAGCTGAATTTATTGCATTTGAGGATGGCAACACCAGTCACACGCTTAACTGCCATGACAGAGGGTGTTACAGCAACTGTGGACTTCTCGTGTTTTAAGAATAAACTTGTTCCGAAACTGAATTAATTTTCTATCTGGTAGAGATAGAAGTTTAAAAAAGAAAAAAGGGCTCTGAAGTGTTTCAGCATCCAACCTGGGCAAGATTTTTCCTTCCTAAAATCCATTTTATTGTCATCAATCCGCCATAAATTCCATGGACATTCACTTCAATTCTATAATTTTTTAATTATGTTTGAGGCCCTACATGATATTGTTAAGGCTCTAGCTTGAAAGCTAGTGAATGAAATAATGATGATAATCCTTGTCCTCATCTAGTCCTTTTTGCTTAAGAAGCTTAAATATTTTAGAAGTCTTCCACACTGATCCCCTCCAAAAGAGAGATTGCAGCCATTTTTAAAGACAAGCAGACACCACAGTTCAGGGAACTTCAAAGGCCCAACTCAAAATAGCACCAGGGGTCCTGATTTTCTAACTCACAATGCCATGGGTTAAATTTCACTAATTCAAGATTCTCCAGCCAAAGACCGTTAGAGGACAAGTGACTGTTCCCTCTTCAGAATCACTCCCTTTCCCCTAATGTGAATCCTGAAATGCAGTGATACACTGCCTTTTTCATATCAGTGCTTCAGATATTAGTGATTTCCACATTTCTTTTTGAACGACAGTATTGGAATTCTAAAGCTGCATTCTAAACCCGAACTGTCTGGATGCAAACCAAGCCTTGGCCGACCCTGGTAGGAGAGACAAAGAGTCCAATTCCACTCGGCAGACAGAGCTGATTTTCAGAGTGAGAGAAAGAGGCTCCTGGGACACAGTCATTTAGAGAACACTAAACTGAGCATTTGAACTTAAAGTCTCTGCAGTTGTGCAAGAATAGCACTCGACTATTTTAAGTATTTATAGGTCTGGTTCATGGACGTGTTATGCACCATTTAAGCCATTTTCTACACGGTTTACTTGGGCCGAGTGCAGAATGTAGTGTGCCAAGAACCATGCGCTGGCCCGGGCCATTCATATTTCTCTGGTGTAAGTGACGAGCTTTAATCAGGGCTTGAACTGAGAGAGCAAGCAGAAAGCACAGCCCACTCAGTCTGGAGAAAAATGGGCAGGACAGTTCAAATGTGCATGTTAGGACTTCTATTACCATCTTGACTTCCCGTCATAATGCCTGTTAATTTTAACAGTGGGTACACTTGGGTATAAAGGGAAAAAAAACATCAGCACGCTGTCATTTGACAGGGCAGTCTTAGACCTTGTCACCAGGAAGTGCTGGTGAGGAAGGGAAACTTTATGGAGGCAATATTTTAAAATAAATAAATGTAATTTTTAAAATACCATAGACTTAGCTAACGTGAACAGTACCCTTAGTTACTCCGCCCTCGTTCTTGATGGCGCGGTGCAAACCTTCCACTGCTCTGTAATAGAGAGAGAGCGCTGTTTCAGTTGACCCACAGTTAGCGGGAAACTATTTTGCAATCTTGGGTGTAAATCAACCTTTATAACCTTTGACAATAAGATTTTAGATACTTTGGAACATGAAAGTCATCAAAAAAAGGAAATTCAGTGAGTGGATTCTCCTTTTGTGCTGCATCATTCTGCTTAAAATGAGATAGGTTTTTCATCTGCTCTTGGCCCAATAGAAACCAGTTATCAGATAATGAAGTGATTCCCTCTTGGCCCCCAACAAGCCATCTGTCCCTCTGGTAAATCAGAAAGATGAGAATTAAACTCTAATCCCGAAAACATCGTTGGATACCAAGTCCCAAAAGAAGTTTAATTTCAGACTTTAAAGGCCTATTAGCATCTCAGGGCTTTAGGAAAAGTCTGTGAGAAGGAAAAGTCCTGGGGGGTTCTCCCCACCTATCTGCAAGTTTAGTATTTCTGTGGGGTGGTAGCAGATGCAGGTGTCTCTTTTGTAAGCCACCCTTCCCGGCAACCCTCCTTTCAGGCTGAGTTGTGCGTCACGTTCACACCAAGTTCTAGTTACCCGGTATCACCAATACCTGGCGCTTGAGACTCTAGGAAATTGTGATTTTAATTAAAACTACCTCCAGGCAAAACAGCAAAGCATTTACTCTTATTACATCAGGTTTCCTAGATCTCAGCTGGGAGAATTTGGACCAGATCATGAAAATGAAACCCAGCACTGTTATCGGTATCTTGTCCCTGAATGGCCCTATTCCCCAAAGTGATTACAAATTACAAAGCAAGCCCACATGGGGGAGGACGGAGATATGGTGTCAGTAGGTACGTGCACCATCTCAAGTATCTTAGCTCTTGTAATGGCAGCCAGGGGCATCACCCCGGCGCCAGATAAAGGCATGCAGAAGGGATCTTACAATGGGATGTGTTGAACAGCATCCACATGGCCTCCTTGGAAAGCAGGATGGCTCGTGGCTTAACGATGCTTTCTGAGAAAATGAAGGAAAAAGTACTGGAAGGACAGGTGGAGCTGAGGGATCAGCCAGTAAGAAAGTCCTTAAGTGTACTTTCTGGGAGGAAAAGAGAGAGGAAAGAAAATGAAGTGAATTGAGGAAGTATTAAGACTTACTGAACATGACCTCATCCAAACTGTTCGTAGTCAATTTATTCCTATAATTAACCTCGTGTTTCTGTGTTTTGAATTCAGTTGTGTCCGCAGTACTGGCCAGAGAATGGAGTTCACAGACATGGCCCCATCCAAGTGGAATTTGTTTCTGCTGACTTAGAAGAAGACATCATCAGCAGGATATTCCGTATTTATAATGCAGCCAGAGTAAGAAACACTTACTTATGTTCTGGTTTCGTTATTTTCTCATTCACCAAACATCTAGGGTGCATGCTTTGTGTCAGGCACCGGTTAGGAGTTCGGAACACATTCTAGATGCTTGTGAACAAAACAAAGCTCCCTAACCTTATGGAGCTTACATTCTAATGGGAGAAAAGAGACAATAAATAATTGATAGAACAGCTATTATAATAGATATAGTATGTTAGAAGCAATAAATGCTATAGGGAAAAAAGTGGGGAGGTAGGAAGCACTAAGGCCATGAATAAGAGGGAGAACAAGTCCCTGTCTTACGTAGATGTCCATGCGAGCAAAGACCCAACCGAAGTGAGGGAGCAGCTACTCGGCTCTCTGGAGACAGCTTTTCAGGCAGAAGCAGTGGTCAGTACAAAGGCCCTGCGGTAGGGCCTTGTCTGGTGAGGTCCAGAGACAGTGAAGAGGCTGATGTGGCTAGAGCGTAGTAAGCCAAGGTGAGAGCGACTAATAGAGCTGTCCACCTAGAGGGGAAGTGGCCGAGGGTTGGGGGGCTGGGGAAAGAGACCGTGTAGGGCCTCGCAGGCCACTGCCGGGATTTGGGCTTTTGCCGTAAAGGAAATGAGAAGCCAGTACAGGGTTGAGTAGAGAAGAATCGCATGATTAAAAAGGAACACTGTAGCTTCTGGGTTGAGAACAGATCAGTCAGGAGGCCAATCTAATAAGCCCAGTGAGAAGTGACAACAGGAGGGTGAAGTGGCAGCAGTTGGAGGTAACATGAGGCAGAGAGATGCTGATATATTCTCGTGGCAGAGCCAACAGGATTTGGGAATAGGCTGGAACCCAGGGAGCAGGGGATGGGTTTCAAGATTCAGGTACTGAGAAAGGGACCAATGGAATTGACATTAACTGAGTTGGGGAAGGCTGTGGGTATAAGGGGACTGTTTGGGGTGGAGGGCATGCATTGGAGAGAAGGCCAGGAAGCTGTTAGATACCTAAGTGGACATGTCAAGTAGGCCTGGATCTACGAGGGGGGAATTCAGAAGAGGCCCACCCTGGAGATGTAAACTGATGACTTACCGGAATGTTGAAAGCCGTGAGACTGAGTGAGCTCTTCAGGTCGGAGAGAGAGGGGGCCCGAGCACTGAGCCTGGGCTTCCATCAGCAGGAGGTCTGGGAGAGAGGGAGGCCAGGACAGAGGGCAGAGAGCAGAGAAGGAAGAGCTGCGGAAGAAAGTGTCAGAGAGCGAGAATCATCACCCACGTCAGAGGTGCCGAAGGCCGAGGGAGACGTGATCCAAGTGATTTAGCCGCAGCCAGATTAAAACTGTGCCACTTTTCTAACACTTTCTTGAATACTCCAATTCCATTTAATTGTAAGTAAAGATTAATTGACCACTGACATCTTAGCAAGATTCACACCAATACGCAAACCTGTGTTGTGCTCAGAACAAATGCCGTGTAAGCTGAGCTCACAAACATCTCTGGATTATAATTTATTCCTTACCCTTAAATTACCTGCAATTAAAGGAAACCCATTTTGCCCCTTACTACACAACGTGGTCAGTGCTCACGTAGTGTGTTACTTGTCACTTGGCTTTTGCAAAACTATAAGCATTCTGCTTCACTTTTATTAGGCCTGTCATTTAAAACCCCTGGTTTTTTATAACAGCTCCAGATTAAAACTCATAACTCTTGAGGCCAGTGGAAGCTTCCTTCGGTATTTATAGACAGGCCTCGCCTTTAGTAATGGACTGCTTTGCTGAGAAGTCCAGGCAGGTGGAATCGGCCTGCTGGTATTGCACAAGTAAACAATGCCTGTTTTCCTTCCACTCCTTGATTGTTGCCTGATGCCCTGTAGCCCCAAGATGGATATCGGATGGTGCAGCAGTTCCAGTTCCTGGGCTGGCCCATGTACAGGGACACACCAGTGTCCAAGCGCTCCTTCCTGAAGCTCATTCGCCAAGTGGACAAGTGGCAGGAGGAATACAACGGCGGTGAAGGCCGCACGGTCGTGCACTGCTTGTAAGTGCTAAGGGGAGCTCTTCACCTCAGAAGGGCCAGGCCGGCACTCTGCTGTCCCCCCTGGTTTACTACCCCTGGTCTCTCTATGAATGGAGAACAAATCAGTAGGTCTGGGTGAATGCAGATGATCCCTCTTCTCGTTAAGGATTCTATTTGCCTTGCAGAAAACAAGATAGGCACATTTTATATTCGGATGGGGTATCACTGCCATAAAAATAAGCCCTGACCTTGTGATTGTCCCTCCCAGCCCCCAAAAAACACCTGAGTAGGTTCACTGGGCTCCTACCAGCTCCTGAGAACCAAGGTTTAAGTTTAGGGGAATTTTCCAAGCTGGTTGTTAAAGCGTTGGTAACTTGAAATCATCCACAATGGAAGAATTTATATCACCTGCATCAGCAAATGCTGCAAATCAGAGCCCCCTCCTGGTTTGGCAAAGCCAGTGATAGCATCTTCACCATCACACCAGTGGGTAATTCTATACGAAATCATGTGAGAAGTTTCAAAGGAATTGTCATTTAAGAGAACTGTGTTCGTATCTTGTTTTTTGCCTGGGAATACCTATGTATATACATACATACACATACATACATACATATACATATATACATATATATATATATACATACACATACATACATACATATACGTATGTATATGTATACATATATACATACATATATACATACATATATACATACATATATACATATATATATATATATACATACATATATACATATATATATATATATATAAAAAAGATGTTGTGAGACCAGTGTCTCCTAAGTGTGCTCTGCAGGCCAGAAGACCTAGCATGCACTCAAATGGGAAAACCACCGCTATAGAGCAGTGATTCCCAATCGTGGCTGCACATTAGGGTCATTTGGGGAGATTTTTAAAACAACAACAACAAAAAACAAAAGCCATGGCCAGTCTACACCCAAAGCAATTCAATCAAAATCCCTGAGGATGGGCCCCAGAGAGTCGCATTTTTTCAAACTCCTAGATTATTTCAATGTGCGGCCAAGGTTGAGAGCGCCTGAATAGAGACGGCCACTCTTTTCAGAGCATCTTCACCTGCATTTTCTCATTGGTGATGATATGCAGCTAATCAGCCAGCTGGGCTTGGCTTAATGGAGTAAGCAATTAGAAAGTCATGGCAGTTAGGGAAGATGTTTAGAGAATTTGTGGAAACTCAAGTATAGGCTTATGTCTCTTTTCCGTGGAGTCTCATTAGCACACAGTGAGATGTCTCCCAAATTGAAGGGAAAATAAGGTTTAACTCTGGGCAGACCAGCCTTAGTTAAAATGATAAGCTTCCTAAGGACCTGGATATCTCCCTTTGGTGCCCATACCTCAAGCCATGCCACCCACCCAGGGACCCAGGAGGGTCTGTGATACCATAGAACTCTGCCCTGCCTCCCAGCAGTCCAAAGGCAGCAGTGTCTTGTCCTACAGAAACTGACATTCCCTTGAAAAGAGGAATGGGTTCTTAGCAACACATTCATACTTAGCCTCAACCAGACGCCCCAGTCCTTTGTCCTTCCCGCTTACTGCTCGTCCCTTCCCTCTCATGGACCCAGTTCATTAAAAACATCTCTACCAAGAAAATGTCAAAGAAGATTAACAGTGCACAGCCCCTTTTATTTCTCGAAGTGCAGATATAACTTCTGATCAGAATACAACCGGGGGGTCACCAGTGTGAGCTGATATGGTCCCAGCAAGGGAAATTGACATTTTAGTTAGGGTTTGTGTTTTATCTGTTAGGTCTTTTGAAAAAAACTAAAAACAGTCTGCAGATATCCATTTCTGTGTCTTGAGTCTGCTGGCATATGGCTGGGAAGGCAATGCATACTTGGTACCCCCTTTGATTGGTAGCTTTCTAACAAGGGCCAGTACTGTTACCCAAAGGACTGAGTCACACGGGGGGAAGTTGAGGCACCAGGACAACCCTGAGGGGAAGATACAGAGACCCCTTAAATCACTGCACTTCATAAAGAGCCACCAACTATACCCTCCCAAGACCCAGCTGTGACCCCAAAACTAGGCCATTACATTGCCATTCCACATGACGTCTACAGCGGGCTGTTCTCTAGAGTGCTCGGTGGTGGGCATCCGTTGTTTCTGCCCTCTTGCCATCCCAGCACCCCGCGCCTCTTCTGGTAAGAGAAACTTGATCTTTCCTTGGGAAATATTTTCCCCAATTCTGAAGTCCCTGTGGTTCCCATGGGACTGCCTCTTGCTCTCTTGGTATCAGGGTGGGCATGAGACCCATACCGGGTAAGAGTGTTCATTTTTGTTTAGATTTATGAATCTACATCGGAGATTTTTTAGTTGTGAGAAACAAAGTTAAGTTGAATTCATATCCTCCAACATAGGCCAGAAAAGAATGCACCGAACCACAAAAGCTCTCTGCTGTTCATTTCGGAAGTAAAAACATTATATTCAGCATAGCATAGCGCCACCTAATGGTTGTGGGCAGAGCAGTCCCTGCCTGAGACAGGCCTCCAGGTGCTGTAAGGGGAATGGTTCCTTGAGTCACAGGTACACTCAGGGTGAGCAAATAGGGTTGTTTTTTTTTTCTTTATACGTCTTCCAGCTCATAAAACCAGAAGAAATGGATAGAAGTAAGAGATGACCATTTTGCAACCCTTGATGAAGATAATGGACGTAGACAATGGTCATCAACAGCTGCTGAAAGCATCAGGTGAAAAGCTGGTGGGGGGAAAGCAGTGTGGTATCAGTGCGAAGACAGAAAGTAGGCTAATGGAGCAGAAGAAAAAATCTGGAATGGAGCCACACCTCAGGGTCACCTGATTTACAACAAAGACCCCCAGCACCACACCTCCTGCAGGGCGGTGGGAAAGACAGCCTGCGGACCTGGTCTCGCTCCTCATGCTGGGTGCAGAAATCATTTCCAGATGGATCACGGGCCCAAATCTGAAAAGGAAAACAATGAAGCTTCCAGAAGAAAAGCTTCATGACCCTGAGGTAACCAAAGATGATGTCATGCAAGACACAGAACACTAGCCACAAAAGAAAATACGGAAAAATTGGATTTCATTAAAGTTAAGCATTTCTGCTGGTCAAAAGACACCAAGGGACAGTGAAAAAGCAAGACAGAACGTGGGCAAAGAGTTTTGTGATACGTGCATCTGACAAAGGACTCAGGGCCAGAATGCCTAACTACTGCAAGCCAATAAGAAAAGATCGACCCAATTGCTTGAGCAATAGACTTGATGAGAACTTCATTTTTAAACAAAGAAGATGTACATAGTCCATAAGCACAGAAAAGGTACTCAGCATTATTCATTTTCAGGTTAATACACACTAAAACCAGGATCAGATACCCCCTACACACTCACCAGAATGGGTGAAATTTAAAAGATAAACAAATAAATGAAAATACCAAGTCGTGGTGAGGCTGTAGAGTAACCGGAACTCCCATACCTTGCTGGCAGGAAGTAAATGTGTACTGCCATTTTGGATTCATTTGACAGCAACACCAAGTGCTAAATATAAATATATTCTCTGAGCTCTTCCCCTCCCAGGTACATGACTACAGACGTGAGTCATATGTGCACCAGGAGACATTTTTATAGCAGGTTTGCTCATAATACCGAAAACTAGAAACAGCCCAAATATTGTTCAGCTGGTAGATAAATAAATTATACAGTGGTACATCCATTCAATGGGATTATTCTGAGCAATATAAAAGAACAAACCACAGATACAAGATGGATAATTCTCAAACAGATACTATTAAGTGAAATAAGCCAGATGCAAAAGAGTATGTACTGGATGATTCCATTTATACAAAATTCAAAAACATACCAAAGAAATTTATGATGTCAAAAATGAGAACAGGGATCATCTTTGAGTTATTGATGGTATTGATGAGGAAGATGGTATTGATGAGGGAGGCCGGGGGGGGCTAATCGTGGTCTGCATCTTGATCTGAACGGTGGTTATGTGCCATATGCATTTGGAAATTAACTGAGATATATACTTACCACTTGTGGACGTAATTGTAGGTCCATTATACTTTATTTATAAAACCGATTTGGGACTTAGTGAACTGGTCAAGCTGGCATTCTGACACAATGATCAATCTTAAAATCACAAAACAAGGAACAACTTGGTATTTTTGCCTTGCTTCCTAATGAAAGTATACTTGTAAGGTATCCTTGTCTTAAAAAACATGTAACTCTTATGAAGCCGTGGAGCTAACTCCCAATATATAGGAAATAAGGATTAGAGAGAAACATGTTAAGTGATTCACAGAAATGCAGCAAATGAGAACAACCCAGGATATGGGGGCTCTCTCCAGGAAGGATGACCCCATTTCCTCAACCAATAAATTGCCAAGAACAAAAGAGCAAAGAGGAACCTAGAGATTAAAACAAACTGTAAGACGTATCAACCAATTACAACCTGTGGACTTGGCTTGAATGTGGATTTGAAAAAAGCAACTGTAAGGAAATGTCCGAAACAATCTGGGAGATTGGAACGGTAACTAGAAATCCCATTATATTGACAAAGTAATATTGATTTTAGATGTAATAATGATATTGTGTTTATTTTTTAAAAAAATCCCTTAGCTCCTTAAGAAATGGTTGATCTCAGAGCTGGTGCCGGGAGATGGAATACCTTGTGGTTCCAGAAAGTAAGGAAGTACTCAGAAAAGAATGGAGGTCTGATGGAGCTCCTAGTGGCCAAAGCCAGAGCAATTTCAGCAACAAAATAAATATTGATACTATTGGATTTTAGCTCATTGAACAAAATTAACATCTATAAGTCTAAACTGACATAAATAATAAGATAAAAGTAAGCAAATAAATTAGTCAAATAGCGGAGAAGAGACAGCTCTCTCTTATAGCAGAGTGTTGAAGGAGAGAGGGAGGTAAAAAATCAATTAGGCGGGGTGCCTGGGTGGCTCAGTCGTTAAGCGTCTGCCTTAGGCTCAGGGCGTGATCCTGGTGTTCTGGAATCGAGCCCCACGTCGGGCTCCTCCGCTGTGAGCCTGCTTCTTCCTCTCCCACTCCCCCTGCTTGTGTTCCCTCTCTCGCTGGCTGTCTCTATCTCTGTCAAATGAATAAATAAAATAAAAAAAAAAATCAATTAGGCAGACAGCAGAGTGGTTGTTGTTGCAGACAGAATCCACCAATGATCCTAAAACCGGTGGGTGAAACTTTGAGGAGAGAAGAGATTTGCAGAATTCCAAAGGATCTCTCCCAAGATAGTAACTACAAAGAGAAGATAACTACACAGTGAAAAAATGTGCGGGGCACCATCTTAAAAAGTGATGAAGGTCAACATCACCAGCAATAAGACAATTCAGCATCCTGAACCCCTGGAGGGAGGGACAGTCCTTCTGTGGTTTTCTGGCCAAAATGTGTAACCTCATTCCCAATCCTGAGAAAGCATCAGACAAACCCAAATGAAGGGACGTTCTGCAATTTGTATTTTGTATTGACTTTGCAAACTGTGGATGGGGACCGTGGCTACTTTCTACATCTACATCCTATATTTTGTATTCTACAAAATAGCTGATCAGTACTCTTCAAGGGTGTCAAGGTCAGGAAAAACAAGGAAAGATTGAGGACCTGTCACAGATGGAGGAGACTAGGAGCCAGGACAAGTCAGTGCAAAGCAAGGTCTGGGATTGGATCCTGGACCAGAAAAAGGGCATTGGTGACATTTGATGGGTGACAGTTGACTAAGGCCTGTAGTTTAGTTAACAGTATTGTGCCAGTGTTAATTTCCTGGTTGCAATCACACCCTACGACCATATGAGATGTTCACAACAGGGGGAGGCGGGTATGCCAGGAACTCGCCGTGCTGTGTTTGCAACGATTCTGTACATCTAAAATTCGTTCAAAATGAAAACTTTTATTCAGAAAGAGCCCTTACGTTTTAAAGATAAATAATGAAACCCTAATGGATTGTTCTAAGGCCAAGTCCATCTTGGAACATAACCAACACTCGTCACGGTTTTCGTGGCAGATACTAGACGACGTGTTTGTTCACTGGAAATCTTCTGCGGTGGACCCTTTGAATAAAAACTGACAGGATACTGTATCCGATTATATAATCCAGGGCAGAGGCGAAGCTAGGAGAGCAGAACGTGCCACTTGATGGTCGCCTCCCGTCAGGTGACCCGTGGGCCCTGCTCTGAGGCTCATTAACACCATTTGCTTTAATTGGAAGAATCGGCCCCGGGGGAGCGTCCCCCTGGCTTCTGAGGCCCTCTCGGTGACCTGTTGTCCAGGGCTCGGGCGACATGGGAGGAGGCAGCGTGAGGGCAAATGCGACCATCTGATTTCTCTTCCGACAGGAACGGGGGAGGCCGCAGTGGGACGTTCTGCGCCATCAGCATCGTGTGTGAGATGCTCCGGCACCAGAGGACGGTGGACGTCTTCCACGCGGTGAAGACGCTGAGGAACAACAAGCCCAACATGGTGGACCTCCTGGTAGGACCCCCCTCCGTCCTGCGGAATGGGGCATTTCCCGCGTAGCTGGCGTAGTTGGCGGTGAAACCGATTCACGGGGGAAGAGACTCGTTCTCAGGAGCGTAGCGCAGTCGCTGTGCTTGCGAGGGCTTTTCTCCCTCTCCTGTCTCACTTGGCTCTTCACAGGGAGACTTCACCTCCACACACTGGCAACGTGGAAAGAGCTGAAACGCACAAGTGAACATCCTTATGAATTTCCATTCCTGGCAGTGCCTTCCACATGGCTAAGCGCTTAGTCTGCGCCGGGAGGAAATAATCATAGCACCTGAAATGCCAGATTTTCAAATTACAGATTTTATAAATAGCTTAATCACCTAATATTTATCAAAGCTGTGAATTTTAGTTTGACATCCAGAATATTGCGTTTAATTCAGGTGGCCGTATCTGAGATGCGGATGGAGGAGCCGAGACACAAAGGACTACGTGCAGTTATTTTCTTAGAGTATTTCCGGAAATCTCTTTCTTGTGTGCAGCTATTAAAATGCCAACCACTGCGACTTGCGAATAGAATAGTTTAAAGGAGGAAGCTTTCAGATGAGGTGTCTGTAGTTCTCTGCTAGGGGAAGAAGAATCTGAAGGAAACGGTGGGACGGATCCCAAGGTTGGGAGAATGGCCTGGGGTGGGGAGAGGGAGGAAGACAGGGCTGGTGCCCATGCCACGGCTGGAAAGCCCTGAGGCGGTGGGCTTCAAATTTAAAATATAAGAAAGGGACTAAAGAGAGAGTGGAGATTCGAGCTAAAGGTGAGGAAGTAGCCGCAGTCCCAGTCATCCCAGCCGTGTCCCAGGCTGAGTGATGCTAGTCACCGATGCCGACCCACCCCTGGGACACATCCTCCTCCGCACAGGTCACTCTCCCAGGACATCTGCTTTCCCCAGGTACATATGTCCTCCTTGATGGGCTGTTCTGTTTGCAAGAAGCACAGTGCTGCACGGGGAATTTGGGAAACGGACGCCTTTTCGGCCAGGTGCAGACTCCCAAAACCATCAGCAGTCAGCACCATGGCTTCTGTGGAAAAAGGACCATGTCCCCCAGACTGCTGCCTCCTCCCCAGGGGAGGCCGGGGAAAACCCAAATTCTCATCTCAGCAATGCTACTAATTCAAGCCGTGACCTCAGACAAATGAACTTGGGACTTTAAGTCTTCTCAGGCCAGGCACTTAGCTTTCCTGAGCCCGAGTCGTGTAAACCAGGGATAATGTTGGCTTATTGAGGTGATCCCGTGAGACAGTTTATGTGAAAGTGTTCTGGAAAATGCAAAGGTGAGAAAGTGGTTCTTGAGAGCGCGGGTGTCTACAGGGCACCCTGCGGCCAGCAGGTGTGTATGAGCTGCGGGGTGAGGAGGAAGAGGTGGCAGCTAGCAGCTGGCATTCACATGGTGCTTAATACGTGCTGGGCCACACGCTCAGTGCCTTTTACAGAGGCACAGATTTCATGTGGATGGACTGAAAGGCTGGCTGGCGTGTCCCATGTGCGGGTTTCAATAGAACCCGCCTCTCTGGAGGTAGAGAACTATCTCACTCCCTGGGACCACCCATGCATTTTGAAGAGTTGTACCGGCACGGAACTCTCAGTCTCCTGGGCTGGGGGCAGTTGAGATAGGGCAGCTGGGCTGTCCGAGGTGGCCTGAGTTTAAGACAGATAAGAAGGTGAGCAGAAGATGGAAGCAAATACCTCAATTAAAATATTCTGACTTCGTGGCATTTAACCTCTGGGATTCAGGGACAGATGTGTACCTTCCAAACTTTGGTTGGTACTTGGGCAAAGCTGACCTTGATGAAAAATATATATATATCATTTCCTTCTCACTACAGCCTGAATTAAGCAGGTCATTAGTAATAAACCCTTCCAGGCCTTTCCACTAATGGCTCTGGCTGCAGCTTTCATCACTCACGAATTTTTATATGCAGAAACAGTGTGGCTTTTTCCAAAACCGTGGTGCAGACTAAAGGATGGAGGTGATTCTTCGTGAACTGAATGGACATGTAGGTGCCTGGGCCAGCAGGGAGCCCACTCTTCTATAATAATTGAGGCGTTTCTGTGATCAGGTGTTACTCTAATAAAGAAAATAGGATCTTTGGGCGCCCAAACTTCCGACGGTCAGTACTAGGTATAGAATAAGGTCTGTGCTGAAAAATATAAGGAAAGTTTTCAGTTTCCTGGAAGAATGTCTGATAAATTTGTTACAGTGACTGTTAGCAAAATAATAGGTAAAATCTGGTGACCAGAGGAAAAAAATATCACAGGACTCATTTCAGTGGGCTTGAAGCTTCCTGAATTAAATAAGGATCTATGTCATTTGTTTGTTGTTTTGCTTACAAGTATAATTTCTATTAGTTTGGCAGTCGGTTGAGGGAATTAATTAATTCAGGTCAGGGTGATAAAACCCAATACAATGTTATAAAACCCAATACAATGCATAAAAGACCATCTGAGACCCGAGTCTTTCCTAAACACAAAATGTTGTACCAGCAGCTGAAAAGCACAGTCTTCCTAGCTGCATTTTAGAATAATGAAATGCTCCAGAAAGTTCTGGAGCGCACTTCTGTGCTGGCCTGCTGGGGAGGCAGAGAGAATGGGGTGTGGAGGGCCCAGGCCTGGGCCCCACGGGATGTGCTCAGTCTGGGGGGAACAGGGCTCCCTCCTACCTCCTGCTTGCCTGGTTCGATTCAGATGGAGTCCCCAGTGCCTGAGCTCCTTTGAAGTTCCCAGGGAAATGGGATGCTTCAACAAATATCTCCTCTCTCACTTTTGTCCTCACTGGGCTTTAGAAGTTTCCAGAGCTCCATTTTATTTTTATTTTTCCCCAGGGCTCTGTTTTAACAGAGAAACAGCCTTTGGGGGACAGATCTTTCCTCAAGAAACATATTATCCCCTGGGAGATAGGGGAACTCTAGCCGACATGAGATTTGACATACGTATACATTGTACAGTGGTTACCAAGTTCAAAATGGTTAACTCGTCCGTCACCCCGCTTAGGTAACACACTTGACTGGTGTGTGTCTGTGGTGAGAATGCTTAAGATTATTCTCAGCAACTTCCAAATACACAATACTGCATCACTAACTGTAGTCACCGTGCTGTACATTAGTTCCCCAGAACTTCTTATAACCGAAAATGTGTACCCTTGACCAACATCACCTCATTCCCCACCCCCTGCTCCTGGCAACCACCATTTTATTCTGTTTCTATAAATTGACTTTTTTTTTTATGAAAGCTTTAAAGACCCCTGAGCCCTGGGCCCGCCCCAGAGACCATGATTCCGTTGATCTGGGGCCTGGCTGTGGCAGCCAGGTGTTAAAGCCCCCCAGGCAATTCTTCTGTGTGGTGGAATTAAGAACCTGAGTCTCTCATCTAGAGTGGCTCTCCGCCAGAGCTGTACCCTGGAATCACCCAAGGTGTGTCACAAGTGCCCAGGCCCAGGCCGTGTCCCAGACCAGTTAGGCAGATGGAGCCCAAGACCGGGAGTTCGCTGGGCTTCGGGTGAGGACGTGGCTCAGGAGGGAGAGCAGGCCGTCCCTTTCCTCACGCTGGCTGCAGGGCGTGTCCAAACCCATCTCCCCACCTCCCCACCTCTATCCCCCAGCCCTCTGCCAGTATCACCCAGCACCTGTAATTTGGAGCTGGCTACCCACACCAGCCCACATGCCCCTTCGGTATACAGAAATAATATTCGGTGCAAGGCACTCCCTGCAAGGTGGCATGGAGGGCGGGCCTGCAGTTCTTCCTCTCACATGGACAGTGCAACGCGTCTACTGACCTGTGTGTATGAACTGCCCCTCCAGAGGTCACCTGTGACCGTCTGTATGTTAAACATACAGGCTATTTGAAAGGAGGGGGAGGGAAGGGTGGTGGGTGGGGGAGGGTGGGCGACGGCCATACCACCCTGAATGCGCCCGATGTCGGCTGTATGGGGGGGGTATTACAGGTACGGTGTGTATATGTGGGTGTATGTATATGTGAGTGTGTGTGCATGCACAGGGGTGTAACAGGGGTGTGTGCATGTGGGGGTGTAGGTGTGGGTGTATGCGCGTGTGTAGGGGTGGGGGGGGTGCCTGTGTAAGGGGGTGTGTGGGAGCGAGTGGATGTATTTATGCGAGTGTGTGTATATGTGGGTGTGTGTGCACGTGTGGAGGTATGCGTGTGCACGTGTAGGGGTGGATGTGGGGGTGTGAGTGTAGGTGTGGATATGTGTGCACGTGAAGGGGTGGATGTGGGGGTGTGAGTGTAGGTGTGGATATGTGTGCACGTGAAGGGGTGGATGTGGGGGTGTGAGTGTAGGTGTGGATATGTGTGCACGTGAAGGGGTGGATGTGGGGGTGTGAGTGTAGGTGTGGATATGTGTGCACGTGAAGGGGTGGATGTGGGGGTGTGAGTGTAGGTGTGGATATGTGTGCACGTGAAGGGGTGGATGTGGGGGTGTGAGTGTAGGTGTGGATATGTGTGCACGTGTAGGGGTGGATGTGGGGGTGTGAGTGTAGGTGTGGATATGTGTGCACGTGAAGGGGTGGATGTGGGGGTGTGAGTGTAGGTGTGGATATGTGTGCACGTGAAGGGGTGGATGTGGGGGTGTGAGTGTAGGTGTGGATATGTGTGCACGTGAAGGGGTGGATGTGGGGGTGTGAGTGTAGGTGTGGATATGTGTGCACGTGAAGGGGTGGATGTGGGGGTGTGAGTGTAGGTGTGGATATGTGTGCGTGTGTAGGGTTGTGGAGGGGAGTCTATGCATGTGCCTGTGTAAGGGGGGGTGGGGTTATGTCTCTGTGAGTATATGTGTATGTGGTTGTGTGCATGTGTGGGGGTGTGTGCGTGTGCATGCGCAGGAGCGGATGGAAGTGTGCGTGTAGGTGTGTATGTGAGTGTATGTGTGTGCATGTGTGCACGCACGTGTGTGTAGGGGTGGATGGGGGGTAGGTGTGGGTGTGCGTGTGTGCGAGTGTTGGAATGGAGGCCGTAGGCCCCAGCTGGGGAGTCAGGGAGGCACCGTGTGGCCCGTCTCTGGAGACACAGGGTGGTGGGGTCTCCCCTTCCCTTGGGCCCGGCCCTGCCACGCCGCCCCGGAGAAGCAGCCGCTGTCCTCGAGTCCTCCCTGGTCAGCCTCCCTGCATGATGAAGGAGGTAATCGTGAAAGCCCCGTGCCCTCCGCCGCCCCAGACTCTGCCGTCCTTGAGTCGGGGGCTGGCTCCCCCCTCAGCACCAGCAGAGCCCTGGCTTTGAGGAGGGCCCCGAGGACAGTTGCTGAGTGACAGCACATTTCTTCCCCGCACCCGGACCGGCGCCCATCCTGAGCGGCCCCTCGCTGCTCTTAGAACCCAGGGAGGCTGTGGCTACACACTGATGAGTCTCACTAGGGAACCGGGCACAAACTGCGTGTGGGCCTCTGAGGGAAGAACGTTTTCCCTACATTTTTAAAGGCAGAGAGGAAAGTCCTGACCCGTTCTGTCTGTAGTCAGAGACATACCGCGGTCTCATCGAGGGGTCTCCTTGGCTGGTTACATCCTGGGAGCTTCAAAGCAGACGGCCCCGCCTATGATGATTGGCACACTGGGGACCGTTTGACCCTCCGGGCAGGGGCATCCGTCAAAAGGGTTTTTCCAGACTCTGGGACCTGTCAGCACTGGATCCAGATGAAATTGTACAAGTTGTTTTAGGTTCAAAAAGCAAGTGCATCGGGGAGGGCACTGCTGCCCCAGGTGAGCCGTGAGGACTGCTTTCTGAATCTGGGGCGCTGCCCGTGCCCAGAGGGACTGCAGGGCCCCGAATTCCTCAGACACGGGCACAGCTCGAGTCCTTCAGGGAGCTTCCCAGAGCCACTTGCAGGCCTTGTGGCCTTGGGACGTCCTCACTGAGTGAACAGAGTGGGGAAGTGGGGGGTTGGAAACAGAACCTCGCTTGCAGGTGCCTCTTTAGCATTCGCTTTCTCCCTCTTTGGGAGAACAGGGGGTGAGGCTGCAGGGAAGGTGGGGTTGGGGGCTTGGGAGGGGAGTAGCTCGCCGCCCTGGTTCCGGTCCTGCCCAAGGACGACCCCTGCTCATGTCACTTTTTCATGCCCAAAGCCAGCTAATGTTGCCCAGATCAGGAGAACTTGGGACCGAGGCAGAAATGTTCTTTTTCGTCCCCTGAAGCACAGGGATAGCTTGTGTGGCTCAAGTATACCGCTCAAAAAGCAAGCGAGCTGAGAGAGGAAACCGCAGAAGACTGGCCTGTGCCTGGCGATCGAGGGTAATCAGTTTCCAGCACAGGGGGATTTCAGGCATTTCCTGAGGTGCTTGGGGGAGGGCACGCAACAATGTATGGTCTTCCTTCTCACTCCGTTTATTTTTCTGATGCAGAAGCCAGTCATCACAGACTCTACTGGGATTGACAGTTTGCTTAGGAAGGATGAGGTGATGGCGAATTCATTCTGAAAATTGTAGTCATGTCTGGGACGGGGCAGCTTCGGGGATTTCCAACACAGCAGCCCCTTAGCAGTGAAGCCTGAAATCCTTTTGGGGTTGTGGCTGGAGGCCAGCAGCTGTATAATGCTCTAAATGCACAATCGTCTGTTGAAAGGACGGCTTGTAGTAGGCACTGAATTGCACGGTTAGGTTTATGCGAGACCATGTCTATGCAGTAAGTAATTGGATCTCTCAGATTTCCGTGATAAACATTAATTGTCTCCGTGAAGGAGGCAGGAGAACAGGGTTGACCACTTTGTAGTTAACATGTCAGCCTGGCGATCTGACAACATGGCCTTTTAGAATTTTGAAATGCAAATGGTTTCTTTTAAATATTTTGAAAATGAAAGTATCAGATCCTGAAATATGAGTCAGAAAGCTCTGGTGAAGACGTGTGTTCAGTTCTCTTGGGCGTACACCTAGGAGTGGAATTGCTAGGTCACTCTTCCATGGATTTTCCGCAGTGCTGCACCTTTCACAGTCCCACCAGCAGCATACGGGCCTCTGGTTTCTCCTCGTCCTCACCGCTCGTTATTGTCTGTCTTTTTTTATCTTAGCCGTGCTGGTGGGTGCTGCTACCGATGCTTTACTCTTGTGGCCCCTCTAGGATGTTGAAATGGTCTGTTTGCTTCCTGTCTTCCCCTGCAGATTGTAAATTCCCAAAGACCCAAAGCTGCGTCTTAAACTCCCTAGTCTCTAGACTTCAGTGTTTATTGGGTTGAATCAAATGCTGCTAAACCCTTATTCTGTCATCATCTGCTCATATAGCCAACGTTTGACTCCCCGCCCCCAACTGTATGTCAGGTTCTGTGCTAAACGCTGGTGTATTACACACAAAGGAATAAAGTATGGCTCTTGTCTTCAAATAAATAGGTTGGACCTGTGGGGCCTATAGAGAAGAAAATGTAGGTGAAGACAAGAAAATTGCAATGACTGATTAATTAAGAGGCACATATCCCGAAAATGGAAATTTAGTTTTAATCAATTTGGCAAACCCAAAAAAATAAGAGATCCGTTTCCTTGGTTGCGGCCATTGTGTTGGGTAGTGAGACCGTGGGGTGCACTCTTACATCTTGTGAAAGCTTATCTCTTACGGAGATGGGAAGAGAGCCTTCTAGATGCTGAACCCATCTGTCCCAGCTGCTGAGCTGCTCCCAGGCAGCCCATAGAAGCACCCTCCGCTGCTGTGTCCCTCTGCCTGGCTCAGAGGCCACACTCAGGTCCATCACACCACACAAACGCGGGTGCAGAATGCCCTCTCCTAACACCTGAGACCCCACCTGGGCCAGGACCTCATGCAGGTCTTCCGCAGGGCAAGGTCCATGATCTGAGAAAGCTGTGCTCAAGAAAATGCCTTCACTGCCCGATTAACAGCTGACAGGTGGCTCCCAGGGCGTCTCCAACACTTCCCCTCTGGGCCTTTCCTTATCCAGTTCTCCTACCTCGAATGCCTGTTTTAACCCCCGCTAGGAGTTAGCAGTTAGTTACCTGCTACCCCTTTGCAGGTCCTCCCTAGGAAGTTCTCCTCCCTCCTCCACTGCACCCATGTCCGGGGACCATCCGTGGGCCCTGCTCAGCTCTGCGCGGTGTGTTATCATTGGATACCGCTCTCAACCTCCTCATTGGACCCCGGACTTCCCAAAGCCAGGGACCAGGTCAACGTGCTTGGTACTTAAGAGGTGCTCGATAAATTCTCATAAAATGGAAGACTCCCTGCTGACTGGAAGTCGAGGGTATAGTTGGGCCAGGAGTGACGCGTTTATTTGTTGAGGCCCTTGTACGAGCAAGTCACAAAGTTGTTTCCCCCGGACTTCAGGTTTCCCCCCAGCTCTTGGTTTTCCCGTCCTTTGTGTTCCGAATGTTGACGTACAGGTAAACATACATGTGTGGACAAACCTGCATGTGTTCCAGTTACGCAGAACTTTCCAGGAATTCTAGTGAAGGTAGATGGCAAAGTACCTTTCATCAGGCCTTGTGGGGAACGTCTCCAGACAGCGGATGCGCTTGTGGTTCACAACCATGACTTGCTGATTCATTTCTGATTCAAATCCTTCTCGGTGTGATTTCTTCCAATTAAAACCCTGATCTGGCATAATTGCTTTCATGGCACCGGCCTTGGATATCACAGAGCTGACATCTTCTGCTTCTGCTTTCCAGGACCAGTACAAGTTCTGCTACGAGGTGGCCCTGGAGTACTTGAATTCTGGCTGACACACGCCAACCCTTTCAGCCCACAGAGCCAAGACGTTCCACGGTGTTTATGTCGATGAGATGAGGACTTCTCAATATGCTTATTTTGCTTTGCATAATTGGCTCTTTTTAAGAGCCCAAGAAAGCGTTTCTAAAACTGCTTTGCACTGCCCAATTCCCAGCAATGCTGCTGCCTGACGGAAAAACACACACCCGGCAGAGTCGTCGAATACTGTCCTCCTGGGCATCGGCTTGTTAGAGCAGCGTAGACATCTGGTAAACTGAAGAGCACAATTATATTCTTATGAAGGAATTTGTACCTTTGGGGTATTATTTTGTGGCCCGTGAACCCTTTGTTATTGTTACGGCTGAGTGTACATTTTGTTTTGTGGAGAATGCTACCTGGCATTATGATAATATATTATTTTAGTTAATATTTGTATTTTAACATGTTGCATAATATAAGCTTATGTACCTTTCCAAGACTAACAGATAAACGTATTATGAACAAAGATATGTTGTATGAGTTGTTTCTATCAGATTTGTATTGTTTCCGAGGGAAAAGCTTGGGAAGAAGTCAGTTCGAAAATGCAAGGCTCGACGATAAGGTTCACAGATCCAAAGCTCTTCCCTGTGTTTATATTGTAAATATTTTTGATTTCATCAAATTATTTATTCATTAAAAGAAATTTTTGTGAAGCACAGTGAGTGACAATCATTTTTATGAAGCGCAGGAAATGATTGATTGTACGATGTGACCTTGTGTGAACTCTTTCTCAATAAATAAAGACCCGTGACCAGTCTTGCTGTATTCCTGCTGTCCCAGCACCCCGGCGATGGGGGCAGCTCCGGTCACCCCAGGCCCCTGGCAGACAGATGGGGTCTGTTGGCCTGGAGCAGGTAGGGTTGGGAGTTTCGAGAGAGAACTTCTGTCAGTGAGAAATCCTGGCCATCCTGGGAGCCTTCCCGGGGCTGAGGAAGCACAAGCCCCAGAGCTGCCCGGCCCCTCACCTGGTGGGCACACTGTTCAGAGTGCGCTGGGCCGACGCCAGGGCCCTACTTCCCCACCAGAACCACCTCTTCCTTTCTCTGTTTCACCTCAGTCAGTGGGGGGAGCCCATGTCCTCTCCAGGCCTCATTCAAACCTCAAACTTGCTGAGAGAACACTCTTTGAAGGGTTAAAGGATCAGAGTGCATTTAAGCAGGACACAAAGCTGAACAAGGCAGTCCCTGCCAGAGGGAAAGATCACGAAGGGCGGCCCGCTCCTCGCTCCTCAAGGGCTCTGCCGACCTCTGAAGGAGGAGGCTAGGCCGCGCACTTACAGTGTGAGTTCACACTGAGTTGCAGGCTACGTTAAATGATTCCCAGCGGATGATGAGGATGAACTTTGACCCCCCAGTTCTATATCAGAAACTATGCAGGCCGCCTCCCCAAGAGGCAGCGGGTGCTCCCTGTGACAGTAATGGAGCCATCTCACAGCTGGAGGAACTCGGGTTGGAAGACATTGAATAACTTGTCCAAAGTCACCCCAGCCGGTCAGTGCCAGGTGCCTCCGGGGCCTGGGGGAGGCAGAGGGACAGCGGCAGGAGCACAGGCCCTGTTGTTACAACGCACAGGGAGAGGAAACGCCACTCCTGCCGAGACGGGGAGATGGGACTCATCGCCCACTCCAGAAAATGGGGAGGCTTGAGGGTGGTAATTCCTGCCCGCTCTGGGGACCTTGGTGAGTAAGGACAACAAGAGCAGAGGTGGTCCGCCGCGGGGACTGAGGTTGACGCCTGCACCTAGGCTGGCGCTGTGAGTAACACGATGCATACTTTCCTGACTGGAGGGATTCCCCAGCGCCTCTGAAGGGGATAGGATGCCATACGCACACACACACACACACACACACACACACACACACACACACACACACGGAGAGCAGGCCAGTGCTGAGCTGGGGGTGCAGACGAAATGCCTCACTGCTGGGCTCCTCCCGCACCATGTCCTCTCACCATCCCCACGCAATTCTCTTTGATAAACTCCTAAAATGTGAAGAATGGCTGTTTGTGTACCTCTTCAAAATGGCTTCCCCAGGACACAGGACTAGGGATGAATACGTGTGGAAAGTTGTACCCAGTGTGTGCCAGCTGGCCTGTGACAAGAGGGGAAGATGGGGCCCTCCGTTCTCTCCTACAAAGTCATAGCTGGGGTCTTCATCCCCTTAGCCAGGCTGAAAAGCCACCTCAGCATGGCACAGAAGTGGCCTGAGATTTGAGTCTGACAATTCAACCCACTTGCTAGTTATCAAGCCCCATCTCGTACTGAAGCCACTAGTTTCCTATAGACTTCTGAATCTCTTGGGTTTTATCTTTCTTTCCCTTGGTTTCACCTCTTAGCAGAAATAGTGATAGAAGAAAAGGAACACTCCGTGGCTTTTTCTGATTTCCCATGAGGCCTTGCAGCATGGTTGAGATTCTCGTTTCTTTCAGTACCACAAAGTCCCTGCCCCTTGCCCAGAAAAGAAGCTAACCCCTCGGTTCAGCCTCCCTTCTCTTTCTTCGCTCAGTATTCTGGGTTCTCCTCCATGGTGGCATCATCAGCCTTCCAGACACCTCGAGGCCTGTGACAGAAAAACAGGGAAGCCTGCCCCCGGCTTTCTGACTGGGTCCTGCTCAGGGACTACTTGTTAACAGCACTCCGTGTACGTGCTAAGGTGGCTTTGCAATATGTCCACTTGGCTTCACTGAACTTACTGCCCAGATTTCCATTCTCTCTGCACGTCCACTTAGCTGAGCCCCGGGGGGATTTTGTGCCAGCCGCAGAAGGCAGAATGAAGCAGCAGCTGTGTGGTTTTACACTCAGGAGGTGGGGCAGCTGCAGCCACACCTGCCACCACGTGCCAACAAGGCGAACCAGCAGGTAAGTGACGGATGAGCTGCCCACCAGCACTTCCCTGCAGTCCTTTTGGCTTCCGCTTGTGCTATGGATCCAAACTCATGCCCATATGTCCAAGTGTTGTGAAGACAGGCCAGCTCCAGGTACCAAAATCAACATTGGTTATCCACTGCTGAAAAACAAATGGTTCCAAAATGAAATGCTAAAAATAACCAATAAATACTAATGATTTCATGCAGTTTCTATGGGTCAGAAATGCAGGAGCAGCCTTGCTGAGTGATTCTGGCCCTGAGGTCACTCACGAAGTGACTGTCCCAATGTTGGGTCAGGGCTGCCATCTTCTGAGATCTTGACAGGGGGAGGGGACCCACTTCCAAGATGGCTCACTCACATACCTGGCAAGTTGGTGCTAGTTGTTGGCCGGAGGCCTCAGTTCCTCAACATGTGGGCCTCTGACACACAAGTTGTATAAGTGTCCCTGCAGCATGGTAGCGAGCCTCTCCCAGCGATCCAAGATGGAGCAAGGCAGAAGCCAGCAGTTATGTTATGACCTAGCCTTGGGAGTCACTCTGTCATTTCCACAATATCTTATCAGTTACAAAAGTCAGCCCTATTTGTTATGGAAGGGGATATGCAAGGACACAAATCCCAGGATGTGAGAATCCTTGGAGACCATCTGAGAGGTTGACCACCACCTGCCAGCCTGCTTCTGACCTCCCACAACAGCTGGCACCTCAGCTTATGCAGACTGCTTAGCTGGAAAACAGTAATTCTTATCCCTGGAATGCCTAGCCTGTCAATCAAGCTCATTCCCCTCCTATGCTGTCCTCTCCATGCTGCTACACATTTTTGTCCTACCAGCTTCTACAAGAGACATTACCTCTAGTCATTTTCACTGTGCTCTAGAGAACATTTATTCAAGAGTAAATAAACTTCCCCCATAGCCTGGCTTAATAAGGCTCTCTTTCCCCCTCTCGCAAAGAAATGGCCCCATCTGAAACTCTCCCAAGTAGAGGTAAGTCATTCTTCCACATTCCAAATACTTCCTCAGTTTCATCAATTGCCCTTCATACTCCACTCAAGCCAAATGATAGCCACGTCCTGTAGCTTGTCACCTTGAACTGCCTCCCCTCTGAGATCTTAAACAAACATGCCAAATTCTGAGCCCAACCTCTTCAACTGCTAGGTTCTCTTTGTCTTATTCCTGCTGTCCTTGCTCTTTGAATTTGGAAGCCCTCTAGTCCATTCTCTGAGTACAATCTGTCCCCTTTGTACTTCTTTCCCAGGACAACCTAAGCCCCATGATGTATTGCTTCATCCAGTTTGTCCAACATCCTTAATACCTCTTGACTCCTTACAGTTCCATCATATCTATCCTACAAAAGGTCACTTTTAGAGAAACTCATCACGGACTTCTAATCCCAGATAAGCTAGAGTAACAAAGACCAGATTTACCCTCCTAACCAACTAAGAAACTGGGGGAAAACATACTTAAAAAAAAAAAAAAAGCTTTGCTTTAGGTATTTATATATTTATTTATTTATTTATTTATTTATTTATTTTTAGAGAGAGAGATCACTACTGGGGGGGGGGCGGACAGGGCAGAGGGAGAGGGAGAGAAAGAATCTTAAGTAGGCTCCAAGCTCAGCACAGAGTCTGACATAGGGCTTATTCTCACAACCCTGAGATCATGACCTGAGCCAAAATCACGTCAGATGCTTAACCACCTGAGCCACACAGGCACCCCTAAAAAATGTTTTTCAAGACCCTGGACATCAAGTAGTAAAGGAAACAGAAAACAAATTAAGTAGATGCCAGAATTGCACCAGTTTACAGCCTGGAGAGACTGTCCAGACAGTGGGTGCAGGGCAAGGTAAGGCAAGTGCAGCCTAGTAATTTCCCTTTGAAACAAGAGTTCTCTTACTGGAGCTGAGCATTTCAAAAAATCAAAGTGGCTAGTTTTCAGGGCAGAGCAGCAGAGATGAGAGAACTGTATGAAGAGTTCTAAACATCTGCACGGTTCCCCCATCGAGTCGTCCATTAAGTACTGATCAATATAAACATGTACGAAAATTATCAGAGGCCAAAGAAAAAGCCACCCGAAAACATTAGAGAAAACAACAGAGTTCACACACAGCCATATCAGGTCCTGTTCCAACTGGATAGAGAACCCAGAAAGATTTTGCCTCGATGAATGGGGCAAAATTATCTCTAGACTAAACGAAGCTATCATCTTGCCTAGCAAAGCAATAACTGAAGGATCAAACTGTTCCCAAGTAACTTAACTGCATTTCAGAACAAAGCTCAAGAATATGTATTGGAATACAAAAACACCCAGCGTCTGAGAAAGTAGTATCAACAGGGTCCGGCAAACAATCCAAATTAGCAGGAACACAAAGAAGCAGGAAAACAAGACACATTAAAAAAAAAAAGGAGAAAAATAAATCAGTCAAAACTGACTCCAAAATAACATGGATGATAGAATTAGTAGACCAGTACATTAAAGCCATTATTTTGTAATATTACTCCAGATTATCAAGAAACTAGAGAAAGGACTTAGCGTATTTAAGCAACAACATGCAAGATGTAAGAAAGACACAAACAACTTCAAGAGATGG
This sequence comes from Ursus arctos, assembly GCF_023065955.2. Taxonomy (NCBI): domain Eukaryota; kingdom Metazoa; phylum Chordata; class Mammalia; order Carnivora; family Ursidae; genus Ursus; species Ursus arctos. The sequence goes on from NW_026622841.1 coordinate 55,291,827, forward strand.
AGACTACAAAGCCTGAGATAAAAAATATATTAGTGGGATTACTAGCAGATTAGAATATAGAAGAAGAGATTAGTGAACTTGAAGACATCGATAGAAACCATTCAGAATAAAATACAGAGAGAAAGATTGAACAAAAATGAACAGAGCATCAGTGAACTATTGAAGTCTCCCCACACTGGGGGAAAGAGGGACAGAAAAAAATATCTGAAGAAATAAGGGCCAAAATTTTCCAAACTTGATGGAAATTATAAATGCACAAGTCCAAGAAGCTCAATAAACCTCAAGCACCAGAACCCTAAAGAAAAACTACACCAACATTCATCATCATCAAATTACTAAAACCAATGACAAAGAGAAAATCTGAAAAGCAGCCAGAGAAAGAATACACTGCATGCCAAGAAAGGCACAAATTTCAGCGGACTTTTTTTTGGACACAACAAAAGCCAGGAAAGAGTAGAGCAACCATTTAAAGTACTGAATGGATTAAAAATTGTCAACCTTGAATTCTATACCCAGTAAGACTATTTACCAAAATAAAGGTAAGATAAAAATGCTTTTTTACATATGAAAGCTGAAAAAAATTCATCATCAGAAGACTCACAAATACAAGAAATGAATCAAAATTCTCAGACGGAAGTCTGCATCTATGCAAAGAAATGAAGAACACTGGAAAGACTAAATGCAAAAGGCCTTTTTTGCTCTTATTTAAATATGTTAAGAGATAATGGACCGTTTAAATTTTTAAAAATAATAAAATTTAAAAATTTAGGGTGTGGTTTTATAACACAGGTAGAAAAAGAAAGTATGACAACAATTGAGTGAAGGCAGAGAGGGGAAAAATGGAGGTATACTCCTATAAGATTCTTCTAGAATACATGAAGAATGTCTACCTTCAAGAATCTTAAAGGCAAACAGTGACAAGGAAGTTGAAGATGCTAAAGTAAAGATACTATAAACCCTGCAGCAACCACTAACATCACACAGCAAGAGTTATGGCCACTAAACCAATGAAGGAGATAAAAATTGAATCATAAAAAAGGCTCAATTAATCCAAAAGAAGGCAGAATAAGACAAAAAATGGAGCAAAGAACAGATGGGACAAATAGGAAACAAGAACAAGATGGTAGATTTAAACTAGACTATATCAATAATCCCATTAAAATGTAAATAGGCTACATGCCCCAATTAAAAGTCAAAGATTGCCACGGATTGGATAAGAAAGCAAGACCCAACTATATGCTGCCTACAAGAAACCCACTTTGAACATAAACAAATAAAGAAATCTATCCATCTGCTTTCTGTAATACACCCAAGCTACGAAGGCTGCTATGAAGAAAATCACACTAATGGGTGTATTATTGCTGCTGTAAATTCTTGGGATCCGTCTTTTCCTTCTAACTCTCCATGGCAAATAGTTCAAGACTTTCAGCACTCAAGCTACCTTGGGGGCAACTATGGCTGTATAATCTAATTCAGGAAAAATAAATGGTCCAATCTCATAGCTATACAGGTATTTATCTCCATGTCCATTCTCACTTCCTTTTTACCAAATTCAGAGAAAGAATCCTTCAAGGGACAGATCCTGAGGGCAGGAGCCATTGCCAAAGCCCCAGGCTCGGGGCCATGTGACGGATGGATGGGTGGGTTTCCTTCCTTGCTGTTCCAGGAGCTCCTGCTCACTGCCTCCACATCTGACAGACACCCTGTTCCCCTGGTGCTTAATCAGGAAACCTGAGCGCTCAGACCACCTCCTAAGTATCTCTCCCATCCGTCCTCTTCCCCACCCCCACCAAAACCAATACAACACTCTCCCAAGCCCCACTCCCCTGGCCTCCACAGTGGCAAACTCCTCTCTCATGTTTGATAATGGTCCTCCCAATCCACTCTCCAGGCTTCATCCAGAGTCTGCTAAATTCTTCCTGCCCACCCCCTGCATTATATTCAGGGCAAAGCCCTGGCTCTTCTATCTGCCTCATGTGACCTGGTCACCTCCTCCCGTTCCCTCACCCTTGAAGCCACTCCCCCCGTGACTCCTCTCCTGGGCCCAGGCTTCAGCTTCGGCTTTGTTTTAAATGTCCCTCCATTCGAGGAGCAGGATGATTCAGACGACAAGCTCAGGGGGTGCAAAAAGCTTCATCCTATTTTTCAAATCATCTTCTATCTGACTCCAGCCCCCATCATGCCAGACTAGAGGGAAATTAGATCTCAATCTTTCTTGAGGCTTTTATTCTACCCAGCCCCCAAATTGTGCAAAATCCCCAGTCTTGTGCAGTTAGGAGACCCCCACCATCTGCCCTCACGACAGCCAGGAAGACCTCGTCCAGCCCACGTGATCATCAGGCCATGTCAACTTGTCTGAACCACAGGACACAGGAAGACTGGGCAGCCAGGCATTGAGGGCCCCGTCTCTGGGAGCGTCACACAGCCAGCCCCTCTGGGGTTTGGCCACCCCCTGGGGTTGCAACCACATATGGTCGCATAGCCTCCCGCACCGGCTCTACCAGAATCCACAGCTCTCTGTCCCCACCCATTCTGAGACATCATTTCTCTCGGTGTCAGTTCTCCCAGTCCCTCTGCACCCCCCACCCCACCCCCAGGACACCCATAACAACTGCTTCAGTGGGAGGGTGTCACAGGCAACTTCTGCTCTCCTCCTACCCACGTGGATCTCCCATGGCCAGTAGAGCACCTCAGTCCCGGCTTTCACAGGAAAGGGAAGTGGGAACCAACTGGAAGGAAACCGCAACTCAAAAAGGTATCCTGCTTCATTCCAGATAGCCTTGCCGGGCCCTGCAGGCCAGATTGCTCCATCTCTTAGGACCTTACCTCTCCTTCATAACCCTCAGTGCACCCTCTCTACCCATTCGATGTCTGTGTCCCCCACCAGACAGGAGCTCCAGGGGCCAGGAGCCTGACCTGGGGCCGCCACTTCGTGTTTGTTGAGACTGGCAGAATCAGCAAAGAAACAAGTTGCTCCGGCCCTTGGAGTGCACTGACAAGTCCTGTACCCTTGGAGACTCTGCTCTGGGTCTTGACAAACTCTGAAACATCAAAAACACAGAAATATTGGCTCTGACTTGAGAAACTGCTAGAAAGCCGGGCTCACCCTTGCTAAAAGGAAAGGAAGCAGTATTGATCTCAGCCCTGACAGAAGGGGGAAGAAAGAAAGCAGAAAGAAGTGTGCGTGTTCTGAAGGAGTAGAAGTTAAAATGCAGGCAATTAGCAGACAATGTGTCATTTTCGCTCTGCTTCTGTTCCAGCTAATGGCATTTAAATGACAGTGGTGATTCAGCATGTCTCAGCCCCGCATGACACCCTCTGCCAGGAAATCTGAAGCGTGCGGGGACATCTGCACAGGCTGTCGCATTCCCCGTTCAGAATACCAACCCTAGCTTTGTCCCCTGCTCTTGGGCTGAGAGGGAGCTGCGGTGCTTTTACAAATTGGTCCACAGATCCTCTGCGAGCCTCCCCGCCACAGGTGGCACCTAGCCTCCCTCTTCTTGAGACGTGTTTCTCACAAATGGGATGAAGAGGAAGTGAAAGTGTGTGTGATTTCCTAGACGAGGTCCTTGAAAAGACATGGTGGGGTCCTCGCCCCCTCACAGACCACTCGTTGGGGGTGGGGGCAGCAAGATGGCCCAAGGAACACCTGTTTGGAGAGTCCCCGCTGGCAAGGAAAGGAGGCCCCCAATCAACAGTGGTGAGGGACTGAGTCTTCAGCCAACAACCTCTAGACTAAGCAGGAAGAGGATTTTCCAGCCCCGGGTGAGCCTTCAAATGACCGCACCCCAACCTCATGAGAGACACTGAGCTGGAAACACCCACCTAAGCTGCCCCCAGATTCCTGACCCTTACAAACTGTGTCAGATAATAAGTATTTGTTACGTTTAGCTTAGGTTTTGAAAGATAATTCAGTATCTCCTCCTTGGGTTCCAATTCCAGTACCGAATAGGAGCTTCCAGAAAGAGGTGTGTCCAGTCTAAAAATGTAAAGGTGTAGGTCAATGCTCTTTATTATCCCTTAGGTTCTGGAACTTTCTATCCAGGTGTTACATCTCAAAGTATGGCATACATACCACAGATAGTTCATGAGATGACTGTAGCTGGTGCAAAGATGAACATTTATTTTTATAACATTTCTGAATTTATTTTACTATGTATTAGAAAAGTACTGGCTTTCCATTTCCAGTGCTGATGGATTTCTTAGTGTCTGAGGGGCATTTGTGCGTGGAGAGGAATATTCACTACTAATTGTAACTCAGGCAATGTTCCCAGCTATTAATCTTAGGAATTTATTAGACAATTAGCATTCTTTTAGATACTAAACAACCAACATTGCCCTGAATATTTACAATTACATACCACTAATAAATAAAAAAATTATAGATTTAACAAAATAAATGTTCCTGATCAATAAAAAACCTAGATTACAAACCTAACCCAGCACGTCTAGACATTTAATTAAAATCTTGCATCTAACATATTAATTCCCTTCAATATTCTGAGACTCTTTACATGCAAAATGGTCACACCAGAAACGTAAAACTACAAAACCGATTAATGCCCTTACACCAAAAGAGGTTACGATGGTAACTGTGGCTTTAATTTGTTCCCTTACCCGTGCACATTCCCAGCATCACATGCTTTACATTGTCCTAGGATTTCTATAACACTATCAGTTCAATAACTGATATTTTGTATCTTTCTAGGATTCTAGAAATTTACCAGACTCCAGAGTAAGGGGATATCTTGATGCCACTGGGTGCTGGTAACTTACTGATTGTCAGTCGCGACATGATTGCACAGACCAAGTTCATTCAAACCTGAGCCACCGGTCATCAGAGTGAGTTTCTTTTGATGGCCAAGAAGTGGCTAGAGCTAAATCATGGGACATTTCACTTCCTATCTTCCTTAACAACATTGACCCTGAGACTCAAAGTCTTTTCCAGTAATGAACTGGTCTCTAGGTTTTGTATGTGGCATCTACTCACAGTGCAATAATTAAGATTTGTTGGTCTGGTCTATCCCCGTAATTGGAAGCTCAGGGACATATGTCTTATTAGTATCGCTTTATGATTAGTGGCGTTATCAGAATTTCGTTGAAAGAAAAGGGAGTACATAAGAACTAGGAAGATCGGTAGGGGAAGAAAGGGAAGAAGAAAGGGGGGTAATCAGAAGGGAGAATGAAGCATGAGAGACTATGGACTCTGGGAAACAAACTGAGGGCTTCAGAGGGGAGGGGGTGGGGGAATGGGATAGACTGGTGATGTAAGGAGGGCACGTATTGCATGGTGCACTGGGTGTTATATGCAACTAATGAATCATCGAAATTTACATCGGAAACCAGGGATGTACTGCATGGTGACTAACATAATATAATAAAAAAAAAACATTAAAAAAAAGAAAAAAAAGAAAGAAAAGGGAGGGGCTTGGTTTCTCTTCTTTTAAGGGCATTTGGGTAATTTGTTATCTCGGAGCTCACAGTTGGATATTCTTTAGTTGGTTACTGGGTGGGATCATGAATGCTGGCCAATGGCTACTTCGCTTTCCATTTGCTCCCTTGTTCGTGGCACAGTTCCTTTGTTTACTGGGATCATTTTAGCTGACTCACCAGTGTCAAGTCACTCCTTCCTGCTTACCTGGTCCACCTCAACAGCTGACTAACAGACACAGGTTCACCAAAGAAACACGATATCCACAGCTAGGAGAGATAACTGTTTCCATTATTAAAATAACAAGGATGAGGCCTTTTCCATTAAACCCACCCTTCCTTGAATAACTCCATTTTTTATACTTTATATTACCTATAATGTTTTTTAGTTTTGTTCCAAAGCATGCATTTTTTTTAGTCTTGCTCCAAAGCATGCATTCAACTCTCAATTTATCTTTTTCTTTTAATTAGAAATGAGTGTTAGAAACAAAAATGTGGGCCCCACGCGTGTGTATGAGCTGCCACTACTGGAAGAAATGCTATTTCTTGTTGATGTTGTTGGGACTTTTTTTTCCAAAATAACTGTCGATGATATTTCTTTTAACTCATTACATTCGCATTGATGTTCCAAATTCAGTGCTTTGTCATATTACCCGATCTAATAACATGATTCCATCAATCACCAAGACTTTGTCTCCAGGATGCAAGTACTACAGGGTTATACGGCTTTCTTTTAAAATCCATTTAACTTTAAAAAGGGAAGCAATTTAAAAATACATTATAAATAACATCACTGGGATGCCACAGTCACCCTGAGTGTGGATGGTGAATGAGCGGCTCTCTGAGCTTGCCCACTGGTCTGCCCCCATGTGACCCCCAGCCCTGCACAGTGGATCAGGTTCCCGGGCCTGCCTCAGAGAAGCACCACAGACTGGGAGACTTCAACGACAGAAATGGCCTGTCTTAGTTCCAGAAGCTAGAAGTATGAAATCAAGGTGTTGGCAGGGCCACGCTCCAGCTGAAACCTGTAAGGAAGGATTCTTCCTTGCCTCCTTGGCTTATAATTGTAGCGCTCCAATCTCTGTCTGTCACCACATGGCCATCTTCTCTAGCGTGCTTGGGTCTCTCTCTTCTTATAAGGACATGACTCAGATTAAGGGTTCACCTTACTCCAGTATGACTTCATCCTAACGAATTACATCTAAAATGGCCTTATTTCCAAATAAGGTCACATTCACAGGTCCTAGGGCTTATGACTTCAACATATCTTGGAGGAGGGGGTGGACACAGGTTAACCCATAGCAGCAGACCTATCAGATAGCTCAGCTGTGGCCTGAGGAACATTCTAGCCTGGACTTTCACTCCAGGTGATCAAGAGCAGAGGCTGGGAGTTAGAGGCTGGAGGCAGTGGTGCTCCAAAGGTAGAGGACAGATGGCCCCATGTGGGCCCAGGGCTCGCCAAATGGACCTCAGATTTGCTCCTTCTGGTCAGCAGTGCAGAACTGCAACCCGAGAGTGTTGGTTGGTCGGGATGAAATTCGGTGGTGGAGAGAGAGTTTGGAAGAAGGGAGAATGATCTTACTGATAACTTAAAGTTTCTTAAGCTGTAAATTGAGGAGATTGGACTGATTGGGGGTTTTCCAGTTTCGTTCCAGGGAGTCGCCTGGGGCCCCCATGCAGAAGGGTGAACACCGTGTCCCACAGCAGCTCTGTTTTTGTTCCTTTTACTGTGTGTACAACTGCCGAGTCTGTGCCCAAATCAAGGTTGGCTCCTTACACATATTGTTTATCTCCCTTTTTTGCTGGTGAAATACATATAACGTGAACTTCCCCATTTTAACCATTTGTAAATATACAGGTCAATGGCATTAAGTACATTCACACCATTGTGCAACCTTCACCCCCATGGGTGGGGGAGGTCAAAAAGAACAAATTTCCACTTATAGATAAGTCATGGGGATATAATGTATGGCATGGTGACTGTAGTTAACAATACTATGTTGAAAGTTGCTAAGGAGAGTAGATCTTAAAAGTTCTCATAGTAAGAAAAAAAATGTATAAGTATATGTGGTGATGGACGTTAACTTACTATGGTGATCATTTTGCAATATGTTCAACATCATTATGTTGTCCACCTGCAACTAATACAATGTTATATTTCAGTTACATTGCAATAAAAAAATTATCTGAATTTACAGAAGTTTAAAAAAAAACCCAACCAAATAGAAAATGCATACAATGATAAATTTTGTCATGTACAGTTTTACGCAATAACACGAAACAAAACAAAAACTTGTTTTCCTTCCTTTCCAGGTGAAGTAAATGCCTCAGGGTAAAGGAGAAGTCTTCCCACCTGGGGAGCCTGCTGGACTCACATCCTGCCTCTTGCACACCTTGAACCCTCCGTCTTGGCCACTCTGTCCGCACTATCCCCACCCCCACCATCCCAGTCCCAGCCTTCGCCTCTGCAGGTGCTGTAAGTACGGTTCTGTGGCCTTGAATATTCTCTCTGCATAGAGCTCCCATAGATTTTTGGTTTGCCTTCGTAGGATTTTAAGTGGGAATCAGAGTGCTTATTTTTTTTCTTAGCAGCATGAAGCAACAAATGCAGGTGACTGGTAAAAACAGGGATGGGACATTTGCCTGTGGAAACCTCTAGACCCTCTTCACCAGTTCCAGATTTTTCCAGCTCACCACAACCCACAGCATCCCTGAGTCCCCCTCACTTGGTTTCTCAGGAGGATCTCATCCTTCAGGAAACATCCATGCCGGGCAGCATACATGAATGTCAGCCTCAAACAGACCGGAGAGTAGCTCTTATGACAAATCCTCCCCATCTGCAGGGACTTCTCTTCTGTGTATCCTCTCTCTATGAGATGGCTTTCTCGGGCCCTGCTCTGAATCCCCAGCTCTTGCTACCATGCTAGTGCTGAGCTGGAACCCACTAAATGGAAGATGGAGGCTAACAGAGCCATTTCAATATGATTGGATAATCATGTGTTAGTAGGGTGGGGGGCGCTTAACCATTTGACCCCCCCATCTTTTCCTTAAGAGAAACCCTACATCTGCCTCAATCTTATTTTTTTAAAGATTTTATTTATATATTTGAGAGAGACAGACAGCATGGGTGCACATGTGTGCACACGTGTGCAAGAGCAGGGGGAGGGGGAGGGGGAGGGAGAAGCAGACTCCCCACTGATCAGGGAGCCCTCCAAAAGACTTGATCCCAGGAACCTGGGATCATGACCTGAGCGAAAGGCAGATGCTTAATGAACTGAGCCACCCAGGCACCCCTGCCTCAATCCTATTGCGTTGTAAGAATCTGATGCCCCATGTAAGTCACAGGTCATCCTAGAAACCCAATGTCATTGGATGTTTGTTAAGTGTATTTATTTATTTGTTTTTAATAATAATTTTTTATTATGTTCTGTTAGTCACCATACAGTACAACCTTAGTTTTTGATGTAGTGTTCCATGATTCATTGTTTGCGTATAACACCCAGTGCACCATGCAGTATGTGCCCTCCTTAACACCCATCACGGGCCTGTCCCAGTCTCCCACCCCCCTCCCCTCTGAAGCCCTCAGTTTGTTTCCCAGAGTCCATAGTCTCTCATGGTTCATTCCCGCTTCTGTTTACCCCCCGTTTATTCTTCCCTTCCTTCTACCGATCTTCCTGCTATTTCTCACGTTCCATAAATGAGTGAAACCGTATGATAATTGTCTTTCTCTGCTTGACTTATTTTGCTTAGCATTATCTCCTCCAGTCCTGTCCATGTTGTAGCAAATGTTGAGAAATCGTTCTTTTTGATGGCTGAGTAATATTCCATTGTATATATGGACCACAACTTCTTAATCCAGTCATCTGTTGAAGGGCATCTCAGCTCCTTCCACAGTCTGGCTATTGTGGACAATGCTGCTATGAACATTGGGGTGCATATGGCCCTTCTCTTCACTACGTCTGGATCTTTGGGGTAAATACCCAGTAGTGTAATTGCTGGATCATAGGGTAGCTCAATTTTTAATTTTTTGAGGGACCTCCACACTGTTTTCCAGAGTGGCTGTACCAACTTGCATATGTTGAGTGTATTCATAAAAAGAACAAGACAGCATTCCACTCCACTTTCTCTTCTCCTAAGAGAGCAGAGACTATTCCAAAGCCCCCAATACCCTGTGTCAGATAGAAAAGAAACTAGACTTGCCGCTGTCCCCCGGGGGGAAGCCTGACCGACCACTTCCTGGTCTCCATTCCCTCATCTGTGTGAAGGCAGGGCCTTCCCTCTTCTTCCCGCAAGGACGTGGCATGGAACAAAATGGAATAGGAAGGCGTGGTAAACACGAGAAGAGCCCCATGACCGAAAACCACAACTGATACGGGTATCAGACATAAAGATCTATCCAAAGATTTTCACACAGATGAAGGAAACGTTGTGGTACATAATATGGTCATTAACGGGACTAACGAGGATGGGCGGGCGTGGGAAGAGATTGCTCTCCACTGCGGCATCCGGGCGGCAGTGCCGGCGTGGACCCTGGGCTCTTCCAACTGTTTGCATGGATGAGATGGGCCCCCCAGGCCTGGAGCTCCACGAGCAGCCGGTTGGGCCCGTAAACAGAGACGACACCACAACCAGGCCGCAGAGGCGCTGCTTGGCTTCTGCAGACGCTTTCTCCAGATTCATTAAAGCAACATTAAGATGCCCTTTTATCCCGCTATGTTCATATAAATAATAGAACGAAAATGTAATTACCATAGCAACTTCATTAAGAACAGCTCGGAGAGTTGCCCCTTGCTCCTGGTGCACGGAAGACTGGATTGGAGCCCTTTGTCTGCATCAGTTCCGTGCCAGAGAGCGCCTTCCTTCCCCAAAAATGCCCCCAGGAAGCTGCTTTTGTCAACCCCATTTTGCAGGAGCAGAAACTGATCCTGCGGCTTCCCTGAGGTTGCACCAGTGCCAAGGGGCCCTGGCAGGACTGAAACTCAGGCCCGCTGTACCCACGTGTCCCCCGGGCCCTCCCCGGAGGGCCTGGGCTCTAGAGCCAGTGTCCTAGGTTCCGGCCATGGCCACTTGGCTCTCTGGCTGTTGGATCTTGGGCAGTTAAATCTCTCTGTCTTAATTTCCACATCTGGACAACTCAATCAGGCGCTTCTTGGCAACTGGTATGTTTTGAAGATACGTGTGCTTTTTGCTTCCCTTCCTTTCCCCTCTTATTGAAAATGAACCACTGTCTTGCCACCAGTCCAACCTTGGCAGTCGTACCCCAGAGCATTTCCACAGAGGCATCTCTTTTCACGTGCTCCCATGGGGGACACGGTGGATTTGCAGCTAAGTCACAGGATGAAGAGAACGGCAGCCCAGATCAGGGAGCCCGTGAGCACACGACGAATGCCAGGGAAATGGCTTTCAGCACAGTCTCAGTCCAACAGCGGCCTTGGAGAGCAGACCGGACTGTCTGGGAGCAGCGGCGCTCCGGGCCTCGAAGGCCCGTGCCCAGGAACGCGGCCTGCGCAGCGCCCCGAGCGGGAGTCGAGTCAGAGCCTGCCCCGGGCCTCTTCGGGCCAGCTCTACCCTGGCGTGCACGCTAGGCAGACGTGCGCCCCCACGCTCCCGAGTCTCTGACTTTTCCAGAGTTCCCTGGCCGCCTGGAAGGACAGAGAAACTGGCCTTGCCGCACCTGACGCTCCGCTTTGCCGTCTCAGATCAAAGCGCAGCAGCAAGAGTGAAAGGCTGACTGGCAGCTTCACGGCCTGCCCCTGACAGACCCTGGTTTCCCCCACGGCACCCACCTTGCCCAGCACCCACTCCTCGTTCCTCCCTGACCTTGGTCTTGCCAGCAATGCTGGGACGGAGGCCTCCTCCAGTGGCGAGGCGAAGGGCAGCCCCGCCCCTTACTGGTGCCCATAGGCTGAGCTAAGGCTTTGAGTGTACCCCTGCTCCCTAGGAGGGAGCCCAGGGGGTGGCAGCTTGGACCCGGTCCCCACAGGGACGGCTGGGCTTTCCTGGGGGGTCTGCCACAGGCTGGCAAGAGAATGTGCAGCTCAGGGGCGGTGTGACGGCTTCTGCATCCTTCCAGGGCCATCAGATTCCAGGTCATCAGACCTAACAGCCCCTCGCTGGCTGGCAAAGCGGAGGAGCTAGGGCCGCCTTCCCCCAGCTGAAGAGAGGTTTTCCTGGGTCTGGAAACCTACTGGACCTGGGTTTTTGCAACCCACGCGTGGCTGTCCCTCCCCAGCTGGAGGCAGAATGCTGGGGTCCCACTCACCTGCTGCTTTAATGAGGGAAGACATCTGCCCACCCAAGTCTCCCCATCTTCCCGAAGATATCCCAGCATCTCCATCTATTTCATAAAACACCAATTTATCGGATATTACCCTCATTTTAAATTATATATATCCATTTAAACATAACTCACCTTCTCTTTCCAATCCCATTAGCTTATAAAAGCATTAGCAAATTGTCACACGTTTAAATGACCGTGTAATAGGTATTGGTTTTAATTGTCAGTACTTAAGTGGCCATTATAACAAAGTGTTTTGCTTCATAAGTCAGGTAAGCCCCTCACTCTCCAAGAAAAAACACTTGATACGTGGCTGCAGAAAACCTGATTCGTAGTCTACGGGTAACCCATACGTAGGACCCTGGCATTTTGACATTGGCCTCAGGAGTCTTTTTGTTTTCTTTTTTTTTTTTTTATTATGGTAGAATATATGTAACATAAAATTTATCATTTTAACCATTTTAAGTTCACTTCAGTGACACTAAGTACATTCACATTACGTGCAACCATTGCCATGATCCACCTTCGGAATTTTTTCATCCCAAATCGTAACTCTGCACCCATTAAACAATGACTTCCCTGCCTCCCTCGCCTCAGCCCCTGGCCACCACCACTCCACTTTCCGTCTCCGTGGATTTGACTACTCTAGGTAACTCATGTAAGTGGAATCATACAGAATTTGTCCTTTGTGACTGGCTTATTCCACTTAGCAAATGTCTCCAAGGTTCATCCATGTTGTAGCCCGTCAACAATCTCCTTTTGAAGGCTGAATTATATCCTCTTGTATGTATAGACCGCATTTTGTTTATTCATTCATCTGTTGATGGATATTGGGTTGTTTCTACCTTTTAGCCATTGTAAATAATGCTGGTATTGGCTCCAAGGGTCTTAGTTTTAGGCTCCAGTCCTGTGCTTGCCTTTTCTTCCTCGCCCATGTGTAGTTTACGCTCCCTGTGACTAACACTAGACTCCATCATGACGCCTCAGTAAACTGTGTTAAGCTGCTGAAGCAACATGAGTTCTAAGACCAATGTCAGAGATAAGATTCAGAAGTTAAATGAGCCTTCTTATACACAAAAGAGTTCATAACCGTTTGGGGGGTCACCAACCCATTTGAGAATCTAAAAAATGTTTTTTTAAGATTTTATTTATTTATTTGACAGAGAGAGAGAGAGCGTGCACACAAGCAGGGGGAGAGGGTGAGGGAGAAGCAGGCTGCTAGCTGAGCAGGGAGCCGGACGCAGAACTCGATCCCAGGACCCTGAGATCATGACCTGAGCCAAAGGCAGACGCTTAACCCACTGAGCCACCCAGGCACCTGAAAAATCTAAAAAGTTTTGAACTCTCTCCCATTCAAAAATAACACACACACTCCCACAAACATTACATTTTTCATGTCCATAGACACCCTGAAGCCCATACTTAGACCATAGGTTTTTATTTCTGCTAGAATTAATTTCTTCCCTCAAAAGTTATAAATCAAAGATTTATATGGTGGAAGTGCTGAGTAAAGCAAGTAATCGCTTCTGGCTTGACAATTACATGAAGCCAAACGTCTGTATTTGGAACTTCCCTAACACGGAACACCACAGCAGAAAGACAACCTTGGGGGTTTACAAAGCGTCTCCAGAGGCCCTGGGAGGTTAGAAGCAGGACACGCGGCTTCCACCCCAGACACAGAGATCAGCGACAGCAGGCACGGAGAAGGAAGTGTTTGGGAGGAGAGCCTGCCCTCCACGCACACACTTGAGCTGGAGTCTTTCCCCACGCCTGCCTCTCCTCTCCTGATCACTGGCAGCTCCAGCCACAGAGCCCCATGTTGACCCCCCACTTATTTTTTTTTAAAGAGTTTATTTATTTATTTGACAGAGAAAGAGATAGCCAGCGAGAGAGAGAACACAAGCAGGGGGAGTGGGAAAAGAAGAAGCAGGCTCCCAGCGGAGCAGGGAGCCCGATGCAGGGCTCAATCCCAAGACCTTAGGATCACGCCCTGAGCCGAAGGCAGACACTTAACAACTGAGCCACCCAGGGGCCCCAACACCCCACTTAAGCATAAGCATCTTCCCACTTTCCCAGGGAATTAGTCAGAGAGTCAGAGACCCTAGTTTCCAATTTAACTGCTCCCCTAGTTTCCACGCCCCAGAAGGGGCTGCAGCGGGCATGGAACACAGCTCCACCTAGGAGCAGGGCCAGTTGAATGGACCAAGGCTGCAGGTACTGCCCAGCTTGGGCTGCAAGAGCGCTGTGACCAGCCAGCATCTGACCTGGGCGGGGCGGGGGGGGGGGTTGTGTTTCCCAACAAATCTGCCACATTTGAGCAGGAAATAAAAGGTCCTACCAGATTGAACACAGAGCTGGTGGCTGAGCCTGTGCCAATGCCAAGGTGTGCTGGAGGATTTGTGCCCTGGTATCCGGGCATCTTCAAGGACAGTGATTTGCACATGAAAAAAGAGTCCTCAGGGGTGCACACCTGGGAACAGAACCGGGTGTGTGTGTGCGTGTTGGGAGGCGGCGAAGGGGAAAAAGGACCACACAAATGTCTTGCGTCTGGCCCCCACAGAGGGGGGGCTACAAAACAAAACTTAAGACCTCTTGTCTTGGAACCTTTGTGGCACTCTTCCAGGTGCTCCACGGAGCAAGTGACAGGGACAATCTGCCTTTTCCCTTGGCCAGGGAATCCTGGGAGGGGGGGCACAGCTACGTGCGCCCTTCAAGGTTTTCTGCTTCGGTAGAGACTGGCCACAGTATTGGGGCAGGGGTGAAGTCAGCTCTTGGGGACCCATGCAGGCAACAGGGGCAGCCCTGATAGGCGCCACTCTCCTCCTTTCCCAGAAACATTAGAACCTCATGGTCAACTGACACGGAGCCCTGATGCCACATCGAGGTCCCCTGGGGTTCTTCTAAACCACTCTGATGCAGGGAGCCCCATTTCAGACCTACTATGTATACATATAAAAGAATCTCTGGGCATCTGGCCTGGGCATAGGTCATTTTTCAAGTCCCCAGGTGCTTCTAATGTGGAGGCTGGACCCACGGACAGCCCTTCCACTCTCATCTCCGTGAGCGCTGTCCCACCTTCGGTAATGCATGCTCACATGACTGTCATACTGAGTCGATTCTAAGATGCCCATTATAGGATTCGGATAGGGATGTTGCTCACAACACTGTCAGGCAAGTGACAGGCATGACAACCTCCATCCTGTGGTCGTCACTTTGAGTTATCGGCGTTATGGGTACCACACCTAGTGAGTTTAATTGCTATTTAAAAATATACTCAAAAATATTATACTATGATTCGGCCTTGAAATGAGAAAATACCGCATATGTGATGAGCATGGGCCCGGAGCAGTGGGGTGTGAATTCAATGTTAGCGAAGCAAATATTTCACATTGCAATTTCATGTTTTCTTGCAGGCAACAGCCAAGTGACTTAACAAAGGAAGGCACTCTCAACGGGTGATACGTGAGCAAGACCTGCCCAGCCCCGTTAGAAATGCAGCTGAAGACCACAAAATCAGCAAATCCTGGAAAGATCTTTATAGGATATGTTACTCCCTCCCGCCCTGAGGGCCCAGTCACCATGGAAAACGCAAAGGGGATCCCATGTAGTTGGATGTTAATGCTGAATGGGAAGAAGATTTAGAAACACCCTAACTGATGTATTTCACTAATTTGCCTAATTTTATGTAAGCACGAGAGTGACATATGATGAAAATCCATGTCTGTGAAGTCCAAACGAGCTCTTTGAATAAAGTGCTAAAAAAAGCAATGTGTCCGTGGTATTGGCAGTTTTTCTTACTCAGCGATCTACAAAATGGGTGTATCTTAGAATCGGTGGTTTCTTTGTTTCTATGAAATAGGACAGTTCACTACCAGGGATAAATTCCTAGCCCTCAGGTTTGACCTGCCCGGTGCTCAGCCGGCCGGACGCCCGCACTGTGGCTCTCCTCTGCATTCCGCCAGCCTGTCCCTTCACAGAGCCATGCTCTGAGGCTGGTTCCTGCTCTCGGGTACTTCTCAGCCCGCCCCTGCCCTGCAGGGTCTTCCTGCCCCTCCCGCCACGGTCACACCCGAATTCTGTCTCCTGTCGCTTCTTTCTTCTTTCTTAAAGTCTCTTTCGGAGTCGCTGCAGCCTACTTCCACCACACAGCCATGCACCTAACCTTGTCTCTAAAACAGGAGAGCGAGATACGGTGATTGAAAGCATAAACTGGGGAGACACAGATGTGGAGTCAATCCAAGCTCTTCCCTTATAAGCCACTAATTTTGCACATGGTACATCACTTTGCCTGTCAGCCTGTCTTCATCTGTAAGAGAAGAAAACAAATGACCACGCCACGGTGCTGAGAGGAGGATTAATTGAGATCATGTGCACATCGTAGACTCCTCCGTTGCCTCCTGGCATCTTTTCTAAATGTGGCAACCATGGCGTTGGTCGGGATTGACCACGTCAGGATTTGATTGGCTTAATCCCAATCACGTGACCTAGGTTGGTCCAATCAGAGTGAAGCTCAGGACTTAGATGGTTTGGGGAAGAGAAGTTTTCTTTTGTCCTGATGGTATAGATTCTCTGAGTCCTGTAATTGTACGATCCATTGGCTACCAAGGATGCCGTCCTGAAGAAGAGCTGACCGGTGGAGGCGGCAGGGGGAAATAGCCTGGCTTAGCCTCATCTGACCCCTGCACTATTTTGGTTATGTGAGCCATAAAGTTTCTTTTATTCAAACAAATTTCAAGTGTGTGTTCTGTCATTTGTAACCAAAAACATTCAGATTCAGTATGAAAAGCACCTAAAAAGTACTTAATACATGGTAGCTATGGTTATCAACTCAGTCAAAAATAGATCCTGTCAATGAGGGTGAGTCTCCCCCACTCTTTCTCTCTCCCTTGTCCTCCCTGCTAACTTTTTTGGAGCAACATGGCTGTTCCTCAAAGCGAAGCTTCTGTTCTGTAGCTGCAGGTGAGCCTGTGTGCCTGCCCTGGGATTCTACCATTGCCGTCCCGCCCATAGCCTCCGCTCTGCCACCCAGAACACTGGAAGTCAGTGACTCAGGGCACATCCTTTTCCTTGGAAGTCTCCAAGGGCATGAGGGCAGAAAGCCCACGACCTAGACCAGACCTAGTCCCCCTACAAATCCTGCCCACCACTCAATGTGCACATGTGTTCCACCTCTTCCAGGAAGTCCTCCAGCCTGCCCTGGCCATCACCTCTGGCTCTTCTCAACTCAGAGCGCTCGCCAACAAGCAGGTATTTCCACATATGCCTGTGTGTTGTTGGCATGTCACTGGCATTGCTGCTTTCGTGTCCATAGGTACATGCTTTGTGGGGACTCCTCAAAGCTGGGAGCATACTGACCTCATTTTCGATTTCCTGCAGAACCTATAGGATACTTAACGCATAACCAGCACACAATGTCTTCTGGAAAGGTGATGGTAAGCCTCATTAAATGAGCCTCTTTCCATTATTCTCCACATTAGATATGTAGATATAGTAGATAAACAACTAATATTTGTATCTGTAGATCTATGTATATTACTGTATATATTTCTATAGTAATATAAAGCGTTGGCTCCAAACCTCATCTCTGCCCTAAACTGAGTGCAGGAAATAGGAATCTTTCTCGTCCTCCATGAAGCCCCACTATGCCAAGGCACCCCCCACACTCTGAACTGGACACCCCGAGCCCTGTTGCGGTACAGGAAGGTGTTAAGTCTTCTTGGGGACGCGCAGCTTCCAGACCAACTTCCCAAGTGATCGTCATCTGGCCTGGGGTCTGCCCCCCTTGGAAAGAGAGAACAGCCCACAAGCTTCCTCTTTCACACTCCCCTGGGCCCTCACGCTCCCTGCGAGGAGGCTGAGGCAAGCTACGGGGACAGAGGGCTCTGCACCCCTAACCAGACCAGGTCGTCAGAGCCCCAGTACATTCCCACAGTAGCAGCCAGTGCCTCCCGGTCCAGCCTGCCATCCTGGGAGTGACACATGGGTGGCCCCCTCCTCCGTTGTAAAATTGCCTGCCTCGATAGACTAATTACAGCAGCACACTCCGTGTCACCCAGTTGTCACGACACCCCTGATGTGATTTGAAATCCAGTTCCTCGGGCTGGGGAGAGCGAGCTGGGGCAGGGGCTCTGGCTGGCAAGAGCAGGGGCCCAGCTGACTGTAACAACCATGAAGGACAGTTGCCAGCGTAAACTCCTCCGTCCACAGGCACGAAACATGCTCCTAACGTTATCAGTGTACCCAGGGCTCTGCTATAATCCCTATCTTCCTTGCGGTTGATGGCATTTTAGCCTACTGACGCCACATAACACACTTCATGCATCCAGAGGGAGGCTCCTCCTGCCCAGAACTTGAAAGCCAATTGTAAATACAGAGTGATGGATTTTGTCAGTAAATCTTTATCAGAATGAGGCAATCACTTTCCCACACAAATTAATGTATGTTAGCAGATGTTTAATTTTTGAATGTCCTGTTTTGAATATATATTACCTGATAATGTATATGCACTGGAAGTATTTTTTTATTCCTACTCATTAAATCTCAATCAAGCCAGTAAACGTCCCAAACTACAGAGGCCCAGAAATTCTGCTTCCCTTCTCATCAAGTAACAGCAGTTTATGGCAGTATAAAATAAATGAACTGCTAATACAATTTAAAAATAACAACAATAACAAAGCCAAAGTTGACAGGTCCGGACGTATGGAGCGCCACCGTCGCTGGGGGCATGGGGACAGCGCGGGTGTGAATTCTAGCCCTGCCACTTCCTGAGTGACCTGAACCGGTGACATCCTCTCCGGGCCTCCGTTTCTCCCTCTGCAGAATGGGGATAATCATCGTGCAGCATATAGGGTTGTACAGAGGAGTCAATGAATGAATACGTGTATTTAGAACTCTGCCTGGCATTACATATTTGCTCTTATTATTATATTTTAAATGACACCAAAGGAAGGAGAAAGCAAAGAAAATACTTCTTCAGGTACAGGCCTGGGTGTCAGGAAAGCCAGCACCTGTTTCCAGCCTTCAGCTCCCTTAATGTGACCCCTGAGAAAGCAGAGCCTCGGTTTCCCCACATGCAAGGTTCAGACGCACATCCTCACGTGGCTCTCCCACGTGTGGAGCCCACGAGCAGCTACAAGGGCTCTCTGAAGTGCCCGTTGCTGACTGGGGGTGAGAAGAAGTGACCACGCGAGGTCTGTCCACTCAGCCTTGGGGGGCCTGAGGGTGTGGGTCCCAGGGCCTCTGTCAGTGGGCAGCATGCCTGTGCTGTTCTCGACTTTCCTTCCCCAGGGCCCACTTCCCATCTCTTGGTTCTTTATCTCTTCTCCTCCCGGCCTCTCATTCTGTTAACATGTCTGAAACACTGTACATGCTTTTCTTTTCTTGTTGCTGTTTCTGACGTACACGTGTAGTGTTGTTCTTCGCTGACTTTTCTCCCGCTTTTCTGGCTTTTCTGACGACCTTCCCGGGGCAGCTCCCTCCCAGAGTTTTACTAGGGGGTTGTCTAATGCAGTCTGGCTTTGGCGCTCACAGGGGTGCCTGGGGTAGAAGGAAAGGGTAGAGTGTTGGGCTGAGAAGACCTCAGAGCCCCCGGTGAGCCATGAGGTGGGCGAGGCACCATGTGGTCCACCCCCTCTCCCACATGGATTGGCTGAGAGGACAAGCCACCTCCTGCTCCAGCCCCGGGATCCCTCCACCCACCGGGGAGATTGACTGGGTCAGACAGGGATGGGCTGAGAGTCCCTTTCCAGCTGGCCTTTGAGTCTCTACCATGTGCCAGGCACGGTGTAAGCCTCCCTGATGCAAGACGGCCTGGAGTCCTGGGATCTCACCCAGGTAGCAGCGACCATGGCTAACACCCAGTGGGGGCCTGCTGTGTGCGGTATGTCTGAGTTCTTTATTGTACTAACTACTGACTCTTCACAAACCATATTACATTGGTCCTGTTAATATCCTCACTTTATAGGTGAGGAAACGGAGCCTAGAAAGGCTAAGTGATGGGTCCAGGAGCACAGGTAGCCAATGACGGCAGAGCCAGAGTTCAGTTTCAGGCAGTCGGGTGTGGATCGCGTGCATCTAACCCCCTCCCCACCCCACCACCACCCCCCACCCCTATAGCCAATGGTATGATTTCTCCCCATGCTTTCACTCATTAGGAAACTGAAGTTCAGAGAGGCTGAGTAACTTACCCGAGGTCACAGAGCCAAGTAGAAGTGTCAGATCTCCATCCAGGTGTGTCTGAATGTCCAGCCCATGCTATTGACCACTAAATTTCTGATTCAAGTTAGCTGTAGCAAGGGCTTCCTGGAACCTCCTGGTCACCGGACAGACCTATCTGTACCTTGTCCACACCCAGGCAAGCTGAAACCCTGCCCCAGACCTGTGCTGTGGGGGGCTTGTCTGCCCCCATCCCACCCATCCTTTAGAGTGACTTTCTAAAAATTCTGTCTCTGATAATACTGTACCATATACTCGAAATTTGCTGAGAGTACGTCTTAAATGGTCTCACTGCACACACACACAAAGGTAACTGCGTGAGGTGAAAAAATGTGAATTAGCGGGATCGTGGTAATCATTTCATGATGTATACGTATAGCAGGACATCACACTGTACACTATAAATACAGACAATTTAGATTTGTCAATCATACCTCAATCAATAAAAATAAAATAAGTCATTGAAATTAGAAGCTTGAAAACAAGAATTCCTGTCCCTCCGTGGTGCCTGGGACTGACCAAGGCTGACAGTGTGGTCTGGGTCGGGCTTCCTGGCCTATACTGCGGGGGTCCTGCATGAGCCTAAAGTACCTACTGAGAAACTGGGACACCTGGGTGGCTCAGTCAGTTAAGCGTCTGCCTTTAGCTCAGATCATGATCCCGGGGTCCTGAGACTGAACCCCACATTGGGCTCTTGCTCAGAGGGGAGCCTGTTTTTCCCTCTGCCTGCCGCTCCCCCTGCTCATGTTCTCTCTCTGTGACAAATAAATAAATAAAAACTTTAAAAAAAATAGTACCTACTGAGACACTGTCTAAGCCTCCTCTGATGGGTGCAGCCCTCTGAGGCCATCAGCACCCTGTGGAGGGGCAGGCACACCCAGAACAAGATTCCACAAGGACCCCATCACGGGCCAAACCTCCCTGGAGATCGTCTAAGTCTCCATCTGGTGCCTGGGGCCAGCCAAGGGCAGCAGGGCCGTCCAGGCAGGATGCCCAAGCCCCGCTGGGACCCCCATCTCCATTTCCCTCTCTGGTTACTCTCTGATACTCTGTCCAATGCGGGGGTTCACCAGATGCCCCAAGGAGCTCCAGAACTGGAGCCTGTGGGGTTGCCCCATGCCCTGGGGCTGGACCTCTGGACCAAGAGAGCAGATCACTCCTGTTGGCCTGCATGTTAGTTTTGTGTGTGGGATTGTGACAATGGGCTGCCAGCTGGTGCTGACACACTAGTTCTGAGTGACTCTGTAACATAGGATGCAGGAAGAGATCAGGATCTAGGATAGTGACAGGTGGCAGCCTACCACCCATCCTTGGGCCTGAACTTTGCCTTGAGCTCCTTCCTGCCGCAATGCCACCTCTGGATGACAGCAGCAAAGGGGGCGGGGGGCCCACAAGCATCCTTCACCATACTGCCCACCACTACCGCTGACACCCAGGTGGGCGCTCCCCACCACCACCACAGGGGGCCTCTGGGTGCCCACACCCTCGCCCCAGCACCTCAGAGGCCATCACTCTGTAACCAGTGGACCCTTCTGATCTGTGTCATCTCCTGTGCCCATCAATATAGTGACATCTTGCCCTCTTGCTCTGTCTTGAGTTGTGTGTGTCACATGAGGGACAAGCATTCCTCGTAGGATGGGACTTGCTCTGCTGGGCCCCTGGAGATCCCAGGACTCCAGGCCGTCTTGCATCAGGGAGGCTTACACCGTGCCTGGCACATGGTGTAACTGTCCCTGGCACAGTTGTTATGGATGGAGTATTTGCTTTCCCCCCAAATTCCCCCCAAATACTGAAATCCTAACCCCGAAGACGGTATTAGGAGATGGGGGCTTTTGGGAGGTGATTAGGTCAGGTGGGTGGAGCCTTCATGGATGGGATTAGTGTTCTCATAAAAGAGACCCCAGAGCTCTCTCTGTCCTCTTGCTGCCATGTGAGGACATATTAAGAAGTCAGCATCTGCAACCCAGAAGAGGGCCGTCTCCAGAACCTGGCCACGCTGACACCCTGCTCTCTCAGACTCCCACCTCCGGAACTGTGAGAATCAGCGTCTGCTGTTTATAGGCCAGCCAGTCTGCAGGACCTTGTTACAGCAGCCTGAAAGGACTGAGAACTAAGATAGCAGTCAGCATCGACAGAGATCCCATTCTGGGATGCAGCCCTTCTGCCTGAGTAGGTCAAGAGAGACACGTTGGAAGCCGTATTTGTGGCAGATGAGTCAGCTTGAGCTGCTGTAAAAGAGCACCCCAGACAAGGGGCTCAAATGGTGGAAGTTTATTATCTCACAGTTCTTGGGACTGGAAGTCCAAGACCAAGGTGTGCCTTCTGAGGGTTTTGAAAGAAAAACCTGTTCCAAGCCTCTCTGTCTGGCTCATCTAGGGCAGTCTTCATGTTCACATGGCATTCTCTTTGTATGCAAGTCCGACACCACATTTCCCCTTTGTCACAAGGACACGTCATACAGCAGTAGAGCCCGCCCCAGTAGCTTCATTTTAACTTGGTAAATACTACATCTCCAAATAAAGTTACATTCTGAGGTGTTGGAGTGAGGCCTCCAACATATGAATTGCGGGGGGGGACACAATTCAGTCCATAGCACATGGGCAGTGGGAGGACGCTGCAGCCTCCGAGCAGTGATGCAACGGCATCGCAGAAATTATCCTAGGGGGCCACAGGGGCCAGGAGGCCTCCACTGTGCCAGTAGGCAGGCACCCAGAGCCATGGCACTGCGACATAGGGTGCTTTTTCTCAAAATAGGCTATGACATTAACCAGCAATAGAGACATGACAAGAAAGAACATGAGGAGATGGTGCCGGGACTCCACAAGGCATCCTAGCACGTGCTGACTAGACAACAGGCAGGGAGTCCTCCCACCCATTATTCAAAATGTCCAACAGTCACTAAACCCCACATGGGCCCAAGTTTTTAATGTGTTTTAAATAGAAGTATATATATAGACAGAGACCCCATAAAAAAATTTTTTCTCTGGACCCTCCCACCCAAGGGGTGGTTATTCCTGGGACCTGCCCTATGCCTGCAAAAGACTGCTGCTGGCCTGGCCCCTGTTTTTGGTTCTGGAGGCCACCTCCCCAGGTCCCCTCTCCTGATAGGCATGTGGTTCTCATTCACTGTCAGTGAGAGGGTGCCACGGGGTTACTGAACACCTTAGGAGGGTGTCCAGATCTCCCCCATGGTTCCTTCCATGCTCTCTCAGGAGGAAATCTTAGCCTCTGCAGAATCAGGGTGCTCACCTCCACAGGAGGTGCCAGATCCCCATTTGCACCCACCCTTGTTCTCTAAGTCAAGGGTCTTTGACATATTACCCAGGAGCTGATTCTGCATCTTGCACCTCAGGGCTCCCCTGCAGCCCTGTGAGCGATGGCAGACATCTCAGCTCTAAGCCTCCTGCCCAAACTTCTCAGAGCATCCCTTTCCTCCCAAGGGTGGGGACAGAGCTGCTATTGCTGGAAGACCTGCTCAGTGCCCAGTGCCTTTGCACATGCTCCCTCATAGGGTCCTCATCAGAACCTGGGCTTTGTACATGAGAACTTGCTCCAGGCAGTGCAGCCGTGATGTGGCAGACACAGGAACTGACATGGGCATCGCCGGCCTGGTACACTGTCTAGCCATGGAGGGGGTGCTCAAGAAAGGTTTGGAAGTCATGAGAGAATCCAGGGTTTTTGAGACATGAAGCTTATACAATCTGGGGAGTCCAAAGACTTGAAGAAAAAGGATGAAACTTACAGATACAAAAAAGATGAGGCTTTGGAAGGGCCCCAGGCAAGCAAGAAACTCTGAGGCTTCAACTTCAATAGTTTCACAGTAAATCTGCCATGGAGTCAATAAATAATGAATAGATGAATGAATAAATGAAGTGCAAAGATGTATACTTGCAGAGGTAATAGGGCCTAAAAAAGCATCTAGCCCCAGCTGCTTTGTCTATAGTTGTAGAAACCAAAGCCCAGAGGAGTAACTTTCCCAAGAACACACAGTTAGTAAGTCTCATTGAGGTAAACTGAGGCTACCCTCTGTCATCATGACTGTGGCTTGGTGTTGTTCAACCCAGATCAATAGTCTTTACTCTGCCATTAACTCTGTCCCTCCCTTAGGAACCATTGGTCCTCATTTGACAACATTACCTACCTCTCCAAATTAGGACTGCCAAGCCATACAACAAGGGGCCATTCCCAGTGACGTCTTTGTGAATGGACTACCTGGAGTTATGGGGTACTTAGGCTGGGTGGCCCTACACAGCAGCCCTGATCCAGTTATTGATCTTGACCTCCTCTTCAGGTGCTGGCTCCTAGAAGGGAAGAGGAAGGAAAACGCCTCTGCCTTTACCATATCTCACTCCTCTTAACTGGTGGGAATTCCAGTAACTGTTGTACCAGTGATCAATCTATTGCCTCTCAGTTCCAAACTCACATGTGTTGGCTGCTGTGAAAAAATGGAGGTGGGCCCTGCAAATATATTTCTGGGGGTCAGCCGGTGCAATATTACTCTTTGTCAGTAGAGGGCGCTGGAGGGCCAAGGACTATGGACAGCGTTTCCTCTCTCCCGCTCTGTGTGAATCTCTTACCAGGTTGCTGCAAGGTGAAGCTTCTCCAGGACAGGCCTCTGCCAGTCCAAAGGCCAGCAGGAGCAGCTGTCCTCAGGGTGCTGGACTGCAGCCTGGTGGCGAGTTCTGAGATGCAACCCCTCCATGGGGACAGCTGGCCTGGTTTCTCAGAGGGCAGAGTCCCATCCAGTTCTGCCGGGGCAGCACCTCCGTCCCATCTCTGCCTCCCCCTGAGCCGTAGCGTGCCCTCCACCTCCAGCAAGGTCTGCATCTCAGCCCTGGGGGTGTTCTTTCTCAGCCCTTAGGGTGTGGCTGTTTCCATGTCTGTGATCTTTGGAGTCCTCTTTACTTCCTACCAGCCAATCTCCCGCTACACCAATTCCCTGTAATAGTTAATGATTCTTTCCATTAAGCTTTCAAATTTCTGTTCCTTTCTATCTCCCAGTGGGATCCTGACTGCCTGTTTTATGGGAGTTGCTGGGTTCTGAAGCCAACAGCCTCTGGAGCCTGGCCTTCCACATTCGGTTCTGTCAGCTGTGGAGAGCTGCAGGCTTCACCAGCCCGGCGGGACTGCTTGGACCAAGTCCTGGCTGGGTGTTTGTGCTGCCCCTGATTAACGTGACATGATGTGACAGTAGGACAGCAGCCTGCACACCACGCCCCGGCCAGCATCGTACAGATTGACCACATCACACATACATGACATGTGTTTCTATCATCCAAATAGGA
Source organism: Ursus arctos (assembly GCF_023065955.2). NCBI lineage: Eukaryota > Metazoa > Chordata > Mammalia > Carnivora > Ursidae > Ursus > Ursus arctos. The sequence goes on from NW_026622841.1 coordinate 55,317,033, forward strand.
AAAGGGATATGCTGAAAATGCATTTACAGATGGGCTCTGTACAACCACATTTAAGGATTAAACTCAACATGAAGTCTGTCATGAGGCCTCAATCTCTCTGAAACATATGTTTGGCACAGGCAGTGGGCAGCTCAAAGCCAGAGTGAACGGGCCAAGGATATCAGAGCTGGATGTCACATTGGCAGAGATCCACAGTCAGCCCCTCTGGGTTTGTGGTCAGAATCTTGGCATGGGCCACACAGATGTTTACGTTTGCTCACAAAGGAGGAACAAGGGAGATCTTCTAAATGGGTGGGAGGACAAGGAGGGGGCCTACCCTCTGGTTGGGCCCAGAGACAGACCTGGGGACCACCTAGGATGAAGAGAGCAGGGGCCTGACACTTCGCCCAGATGTTGACATCACAGATTTTTAAAGGTCGAGGAAGTCTTTGACTTTTTACTTTCACCCCTCCCCTACCTATTTTACAGATGAGGAAACTGAGGCCTGAAAGTCTGAAGCAGCTTGAGTGAAATCCAACAGGGCAGACATGAGGGGGTGGGCAGGCATTGCTCAGAATGGTTGTGGAGATCCAAGACTAGGAGACCTTTGAACTGTCATAGAACACGTGCATCCCCCATCCTAGGGGTCATCTTCCCGTTGATCAACCCGCAAAATAAATAAAATCAAAACATAGTTTTAAAAAATTCTTAAATATAATAACCACATTTTAGGTGACCCCTTTACAACAAATACAGAACTATTTAAATCAGCTCTCTAAAGATGGAGAAGTTGGTGCTTGGAATTTTCTTTTCCAAAATGGTGGCCTTAGCACAGGAGCATTCCCATCCCAGGCCCACTCAGGCCGCTCCGAAAGGCCCAGGCCAGGCAGCTTCAAGAAGCCACCCCCTTCGATGCCTCCAGAGTCCCCTGAGGGGTGCGCAGTATGAGGAGCAGTGGGAAGGTGAGGAGCGAGTGGGGAGAAGTCCAGATTCTGAATTTTAAGATACCTGTTACTCAAACAAATTTACTGAGCTTTGCACTGTTTCTTGGTAAATGGATGTAGACAACGTCCCGTCTTTTCACCTCTCCTGGGCAGAAAGTTCAGACAGAGATAGAAGAACATAAAGAAGGTACTGAGTGAACAGGAACTATGGAGCCGAAGGAGAGGAGGTCTGGGGGCAGGACAGGTGGGTGCCTGGGGCTCTGACCATCACTACCGATGTTGGAAATGTGTGCTCAGTTGCCTGAAAACATCAGTCTTGCAAGAACAACTATAATCAATTGGGCTTATTTTTCCCTTTCAGGAACTCCTACATTTAGGCATCTCTTAGCCCTGATCTCGGGCTACATATTAGCATGCGGAAACTAAACGTGGAACTGAGCGCAGAAGAGAAAAGGATAAACCAGACATTTTCATCCCTCGAACAGCAAAGGTCAGAGAAACTGAGAGCCCGAAGTCTGGATGGGAACTTCTTCCTGGGGAGGTGGGAAGAGAGGCCCGGCTGCCCTGCACCATCCTCCCCTCCCACCCCCGTGGGTGTCAGAGAGTTAGTCAATAGTGCAGGGGGCTCACTCCAGGTCAGGGGCAGACCCCCCAATTTGTCTTCATATACAAAGCGAAGGGAATAATTACGACTCGCGGTCTGTGATCCCTGATCCTTCTGAAATCACCCCATGTTCAGAATCTTACAGTCACATTAAAACATTGCACATTTAGGAGCAGTAAGCCAGGACAGTGCTCCATGTATGTCAAGGCCATGTGGCAGCTCGGTGGGGCTCAAAGGCTTTGACTGGTACTTCAGCAGATTTTGTATAGTTCCAGAATCATCTCTTTAAAAAACAAACAAACAAAAAAAAAAACAGCTTTGATGTAACTTCAGTTGCAAAAATAAAGAACTCTCATATGCCTTAAGCTAGATTCCCCAAATGTTAACACTTTACTACCTTGTCCTCATCGCCTTACCTCTGTGTTTCTATCTCTCTGGCCCTGGCTCTGTCTCTCCCTCCCTCTCATTCTTCGCGCAGGGGGAAGCAACCTGTTATAGGGTAAGCAGCCCCAGGTGACATGGTGAGGAACGCAGCCCTCAGCCTGCTAGCCCAGGGGAAATGGAAGCCCGCCAACAGCCACATTCATGAACTTGGAAGTGAATCCTTTGGCCCCATGGTCTGGCCAACAGAATGTGTCCTCACACATTCCTAGTTTGTTCAGGCGGCTATCACAAAGTACCACAGGTTGGGTGGCTTATAAACAGTCATTGACTTCTCCTAGTTCTGGAGGCTGGAAGTCCAAGATTGAACACCTGCCTGCTCAGGTGAGAGCCACGTCGAGGTGGCCGACTTCTCGCTGTGTCCTCACAGAGGGGAGAGGAGAGGGAGCTCTCTGGGGTCTCTATTACAAGGGTACCTACCCCAATCATGGGGGCTCCACCTTTATGACCTAATTACCCCCTAGGACCCCACCTCCTGAGACCATCACCTTTGGGGGGAAGGTTTCAACATCTGGATTTTGGACCATAGCATACGCTTGAACTTTGCCCATCTGATGGGTGAGAAATAGTATATTTTAATTCATTTTCATTTGTCCTCCTGTTATTAAGAGCTATGTTAAACTCTTTTTCATGTATTTAAGGAATATTATTATATATTATATATATTACACCCATGTTTTCTATTGGATGTATGCATAATATCAGCCCCTCATCTGTGATATATGCTGCAAATATTTTCTCCCAAATTTTTATTTTCTTTTGATATGCAAAAGTTCTTTTTATTTTTTATGTAGTTGAACTTAACCAACCTTTTCTTTTAGTTCGTTCAGCTTTTGAGTGCTAAACAGGACAGCTTTTCCCTTTACCCAGGTTATAGGTTATAGAAAAATCCATCCATGTCTTCCTCTGGCTATTGCGTGACTTCGTCATTGACATTTGGATCCCTGACCCCATCTCTTTTTCTAGATGGTGTGAAATATGGATCTCATTTTTTTTAACCTTTTTTTCCAAATGTCAACCAGTTGTCCCAGCATCATTTACCAGTAAGTCTGCCTTTGCCCCAGTGTTTAAGAAGCCACCTTTCTCATAGACTAGATTTTTCACACATAGTTGGGTCTATTTCTGGTCTATTCCATAGTTTCTTTTGCCCACTCATGCACCAGTAAAACCATTTTAATTATGAAGGTTTTGTAGAATGTTTTGATGTCTGATAGGGTGAGGTCTCTTCTTCTTTTTTTTTTTTTTTTTTTGATATTCTGGCTATCCCTGCATGTTTATTTTTTCATATAAGCTTTAGTATCAACTTGACTGGGTTTTAAATGTTTGTTGCTATCTTACTGGGATTGTGTTAAATTTATAAATTAAAATGGGACTGACGTCCTTCTATTGTGAGTTGTCTTAGCCTCGAACAAGGGATATCTTAATGTTTGTTCTAGAGACAGAAGTCTGAGTTTGATCTCAATTCTTTTATATCATCTTATGTTAAAATCACCACATTATGTTGAAAGTGCTATGTTTCTTTTTCCGTGTGATGTTTTTTCTCTTTGTTCTTTCAGTTTTTAACTTTCTTTGGGTATTTAGGAAGGTTTAGCGTTTGTTCTAGTAGTTGGCTTTTGTACTTACACCTTTTTAACTGCCACTAGTCTCTATGTATTTTACTTTATTTTATGTTGTCTCTTACAAATGGCCTATTCGGTAATCATTGAGATTATTCTGCTTTCTTCTTTTCTGCCCCCTTCTCGTCCACTTTTATCTGGATTATGTCTCTTTTGTTAGAATATATAACACATAACATATAACCTATAGCATATAAAATACTACCCTCTGGCCCTTATTCTGACTTACTGGAGTCACGGACCTACAATTACATGGCTTAAGTGCTCACCATAAGTCCTCTTGCTCAAGTTTTCCCCTTCAGTTCTGCTTTTGCAAGGCAGGGGGAGGGCGAGGGGAGGGATGCATTGATTTGGAACTTTGGAAATCAGCATTTTTGGTATCTTTTTTTAATAATACTTTTTATTATGTTATGTTAGTCACCATACAGTACATCCTTAGTTTTTGATATAGTGTTCCATGATTCATTGTTTGCATATAACACCCAGTGCACCATGCAATACGTGCCCTCCTTAATACCCATCACCTGCCTATCCCAATCCCCCACCCCCTTCCCTCTGAAGCCCTCAGTTTGTTTCTCAGAGTCCATAGTCTCTCATGCTTCATTTCTGCTTCTGTTTACCCCTCCCCCCCGTTCATTCTTCCCTTCCTTCTCCTACCGATCTTCCTGTTATTTCTTAGGTTCCATAAATGAGTGAAACCATATGATAATTGCCTTTCTCTGCTTGACTTATTTCACTTAGCATTATCTCCTCCAGTCCCGTCCATGTTGCTGCTAGTGTTGGGTAATCGTTCTTTCTGATGGCTGAGAAATATTCCATTGTATATATGGACCACATCTTCTTAATCCAGTCATCTGTTGCGGGGCATCTCGGCTTCTTCCACAATTTAGCTATTATGGACAATGCTGCTATGAACATTGGGGTGCATATGGCCCTTCTCTTCACTATGTCTGTATCTTTGGAGTAAATACCCAGTAGTGCAATTGCTGGATCATAGGGTAGCTCTCTTTTTAACTTTTTGAGGGACCTCCACACTGTTTTCCAGAGTGGCTGTACCAACTTGCATTCCCACCAACAGTGTAAGAGAGATCCCCTTTCTCCACATCCTCTCCAACATTTGTTGTTTCTTGCCTTGTCAATTTTTGCCATTCTAACTGGCATAAGGTGGTATCTCAATGTGGTTTTGATTTGAATGTCCCTGATGGCTAATGATTTTAACATTTTTTCATGTGTCTGTTAGCCATTTGTATGTCTTCATTGGAAAAGTGTCTGTTCGTACCTTCTGCCCATTTTTTGATTTGATTATTTGTTTCTCATGTATTGAGCTTGAGAAGTTCTTTGTAGATTTTGGATACCAGTCTTTTATCTGTAGTGTCATTTGCAAAATCTTTTCCTATTCCATGGGCTGCCTCTTAGTTTTTTTGACTATTTCCTTGGCTGTGCAGAAGCTTTTTATCTTGATGAAGTCCCACAAGTTCATTTTATCTTTTGTTTCTCTTGCCTTTGGAGATGTGTCATGAAAAAGGTTGCTTTGGCCAATGTCATAGAGGTTGCTGCCTATGTTCTCCTCTAGGATTTTGATGGATTCCTATCTCACATTGAGGTCTTTCATCCATTTGGAGTTTATCTTTGTGTATTGTGTGAGAGAGTGGTCAAGTTTCATTCTTTTGCATGTAGCTGTCCAATTTTCCCAGCACCATTTATTGAAGAGACTGTCTTTTTTCCACTGGATGTTTTTTTCCTGCTTTGTCAAAGATTAGTTGCCCATAAAGTCGAGGGTCCATTTCCGGGTTCTCTATTCTGTTCCGTTGGTCAATGTGTCTGTTTTGTGCCAGTACCATGCTGTCTTTGTGATCATGACCAACACCAATGAAATAGGAAGGATCATTGGAAACTTTTATCAATAACTTTATGCCAATAAATTAAACAACCTGGAAGAAATGGATGCCTTCCTGGAATCCTATAAACTACCAAGACTGAAACAGGAAGAAATTGATTAAAAATCAAAAACCTCCCCCGAAACAAAGAGTCCAGGGCCCGACGGATTCCCCGGGGAATTCTACCAAACATTCAAAGAAGAAATAATATCTGTTCTTCTGAAGTTGTTTCAAAAAATAGAAACAGAAGAAAAACTACCAAACTCATCCCAAGAGGCCAGTATTACCTTGATCCCCGAACCAGGCAAAGATCCCCTCAAAAAGGAGAATTACAGACCGATATCCCTGATAAATATGGATGCCAAAATTCTCAACAAGATCCTAGCTAATAGAATCCAACAGTACATTAAAAGGATTATCCATCATGACCAAGTGGGATTCATCCCTGGGATGCAAGGGTGGTTCAACATTTGCAAATCAATCAGTGTGATAGATCACATCAACAAGAAAAGAGTCAAGAACCATATGAGCCACTCAATTGATGCAGAAAAAGCATTTGACAAAATACAGCATCATTTCCTGATTAAAACACTTCAGAGTGTAGGGATACAGGGTACATTCCTTAATCTCATAAAAACCATCTATGAAAAGCCTACAGCAAATATCATTCTCAAGGGGAAAAGCTGAAAGCCTTTCCCTTAAGATCAGGAACACGACAAAGATGCCCACTCTCACCATTATTATTCAACATAGTACTAGAAGTCCTTGCAACAGCAATCAGACAACAAAAAGGGGTAGAAGGTATCCAAATCAGCAAAGAAGTCAAAATGTCTCTCTTCGCAGATGACATGATACTCTATACGGAAAACCCAAAAGACTCCACCCCCAAATTACTAGAACTTATAGAGCAATTCAGTAATGTGGCAGGATACAAAATCAAGTTGCATTTCTATACACGAACAATGAGACTGAAGAAAGAGAAATTAGGGAATCAATTCCATTTACAATAGCATCAAAAATTGTATGTTATCTCGGAATTAACTTAACCAGAGACATAAAGGATCTATATTCTAGAAACTATAAATCACTCTTGAAAGACATTGAGGAAGACACGAAAAGATGGAAAAATATTCCATGCTCATGGATCAGAAGAATAAACGTAGTTAAAATGTCTATGCTACCCAGAGCAATCTACACTTTCAATGCTATCCCGATCAAAATACCAATGACATTTTTCAAAGAACTGGAACAAACAGCCCTTAAATTTGTGTGGAACCAGAAAAGGCCCCGAATCTCCAAGGAATTGTTGAAAAGGAAAAACAAAGCTGGGGGCATCACAATGCCAGATTTCGAGCTGTACTACAACGCTGTGATCACAAAGACAGCGTGGTACTGGCACAAAAACAGACCCATAGACCAATGGAACAGAAAGGAAATCAGCATTTTTAAAGCCCCTGCAAGTGGAAGAAATGGAAGCGTGCCTGGGTGGTGGTGGATTGGGGCGGGGGGCAGGTGTGGAGGAAGCAAAGCAAGGACTGTTAAGGGCAGCTGCGGATAGCAAGGGAGCTGGCAGGTAATGTCACCACAGACCCAACCCCTCTGCAAAGCCACCATCAGGGACACTGCGCAGGCATCTAAACACGAAGCTAAACTGAAAACAAAGACAACCTGCAACTTCCCCAACTTGTAAACAAGGAAAAGCACTTCACAGTTTCCAGTTTCAAGGGACATGAACACCCTGAGATCATTTTCATCGGTTCAACCCAGATTTCAACGTCCGGCTGGTGAAAATAAGCAAGCTGCAGCTGTGCACATCCTGAGCCCACCTTGTGAGAAGCAAACCTCCGGGCCCTGTCTCCTCCCAAGGTGCTGCGTGAGGAAGACCCCTCCTCTCTTGAATTCCATCTCACTTCTTCCCCTCCCACACTCCTGGAATATTCGTCCCTCGTTTTACATTTGGTGCATCGAGTCCCAGCTGCTACACATTCAGGCACGGGGAGACTGCAGCGGGGAGGCCAATTCTCGCAGGGTGCTGCGGATCACTTGGACATCCAGACAATCTTCTGGACTGTTCCTCAGGCTCTCTTCCCTTCTTCAAAGACACAACCCTCTCCCACGAGTCTTGCAGCTTTTGCATGGCCATTTTCCAATACTGCCTCCGGGCCCTCTGGGGGTGTCTGTGATGAATTTCCAGAACAGTCCCGTGCGGTCCTCGTCTCGGAGCTCTGGCTGGTGCTCGGGAAACACATGAGGTTGAAGGAAGCCCATCAGAATCCTGTGATGTTCTGTTGTACTTGCCGTGTTCACCTGGCAATCTCCTAGCAGGGGCAGGCAACTTGGCCACTTGCTGGATCCAAACAGAGACTAGACTCCCAGTTTAGTGTAAAAGGACGTAACTCAGGAACAGCCAGAGCGTGCAGATGCAGAGAGCAAGGTGGGGAAGGTGCAAGGAGCGAGCGAGCCTTCTGGGGCCACTGCTCTCCCCACATCTCCCCTGGTCACCACCCCAGAAGCTCCCCTTCAGTTCTTGACTAGATGAAGCTCATCTGCTCATGGGTTCCTCAAGAAGGCCTCACAGATAGAGGATCCCCTACCTTCTTGTTTGCTTAAAACATTCTCCATGCCCTTCATACTTGTAGAATAGCTTGGCTTGGTAGAAAATCTTTCATTCGTGTTTTCCATGACTTTTTTTTTAATACCGTTTAATTGTTGCCTTACTTGTTTGTCATTTTTGGGAACTCTGATGCATGTCTTATTTTCCTGCTGGTGTCAATTTTGTTATCTTTTTCTTGGGAACATGGATTTTTTTTTTATCTTTAAATTTGAATAACCTCTCTAGGAGATTGTCTCAGGGTGGGTTGATCCTGGTCCTTTTCACCAGCTACTCAATGGGTCCTTTCAATATGTAGATTCAAAGTCCCCTTTATTCTTGCAAAGTTTTCTTGCATTATCATTTTAAATGTTAGTTTTGTTCCATTGTTTTGTGTTTCTTCTTCATGATCTCCAATTATGTATGTTGTTTTTTTGTCTGGCTCTCTTGCACTCCGGTTGCTTTCTCTAGGAGCCTTTTTACTTTTTTCTTTATATCATTATCGTTCCCCCAGCTACTTTCCCACCTTTCTTCAGTGCTCTTTATTAAATTTTCATTTGAGCCTATTCTCCCTGGCATATCTTACAACTTCTTTTTCATTTCTGAGATCATCTCGTCTTTTTCTTCCTTTTCTTCCCTGAGATCAATGGTCTCTCTTTTCATTTCTTCCTATTTTTGTCTGTTTCTGGGTTTAACGTTTGAATTTCTGCTTCAAGGTGGGACTTTGTATTCTAAAATGCTTGTTTGATGACATTTAAGTCAGTTTCAAGTGCTTTGTTACAGTTATCTTCTGCTTTGTGATCTTTTGGGGGAAGTAGATTTTTATCAGCCTTGTGAGGGGTTCTTTTGCTTAGTCTGTTTTCCCAGTTCACTTTACTCAGCGACTTACAAGACTTCTCATTTGAGGGCACCTCTTCTGTTGGTAGATGGTGTGTTCTCTTGAATGGTTTTTTTTGGAAACGGGCATAGGGGAGGGATCATGTGACCATTTTTTTGCTTCCCTCTTGTCCTTCTCCCCCTCTACCTTCTTTTCTCCATACCACCCATTCTCCAAAGGGTACATCTCCCTTCCTTTATAGCTTCCCCACCCCACCCAAAGCGATGCCTTTGAAGACTCCCCTTCTGGTCATGCTCACTCACTGGGCATTCCTGCTCTTCAAGAGGACTCTTTTTTAGTTTAGGTCAATCTTAGTCCTACCACTAGGTTTCCTCTTCCCTCTTCCATTCTGTTTTTCCCAGAGTGCCCTTGCCTCCCACCATCTTGAGATGGAAACGTGAGAAATAGCTTGCCGAAGCTTGGCATTTACTTTTCTGCTCACAGGTTCCAGCATTCTCTGTCCTCCTGTTATGCTGAAAGCTGGATTTCATTGCTCTTCTGGCTGCTGTCCGTTGACTTTTGGAGGATGTTCTGGGAGATTCAGATTTACATAGCTACTATTACTTCAACTACCCAGAATCCTTGGTATGTTTTTAATTAACATAGAAGGAAAATATTTACTTCATTTTTTAAAATGTAAAAACCTATCAGCAAAATGAGATGGATTGATTTTCAACTTTTTGGAGGCTCTGGGTTGTCCTTAGTTCTAACATAACTGAACATAAATAAATATTTATTTATACACACACACACACACACACACACACACAACAGAATATTACTCAGCCATAAAAAAGAATGAAATCTTGCCGTTTGCGAAGACATGGATGGAACTAGAGGGTATTAAGCTAAGTGGAGTCTGTCAGAGAAAGACAAATACCATATGATTTTGCTTGTATGTGGAATTTAAGAAGCAAAACAAATGACCAAAGGGAAAAGAAAAGAGAGAGAGAGGCAAACCAAGAAACAGATTCTAGAGAACTGATGGTCGCCAGGGGGAAAGTGGGTGGGGGGGTGGGTGAAATAGTTGATGGGGATTAAGGAGAACACTTGTGATGAGCACCAGGTGTTATATAGAATTGTTGAATCACACTATATGTACGCTATATTACACTGTATGTTAACTAACTGGAATTTAAATAAAAACTTATAAATAAATACATACATACACAAATTGATTTTTTTTTTTTAATGTGATATCGTTGGAGGGAGAAACAGTGCAATGTGTCCCTGGTGGTATTATTGTCAGGAACTTCTGGGGTGACCTTTCCTGACTCTGGAACACCACCATTCTGATCACACCATGGTGAAAGTGATGGAAGATGTCCCAGGCGCTAACAAGGGGAATACACATGGTCCCTCAGAAGGCCTCCCCAACCCCAACATGTAGCCCCCCGCCCCAGTCTCTGCTAATTACAGCCCTCTCTGGGTGTCTGGCTGGGATGTGCCTGCTCACACAGGTACCAAATTATAGTTCATCCACATCCTGGCATTTGTCTCAATCAAAGAAAAAAAAAAAGGCTGACTGTGCCCACGTGCAGCAAACACTTGTGCAATTTCTTCACCACTTTTTCTCCTCACCACTAACCATACTTTCTACCAGCCAGACAAACGGACAGAAATACACACACAGACACACTCAGACACAGGGGTCCACTGAGCTCCAGCTGTGCAGCCCTGTGACCAGCTCCCCCTTCAGCCCCCCTCAAGGGCAGTGGGGATGTGGGATCAGACAGCCCTTCATCAAAGGCAGTGACTGGCAGCTGCCCCACAAGGCTGAGCTCCCAGCCCTGGAGCTGCACAAAGGCCAGGCTCTCAGGAACTCTGAGGGCTTCTGCGAGCCAGCCTACCCCCCAGGGGCCAACGTCACTATCTTTCTGGGAGCACCTTGGTCCTCACACAGTCATCCTGTGCCGATGAAGGGAGAGCGAGGTGGAATATTAAACTCTGCAAGCACTTCATATTGGGAACAAGTGGTGACCGAGAGGGGCAGAGCGTGGGGGCGGCCGTGAAGAGCCGCAGCCTGGCCCTCCTTGGTCCCCTCTCTGTGACCTGACCTCATGCTGCACTCCCTTCTCATTTCCTAAGAGCAGCTGCAAAGGGCAGGGTTCCCAAAACATGCGGAAAAGAGAAGAAAATTACAATATGGAAGATCCTTTCTCTTTTCTCTGCCATTTTTCTGCAGTTCCAAAGATTTCTTTTGTACAAAAACAAAAAAAAAGTCTTCCGTCTGCCAAGATTTTTACTTATCACATATGAAAGGGTATCGTCTTCTACACATTTTGAAATGCCTTAAAAACGGGTATCAAAGAGTCCGAGGCCCATTAATCTAAATTGCTGTAACACTTAGAGAAGAATAAAAGGCACTTTCTAAAATCTGCAAATGAGTATAACCTACAAAATTACAGATTAAATGCTGGGAGAAAAAAGAAGCTTTAAGTTGTTAGTTTGGAGCAAGCATCTTTAAAGAGAAAGAGAAATATTACTTCAATATTTTAAAATCATGTTTTGAAATAGAAGAGAAAAAGAAAGGTATGTACTTAGACACAATGGAAAGAGACAAGGAAAAAAAATCTGAGTCCAGCTCAGATTGGTCGCCATTAAATTTCATTCAATACAATTTCCCAAGAAGGGATCAGCTCCATAGACAGGCTATTTTTACCACCTTTGCAGAAAACCTTATACCTCAGTCTGAACTACCAAGTCATTTCTTCCCCATGGAAAAAAATACAGTTCTCAAAGTTTAGACCTGAATTCTCAACAGATACAATTGGTAGGAAAGAGGTCATCTTACTTTCCAGTCTTTCCCATTTCAATTTATTATCCGGTACTCTGATAGTAAAAATAGAATGAAGGGCCTATAATACTTGATAGTCTTGATTTTGCAGCCCCAGCCAGGATGAGAAAGCCATAATAATGTAATAACACCTTAAATTCATACCTTGCGTATCTCTGTAGAACTAATGGAGCTTTACCAGGCAATTTTTAAATCTAATTAATCCCATCATCATCCCTGACAGGTAAGTTCCTTAGAGAACAGGGGTCTGCAAGGCCCTCTGCACTCACCAGGTGATGAAGTGTCGTGGAGGAGAAAACCAAGATTTATCACATACCTACTATGTGCAGGGCTCTGCACTCAGCCCTTTGCATTTTGTTTGTCATTTAATCCTTGTGTCACCACTATGTAGTTGACATTTGGGGATAGATTATAAAGACTCCCAAAATTCTCCACCCTCCCTATACAGAAGCAGAGTCCAGTTCCCCACCCCTTGAATCTGGTTGGCCACATTACTTACCTTGGCGAATGGAACGTTAGTAAATAGGATGTAAGCAGAGGCTTCAAATGTGTGTAGGCACTGAGGCTTCTCAGAACATTATCCCCATGTAAACAGACCCTGACCAGTCTGAGAAGCCTATGGCACGGTCGCCTGTGTCACATCTGACCCCCACACACGCGTGAGGTCACCCTCAATCGGCCAACAACACCAACCTGTCTACTGACCTCACACATGTGTACAAGCCCAGCTGAGATTAGCCAACTCAGCCTAAACCAGAAGCACCCATCCACTCATATCAATGGTTGTTCACCCATGACATTATGAAACAAGAAATAATCAATACAGCGTTACTATCCCCATTTTACAAAACAGAACACTTGGGCTCAGAAAGATTTAGTAATTTGCCCAAGGTCTTCAAGTTCAGGACCGTCTGGTTGCAATGCACAAAACAGAATGCATACCATGGGAAGAAAAGTTGAGCAAACTCCATGTGTTAAGCTTGAAAATGAAAATATTTAAACATTATGGCTGTCCTGAAAGATTCAGAAAACAGCTGAAAAGAAGACAAAGTAGGCCTCTATTTTGGGTTGATTCAGTGGGGCCAAGGAATAGAAACTTTAAAAAATGCACAATTTAAGTCAACTTTAAAGAGAAAGAACATGGCAACATCCAGAGTGATTTACCATAGAATATTTGACCACGGAAGGAAATCCTTTAGAGACCCAATGACAACCTCAGAGCAGCAATTTCTTCTTTGGGGCTGAAGTTGGCTCAGGGGCAAGAAAGATTCCCTTCCTTACTCCAGGGTTCTAGACAGACATGATGCCTCAGACCTTCTCTGGGTGTCTGAACAATCCAAAGTCATCATGTGTGAAGCTCCTGAGACTTGAAATGAAATTTGGTCAAAATAAAAATGCGCATCACAGCCAATGTGGTAGTTTGCCCAGAATGGCTGGGCACCGAGGTCCTTTGGTCTTTCTGCAGTGGCAACTTCAATTTGTACAGGTGACATCTGGTCACATATCAAAAAAAAGCTGGGCTGAAGTCTTGGTCCTTGCAATCATAGAAGAACCTTGTAAAACCCACCCCCATCCCCACTGGTTGCAGGCAGAAATGTACTTCCTACCATCAGAGGGTGCCACACCATTAGGCTTGACCCCCAACTTTCCTTCCTCTGTACCCATTCACCATGGGTTTCTGCAGATCAGAAGTCTCTGGACTTACCCTGGCGTGGATGGATTTGGGCTCCTCTCAGAAGGAGGGCAGCAGTCAGCCTGACCTTCCGACCATGGTGCTCTGCTTTTCAGAAAAGGCCACCCAGCACCTCTGTGCGGTTCTTAACAGGCCTCAGTGATGCTGGTTTCAGTGACGGGGTGATCTACAGATCTTTTAGGTTTGCTCGTGTTACTATGTTCTAATAGAATTCTGTGTTATATACGGTATTACTTTTTGTCGAGGAAGAATTATACAATGATTCAAAAGAATTATAATTATCAAGCATAAACCTGATGATATATGAAACATAAATAAAACATACCTCCCTGGTCTGTGTTACGGATTTTGGGGAAAAAAAAAATACATGACTACAAGGAAAGGATTTGGTAAAAATAACTGTCACTCAGAGTATTGTTTTCTTTACGCTGGATGCTGGTTCATGGAGGAATTCCACACCTACATAAATCCCGTTGAGGTATGATTCAGCCACTCAGAGGGCTTAAAGCTCCTTTTTAATTAGTTTGTTCAACTCTTCTTTCTTTGAAGGTTGCTTCCTTAAAGAAAGAAATTTGCTTTTTGCCAAAAGAATCAACCTGTCACTTGAACTCCTTCTGATGAAGAGTTCATTTCGTTTTGTTTCTGGACTCTGCCCGTCCATGGCCCTGGGCATCTGCTGTGGACTTGGGCTTGTGTTTCGGCTCATGGCTGCTTGAGTGAGCTGGTTATGTTTGGCATTAGGGAAGTTTGCGGGGAGAATCCCTCCCAACACACACACACCATAGCCTTCTGGTATGATCATCAACATATCAGCCAGATGTCATTTTGGGAGGAAGCTGGAACGAAGCACTCAAATTGGCTCAGAGGAGAGTGCTCTGTTCCCCCAGGAAGCTGCTCTTTTCCACTTCTTATGGTAGGGGTCCTACGGACCCCACCCCTACCCCGGATGGGTATAGAAGACCAGTGAGGTTGCTGCTAAAAGGGTATTACTTTTGGTGATGGTTATAAACAGCATGGAGATTCACTTAGAAACTAAATTATGGAACGCATAATCCTACCAGTTTTCTATACTGTTTTTAGCTACCCATGGCCATAAAATAGCCATCACCACTCTTAGCTCCTTGTCGGGGTGTCAGAGGCAAGCCTCTCACATCTAGGTATGATAGCAACAGGGGTTCGAACACTGACTGCCATTTCTGTTTATTTCTGATGGTCTTTAATACCAGGAAGAAGCCGCTACTGAGTTCCTCCCCTCGGTAACTCTCATTTGGACCTGGTGGCTCATTTTCCCCGTTGTTCTTCCAAGACAGCTAGAGTCTCTTCACCAGTGGTTCTTCTCCCTAAGCCAGCACCCCCCACACCGTCCTCCTCATCCTTCTTCTCGGGCTCGAAGTAGAGACCTGCACACTTCATACCATGGCATCTGCATCTTTCCCAAGAAAGATGTGGGCTGGTCCAGCTCTGGGGCCAGGAGCAACAGGTGAGAGGAGGGAGGGAGAGGAAGCCATTCAGAGACAATATCAGCAGGAAGATCTAGCTTTAGAAGGAAAAGGGCAAATAGGTGATAAACATGTGTGACAGGAAGTGAAAATAAGTGTCCGTCTCAGTGACTCCCTCACTCCAAAAGAGAGAAATTCTATCTACATGCTGTCCTTAGCTCAGCACTCAGTTCAAGGAAGGGTAAGAGTTGTTGCAATGTAAAGATTAGAGGAAAGATTTCCTAGAAAGACACACTGGGGCGAGAGAGGAGGCAGTTTCCTTTCTCAAATCTAGTGAGGAGCTTTCATGAAGAAGTCCCCGGAGAGCTTAATCTCAGGGCTACCTTGTATGTTTGTGAGGTTGGCCCTGTACCAGGACACCTGGTCAGTAGGTAAGCGGGGATTGAAATCAAGGCCTGTCCCCTTACCAAGCCTTGCACATCCTGCTATGAGAGCTGCCTCTGCCAGAAGGAAAGACTTCTTCTCAGTTGCTACTCTCCCCTGTGCACACACACACACACACACACACACACACTTAAACACTCACCTGGAACTGAAGACCTACAGGAAGAGGTGAGCTGGGAGCTACTTGCCCACGACCAGGTCAAGGTCAGGAGGTGAACCTGGCCTGTGGTCAGCTTGGACTGCCCAAGGGCATGCTTTGCAGGGTGGGGGCAGTCTGAAGGAAAAGGCTGGCTGTGGCCACTGGATGCCCAGAACTGGGGCGGGGGGCGAGGAGGGGCTATCCAAGGACACACACAGGAAAGAAGTAAAATTACCTTATCACGTTTGGTCCCAACAAGGTCGATGCTACAACAGTGGGCTGCAACAATGGACAAGTGTTCATCACCACATAGAGAAGCAGGGAAGCGGCACGATACACTATTTTTCATCACGTTAGCAAATATCCCCAAAACAATAGTATTCAAAGCTTGGAAGGGAGGGTAAGGTGAGATCCTTGCATGTATAGAAAGAAAAATTTGTAATGACCCAAATGTCTAACATGAGTACAAAACAATTATTTTCTGCTATTCTGGTTATTTGTAGATATTACCTAAAACAACATTAAGTGAAAAAAAGGTGAAGTTCTAATAATAAATAGAAAAAAAAGACCAGAGGAAAATACAGCAAAATGTAAATGATGGTTCTCTCTGGGGGATGGGATTATGGGGGGGCTTTCTTTCCTTGATACTTTGTATTTCCTCCAATAGACATATATAACTCTTCATATTAAATAAAGAAGAAAACGTGTCAGAGTGAAAGCTTCATAGCCTGATGGCGGTGGCCTGGTGGCTTAGTTAGTTGGATGGCAGTGCTGATGCGGTGGTGGGGGGTGGAGCATGTGGCCAAGCATGCATGGGACCCTCTTGGACCCAGTTATGCCCGAAGGGAGGCTTAGCTCTGAGCAGTGTGGCTGCTGGCAGAAGCCCATCTCGGCTGACCCGGGGTCAAAGTCTCAGGCAGGCCAACGGGGGGGTCAAAGCTACAGGTGGGCCAAGACACATTAGATGGCAGCCACACCTCGGGTTTCAGCTGTGTCCCCACCTTAAATGCTCAGGATTGTCGCACTTACCTGAACCAGTCCTCTAGAGCAGACCACTCACCAGGGGATCTTGTTAAAATGCAGACTCTGATTCAGAATGTCTGGGGCAGAGCCCAAGATTCTGCATTTCTATCAAGTTTCTAGGTGACAGAGATGCTGCCCGTGCAAGGACCACCTCTGAGCGGCATGGCTCTAAGAGGGTTTCTCAAACCTCAGCGCACACAGAACTCCCTTGAACAGTGTGTTAGACACACATAGCAGGGCCCGCACCCAGACATTCCAACTCTCTAGGTCTGGGCAGGGCTGGGTTCTCTGCATTTCTGACAAGCTCCCAGGGATGCCGTGATCCACAGACCACACTTCGGGGAGCACCCTGCAATCCTCAACTGTCTGGCACCTTGCTCCTCAAAAAGTTCCCAAGAAGCAAGGGCAGCAGCAGCACGTGGAAGCCTCCAGAACTGCAAATTACCAGACCCCAGAACTACAGTCTGCATTTGCACAAGACCCTGGGTGATTTTACGCACCTTAGAGTTGAGCACACTCTGATCTGGAGGAGAGCCCCAGAGCTGAGTGAGAGCATTTTCCAAATGATCCGTTGGGGTCCTGACCCTCCCAGCCTTCCACTCTCTGGGTGAACGAGGCACTTCTCAGGGACAAGCTGAGCCCCTTCCTGTCCTCCCCATCATGGTCACATGGCTGATGACCTCCAAGGGTTAGCTTCTGCCCTCAGCTCATTTCCTTGAGTGGTGCTGACTGCATTCCTCAGGAGAAAAACATCTCAGTCTCCTTGCAATCCTTAAATCAATCCCTTAAATTAGAACTCCTTGCCTAGATAAGTGGAGGTGACCAGGGGAAAAGATTTTTCAGGTAGGGGAGACGGCACATGAATGCAACAAGGAATTCTGGGAGCAGCTAGAAACTTAACCTATCAATTGCTGGAAGGAATGCAAGATTGCTAAGACTCTTGTGGTGGGACTTCAGGACAGAGTGAGGAAGGCTCTTCTTGTGTTTAGGTAACTTCAAAGCAATGTTGTGCTATAAAGGATTGTGTCATTTCACTGGAATGATTCCCCTTGAAAAAATATCCTGGCCTTATTTCTTTTTAATGTACCCCAACTTTTGGGGGGAAATCCCCTTTCCCAAGAAGTTGAACTACTGGAAAAGAAAGAATGTTTTATTTATAGGAGACATTTATTTGCTAAGGTACTTTCCTTAGCCCTGGGCAGAATAAAAAATACAGCCTAGCTTTTTCTCTTTGCTTGAATTTAAATGCAGTGTATGTTGTCATATTTCCTGCTAGTTGAAGGTCTTTTCCTGGGTTTTTTTGTTTTACTTTTAATCTGACAGGAGGATGGGGAGGGAAGCTATTCACCAGTGGCTATTTGAAGTTTAGCGATTGCCTGGAAAGGAAAAAAAAAAAAACAAAACCCAACCTCTAATGTTATTTTTGAGCAGTGAATATTTTTCACTCTGCTAAGAAATTACTGCAATTTGACACATGAAATCCAAGGCATAGATAAGTGTGATCTTGAAAAATTGTCTTTTGTTGGCTTGATGGTAACAAAAAATAATCATGTCAATGCTAGAGGCATTTCCCCATGGTTTAGTGAGAATTCATCCTGTGCAGCAGTAAACCATACACCACTTTCTCTGCACTGTTATCATAAGAAAATGGGGCTAACTGCTAGAAATGATGGGGGGGAGGCCCACCTGTCCATTGGACAAGGCAAATCATGGTTGTCACTTCTCGAAAGAAAATTATTTCAAATGACTTTAAATAGCCTGACATACTTAAAATTCTGCCTTTTTATAAAAGTTATAGAATTACCTAATTAGTGTTCTTTTTCTGGTTTTATTTTGGAGATGAATCCATGTGTCCTGTCTGTAATATTGAACACATTTGAATAACTATATATATATTTTTTTCTTTTTTTAAGTTTTCACTTACCAATAGAAATACTAGGCACAAATCTCTGAATGTAACGTCAGCCTTTGGTAACTCTCCCATGCAAATGACTGATGTTCAGGGTCACTGGAAAAGCTGGCATTCTCCGAAGGTGACGTAATAATGATTTTTGATCCTGCACCGCTGGACCTCAGAGCAGAAGTGAACGATGAGGAACAATCTTTGAGGACGGTCTCTATGATTCCTGGATATGAAGGTAAAGGACACAATGTCCCCTTTTAGACTTTGAGACTTTGATGGAGAGCAGTGTGTGTAAGTGTGGTAGGAAGGGCCTTTCTAACCATTTTTTTTCCCATTACTAAGAAATTTTAGTTTAGTTTAGTTTTAGGGTTTTTTTATTATTATTTGAGTGTAGTTGACACACGGTGTTAGATTTGTTTCAGGTATACAACACGGCGATTCAACTTTTTTTTTTAATGATTTTATTATTTTTTAAAATTTATTTATTTGACAGAGAGAGACAGCCAGCAAGAGAGGGAACACAAGCAGGGGAGTGGGAGAGGAAGAAGCAGGCTTCCTGTGGAGGAGCCTGATGTGGGGCTCGATCCCAGAACTCTGGGATCACGCCCTGAGCCGAAGGCAGATGCTTAAGGACTGAGCCCCAGGGTGATTCAACTTCTATACATTTGCTGTGCTCACCACAAGTGTGGCTACCACATCATTGACTAGATTCCCGATGCTGGACCTTTAATTCCTGTGACTTATTCATCCCATGACTGGAAGGCTGCACCTCCCACTCCCCTTCACCCATGTTGTCCCTCCCTCCACACCCCTCCCATCTGGCAACCGTCAGTTTATTCTCTGTATTTATGGGTTTGATTCTGCTTTTCTTTTTGTTTGCTTATTCATTTGTTTTGTTGTTTAGATTCCACATATGGCAACCTATGTGGCCATTGATAGACAAAGGGGTAAGAAAGATGTCACACACACACACACACACACACACACACTCACTGGAATATTACATGGCCATAAAAAGGGCAAGCTCTTGCCATTTGTGACACCATGGATGGACTTAGAAGGTATTAAGCTGAATAAGTAAGTCAGACTGAGAAAGATAGATTTTTGTCTAGTTTTTCCATGTAGAGTCGGTTCTTGGGAAAGTCAGCTCCCTACAGTGCTGGCTGGAACCCGGCTCCGTGAGAAAGGAAGCAATTGGTGGGTACCTTCATGTGACACAGGCCCGAAAGGCAGACAGCTGAATCCTGCCTTGGCTCCTTGAACAGTGGTCTAAACTCCTAATGGTCCCCAAGCCCCAGAACGAGGACATCTCACAAGCTGCTCACCTGTTCTTTGCTTTATTACTAACTCCATTCCTTTGGAAACAATGTCTGAGAAACTCTTGAGCCTTTCCACCTCCTACTGGGTGTACTTAGCAAGTGTCTGTGTACAACTGAAGAAACAGATTCCAGAAAGCTGCTGCCTTGTGGGTAGAGACCTGGCAGGGGCCACATGATGCCCCTGTGATGATGGGGCATTATGGAGTTGTTGGGTTTTGTTTTCTGAGACAGAAAGAGGAATAAAAATATTCCATTCAACTTTGGCAATTTCATAAAAATATGTAAAACAAATAAAGCAAAACATTTTGATGCATTTCATGTCTATATTGTGATCAGGGAAGAGGATGTAATGAGAGGAGCACAAAAAGAAAAAATGTGGAGAAACGCTTAGATCCGGACAGGGGAAGATGAAGGCAGACACACAGAAAAGTGGGATTGCCAGAATTGACTGCTTAAAAAACAAACGAAAATCGGTTTCATTTAGGCCTGATGTTGAAAGCACAGATGTGAGTCTTCTCTCTCCATCACTGCAAGAAACAAAGGATTCTGCCCGGGTGTTTGCAGAGCTGGAAACATCAGCTTTCTCAGACGTTCTAGAACCCAGTCAGGGTGTGCGTCAGCCGCAAGACGGTTGGCGCCAGAATGTATAGGGTGCTAAATTTTGAACCATTTCTCAAAAAGAAGCTGTTACTGGGGCACCTGGGTGGCTCAGTCATTAAGCGTCTGCCTTTGGCTCAGGTCCTGGGATCCAGCCCTGCGTCAGGCTCCCTGCTCAGCGGGAAGCCTGCTTCTCCCTCTCACACTCCCTTTGCTTGTGTTCCCTCTCTCTCTGTCTCTCTCTGTCAAATAAATAAATAAAATCGTTTAAAAAAAGTCGTTAGTGATTATTGATAAAAAAAGAGCTTCGACAATGACACAGCACTAGTACACAGATGTAAAGAAAACTGGGCAAAAGGAAGATCTTTCGTCCTTTCAAGTGGCCCCTGAGTTCATTTTCCAGAGGGATCTGGAGCCTCCAGTTTCTATGAAAATATTAAGAAACCGCATGTGCCCCAACTTGCCTAGAACCCAAGTCAAGACATTTCAGGTCTAGATTTCCTCAAAAAAGAATTTCGATAGTTCACCTATGCAAAGAGTGCTTTTAGCTCCTGTGAAGGCATTTCTAGAGCCAGGATCTGTCGGGCATAGTCTTTCCCAGGCGCCCGGAAGGCCAAAGGCTCCCAAGGGTTCCCAGGGCTGCCATGCTTCTGGTCCTGCCTGTTGACCAGCCCACAGTGGCCAGTCCGCTTTTCCATGCTCAAAATAGAATCCCTGGTGCTTTTTTTCCCCCATGATGCTTTTCCTCTGTAAGATCCAGAACGCGCTCATCGAGAGATGTATTCCTTCAGCTTAGACTTAAACTCTATTTAAATTGCAGCCAAGCCGGGAGGGAATTCTCTGAGAGCAGACCCTGTGAGGGAGCTGGCGGAGGAAGTGTGAGGGCCCCGGGGTCACAGGTCACCCTTGCTTGCCTTTTGACTGTTTCCCTTCTCTGTTGCGGGTCTGCACTTGGGCCCAGCTCTCTCACGGAGCAGGGACAGAATGCCTGTGTTTCCGAGCAGGGCCACAGCCAATGAAAACTGGCGGGCCTCCTCCGTTGGCCCTCCTGACTCATTCCAGGTTCTAAGACTTGCCTACTGCTACAGAGAAAGGAACTTTCCCAGAGCCAGAGGGCTCAGCAAAAGCAGTGACTCTGCGGGCTTGGCTGTGACAGGTCGGGCCGGGGAGAGGGCGAAAGGAGGCACGAGTGGCCCGGGAGCCTGGAGAGGAGCCAGGAAGAAGGAATAGGAGGGTCATTGCGCAGGGCAGGCAGCCCAGGAGGGCTTTCAGCTGCTCCCTGGGGAGACACGGCTAGAATTTGGGTGCAGAGGAATGCATTTGCTGCCGTTACTGCCTCCCCGCCCCTGGCTGGTTGGGGAAGCCACTTCTCCTGTCCGTGTCTCTACCCAGGAATCTGTAAAATGGAGATACTGATCCAGCCCCTTAGCCCACCCTCCCAGCCACTGACGGTCACACAGAGCTTTAAAATGACCAAGGGCAGCATTCGAACTACCAACCGGGAGGTTTCTGTGGTGGTAATAGCTCTGAGAGAGGAGCCGGCTTCAAAAATGAAGCGTGATGGTTCTTGATGTGCAGAGGGATGTTCTGGGCTGTGGTGGCAGAGACACAAGGGCTGGGACCGAGAGCAGGGGCGGCGTGGGGGAGCCCAGCAGAACTGGACTCCTGAGGAGTTGCCACTGTTGGTCTGCGTGTCTGTCCTGATTAGCATTCAAATGCGCCTGTGTTAATGGTGGCCCAGAGGGTCAGATTAATCAAAAAGGAAAGCATTTCTCTTTCAATTGCAATTACAACGATTATTTATGTTATTGAAATTAATCAATCACTATTGATGGCCTTCGCTATTTTTATATCATTTTGGGGGACCCAGACAAACAATCTCCAGTCCCTCCAAGGGCTGGGAGGTGGGAATGTTCCCCTCCCAATGTAATGGAAGAAGGAGGGTTGTGTGGTTATTAAATTTTTAACATGCAATTTCTGTGTAAAGCAACATGTGATTTATGTTCTTCTATTTTCTTGGCTAAGAGCTTAGGCATTTTTTAATAGACCTGTATCCCCGACATCAGTCACCCGCATTGGCACCAGACTAGGGTGTGCCAAAGGACACTTGCCGATATGATGTGACCGTTTGGCTCATTGGGGGGGTATAGAAACTGTGGACAGACACGGTTTCCAATCCCACCACAGAAGTGTCTGCATATAAATTGCAGAGGCACCCACACTGGTCTCTGCTAGTTTGAATGTGTCGCACTTTTCTCCTTAGCACAACAGAGAATAGTCAGTTTAACAACACGGTGAAAACCATATTCACATTTTAAGCAAGACAGCTCCTGATGGGGGGTTTTGAATACCTTCCAATGTATAAGACTTTCTAAACATAGATTAACTTCTAGCATCCTGTTTTATTCTTTTTGCTCTCATAGCTAGACCAGGCAGGTGTTAGGAGCTGCATAATAAAGTAGAAAGAGCAGGACTTTGGGCATCAGGAAGAGCAGCGTTTGAATGCAGGTGGGCCACTGTCTAGGCTACATGGAACAGGGGACATCCAGGTTGGCTTTGTGGTCGGAGCCCACGGGTTGCTGAGGCAAGGCAACCAACTCATCCAGTGAGCCTGGGGCTTTTTCAGTGTTGGCATTGACAGTCCTTTGCCGAGGCCACACTGTCAAGCCAGGGAAAGCAGGGAGGGCCAGTCACCCCACAAATGGTGGCGTGGGGAGGGCATTCCAGGAAGAACAGTGGATGAATGTGCAGACTATGTTCATTCCAAGTCTTCTAGCGTGGGGATTGCTGGGGGGAGCCAGTCACCGGCAGGTGGGGAACAAACCTGGGGACCCACATTCTCTGGGGTGGACAATGGCCATGGGGAAAGGAGAGGGGCGGGGCAGTTGTGCATGTTGGCGCCTCCCTCTGGCCGTGTGTGGAGTGAGCATGGGAAGGCCAGGCAGGTTCAGTAAGTCAGGATGGTGACACCTTAAATGAAGCTCTGGAAGGCTCGGTGAGAGAACGATGACTTCTGTTAGAATGCTTTGGGGACAAAAACAAAAGCCCGCTGGAAGCAGCTTAAGTCACAGCTGGGATTGGATTGATGGGCCCACGTCGGGGAAAGCGCAGCTGATGGAGGCTCTGGCTTCACTCCACCTGTGGGGTCGTCCTGGTTTGCCCTCCTGCCGGCCTCTGCCTCCCTGGTACCTAAGCAGCCGGAATGCCACAGCTGGTCCAGGCCTCTGCCACTCGTCTCCGTCCCCAGGCGGAATGAACATCCCTGCAGTGGCTCACTCATAAGAGCAAGGACAGTTCTCCCTCTCAGAGGCCCCAGAAAACCTCCTCTTGAGTCGCAGCTGTTCCTGAGCCAGTGCCAGTGTCTGGGGTCCTGGCTGCCCCTTGGTCATCCAGGGACTTTCCCTGAAGCCCGTAGCCTGCCAGGTGGAGGGGCAGAAACCTGAGCAGAAGTGGGCCCTCTGAGAAGGACACACGGGCACCAGCATGGCAACCCCCAGACAAAAAGAAGAAGGAATACAGGGGAGGAATGGAGGACATGGGCCATCCCTTGGAAAGCCGGCCCGTGGAGTTCCGGCTACTCCTTGACAGTTCAGCTGGGCTTGGACACCCTGTGCGGTGGGTCAGTTCTGGACTCAGGCGTTCGTTGCCAGCCCTTCACCCGGTCCCTTTCCTGAGGCCTTCTGGGGTGAGAGTTACCTCCCAGAAGCTGTCTCTGCAGGAAACCCTTTCAGAGAGAAGACAGAGGAAGGCGAACCGGGACCGAGACCAGTGAGGAAGTGTGTCTCCCCTGACAACCCTGTCACACAGGGGTGCTCAGACCCTACTCAGGCAACCCACACTCGGCCCACCCTGAGGCCAGAAAGGCAAAAGAGGGGGGCCTGGGAATCCCTGCATGTTTTACAAAAGCTCAAAGGCGAACTGGCTCTAAAGTTCTGCACGGGGCCAATAAATGGTTCACTTGTAGCCCCAAGGTGCAAAGCTCCTATCAGGAAGACAGGCTCCTGGGAGCATGGTGGGTGTCTCATCTAGATGTCTTGACTTCCCTCCCCTGACACACACAGATTTCTCTAGAAATCTCTCACCCAGCCCCTAGCCCCTAGACCCCAGCTGATGAAAGCCCATTTCCAGAAGCCTGCGCTCCTGGGTCTACCTGCTGCTGTAAACAGGTCTCTGCCACCAGTAGGAGGCGCCACTAGACCAGCGGGACCAACCCCCCCCCCCCCACCCCATCCGCCGCCCAGAAAACCACCTTCCCAGCCCATGGCAGGGAGTCTTTGTGGATAAAGACCAAGCCCCGGCTCAGGACTCGTTCCCCCCAGGAGGCTCCTCTAGTCCCCAGAATGCAACGAGGGCTGCGGAGCCCTCTGTGCACACCATCGTATTTGTCATTATGTTGACCCTGTGCTTCAGTGTCTGTCTACCCTTCTCACCAGCCAGGAGGTTTCAAGGACCAGTCTCGTGGCTGAAATTTAACAGATTCTCACTGTGTTGAACTGAACTATCCGTAGAAATCAAATACCGCGTTCATGAATGTGACGCCTGTCGTCTACTCACTTGGTTCCCTGGCTTTCTTTCAGTTAAGAATATGAATGATCCACTGAAAATTAGATCAACAGCAGGGTCAATAACAGCCTCGGGAAACAATTTCTCCCTTGTCCATCCACATAGGCCCAGACACCATGGGCCTTTCAGCCTCGGGTTCAGCTTATTAACCGTACAGATAAAAGGATGTCTTGGCTCTCAGATCCTATTTGACTCCTAGGATTTCTAGCAGAGCAAAATACATTTTTTCTGCTTTTTGGAACACGTCATGTTTTGCTGTGAAGCCAAGAGCTTCCTTGAGATTGTTCATGATCTAGGGCTGACACCTGGAAGCATTTCTCTGCTGCCCCTTCGGAACACGGTAGCAAGACCCAAAACCTCTGTGTTGGATAAATCCACTTCCCATCCCTGCATCAGCTCTGCTCTAAAACTCGACAGTTCACAGAACAGCATTGTCTAAAGTCTCTGAAATCCGGTGCATCTGCCATCACAATCCAAGCAATTCTGCCCTGATTGCTATAACCTAGATGACCATGCTTTTTGCTCTACAGGGAGAAGCTAATGAGATGGAGAGCTTTCTAGAATGTGAACCTGCTGGCCCACTGCCTAATGCGCCATGCCAGGGACCTCTGGGAGCCCACCTCCCGGATTGCCGATGTGCCTGGTTGCAGCAGAACATGCTGATGTGTCTATCGATTGCAATCGGATGGAAGTGGACTGTAAAATCGAGCAGCAGGTGAACGGAGCCCCTGCGGATAAGTAACTAAACGGTTCCTCCCAGCACACTCGATATGAGCATTATCACTGGAATAGCCTCTTCTCAATAATAGGACAGTTATCTGCCCAGAGTGCACATTAGGAACACGGGGCCACGGAACCAGGTGGGGAGAGTGACAGGCACTGGTCTGGGAAGCAGCTTTCCGCTCGCAGGCACGGGAAGCAAAGCTTCGGGCTTGGGAACCTGCGTCAGGGAGCAGAGTCATGATTTATTCTTAGAAACGATTCGCTTCATGGCAGCTGGTTGCATGGTCGTTGATGTTATTAAGGTGAGTCCAGATTGTGGGAGGAGCGGGTGACAAGTCGTTCTCTGAACTTTTTCTTTCTAGTTCAAAGGGGAGGGGATCAAACAGACGGGAGACAAGACACTGGTGATTTGTCTCTCTGTGAGATCCAAACACTGACAAAAGGAAAGAAGGAATAGCAAGAGCTTGGACAGATAGCCTGAGGGTTCTCCAGAAAGGATTAGAAGCTTCTAGAAGCAAATACCCACCTGGCTGTCCCTGAAAGACGCAGGCAGAATCCTGAGCCTGATAGTGGGCCACAATCATGATATGGGGTGGAATCACAGCCATGTTTCCCTTGCTACCAGACTTGACATGTCTTCTTATCCAGCCTAGTTCTCTGTCGGAATCAAGGCTAACAACATTAAATCAAGCAAAGAGGAGGGGGAAATGCTCTGCTTTGCCCTGAATCTTTCCTTTAAAAAGAGCCACCAAACGACTTTCTCCAGCCTATTTGTTGAATTCCCATGACACTCAATGTGAATGTAAACCTACATACTTGGCTTTCTCACACTTCTGTCTGCTGGGTTATGAGCCAAACCAATTCCCTGGGGGAAAAGAGGAACCACTACTGCATCTGTGGCCAGGTTCTATCCCAAAACTCCATCAATTTTACCTGGCAATAGAGCCCACTTGGTGTGTGGGCTCCACTGACTTTCCCCGAAGTTCTCCCGGAGAGACAAGCCTTTGGCTTCCATACGCTCAGCTCCGCACTTTGGGCCACCACTATGAGAGCTGTCACCATAGTGACAAAGTGGGTTCAGCCTTGTCATCTGAGAAGAAGGAATGTGGTATTCTGTGACAAGATACAAAAGAAATCAACCCTACAATATGTCACCTGGGCTTTGCTGCAGAAACTGAGGGATGACAGGGTTTGAGTCGACATTGAGGTTTGCATCCCTTTTCCCGGGCTCTCTTCTGAACCCGGAGCAGAACTCCCGCCATGATCTCTATGGAGACCAGCTGCAGACACTTGTGTTTTGTAACAGCAGGCACCCACCTTGACACCAAGCTCATTAGATCTAGCAGTTGGCAGAGGACCTGGGGAGCTCTGCTCTCCCCTTAGCTTTTTGGTCCTCATTATACCAGCCTTCTAACGTGTTCCAGAACACTGCTTTCCACCGTCGTGATGAGGGGCACCGTAGTCCCCCTTTATCTGCAGCGTTGCTTTCTGTGGTTGCAGTTACTCGCGATCAACCTCTGACCAGAAGCAGATGATCCTCCTGACAGATCATCAGGAGGTCACTAGCAGCTAACACTACGCCACGCGCCCACGTCATTCCCTCACTTCATCCCATCGTGTAGGCATTTCATCATCTCACAGCATCACAGGAAGTAGGGTGACTGCAGCACAAGAAGATATTTTGAAAGAGAGACCACATTCACATAACTTTGATTATAATGTATGGGTATAATTGTTCTGTTATTATTATTGCTGTCAGTGTCTTACTGTGCCTAATTTATAAATTAAACTTTATCACAGATCTGTGTGTGTAGGAAAAAGCCTGGTATACAGGGGCTTCTGTACACTTTGCAGTCTCAGGCATCCACCGGGAGACTTGGAGCTCCCCTCGAGCCCCGGCAGGTAAGGGGGGACGACTGTACTTTGACTCTGATCTGGGGACTGACTGTTGCTCTGCTGGGTAGTTTCTAGGGAAGGACATCTGAGTTCCGGAAGCCAGGCTGGACACAGGACTTGCCAACACTGGTCAGGTCACCTCAACCCCAGCTCTCCTATGGCCATTGTTCTCTCAGCACACTGTGACCTGCCTCTAATCATGACAGAGACGGGTTTTTCTGTGCATGATGCTTCTTAGCTGGAAAATGGAGCCTCACACAAAACCTGTCTGGGGCGTCATGAAAACTGGGAGTGCACTGGTCGAAATGGGTGTACTTAGTTTGATGGGGCTGTAACCGGTCTTTGAGCCTGTGCCCTGTTGCCAAGATGCCGAGCTGGGTGCTCAGGGCGTTGATCCTCTGTGTCCTGCCGAGGAACTTAGGGTCAGACGGACGGTTAAGCCGTCAACGCTGGAGGATGACAGTAACAAGGTGACATAGAAAATAACACATGGATGGCAAGGTGGCAGGTAGTCAAGGCACAGAGCTTGGAGCAAGGGCTTCTTAGCGAGTCTCCTCTGTTCCCCTGTGCTCGGCAGCCACCTGCAGCAGAGCTGGCCACGGGGTGCCCTCCACTCAAATCTATCACTCTGGCTTGAGGCAAAATCCTTTTACCGGAAATAAAATCCTGCTGGCCTTGGTTCTCAGGTGAACCTGAGAAACAATAAATGTTTGTTGTATGAATGAGTGAATGATTAATCCTTCACTCCTACATCCAGTGGGGAACTGCTCCGAGTACTGGCCTTGCCCTCACTGACCCCATGTTTACTTATGTGAAAGGCGGTATGGTATTGGGGGGGGGGGTGGTCCAGGGAGAGCGATCCTGGACCCAGCTCCGTCAGGTTGGGAAAGCTGACAGTTAAATATGCATGAATTCTGTGAGCCAGTGGTGAAGTGTTGGTACCTTGAAGCTGGCCAGAAAGGGCATATTGTGCCATGGAAACCCACAGAAGCTGGGCACAGGGTTATCTCACCTTCAGCACATTTCTGTGGGCCCGTTTGTAGCATGTCACTGGTTCAGCCACTTAGCTTCCCAAAGCCTGTTTCCTCATCTGTGAATCCAGGTAATGACACTGCTTGCACAGGCTTGCTGGGAGGGTTAAGGGTGAAAGTGCATGTCGAGCATGTAGTCCTGTGGCCAGGACACGGGCAGGCTGCACTACATCGTACCCCGTCAGTCTGTGTACATGAAGGGGCCCACCCTTTCCCACAGTCTAACGACTGCTTCTGACATCATGATTTTCAAGCACCCTGTTCTCCCCAGAAAGAAAAAATACCACTATTTCAGTGGATCGGTGCCATCTCCTGGGACTGGCCAAGCTTGGGAAGTCTCCCCCTCTCCGAACAGACCACATGGACAATTCCCATGACCAGGACTGGCAGCTGGAGAGTTCCCACCAGCAGATCTGAGGGACCGAATGAGTCACTGCGTGCTTTTGAAGTCTTAGGAAGCTCAGCCACTACTGATTCTCTGACTGATCAACAGGAAAAACCTATAATGTGCCCTTTTATAAAAACTTGGGCTGGTCTCTGCTCAGCTGATGCCCTCCTCCGACACACTGTGTCCGTGTCCCTCTCCTCCCCTTGCCTCCGGGGGGCCAGCCGCTCTGATGCAGCTTTCCCAGCACAGAAACCCGCACTGTTTCGTCAGGTGCTGCTAGTGGACAAGACGTGTGAACCAATTGTAAGAGTCTCGGAGGCGACACTCATGTTCCTTATCAAAGTAGTGCGTCTGGTCTGCTTTGGTATATCAGGAGATATTTTTAAAAAGATTTTATTTATCTATTTGAGAGAGAGAGACAGAGAGAGGGGGAGTACGAGTAGGGAGAGGGGCAGAGGCAGAAGCAGGCTCCCCACTGAGCGGGGAGCCAGACGTGGGACTCGATCTCAGAACTTCAGGATCATGGCCTGAGCCCAAGGCAGACGTATAACTGACGGAGCCACCCAGGCGCCCCAGAAAATTTTTTTATTCAGTGTTTTGCATTAAAAATGACCTTTTTACTCATACAAAATTCACACAGTCCTCTATGGAAAATTAGGAAATTGGCCTTCATTTTAGGATAAATGGTATTTGTACTTGGAGTTTGTTCAAATATGTCCAGATAGGTCTATTTCAGCAGTGGAATAAGTAGGAGAGAAAGAGGCTGGGCCAGCTCCTTGCTGATCAGGGGCCTTTCTAAGAGCGGGCGGGGATGGAGCTGGTAAAGTTGAGGGCACGTATTTTGAGAATGAGACTATGTATTGAATTTTTTTCTAGCACCCTGGACGACAAAAATGGAATCAGGCCATTTAAACCTTTTAAACCTCTTTCCTTCATTGGTGAATTCTTCAGCAGATGCAGACTTCCTCGATGGGCATCCCATTTCCAGAAGGTAATGAAAACCTGACCACCCTTTGTACTCAGGAATACATTTTCCTTCAGAGTCATCAGAAGACTGGATTCATTAAGCTAATCAGAGACTAGAGGCAGTGATATTATATCTTCAAATATGCAAGTTAGTCAGCAAGTTACCCTAGCTAGTCGGCTAGGGTAACCTAGTTTAGATTATTTGCATCTTCCACCCCACTGTCATCATCTTG
Source organism: Ursus arctos (assembly GCF_023065955.2). NCBI lineage: Eukaryota > Metazoa > Chordata > Mammalia > Carnivora > Ursidae > Ursus > Ursus arctos. Next base: position 55,347,115 of record NW_026622841.1, read on the forward strand.
AACAACCAGGTTGCGTCTTTTGAGGGCATGAGCCATAGTAGCAGGGGAAAAAACCCAAAGGCTCCGGGAAAGAAGAATATATCTGGATTTATTCAGAACAGCCAGTGAGTTTGGATTTGATTTGATGTTTCTCTGAATAATTCCTATGACACGGTACTCAGGAATGCTGATGAATGAATGAATGAATGAATGAATGAATGAATGAATAGGTGAACAGTGAAGGCCTCTCTGGATTGACCCACAAGCCTAGACAGTAAGTTTATTGTTGATGAACCTGGTTAATGATAGCTAAGCCCTGCGATGTCCCAGGGTCTTCTCATGGGACACACCTTCTAAGGGGGGCCAATTCCAGGTCAAGACACTTGGCTCTAGTCAACCACACCAGCTGGCCTGGGGCTAATTGCAGCCACCACGCGGAAGTAGAGCTTCTGTCTAAACTCCCCACCCCCTTTCATTCTCTTGCACCCTTGCGCTGTTCACTTAAGTCCCTTTCTCCATACACTCCCACCTGCGAGCTTCCTTTCCTTATTGGCAAGAATGGCACTGACAACCAAAGAAGGAAGCCAAGATAACCATCAATGTCCTCCTGATGCTAAGGAGTTAGAAACAGTGTGTTACTCTTTTATTGAGTATTGGTGATTGAAAAGATGAGCCAACAGAGTTCAAGACTTGACCACATCTAAGAAACCTTCAGAGGTGGTTACTGGTAGCAGAGAGCCCGGTGGCTTCCTAAATCCTACCTGTCTAGGTGCGATAAGACAAGCCATCGTTGTGGAAGGCTGGGGATGCCCTAGTCTGTGTTCTGGCCTCATGCAGAAGGTAGTAGAACTCGATGTGTCGATATAACTGTACTATTAAGCAAAGGGAAGTGAGTCTAGTACATCTGTCATGTTAATACTACACACCACAACTCTAACAGCCAGGGTATTTTGAAAGGTAGTCTAGCAAAGCTAAGAGAGAAAGTAATGTTGACTTTTTTGTTGTTGTTGCACTGGGAATGTTTTTAATCTGAAAAAATAATTCACAGAGTGATGACTATATGAAGTAAAATAACTTCCACATTTGCTCCTGTCTGATCTATTTCATAACAGAGCCATATGTAAGGACATATCATATGCTTCCATTTTTGACTGAGTTTACATTTTTTTATAATGCTTCATTATAGACTTCTCCCAGCATCTATGATAACCAGTGAGAAAGAGAATGAAAAATCTATTTTTAAAAATTCAATGAGATGCATAGTTTGCGGCTGATAGGCCTGACTCGTGATAATGTCACTATAATGCTCTATCCTTATGTAACACCTTTCAAAAAGAGGTTCAAAAAAATCTTTAAAAGCACAACTTCATTCTTGTGGTATCTCTATAAAACAAGCATTATATTCCCCGATTAATAAGTGAGGAATTAGGATTTAAAGTAGTTAAATAACAAGACATATCTTCTTACAGACTCATGCTCAAACTTCCAATACCAAAAATCCCGGAGGACAAGCTGTGCCATTATACACACACACACAGGTGCACATCCATGCATACATGTGCACACACGCGCACACACACACACACTTACACATGCATGTGCCCCAATATGGCATTGGGAAGAAAAAATGGAAGTTTTTGCTTTTCTTGACTAAACAAAGATATGTTATTCACCCATTTTCCCAGAGTTCCCCTTACACTGCTGTCTCCCTGTCCCTTCCTCTCCCTCCTCTTCCCTTCTCACTCTGACATGCAGCAAGGCCATTCCCTCCCCCTACCTTCCCCTTAAAGGCCTGATAAACAGATCTTCACTCACAGAATCTAGATTATGCCCCCATCAATAAGAGTGCTTACTGAGTGCCAGCCACTGGTTAATCATGGGGCAAACACTAACTCAGTTAAAATCACCATCTCATTGTATGGATACAGAAATGAAAACCAAGGTCACCCAACGACTCAGTTGCACAGCCTGGGTTATGCAATACTCCCATCTGGCCTTCACACCCCTTTGAGTGGAGTCTGATCATTTGTGAGACCGAACATTTGTTGAGCCCCTACCAGTACTAAGCTCTGTATTGGGCACTGGGGATGCAGAATTCCCAAGGAGCTCAAGGGCCTCCCATCCTTTATGGGGGGTAAGAGAGAGAGAAGGAGACATACAGTGCAACACTTTAAGCAATATGCTAGACCCACACACCTGATGTCAGGGGAATACATAAAGGAGCACCCATCCCAGCCATGGTGGAGCCCTGGGAGCCTTCAGAGTGGAAATGATGGCAAACTGAGTCTTCAGACTCCATGGAAGAGGCCAGGTTGGGCAGAGTCAACCACATGAGCAAAGCAGGGCAGGCACAAACAGCTTGGCTTCTGGGTGAACCATGGGGGTCCTGTTTCCTAGGGTATGAAGGCTCAAGTGGGGGCAACTGGAGATGAGGTCACAGCCAGTCAAATGGAAGGTCATGAAGCCTCTCAGGTCCCATCCTACACTGGGTGGAGGGGATGGGGCAGCACTGAACCATTGCCTCCATCATTGGGATTGATGGTGGGACAGCAGGGAAGGTGAGGGTTGAAGACAGCAAGGTCAGTTCTGGGCTTGGATTGAAATGTGGGCAGGGTGACCCACAGCAGCAGAACACGCTGTCCTGGCACTCCAGAGTACCCTCTGGGAGGGAGAGATGAGAGGGTTCCGTCGGTGGTTTTAGGCCATGGAGGAAGCTGCGCTCCAGTGAGGAAAGGGTGCAGGGTGGGAGAAGGAGGGGACACCACCTCTTAGGGGGCAGCAAGAAGGAAGGGAGGCTTCAAAAGGGATGGAGAAGGAGCGGTCAAGCAGTTCTCAAAAGGAAAACCAGAGAAGGAAATAAGCTGAGTCGACTAATAAGCAAATCAGTTTGGTCAACAGTGTCAAGTGCTGTAGACCCAATAGGTAAGATAAGGACAGAAAAATGAGCACTGAATTTAGCTACCCAGGAGCCAGTGGTGGCCTTGGTGAGAACACTTTCAGTGGGATGGTTGGAGCTGCAGGCGGGGTGTGGGGTGAAGAGGGGACGGACGGGAGGTGAGCACGTGGGACCGGCAAGTGGAGACACAGGTGCGCTTAGGCAGGCTGGGAGCCCGGAAGACAGCCTGGTAAAGGAGTGGTTTTTGTTTTTTTTTTTTCTCAGAGGGAAAAGACATAAATTATATATGTATACTTATTTATATTTATAGTTATAGAAAAATATATATTTTTAAATATTTTATAAATAGATAAATCATTTAAATAAATAATATAAATCAATCTAAATACATATAAATGCTATAGAGAGAGAACCTTCTACAGAGAGGGAGAGGATGAAGAAGCATTTGGGAGAAGGGATGATTTTTTAAAAAGGATTTTATTTATCTATTTGAGAGAGAGAGAGAGAGAGAGAGTACAAGCAGGGGGAGCAGCAGGCAGAGGGAAAGGGAGAAGCAGGCTAGATCCCGGGACTCTGGGATCATGACCTGAGCTGAAGGCAGACACTTAACCGACTGAGCCACCCAGGCACCCCAGGAGAAGGGATGACTGATAGAACTTTGTTCCTGGGGAAGTGAGAGGGTACAGGATCCAGGTCGCAGACGGACTAATTAGCCTGGGAGGGGTACCAGGAAATGGGACTTTAGCCGGGGTCTGGGGAAGATCATCACGCCCCGTGTTCCTTGCCTCCCTATTTGTAACCAGCTGAGCCAGAGACACCAGAGACTCACACCTGATTTATTTTGCTAAGAGAACTTGATTTATCTTGGGGCCAGGCCTTTCCTCCCACTGTGCTCTCCACCCCACCCAGCATACACTCAAGAGGCCCTATGTTCTCCATCAAGACACAGGACACACTGCAGATCACAGCGTCCTGTGCCAGAGAGAGCCGCTGGCTCTGTGTGGCCAAGGAGGAAAGATCTGTCTTCCCAGCAATGGCCACTCCAAAGAGAGAAAGAAATGGACATGGCCCCGTACTTATGCCTTCTCCCAAACTCACCCACTGGTGGGAGTGAGTGAGGAAGTGGAGACAAAGGCAGAGAGGCCCTTCTCCACTTCTGAATCTTTCCAGAAGGCTAAAATTTCTAATTTAATTGACCTAGGCAGGAAGGACAGGAGGAGATAATGACATGGAGATAATAAAAATTTGGAAGTAGGCAACTAGGAAATTGAAGGGTTCATGGACATTTTACACAGTTGCTGATGGGACCATCTTCTGGGAAGAAGCAACAACCACCATAACCCGACAGTAAGTGTATCGTTGGTGCGTTCCTCATACGCCTGGCACCGCGCCACCGTCTCTAAGCCCGAGATCATCCTCTGCTGGGCGGTTATTATTGCCCTTTGACAGATAGGACAACTGAGGCTCAGAGGTTCCATTGCCTGGTGGGTGCTGGCGGCTGAGGCTTGAGGAGCCCGGAGAAGAAAGTGTTGTTGTGGGGCCTGGGAGGAAGAGCTGACAGGGGACCCATCGAAGGACTGCTGAGCAGCGTTGAGTACCCAACGGAGACTGGAAACTCTACACTTGTAATGGACCGAATCCGCGTGATTGCGTGTGCTCAGCAGCCCCGGGTTAGGAGTGGAAACGGCACAATGCTGGACTGACCTAGGAGCGCACTTTTACTGAGCGAGGCAAGCACTGAGGAAACAGAAGTGGGGCCCAGATACTCAGAGCGGTAACTCTCCATCCTGACGGCACCTCGGAATCAGCTGGGGAGCTTTTACAAACACAGGACCACCGTCTCTGAAGATTCGGGTTTCGTCAGCCTAGGCGGCGCCAGGGCATCGCTGGCTTCTACAGCTCCCCAGGTGATTCAAATACGCAGGGCTGAGAACCCTCAAAGCAGTGCTTCTCGAGTGTGGCCCCGCTTGGGGACAATTAGCCTCACCTGGTGATTTCTCAGAAATGCACGTTCATGGGCTCCACCCCAGACCTGCTGAATCAGAACCTTTGGGGATGGGGCCCAGTTGGGTTTCAGGTCTTCCTCTGGGAGATTCTGAGGTACCCTAAAGCTTGCAAACCGTTGGCTTGGAGAACCTGGGAAGAAAGAATGGAGTTTAAGATCTTTGGGATTGGAGTCACCTGGTGGTTAGAAAGGTCCCAGATGTGGGTGGCTGACATGGAATCAGGACTCAGGTCGCTGGCACTCAGGGCATAGGGGCCCTGGAGAGCTGGACTGTCACTGGCGGACACTGAGGTGGGGCTTTTGCAGAATGCAGGAGCCTCAGTCCACAAGGGGCATAGGCAAGCAAAAAGAACATTAAATGACAGATACCGTGAGCTGAGGTTTTTTGAACGGGGTATGTGGATAATTCCTTAGAAATAGCTTGGGAAGCAGGCGAACGCTGACCCTGCTTCTGGGCCCAAGCTGGCAAAACCTCTCATGTCATCCCCGCTTGAAGAGATGACCACCCACCTGTCCAGTCTGGAAGCCCCCGGGTTCATGCTTCATGCTCACCTACCTCTCCTGGACCGAGTGAACATGTGGCAGAACTCATTATGGCCACAGGCGGAGAAGGTGGCTTTTCTAAGAACAACGCACACAAATGACTCTTATGTTCCCTCAGCACTGCACTTAGATTTCTCTGGAAAACACTGTTTTCCATAGTGAAAATGGAGGGCTACCTGAGCCCCCGGAAATTGCCTGTGCCCTTGAGACCTTGACTTCAGTGCTTTGCAGTTGAATCAGGCCGTGAGAACCGTGTGCTTCTTGCCTATTTATATCAGAAACCAACTCATTTTGAAAATTGCAGTGAGAGATGTCTTTTAGGGGATTTGTAGGACAAAGATTGTTCAAAGCAAGATTTGTTCCAAGATTGTTTTAAGTGCAGCTTATGTTTTTCCCCCTTTTAAACAGTATTTTTTTAAAAGATTTTTTTTTTTTTAATTTCTTTATTTGACAGAGAGAGAGACAGCCAGTGAGAGAGGGAACACAAGCAGGGGGAGTGGGAGAGGAAGAAGCAGGCTCCCAGCGGAGGAGCCTGATGTGGGACTCGATCCCAGGACCCTGGATCACTCCCTGAGCCAAAGGCAGACGCTTGAGCCACCCAGGCTCCCCTTAAACAGTATTTTTAAGAAAAAATGGTGGCGCCTGGATGAGTCGTGTCCTAAATAGCGGTACACGATGTGCTCTTATAGAGCGTTGGGAGCCTGTGTGACACATTAAAGTTCCTAGGAGCAAATTAAGAAACCATTAAAGCATAAAAAGAGCACTGCCTCTCTAGAACTTACCAGGATGGAGAGTAGCTCTCATTGCTATCCACAGCGCCGCGCAGAGGCCTGGCGAGTCTTTGCCTCCCGCTGAAGATTCCCGAACGGGGACGGGTTTTGGGCTTTCGCGAAAGCTTTGCTGTGGCTACAGAGCCATCTTGTGGTCCTGTGCGGTACCGCACCGAGCGTTTCCCGGTACCTGAGCACCGCTGAGATGCGGCTGGGACAAACCCTTGCTTGTCATCAGCGAAATCCATTCCTTCACATAGCACTACGTACGCGTGTGTAGAACCCTTCCGAGCAGGCGAATGCGAATAATCTGGAAAGAGCAGATCCACAAGAGGAGGACAAGAACTTGAGCTCTGGGAAATCTCTCGAGCCTTAGGAATCACATGCTCATCTATCCACGTCCCCACACAACCAATTTCTGGCAAGGCCAGAAAAAGCCATGTAGCCTTTTCGGTGTGACAGGGAAACAGTAACAATAGATAGGAGACATTTCAGAATTTTTTAACAAGTCTCAAGGCCAGAAGCCTGCCTACCTTTGGGAAAAGAAATTTCAGAAGAACGTGTCAGATCTCCCTGTGTTTTAATGTTTCTGTCAGACAGTGTAGGTCAATGTCAGTGCTTTGGAATGCAGTATGCATAGGCCTCCCTTTTGCCTGGCATTATCTTGCTCTCAGGGAGACACGCACAGACCTGCCTGCAAACACGCTCTGTGCCCTTTGGATTTGATGTGTTCCGGTTTGAGTGACAGCTGGGTTTGTTAATTACGACCACGCTAGAGCCTGGAGAAAAATCTAATAAAAATCTTTAGCAAATCATTTTAAAAGAATAGTATAGTAACTTCTTTCTTAAATTTCTATGTATTTATTTGGGAGAGAGACGGAGGTAGCGAGAGAGAGCACAGGAGCAGGGAGGAGAGGGAGAAGGAGGCTCCCCCCTGAGCAGGGATCCTGACGTGGGGCTTGATCCCAGGACCCTGAGAACATGATCTGAGCTGAAGGCAGCCGCTGAACCGACTGAGCCACCCAGGCTCCCCTATAGTAACTTCTTGATTCACTTGGAATAAGCTTGAGACCTCTAGCAGAGAATATGAAGAATAACTTGAAATCCACAATAACTCTGTAGATAGAAAGATATTATGATGATTGGATTTTTTATTAACTTTTCAAAAATTCAATAGGTGTTTAGAAATGAAAGCTAAGCCTATGAGAAGGGACTTAGAATCTTGGGATAGCTGTGAAGAAGTTGTGTGTTACCTGATTCCAATGATGGAAATCTACCGGACATACAGGAGCTCTACTGGACAAGCATTTATTACCCTTTCCACTAAAAAGCAATACATGTTCATTATATAAACTTAAAATGAGCATAAATAAAAAGGGAAAAGAAATTACTTATTTTCCAATTGCTGTTAATATTTCGTTGTATTGCTTCCAGGTTTTTTTGTCTTCTTACATATTTTTTAAATGAAGGTTGTGACAATAACAGATATATTGTTTCATTTTCCCAATGACACGACAACAGCGTCTCCGTATTACCAAAGTCCTCATTAGCATCATTTTAATAACAGCTCGATAAAAACAGTTATTCACACACGTTTACATTGTTACTAAAAATACAAAAAACCCGCAAAATATGTAAACCAGAATTGTTTCTTATTCCTTGCCATTATAAATAGCACTGCAGTGTCTCTGCGCAAAACTCTGTACACATTGACACTTCCGCAAACCGTCTCTGAGAGGACTTACCTCACCCATAACCCTTGCACAAGATGCGTGACGTTGGAAAAGGACTTAGGACCCACACCCACCCGCACCTCGCAGGTTCGGTGTCAGCTCCTGAGCTTGAATCCCCAGGCCCTTCCTAACAGGTTCCTCCGCCCCAACACACGCGCGCGCGCACACACACACGCAAACGGACATAGTTTCCAACTTCATTCCTGTCTGCACCCCAGTCCTCTTCTCTAGTGAGTCTTGGTACTTCCCTGAGCTCCCCAAGCTCAGACTCAGCTCCATTTCCCCCTCAGCCACTCTACGGCCGGCTCTCAAGATCAGGAGATGAACAAGGCAATACTTACCGCAGAGTTCTCTCGCCTTCTGATGTAACTTCCCTTCTTTAAGCTAGCTATCCACGTTCCATCCATTTCCACTTGTGATTTGCAAGGTGTCGGGTAATTCCAGATTATGTGGCTCCCACACGTATCCCCCAGTTACCCATTATGGGGCCTGATTCATTTCTTTGGGTTAAAGTGTAAATGAATTTTCTTGTCACCTTTAAAATGCACATGCTCTTGAGAACAGTAATGCATTAAACTGTTATGGATCATAATTATCTTGATATGAACTAATTTATCAGGTCCTTCTCTCCTCCCTCCTTTCTTTTCTCCCTCCCTTCCAAGCAAAGTTTTATGTAGATAAGCACTCTGAGAAGTCAAAGTTTTGTAAGAAAAAGAGAGAAGTCCCTTTCTCCAGCCTTCTCTGACTCCGTAGAAGGCAACCTCTTTTAGCTCTTTGGTTCTTGCCTCTATATTTCTAAATAAATTGTGAGTACTGAGATTTCTTGATTTTTCTTTTAACTTTTAGATAGTACTTACTGGTTTCCATTATAGAAGATTAAGATACAGCTCTTTTTTACCCCAGCCCACGTAAACACACATACACACACAAACACACACAAACACCAAGGCTTGCATTCCTATGATAATTAATTATAATTCATATGCATACATTGGCTAAATTTCTCTTTTTTTACAACTTATTTTGTTGTGGTTTTTGTCTGAGTTTCCCTTGTTCATTTATCTTCAAATTCTCTATCATTCATATAATCTCCTATCAGTTATGTTCAAATACATCAGACCATCTTTCCAATTCCATCCTTTTATATAAGACCTCCTTCTTGGAGCACCCCCTGTCTTATTTTAAACTGGGTGCCCCCCTGTCACCTGCCTCTTTGTGCCTCTCCTGTGACAGACTGGCTGCCTGGACTCCCTGGCTTCCTTCTCTGGCCTTACTCCCTTATTTTGGTGAAGGATGTCTTCCAGCAGTTTTCTGAGAAAGAATACATGGATAGTAAAATTTGAAACCTTGCACATCTTAAATCTCTCCCCCCACCCTGATTAACAATCAGACTAGATAATAGAATTTGAGGTTGAGATTTATTTTCCTGCTGCATTTTAAAAGCATTGTTCCACTGTTTTTCTAATATCCAGTGTTGCTAATGGGAAATCTCTTGCCAGTCTGAATCCTGATCCTTTTTCTATTACCTGGTTTTTTTTTTATTTGGAAAGTTTTAAGACTCAATTCTTTCTCCTAATGTTCTGAAAGGTTATGTTAATGTGCCTTCAGACGGACCTTTTCACCTACAATGTGTTGAATACTCAATGAGCCCTTTCAAACTGGACACACTTAATTATCTCAGTTCCGATAAGTCTTGAATCACTTGTGTGACCATTTTCTTCCCCCCATTTTTGCTTCTACATTTCCGGATTGCCTAGTATCTGTTTGTTGTACCCCCTGAAATGATCATTCAGTTTTCTCAGTATTTTCTTCCTATATTGCTTCTTTTGTTGTTATTCTGCATATATACAACAAATAGAGATATCTGTTGTATATTCTCGGAGATTTATCATCATTTCATCACCCAGTTCCTCCTTTCAATTTTTCATTTCTTCTTTTTTTTTTTTTAAGATTTTATTTATTCATTTGAGAGAGAGAGAGAAAGAGCCAGAGAGAGAGGGAGCACAAGCAGGGGGAGCGGGAGAGGAAGAAGCAGGCTCCCAGCAGAAGAGCCTGATGCGGGCCGATCCCAGAACGCCAGGATCACACCCTGAGCCAAAGGCAGACGCTTAACGACTGAGCCACCCAGGCACCCCAATTTTTCATTTCTTCTATCAGAGTTTTAATATCTCCTGATGGGGGATAGACCCACTGCTCTTGCTTTGTGAAATGATGAATATATGATTTATAATTAAAAATTTTTTTACTCTGTTTTCTATGTTGTTACTGTTTCCTCTGACTTCCTTATTTTCTTTGTTTTAGTTTGTGTCTTTCACATTGAGGCTGTCTGGGGATCTTTGACCGCCTTCTTTGAGAGCAAGACACTCAAAAATTCATTAGAAGCTCTGTGTGTGTTTCGGGAGGGTTATTTACTAACCACTGGGCTTCACTGTGCAATGCGTTAGGTTGACCACTGCATGTGAGCCCCCCACCCCCCTGCAGCCAGCATCTTTAGGTCTTTTCTCTTGATATGGTTAGGGTCTCCTCGGAGGGCACTGGGAAGTGTGAGTCCGGCTGTGAACATCCCTGGAGCCACGTGGGAAGGGAGCTTAGGTTTTAATTGATCGGCATGTACTCTTTCGTCTAACCAGCCTCTTTGAGCTCAGCTATGCCTGGCATCCCCAAGGCCAGATATCTTCTGGTCTAACTTCTCTGCGAGTCCAACTCTGGTCTTCTGCCGTGGCTGGGGAGAGGGACTCCTTCAGCTGCATGGAACGGGGAGGGCATGTGGGGCTCATTGTTCCCTACACAGATTTTCAAACAGCCCTGCTGTCAGCTCCACCTGTACCTCTTATTTTCCCAGGTCCCTGGCACTTACACTTCCCGAGACTTTCCTCATTTTGTTTTTGTTTTGTTTCGTTTTCTGAATCAGACCCTCCTGCACACCACCCGCTCCTGGTGCCGTTTTCTACTTTCTCCAGGCTGCTGAGTCAGGTAGCACTTTGCCTTCTATTGTCCCCCTTCCAAAACATTGTCACCTGACTCCTGATTTTCTCTTCCTTGTAGATTTCTGCTGGGGGGAGAGGGGCAAGGAATTGTTGTTGGTTTGTTTGTACTCTATACATAAAATGGGAGAGTCTGGCCATTTTCATGACAAAGGGTTAGAATTTTAATGGAAGCAGACGGAGAGGAGAAGTTTACAGCATTAGTTCTTGCCCACATAGGGCACAGGGAGAGTGTCAGAAATCAGGCAAGTCCTTGATGGTTGCAGCCTACACCCCAGGATCACTGAAGATAGAAGCTGGCAGGAGGGAAAAGAACAGTAAAGAAGAAGGTGAGAGAGTGTCAAAGAAAAACTGTTACTTCAAAAGTATGCAGTAGGCTGGGTGCCTGGGTGGCAGTCCTGTTAAGCAGCCCACTCAGGGTTGTGAGATCAAGCCCAAGTGTGAGTTGGGCTTCACACTCAGCGGGGAGTCGGCTTGAGTCTCCCTCTCCCGCTGCCCCTCCCCCGTGCTCTCTCTCTCTCTCTCTCTAAATTAAATAAATAAATAAATAAATCTTTTTTTTTTTAAAAAGGCAGTAGGCTAGCCAGGGCCTCAGTCAAATTAAGACAATTCCCAAATGTTCCGGCTGCCAGGAAGGGCCCTATGTGTAAAGGACAGGGTGAGCCCCAGCCCCAGTCCCACCTGGATCACAGGCTGCCAGACCAACAGAGCCGGAAGGAACCACAGTGATCTTTCATCCAGCCCTTTCAGGAGCTCAGGGCTATGTCTAGGTTCTTGTAAGTAGTGAGTGACACAGTGGTGACCAGATCCTAGACTGGCATGAGGACTAACAACGCATGGCATTGGCATCCCCAGCGGAGAGAGAACACTTACTCCCCCAGTGTTCTCTGGCACCACATGGCTTCAGACACTGGAGAGCTGGCAAAGCCATGAACCCCTGCTCCCCGGCCCACTGCAACCCTGCACCCCATCAGCAACTACAATCCACGTGCTGGCCCCCTCCCTGGGGGTTCAGTTTTTCAGTCTCCTTCACCTTTGTGCTCTGAGCCTTCGAGATGTCATTCTCTTAGGTACTCTTTGGTTCCGAGTTGCATTTTAACACAGTCACTTTGTGGCTTTTTGGCGAATGGGTTGGAATCAGGCAAGAATGAAAGGAGGCTTCTGGGGGGGGGGGGGGCAGATGACAGTGGCCTGGACAAGGTACAGGTGGTGGCCAGAGAGAGAAGTAGACAGACACAAGCTGCTTTTCCAGGAGACCCCACAGGACTGGCAGATGGATTAGTAATGAAAGTGAGGAATCCAGCAGGATTCTTAGTTTCCAGCTCAAGCCATTGGGAGAAACTTGGTGCCATTTACTGTCATAGGAAAAGCTGGGAAGTGGGGAGCTGCTTCTGGAAGGAAAAGCAGAGATTTTAAAGATGCTAATTTTGCAATGTTTCAGACAAATGTAATTAGAATTTCTCTGAAAATGTCAAGCAGACATAACCCTGAATCCTTCCTGGTCTCAGGTTCCTCCTCTGTGAAATGAAAAGAGTAAATAAAATCATCTCCATTGCCTCCCCGACTCCCAGACAGCCTTCGTTCCAACACTGCAGGGTAGGATGGGGCCCGTCTGGGGAAGCTGGCAGCTGGACCTGTCAGTTTCTATCTCAGAGCGGAAGTCTAGGGGAAAGACATGCATTTGGAACACAGTGGTGTAAAAATGGTCGTTATCATCCAGGGAACTTCGGTGATCCTTTGGGAAGAAGGTGTGGGAAGGAAAGAGAAGATGATTCAGGTATGTCTGAACCCCCAGGAACCCCACCTTAAGTGGTCAGGGAGAGCATTTCGGTTTCTTCAGCATTTCTGAAAGAAAGTGGACGAAGCAATAGAAAACCTTTTAAAACATAAACGACTCACCTTTTTCCTTTAGTTACAAAGTAGCAACAAAGACAGCAACTATTCGCTAAAACCATAAACGCAACTGTGAAATTACTCTATCTGTGAAAATGGTGACCCAGTTAAATTTAGAGAGTCTCCAGGCCCCAAGGAAAGGGGTTTTTAAGAAAAGACCCTTTTTGTTAAAGCCACTGGAAACTGAAGATATGACTTAAAATGGTCTGGCAGGTGGTTCCATGGTGGAATGTGTTAGTGAAGCATAAGGAAACAGGTAATGATAGGAGACATAATCATTTCTGAAGCAGGGAATTATGGAAGATTACTTGGACCTCACTAACTCTTCAGGAAGTACCAAACATAGGCTAGTGGTGAGTTTGCCTACATGCAAGGAAAAGTGGAAAGCATGAATAAAAACAGTCAACCAAACAACAGTGAGCACAGGTCCAAATTAAGTAATTCGTACATGAAGCAATTTACTGTCATTTTTTTAATGTAAAATTGGGCAGCTTCCCCAGCATTTTTATTTTTCTCATCAAGATAAGTAAGTTTTCTGCCCCATTGAGTATCAGGCTAATTTCCAGCTCCTTTGTATATTAGAAGTAAATTTAGAAACTACAATAGGATTAAAAAGAAGACATGGTGCTTACTCACACACTTTCATCTTAAACAATTTAATTTCCGAAACTGCCACCTAAACTAAAATGAACAAGATCATTTTAATTTTCAAATTACATGTTTCTAAAAAACAACCCAGTAGTTTCCAGCTCAGGAAAGGCTTCTTACTCTAAGTCTCAACTAACCATTTGTGACTGTGAAAAATAAAACTTTAAAATGGAGATATGTTTTTTTGTCCAGACTCTACTAAGCACCTCTGCTATTCTTCATTTAAAAATAACCTCAGCTGTGTTAAGTCCATCAGAATAATGCATAGTTTCTCTCTCCAAAATAAGGATTATCGGACCCGCCACCATTATCTCAGAAGCCAGTACAGAGTGTAATTTTAATGCAAATAATTAGGATGTCTTTTTAAAAAATAAATATCCAACTTCTGGGACAGAGCATTTTTCTACCCTTGTTTTGGCTTGTTGCAAGCTAGAATACCCTAAGTTCTATAAAAATTACTAATATAATAGAAAATAACTTGGATAGCTTTATTATTAGTGGGAAAGAATGTATTACATGCTAATTGTAAAATAAAATGTGAACAATACAGAAAAGTACGAAAGGAAACACAGATCATTGCAACTGTATAGCCTAGAGATAGCTACGGTTACCATTTCCTGTGCATACCTCCAATCTTCCTCTCTGTGGGTGCTTGTGCACTCCACATCACATGTGTGCTCCTTCCCATGCACACAAAATTGAGATCATATTGTCAGTACTGCCTTGTGATCGTTTTTCCTTAACATATCATGAGCAACTTCCTTTATGATTTAATAGTCAGCTCATGATTTTTAATGTCTACATGGTATTCCATCATATAGCTAGACCAACATTTACTTAACATTCCCAGATTACTGAACATTGGATGTGTATTTTTCCAGTTATAAATAATGGTGCAACGAGTCACCCGCACATGTAAAGTATTGTTTGCATCTCTGATGACTTCCTTAGAATTAATTTCCAGAAGTAGAATGATTGTATTAGGGAACATGTTATACACATCTAAAAAATTTTTTTATTAAAAGAATATTTTGGGGGCAGGTTTAGGATCACATCAACTTAAGGTGAAGGTGCAGGGATTTCCTGTTATCCCCCTGCTCCCACACAGGCACAGCCTTCCCCATTTGTCAATTGCCTGGCACCAGAGTGGTACATTTGTTACAAATGATGAATCTGCAATGACACATCATTATCACCAAAGTCCATAGTTTACATTAGAGTTTACTCTTGGTGTTGGACATACAATGAGTTTGGATCATAGTATAATGACATTTTTCCACTTTTATGGATCATACAGAGTGGTTTTACTTCCCTAAAAATCTTCAGGTTATACACATGTTAAAGAAAAGTTACATATTACCTAAGAGTAGACCAGTTCATACTCTACCAGTGAGTATGAAAGTTTCCATGTCCCTGAATTCTTGCAACAATAAGAATTATTATAAGAAAATGAAAGTCCTTGCCAATGTGATAGCTGAATGATGCTATCTCATTTTTATTTTTTAGTGAGTTCTAGTGGACCATATAGTAATTGCTTATTTAAATTCTACATCAGTTCATGCCCTTTACCTATTTTGAAGCTGAATGTTATCTTTTTTATCGCTTTGAAAGAAATATTTATGATATTCATTTTCATGTGTGTTGTAACTATTTTTTCTTCTTTTAGAGATGGCCTTTTACTTTCTGTATTTAGTGGTGGTATTTTATTTTAACATATAGAATTTTTAATTTTTATGTAGTTCAATCTATGAAACATAGGTTAGTTCTGATTATTTGAAACTAAAATTTGTAAGGTTTTAAAAAGGAAATATAGATTGCAATCACACATGAAAAATGCATACCCTCACAACAAAGGAAATTCAAACATAAAATAGTAATGTGCCATTTTTAATCTATCATATTAGCAAGGATTAAAAGTCTTGATAATATGAGTGAAAGGGTAGGAAAATGACCTCTCTTATACACTGTTGATAGATATGCAAATCCAGCAACTTCTTTGGAGTACAATTTGTCAATACCCATTCTATTTAAAATGCATATACCCTTTGACCCAGCAATTTCTCTTTTAGTCATTTAATCTACATTTATTCTGGTAGAAGAGTGTGAAAATGAATGTACAGGAGGTTTATGGTATCATTACTTGTAATTGAAGATGATGGAAAAACCTGTAATTTATTTATTTATGCAAAGACATTGATATGGTACTTGCTATGTGCTAGGCACAATTCTAAGCACTTTACACATATGAACTGATTAAATCCTTCTAACAACCCTGTATCCGTTAGGGAACATAAGTTTCAGAAGTTGTAATTCCACTAACCTAAGAAAATAAGAAAGTTGGTCTCTCACATAATTGCAAATCCAGGGTGAGAAGCCCAGATAGGGTATGAGGAGCAACTCAAAAATGTCATCAAGAATCAGGGTCTTTCCTCACTCAGCTCTTCCATTTCTTGGGTCAGCTGATTCTTCTCATATTTGCAAGATAGCCACATGCTTCCTCATGCCTACCCAAAAGAGAAAGAAAGATCAGAGAGAGCAGAGAGTAGCCCCTCTCCCCCAAGCATGGTCTTTAAGCCCTAAGCGTCAAACTGATTGATCAGTTTAGGGTATATGTACATTCCTAGACAAATTACTGTCACCAGGATAAAGCCAAGTTCTAATGGGCTTAGGTTAATTCATATCTTCTTCCAGAGCAGTGAAGGGGATACATAACTGAAGAGATTTGGGATGATGTTAGGATGGAAAGAGGGGGAAAGTGATGTTAGGAAAGCAACAAACAGTGCCCACTATGAAACTTAAATATCAATAAGAGATAGATAAAACATATTCATGGCACATCCATGGAGTGGAAACATATATATCTGTCAAGAAGAAAGAAGTAGGGAAAGATGGCAGAATAGGATCTACCCAGAATCTGCTGCCCCATCTAGACAACAATTTTACTAGCAGAATCTGTCACAAGCAGAACAGCTTGCACACAATATGTGAGGGCAAGTGTGGGCAAAAAGGAACACTGTCTTCTAAATATCAGGAATTTGTGCTCTAACTGCTGATTGCTGCTCTGAGAACAGAGAAACAGACAAAGAAGTGGGCAGCCATTGTTGTTACACCACCCCCTTACGTTGAAACACCCTCTCCCTCCAGCTGAAGAAACTTCCAGGGGGGTTTAAAAGTTGGCACCCTTTATCCCTCTTTATTTTTCTCTTTTTCTCCTTTTGGGAACCAAACATTAAAGACTAAAACACTCAAAAACAACTGCATGTATAGGAAAAAAGAAAATGACTACACACACCCAGGAAAAGCACAGAAAAGACCTGGGAGGATCTTACATTTACACCTCAGCCTGACCCTCTGCAGAGAGACAGCCTACAATAATCAAAAAACAAAAACAAAGAAAAAATACAAAAATAATTGTTTAAAAACCTGCAAACCCTGAGGAAAAGAGAGAACCCAATTTCCAGAGTAACAATATTATTAGATTCAAATGTCCATTTTCAACAAAAAGTCTCAAGACATATGAAGAAACAAGAATGTATAACCCATTCAAAGGAAAAAAAAAATCAACAGAAACTGCCCCTGAAAAAGGCTTGATGGTAGATATACTAGGCAAAGACCTTAATTGTCAGAAAGATTCTCAAAGAACTAAAGGAAGATGTAAAGAAAGTCAAGAAAATGATGAATGTATAAAATGGAAATATCAATGAAGAGATGGAAAACCTAAAAAGAAACCAGAAAGACATTCTGGAGCTGAAAATACAATAGCTGAAATTAATAGCTAAAAATTCACCAGAGGGATTCAAAGGCAAATTTAAGCTGGCAGAATAAGGATTCAGCAAACTTGAAAATAGGACAATGGAAATTATTGAGTTTGAGGAAGAGAAAGAAAAATGATTGAAGAAAAGTGAACAGAGGAAAACTATTGGACATTAAAAGGATCAACATATTCATTGTGGGCATCCCAGAACAAGAGAGAGAAGGAAAAAATAAGAAAATTTGAAGAAATAGTACCTGAAAACTTTCCAAATTTAATGAAAGTTATAAATATAAAAATCCAAAAAGCTCAATGAACTTCAATTAAGATGAACTTAAAGAGACTTACACCAAGACATATTATAATCAAATATTCAAAGGCCAAAGACAGAGATCTTGAAAACAGCAGGAGAATCAAATCATTGCATACAAGGGAGCCTCAAGAAGATTATAAGCAGACTTCTCCTCAGAAACTTTGGAAGCCAGAAGGCAGTGGGCTAATATATTCAAAGTGCTCAAAACAAAACAACTGTCAACCTAGAATCCTACATCAGGCAAAATTGTCTTAAAAGTGATGGAGAAATTAAGACATTCGCACATAAACAAAAGCTAAGGAAGTTCATTACCACTAGACCTGCCTTGAAAGAAATGCCCAAATGAGTTCTTTGAAGTGAAAGGAAAGGATGCTAGACAGTAACTCAAAACCAGATAAAGAATTAAAGATCTTAGGGGCACCTGGGTGCATCTGTTGATTGACCTTCAGTTCAGGTCGTGATCCCAGGGTCCTGGGATTTAACCCCAAGGGAGAGCCTGCTTCTCCCTCACCCTTTGCCCCTCCCCCAGCTCATGCTCCCTCTCTTTCTTTCTCTCTCTCAAAAAAGTAAATAAAATCTTTAAAATTTTTTTAAAAATAAAAAAAAATTAAAGAATTAGAGATCTCAGTAAAGGTAAATACATGAGCAATTACAAGAGCTAGTATTGTTGCAACCATAATTTGTAGCTGCATTTTTTATTTTCTATATGATTTAAGAGATTAACATTTGAAGAAAAAAATTATTAGTCTAAAAGCTAGTGTTATTGTAACTTTACTTTGTAATTCCAAATCTTGTTTTCCACATAATATGAGAGTAATGCATTTAAGGGAATTGTTAGTTTATGATTTGGGGCACACAATAAATAAAGACATAATTTGTGACATTAACAACCACAGGAGTGGGGGTGGAACTATAAAGAAGCAGAATTTTTGTATATTAAGAAGTTAAGCTGCTATAAATTCAAAATAGAGTTTTATGACTTTAGGATGTTAAATATAATCCCAATGGTAACCACAAGGAAAATAGCTATAGAATATAAACAAAAGGAAATGAGAATGGAATTTAAACATTTCATTATAAAAAATCCACTAAACACAAAAGAAGGTAGTAAAGTAAGAAATGAAGGACAAAAAAAGCTATAAGGCATACAGAAAACAAAGAGCAAAATGAAAACGGTAAGCCCCTCCTTATCAGGAATCATTTTAAATGTAAATGGATTAAACTCTCCAATCAAAAGTGATAGGCAGAACGAATAAAAACACATGTTCCAACTATATGTTGTCAGGAGACTCACTTTAGATCACAAAGACACAAGTAGACTGAAAGTAAAAGGATGAAAAAAGATATTCCATGCAAGTAGTAACCAAAAGAGATCGGGGTAGTTATATCAATCTCAGACAAAACAACTTCATATCAAAAAAAAAGTCTTTACAAGAAACAAAGAAGTATATTAAATATTAATAAAAGGTTCAATACATCAAAAAGATATAACAATTATAAACATATACACATTTACTGACAGGACATCAAGATATATGAAGCAAAAACTGACAGAATTAAAGGGAGAAAAAGACAGTTTTATAATAACAAGTGGGGACTTCAATATCCCCATTCACAATAATGGATAGAACAAGATGGAGGAAGGGGCCAAGAGCCAGAGAATGCAGGTGGCCTCTAGAAGCAGGAAAAGGTGAGGAAGCAGATTCTTCCCTAGAGCCTCCAGAAGAAACACAGCCCTGCTAATGCCGTGATTTTAGCTCAGTGAGACCCATTTTGGACTTCTGACCTCAAAACTGTAATTTCTTTAAAGCACTGTGTGGAAATTTGTGACAGCATCAACAGGAAACTGATACAGAGAGGAAATTTTCTTACTCTGCCAAATTAATTTTCTTTTTTTTTTAAATTTTGTTTTATTTAAAATCTAATTAACATAGAATGTATTATTAGTTTCAGAGATAGAGTTCAGTGATTATTTAGTTGCATATAACATCCAGTGTTCATTATATCACGTGCCCTCCTTAATGTCCAAAATCCAGTTACCCCATCCCTCCCCCCTGCCCTCCCCGAACAACCCTCAGTTTGTTTCCTGGAGTTAAGAGTCTCTTATGGTTTGTCTCTCTCTCTCATTTAATTTTCAATGGAAAATATAGTACAGTTTTTCAAAGGGGCTTGAGAAAATCTATGACTTGACTCTGAATTCTTGCTATCAAATACACATAAAGCACTTTAAAGAGTCACATAGAACAAATGATTTAAGTGCCACTTTGTCTTATGTACAATAATGGCTGTTGGAATGTAAGGGCTTTGAACTTAGACTGCATCTGATTCTGACTTCGGCACTCAATCTCTCGTGACCTTGGGTGGGTTACTTGTCCTCTTATTTATAAAATGGCCTAATAATGTTTCCTCTACAAGACTAGTGAATTTATTTCTATTCTATTTGTAACATTTGAGTTACATGGCACATTTAACATCTACTAATAAAGTCTATTTATTGAATGCCTGCTGTTTGTCATAGGCAGTGAAGAGAATATATAGCTATATGGGAAATTAAAACCACACCTGCCCTAAAAACTTTAAAACTATAGTAGTGGCGTAAGAAGCATGTCCTGAAATAGAAGTTAGAATGTGATAAATGCCACACAGTACAAGGGGATACGAGATGGGAGAGAGAGAGAGGGCATAGCTGACTTCGAGGGTGGTTCAGAATTACCCATTTCCTTATGTTCCAACGTGAAATTAAATACAAAACAAGCCTCCAACTGCCCAGACTAACAGGAAATTTTATCCCAAACATTATTCCTTTCCCAGCTTTTCCTATCTCAGTAAATGACATTCTACCCACATAATTCTCAAATCTAAACTCAAGCTATATTTCTTGATGCCTGTCTCTCCCTCCCTCTCCCATAGCATGTCTATGATTACTAGCAAGTTTGATCCTCCAAAATCAACCCAGTCTGGCTGTATCACCACCTGTATCACCACCTGTATCACCACCTTCACCTGCCTCAACCACTTCACTGACTGGTCTCCTTGGTTTCCCGCTTCCTCCATCTGCTTCCCCAAAGCCTCCACAGAGCATCCAGAATGATCTTTTATGAAGGCATCTCAGGACATGCCACGTTCCTACTCAAACTTAAAGGTTTTCTTAGAGCAACAGAAGACCCTCAGATGGTCCTGGGAGGCTTGTTTATTGTAAATATCCATAGTGTTCAAGCAACTTCTCATTTTTCCTCTGGGAAAATCCTTGAGGCTGAAGATTGAAACACACAAACAATAGGGAAGGGTTTTGAGCAAACATGAATTATCCTGCCACGTAATTCAGAATGAAAACTACTGAATGCGGAATTATGTAAAGTAATTAATTATAATGCTTTCTAATGCACAGAAAAGCCCTAGACAAGGTAAAATAAAATATTATCAATGGTTGTTTGGGGGAGGGAAAGGTTACTGTGGATAATACTGACTTTTTTTTCAACTTCTCTGTATCTTCTGCATTATATGTAATGAGAGTATGTTGCTTTCCTATGGTTTTTTAAAGTTTTATAAACCATATTTTTTTATTTTTTAAAGCCAGAATTCCTCATCTGGTAACTTAGCATCTGAAAATAATCATGAATGTGCATGTAGATCTCGTTACAGAATCTTCACTAAGTTATTTTCCATAGTAGTGATAAAGTTAAAAACAACTTGAACATCCAAAAATAAGAGATTATTTATAATGGCAAAATACAGACGGGCCTCAAAATTTATGCTGTAGAAAATGTTAGAGAAAAAATGTTCACTATGTAGGTAGGCTAAGAAGAAAGATTACAAAACCTAATGTGAGCCCATTTTTGTGAATAGATACACATACTTAGGGGAAAAATCAGTTCAGAGTATAAAGGCCAAGGTAAGACTGCATTACTGCCCAGTTTCAGGTGTCACAGGTGAGCCTCATGTTTCTTCTTTGTGCTTACTTTTTTTATACTTTTTTTCCTTTTTTTCTTTTTTTTTTTTTAAGAACATTCTGGGGGCGTGTGGGTGGCTCAGTCAGTTAAGCACCTAACTCTTGATTTCGGCTCAGGTCATGATCCCAGGGTCATGAGATTCAGCTCCATGCAGGGCTCCGTGCTTAGTGCAAAGTCTGCTGGACGTTCTCTCCCTCTGCCCCTTCCCCACACTTTCTCTCTCTCTCT
Organism: Ursus arctos; assembly: GCF_023065955.2. NCBI lineage: Eukaryota > Metazoa > Chordata > Mammalia > Carnivora > Ursidae > Ursus > Ursus arctos. Next base: position 55,368,808 of record NW_026622841.1, read on the forward strand.
CTCTCAAATAAATAAATAAAATCTTTAAAAAAAAGAACATTCTGTATTACTTTTCCGGTAAGGAAAAAGAGAGCAGTAGAGGTTATACATATATTTTTAAAAGATCCTCAGAATTTTCTGTTGATGTGTGGGAGAGCTGATGTCCTGGGTGGGGGGTCCTCCAGGAGCCCCTGCTGGAGCAGGAACAGTGGGGGGCAGGAGAGGGAACTACAGAGGATTGGCCCAGGATGGGGGGTGGGGGCTATGGTTTCCTGGAACCTAGTGACAGGAAGCTGTAACGGTTAGTTAGAACTCTTAGTTAGAACTTCTTCCAGTTCATCTGTTTGGATGACTTTGGGGCATTCGTTAAGTCTAACAAGTGTTTATTAAGCAGCTTCTCTGTCCCGTGTGCTGCCTCTGGGCTTTGGGCAGGTGAGAAGTGGCCCCAGCTACAGAACTCTATGAGCCGCTACGGTTGACTGGCCTCCCAAGGCAAGCAGCCGAGCCCACAGTGACAAAGGCTGGTACCAAAGCAGAAGTCCAGATGGCAGTTCTCAAGACAGGGACAAGAACTGATTTAGGATCAGGATGTCTGGGGGGCTCAGTCGGTTAACCGTCTGCCTTCTGCTCAGGTCATGATCTCAGGGTCCTGGGATCAAGTCCTGCATTGGGCTCCTTGCTCAGCAGGGAGCTTGCTTCTCCTTCTGCCTGCTGCTTCCCCTGCTTGTGCAAGCACTCTCTCTCTCTCTGACAAATAAATAAATAAAATCTTAAAAAAAAAAAAAAGAATTGATTTAGGATCTGAGTACTTCCATCAACATCCTGACGTAGTGAGACACATGAGTTTAGCTCTGTGAGCCGTTGAGAGAGTAGGCATTGCACACAGAGACGTGGGCTCACTACTACCCTTACTCTCTCTGAGACTCAGACACGTTGCTTCCCCTCTGTGTGTTCTCAGTTTCTGCCTCCATAAAATGGAACAACAATACCTACTTCAGAGATGTCTCAGGGCTGGCACTAAATGAGGCAGCTTACGGGATGTGCTCGCTCCCTTATTATTCATCATTACGAGATGGCGGTGGTGCCCAGAGACCCAGCTCTAACCACAGGTCAGTGACTGCACAGGGGCCCATCAGCTCCAGGTTTGGTTTGCAGCCCAGTAACCTCAACCAGCCAGCAGCCAGGAAGGTCCATTTGGCCTCGGTCTTAGAGATCCCCTTGCATGCGGTCTCCTGGAGGGAGGGCAGACAGTGCCTGACCTCCCGCCTCAACCAGACAGCAGGGTCACCAGTCTGGCTGGGGGACAGGGCAGGAAACGCCACCCTTTCCCTGGCTTGGCTGAAGGCACTGCTGGCCTGTTTATACGCTGATGTCAGTCTAGAGTTCTCGTTTTTCCCGTGAGTTCCTGAGCCCTGGAGATAAGGGCCTGAGATTGTCACCAGCTCTTCCTGCCTCAGTGCGGATTCACTGTGGGGACTTGCCAGGCTCTGATGTGCTCCTGTGGGCCACCCCCCCGACCACCTCTCAAGACACCCACCCTTTTCCTGCCTCTTTGTGCCCCAGGCTACTCACCTGATCACAACCTTAATGGCGTGTGTGTGTGTGTGTGTGTGTGTGTGTGTGTGTTTCACATATCATGACCCAGAATCCTCAGCCAAATCAAGTGCTGTCACTATCACCTTTTCTGCTTTGTTTTCCATTCTCGGTGACTTTCTTGAGGTGCATTTGGCCAGAGTTTCAATGTGTGGTGAAACACAAGCTGGATTTGAACCCAGGCCTGGCTGTCTGACCCAAGGTGAGAAGGGAGTCACTTAACTCCCCCACCTCAGGTCCTCCCCTGCCAGGTAGTGGAATGCTACTTGCCACAGGAGCTCCGAGAGGATTCGATGAGACATAGGGACCCTCCCAGTGTGGTGCCTGACATGCAGAGGGTGTGTAATAAATGCTCTTTACTTCAGTTAGTTTTACAAGATCCTCTAGAAGTTTCTACCTAAGATTTTACCCTGGGCTGTTATCCATGAGCCTGTAAAGAACGGTCTATTTTCCTGATGAGAGCTAGAGCAGTACTACAAGAGAAATGGAGGAAGCTGGGCTGAGGGAGTGCCTTCCCCTCTTCCTGTCGCCTCCCTGTGGAGGGGGTGAGGCGCCTCACATGTGTCCGGGAACTGCTGGCTTTGGTGGCACAGATAGACAGGATCTGTTGAAGCATTCAGGCAATCCCCATTCTTCACACTTGCTGAGCTGAATAATCCCCTCTGGTTATGTGGATGGCAACACAGAGAAAACAACTTGAGGGACCCAGACAGGACAATTAAAGTATCTTAAGCAGCTGCCTGCCAACTGAAGAGATTTCTATGCAATGTTCAATAAGCATTAGCTCAAGTGTGTTCCAAAGAATATTAGGCAGAGGGATGTAAATGAGAGCTCTGGAGGGAGGAAGAGGGTGACTGTGGAACATTTAGGATATTCTGGGGGAGCATAGGTGAAGTGGGCTTCTTTGCCACGTGCCTTCTCAGACCTTTACCTTCTTGGGTGCCTTGTAAACCTCTGAATGGGAAATACCTACAGTGCTTCCCAAACACAGGTGACTGTAGAACTCCTTTTTTGAGGAACTCCTATGAACACTTTGTAGAACTAGGATTCTTCTGTGAGATATTTCTAGAAACATTGCTGGTTTTTTACAGCCTCATGAAGCATATTTTACCTATCACGTAATTCACTCACTTCAAGTATACAATTCAATGATTTTCAGGAAATTTGCCAAGCTGTATAATCATCACCATAAATCAGTTTTAGAACATTTCAATCACCCCCAACGACTTCCTGGTGCCCTTTGACTGTTAATACCTGTTCCCATCCCGCAGCCCAGGCAACCACTAATCTACCACCTGTGTCTCTAGTTCTGAGAATCATTGCTCTTTTTTTTATTGTGGTAAAATGTACATAACAAAATTTACCATTTAAAGTGTATAATCCAGTGGCAGTAAGTACATTCACAATGTTGTGTGCCATCATCACCACCCACCTCTAGAATTTTTCATCTTCAGAACAGTAACTCTGTACCCATCAAACACTAACTCCCTGTTTCCCCTCCTCCAGCTTCTGGTGACCCCCAGTCTACTTCCTGTCTCTAAGAATCTTACTACTCTAGGTCCCTCATATAAGTAAATCATACAGTATTTGTCCTTCTGTGTCTGGCTTATTCCCTTAGCATAATGTCTTGAAGGTTCATCCATGTTGTAGTGTGTATCAGAATTTCCTTTTTTGTTTAAGGCTGAAGAGTATTCCGTCCTATGTATAGACCACATCTTGCTTATTCTTTCATCTCCTGATGGACTTGGCTGCTTTCACCCCTCAGCCTCCACGAATAACGCTACTATAAGTGTTGGTGTACATAAGTGTGTTCAAGCTCCTGCTGTCAAGTCTTTTGAGTGTATCCCTGGAAGTAGCATTGCTGGGTCATATGGTTATTCTATTTTTAACTTTTTGAGGACCCACTATACTGTTTTCCACAGCAGCTGCACCATTTTACATTTCCACCAGCAAAACACAGGCTTCCAATTTCTCCACATTCTCGTTAAAACTTGGTATTTTCTGTCATTGGGTTTTTTGTCATTGTTGGCTTTGTTTTTTATAATAATCATCCTGATGTGTGTGAAGTGATATCTCATTGTGGTTTTGGTTTGCATCTCCGTAAAATTAGTGACGTTGACCATCTTTTCATGTGCTTGTTGGACATCTAAATGTCTTCTTCACAGGATTGTCTACTCAAGTCCTTTGCCCATTTCCAAATTGGGTTGTTTGGGTTTTTTGTTGTTGTTGTTGTTGTTAAGTCATAGGAGTTCTTTATATATATTGGATATTAATCCCTTGTCGGATATATTATTTGCAAATATTTTCTCTCATTCTGTGGTTTGCCTCTTCATTTTCTTGATAGCATCCTTTTTGGCACAGAATTTTAGTTTTGATGAAGTCTAATTTATCTACTTTTCTTTTGCTGCCTGTGCTTTTGGTGGGAGAAACATTGCTTTTTGCTTTTAAAAATTCAAACAGAAAAAAAGACCTTACCTGTGAAAATCAAACAAACAACCAAAAAAAATCTCTTGTTGTCATCAAAGGCATTCTTATTTTTCTTGTAAAAATAGTTGTTGTTGTTGTTGTTGTTTTGGAGTAGGAACTCCCCAAAATTTAGTTGTTTCAACCATGTGACCAGGCATACAGTTAAACAACAGTTGTCCTTGTTGCTGAGTGGCATTGTCACACTGTCACACACCAACAGCTTGTCAGGCACAATCACATCAGGAGACACAAGCAGATGGCAGCTCAGGAGCCATTCGTTGTACACAGGCAACCGGCATATTTATTAGTAAAAACTCTTTCCATTTTAAGGGATAGAAAACCAGTTTAAAGTAGTTTTGATAGGAAGGGGAATTCACCAGAAGAAACCCCTTCTGAGGAAAGGCTTTAACTATAATGTTTCATATCTTAAAAAATTAATGATCTGAAGGGAACATGACAAAATGTTAACACGTGTTAATCTAAGTGGTGAGTAAATGGACATCTGTTTTTTAAAAAGTACATATGGTGACTAACATAATATAATAAAAAATATTATTATAAAAAAAGGTACATATGCATTTAAATGAACTTTCCTCCCTTCACTGGGAGAACTGCCTGATGAGTATCCACTTGGCTTCCTGTATATTTTTATGACATCACTCATGAAATTTTAAAATTAGGAAGTTAGGAAAGAATGGTTTTTAAAACACTTTTCCTTTCCAGGCAAATGAACAAAATGGGTAGAAGGAGGAGGAAGAAGAGGAGGAGGAGGAAAAGGAGGACGAGGGAAAAGAAAAGAAAGAACAAACGAAAGAATGAAAGAAAAAGAAAAAAGGGGGAATTCACTGCATGTAACCAAAATGTTAACAATTATAATGGTTTTAGCTGGATCCAGAGGCTCTGTATCTCAGTTTCCTCCTTCCTTTGTTCACTCCCTCTCTCTCCATTGCTCCTCTCGATTTCTTGGCTCTGCTCTTCAGCTTCCTTTTCCCTCTTACTGTATATAACTTCCTTGGGGAGGATAATGAGCAACCCTAGGATATATTGCCCTAGTGTACAATCCCAGTAATGAAAATATTAAATCCCAGTGAATACACTGTAAAAGCCTCTTCGGATCATGTGTCCTTCTCTGAACCAATCACTGTGGCCAGGGATTCTGGATTGGCTAGCCTGGGTCATGTGCCCAAACCCGTGGGTTGGGGTTTGGGGATTTAGAGGCAGTAGTAGATGGAAGATTTCTGGAAGGAGGGATCCATGCCATGAATCTACATAGATAGACTGGAGCACACCTGCCAGATATTGTGCAAGTATTTGCTTACTACTGGCCTCATTTCTTTTGGCGATCTCTGTCTCCCCATTTTTCTCATTTAGTAGGATTTTTGCAGATATGACTGGGAACATTGTGGCTTTATAAAACTAGGAAGTATCCTTTGACCCAAGAAAGTTCCAAGTAGAAGAAATATGGAGAGGATCTTTACAGGTAGGAGAAATGCACCCATAAGCAAAATAGCTGAATGTGCACAGCACACTAGAGTGAGAGACTAAGGTAGAAAAGCTGAGTGTTGGTGACTAATCTTTCAGAAAGCAAGAAGATTGAAAGAAACAACAAATGTGGCTATGAGAAAAACCTCAGGATACTTATGGTTGCAAGTAATGGAAAACTACTTTGGTCTAACTGGCTTAGTCCAAAGAAGGCAGTGTTCAATTCATGTAACTGAGAGTCTAGGGATACACTGGTTTCAGGCAGAGCTTGATCTAGGACTCAAACAATGTCTGTAAGAACCATCTCTGAGCTCCACATCCACTGGTTGGACACCTTCTCGGGTTTTCAGTGAACCTCCGGTATAGCTCCAGGCACTCCCCTTATGGCACAAAAGCTCCAAGCCTCCTATCCTCAAGCTATCGAGCCTGGAAGTAGAACATATAGGTGCCTGGATTCCCAGAAGCAGGTCCTAGTTTCTCTATGAACAGACAAGCTGAGATCATGGACACATTCCTGGATGAGTCACCGTGGCCAGAGGGATCTCCTGGGCCCCTCCCTGAACTATATCCCAGTCACTATAGCTAAGAGAGAGGAATATGCTAATTGACCCCTGGACCTGAAGGTGGGGTGCGTCCTACCCAAACCACATGGCTGAGAATGGAAGAAGGAATGGTTTTAAAATACCAAAACAAGACAAAATAAACAAAAACTTGATATTCTTGTCAGGAAAGAGGGGAAGTGTTCAGCAGCAAACCGGTGTTCACTATAGGGACAATTAATGTGATTATTCAAGATGACAGTGGAAGATATTATTCAAGGTAGCAGTGGAAAATAAAAATGAATGACCGAGTCAGTGTTGAGTGACAAAGTACCATCTGGAGCTAATTGCGAGGTCAGCCAAAGTTTTCAGTGCTTAAAAATGCCGTCTTGTGCTCACAGACCCCTGCTAGCTGGTTTGTGCCTCTTGAGGCTGGCTTAACAAAGCCGACTTCTCAGGAGCAGCTACTGTGTCATGACTGTGGGGCCAGGCGCTGTCATCCTGCCATCCAGAGCTTCCATATAAACCCCATGCAGCCACAGACTTTCCAGGACAGCAGCCTCAATGTTATACTCTTCAGACTACAGGTCTGGCTTCTGAAACACATTCTCAGACATTCTAAAGGGTCTCATTGACATGAGCTAAATGGAAGATGAGGAAACCGATGTGCAAGCCCAGAGAATGTGATTGCTGGGTCGAGAGGAGTCTTCCCAGAGGGGACGGGAGGAATGGGGTGCCCTGGCAGAGGAGAGAGGGAAAGAAGGTGTGCAGGAGGGAACTGCTGTGTGTGGGTCAGTGCGGGGCAAGTGCTGAAAGAGCCATGGGAAACAAGGCCACAGAGGGGACTGGGGCAGTGTGACCAGAGCACAAAGGCCTGATGGAAGAGGGAGACAGGAACCTACTAGGGGTTTTGGACATAGGAATGACACATGATTGGTGGCACATGATTTTCAGGAACAAAAAGAAACTCAAAGGCACATTGACCATTTGGTAGCAAAGGGGAGAGAGTTCTGAGGCCTCAAAGAGGACAGAGGGTGAGGAGTGGGGAAGAGAGGACCCTGAAGGAGAACCAAGGGGTTGGAATTTAGCAGTTGAGAGACGGGGTGGTCTAAGAGTAAAACTAGCAAGCATATACTCACAAATGCTTCCAATTGACCTTTTTTTTTTCTGCTGGTTTCTCTGCAAGGAAGTTCTAGCTGATTGCAAATCCTGCTCCATTTGAAACCAGGGCTGATATGGTCCACTCTGTCCAAGTTGCTCAAGGCCATACAACCTATAAAAGCACTTACTGCTTCTAGAACTTGGTTCCCATCTCCACAGCAGAGTTACCCATGGTGCACAGGAAAAGAGAAAAATGTTTTCTCTTAAGCCCTTAATTGGCTTTTAGGGGGTCAAGGGAGGAGATTTCTAAACTATGAGGTCCTGAAGAAGAAGCTCTCACTGAGTCGGCTCCCCACCATGGGCAGCTGGGGCTGGTTCTGGGCATGCCAGGATGGCCAGCTCTATCCTGGGCATCTTGCTAATTGGCAGATTGAGGTTTTTCACAAGTAGCTGCAGAGATCCCACTTCCAAAAATTGATCCTCTCTTTCTTCACTGATTTCATATCTCGATTTAAGAGGAATGGGCATTAGATGCTAAAAACATATTCTTAACACATTCTTCCTAAAGAATATGATTTATTCAATTATTTTAAAAATCCAGTCCACCTCATTATCTATTATTATTTTTTTGTCATCCTGTATATTTAAATACATTCCTTTAGTGGATATAAAATGCTTTTATTTTATTCCCTTAATAAATATTCATTTCAAGGTGACAGCCAGAAGGGCTTTAGGCAGAAAAAAAAATAGTTTATCCTTTGAGCAAATTTATTATTGGTGCATTTTCTTATACACTGTCATAAAGGCGAGTCTCTTACCACACATTAATTTTATGACTTTATTTGTACTTCACATGAACGCCAAACTCCAATTCACTTTTCTATCTGCTCATGGACTGGATCGTTTTATTCTCCTTTGCAGAAAAGAAATGTTATATTATATTAGGCATGAATTTATAGCAGGCTTAAAATTTAGCTTGCTGGAAGATCTCTTCCAGGAGGCAGTGTTTATAACAGAAAAAAAAAAAAGGAAAACTAATTCAGCTTCAAGGCAGGACAAGAGTATTAGTATTCTCAATTGTTGAATTTCCGGTAGAAGCCTTACTTTGATTTGCTAGGATTTTGATTACTGGCTGTGTTCAGACTATGATACCACGTACCCCCTAATATTCACTCCATCAAGTCTCGATAGCTCATGTCTATTTCCCATGCTAGCCCTGCTCCATCTTTTGAGTAATGATGCCATCAGTGATGCATGTAGCAGAGGGGATTCATCAGTGGCACCGCGGTCCCAAGGAGACCTCAGGGTGAGGAGTGTACACTAGTTGTATACTCCTGCTTTATATGCACCATTGATGACTCTAGAAACTCTCTGAGCATGGGTGTCATCTCAAATTTAATTTAATTTCTTCTTCCAATATAATCTTGCTGAACAGATTTGTCTTCCATTTGTTCTCCAGCTTCAGAGGTTTCCATCATATGGACTGCAATAATTTGTAATAAGAAGAATGAATGGTATTTATTATTAAAAATAGGGTGCTAAATGAATGACATTGACAGATAAAGCATACCACTGCATTCAAACCAGTCTTTTGAATCTTGGGTTAGATGACTGGCATGGTATGAAAGAGGGCCAAAGGGCACACTGAAAACCTTAAAATCTACAAAACAACCTTTACAGGGCAGAGTTTGCTCTTGAGGGGTGTCAACTGAACCTCCTCCCATCAAAGGCAGACCTCCAACTCTGTTTCTCCTCTTCGGGCTGCTGATGTTATCTGATTCTTGAAGAAAGGAAGGAGGGAGCCAGCAAAACCCCGCCCTTACCCTCCCCAAAACCCCCTCCCTAGTCCCTCCAAAAACTCAAACATCCAATCTCTGCTGAGTTTTCTGAGTGTGAGGACAAAGCAGAAATGTGGATGAGTAGCGTGAACCAGTCAGCATCTGGGCACTTAAGATGGTTTGGGTCAGGAAGTAAAACGAGGAAGGGATGGAAGAGTTGGAACTGAGCTGAGCCCTTCCACAGGAGGATCTCAGGGACAGCTCCTATTTGAGAGAGTTGATATTCCTCAAATTAAAGATGAGGCTAAAAGACCAAATGGAGAGGGGTCCCCTGTCAGTGGTCAAGGTCAAGGCGGGCTGAGGAATGTATGGACTTCAGGAAAAGATTCTGTCTGGGGGGAGACCAGTCTCCAGTTGGGGTCTGACAGGGGTTATAGCAACAAACTAGCTAGGACTGGTTCAGGAAGCAGGGCAGGCTAACACTGGGAAAGCAGCTGAAAGACTGGGTATCCCAGATCCACCAAACTAGGGCCATGCCTAGGGCTCAACATGCTTGATCACACCCACTGTGGAGACTGCCATGTCCTTCATCCAGAATCCTCACTCTGAACCCAACTGGATGGCTCTACAGTTCTTTCCGGAAGTCCAGGCCTTACTTCTTCTGGGTATAAACAGCCTCTCTGAGGATACTGTGGTTCCTCAGTCCTTTCTCATTTGTAACTGGAGTCTGAGCAGTAACTGCCTTGTCTAGCAGTTTAAATGACCATGCCTTTCAAGATGGCACCCAAATACTGGTCATTAGTAGACAATGATCCTCTGTTTATTTTAGATTTAAGAAGAACTGTGTATTAGACACCAAAAACATATTCCTAAGCCATGTATGATGACAGGAAATCTTTTATTTGAGGGCACCCTGGAACTTTATTCATGCTAGTAAACACTTGGGTATTTAGGGATTCCAGATTTGAAGTGTGTATTTCTCTACCTTCTGTTTTGAGTTGAAATGTTTTGAGTTGAACATAAATAATAGCTTAGTTTTCTAAACTTAAAAAAATTTGGGTAATATTCTCACATCCCTGAGGTCATTTGATCTTAACAACTACTAGTGAGATGAGCCAAATGTGATTATTTTCGTTCAACAGACAAGAACAATGCCTTCATTAGCTAAATGACTTTTTTCAAGTGAATTTTATTTCTAAGTTGATACTCTGAGTTTTATTAAGGAAATTCTCACTTCTCAACTTCCTGCCTTCTCTTGCAGTTTAAATGACTGTGCTGAGATACTCCTAAAATCTTTGGCGGTGAGCAGTTTTGATCTGGGGATAGCAATTGCCCTGAAAGTCATTCATAGTATAAGGGTATGTATAGGAATCCCTTTAAAATGAATGGGCTTCAACTTTGATTTTCAGGAATCCATTGAATTTAGTGAGATTCCCAACATTTTACTTTACAGTAAGTCCTCCTCCCCAACTGAGGTGGGACTTACAGCAGCTCACTTGGTCTCACTGCGTCCTTATAGGCTCAGGAAGATGTAAGGATGTGGGTCAGTCTGTATTCTTCAGATGCACAGCTGAGAGAGAACTATTGCCTCTGTTGCCCATGAAAATGACACATACAGTGAAACTCCATGCTAATAATTCTAAAATTTTAATTTTTTAATGGAAACCTAAAGAGGAAAGAGCGAGAGATGATGGACCAGCTGCTCATTGTACTGCTCATATTCATTCTCTTTATCACTTGCCTAAAGCCATTTTCCATTTAGAATTCTTGAGGCTTAAATGACCATGTCAGGATTCTCCTAAAACCACAAGCTTAATGATGCATTATGATTTACATCTTCATAGAGAATTTAAGCAAGAGAAATCTCTGCTGCCACATTCACACTCTGATTAACTCTTCAACCCTCCTTCAGAAGATGCAGTAGAAAGAGCATTTAAGTGCATGGTAAGACCTAAGTTTTTGTCCTGTGTCTGCGCCTTCCTGCCTTAGCCTCAAGCAAATCACTTAACCATCTCTGCAGAATGTATTCCACTGTCTCCAGCCCCACTCACATCTTCTTTACGCTCTTCTATGACCTCGGAGGCTGGCATCAACCAGCTTCTCTTGCTGTCTGACTTCTGATTAGTGTCAACCAAGAAGGGGGTTGGGGGGAGTCACCATAAGTCAGAGACCAAAGAGAGGGAGAACAGAATATGGATTCCTGAACAAATTGCTGTGGTTGGCTGAGTTCTTTTACCCAAAGCTTTGGTTGGGCAGCCTTCTCCCAGAGGTATGCTCTGAGTTCTGCTGCTTCCCTTTGTCCTTTTAGACAAAGGGAGGGTAGCAGTTCCCAGATGTTGCTTTTGCCCTACCCTGCTCATGCATTTAAAAACAGTCCCTTTTTTTAAAAATTGAGCTACCCTATGATCCAGCCATTGCACTACTGGGTATTTACCCCAAAGATACAGACGTAGTGAAGAGAAGGGCCATATGCACCCCAATGTTCATAGCAGCAATGTCCACAATAGCTAAATTGTGGAAGGAGCCGAGATGCCCTTCAACAGATGACTGGATTAAGAAGTTGTGGTCCATATATACGATGGAATATTACTCAGCTATCAGAAAGAACGAGTTCTCAACATTTGCTACAACATGGACAGCACTGGAGGAGATAATGCTAAGTGAAATAAGTCAAGCAGAGAAAGACAACTATCATATGATTTCTCTCATCTATGGAACATAAGAACTAGGATGATCGGTAGGGGAAGAAAGGGATAAAGAAAGGGGGGGTAATCAGAAGGGGGAATGAAACATGAGAGACTATGGACTATGAGAAACAAACTGAGGACTTCAGAGGGGAGGGGGGTGGGGGAATGGGTAAGCCGGTGATGGGTAGTAAGGAGGGCACGTATTGCATGGTGCACTGGGTGTTATACACAACTAATAAATCATCGAGCCTTACATCGGAAACCGGGGATGTACTGTATGGTGACTAACATAATATAATAAAAAATCATTAAAAAATAAAAAAAATAAATAAATAAATAAAAAATAAATAAAAAAAAATAAAAACAGTCCCTTTTTTAAACTTCCTTCAAATTACCTATTTTGACTGTGCCATCTGATTCCTCCAGGAGCTACCTGATCCTTGATTTTCCTATCTATAGAATGGGGATGGTAATAGTTCCCTGATGGCCTCAAGAGGTAGTGGAGGATCAGGGAAGACTGTACATGGGAGAGTTGTGTTAGCTATATGAGTTCTAGCTTTGTAGTGTAAGGGCATTGTTATCATCCAACTAAGACCATTTGTTCTGTCTAGAATGTGTCCTCTGGAGCCCCATGTCCTTTAGAAAGCGTACTATTCCCAGTACCTCCTATTTGCCTTTCAGTACTCACTAAAAGAAGATACAGCAAAGGGTGAATCGTTAAATAATCTTGTTGATAAGTTATTTAATTTTGACATTTCATTAAATTTTCTGATATTGGGAATTTTACAGTTCCCAATGATCTTCTACTTGCTGTAATAAATGAGCCAAATATTAATTTATTTATCAGTGCTTCTTTTCAAGTCTCCATTCCTGAAGACTTCCTACTAATTATCCCCCCACCCTGCCCCCGCTTCCCTAAGTAAACCTTGATTGCCCTCCCTTCCAATTTGGACATGCATGTCACTGATATTACAGGCATGGGAAGTGGTTTCCTTAAAACCAAGACAAAAAGACAAATATACAGTATAGAAAAAAGTAAATTCCCACTGAAAATTAAAATGGAGACCGTGGTACTTCCAAAGAACAAAGAGGTCACAAGCAAGCCCCTTCCCCTTAAGAGTGGGCAACTCCTAACCATCCTCAGGACTGAGGAGGGAAAGAGCTCCTGGTCATGGCGATTTCACTGACAAAAAAAAGGCAGCATGTTCTTATCCCACATTCCTATCAGGGCAAGTTCCTTAGGAAAGACCAGAACTTTAACTCAGTGTCTGATGTAGCTGTGGCTTTGCCAAATGTGCCGCTCCTCCAGAGATTACACTTAACCACATGAAGCCATCTGCATCCTTCATTGCCAAGGAGTGCTTCCTGATGCTGAGGAAGGCCATCGTTTCTGCTGAAATTCAAGGTGAGCTATGTAGAGTTGAAGTCCTAAAATGCCAGAATGTCGCCACCAAAGCTAAAGTCAAACTTCCCCTGTTTGCAGAAGGAGGCTTCCTTGAACTGGCTGATGATGCTGGAGCAGGAAACCTGCTGGATCTGTGAGAAGTTGGAACAGTCCCCTGCCACATTGGAGTGATGCATCCAGATCCTTCCATGGCCAGAGACCCTGTATGGAACTGAGGATCTGAGAGCTGAAAATGTCATCATTGAACATTGCCTTAGAGCCAAAGACACGGCTTTCTCAGAAGACATATTGTCAGATTTTTCGGAAGACATATGCTCAGACTCGTCAAAAGATGCATCTGAAATCTCCATTGAGTAGATAAGCCCAGCTGGTGGTTGAAGAATCTTGCTTCTGCATGAGAGGCTTCAGGAATGCAGCCAGCCTGACTTTGCAGAGCATACAAGAGATAATAGAGGCTTGAATCTCAGACTGTTAGTAATCACGTGATTGTCCTCTGTCCACTGCCACACACTCCAAAGCCCAAAAGTTAGTCTTAACGAGGAAAATGTGACCATTAGCCATGTCTTCTCTCCAAGGAACACCATCTGCACATTGAGCCCGGCTTTTGACACCCACCTCATGAATGGATGTTCTTGCTGGAGTCTTTGCCTCCATCAGCAGATCCTTCCAGGGCTGCTGAAGAACTTGACCAAAACCAGAGGTATTTAAAATTACTTATCATTTTCTTCACTGATGTACCTTTGCCAAAGGTTGTCATGACACCGTAGATGTTTGCACTTTCTCTGATATGCTTGTAAAGCAGGGATGTAATCATGTTTTCAACATAGCCACGGTACTCTCTTTTCACTTAAAGCTAAATCACATTTTTTAAAGATTTTATTTATTTGACAGAGAAGAGAGAGCACAAACAGGGGGACAGGCAGGCAGAGGGAGAGGGAGAAGCAGACTCCCCACTGAACAGGGAGCCCGACGAGGGACTCGATCCCAAGACTCCAACCAGACACCCAACCAACTGAGCCACCCAGGTGCCCCTACATTACATTTATTAAACAGAAGGATTTATTTGTTCTAGACTCCTGGGCCACCAGACACAATCCTTCATCCCATATTTCCTCAGACTTGAAACCATACTTTGCCAACTGCCCTCACTGTGAACAATACATTTATTGGATTTACTCATTTATTGGATGAGTGGAGGAATGTACCCTTTGGTTTGATAGAACCTATGTTAATGATTTCTGTCTTCCTACCTGCTCCTGACTTTTCCTCTAGTGGGAAAGATACCATCATCCACCAGCTTCAGGGCAGAAACCCAAACATCAGTCTAAACTCTCTTTCCCTCACCACCAACAATCAATCAGTCACCATGTCCCACCAGTTCCATATATCCTTCTCACACTGTTCACCTTCTCTTAATCCCTACTGACATTCCCTGTGTTCACAGCATCATCTTTCCCTGCCTGGAAAGCTACAAGGGCCTTCTAACGGACACCCCTACCTCCAGTCCTGCCCCTTTCCAAACCACTCTCCATGCTCAGCAAGAGCTATCTGAAAAACAAAACTGAAAGAAAGAAATTCTTATTCTTCAAAACCCTTCAAAAGCTCTCTATTGTCTTGGGGTAAAGTCAAGAATCCTTAACAGAGTTTCTAGGGCTCTTCATGAGCCAACCTCTAGCCTGTGACTCCCCCGCTCATCCCCAAAATGTTTCTCTAGCACTCTGCTCCACCAGACAAAATTCTTTCTGCTGCTTCCAACATGCCTTTGAATCTTAGGGTACAATACAGCCTTGAGTGCTCTCTGTTTCCCTCCCCAGGGATAACTTCTGCTCCTTCTTCAGATATCAGCATAAACATCACTTCCTTCAGAATGCCTTCTCTGTGACCCCAGTCCAGCTCAGCCTCTCTCCTGCATGCCACAGAATCATCACAGCATGGCGGTTAGCAACAGAGTTGCTGCAGCTAGACAAACTGGTCCCCTAACCACTCCGCAGTCTCACGTTTCCTCCCTGTAAAATGTGGTTGATGTTAAAGCTGGTCTAATTGTCGTTGTAAGAATCAAATGAGATTATATATTAAGAACTTAGAACATCACCTGTAATAGAAGTAGAGACTTGATAAATTCATGTTTCAACAAATGTTTCCGGCTGCTTGAGCCACTCTCTCCTTTGGTCTGTGTTTCCAGGGGTGAGGGGCGGGATTAGTTATTGGAGCTTCTTCTGTTGGGCATTTGGGGTTCATCTCTTTTCTCCTGCTGTACACTGACTGTGAAGTGCTTCTCTTCCCAATCCCATCAACCCCAACCCTGTTCATTTCTCAGGGTCCTACCCCACCCACTTCTACCTCTCCCATGACTATGCTGGCCTTTACTTGTGAGCTTTCCATTGGGAATTCCTAGAACATTGTCTATTAATGACAGCAGTTACTTCTAATCACTGAGCCCCTGCTGCGTGCCCTGCACTATAATGCATGATTGACGTTTGATATCAATTTCATTCTCCCAGAGCCCCATAAAGGATGAGCTTGATCATCCCCTCTTCAGGTGGGGACATGAGGCTTAAGAAAGTTCTTGTAAGTACTCTGACTCCTATCCCCTACTACGCATCCTGGTGATCTCACTGGTTATGATTGTGGGTTTATTCTTCTCCATTCCCCAGTAGAATGAATGCACTACAGTATCAGAGAAGGACCACCTTATTCACTGAAGTGTCCTTGGGGAAATGGAATATGGCATGTGGCCAGATGGGATGAGGCAGGACAAGCACAGGGTGGCCTAGAAAAAGTGTGGGTAAGGCAGGCTGAGAGGGCCAGTGTCTGGAGCCAGAGTTGCCCTTCTCTACAGCAGCATTATGGTCTGTAATTTTGTAAAGAGGAGAAAATCCAATTTACCAGTCAGGAAGAGGTCTAAGAACAGAGCCAGACCCTGAGAGGGATTTGAGTGCAAGTTGCTTATTTGAAGATTGATTCCAGGGGAGTAGGCATAGTGAGGCAGGGAAGGAAAGGAAGCACATAGAAGCCAATAGAAGCAACTGGGCCTCCATCTCACTGGAGGCCCCAGCAAGATTGTTTAGACCTAGGGTCAGCAAACTATGGCTGAATCCAGCCCACTGACTGCTTTCGTGTGGCCCATGAGCTAAGAATGTTCTTAACATTTTTAAATGGTTGAAAGATCATAAAAAGATGAATAATGTTTGTGACATGTGAAAGTTATTGAAATTCAAATTTTTCCTGGCACACAGCTACATGCTATTATTTACAGAATGTCTATGGCTGCTTGTTACCCTATACCAGAGAGAAGTAGCTGCAACCAAGACCTTATAGCCCACAAAGACTGAAGTACTTATTACCTGACTTTACAGGAAAAGTTTGCCAACCCTGATATAGGCTTCAGCACTGTCCCATCCAAAAATTAAGAAAGTCCTCTTTGTCTCCACAGCTTTTAACTCCCCAACAGGTCTAGCCTGCCCTTTGGCCAGACAAGCTCTTGCAGCCAGGGAAAACTCTCAGGCAGAGTCACAAGGACTTAGAGTGAGAAGCTGTTTGCATATTTGGAAAACAGTGAGTGCCCAGGGGATAAGGGCAGGGCAAAGACAGCTTCTGCTTCAGAGGCAACTTCGCCAAATGGGCCTGGAATCCTCAAGGCCCACTTTTACCAAGTGTGGGGCAGTCGGACTCATTTAAAGACATAAGGAGGACTAAATATTCTAAGACAATTGGTCTGTAAAGGAAATGTCTTATTAATGTCTAGAATTTCTCTAGAAAGGGAAGATTAGAACTGGTCCACTATTTAGATGAACATGTGCTCATACCACATGCTGATAACAGGGCAAGGTGGGGGGATGGCACAAGGAGCAGAGTCTTAGTAGCAAGGTGGTGCGAGCAAGAAAGAGTATGAGAATGGTAGGCTCTGAGAGGCCAGGATCTGGGGGCCTCTCTTAGAATTGCCCCGCCTTGAAATTCTATGGTCTGTAGCTTGGAGGGAAGAAAGAACAGGAGAACACAGGATGTCCCAGGCTGGAAAGAGGTCTAGTAAGGAAGCTACATTTGTGCCTGAAGCTATGAAGAGCAGTTGGTATTTTCAGATACACTTCAGTCTTCTAAGGTAAATGGGATCATCTTCATTTATGGAGGGAAATTGAGGAGCATCCCCCTGGGGGATTAAGATGCAAGGGATTAGTAAGCAAGGGAGCTGGGGCCAGAACCTAGACCTCTGGGTTCTTGTCCTGTGACTGTCACCCTGTGTATATCTCCTCTACAACATTCGACTCCACGCAGTGTGTCTTAGGTGACACACCAATGTTATATTTTGGGCTTGGGGAGTGGGGCAGAACTTTGGCCAATCAGAAACAGATAAATGATCAAGACCAAAAAAAGGAGATAAAAAGGAAAATATTCTGTGCAGGTGCAAGCCCTTCAGTGCTTTTGCCCAAGGCTCCTTAGAAAGGGCAAATTATCCAGAGCAAAGTAGATTGGATACCTCTCCTCTGAAGAAGGTATCAAGCAGGCCCTGAGTATACTGTGGCCACACTGGAAGTGATATGAAATATCTGATCTCTCCAAAACCTCCACTCCCTCTGATTCAGGGATAATGAGTAAGGGCTTCGGTGAGGTTGCTTAGGAGATCCACTCTTAACTGTGTACTGAATTGTGTCTCTCCCTTCATCCCATATGAATATATGGAAGCCCTAACTACCAATTTGGAGAAAAGACCTTTATGGAAGTAATTGTTAAATGAGATCATAAAGGTAGGCCCCTGATCCAATAGGATTTGTGCCCTTATATGAAGAAGAAGAGAGACCAGAACTCTCTCTCCACATGCACACATCAAGGAAAGGCCATGTGAGGACATAGCAAGAAGGTAGCCATCTGCAAGTCAGGAAGAGAGCCCTCACAAGAAACTGAGTTGACCGGTACCTTGATCTAAGATTTCCAAGCTTTCAGAGCTGTGAGAAATAAATGCCTGTTATTTTTAGCCAAGCAGACTAAAACAATGCTTCTCTGTCTAATTTTGTTCAAAGTAAGCTCTGACACTGGAAGCTTGTATACATCAATGACCTATGGTAGAGCAAATTTTGGCCACCTGGATGGTTCTCTGTGTGTTTGTGAGAGCCTTAGAAGCCCTATTAGACTCTTGTAAGTAATACAGAAGGCCCCCTGCTCTTGACTAGATGCCTCAGGTTGCCAAAGAGCCAGAGCATGCCCACAGTTGTCAGAAAACTCTGTCACTTGTTATCTGATTGATGACAAGAGTCTTATGTAGATCACATGAAAGTATCAGATACAGTTGAGATTTGCAAGATGGTGCCATGAGTTATGTGCTGGCTTCCCAGGTCCCCAATGCTTATACCAGAGGATATGACTCTTTTCAGTCAATCATATCTGAATTTTCTAGCTTTATAGAACAAAAAGGTTGGAAGTAACATTTGCTTTCTCTAGATTAACACTTTTTAGATTATAAAAGTAAGGCATATTTAAAACTTCCATTCTAACAAAATATACACAAAAACAATACTGAAGATAAGTGACAAATTGGATGAAATATTTATAATAGTTACGACAGACAAATATTTACTGAGAATATATAAAGAACTCTCTCTAGTCAGTCAGAAAAAGACAACCTAGTAGGAAAAAAACAACAAAGGAAAGAAAAGGAAAATCAGAGAAAATGAAGTATGAATAGCCAATAAATATATTAAATAATGCTCGCCCTTCATTAAGAATCATGGAAATGAAAACTTTAAGAAATGAAATACCATTCTCACCCATTATAATGAGAACATTTTTTGTTTTCTAGTGTTAATGGTTGGTGAAGGTGTGGCGGGGGGAGAATATTCTCATCATTGCTGGTGGAAATGAACATCTATATGACATTGTTGGAGGATAATTTGGCAGTTCTACAATTAAAATGAATCTATCTTTATAACCCAGGTGTTCTACCCTGGGAATTCACCCTAAAGAACCACTTATGGTGACAGAAGCTACCAGTCCCTATTTCCTTTCCTTCCCCTCTAACCTCTGTGTAGAATGAATAGTTTTTCAAGATTGTTGCCCTCAGAAGGAGGAAACACTATGGCCGATAAGCTGGGAAAAGACAAATATTCAGGAGCTAGGAACTTTGATTTTTCTTTACTATTCCAAATGACACACAGACATGTATGTGTCTGTCTGTCTGTCTGTCTGTCTGCAGTCTGTAAGCATGAGCACCCACACTTGAAGCATATTTGTATCTGCAAATTTACATATGTGTCTATACCATCCCCATCACAACCACTTCTAAAAAACATGAGTGAGCAGGTATACAAGCTACCACATAGCTTCAAAGAGATCAGAGATGGGGAGGGAGCAAATTTAATCTCCCCAAACCCTTTCTTTGCCTGTTGTAATGTACCAAAGCATTGGTATGCTTGGTATTATCACGTGTGTGTGCGGTGCCATCCTATCCATTGCAGATGTGATTTTTGTATGTACCACCTATTCAGAAATGGAAGCAATCTTGGTCACTGCCATTGGGTCTTCTAGAGCCTTCTGTAAAGACAGTGACTCTGCCCAGTGCTATAAGCACTTTGGAGACTACACGTCAGCTGTTAGTGGCTCCAGGCATCAATTGCCCGCCAATGGGAGAGGCTCGTGGGCAGGTGGAAGACAAATCGGTGGCTAGAGTTAAGTTTGAGAGAGCAGACTACACTTCCTGCTCCAGCAGCTCAATATCCCAACCACCCATAGTTCTTATCCTTTCTCTTCCTTATGTTTTTTTCTCATCCCTCTGGGAGCCTGCCAAAATGAGAATGAAAATGGAGATCTTTTTTGTCGCCACGCAGTGATGAGAAGAAGTTGGAGCCATGTCCAGATTTTTAGCATCTCCCTTTTTCCATGCATCTGGGAAGAGTTTCTGGTTTTGAATCCTGGGTCAGCACACTCTCCAGGATGGGACTTCTGACTGGCTTGTTCTTCCTGGGCTTCCTGCCTCTTCTCACAGAAAAGTGAATGACAATCCTCTTTACAAACTCCCTGCAGGAGAGCGAGTTGCCTTTCTCAAGGAGAACTATTGCTCTAGTACATGCTAACTACCTTTCCTCTCTTCCTTCAGTGTGCCTCAGTCATTTCTTAGTGATTTCACAAAGCAAAACTCAGTTGCGTTACTAAAAAGGGTGGGGGTGGGGAGACAATTATGGCCTTGCAACAATTTTTTGAAACGTTAAAGTTAGAAGTTTTTTTAGTACATTTTAAAAATGTATTCACTTTTTGTTTTGTTTTGACCTTTCAAAATAGCAACACAGTGATCACACCTAAAATCCATCACCTGCTAACACCTTGCCAAGCCTGCTTCACCTCTCCCCATGCATACCCACCTCCCTCTTGCCAGACCGTCGGAAATTAGGGCGCAAATGGTGATGCTTCAACCACAACACTTTTACCACCCCTAAAAAACCAATGTCATTCAACTAAATAATCTAACACCACTTCCCCAGTTATCCCAGTGGTGCCCTTTGTATTCTTTTCCTTTTAACTCAGAATGTAGTCAAAGCTCATACACTTGGATCGGGTATTATGTCTTCTTATTCTCCCCTAATATAGAAAAATCCCCTCACCTCTCTCTGTTCTTCATGACGGTGAGTCCTTTGAAGAATCCCTGTAAGACACCCTACATGCTATATGTGTCTCTTTCCTTGTGAAACATTTAGGTCAAATATTCCTGGCAAGAACACTATTTGGTGAATTTATGAACTTCTCACTACTTCCCAAGAGGAACACATGATATTGTTGGTGTTTAAAGCCATAGCCTCAAATCCAACCACACACTGTTCTTCCGCACCATCCCCCATTCCACTTCGTCCGCAGTGAAAGTTTTCTAAACATTGATATGTTTACTTATACACTCTAATCTACAATTAACACCCAGAGAATTTTAGGTTTAAAATGTCAATAGCACTAAAAAGAACCCATACAATATCAAAGTTACAATTTCTTTGCCTTTCTCTCTCTCTCTCTTTTTTTTTTTTTTTTTGTCCTTAAAATATATCCCTCGGAGGGTGTACAGTCAGCATATTATTTTTGTTATTTTAGTTAATTAGTTATTTTGTATCTACATAGGACATTATAGATAATGTCAAGGAACTATATTTAATTAATATATGTCCTTCTGTTGAAATAAATATAAAAATGTTAAGTAGTACCATTTTCTAGTAAAAGAGTGAAATAAAAAAGGAAATGCAAGCAGAACCAAGGAATTTCAATAGCATCTTGGAAGAGAAGTGGTAACCGATCCAGCAGAGGTGAGGAAGCCACATCAGAAGGTGTGTGTCCAGGAGTCACAAAGCAGGAAAGGAGCTGGCTCATCCCACCCCTCCCTGAACAGCCTGAGCACCTGGGGCAGAAGATGCAATGGAGTGTGGGGCTGAGGCATGGAGAAAACAGGTGGGGATTAGAGAAGAGTCTTCATACACAACAACTGGCCTCCCAGCCCCCCTGTCTCACCCTGTTTGCAGAATGCCTGGCATCCAGGCACTCACTCTGAGAAGGCTGCCAGAGGACTCCCTCCTGGAGACATTGAGCAGTCCCCTAGAGAAAAGATCTCTGTGCTGGATGTTCTCGTGATCCTTCAGATCTATTCTCTCCTCTCCTCTCCTGTGCTCTGTGTTCCAGGAGGCAAACCATGGCACACTGTATCATGTGGGCTCTCTCTCCTGCTGGCTTCTGGGTAGGTTCTGCTGGGGTAAGGGTGCTCTGGCATGAGCCTGGAAGATTGGAAGGGAGAGATGGTTGGAGTATTTATTATCTCCCTTCATAACATGCTAGAGTTTGGCATGCTGCATTCCCCCACCTACAGTAATGATTCCTGTTGAGAAGCCCCTCTCCCACAGTTTTAAGCTTTATTAGATTCCAGAAACTTCTAATATCCCTGGTCTCTTCAGGTCTCAAGTGGTAATGGCTCCCCACTCACTGAGTGTTTCACCATCCATTGTTGATTCCCTTAACTCCACTAATAGCTCCATTGATAAACTCTCTCTTCTGATGGGACTCTGACTGGTACAGCCTCCATAGACTAATTGTAAGACAAGATATCTGCTACCCACTTAAAAGAGAAGCCTACTAGTCAACTTCCAATCTGCTTTGAAGTGACTCACTCACTTAAAATTTAATCTGGATGGGCAACCTAGGATCACAATATGTACAAAGAAAGCCCACTATATTTCACTCATTTATGGAACATAAGAAATAGCAGGAAGATCGGTAGGAGAAGGAAGGGAAAAATGAAGGGGGGGTAAACAGAAGGGGAAATGAACCATGAGAGACTATGGACTCTGGGAAACAAACTGAGGGTTTCAGAGGGGCGTGGGGTGGTGGATTGGGATAGGCCAGTGATGGGTATTAGGAGGGCACATATTGCATGGAGCACTGGGTGTTATATGCAAATAATGAATCATGGAACACTACATCAAAGTAAGGATGTACTGTATGGTGACTAACATAACATAATAAATTTTTTTTTTTAAAAAGCCCACCACATTAAGGCAAAAACAAACAAATAAATGGGGGGAGAAATGAACCAGGGGAAATAAATTTTCAGGCAAAATCTTTAACATATAATGTAAATAATGTAATATGCATAATGTAAATAATATCCTCAGAGAGATTCAAGATGATATTGAACCCATAAATCAAGAAATTTGATGAATCAGAAAATAAGAATGCAATCTTGCAATTTTAAAAATGTGATGTGTAGTTGAATGTATTATGATCCACAAGTTTCATTTCTCCTCCTGAAGGAGGACTATGCTTTCCTACCCTATAAATGGCAGATTTAGTCATGTGATATGCTTTGGCCACTGAAACATGAGCAGAAGTGTCTGTCCAAGCAGAAGCTTTAGAAGCCAATGTGTGGTTTGCATGTGCTCCTTTTTCCCCCCCTGCTAGGAGACCAGCAATGTTCCAGTTGTGAATTGTGCCATCAGCTTGTGTCTTAGTGTAACAATAATGCAGAGAAAAGCCATGCTGACCCTCAAGGGATGTGTAGTTTGCACTAGAAAGAAACCTTTGTTGTTTGATGTCACTGAGATTTTGGTGTCATTACCACAACATATCTTAGCCTATCCTGATTGATAAAATATTCAACAAACATTCAACATTTTAAAAATTCATCGAAATGTTTGAGAGATAAAATCAAGAAAATCTCCTGGGTAGTATAATGGACAAGAAGATGGAAAATTAGAAAATAAGAAAATTAGAGATTCATTCAAAAGCCAAATATCTTAATAACAGGTGTTCTAAGATGAGAGAACAGAGAAAATTATTGAGACTAATCTAACTGAGAAATTTTTAAAAATATGTAAACTTTAATTGAAGTCTCTAGAATTATTGGGCCTATCAACAGCCAAATACCATAAATAAAAATACCAACACTAAGGCACATCTTCAAGAAATTTCTCATCACCAGAAAGAAACAATTCTAAACACTTCCAAAGGAGAAAAAAGAAAAAAACAAGCTACATTTAAAACACACACACACACACACACACGCACACACACAAATCAGAATAGCATTAGGTCTCTCAATAATAACACCAGAATTTAGAAGATAATGCACTATTTTCCTGAAAACTCTGAAAGAAAAATATTTGCATATTATAATTCTATACCCAACCAAACTATCAATAGCATATAGGAACAGGATATAATTTTTTCAAACATGCAAAAACCTATAATATTACTTTGTAAGCTGTTTTTGTAAGAAAACTCTTAGAGAATGCTCCCCTATAAAATGAGAGTATAAGCCAAGAAAGATTAAGTCATAGGACCCAAGAAATTATGGATCCAACTTATGATAGCAGTGAAGACAAGACCCTGAATACTCTCTGTATATGTCTGGAAAGTAACCAGCCCCTGTTAAAATAGGACTGTGCAGAGCTCCAAGGGAGCAATTATGATTGCTGCTAATGCATACTGAATAATGTACTAGAGAAGTCCAGCAACACATTTCCATCAGCGACAGGATAGCAAAACAAAGGCCACATCTGTCTTCCTTCAACAGGTCTAGATCTTCCCTAGAGAAGGTAGCACAAATAAAAAAGGCTTACATTATTTGGCAACCATAAAATTCCAACTTGGGGGACACCTGGCTGGCTTAGTCAGTAGAGTATGCAACTCAGTTTTGAGGTCATGAATTCGAACTGCATGTTGGGGGTAAAGTTTACTTTAAAAAAAATTATAAGTTGTGGGTAAATATCTACAGATGGCTGAATGTCTATGGTAATCTATTCAGTACCTTTTAAAAAGAATGAGGCAGATATGTGTATACTCATAAAGAGTAGTCTATAAGATGTATTATTAAATAATAAAATCAAGACAAATAGTGTGTAATATCCTACCATTTATGTGGAAAAACAAATATATTTATATTTGTACACACACACACACACACACACAAATGTTTATATAAGCAAAAAATACTATATTTGAGGTAGGGCTATCAGATTTAAAATGCAGGATGCCCAGTTAAATTTTGATTTCAGGGGAACCTGGGTGGCTCAGTCAGTTGAACATCCAGCTCCTGATTTTAGCTCAGGTCATGATCTCAGGGTCATAGGATTGAGCCCCATGTCTGGCTCCGTGCTTGGCAGGGAATCTGCTTGAGGTTCTCTCCCTCTGCCCCTCCCTGTGCTCACTCTCTCTCACTCTTTAAAGTATAAATAAATAAATCTTTTTTAAAAAATTTATTTCAAATAATCAATAATTAATTTTTATATCCATGTAATATTTGAGACAATTATTTATTGTTCAACTGAAATTCACATTTAACAGGCAAATCTGAATTTATATTTGCTAAATATGGCAACCCTAATTGAAAGTGATGAGGTATATGCAGTTTAATAATCTATTGTCAAATATTTAACAAGATAGGATGAGCACACATAGGAAAGGAAACCAACAGCCCCTTTCAAACACACATTCCTGCATTGAATCTAATTTTTACAGTGTCCCCTAGGTTGTGAGAGGTAGCACCCTGGTCCTAGAGCAGAGAGTGGAATTGCTAAAGACAGTCCCGCTGGTGAAAGCAACTCAAGGCCAGGGAATCACTGGCCCTTGCCATGAAGCAGACAATCTCTGTGCTCCAGGCACTGATATTGCTGGGGGTGATGCCAGACCTGGTGTGCAGTTCCCATGCTTCAGTATTTTTCTCCTGGTCTGACTTCCAGAAGAGCCAGACCAAGTAAGCTTGCAATCATCCAGTTTCTTCCAGCAACACATTCTCTGCCTCCCCCAACCCAAGGCACCATTGTTCAAACGCCCACATGAATTAATGCTTAACTATTGTTGGCAATTGGATCCAAACACATTACTGTATTTTTACTCAAAAGATTTAAACAATATTATATTTCTTTTGAAGCTAGGTATAATTATTTATTTTGTAAATTTTGTTCAGATTCATTCCAGTGGTGGCTACTGACTGCTGAATGCATGTGAGTGGCAGATTTCTCAGAAGACAAAGAAATCATTGAAGCTGGTCCTCCTTCCTCTCCTTCAGGGTGAAAGCAATACTTCCCCCTTGGGTATAAGAGCAATGAATGCCTCCTCCATCACTTTTTCAAAATCACTGCTTAAACCAAGAGAATTTTTTCCCTGCCAGCAGCTGGCCTGCTGAAAGCCTGCCTTTCCAGTATCATTTCCAAGAACATGGCAGTCAGAATGATGCTGATTTCTGCAGAGGCAGGTGGTCCCAACTGAAGGGACCCACAAGACTGTCTATCCCCACCCACCCCTTGTGGCTGAGGATTCTAATGGAGATGCCAGGTGATTTGCCCATGGTCACAAGACTGGTTAGCAGCTCAGCCAGGACTGGATTGCCTGCTGCGTTGAACCCAAACCCCGTGTACCTTCCTAGTTTCTTCTTTCTCTTCTTGGTCTGCATGACCCACATGCCCCCAGCCCCCAGCTCACTTGCCTTTCCTCTTCAAGGCTTTAATAAAATGCCATCACCACAAAGATCTGATGTCCTAAGTTGGTAGTGAGGCTCCAGGTGATGGCCTGCATGGAAACAGCTCCCCACAGTGTGTATCTCGACCTGTTGGGAACAAGTTAGAAGAGAACTAGGCAGATATCCCCACCATCTTCTTCCGCCTTCCCCCACCAGACTCCTCCAAATACAGTCTCCCCTTGCAGACGCTGGAGAGGCCCGCCATGGTAGGAGGCTTCTGTGTCTCCCTGTGTTCACTGTGAAACTTGTCCACATGGGAAGGCACTGCAGGCCTCACATTGGCCTTGCCCTGCTCTGCCTTTTCCACCTCACTCTAACTGTCCTGGGCTTGAACCTCCCAAATAAAACATCTCTAGTCTAACTCTTGCCTGGGCTCTGCCTTCCAGAGGCCCCTGGCTGAGATAGCCCTGGTACCCAGTCTCGGACTCTTCACAGCAGCACAGTGGCAATATGGAGTGGGGCTGAGAGGTTTTTGGCCCAGTACCACTCTGGTTGCACTCAGTGACAGAGACACCTCTCTTTCCCTCCCCCATCCCTCCCTTCCTCCATCATCTCTCTCTCACCCAATCTCTCTCTTTCTCCCTCCTTCTCTATCCCTTTCTCTCTCTATCCCTCTCTCCCACACTCCCTTCCTCCCTCTCTCTTCCTCTCTCTGTCTCTCTCTCACCTCTGAAATCCAGTGATCTCTTCTAGATCCTCTCCTATTCTACCTACTCTCCCATTGACACATTCCTCACATCTGTCCCACCATTTCTGCCTGTCATTTCTTTTTTTTTTTAAGATTTTATTTATTTATTCGACAGAGATAGAGACAGCCAGCGAGAGAGGGAACACAAGCAGGGGGAGTGGGAGAGGAACAAGCAGGCTCATAGTGGAGGAGCCTGATGTGGGGCTCGATCCCATAACGCCGGGATCACGCCCTGAGCCGAAGGCAGACGCTTAACTGCTGTGCCACCCAGGTGCCCCTCTGACTGTCATTTCTCACCTGGACCATTGCAAGAGCACCCTAACAAATCTCCAGGCTACAAGCACCACCATTCTAAGCCAGAGGAGATCTAGCCTCATCACACCTGGAGTCCCTGCTGGCATGGAAGGAGGCTAGTGAATTAGCCCAGATCCTGGCCTCAGTTCCTCAGCCTAACCCTTGTTTACCCTCCCATCCTGTCTCATCTCAGCAGCTCCATCCCAACCTGCTAGCTTCCCTACACTGGGGTCCTGGATGTCTCCAAAATACCCTGCTTGTTCACTATCACTCAACAGATCATTTCTGAGCTCCATAAACCCAGGCCCTATTTTTCAGTCTGCATGGTTGACTGTTCTGTAGAGTGAGCAGGTAGAGGAGGAGTATAGGCTACCACAAGAGGTCTGACCTCATCAGGGCTGGAAGAAGTGACTCATAAGATAGAACCTAAAGAATAAGTGTAATTAGCTAGGGCGAGTTTCCCCACCTCAACACAATCCACACTTTGGACATTATAATTCTCTCTAGTGGGGCTGTCCTGGGCATCACAGGATGTTTAGCACCATCCCTGGCTTCTGCCTACTAGACGCCAGTAGCAGACCCCAAGTCATGACAGCTAAGAACATCTAGACACTGCTACATGTCCCTTGTAGGGAGAAGCAAAAATCACCCTCATTTGAGATCCACTGAGCCAGCAAGGAGGATGAAGCAGGAAGATGGGGCACAGAGGGCCTCCCCAGAAGAGGCAGCAGCCCTTGTGATCATTTCTTGTCCATTCCATTCTGACCCCCCTGCCTAAACAGCCTTGCCATGCCTTTTCCCCCTGGAAAACCCCTACAGGTTCTTAAAGATCTAAATGTCCCCTCCTTCTATTGGCTTTTCTAGACTCGCTTCTTCAGCACTCATGATACTCCAGGTACCAAAGGGAGATACTCTAGGCTCTAGGAGAAAATCTGTTTCTAACCTCTTCCAGTTTCTGGTAGAATCCAGCTTCTAGGGATAAAGAAAGGGGGGTAATCAGAAGGAGGAATGAAGCATGAAAGACTATGGACTCTGGGAAACAAACTGAGGGCTTCAGAGGGGAAGGGGGTGGGGAAATGAGATAGACTGGTGATGGGTAGTGAGGAGGGCACGTATTGCATGGTGCACTGGGTGTTATACGCAACTAATGAATCATCGAACTTTACCTCAGAAACCAGGGATGTACTGTACGGTGACTAACATAATATAATAAAAAAACATTAAAAAAAAAGAATCCAGCTTCTACCAGCAGTCCTTGTTCTATGGCCATACTGCTCTAACCCTTTGTGATCTTCACTTGGCCTTGTCTTCTGGGTGTGTAACAAATCTCCCTCTGCCTCCGTCATATAAGGGTACATGTGATTGCACTTAGGGCCCACCAGGATAATCTCCCCATCTCAACAGCCTTAACTTAATCACACCTGTAAAGACTGTTTCCAAATAAGGTAATGTTGAATTGACAGGTTCTAGGGATTGAGACAAAGATATCTTGGGGCATTGAGGGGGTGGCATTTTTCAACATACTATAACAGCTTTTTAAGGTAAAGAGGGAGTGATCAGCTTCCCCCTCAGCCCCCTGAGGTCATTGTGGATGCCGTTTGTGTTCCAGTACCTTCTGTGGTGCTATTAGGAGGTGGCATCAGGTCACCATATCCCCAGCACATAGGAAGCACTCAATAAAATTGGTTAACTGAAATACTAATGTGACCAGATAAATGTAAAAGGAGTCCTTGCACCTCACACATCTCTAGATGCTTCAAGATATTCACAATGCAGATTTTTGTTTCTAAAAAAATATTGAGTCAGTTTTTCTAGGAACAAATCATCTGTCTGAAATGATTCCCTTTAGAGGGCACTATTAACTTGGCCTGACATCGTCATTGTTGTTCATAATTCGCAGCATGAAAGTCTTCATTTGCTGGCCCTTTATATTTTTTTCATGGTTTAAGGTAATCGGCCTCATGCCTCCTTCTCAGATGGGTCAGCAAATGGTCCTAACCTCAGCATGAGTGGAGGACGGTGGGTCAGAAAAGGCCTTGTGATGTCTGACTCACAGGCCAGGGAGTAACACAGGTCATGCAGTTAATACAAAGCCAGTACCAGGGGCACAGATGAGAAGTGTGACTTGTTCCTGCCCATGAAGACAGGATGAAGTGCTTGATCACAGTTTTATCAAAGCAGAAAGGCATCAGGTTGGTGGCCAGCACTGGTTTGTGGAGGAATGTCCCTTGGAGAACATCTGAGTTCCTGGTTCATCGTGGATTTGTCTGCTTTTGTCTTCAAAACCTGTGCATTGCACCCCACACTTCCCTTCTCCTTCCATCTTCTGATGACATCTGAGACCTGACGTGGCTCTCAGGAGACGTTGTCTGGCATCTGGCCAGTGACCGGTGCTGATGTTGCTGTGCTCACATCTGCAAACTCTGCCTGCTCTCTGCACTGTGCCCACCTGCTCTGCTCCTGCTCCCTGTGCCAGGCATGCATACCCCTGGGCTTGTTTTGTTCACTCTGGATACCATAATCTTGGCTCTAACGTTCAGTTAATAGCCTAGTATTTCTGGTGACTTGTGTCTAACAATATCTGGCCAGGTTCTTTAATTCCATTTGCAAAGAACACTGTTGGTGACCCAAAAATAATCCACTTAAACCAACAGAAGTTCTGGAAGGGGTGATTGCTGTTCTGTAGCTATGCTGTCATGTCCACTGCAGGAGAAGGATGCACAGCCCAGCCTCCCTTACAGTAAGACACAGCCAAGGACTCAATGAGATATAAAAGGAAACATTGTGTAGGAAAAAGAAAGAGCTCCCCCATCCTCAATATTGTTGCCTGAAATATGAATACGATGGATGGAATTCCAACAGCCATCTCGTACCATGAGGTCATGGAGAACTGGATGGAGTCTGGTCCTTAATGACTTGAAGTTGTCAAACTAGCCCAGATAACTCCAGAGCAGAAATGGGCTTCTAATTTTTTAAGCCACTTTTTTGTGGGGGGGGTGGGGGGTAGGATGGAGGGTTCTATGATATATAGCAACATCTAATCCTAATTGATGGGACCCAGGTGAAAGTGAATGCCTCATCAAGCAGATACATATTTCCTATGCAATATCACAGTGGCTCACAGTTACGGCTGCTTAACTACATCATGCTCTCCCTTATATGGCTACAGTCATCACTTAACCTACCCTCCAACTTGCCCTCCCGTGAAGCAGCAGCCACTAGTGGTTTTTTCTTAACGTTAACATTTGGCAAATGATTAAAATCCATCAGAAGTCCTGAATCCTCCTGAAAGTTTCGCACTCCATAGCACCTGGCTGGTGCATTTGGCCCTTGGATGGCATCCTTGTGGCGGAGCTAAGCCTAGACGCAGTCATCAGGAGTCTGCACGGGGAGCAGGGAGGACATGTAAGGACGGTCAGCTCAGGCAAACTTAGGGACTAGCTCCATTTAAAAAAAACCAGGAAAGGGACATCTGGGTGGCTCAGTGGGTTAAGCATCTGACTCTTGGTTTCAGCTCAGGTCATCATCTTGGGATGGTGGGATCAGGCTCCTCACTCAGCACGGAGTCTGCTTGGGATTCTTTCTCTCCCTCTCCCTTTGCCCCTTCTCCCTCTCCCTGCTATCTCTAAATAAACAAATAAAATCTTTAAAAATAAATAAATAAAAAGCCCAGGGAAGGAGGAAACGTCTGTTAAATGAGTAAAAACAGTGATGCAAGTGAACCTCTTTTCCTGTCTAATTTTACAGGCTGTGCTATTTTAGGACCAGAGCACAGACTCTACTGTATTATTTTTAAACAATGAGTTAAGGTGAAAGAAATTTTGTCTGTTCATAAGGTAATTGAGTGGCTGATTTTTTTCCTGAATTTACTCAATCAGCTGGTAGGCATCATATACGTAACCTCTAAATTTACAAAATAAGTTCTATGAAGTAAAAGTGGCCAACTTCTCTCCTGAATAATCACAGAAATCACCCTCAATGACAGACACTTGCTCATGAAGTATGTCAATGTGTCATTCCAGGACAGTGGCTTTTGAAGATTTGTATTAAATGCCTTTTATTAGATATAACTCTATTAGAGAAAAAGATAAAAGAGGGAAATGCCTCTTCTGTTCTTGTTAATTAGGCTAATTTAATCTTCTGGTCAATTATCAAATTTGGGGGCTATTTTAAAGAAATGGAAATGAAGATGACCTAGCTGTGTAAACCTAAGTAGAATTGCAATATTGTGTTTGTATGTATGTAATGTATCAATGTATCAACGTATCAATGTAATGTATCAAAAATTACGCATTTAATACCAGATTAATGGCTTATTATCACAAAAATAATTAGCCATGCTTCAGTGGCTTTTGCAGGCAGCTGAAATGGCTGGAAGGTACCGCTTTTTTGCATGAATTCCTAAATGGAATTACTATCCTCTGCCCTTCATAGCTTGCTACGGGAGTACCCTTTTGTCTAATTTGTGGCTTCTTCATTGAGATCAATTCTCTTCCTTTGCTCAGGGCAGGGTAATCCATCTCCAAGAAACTGCCAAGGTCAAAAGTGGTGTAAACCCACACAAATCACCACACCCGCCTCCTTTCCAACACTATAATACAATTTGTTGACCTAAATTAAGATGCCTTTTTCAAAAGAAGAGGACACGTATTTTATATGTTTGGAAGAATCATCTATTTTTCTGCTTTTTTTTGTTTGTTTGTTTGTTTCTTTAGCAGAATTTTGCACTGATATTTTTAACTTATTTCTAGAATTAATTCCATCTGCTTACAGATCATTATTTGAGCACAGAAGTCTTATTTTTTTAATATAACTTGTAACATGTATTTATTTATTCTTTTTTTAGTTTTCAAGTTTTTATTTAAATTCCAGTTAGTTAAAAGAGTGTAGTACTAGTTTCAGGTGTAGAATTTAATGATTCATCACTTACATACAACACCAAGTGCTCATCACAAGTGCCCTCCTTAATCCCCATCCCCCATCTAGCCCATCCCCCCACCCAACTCTCTTCCAGCAACCCTCAGTTTGTTCTCTATAGTTAAGGATCTGTTTTATGGTTTGCCTCTCTCTCTTTATTTTCCCCTATGTTCATCTGTTTTGCTTCTTAAATTCCACATATGAGTGAAATCATATGGTATTTGTGTGTCTCTGATTTATTTTGCTCAGTGTAATAAACTCTAGCTCCATCCACATCACTGCAAATGGCAGGATTTCATTCTTTTGTTATGGCTAAGTAATATTCCATTGTTCATATATACCACCTCTTCTTTATCCATTCATTAGTCAATGGTCATTTGGGCTCTTTCCTAATTTGGCTATTGTGGACATTGCTACTATAAACATTGAGGGGCATGTACCCCTTCCAGTCAGTATTTTTGTATCCGTTGGGTAAATACTTAGTAGTACAATTGCTGGGTCATGGGGTAGCTCTATTTTTAACATCTCGTGGAACCTCCATACTGTTTTGCAGAGTGGCTGCACCAGCTTGCATTCCCACCAACAGTGTTAAGAGGTTCCTCTTTCTCCACAACCTTGCCAATGTCTGTTATCTCCCGTGTTGTTGATTTTGGCCATTCTGACAGGTGTGAGGTGATATCTCATTGTAGTTTTGATTTATATTTCCCTGATGATGAGTGATGTTGAGCATCTTTTCATGTGTCTGTTAGCCATGTGTATGTCTTCTTTGGAGAAATGTCTATTCATGTCTTCTGCCCATTTTTTAACAGGATCATTTGTCTTTGGGTGCTGAGTTTGATAAGTTCTTTATAAATTTTGGATGCTAACCCTTTAACTGTGATGTCATTTGCAAATATCTTCTCCCATTCCAAATGTTGCCTTTTAGTTATGTTGATTGTTTCCTTTGCTGTGCTTTTTATCTTGATAAAGTCCCAATAGTTCATTTTTGCTTTTGTTTCCCTTTCCTTGGGAGACATATTTAGTAAGAAGTTGCTACAGCCGAGGTCACAGAGGCTGCTGCCTGAGTTCTCCTCTAGGATTTTGATGGCTTTCTGTGTCACATTTAGGTCTTTCATCTATTTTTAATTTATTTTGGTGTCTGGTGTAGAAAGTGGTCTACTTTCATTCTTTGCATGTGGCTCTCCAGCTTTTCCAACACCATTTGTTGAAAAGACTGTCTTTTTTCCATTGGAAAAGATTAGTTGACCATATAGTTGTGGGTCCATTTCTGGGTTTTCTATCCTATTCCATTGATCTATGCGCCTGTATTTGTGCCAGTGCCATGCTGTCTTGATTGCTACAGCTTTGTAATATAACTTCAAGTCTGGAATTGTGATGTCTCCAGCTTTGCTTTTCTTTTTCAAGATTGCTTTGGCTGTTTGGGGTCTTTTGTAGGTTCATACAAATTTTAGGATGGTTTGTTCTAGCTCTGTGAAAAATGCTGGTAGTATTTTGATGGGTATTGCATTAAGTGTACAGATAGTAGCATAGACATTTTAACAATATTTGTTCTTCTAATCCATGAACATAGAATGTTTTCCCACTTCTTTGTGTCATCTTCAATTTCTTTCATAAGTGTTCTATAGTTTTCAGAGTACAGATCTTTTACCTTTGGTTAGGTTTGTTCCTAAATAACTATGGGTTTTGGTGCTATTGTAAATGGTATCGATTCTTTGATTTCTATTTCTGCTGCTTCATTATTGGTGTGTAGAAATGCAAAAGATTTTTGTACATTGATTTTGCATCCTGTGACTTACTGAATTTGTATATCAGTTCTAGAAATTTTTTGGTTGGGTCTTTTGGGTTTTCTACATAGAGTATCAGGTTATCTGCAAAGAGTGAGTGTTTGACATCTTCCTTGCTAATTTGGATGCCTTTTATTTTTTGTTGTTGTTGTCCGATGCTGAGGCTAGGACTACCAGCACTATGTTAAATAACAGTGGTGAGAGTGGACATTCTTATCTTTTTCCTGACCATAGAGAAAAAGCTTTCAGTTTTTCCCCATTGAGGATTATATTAGCTGTAGGTTTATCATATTTGTCCTTCATGATGTTGAGATATGTTCCCTCTATCCCTACCTTGTTGAGGGTTTTCATCAAGAATGAATGCTGTACTTTGTCAAATGCTTTTTCTGCATCTATTGAGAGGATCATACAGTTCTTATGCGTTCTTTTATTAATGAGGTGTATCACGTTGATTGCTTTACGAATATTGAACCACGCTTGCAACCCAGGAATAAATCCCACTTAATTGTGGTGAATGATTCTTTTAATATGCTGTTGGATTTGATTTGCTAGAATTTTGTCGAGAAATTTTGCATCCATGTTCATCAGGGATTTTGAGCCCCAAAGTCTTTAAAAATCAATTAATATCTGAACAATACTGTTAGAAATATGATGAATAGAGAGTGATGTATGGAACTGTTGAATTACTATATTGTACACCTGAAACTAACACCACACTGTATGTTAATCTTCTGGAATTAAAATATAAACTTAAAAAAACAATATTGTTAGAAATAAAATTATGAATTATTAGTGCCAACTAAATTTTTTCCCTGTTGTTGATTTCTTTCAAAGTTACACTTAGAGTTAAAAAGTTCTATAGATGTTAAGTGTAATATAAAGGTAAATTTTTGAAGATACTTTTAGAAATATAATGAAAATAGAGTAGCAGCCCTTTGAGGATGTAGCTGATTTATGCTTATACTTATCAAATTGGAATTCCAGCTTAGTGGACAATGTAGTGGCTTTAGCTAAGAGAACTGGGTTTCTGGTTCCAGCACTCATTGTGATGAATGCCAATCCATTCTTAGGCTCATCACTTTCCCCAAATTGAACCAAACATTACGTTATCGTTGTGGATAATGCCCCTGCCGTGGGCCACACAGCCCTATTGTGGGCATCAGTTGAGATACCTGGAGAAACTTGAAACAGACCCTCCAAATGTTTTTTTATTCAGTCTGGATTTGAGAGGTAGCCGATCCAAGAAGTCACAAGTTGTTGTCTGTTTGTTTTGAGTAGGAACTTTAAGCAGATAAAAAGCTGTGGATACAAGTGATTCTGAGAAGACAGAGCCCTATGTTACCCATTGTCTCTTGTTTTGAAAGAGAAAAGGAGGTCAAGAAGGATTCATGTGCAAGTTACCATAAAATATAAATGAAATCTATATGGATTTTGTAAATTGTCATCACAAAGTTGAGTTTTTGTATGTTTACCTAAAAGAGCAAAGAGCATTTCTCTTTTATTGAAAGATTTGTTGGAGCAGTTGCAAGGAATATTGAGGTAGGACCTTGAGACTATGGGTATTTGTTATAGGAAACTACATTTGTTGTAAGCTTTTGATATAGAAGGGTACATTTGCTTACTTAAAGTTGAATATGCTTAGGACCTTGGAGCTACCCTGTCAACAATGACCTCACAGATCTTTTTATGATTAATACAATAAGAATCAATGACTGAGCAGATTGTCTTCAGCCCCGGATGTATCCAATGCACGCCCCCCCCCCCAAATAAAAAGCAAAGTAGGCGTCTGCCTGAGGTAGGGGGAGTAAGATATGTTGTCCTCAGAGCCAGAGCCCCAGGAAGGGTGAGCATGTCTCCCACAGGGGGCCGACTTGGCTTGGTGTATCAGAGCTGACCAGAGTGAGAAAGCCCAGCCTGTGGGGGCCAGCCTGGTGTGGGGTGAGGAGGGCATCTTCACAGGTATGCAGAAGGGGGAGGGCGCAGCAATACAAGATTGAGCACAGCTTGGGAAACTGACCAAATCAGTAACTATGCTAAGGATAATGGGAGCCAGATTTCTTAGCATTGGAGAAGTGGAAAGGGAGGAAACCCAGGACGAGCACTGCTGCTTGATTGGAATTGGAGGTTTTCAGGACATACAGATAGATACGAAAATAAACACAGATGTGAGTGCACATGTGTGTTTGTGCATGTGCTCATACACATATACACACATGCATGCCTTAGCTCTGTGCACTGACAGGGCTGGGAACACCAAAAAACCCAACAGCAATGAGCACATTTAGTGCCCGTATCTCAGTTTCTATAAACCATTTTCTACACTAAAAAGAACCAGTTCACCTTGGAAAAGTGGCTGATTCCAGCAACTGAGTCAGGGAAAGTACAAGATGACCCTGAAATCTTTTCTTGTGCCAGAAAGTACGATAGTACGCAAAGAATGAGAGCAGCTATTGAACGGACACAGACGCCAGCTTGAAGGGGCTCCCACTGACCAGATCTGCTACATTTTGAGCATACAAATAAGTAATAATAGTGCAGGTTATAACCCATTGAATAGACATGGAATCCACAGGTCCATGTTGATATAAATTAGAAAATAAGTAATTCGAAAGTTTCATGAGGAATAGGGTATTTACACAGAATCAGTGAATCTTCCCCCAAAATACTTGCTATTTACTAAGGCAAAGGAAGAGTAACTTTACAGAGGGAAGCTGCCAAATGCATTCTTAATAAGTGATCCAAGCACCACCAGTAATGAGAGGAACTGAAATATGCCACGGGAAAGAATGCGATGAGACCATAACAGCGCTTCAATGATATTCCTGCAAAGATGCATAGTCTGAGTTTAACCATGAGAGAACATCAGACCAATGCAAACTGAAGGACATTCTACTAAATAACCCACCTGTAATCTTCAAGGTGATGAAAAACAAAGAAAGACTGAAATTATTCAAGGAAACTGAATTATTGAAGGAAACTAAAGAGATAACTGCATTGGATCCTTTTGCTATACAGGACATTATTAGGACAACTAGGGAAATCTAAAGAGAGTTTGAGAATTAGATGCTAACAATGCATTGTATTAATTAACCATAGTATGGTTATGTAGGAGATATCCTTGTGCAAATACATCCGGGGGAGATGGGAATAATTTTGAGCAAATTATTCTCAAATGGTGTTGTAAAAAAATAGTTTTGTACTATACTTAGAACTTTCCTCTAAGTTTGAAAGTATTTCAAATTTTTAAAAATATAGAAGAAGTATATTAGGAAAAATAGCACTCTGGCCCACTTTAACACAATGGGATAAATAAGCAGGTCAAAGTTATCTATGATGGTCAAAAGATAATGTTTCCAGACGCATCAGTTGGCAGAGTTAAAAGGATGTATCCTTTTGGGAAAAGGAATTGGAACAATTCATATTTTACATAGTTTCAAATGGGGAATTGCAATAGTGGGGAGTATCATATTTTTCATATGACACAGAATAATCCAAGGGGAAGTGAACAGTTATACAAAAGAAGTGAAACAAGATGAATAGACAAGGGAAAAATTAAAAATCAGTTGCTTTTCATAAGGGCAAAACCATCTAGAAAGACACATGAAATGGAGTAGTTATTAATGGGCGGAATTGACGGGAGGGACAATCTACGGCCTAAAGAATGGAAAAGTCCTCAGGATTGATGGGCAGAAACAGAAGAGCCATTTCAGTACACTCAGGGAAGACCATGCAGGCCAGCCTGAGTTGGGGGTCGGGAGAGGAAGTGGTGCAAGGGGGGCGTGGCAAAGGCAGGGAGAGTCACCTGGCAGAACCATGGACGGGGTTGCATTCTTGTGACTACAGAAGAGAGGTAAGCCAGGAGCAGACACAACTGGAGATTGACCCAATGAGACACAGTGAGTCAGAGTCTAAACTGAACCTGTTCTCTCCCTGGTTGCCTGGCTACAGAACCTTTCATTATGTTAATGGGTTGAAAGGAGCAGAGCCATAGAAATGGAAGTAAACAGTAATTACGGGCAGGCCCACGCAAGGTCTGCTTGCTCCACCAGTGGGGAATGGGGAATGTCTGGGAAGGAGCTCAGCAGTCATTTGTCCCTTAGGCCAAGGAAGAAGGGGGAGGGTTTTGACTCACTGCTACTGTGTGCTTGAGAGACCTCCAAGTTCTGCTGATGTGCTCTTTGTAGACTCTTATGAGCTAGTGATGGGGTATAAATGCTTATGGTCCCCCCGACCCCGTCCTAATCCCTGGCCTCATCGTCTCAAGGGAAGACAGGTCTGGGATAAGGCCAAAGTGCACACACACACTCCTGGGGCTGAGGTGAAGTCATCCCGGATTGAGAGCAATGCAGGCCACCATTGCTTACCTTGTTCCTCTCCCATCCACCACCCCAAGGGCTGGCCCAGCAGAGAGGGGAGTCGTCCCCAACCCCCTAAAAAGTGGAAGCAGCTGCAAGTTATTTCACTTTCCTAATCATATCCTTTCCCTTTCAGCTATATGTAGAGCCCAGTACATGCATCCTCTACTCGTAGCTCTAATTTGACAGTGCAGAAATTCTCTGAACTCTGTGTTCTCAGATTATGATGTTTTCAGGCAGGCATCCCAATTACTTCTAACGTAGGTAAAACTTCCATTCTCAAGCAGGAAAATCTCTTCACTGTTTTCCTAAATTAGAAAACTATTTACACCTCATTTTTGGTGTGGTAGGAGATCCCACAAAGCAAAGCAATTTTCTGCTAAACATTATTTACCATTTTCTGTGCAATTTCTGACATGTTGGGATAAGCACAATTCAAATTTATTCAGAGATCACGTTTTAAAACTAAGCAAATTGAAAACATCTAAAAAGATCTCTTGAATATTCCTCTCTTCTGTCAACATTTTCAACCTGGAATATCAACCATTTACACTTGGTTTTGTGTAACTGACAGATTCAAAGCACACTTGCCGATCGTGTGGTTTGCTTTTTCTATCTATACCGATACCAGCACAGAGTGGTCGGGATTCCCTACACATTCACATTCAGTCTTTGTTAGATGCTGAGAGCATTCATGCACAGCCTTTTAAAAGATAGGGAGAAGATGGTTTTGAAAGCATTCAAAAACTTATATTCTTCACACACACACACACACACATACACTACACACTATACCCTGCTAGAACTATTAAACAAATTCAGCAAAGTTGCAGGATGTGAAATCAACACGCAAAAACCAGTTGTGTCTCTCCACACTAACAACGAGCAATCTGAAAAGGAAATTTAAAAAACAAGTCTGTTTAGAATTGCATCAAATAAGAATAAAATATTTAGGAATTAATCTAACCAAGTGAAAGACTTGTACACTGAAAACCACAAAACATTGCTGAAAGAAACTTAACAAGACATAAATTAATGGAAAGACACCCTGTGCTCACGGATTAGAAGACCTGATACTGTTAACTTGGCCATACTACACGCACAGAGTGACTTACAGATCCAACACAATCCTATCGAAATCCCAATGATGCTCTTTCAGGAAAATTCATCCTGAAATTCATATGGAATCTCAAGGGATCCCAAATAGCCAAAATGATCTTAAAAAAGGAAGAACAAAGCTGAGGTCTCATGCTTCTTGACCTCAAACTTTATTGCAAAGCAACAGCAATCAGAACAATGTGGTACTAGTATAAAGACAGATATATAGGACGATGGAATACAGTAGAGAGTCCGGAAAGAAACCCTCACACAAAGGGTCAAATGATTCTTGACAAGGGTGCCAAGATCATTTAATGGGGAAAAGATAGGCTTTTCAACAACAGGGAATCTCGTGCACTGTTGGTGGGGATGTAAATTGGTGCAGGC
This sequence comes from Ursus arctos, assembly GCF_023065955.2. NCBI lineage: Eukaryota > Metazoa > Chordata > Mammalia > Carnivora > Ursidae > Ursus > Ursus arctos. Next base: position 55,408,331 of record NW_026622841.1, read on the forward strand.
ATTTTGGCAAACAGTATGGAGGATCCTAACGAAATTAAAAATAGAGCTACCTTTTTATCCAGCCATTGCACTTCTGGGTAATTATTCAAAAGAAATGAAATCATTATCTCAGAAAGATATCGGTACTCCAGTATTCACTGAATCATTTATTCACAATAACCAAAGTATGGAAACAACCGAAGCGTCTGTCAATAGATGAATGAACAAAGAAAATATAGTACATTTACAATGGAATATTATTCCATTTAAAAAGAAGGAAATTTTTATTTCTTTAAAAAAATGGAGGAAATCCTGCCATTTGTGACAACATGGATGAACCTGGAGGGCCTCGTGCTAAGTGACATAAGCCAGAGAGAGCTTTCTCTCTTATTTCCCAATACTGTGTGGTATCGCTTATATGTGAACTCTTCAAAAAAAAAAAAAAAAAGGTCAAACCCTAGAAACAGTGGAATGATGGTTGCCAGGGGCTGGGAAAGTGGGGGAAATATGGAAAGGTAGGTCAAGGTACACACTTTCAGTTGTAAAATGAATAAGGTCTGAGGATCTAATGCATAACATGCTGACGGTAGTTGATAACACTGTACCGTATAAGTGAAATTTGCTGAGACAGCAGAACTTAAGTGTGCTCACCTAAAACAGAAAGAAGTCAATACGTGAGGTGATGGATGTGTTTATTAACTCAAGCATGGGAGTCTTTTCGTAATGCGTACATTCCCCAAATCTTCACATTGTATACTTGAAATATCTTACAACTTTATTTGTCAGTTATAACTCAATAAAGGTTTTAAACATTTAAAAATTAAAAGGAAAGTAATTCTGCAACAGTCTACAACATGGGTGAACCTCAAAGCCATTATGCGAAGTGAAATAAGCCAATCACGAAAGGACAAATACTGTATGATTCCACTTCTATGAGAGACCTAGAGCGGTCACATTCACAGAGACAGAAAGTGGAGTGCTGGTTGCCAGGGGCTGCGGGAGGAGGCAAAGGAGGGAACGGGCGGTTGTTGTTTAATGCGGACAGACTTTCAGTTTTGCAAAATGGAAGAGTTCTGAAGATAGACGGTGGTCACAGTTGCACAACAATGTGAACGTGCTTAATGCCACCAAGCTGTACAATTAAGTATAGTCGTAGTATTTATAGTGTATATATTTGTAATATATATATATCTATCATAGTAAGTAATTAAGGTAACTTTTATGTCATTTGTATTTCATCATAATAAATTTTAAAGGAGCAGGGCGCTTGGGTGGCTCAGTGGGTTAAGCATCGCCTTCAGCTCAGGTCATGATCTCAGCGTCCTAGGACTGAGCCCCACATCTGGCTCTCTGCTCAGTGGGGAGTCTCCTTCTCCCTCTCCCTCTGTGTGCCTCTCTGCCTACTCGTGCTCTCTCTCTCTGTCAAATAAATAAGTAAAATCTTTAAAAATAAATAATACATTTTAAAGGGGCGCCTCGGTGGCTCATTCTGTTAAGCATCTGCCTTCGGTTCAGGTCTTGATCCTGGGGTCCTGGGACTGAGTCCTTGCATGGGGCTCTTTGCTCAGCAGGGAGCCTGCTTCTCCCTCGGCCTGCCACTTCCCCTCCCACTCCTGCTCCCGCTCATTCTCTCTCTCTCTCTGAAATAGGTAAAGAAATAATATTTTAAAAAATAAAAAATAAAATTTAAAAAGGTATATTCCTTCTAAACTAGAGCTTCTTAATATGATTTTATCTAAGGTCGTGTGGATAATAAAACAAACAATAACGCAACACAATACGCCTTAGTAACCCTTAGATTGCGGATACCAAGGCTGACCAACTGGTATTTCTACATTTCTGTGCATTGGAAGCTACAGAAAAGCAGATTTTGACTCAAAGAGATCATTAATATAACAATAGCAAAAAAAGTCAGGATCAAATGCTTAAAATACAAAGGATAAGATGTACCAAAACCAGGCAAATGACTACAAGTCACTTTTAAAGTCTTAGAGTTCTGAAAGTGCAAAAGCAGGGGGCCAGGAGCAGGGGACAAACCCGCTGTGGGGATGTTGCCCCTGTTTCCATAGCTCCCCGGCCTGACTCTCCAGGAATGAGAGACACCCAGAGAGATTCCGGCCAGGAGCATGTGTCTTTGTGCCCTCGATATGAGACCCCGAGCCGCTTCCTCCATCGGACCAGGAGACTAACCGAATAATCATAAAGATAATAGCCATGGGCACCGTGTCTAGAAGTCCGCCGTGGCAGGAGCATGCTGGGCTCGCACGTGTATCCCTGATCCAGCCCTCACTACAGCTCAGCACCTCGCAGTGTAGCTGGCACAGGGAGGCGGCTCGAAAAATAGTGATTAGAGCTTAACAATGCGATGAGGTAAATGGTACTATTCTATCACCAGTTTATGGATACAACTCTGGGACTCAGAGAGCTTAAGCTCCATGTCAAGGTCATCCAGTAGGAGAGGCACGGTTCTACTTCCAAATCCAGCTCTGTATCCTAAGGCTTCTACTTCCCATACAACAGTCAGGGATTCTGGAAGGATGTGAATCAGGGCGAGTAACTCCCCTGCGCTCAGTCGGCCAACGTTTCCCATCCCACTCGCGGTAAATCAAACGCAAAGTTCTGTCCCTGGCTCGGAGGCCCTACACGGGATACACAGACGTCTGGCTTCCACCCCAGGCCCAGCCCAAGACCAGCCCCATCCCTGCACGCTGCCCTCCAGCCCCGCCCACAGCGCCCCCTGGAGGCCAGCGCGCTTCACTTTCTGCCCGAGTGCTCCTCCTCCCCAAGTTGCTGGGGCTCGAGCCTCCACTTAGGATTCTGTGCAAATTGCACCACCTCGGAGAGGCCTTTCCTACGCACCTTTTGCAAACAGGCATTGCAAACACTCTCTATCCTCTCATCTTGCTTTATGCCCTCAAATCATGTTATATAATAACCTGTTTATTGGGTATGGCCCCCTCTACCGCAGAAGTTCTAAGTTCAGATAGTTCTCATCTTTTGGTCACTGAATTCCCAAAACCTGGTATTCAGTTAATATTTGCTGAATAAATTTATGAACAAATGAATGAATGAATGACAAGCCCACTCATTCCACTGTTCGATTTTGAGAACAGTAGTTGACTCTACCCCAGGTCAATTTCCTATAGCCACAAAGCTTGTGTAACTCGGCCTCTGAGCACAGAAAATCATGTCATATCACAGCCTGATTGAGCATGGCATCCTCCCCTCTACACACATACATACCGTACCACACCATAAACCAAATACCGTATGCCAAATACCATATATCATATACCACTTACCATATCATATACCATAAACCATATATCATATGCCATATCATACCATATACCATACCGTATACCACATACCATATACCATCCAATATACCATATATCATACCATACCATGTACCATATACCATATCATACCAAATACCATATACCACACCATATACCACATACCGCATACTGCATACCACATATCATATACCAGGGACCATGTACATCTCATCTTGTACACACAGCCCAGATTCCCAGGCTTTACACTATTGGGTAGGTGCTAGCTGACCAGCTAACTGAGCAATCCCAAGGAAAGAGGCTCTCACAGCTCAGGAGCCCAGCAGATATCCTCAGGGCAGAGGACAGGGGATAGAGGAAGTGGGAGTTCAAAGGATTGTGGGTCTCTCTCCTTCACTTCACATCTCCTCTGGACTCAGGATTACTCTAAAAATAGCATACCTTCCTCATTCTCCTGCTGTTGCTTTTAGCTAAACATAAGAAAGGGTATGTCACTCCTCAGAACTCTCTGAGTGGAGTGGGCTGCCGGGGAGAGCTGGGGATCTCTGACACAGGAAGCCATCGGGCAGGGTAGGGCAGCAGGGCCTGGTGGCAAAGGCAGGCTGGAGTAGGAGAGCTCTAGGGGCACTAACGTTGATAAAATTCTTAGTGTTTTCTCTGTTTAATTGACTATTTCTGCTGTTTTACAGGCTACTAACATATCTTATTTCTCTCTTCTCTTCCTCGTTGATGGTTGCCCCCCACTTGTGAGCCAAGTCAGCACCATCCATAATCATGGCAGAGAAGTGCAAACACAAAACCCCTGAGACGAGTCAGGAAGGATGAACGACCGTGCATGTGGTTTGTCACGTGCAGATGAGGACGCTAAGGCCTAGCAAGACCATGCTTTGTCCTGAGACAGCCCTTCGGGCTCAGGGTCATACTGAGACTGACGGAGAACAGACCCACCTCTTAGAGCTCAGTGTCAAGTGGCGCAGGAGCCACTGCTGTTTCTCACATCTCTCTACATTGTGTCCGAAGGCTACTGAAGTACTTCCTCTGTCCTCCTGGGTTGTCATAACCAAGTTTAAGTTAAGCTCATGCACTGTGGTGCCTAAGTATCTCAGCTTCTGATATCCGAATGCTACAGGGACAGATTTTTGAGAAGACAGAAACTAGTTACAACTGCTAATCACTGAAGCCATGTTAACATGCCAGTCTCCATACTAGGTGCTTCGTGTTTGATATTTCAACTCATTTTCCCTTTCCAAAATCTTACAGGGGAGCCAGTATTGTCTCCATTTTATACACGACAGGAGTGGTGCTCAGAGACTTCTTAGTCTCTAAGGGAGCAGGCCCTCCTGGCTCTTGGTCCGTTCTCCCTGCTCTGGCTGAGATCTGCTTCCTTTGAGAGAATACATTCTTGCTGGTCAACTGCTGCTTGGGGGCACTTGCCAGAAAGCCTCAGGGTGCCTGCTGGGAAGGCTGGGTGGGATTACCAGGGGCGCTCCCGCTTCCCCGCAGAGCAGGAAGGAGGGAGTCCCGGAGCTGGGGCTGGACAGATATTTACTCTGATTCGGAGCAGCAGTTCTCAGCACGTGGTTCTTCGATTGCTGACAGCCCCTGGTGGTCTGCCAGTTACTTTACGGGCAGGCAGCCTGGTCGTTTGGGATAAGAAAACAGAAGAAAGAATGCTTTATACACATTCGAATTTGGAATATAAAATTAATTATGATTTTCAAAGAAATTCCCCCTATTCTAAAATAAAATGACTTGGCTACAAAGACTGCGGGTCAGGTCATCTCAACTATCAGCTTAGTGCTTATCTTTGCTAATGGAATCTGATGTTATTATGGTCATTTCTGTTCAATAAATGGGCACTTAGGTTCTTTCAATTGTGTATCTTACACTTGAAATTCACAAACCTGGAGCAGTGGTTGGAAAGTGGTTCACCAGCTACAAACCTGGTGTCGGAAATAATAAGTAATGCTAACACAACGCAGAATCACGCTGCACAAACACGTGTTGAGCACGACTTCAGTGAGAAGACAGAACATGTGCTTGTGCGCGCTACAGCAGGGGGTCTCCAACCGCGATGATTTTGCTCAGGAGACCAGCACTGCCAGGTGCCAATGGGTAGTGTGCTGTCTGGTCTCCACTCTGCCGAAGAGGAAGTATGAAACCCCTGAAGCTGTCACATCATTTTTAAGACTCTGTGATCCCTTTGGTAGAACTTAATGAGTTCTCCTGGGAAAAGCTCAACATAATGATTTCCAGTTAAAAAAAAATTTCTTTTTGTTGCAAAAGAGACTAAAAGAAAAACAATAAAACAAGTTGCATTCCCCCTAGCAAAAGCGGGCGGGAACCACAGGATTCCTGAGGAGATTGGGGAAGGTAGGGCTAAAGTTAAGGACAAATGTGATGCCCGGAAGGAAACAGAAAAACTAGTTGGAAAACCGTTTGCAGAAAGGATGCAGTAGGGTGTGACATAGCCTCAATGGCACAGAACAACTTCCCTCCTGGAAGGGGCTGCCCTTGACAGTTGGACAAACTGTGAGCAGAGAGTGAATCCATGCTTGGCTGTACAGACGTGATGCATCTGAGGGCCCATTGCTGGATGGCATTTTATTCTGTTTATCCCTGAATACGCATGCAGTGAGAGCAGGTATCTCTGTTCAGGTTAACAATTGTAATATGAGTCATGTTAGAGACTGGAAAACATGCATCAAGATCTCAACGGGTAGAACGCTGTCAGGCCAGGCTCTACAGGCAGGGGCGGTGGGCAGGGGGCAGGAGGCAGGGGCAGGGGCAGCGGGCAGGGTGAGTCCAGACCTGGGGGCAGTTGGAGTCAACAGTCTGCCCCCTCCCCGGTCCCCCGAGGAGTACATTCAGTCTCGGGCACTGAAACAAACGCTGTCTCCTCTCCCAACTGGACTTGGCTGCCTGTTGAAAAAAGGGAATGAGATTTTCAAAAAAGTTTCTTCATAAACTGATAATCCCAGTGAGGCCAGTTCTGTGATTTCAAGCACTTTACTCAAGTGATACAGCTGAGCGATATGGACAGAATCTTAAATACTCTGAGCTTTCCACTTTACAGCTGGATAGTATGATTTCTAATGTGGAGGATAACAAAGAAGGCTCCTGAAGATGAATATTTAGTATATTCGTATACTTGGTTGAAGACCATTTGGATATGCGGGTATATAATGTTGCTCTTTGATTGCAGGAGAAATAATTGAAGGTTTGTGCATGAGTGAATTTAAAAACCACATCCAGGGACACCTGGGTGGCTCAGTCGTTAAGTGTCTGCCTTGGGCTCAGGTCATGATCCCAGCATTCTGGGATCGAGCCCCGCATCGGGCTCCCTGCTCAGCGGGAAGCCTGCTTCTCCCTCTCCCACTCCCCCGCTTATGTTCCCTCTCTCGCTGCCCCCTCTCTCTGTCAAATAAATAAATAAAATCTTTTTAAAAATAAAATAAAATAAATAAAAAAACTAAAAACCACATCCAAGTACTGTAGCAGTATATAAAGAAATAGCTCCCAGGGAAAGTCCATTGAATACTAGAAAAATGAATGCAAAAAGACTCCAACCAAGTGTGATGAATCCGAAGATTTCAGGGCTGATGAAGGAGAGGACAGACCCAGTGAAGAAGTGACACCAAAGACCGTAGGATGATTCCAGCAAATTTGGTTGGTATCATTTTAACCAGAAAATGTAGGATAATGAGAGGAAGGAAAATAGGGAGGGTGTTAGAACACTAAACCTCGCTTCCATGACTGACAGTTAATAGATCGTGTCTTCGGCAGATAAATCCAGGAACACTAAATAATAAATCAATGTCTTTCCCCCTCTCTGTCTCCCTCTCATGTCCCCTTCCCTCCCTCCATTCTCCCTCTCTCTCTGTCACTTGGAGTAGTCATTCCGCTAATGAAGAATAATAAAAAATCTATTTTGAGTATTTGTTGCAATTGGTTACATTGGTTAAAAATAATAAAAGCTACATAAATGAGAAAGGAAACAAAGGGGATCCAACTGTAGAGCGTGACCTACCGAGGAAGCTTCCTGAGCCCTTGAGACCTTGGGGACTAATGTTGATCCTGAGGCCATTCGTGCAACAAATACACCCCCCATTTTCAAAGGTGCCACTGGTTCGATTTTCTATTTGTTTGCCCGTTGATGTAGCCTGAAAATGTGCTCCTTGGAGGAAGGGTGTCTCTTTCCCTTTTACCTCCTTCCTTCTAATGTATTTGGCGCAATTTTGTCGAAGCCGGGTGCTGGGGATCTACTTGGCCGCTATGGGATCTGCAGCATCTCAAGCTTTGTTCGAGTGCATTCTTCCTTCGTCGGGGCTCTGCACATGGCCTGTGTCCACGTGTCCTTATCCCATGTGTCCTTAAACGTGTGTAGGTCATGGGCGCTGTCATCCAACCAGCCATGTATTTACGAAGCTCCTACCACCCCGCCAGCACCACTTACGAGGGCCTGGAGCTGGCGTTCACGGGCCTTGAGGCTTCTTCGCCCAAAGCGTGAGCGAACCTGCCTCAAAGAGTAGAGCATTGATAGATTTAAATCAACCAGTACAAACCTCCTGAATTATTTTTACTAGTATTATTCATTTAATTTGCTATCAACTCTGAAAATATTAGAGATCTCAGCAATTCATCATGGCCTATAAATAAATCTAAAATTTAAACCTTCAGGTCACACTGTCTGTAGGTTGCAAAATTGTCATGGGCACCATCCAAGTTGGGGCCACGATGACCATAGCAAAGGGTTGGGGAGCAGGGTAGGCTGCAGCCGAAAGAGAAGGGCGTAGTTATTGCGTTAATTCCAGCTCAGGTGGGTGCTCAGAATTGGTTTGCAGTAATTGTCACTTTCCCAGAGCGCGGCTTCCTTTGGCCTAATTTCTTCTGGGCTTGGAGCCCACTGCGCTCTGGTCATCAAGGCTGTATTTGGGCCTTTTGATGTCGGAGTGTTTCAACCCGCCCTGCTGCATGCCGTTGCATGTTTTGGTCTTCGATCTACTCGGTGCAGACTTCAATACATTTTTCTTTATTTCAGAATTAGCATGCGTGTTGCCAGAAGTTTCCTTCATTGGTTTTCCAGAATGTTTTGGATTGCCAAAACCTATTCAGTATGGAAATTGTTGGAAGTTGGAGGTGTTTGTTCACAATTTATAAGATGAGGATATAGTCATCTTACTTCTAATATAGGAATACAAACATCTAGGGATTTAGGCCAGCTTATGTCTGTGCTTTAAAAATTAAAGGCCTTGGGGCGCCTGGGTGGCTCAGTCAGTTGAGCATCTGCCTTTGGTTCAAGTCATGATCCTGGATTCCTGGGCAGGGGGCTCCCTGCTTAGCGGAGAGTCTGCTTCTCCCTCTCCCTCTGCCTCTCCCCTCTCCACTCGTGTTATCTCTCGCTCACTCTGCTCTCTCTCAAATAAATAAATAAATAAATAAATAAATAAATAAATAAATAAATAAAAATCTTCAAAAATTAAAGGCCTTGATGTTGTGGGCAGGAGGAAAGGAAAAGAATTTTCCAAGCAAAGGGACCAGCATGTGTGAAGGCTCAGATGCAAGAGTGCAAGGAAGAAAGATGAGGCTTGAGAAGTGGTAGGGGCCCAGTGCTGAAGGGCTTGAAAACCAAGGACATTAACCTGTGAAGCCACAGCGGGAATTCAGCAAGTCAATATGCATGTAGAAAAGCCCAAGGTGAGGCTGGGGGCAGGACAGAGAGCAGACACGTTTACCAATGAGAAGAGCCAGCAGAGTCCTGCACACTCACGTTCTTTCCTAGGTGAGGCTCTGACTTTCTTTCTTAGAGTCACAACGTTCACAAGGAGGGGGTCCAGAAAAGCCCAAATGACTTGACCCTGAAGGTTAACTAAGAGCAAGATGGGCAGTTGTTCAAGCTGCGCATTACACAAGGACGCCACATTCAAGGTGAGAGCTGTTCGCACGAGAAACATCTTTATTATTGTGGATTGTTGGTGTTTGTATGATATTTTGTACACTTCAGAGATGGGCAATTTGTATAATTATTATGACAGTTTTCCAGGAGATGGCAGTAATGTGTCTTGTTTTAACAAAATCAGTGTATATGGATAAGTTTTGATAGATAGAAGGAAAGTAGCTTATTCTAAGAGTGTAGAATATAATATGATTCTTCATTAACTTCTAAACAGGAAATTCGTCAATAATCAAAGGCCTAATCGTCCAGCCCATCTAAATAAATGTGTGCTTTCAAACAAGGAGCTTTTTTTCAGTCTGATGTACTAATCTGGAAGGGCCTTTAAAATTTTTTTGTATCCCCTATTGGTATTAGTGCAGTGACTAAATTTTGCATTTCTTGTTGCAATTTCAGTCATCTGTTGATTGGTTACTCTTCCAGGATAGTAGAACTGAGTTCCCAATTAAAATCTACAATACTTCCATTAGAATACAAATCTCTAAGGAAAAAAACTTTGTAGTTACCATTAGTAATGCACAAGTGATCTCTTTCAATATTGCAATTGTGTGATTTGCTGTTACGAAAATTTTGTCAGTGAAAAATCAACTGCTGTTAAAATTGAGAGTCATGTTAAATCCATGTTATTTTTAGAAGTTGTATGTTCCAACATAACATACTAAACTATTATGCTGTTTCCTTCTGAGATGGCAGGAAAAAAGTTTTTTAATCATTAGGATCACAAAACAAAACACAAATGATAAAATTATTTTGATCATTAAGTAAATCTTTGACGAAAGTAAGTAAAAAATGTGAGAATAAAATAAAACAACTCCACGGGGTGCCTGGGTGGCTCAGTTGGTTAAGCCTCTGCCTTTGGCTTGGGTCACAATCCCAGAGTCCTGGGGTCAAGCCCCATGGCAGTTTCTTTGCTCAGTGGGGAGCCTGCTTCTCCCTCTCCCTCTCCCTCTTCCTGCCACTCTCCCTGCTTGTGCTCTCTCTGTCAAATAAATAAATAAAATCTTTTTTTTTTAATTTTTAAATAAAATTTAAAGTTTAAAGTAAAATTTTTAAATAAAACAACTCCAAAGAAAACTGTAACACAGCTATATCACTGACAAGCAGGGTGTGGTCAAATACACTAATTCCATATCAACCATTACTGATGCATTTCAAGAAAAACTGCAAGAGATTTTTTTTTAAGAGAATGCATTAAACCAAATATATTTTCCTCCCATCCAAGTACATGGCCATATGATTAGAACATTACATACTGGACCCTCCTGTTGAACACTCTTGTTGGAAACTATCCACCTGAAGAGATTTTACCCTTCTAATGTTAGTGCAAGCAGAAAGATTAGAAACTTATCACACACAAAATCTTCCCAGGTGGAGAAAAGAAATCACCAGATCCTCGTTACTTTATTTTATCTAGAAAACTCAGTATATTGTCTATTTTGGATACTCTTTAGGGCTGAGAACAATCAACCAAAGAATGAGAATGGTTGCAAAGGCGGTCAGCAATTGCCACATGTTCTTGCTAAACATGAAATAAGTGAAATGCACATCTTCAACAGTAGTAAGGACTTAAAAATAAAAACTGATTTGGAAAAAAATGTACCTGTCCGTGCAACATGATAGAACCTATATGAAAATGAAAAAAAAAATTATGGACATGCTGAATGAATAATATTCATGACACAGCTTTTCTGTAGGACAATGTTTCATGTTCAAAGGATGATCTAAGAACATTTATAATGTGATGGAGGTAATTTTCTCCGTTTGGCAAAAACCATGACAAAATTTGAAAACATGATAACAGAACATTTACACAGAATACAAGGATCAATGTAAATTATTACACATTATTTAGGGGATAAAACACAAAACCCCGCAGAAGTACAATAGATGTGGTGAACAAAATCATTTTAAATAAGGTAAGAAGTGCAAAATATTACCCTGCTGTTTTAGATAAAAGCCCAGATGGAGAAGAGATAGATTTCCAACAGCACATACTCTGTGTGCAAAGATTTTGTGGTTATGCAACAAAGGACATGGTTGATACGGGCTCATGCATGTTCTTAAAAGACTAATACCAAATTCGAATTTAGAGAGAAATATTTGACAGGCGTCAGATATGCCTAAAAAATAAAATGGAAGGCAAAAGCATAGTCACACACACACACAAAATTCTAGGGCATTCGATATTCCTTGTTTTGCACATTTTCAAATATGTCAGTGAATGTTGCAGCAAAAACTTTTGACGACACTGAATTTTTGTTAATATCTGAGGACTATCCAACTGCTTTGCTGCTTCAGTAAATATTGGCTGTATTAAGAACACATTTGCCAAGCACAAATTTGAAACCACTAAATCTGCAATGAGAAGGCGGGTGGATGCCATCAGGCCTCAGATTAACCCACTTAGAAACTGTTGAAAATATAAAGGAAGATACACATTCTTGAATGTAAGCCAAAGTTATGATATTTTAAATAGCTATTTTCAACTGTATTTACCTAGTACTCATTTGAAATCATGGTTAAAGTAAAATTAGCATTATAAGCAAAATGAAGCAGTAACAAAAATGTAATGTATTAATGCCCACGAAAGGTCTCAAAAGGGTTAGGAAATTCTTTGAAGAAAAATACAGTGATATTTACTTTTTTTACATGTTATTTACGTGAAACAAATTGCAGTTTTCTGACCCTGAAATCAACTTTCCAAATATAGAATATACTAGAAAAAGGAAGAACACTCATTTTGACTCAGATCCTCTCATTTAGGACCTGCCCATGGCAAGGAATGTTTAAATTAATAGGATGTCAATATGAAGAACTAGAGAACTTGAATGATTTTCTAATACCTAATATGACCCTGTTGAAGAATTGTAATATATTTGAGGCAACCATCTACCAGACACATTTCTGCATATTTTTGAAGCTCCTAAAATATATCTAACTTTGCCATTTTCAGTTGCCTGTGGAGAATAGAGCTTTTCAAAACTAAACTTTAAAAAAATTACTCAAGATCTACATTGTCACTAGAAAATCTAATGATCATTTCTGGAAAATGATATCCTGGAACAATTATGCATTGGAATTTCATACTGAGATTTTCATACCCATGAAAATCCTCATTATGGCCTAATGATTTGAGGTTTCTAATTATTGTTATTGATCATTTAAATTTTCTGCTTTTATGTTCCTTTATTTGATTTGTGTGAAATTGAAATCATTGCTTATTGTATTTTTATGAGAAGGACGTAAAATGCTACGGTTTTACCTGAGGGAGGGGTGTATTTTCCGTGGGCAGGTGGGCTAGCGTGGCCTGGGCTCAGGAAGCTGCCTGAACATTGTGTTTATTAGCGTAATTTTTGACCTGGGAGTTGTAACTGGATTTCATGAACCAGTGAGAGGCAGGGTAGGACCTCGCCAGCCAAAAGGAGGTGGTTGATGCTTCCCGGAAGAACGACCCAGGCAAAAACAATGAATGGTCCAGAGTTCTTTGCCATGGATTTCTGATTCAGAGACCTCAGGAGCCCCAAGGCCCTGATCCGTGAGGAAGGCACCATAAGCCCTTCCACTAACCCAAACACTGGAGAAGGAAAGGAAGCAGGGGCTGGGGAGGGCCGCTGAGAATGGGTATTTACAAAGAGCGACTAAACATTTCCAAAGCAGACTGGGCCAAACTGAATAAAGTTTTGGCTCTCTCCCTTATGCAGAAAGGCCAGATCTGTAAAAATCAAATAAACTGTATTTTTATTATAAACATCCAAATTGTGGTTTAAACAAATGTGCCATCTCTCTATACTTCCAGAAAAAGAGAAACTTCACTTCCTCTGAACACCCTGGGGGAAGGCCCTCCCAAGATTGACCAGAGTCCACCCTAAACACTATAATCGAAAGGTCTGGCTAATTCTGGGACCACAGCTCAAGGCCCCATTAGGGCTTTCCTCTATGTAGGGGCCGAAATGAGAAGCTAAGAAAACAGTAATGATAGACAATTTGATTAAAAACATATAAAATCATTTGTTCTTGTGCAGTTCTCCATTCTGTTGACCATGAGAAACTGAGTCAGAGGTATCATATTTTGGTTCTTTCCTAACTTATTTTAAAAACATTTGTCTAAACACTTACATCAGAGATAGAGAATATATATATATAGAGAGAGAGAGAGAGAATATATATATATATATAGAGAGAGAGAGAGAGAGAGGGAGAGAGGCGTTCTCTTCCTCCCAAAATCCCACTAAGATGATAAGAAAGGCTTAGGTTTCTCTTTGGGTTTTTTTTTTTTAAGTAATAATCCCTCAAGGATGAAAAAGAGACAACAAAATTTGGTCCCTAGAAGCAGATGGAAGAGTGATAAATTACTCAGTAAACTCAAGGAAATTGAATCTTAAGCCAGAAGCAGAGAAAGCTGAGAAGCAACATGATATACATCAATGAATCCTCCAAAGGACTCAGGAATTGAAGCATAGGTGAAGGTAATTGGTCATATGCTTAATTTAAAAAAAAAAAATCCTGACACACACCCCCGCTTTGTAATTCTATACTGTGGAAACTCGTCTCTCCCCTCTGACAGAAAGCAGATTTATTCTCTGGGCAGGTAAAACGGAGGGTCTCTGAAACAGAATCAAGTGCCCAGGAAAAGAGATGTGTGTGTATTTGAATTTATGACAGAGGGGGGCCCTGCAGTACAAGTTCACTTTTGCCCATCTGATTGATGTGTGGTTTTAATTTGCATTTCACCGACTAAGGGGTGTTGAACATCTTTTCATAAGATCATTAACAACTGCAATACCTCTTTGTAAAATGTTTAAGTCTCTTGTCCATTGTCTGTTTTTTTCTTACCCGTTTACAATAGTTCTTTAGATATCCCCAGTGTGCAGAAATCCTTCATTTTCACTGTTGTCAAAGTATCAATCTTTTTCTGTATACATATAGCTCTTTGGGTTTTGTACAAGAAGTCTTTCTTCTCCAAGATCATGAAGATTTTCTCTCAAGTGAACTTGTAAAGCCACATATAGTTTTGTCTTACCATTTGGGTCCCTGATCTACCTGGAGTTTGAGGGAGGGTGTGAAGTGGGGTCTAATTTCATTTCACGGCCATGTGGATGCCCAACTGTCCTAGGTCTGGTGTTTGAAAACACACTGTCCTACGGTGCCTGTGTGTCATAAATCAAATGTCGATATGAACGTTTCCAGGATCTTTTTTCTGTCCTCGTTGTTTATCTATCTCTGTACTAGTACTACACTGTTTCAATTACTCTTGTTTTATAATAATAAATTTGGTATTGGGGTAGATCTTGACTAATTTTAATGAACTCAGTTTTCCTGGATACTTTGGATTCACCAAGTTTCTCTGATAGTCCCATCATCTCTCTTTTTGGCCATATCGAGCACAGGACCCTAATCCTTGCCCAGTTACTTGTGTGTCAAACTTCCTAAGCACATGGTCACTCAGGATCCTTGGTTGCTTGTTAGTAAGTGATGGTAGGCACCAAAAATGGTTGAGGTGGGTGGAGGTTACCCACAACATTGCTGCTAGAGTATAATGAAACATGTCTCAAAACAGACATATAAACACATATTTTTTTAAATTTTTAAAAATATTTTTAATGATTTTACTTATTTATTTGTCAGAGAGAGAGAGAGAGAGAGAGAGAGCACAAGCAGGGGAAGCAGCAGGCAGAGGGAGAAGCAGGGTCCCCGAAGAGCAGGGAGCCTGACTCGGGACTCGATCCCAGGATCCTGGAATCATGACCTGAGCTGAAGGCAGACGCTTAACCAACTGAGCCACCCAGGTGCCCCTAAACACATATAAATATTAAATAAGCAAATATGTATTAGTAAGAAGACACAAAGTGGTTCATGAAACTTCTGCAAGCCCTATGAAATCCCACATCAATTTCCAGCCTACAGGAAAAAAATTCACTTAAGGCAGACGCAATGACTTCTCAGCAGCAGGATCTGTTCCCCGGACAGTAGGTTTTAGGCAGCCACATTTTCTGGGAACAGAAGGTTATGACACAGGACTGTTCACAGATCGAGCTCTGGATCTCATCGCTAAGTGGATGTGTCATAGACCTCCCTTGGTCTTACACCCTGTTCATTCAAGGATACAGTGTCTCTACTGTGTTTTAGCCCATCAGTATACCTTGAAGTCCAAGTCTTGTTCCTTTCTGGCCCCCAGGCAACAAGCCATTGCCACCGCCCGGGACTCCATGTGCACCCATACCTCTGACGACATCTCCACACCTGCGAACAAAGAAGAATGTCACATGTGGTTCTGTCCACTGGCGGGATTTCTTTCACCACTTAACCTCAAGGCCACTGGGAATAGAGCTGCGGTGTAGCAACGTGGCCAGCTCCAAATCATCACAATAACCCATCTATCAGCCAGGCCTGAATTATTTCTTCCTCTGCCAGCTTATGATAGGAACCCTTCTTCCCATCCCACCCCACCCCTGTTAAGCCACAGGTTTCAGGAGGAGCGCAGACATTATTGTTACAAGGTTGTTACCTAGAGATTCTGTACCACCTGTTTATGTAAGATGGGTTTTCTGAGCCTACCAGGACTGATCTCAAATGTAGCATTACCTTCTACGCTTATAACATGGTAGATCTAATAACACCAGTTCATGCTGGTCAGCTCTGGTCATACAGGCACTTGGAATCTCTGGTTAGCAAGCAAGTCAGTCTCCACTAGGACTCAGTAGCACACCAGGAATTGATTTTCAAATGGCCAGTGGTTCTCTGCTGCAGAATGGCATCACTTCAGACGTGGAAGTTCTTGGGGAGCCTGGGTGGCTCAGTCAGTTAAACGGCTGCCTTCAGCTCAGGTCATGATCCCAGGGTCCTGGGACAAGCCCCGCATCGGGCTCCCTGCTCAGCGGGGAACCTGCTTCTCCCTCTCCTTCTGTCTCCCGGCTTGTGCTTTCACTCTCTCTCTCTCTGTCAAATAAATAAATAAAATCTTGAAAAGAAGAAGAAGAAGAAGAAGAAGAAGAAGAAGAAGAAGAAGAAGAAGAAGAAGAAGAAGAAGAGGAAGAAGAGGAAGAACTTATCCAGCTTCCTTATCTGCCTCAGATCCCCCTAATAGCATCAGGCCTGCTGGGTAAAATGGCCTGGTGGAGGGCTAGCCTGGACCTTCTGCAGAGCTCTCTCTTGCTCTGAGCCCCACTTAAAACTGGTGGCCTTCTAAATCGTATAATAAATGAGTCAGAGTAGTACTCCCAAGTGTGATATGTGCTATGTCAATGAAATCCAAAGAGTCTCACCAAGCGTCTTGTCTTTTTGATTTGGTGGAGGGTTTTTTGGCTTTTGTACTGGTAGAGGATGCAAGGGGCAACCACTTCCCCTTTTCCTTAGAGGGGACTTCCCTACTTTCCCCAAACCATTAGGTCCCTTAAATCTTTACCGAAGTGGCAGATTCTTGCATCTTTAGGGCACGTATCTCTAACCCTCGGCTACACTTGTATTTTACTAAGGCATGTAGAGTTCTTCTGGTTTATACTCCCCGGGTCCAATTAGCACGATATTACCGATGAAGTGGACCAGCATGGTGGTTTGTGGAATGTCAAGATAATCAATGTTCCTATAGATTATATCACGACAAAGAATAAGAAAGCTCAGGAAAGTACTGGTATACTTCCTCATGAAAGTAAACTGCTCTTGATTCTTCTTTGAGAAAAATGCATTCGCCAGATCAATAGCTGCATGCCAAGTGCCAAGAGAGGGGCTAATCTGCTCCAGTAAAGGTATTTGTTCATTTATTAGAGCCACTGCTTTTGGCTGCCCTTTGTTTAACTTGCGGTAACCCCCTGGCATCTGCCATGATACCACTGGATTGCACAGGAACCAGACAGGGGGTGGAACAGGATGTGATGGCCCTCAAATCCCTACATCTTCTGTCCTTGGTAGTGCTAATCTGTGCACTATCTTCCAAGATGTGGCATTGCTTCTGGATTTTTACCTTGGCCAAGCCATGAAAGGAAGAAGCTCCTGTCACCCATTGGCCAAGAGTGCTCAACTGGAGTTAACTCCTGAATGTCCCAGATGCTTGTGGAGGGACCCGAGCTGGCCCTGTGGTAGGAAGTGAGGGACTGTTGACATGACCGCATCAAGATGCAAGACACTGTCAGGTCGCCCCTCCAAAGCTCTTCAGAGCCTGTACCGGGCAGGTGGCTACAGGGTAGCTGGGACACCATGTCGGGTCAGGAAGATTTGAAGCGGTTCCAGAGGCATTTGATACACTGAATCCTTAAAGTCATAGGCAGATACAGAAGGGACACATGTTTTCTACTGCATCATGATTTCTTCAAAGGCAGGAATCCTTTTCTAGATCTCCCTTCCTCAGCTAACACGGGAGCGTCAGGTCAACGTACTCAGTAACATTTGTCTGTTGCATAAACTAATAAGCTAGTTGGATGATAAAGCAACATTGGATGGGAGGATCCAGGTCCCATTCACAAGTCTGGCAGTCCTATAAAGAAAAATGCTGCCGTAAAGTCTAGCTGCCTTGAGCATGCCTGGGCACAGATTGGAGGAAGTCATAGCAACAGTGGCATCTGTCGTGACTTGGGCTAAAGAAGACACTGCAGCCCCCTGCCCCCTGACTTCCAGGACTAAGAGTCTTTATAGGCCCCATATTACTGCTAGAGAAACCCATTTTCTCTTACTGTATTGCTTAAATATGTAGTCAGAGCTAAGAAATTGAAGAAGTCATCAGGAGAAAAAGACGAAGGGTAGCCTACTTCCTCAAAGAGGCTGGTGGCTTTCTGTGGTGAGAGACCATGGCTGGCTGTGCGGATGGGACAGCAGGGGACTTTCTGTGTCTCCTGCCCAGGCACCAGGAGGAAGGACCATTGGAAGAGGAGACAAACCTCAGTTTCTGGCCACCAGTGAGGGGAAAATAGAGGCTCAGTCACTAGGCAAATCCTAAGACACACATCTTCAGCTGGACTGAAGTGAGAATGGGTGGTTTATGTAGAGAAGAGAAATAGAAGGAGAGGGAGAGCAGAGAAGGAGAGGGAAGACGAGGAAGAAGAAGGGGAAAGAGAGAAGAAGGGAAGGTGAATTTTTTTTTAATTGGCACTTTTTCTGTGGCACAAAGCCACATCTCCACCACTAAGAAGACATTATTCCAAATAAAATGACTACTAGTTCTACTGAGAAGCTGTAACTTCAGACTGTGGAAATGCAATTCAGGTGGCAGTAAAATGTGTATTGTCCACGTAACAGACTGGCCTGGCTCCCGACCTCCTCGAAAACACCCCGTGTGGGACAGCCTCGCTTTGTTGAGACCCTCCTTGAAAGACAGCATCACCTGGGGAGCAGCCCCAGCATACCATTACTATCACCGAACATATTCGGTTATTAAAATACAGCATCGTTGAGTTTAACCTTCAAATTTGAATGCCTCCTCTCAAGAAAAACAAGAAAAAACTGTTTTTTTTAACAGTATGATCATCAATGAGTAAATTTAGAAGAATATTTGAATCATACAATAAAACTGTAATCTCTGGGTGCCTGGCTGGCTCAGTCAGTGGAGAATGTAACTCTTGATCTTGGGGTTGTGAGTTGGAGCCCCACGTTGGGCATAAAGATTACTTAAAAGTAAAAAATCCTTTAAAAAAAAAAACCCTAATCTTGATTGAGGTGCAAATCTTCCAAAGTTTTAAAATCCTTTATGTCTTTCTCGCGTGTTTACGGGCTTGAGGTAGACACAAAAGAATACATTATTCATGGCTCTTTTTTCTAACGGTTCTTTTATGTCTCCTAATTTGGAACAATTGAATGCAGAAACAAGCAATTTGGAAGCACTTTTTTTTTCAACTCTAAAGTGCTATATAAATGAAAACTATTATCATTTCCAGTGTTAACTCTAAAGCAGAGATGCCATGTAAACCCTCAGATGTGCGATGTTTAAGAATGGATACAGGGAGAACAAAGTATAGTTGCATTTTCAAATTTTCCAAACAAAAAACAGCTTTCAAGGATGACTCAATCAATTATTTCTTTATTTACTTACTTACTTACTTACTTACCTACTTATTCACTCATTCATTTATTCATTCATTCACTTAAAATTAAAGTAAAGAAGAGGGGGCATTTTTTAGTGTATAAAAGAGTATAAAAATGCAGCTTTTGGCTGAGACCCTGACATCAGGAAGATCATAGGCCAAACTGAACTTCCAAATAAGGATGTTGACTTTTAAGGTAAGTGGTGAGGAACTGTAATCCTGACCTACATCAAATGTCAGAATGTGGAGAGACTAGGGGGATTTGTCCAGAGGACTTTTAGAGAGAACTGTTGATGGGCTTTAAGTCCCAGTCCCTGGGGGAGAGGTGGAGGACACTTGATCTCAACTCAAACTGCCAAGAGAAGGATTAAGCGGACTACATGGAGGGCCTGGTTGGTGTCGCATGTGGCGGAAGGCCCCAGAAACGGGGCTCTGATTCCCACTTGAGAAGTCTAAAGAATGAGAGATGCTGTGCTCTGCCAATGGCCCAGGGGAGGGATGGTGGCTGTGTGGGAGGCCTGCACCCCAAGATGCTGTAGCAAATGGACAGGATGCTTCCCACCTATGAGAAAGCTATTGCTGGTCAGGTCTCGTCCAGAGACCCCTGGAGGGGCAAGGAATGGCCGGTATAGCTCTGGGTGAAACACAAACTTGAACCAGAAGAAAATCATCACCCCCAACTCCCTAACTGCAAACGGGAGATGCCCACTCGAGTGGGTGCCTGGAGGAAGGCCTCTGAGGCACCCACACAAAGGCTCAGGAGACAGAATCTGCCAGCAGCCAAGAGCAGGAAGCCAGCTCATGACAGTATCAGCAGAACACAGACCATTCTTTCCCTCGTCTTCCCATTGTCCCCAGGTGACCCCCAGTCCTGCAGGTGTCAGAAACCATGGTTAGCAAATGGATGGGGTTTGGGAAAAAAACAGAACTTTAGATGTTCCTCGATTGTAGGCCTCCCACCTGGTAGAGGAGAGACACTTCAATCAAATCAACTTTGAGTTTAGAGAATTGCCGTAGACCGGAAATCCTCATTTCCGTATTGAGACAATTTGTATTACTTGAAAGTGACCTGACAGTCATCAGGCTGCCTGAGTTTTTATCCAGGTGTGGAGAAAAACTAGTCCCACTGAACAAATATAAAAGAACGGTGGCAGATTCACACGATCCCACCACTGTTCCTCTCTTAGAGTGTGGATAGACAGTGTGCTTTCTCAGTGAAAAAAAAAATGGTGTTCAAATATCCCAACTATTATCTCTAAATGGTATGATTACAAGTCTTCTCCCCTTTTTTGCCGGTTTGTGGAAGCAGACAGCTATAATTTTGTCTCCCCAGCTCACAGCCTGCGTCATCTCCACCACCCGTCTGCCCTTTTCTGGAACCCGCCTTCCCTGCCTGTGAACCTGGTCACATCAAGCTGTCCTGTTCTTAGGTGATGCCCGCTTTCTCTGCCACTCTTGGCTGGTGTAAAGGTGGAGCACTGACCAAAGCCAGGACCACCAGAGGCTTCTCTATGAATCTGGCAATAGAAAAAGAGATGGGAGTTTATAGTCTTCCTTTCTAGGAGCTGCAGATAACAGCCTTTTCCTCTTTTTCCAACTGGGAAGCAGAGGAAGATCACAAGAGATAACCAACTGAGCTGATGCCCCCGAGAGGCACAGGTGAGAGGTGAGAGAAAAGCCTGATGGGCCAGCAGTCTCTGGCTCTGGCTCCTATTCGGTCCAGGGCCCACGTGCACTTCTCTCTGTGCTTTCTATGTGCTGTGCCTATAGCCTAAAAATCAATTTCCCTTTTTTGCTAAAGCTTATCACTGTTCAATTTCTGTAATCTGAAACCGAATACATTCATTGGTATCTTTACATTTTCTAATTTTCCTTTTTTGAGAAAAGGCATGTAAGCTTGCTTAGCTCGAGTATCCCAAGGACATAGGACTATCCTGGTTTAGATGTAGGGTCTCCATCTACTCTGGCAAGACACACAAAAAGGCACACTGGGTGTTTCATTTCCACTCTGCCCCCATGCGTGTGCTTTTGTCTGTGTTTGAAATAAAAGAACAATATTAAAGAGGGGAGAAAAATCACAAAATGACAGCTGAGGCATGCGTGCACGTGTGTGTGTGTGTGCATGTGTACATACATGTGTGTGCATGCATGTGTGTGCGTGCGTGCATGCATGCGTGTGTGTGTGTGTGTGTGTGAGAGAGAGAGAGAGAGAGAGAGAGAGAAAGTTCAGTCCTGCTCTTTCCCTGCTCATGATTGAAATCCTCACGGACTTCTTACATATTTCGGAATAAGCTGCTAGAGCCATGTCCTGCCTTCAGTACATCTCACTGCCCACTTACCAGTTTAGAGGAAGAGGATACAAGAAGTTTGACCCACTCCCACGGACCATATTGTGTTGGCTTTGTCGGATAGTTCTACTTTCGTCTCTAAGATTTGCTTAGAATAACTTCAGTAGCTCAGTCCTTGGGACACCTGCCTCAGCCCAACCCCTGTACCTGAGGGGCACTCATTGCAGACGTCTCCAGAGGATTGGGAGGGCCAGGTTTCCACGCTGGCTCATGTGACTCTCCTCACCCAACCGCCATAGCTCTCGTTAGACCAGGATGGACATTTGACCTAATGGGGTTAGTGGGGTTCTCTCTCCCGGAGACAGATTGGTTTGAAGCTGGAGCTCAGAGCAATCATCTAGAATCAAGGCTGGCAAGACCGTCTTTACCGTACCTGCACCACATGCAAGAAAGCCATCTGTAGATGCAGATAAATGGGCAATAGAGACGAGAAGAGCTGATAAGAGGGGTTGTGGGCACCACAGATGTGGGACTCATCATCTAGTGACCTCTGTATGTGAGTTTGCCAGGGCTGCCATAGCAAAGTGCCAGAGACTGGGGGGCTTAACAACAGATGTTTATTTCTCACCACTCTGGGAGCTGGAAATCCGCGAGCAAGGTATCGGCGGGATTGGCTCCTTCTGACACCTCTCTCATGGCCTGTATGTAGGTGGTTGTCTCTTCCCCATGTCCTTACATGGTCTTACCTCTGTGTGTCTGGATCCTAATCTCTTCTTATGAAGACAGTGGTCATATCAGGTTAGGGCCTGCCCGTATGACCCTATTTTACTTTAATCGCCTCTTGAAAGGTCTCCTTTCCAAACACAGTCACATTCTGAGATACTGGGGGTCAGAACTTCAACATATGAATTTGGGGGATCTGGAAAGGGACACGATTCAGCCCATGACACTCCGTGTCTGACCTTCCAATTCCTAAATGTAACCCATCATGGGGCCTGGCTGTATCTCCCACTTGAGGGGTGTAAGACAACAATTCTTTTTTTTTAAAGATTTTACTTATTTACTTGAGAAAGAGAGGAAGAGAGATAGCAAGAGAGAGCATGAGCAGGGAGGAGAGGGAAAAGTAAGTTCCCTACAAGCAGGGACCCCGACACGGGGCTCCATCCCAGAACCCTGAGATCACGACCTGAGCTGAAGGCAGATGCTTAACTGACTGAGCCACCCAGGCAACCAACAAAGTCTAACTTTTGACTTGTGTTAATTTGAGTAGATTTCTACATCAAATAATTCCTGACAAAGGTAATTACTCTTCTAAAGCAAAAATTGGGGGCACCTAGGTTCCTCGGTTGAGCGTTCGACTCTTGGTTTTGGCTCAGGTCATGATCTCAGGGTCCAGAGATCAAGCCCAGAGGGGGTCTACCTGCTCAGCCGGGAGTCTGCTTTCCCTGCTCCCTCTTTCTCTGCCCCTCCCCCCCCAGCTCACGCACTCGCACTCTCTCTTTCTGAAATAAATAAATAAATCTTAAAAAAAAAAAAAAGGCAAAAATTGCTCGGTGATTTTCCAGAATGTGAGGACCAGAAATGTTACTGCTGCCTTTCTGTATGAATCTTAAACAAGAAACAATTTCTAGGTAACCATCCAAGTTTTGATCTCAACTCAGCTTTCTTAAAGCTTCTTCTTCTTCTTCTTCCGATTGAAGTCCGTATTCAGCCTTCCACATATGATGCCAAAACCAAAATGTGGTCATTAGCTTTCCTGTTATCACGAAGGCAGCCTACACAGACATTTGGGAGTCATCCTGTGGTTCCCACATTCTGAACTTTGTGATGTTAGATGTATTGTCCTGAGTAGATACCTGACTTTCTCAAGAAAAAATAGAGGGTAATTTTTGAATAGAGCAGTGTAGGGGGTTTGCAGGCTTTCAGAGGTGATCAAAGAAAAAGACATGGCCAGGAGGCAACAGGAGGACACACAAGCTTCATCAGACACCCATTTGATGGGATTGCATGTGGGGAGTCCCTGATGGCCTGAGACCGTCTAGAACTCCCATGCCAGAGACCCCAGCTCAGCCAGGGAACTCCCGGGCAATCAGAGAAGAGGATAAGAGAGGGGCCTTCCATGGCGAGGTGATGTCTCTGGACAGAGAGCCCCGGATCAGATCACTCTGAAGAGCAGCTTGGGGTCTTCATAGCCCCAGTTTACCTGATCCATGGCTAGCAGAAATCAGGCATACTTTCTCAGGCTATACAAAGTAGACCGGCTCTAAATGGCTAAAAATCTGCTTATTGAGGCTACATTTGAATCAATTGGATATGTAAAAATTTATTTGGCATTATCAGGATTTTGAGCTAAAGGGCCTTTGCCTGATGTGAAGAAATAAACAACCCAGGAGCCAATATACTAAGGCCGCCTTCGTCTCATTTATATAGCAAGGAGGTAGGAGGTGTTGGGAAGAAAAAGAAGGTAGATCCATCACACACACATCTCATTCTTTTAAAAAGAAAAGCCACTGTGGCACCTGAGTGGCTCAGTTGGTTAAGCGTCTGCCTTCGGCTCCGGTCATGATGCCAGAGTCTCCGGATCAAGCCCCGCATCGGGCTCCCTGTTCAGCGGGGTGTCTGCCTCTCCCTCTGCGCCTCACCCTGCTCTTGCGTGCTCTCTTTCTCTTTCAAATAAATAAATAAGATCTTTAAAAAAAAAAAAGAAAGAAAAGAAAAATAAGAAAAGCCACTAATTCATGAAAAACAACAGACTGTTGCAGAATTTCTGATCACAAAAGGAATGATCCCGATTCAGTAAGCTCCCTGGGTGGAGTGAACAGCATTAGGCCACCAACCGGAATATTGCCCATATTCTTTTCCGTTGAAGAAAAAGCTCACGTTTAAAGCATCTTGACCAAAAGATGGTTGCCTTTGAAAGTACCCACTTATTATTTTAAGCCTCGTGTGTATGCATGCATGTATAATTTTTTTTCACAATTCAGAGTGCAAGATTTTGATGTAGACTGCGTTGTATAAGCTGCTACCAGGACGTTTCAATTCCCCAGCTTTTTGACACCACCTGCACCCACACATATTCTAAGGATCACGTTATGAAGCAGCATCAGCTGCAATAATGTTATATTCTTAAATAATAAAATGGAGACAAGCATATTCCTCCAGTTGAGCCATTTCACACAGATAAAAGTATTCAGGTCAAATGAAGGACAGTGTCTTAAAAATTTCAATTGGAAATTTTCGTGTGGGAAAAATTAACACCCTGATAAAGCATAATAAAATGAGCAGATGGCATGTCATTAAGAGAGATGTAGGTGACCTGTGGTAGTCCAACAGGGATGGAACTTGAAGAATAAAACCTCACCCTCCCTCCCTGCCCACTTCTCATCTCCTACTGTTGCCTCTAAGGGGCCAAACCCCACTGGAAGCCAGAGACAGAGGGGCCTGGAAACCCTGACAGGTCACCTCCTGGCCTCGGAACCAAGGGGAAAGTCGGAGAGTGGCCCTGGGAATGTCCAGCACTGAGACTGTGTCCTCTTGTCCAGGAGTATGTCCCCAGGGCCTAGCACATAGCAGGTGATTGATTGAAGCATGCTGAATAAATGAGTTAATTAATCTGCTCTGATGGTGTGTCTCTTCTTCCAAAATTCCTGACCCCTCACTGGTCCCAGAACATGTGGGAAGCATTTGCATCTCTCTATCTTTGTCTAGGCCTTACCATCCAGCTCATGCTGTTCTTCACCTTTCCTCACCTGGCAAGTAGGGCTGTGTCAGCCAGAAGCCTAGGACTGGCAGAGTGGAGGCTGGAGCAGGAGGAAGACGGGGCAGTCATGCAGGCAGGGCCTTCTCACTAGGACCAGCTGGCCGGGGTGAAGTCACAGACAGCTGGGCTCCCAAGCATGGAAGGAGAACAGCCAGTATGCTGCTAAGTTTGAAGCTGACACAGCAAGAACTGTTGGATGCATACCCAACATCCATTCCCACCTTCTTCCTTGCTAGCCATGCCCTGATTTCACTCGAGTGTCCAGCCCTCCCCCAGTAACTCACGGAGACTGACCATAGCCCCAGGACCAGTGGTAACCCTTGATGACGGACCCACTTCCTTTGCCAGCAATTGGCTTCAAAGCATATGACCTCATTCTGGCCAATGAAAGATTTGGACAACCTTCCCAAATTCTAAAAGTTCTTTCTAGAGGAAACACAGGATCTGGACATGGAAAGGCCATGCGCTGGAGGAGGTCATGAGGGGTCTTGCCTTCCAGCTGCATTTGCACAGCACTTGACGTAACATGGAGAAAATGTCAAATGAGCATTTGTCAAAACTGTAGAGAGGTGGTAGGTGATTGAGTATGGGGTGGGGGCAGACATGGATCCTCAACAATCCCCCTTGGCCGTACCCTCACCTCTACTGTACTACTGTCGGTCTCCTTCCCTGGCCCACTGTGTCTACCAGCACAGGCTTCCTGCTGTTGAGGGCACTGCTGTCATCTAGGGGCAGATAGGAGTTCAGCCAGTGATTCACAGCTCCCTGTGATTCCAAGGCAATAACTGGCTTTACCCCAGAACTGAGTCCGAAAAGTAGAACATGAACTAGTGTCTTGGTGTCAACAGTCCATCACTGAAAATCTAACAGGAGCAGAGAGAGAGGAACAGTTCTCACTAACACAAAGGGCAGACCAAGCTTATACCTAGAGCATCAGGAAACCAGAGACGCCCTAAAAGGTGGACAAGCAGCAGAGTTTTAAGAAAGAAATTCATATTTTCTAAAAGAAACAAAAAGGCATTGAAATAATGAATCATGACCAAAAATACCAGAATTCCTTGGCCCGTCATATTCCAGCTGACCCTTGAACAACATGGGTTTGAACTGAGCATACATCATACATGTATCTATTGCCCATATAACATGGGCGGTTTTTTCAATAAAGACAGCTCAGTACTGTAAACACATCTTCTCTTCCTTATGATTTTCTTACTAACATTTTCTTTTTTCGAGCTCATTTTATTGTAAGAATACAGTAGATAGTACCTATAACATGCAAAATATGTGTTAATCGACTGCTTATGTTACCAGTAAGGCTTCCAGTAGAGAGTGAGCAAGTAGTAGTTGAGATCTGGGGGAGACACGAATTTTCAACTTCATGGGAACGGCATTGGCACCCCCAACCCCCACATTGTTCAAGGGTCAACAATGCTTTGCTAAGGGCTCCTGCAGCAAAAGACCACAAACTGGGTGGTTTAGAACAGTAGAAATGTATTTTCTCCCAGTTCTGGAGATGCGAAGTGAGAAATCAGGTGGGGGCCATACCGGGTCTGAAACCTGTCGGGGGAATCCTTCCCTGCCTCTTCCGGCTCCTGGTGTCTTGCCAGCAATCTTTGCTTTTCCTTGGCTTGCAGCTTTAGCGCTTTGATCTCTGCTTCTGTCATCACGTGGCATCCCCTCTCCCATGTCTGTGCCTCTTCTCTTCTTCATTTGAAGACACCAGCCATGTTGGATTAGCAAGACACCAGCCATGTTGGATTAGCAAGACCTGATCTGAATTCAACTAATGTCATCTGCAACAACCCTATTTTCTATTTTTTTTTTAAGATTTTATTTATTTATTCGACAGAGATAGAGACAGCCAGCGAGAGAGGGAACACAAGCAGGGGGAGTGGGAGAGGAAGAAGCAGGCTCATAGCGGAAGAGCCCAATGTGGGGCTCCATCCCAGAACGCCGGGATCACGCCCTGAGCCGAAGGCAGATGCTTAACCGCTGTGCCACCCAGGCGCCCCAAAAACCGTATTTTCAAGTGAGGTCACATTCTGAGGTACTGGGGCTTAGGACTTCAACATAACAGTGTGGAGCACACATTTCAACCACTAACACCTTTCTTAGATTTATATTACATATCATCTGCTTTGTCTTTTGCGGTACATACAGAGAAGGCGCTGGTGGACGACATACTCTCCAGAGCTTAGGGCTTCTGGAGGTCTTGATCTGGCCTTGGACTTCATAGAGATAACAACATAATGATGGTTAAGAGGCTCTGAGCATCCTTGACACGCTTTTCTTTCCTGTTCTTGCAAAAGCATTGATCACCATCCGCCACCCCCTTCTCTGAGGAAAGGGGCAGCGTTTAGTCTCCCACTTCTTCCAGGGTTGACTCTATGGATTATTCCCATGTTAAATTTCAAACTCTTTCTGGTCAACAAATTCTTACACAGAATCCCCAAGTATGAAACAGATGTCTTTTTTGAAGTGTAAATATATTTTATACATTCGTATTTGAGACATTTATTCATCTTAATTGAGTAACAAGGAGGAAAAGATTATTTTGATTTTGGTTAGTATATAAGCGTGGAGTTGGGGTTTATGCAGCTGCAGATTCGTCGTAAATAATGAAGCTTAAACTTCAGGACCCCTTGCTTGCAGAGGCAAGTGGGAGGGATCCCAGCACTGCGTTCTCATAAACAAATGTCTATAAAGTTTAGAGGAAAATAACTTTAGTGCAACTTGTTAAGGCCGCTGCCTCTTCCCATGTCCGTCACACTTCCCCATGTGTCAGGTGGCATTTGAGTGGCCATACCTATGGGGGCATTAAACTGGGCCTATTTTTGGTTTAGGCTTAATGGGTTATAGTATGTGGTTCGCAGTCACTTATATGTACAAACAAATTACTGCTAATAGTTCCACGTAGGAATTAGCTTTCTGACCACTGTGCCAGCTCACGTGGGTTGTGACACAAAGGTTCATCTTCAGCAATCATATTGCAATTAGAACAGGTCCAACTGACTGGCATCAAAAGTACATGGACACTGGAGGGCAAGTGGCAGGTGCAGCCAGTCGCGCATCTGAGGGGCATTCTTCCAATACAGAAGCACAAAACTGTAAAGAGAAAATTCAGTCCTCATCAGTGCCCAAGCAAAGTGGAATTCTTTCCAGTAAGGGATACACTTAATAGCGAAGTGTAGACAGGGCTCCTGGGGGGTTCAGTCGGTTAAGCGACCGACTCTTGATTTCGGTTCAGGTCATGAGCTCATGGTGGTGGGATTGAGCCCAGCGTCAGCCAGTTGGGGCTCCGTGCTCAGTGGGGAGACTTCTTGGGATTCTCTCTCTTCCTCTCCCTCTGCTCCTCCCCTACCCCTCCTTTAAATAAATAAATAAATCTTTTAAAAAATAGTGAAGTGTAAACAATTATTAACACACGATGCATTTTGTTTTCTTTTTAAATGAAAATGGTGTTGATCAGGATTCCTGTGTTTGTAGGACAAAAACCTATAGCAGAACTGTGAACAGAGAACATGTCTGGAGATGATGTCTCATGGTTTTTACGTGTTCCAACTATGAATAACAACAGTTAAAAATTCCAATCTGCCATGCTCACGGAAAGACTGCATTTCAATTCTCTCTGTAAAAGATGTTACAAAGTTATTTCATATAATCAATGGTATGCAGTCAACAAATGTAGTAAAAAAAAAATTATGGACGTGATTCAGGAAATTCATTAATGAAAATATTAAGTTTTAAATTTTTGTTCAGAGCATTTATCAGCACTTTTAAATTTGTGAGTGATCGTTTATTTTATCATTCGGAAAAAAATATTTACTTTTTACCTAATTTTTGTTGGGAGTTAATTTTCCATGGGTCTCATGTGCTTCTGCACATTTTGTAAGCAGGGGCAACTTTTGTTCCTGACAATCTTTTCAGGGATGTTTGTATAGCAAATGACCTTGGAAGAATGAGATCCTGGCTCCCTTCAAGACAGGGGGAGGATTTATCTGCTGACCGGTGTAATAGAGACAACGACTCCCTCCTGGCAAAGGCTGGGCAGGTTTGTTTGCAGCCCTGTTAAAGACTGGGGTTCCCAAGCCTGAGGCTCGTCAGCTGCCGTGCAAACCCCACTCTGTGCAACATCTACCTGGACCCAGTCCCGCAGCACCTGTAGGACTTGGGGACAAAGGGAACTGAGGTGAATATGATGTTCATATTGCCCACTGTGCTGGGAGTAATAAAGCGATAAGGTCAACTAATAAAATGTGTCCTTCTGTTGGTGGGAATGTAAATGGGTGTGGCCATTGTGGAAAAGAGTATGGAGGTTCTTCGGAACATTGACAATGGCACTACCCTCTGGTCCAGCAATTCTACTTCTGGGTATTTATCCAAAAAAAGAAAAGCACAATCTCAAAAAGATATCTGTGCCCCACGTTCACTGCAGCATTGTTTATAATAGCCAAGACATGGAAACAAGCGCGATGTACGTCAATGGATGAATGGGTAAGACATTTGTTACATGCACATACACACAATGGAATATAATTCAGCCTTTGAAAAGGAGAAAATCCTGCCATTTGCAACAAGGATGGAGCTTGAGGGTATCACGCTAAGTGAAATAAGTCAGAGAAAGACAAATACTGTATGATCTCACTTTTATGGGGAATCTAAAAAGAGCGAAGTCAAAGATACAAAACACAGACTGGTGGTTGCCAGAGGTGGGGAGTTAAGAGTAGGTGGAATGGGTGAACTGGGTCAAAGAGTACAAACTTCCAGGGACGCCTGGGTGGCTCAGTCGGTTAAGTGTCTGCCTTCAGCTCGGGTCATGATCCCAGGGTCCTGAGATCAAGTCCCACATTGGGCTCCCTGCTCAGCAGGGGGCCTGCTTCTCCCTCTCCCTCTGCCGCTCACCCTGTTTGTGCTCTCTCCCTCTCTCTCTGATAAATAAATAAAACCTTAAAAAAAAGAGTACAAACTTCCAGTTATAAAATAAATAAGTCATGGGAGGTAATGTACAGCATGGAGACTGTAGTTAACAATACTGTGGTGTATATTTGCAAGTTGCTAGAAGGGTAAAAAAAAGGTCTCATCACACACAAAAAAATTACAACTATGTGAGTTGATGGACGTTAACTAACCTTGTTGTGTTGATCATTTTACAATATATACAAATATTCAATCATTATGTTTCACACTTTGGACTAAAACAACGTTGTATGTCAGTTACATAGTAAAACTTGGGGGTTTGGGGTGGGGAGTGTGTCTTGGCAGGAACAAGACTGAGACTTGCTTGCCTCTCCATGAGTCCATGCCTTTGACCCAGGAGCCTCCTGTCCTCTGCCAGCACCCATGAAACTGTGTTGAGCTAACTTGTTAGCTTTCAAGTCATGTAACATCTCAGCCCCTGAGCAGTTTTCAATTTCTCAATGGTTTTCAATTTGTAATTTTCAAATTTTTCTTAAAAAGTGACCCCCAAATTGTCAAGCCCCACAAAACCTGGAGTTACCCTGAGTTTTTAGATGATGCTTTTTGATACCAGTCTCCATGCCCCATAGAATGTTACTTTGACTTCCAATTTGGAGAAATATATTGAATTTGGTATTCTTCTCTGGCTACTCCTACCTGTTGCCTTCCCTTCATAGCTAGTACACAGCCCAGTTCTGAATGGCAGGACCATGAAACAAAACACCTGTATGTTGTGATCAGTTGTCAGGCACACCACAGGTAATTTGTTACTGATAAAGTACATTCTTTAAAAAAGATAGGGCTGATTCAAGCTTACCTCTATAATGTCATATTTGCAAGCATGCCTTCCCTATATTTGTTAGGATTCTTTCAGCTCCATATATGAAAAAACCTACCACCAAAGACTTAAACTACAAGGGAATTTATTCTCTTGCATGGTGAGATGTCCCTAGGTGGGGTGGGGGTGGGACTATCTCCACGGTTGGTTAATTCAGTGCCTTCACAACCACATCTAAGTCCCAGGGTTTTTTCATCTGTCCATTCTGCCACCTACAACCTGTCAGCTAGCTGTCCTCAAGACAGCAAGATGGCAGAAACTCCTATAAGCACCACACCTTTCACACGAAAGGTCAGAGGCAGAAGAGGGACTATCTCTTCCTTGGGCCTTTTTTGGTTTTTGTTTTGTTTTGTTTTTGTTTTTGTTTCCCGCCCCCCCCCCCGGGTCTTTTTTGAAGAGCTACAAACCTTTTACCAGAAGCTCTGTCCTCCCAAAGATTTCCCTGCATTTCTCATTGACCAGACTTTAGTCGTATGCCTTTTCTGAGCCACTTACTGGCAAGGAGAATAGAATCTGAGGGACTGACTGAGACAAAACAACATTCTCCTCCCTGGTCCTGATGCTTGGGCAAGCTTTACCTGAAGCACAGGACTTCCCAGAGCAGTGTGAGTGTCTGGACAAAACTCAGAGTTCTGTTAGCAGAGAAGAATGATGCAATCTGATTCCCACCCTCATGATAATGAATGCTTTTTTGGTACAGACAGTACTCTTTGCAGGCTCAGATAAGCAGAAATTTCAGTTACCACAATTTGGTTAAATAACACCAATTCCCCAACAGTTCAAATTTCCCTTACCACAGTATATTAACTATGAGTAATTGCATAGAGCACAAACTTCACAGCTAGCTCTTCAGCCCACAGATCACTACAAAAATACCAGGTGTGCAGCATAATCAGTGACCAACATGTCTGTCATGGACACACTGGAGAAGAGGATGGACTCCCACCAAAGTTTGGTATGGACGTCCAGACGGATGAGACCATCCATATGCCAAGAGGGATGTGTTTCCTTCCTGACATTGCTAAATGGCAAGAGGGGTCACTACTCTCCTTCCTACAGCAGAGGAGAGAAATCCACAGTTGAGAGTGGTTCCTTGATTGTAAATGATGGAGCCGTGTTTAAAATTATAGAGATCCAATCATATTTTAAATATCGTAAGAACTAGCGAATAAAGAAAAACTATTGTGATTGCTTTTGGAAAGCTAAGGACTCTCCTACAGATGTAAACTTTCAATTAATTTGTGGGCAATACAAGTTTTTACAAATCAGGTTTGTAGGGTAACATCCACATGTACTATGCATTACCAAATCCAGTTCTAAATAAAGCTGAAATTCGGTGGGTTACGTGATCATTCTCAGCCAGTGTGCCAGCTCCTATCATATTTAGAACCCTGTGTTCTGAGGTGCTCAAATTCACGCTGAGGAATTTGCTAAACAAATCCCTGGCAAGGAATCACAGCAGTGATTTTCTGTATCCTTAAATCCTTTCAACTACAAGTGGCAAAACACCCCGCCCGAGTCCATAATTCCTAAACTTTTTGGAGTGTCAACCTTGGAGTTTCTTACTACTGTTTGAGGTTTAACTCGCTCCCCCAAAGGAGCATGCCATTTATTTATATTAAAAGTGAACCGGAAGAAAAACTGCTGAACTATGAACGAGGCAGCAATCAGGGCTAAAAATAACTAATTTCGTGTGCTTCCTATGGAAAAGACATGACATTTTCTTCCTATGAAAGACAGACGTGACAAGGAAAGACGAAGAAATCTACCTCCCACGGGGAGAGGGTCGGGCCTTGGCGTGATTGGGTCTGAACAGGAGACCCCAGTTGGCAGGGTGTGACGGAGAAGGCCTGGCTCGGGGACTTGCGAGCGTTCCAGCAACATTTTGAGTTTGCAACAGGGATTTGGGGAATGCTATCTTGAGAATGTAACAGGTTTGGGGGGAGAGATGGCTAATAAACTGCAGTGGTGTTTGGGGACTGTGCTTAGTGAAAGAAGGGAAAGGAGGAGTGAAAAAGGAAAAGGGCGGAGGACGAAGAAGGAGAAGTTACCAGAGCAGACAGAAAGAAAAGATGGGGAAGAGAGGGCAACGGAAACGGAGCAGCAGGGGTACGGGAGAGCAAGGACGCGGTGTAGGCAAAGAGAAGCGGGCTGTAGCAGACAAGAAGCGCTAGGCGCGCGGTCCTCCGGCCGGCAGGGGACGCGCGAGTACCCCGCCGCCCGCCCCTCGCGGGTCCCACGGCCCCGCCCCGCCCGCCCCGCCCGCCCCGCGCCTGCGCTTCCTGCCCCTCCTCGTCCGGGATGCTGCTGCCGCTGCTGCGGAGTAGCTGCTTCCCTTCCTCCTCTCCCGGCGGCGGCGGCGGCGGCGGCGGCGGCGTGGGCGCGGGTGCGGGGAGCCGGCCGGAGGCGCAGCTGCAGCGCGGAGCCCACGGGCCGCCGGGGCCGCTCGAGCGGGCGGACGCCGAGCCCGGGGCCGACCCCCGGCGCGCGGCGGAGGCCGAGGGGGCGCCGGGGCCCGGGGCGCGGGGCCCGGGAGCGGGCGGCGGCGGGCGGTGGGCCGAGCGGGAGCCGTATGCGTGCATGGATCCGGGCGCCGCGCTGCAGAGGCGGGCCGGGGGCGGCGGCGGCCTGGGCGCGGGCTCCCCGGCGCTGTCGGGCGGCCAGGCGCGCCGGAGGAAGCAGCCCCCCAGGCCGGCCGACTTCAAGCTGCAGGTCATCATCATCGGCTCCCGCGGCGTGGGCAAGACCAGCCTGATGGAGCGCTTCACCGACGATACCTTCTGCGAGGCCTGCAAGTCCACCGTGGGTAAGGGCCCCGGGGCTGGGCCGGACCCCGGCTGGGCCCCTCCGCCGCCGGCGCTGCCCTCCCGCGGTGCCCAGCGCCCTACCGGCCTCGTTTCTCTTTGCGTCTGTGAGCCTTTCCCTCTCCAGCTGGGTGGCCTTGCGTTTGGTGGATGGGCCTGTCGGTGAAATTTAGGGGGAGGGGCGGCCCCAGTGGAAGTCCTTCGATCCTATTCCTAAAGCCAGACCGAGATTTTCGAGTAGTCTCAACGCAGACTTGGCCTTGGGGCCTCCCGGCAGTCCATCCTCCCCCGGCACAAACCCCTCCCGCCCCTCCCACGTCCCTGATCTGAGCTGGTTATTGAACCAGCGTCCCCTCTCGCACCCTCCAAGGGCCGGTCATGAGACCACGGTGATGCATTGGTCCCGTTCAGCATTCAGGGACACTGTGAGAATCTCTCCACGGAAACTCCTGGCCCTTCCATTACTCACCCAAGAAAAAACGTGATGCGAGGTGGGAAGCAGGCGGGCAGTGGAGTGGAGTGGAAGCCAAATGGCCAAAGTGGGTCATCTATAGCGAATTCCGGTGCTTAGCCTCGCCTTGTGAGAACCAGGGCTTATCTGCTAATTTTGAACTCACTTTTCTGATGCGCTGAAATAATGAAGTTTGAAATTCCCTGCGGAGGATCTATGGAGAATATTAAGACTAAAACTACACTAAATTTCTCGTAACTGTCAATACGGGTCAGAGGGACTTCAGCTGTACTTGTCCGTGACCTCAAATAACCCTGGGACTTGCTGAAATGGGGAGGAGTCTTCCAAAATCACCTGGGTGGGTGAAGTACAGCAGTGAAGTAAATACAGTGACTCTCCAGGTCAGAAGGTATTTTGTCCTCAGGATCTAAAATTGAAACTGCAGAGGGGAAGTTTTTTTAATGAAGTCCAATTTATGGGACTTGGAATCGAGGTATGTCGGGTCGGTGTGTGTAGTAGTTTTTTTCCTATGGAAAACCCATTAAAGCTGTCAAAGCTGGGGGAACCACCTAGATGAGGTAATTCTTCAGAGTAAAGGGCAGTCACCTTCAGTGATAGACAGTAAAGGATTTCCCCAAGGAGGTCCAAGAAACATTGAGTGGTATTTAAATTTGAAATACAGAATTAAAAGTATCTGCCCACGTACCTGTACGCATATTTAGAATTGTAACTAGTGGTAGCCAAAGCCGTACAATTTGGGGAAGGATGGTTTTTAAATGTAACAGAACAATACTATATTTTCAATGACTACTTGGAAAATTAAGCCCCGAAATTTCATACTGTCTTTTTTGTTTCGCCTTTGAGAAGTGTTTCCCTTGGTCCTTTTTTGGAATAGACTATTTGAGAAATACTTGTCCTCTGTGTACCCTTTGTTTTTAAAATGATGCCCTTGGGACCATGATATTAAAATTGAGTAGCATAACTTTACCTGTTTTAAATATCCAATCTTGGATCATATAGAAGCTAGGGAGTTACTGAATGATCAAATGAAGTTTACGTTGTTATTTTAGTACCTGATGTAAAGAGGTGAAAGCAATTTAGAAGTGTCAGTGTTTTATGGCTGCGCACTTCAAAATACATAAAAATGGAAAATATGGTTGTACTGTGTGATAAAGAGAAATCAGCCCAGGCACTGATAGGTGGATAAATGAGAGGTTGGGTGGGTAGAGGGCGGCGGGATAGGAGATGGGCAAAGATGTGCTTGCTTTAGCGTGGGAAAGAGCAGAGGTGAAGAAGGGTTTTCTGGGCAGGAGCTAAGAGGTCAGTCGTGCAGACCTCCCCTCCTTCAGAGCCAATTGCAGGTGTGGGTTTTCATTCGTACTTCTGACTGACCAGCTGTGCATCCGAGGTTCCCACAGGCATCTCCTTAGGTTTGATTAATTTGCTAGAGCAGCTTACAGAACTCAGAGAAACCGTCTCTTTACTGGATTACCAATTAATTATAAAAGGATGTAATTCAGGAAGGGGCCCAGTGTTTCCATGGTCTCTGAATATGACTACTCTCCCAAAATACCACGCGTTCACCAGCCCCCAAGCTCTGAACCTGTCCTTTTGTGTTTTATGGAGGTTTCCTTACATAGGCATGGTTAAATCATTAGCCATTTGTGATTGGGCTCAGTCTCCAGCCCCTTTGCCCTCTTTGGGACGGGGGACAAAAATTCAGACCCTCTAATTACTTAGTTGGTTCTTCTGTTGACCAGCCCCCATCTTTTGGTGACATGGGGGCATTCCAGCAGTCTCCTCATTAACATACCAAAAGACACCTTTCAAATTTGCTCCCTGGAAAATTCTAAGGGCTCTAGGAGCTCTGTGACTTGGAATGGGGACAAAGGCCAAATATGTATTTCTTAGTATAAATCACAATCTCACAGGCACATTCTGGGACAGACTCATTAGGAGACTTTGGGAATAAGGCTTCAAGACCTTGACTGCCATGCTAAGGAGCATAGACCTTATCCCATAGCAACTGGAGCTGGAAAGGCCTCTGAATATAGCATTGGCATGGAGACAGTGAAACTAATTTGGCAGGATTACATAGGATATTTATTTGGGAATGATGAAGAAACAGGAGGCAAGGAGACCAAGCAGTTTGGTTCTCTGTCCTCTTGGCAAACATAAATATATACACTTCACGTATCTCCCACGCTGCTACCACTGTGGGGCTCCTTGTGTGGCGGGGTTTTTGTCTTGCTCATTTTTGTCTCTTCCAAACATAGCCTATAGGACTTGGCTCAGTGTTTATTAATTGTGGGAAGTCCAGAGAAAGTTGACAACCTCTGGTCTAATCCAGAGTATGAAGACACTTCAAGAATGCTAACTAGCCCCCCTTCGACCTCTGCCTCTGAGCTGCTTTTTCCATTTAGCCGTCGGATCATTTACTGAGCACCTGCTGGGTGTGAGGTGCTATGCTGTCCACTGGAGATGCGGTGGTAAACAGGACATGGTCTCTGTGCAGAAGGGGCTCAGAGCCTCTGGGGCACAGGATGACCCGTGTTGGTAAGAGCAGTGGTGGAGATGTGTGCGGAATATTTGAGAACACAGTGTAAGCCCCTCTAATTCGGGCAGTAGGAAGAGGGCTTATCTGGGAGGCTGCCTCCTAATTGGAATGCCGTAAAGATAAATTCATTCGCAAGTTCCTTGAGAAAAATGCTGTTTAAATGTAGTGTTGGGTGTGGTGCAGAATTGTGGTCGCCTCACCTGGGTGCCTACTGGCTGAGCAGTTAGCTCATGGCTGAGTGTCCTTCTGAGTACAGTTGGATCCACATGGACGTTCTCTTCCACAGTGGGCTTGTAGATGTGGCTGCTCATGTCAACAGAGTCTGGAAAAGACCCTGGGCCCCACAGCATGGCAGGGAAGAGTCTCTGAACATGTGCCAACAGAGGTGGGTCACTAAAGTGACCACCTCATCTAAGTCAGAGGTGAGAAGAGTGGCTCCAGTAAGTGCCTTTTTACAGAGAAGCAGATTCACTTGAACTTTCTATGAAACATTGTAGTGGAAATCCCAAGGGATTTGAGATAAAGAACTTATTTTGTAAAATTATAAATGAGCAAAATGTTGATTTTTTTGTATTGTTTATCAGATCAGAAGTTGATTTGGTTTAAAACACACACAGAATTCACCAAGATATGAAAAGTTAAAAAGACTATTTAAAAAATTTTAAGTAAAAAAATTTTAAAGACTATTTACTAATTGACCTATTTAATGGAAACTGTCTAGGTGGAGTATTATTTTCAATGGAATTTTGTATCCACAGAATTGAATTAGCCTGATATAACTAGCATAATTTGACAGGTCCTTAAAAAAGTACAGGGCAGGCACGCCTGGCTGGCTCAGTTGGAAGTGTGTGACTCTTGCTCTCGGGGTCATAAGTTTGAGCCCCATGTTGGGTGTACAGATTACTTAAATAAACTTAAAAAAAAAAAGTACAGGAGCAGTTTTTTGAAGTTTAAGAAATGGAAACAAATTAGTTCTGTTGTAGAAGTTTACCTGATATATAAGAAGACAAACCAATAAACTTTTATATTTCTCAGCCTTTGTTTTATTTCTGTGTAACTGTTGGACGCTAGCTGTTAACTTTGTTTGAATTAAAATGGTCTTAGCAGGTAGCAACCACTTTCACCCCTGCACTGGCAGCATTGCATTCTAGAAAAAACACTGGAGTAAGAATGAGGAACCTGGGCTTTTGATTTAAGGCTCTGTAACTAACTAGCTTGTGACTTTGAATAAGTACTTTAGTTGTCTGTGCATACAAAATGTAACGTTCTACTCGCAGTAGCTACTATTTATTGAGCGCTTACTACGGGCCAGCAAAAGGGATACTGATCCTCAGCAATTCTGGATTTTATTCCCATTTTACAGATGAGGAAGCAAAGGTTCAGAGAGAGAAACAACTTACCCATTGTGGCACAGCTGGTCAGGGCCAGGGCTGCACATGAGTTCTTTCTGTTTGTTCCTTAGCTTACTCTGAGATTTAAAGTGACTTTGTGAAAATTCTGTGACTCAGAATCAAACGCCACAGAGTCCTTCAAGACTTAATGGAATCTGGTCCCCCTACAGGCCTGTGAAGATAGTGAGGTCGTTATCAATGGTATCCCCAAAATTGACCTTCTTTAACGATGCCGCTATCATCACTTGTCACTTGCCTTCGGGATTTTAAAATATGCTCTAAGAATTGGATTTCTTACCTAAATATTCAGTCATTCAAACATCTTCAGCCTTTTGCATATTTATTAAAATTTTCCAAAATTTTATATGTATGAATAGAGGAAAAGTAGGAGTAAGGCAGTCTAGATCAGAATTCTGATTTTCCTGGGCAGTAAGATTTCTCCCAGGGTGGTGGAAGTCAACCTGGGCTTGCTAGTTGTTTTATTTTGTGAACTAAAGACATTTTTGAAAATCTGCTATCACCAACTTTTCAAAAAAAGAAAGAAGGAAAAAGTGAAGTGGACAAAATAAAAAAATTAGGAGAGGCATACTATCAGAATTAGAAAGTTCTCTGAATTTAGTTCTGAGGACCTTACCGCTCTCCATTTTCCTCATTATGCATCAGTGCATTAGACTGCACAAGCTGGCCCCTGAGAGTAACTGGTCGTAGGTGATGGTCCTTCACTCAGAGTCCAGAGTTAAGGCAAAGGTGCACTGAGGATCCCTGCTCCATGGGCAGGAAGCTTAGTGTTACAGGTAGGGGACTGCATTGTAGCAGGAAACAGGTGAATGCTAATCCCCTGCAGAAATGGCTTTCTGTGGGTCTGGCTTTGAGTGTTAGGGGACATGCTGGATGAAATGCTGCCCACAAGGGTCTGGTCAGCTTTACCTGGAAGCAGTGGAACCACTGTCAGGGGCAGCTGACTGCTTCTGCTTGGTTCTGGAAAGAGTCAGACATTTTTGCCGGAAAACCCAGAATGAGCATCTAATACTGGATCAGAATTCTAAATTGTGTATTTTATTTTGCTTGTGTTTGCTCATATGCATCTTCCACGCCATGGCTGATCTGCCTAAGTGTTTTCACTTAAAAGAGAATTAGGGAGCGTAGTCCAGAATTCCCACCCCAAGAGCCCAGTACCGAGCCTTTTCAGTGCTGTCTCACTCCCCTGCCAACATGATGTAACACGATGACTCAGGGAGATGTGAGTGTGAAAGGAACAGATGCGGATGGTTAACATTTTGTTTTTATACCAGCAGATGCTATGCATTGTCATTAGCTTGATTTATTTAACGAACTTGGTGCGAACAGATAGGCTTGTGTGGAGTGCGTCCCTTCTTCTGGAATAGTTAGCTTTCAAAGAAAGTATGGAAATTTAATTGCCGTCTGGTTGTTTAAGTTGAATAAAAATCTATTTAAAGACCTGGCTTAAGTGCATTCAGCCTTTCTCTCCCTGTGCTGCATGGAAGAAGAAAGGTTTCATTATGCGTGATAGAGATCCAGATTCTTAGAGATTGCCTCTCTCCCTCCAGCCCCATGGAATCTGCCAGGAGCAATCTGCTAGCAGATCTTAGAACTGGCTTCAGAAGGCAGAGAGGCTCCTTTGAGAACTGCTAAGTCCAGATTATTCTCCGGCCTTGAGTGCCAGATACATTGTGCTAATTAAGCATTTGTTAGAATGTGTAAAGAAAATGAAGCTTTGTATAGTATAGTCAGTTCGCAGGTATTAGCCAAGAGGCTGTTTGTATTTATGTAAGACGCCGTCCTGCTAGCCATTTTGTAGGGCACAAAGCTAGTGCCTCCTTACCTGGCTTGTCCTTTAAGGAAAGGCAAGGGAGGGAGTCAGGGGATAGCCACAATGAAATGTTAGAAAAGAGGTATAATGCTGTGTTGCTGGACTTGAACAGAGGAGGAAATCGATTATTCTCCTTTTGTCCTTTGATTGGACATCTTTGACATTTGGAAAACCAAAACTACAGATCTAGAACAGTGCCCTTGCTTGAATGTGATTATGTTTTTCAGAAAACTCCTTATCCTTTAAAACCAGAAAACACAACGCCAGCTTAACAGAACACTATATCCCATCGAAACCCCCCCCCCCCAAATCTGACAGCCCCCACTGTTTGGTTTCTGGTGCTTATGTAATGCCTTCTTAGTTTACAAAACCAAACAATAGCCTGCAGCTCCACCTCGGGCAGGCTTCTGGTGGAAGTAGCTGATGAATCAAATTCTTCTAGTTTTCCCACCTTCATTTAGGATTCAGCAGCCCCTGAGCCTGAGCCGGGACCCAGGTAAAGGGACAGGCCTCTGCGAAAAGCTTTGCTATTCCCGTGCTTTCTCTCCCTCCCCAGGCCTGCTGCACCAGAATTCTCCTCAGGCCTGCAAGTCACCTACAGTCTTTCGCTTTTAATTTTCACTTCTAAAGAAATGCACTCCACCTTCTCCTTGGCCACTACTCCTTCTAGAGATGCGCCTCCGTCCCTTACCCCAATGGTGCGATAGGTGGAAGGAGTGAATTTGAGAGGTGGATGCAGGATCCCTCCCCCTGCCACGAGCTGTCAGTGCGTCTTTAAGTGAGCAGCTTAATTTCAGTTTCCTCATTCATGGAAAGAAGTAAGTAGGACTTAACGTGCTTTTCTTATCTCATGGTACAGGAGTGGGATGGAATATCTTGGGTACCTGGCCTAAAGAGGCAATTATAAACGTCAGTTATGTTCCCTTCTCCTAATTTATACCATAGATGCAAACTCTGAAACACTCCAAAAACGAGTCTTTATCCTTTGGAGATACATACTGAAAATTATAGGTGAATATGAAAATCAAAATGTAGGGGTGCCCGGTGGCTCACTCAGTTGAACATCCCACTGGTAGTTTCGGCTCGGGTCATGATCTCAGGGTCATGGGATCGAGCCCCACGTGGGGCTCCGTGCTTTGTATGGAGCCTGCTTAAGGTTCTCTCCCTCTCCCTCTGCCCCTGCCTGCCCCTTACGCATGCTGTCTCTCTAAAATAAATAAACAGATTAAAAAAAAAAAGTAAACAGATGACCAGGGTAAAGTGCAAAATACATTTGACAGTCTCTGCATTTTTATGGACCCAATCTGAGTAATAGTGAAGTTGATGTTTTTTGCATATGAAGAAAATATTACTGATCCACTGTTGACCACCTGTGGTTTTGGGTTTTTTCCCCAGATTTTTCTCCCCTCCCTCAATATTCTCTTCTTCTTATGACCAAAGGCAAGTTAACTCTGCCTTTTCGGAGAGGGGTCTGTCTGTAACCGGCGAGCAGAGGAAGGCTTGCTGGCGCAGGAACTATCTGTCCAAGGAGCCAGCGAGCCTCACTCTTAACTTTTTAAAAAATATTTCCCTAGCAGTGCCAAACTAATATATCTAAAGATATGTTTATACCTTCCAGCTGTCCCTGCCTTTTCTTATCATCAGAAGAGGCTGCACAGTGAGGTGGGAGGAGGGTAGCCTGGAGCCATCCACCAGGTTCAACTCTGTGCCCTAATACGTACCTGCTTGGTGACTCTGGGCAGCTACTAGCCCCTCTGACATCAGTGTTCTCATCTGTAGAATGTGGGTAATAATACCTACTTCATAAAATTGTTAAGAGGATACACTGCAGTGAATTAATGGACATAAAGCCCTTAGAATAGGACTGAAGCATAGTAAAGAGCATAAAAGAGTTCTTAATATTTTTATTAGGAAGGGAACAAGCCCCTTCCTGTGAAATTCTTTCCTGAGTGTATATACTTCATGAAAACGTAGCCGCCTGCCTGTTCTGACGGGCTCTGTGGGGCACACACGCTCGCTTCCCTCCCTGCCTCTCCTTTGAAGTCCATCACCTCAGATCCTCCCTGCCTCATGCAGTTCGTGGTACCCCTGAGTTTGTCCAGCCAAGGGCAAGGCTCCCTCTGTGCTGTGTGTGTCAGGGACGGGAAGACACCGGCTGGTCTTTATTTGCTGGAGCAGAGGCGTGTCGGGCATGGAATGAAAGAGGCAGGTCTTACTGATAGGATAGAGACTTCCTGTCCTCCGGCCTGATGAGCCTTTCTAATGTCATACCATCATTTTACTATTTTAATAATAGTATCTAGTGCTGAATATTTTACAGTCATAGCACTTGGTTTCTATCGCATTGAATCCTTTTCTGGACGTGGTGCCTTCCGGTGGGGACTTACATTGTACTCTGCTCTGGTAGGTGGCATTTGGGCAGAAGACTGGCCCCACGTTTGGGTGGCTTTGGTTTCCGATGTTAAATTTACCTCTCTCTATGTGACTTTGAGTCCTTTCTTAATTTATTTTCTCACTCTCAACTCTGTGAAAACACCGGAAATCCTCTCCCTTAGTAGAAATATCATGTCCAAAATTGGATGACACTATATAAAATCTACATCCTTGGAAGAAAAGCCACTGTATAAACTTAAGATAGTTATTTTAAAGTGGCAGTAACAGCACAACCGCTGTTTGAATTGAGATAAATTTAATTTCAAAGTCTGTGAAATCTTTCAACCTCCTAAAAGTGTTAAGTAAAATAAAATCACATCTTGGGGGAAAGGGGGAGATGGGCAAAGAAGTAAAAGGGGAGAAGTCCATTCAGCTGTCATCGTAGGTGTGGATCATGGTGTTATTTTTGCTTTTATTTGTTTAGCTTTTTGCTGGAAAGGAATGTGAAGAAAGAAGCTTCTGTTTATTTTTGCCATTTTCATTTTTGTAGCTTCTTATGGCCCAGCAGAAAGAGCTATTGGTAATGTTCTAGAAATGTTTTGCCTTCAGGGGAACTTAGAAGTCTTATCAGCACTAAGTATGCCAGTTCTTTATGCTATTGCTAAGATTTATGAAAGACAAATACAAAGAAGGCCAAGTGCAAAGTTAAGCTTCCTTCTTTAACAGCTCAATTAGGGTGGTTCTGGGTCATTTACAGAACATTTCACACCTTGCCTTCTTTTCCATGCATATGACTTTTATTATAACAAGTTTTCATTGCGGGCAGTATTATAAATTTGAATCTAGATTCTGCCACTCAGCCAGCATGTGAGATGACCTTAAAGCAAATTACCTTGCCCTCTCTCCACACTGGTGTCTCCCTCTGTAAAATGAGAATAATAATGACCACTTCACTGGGCTGCTACAGGATCGCATGTCAGCACAGAGGGTTTGACATGTCTACTATCATTGTTACTAAAG
Organism: Ursus arctos; assembly: GCF_023065955.2. Taxonomy (NCBI): domain Eukaryota; kingdom Metazoa; phylum Chordata; class Mammalia; order Carnivora; family Ursidae; genus Ursus; species Ursus arctos. The sequence goes on from NW_026622841.1 coordinate 55,451,838, forward strand.
AAAAGTAAGATCAAGAAGACATGGTACTCACATAGAACCATCTGTGCCCATTGGACAGGAATTATATAGCTCTGTGAATTGTGTCCTTTCTGATTAAAATATTTTTAGAAAGACTTTCGTAGCATTAGTAAGCTTAAAGAAAGGTAAGCTCCTGTTGCCAGAATAATTCACTTAGTGGACCACTTCCCAAATAAGTGACTGAATCGACTATTACCATAATAATCCCCTGGGATGAGTGCACCGACGGAGAGGGTATGAGCGTTATTAGGACTGCCCTATCCTTTAAGGGTTTACCATCAACAATTGGAATTGTAGGGGAAATGAAATACTCTGTTTCTAGGGTGACTGTACGTATGCTGGGCACCAGACACTCAGAACATCTGCCTTTCCTTTCGACTAAGGTGTTTTGTATGAGTTTCGTTGTCTTGTTTTGTTTTTACTAATCAGTCCCGAATTTCCTTAATTTTTCCAGCAAGAGTCTGCATTTCTCCTTTCATGTCCAGCACTTGATGGAGAAGAGGAGGTGGCTTTCATTGATTGGCTTTATCGAGTTGCTGTTGTGTGCCAGGCAGTGTACTAGGCTGCGGGGAGTCAGAGATGTCTGTGTCCTCAGGGAGGCACCACACAACAAAGAAGGAATGATGTGAGAAAGGATAGGAGAGAGTTCAGGTCCAAGAACAGAGTGCACAGATAGGACTGGGGGGCAGGCAGAAGGGTTCAGCTGGGGAATCACCTGGGATGTAAAAGGTTTCTGGACAGACAAGGAGGTTCTCTAAGAAGAGAGAAAGGCACTTCTTTGCCAACTGCATGGGCTGTTGATTTAGGTCAGTATGACTAAGCCCTTTGAGGGCAGGGACTATCTCCATCAACTGATGGTAGGGCTGACTGCTTCCCCTGGGTTTTCAACAAGGGCCGGAGATGGAAACGCCACTCTTTTTGCCCCTTACCCGTTCATAAACATTGGTCCCAGCAGCTCCTTCTCAGGGCCAGCTCTGTGCTGACTTTTCCTAAAATGAATCCACTGAATATTTGAGGCTATTGAGGACTTGTTACCTTCTATGAAGGATCAGTATAACTTTTATGACATGCAAATTCTTAAAATAGACAACATTGAGAGATTTTTTACTTCATGTAAGAAGGATTTTAGAAACATTTACTTTTGTATGCTTTGATACAAGCATGCGTCTCCAAGCCATAAGTTGGAGTAAGTTTCCAGTTGTTACAAGCTACTGAGTGGTGGTGAAATGTGGTAAAGGATATTGCATTCAAGAGAGTGGGCTATTTTAATGGGCTCTTTTCTTTTATAGGGTTTTAGATTTAGCCACTGGCTATTTTTCTGTTGTTGGTGAAGTTGTCATTAATCCTCACTGAAACTGGACAGTCTTCATCTTGGCTCTTCAGATTCTATACCTTTACACTGTCGCTTCATCTTTGTCTTGTTTTCCTATTAACGTTACCACTTACTTGCTGATTTTGAACACTAACACCCTTAGCTTTTACTTTTATTCATTAGACCTTGTGGTTATAAAGAACTGTTTGTAAAAGTTGCATAAGTTGTTCAAGTAGGTTGAAAAAAGAGGGTCTGGCATATTCAGGCTCAGAGTCATTCTTGAGAGAAAACAGCCTAATCAAAACAAAAATTACTGGCACTGGCTGTTTCAAGGGATTCTTTTAGTTGACCTGAAGCAGAGCTCACAAAAGAGGTATCATCTGCCAGTTCTTTTAATAAAGTAGCAGCCGTTGTGACAAGTTTTACAAAAGTTACAGCCCCCTTAGCCAAAACTTAAACAAAACAAAACAAAAACAAAACCTCAAAGTAACTGGAAACAAAATAAAATAGAATAGTGGTCATGACAAAAATATGAATTTGATTTGTAGTTTGCCATCACAGAGCAACATGGTGAGGCCCTAACTGTAGCCTAGTATCAGGAGGACGGGTGTTTCATCTTTGAGCTGTGGCTGTTTAAGATCAGAACATAACAAGGATCTCCAGGCTGTTCTGTGTGCCTTGTAGAAAATAGCACTTTAAGTTGTGTTCTTCCCTATGGTTGAGTCATTCAGGAACTCTGAGGATATTGGTAGTCTGCAAACATGCTTCCTGTTTCAGGGCTGGTTTAGAGTGTCATTTGAGTTTGAAGAGCAAATCGGTTCCAGAACTGAAAGTGAAATGGAATTAAGCAGCTTTCGCTTCGCGGCATTTGAAATTATGACTGGTGTAAGAGATCAAGAATTAAAACTTGGAGTATTCTCTAGCTTTGTTCTCTTGGGACAGTTTATGTTCCTGCAACTTCTCTTTATTGTACAGACCAAGAGCTGGTCCCCCCCGCCCCGGGGTTGTAAACATGTCTTTCTGTATTGCATTGGTGTCTGCAGCGTGTTACTAATTATAAAAGTCGGTCACATGCCTTTCGCTTCACCTCAAGAACATCATCTGACTTTGCAGTGCTGCATCAGATCCCTGAGATGGAGAGCCTGGGAGGGGGTCTGCACCCATGGTGCAGCCGCAGAGCACTCACTGGCAGACGTAGGGCAACCCCGGATCCTAAGAAGCAGGCAGGAAATGGTTCCCGAAGGGAGTGTTTCTAAATCAAATTCAGTCAGCATCCCTTTGGTTTGTTCTTCTTGGTTGCGAAAATGTTATAAAAAACATTGTTTTGAAATCTACACGTTTTCTATAACTGAGACCCGTATAAGGTAACATACACAAATGAAAATTTGGTTTAAAAAATTATCTGAAGCTTGAAGGGCTTATTTAGAAAAGGGCAGTGACTGATATACGATGGTTTGCTCAGTATTAAAATGAATAAAAACTAAAATTGGGTATGTTAGCCTGTATAAGTAAGTTTTTTAAAAAAAAAATTCCTGTTGCATGCTATTGACAATGTGATAAAGAAGTCATGTTTATATAGGGGTGCCTGGGTGGCTCAGTCATTAAGCATCTGCCTTTGGCTCAGGTCATGATCCCAGGGTCCTGGGATCCAGCCCCGCTCAGCAGGGAGCCTGCTTCTCCCTCTCCCACTCCCCCTGCTTGTGTTCTCTCTCTTGCTGTCTCTCTCTCTCTGCCAAATAAATAAAATCTTAAAAGAAAAAAAGAAATCATGTTTATATATTAACTAAACTTTTTGTGAATGCTACAGAACTTAATACAAATAATTTCTAAATTCAGACTAAGGCTGTTTGAAATCAAGATTGTTTCCAGAATTTCCTATAAGAATTTTCCCCAATATATCATTCTTTTAAAGCCATTCAATTGTTAATGTAATTACCAAATGCGATTTTTAAAATGGCTTTTATGTTAAACTTGTGGAAGTAATAAATCATATTACATTTAGCAAATGCTATGTAGGTAGTTCGGGGTAAAACATCACATGGGTTGACTTCGTACAGTTCTGTGAAGTGCAGACTGCGTCTCAGGCATTGGTGGACTTCTTCCTTTTGGGATTAGTGACATCAGGTTTTTTTTTCTGATGATACAAAATGTACAAGTAGGATTATTTTTTATGGCAAATTGCATCTTTATTTTTTTCTTCACTTTCATTTGTTTTATTTGCAGGTGTTGACTTTAAAATCAAAACTGTAGAGCTAAGAGGAAAGAAAATCAGATTACAGATCTGGTAAGTGGGGGATCTGCCCCCAGTAACTTCCATGTGTGTTCACAGTCTGCACGCCTGTCTAATAAAATTAACTGTCCAAGCTGGCTTGCCTCTCCTACTTTTCCTCTCCTTTGCTCATCTTTAAATAAAATGAACAGTGAGAACATTTAGAAAAGTCTACTTATTTCATCCTTCACTTGCACATGGGGAGCGGTGAAAGAAGAGCGTTACCTTAAAGGCCTAATTTGGAGCCTTGATGCCTCTTTTCCAATCATTTGACATAATAGCCAAATTGTCATCACTAAGATGATTGCTCAGATGCTGGTGTTCACGTTTTTAGAGTGATTTTGTTTGATAGTAACGCAAAGAAAGTGCAGCACGTTGCCGACCAGATCTGCGCAGTTCCGAGGCAGATCACCCTAGAGGGTTCGGGGCCGCCCCCCCGGGCGGCGCAGGGTGAGCACCGCTGCGGGCCGCGCATGCTCCCGCCGGCCGCGTGCCTCGGGCCGCGTTCCGTGAGCCCCAGCCGTGCCAGCCGGGAAGGAATCCAGAGCCGCTCTGAAGGGAAGCCCTGCTCACATCGTCCCGAGGAGCTTTCCGCGGCTCCCAGCGGCCCGCAGGCGGGGTGCGGAGCCCATCTGGCGGTGCGTGGCTCGGCCCCGGGGCGCGGAGAACGCCCTCGTGTGGGGAGCAGCGCAGCTGCCGTGTACTCAGCCTACTAACTCCTCTGCAGGTCCACCTCAGCTCAGTGTCTGTCCGCCATGTGTGTGTGTGCTTTCATCCGCGTTACTCGCTGCCTCCTCTGTGGCATCATCGGTCACCTAGTGCTTGAATGTTAGTGCCATGCCTTCATTCTCCGCCGGGCCCCGTGTGGGCGCGGCCGCAGCGAGCCGGCCCTGCCGCCTGCCGGACGCGTCTGAGGTAATGTCTGCGTGTGGCCGCGCCGCTAACCCACGTGGGGGCCGGGTGGGGGCTGGGCGCTGGGGCTTTCGGTTGATGATGAAACGTGAACAGTGTTGCCTAAACACTTAATGCCCAAAAAAGGGTATTGTTTTATTAGCCCTTGTTGGGACAGTCGTTGCTGCCCGTGTTTTGCACTCTGGGAGGGACGGCAGAGTGTGTGGCGTGAGCCGTTGCTTCCGACCGGAAGCTGTCTGAGGTGCGGGCCGTCTGTGACGGGATCCCCGGGGTGGTTCTCCACCCAGCGCCCGGGGGTGAGCGCCTTTTTGAGGGGCCGACTGAACGGAGGGTGACAGAGCTGGTGTCAGGCCGTCTGGGGCGCTTGCTTAGTGGGCGACAGCGGTGTCTAGGTGGTGACCTCCTAGCCCGGCGAAGCGGACAGACCTGAATGGCCGTGTGCAGCCGTCAGCGTTCACCTCGGGCAGTGTCATCTGACCCGTGAAAAGCACGTCCTCGCCGCGCGGAGGCTGGCTGTGCCGGTGACGCTGGAGGCTTCCGGAACCTCCGGCCGGCGCCTTGGACTCTGTGTGCCGGGGCCTCACTGTGAGTGCAGTTCCAGCGGGTGCGCGGGACGCTCGGCTGTGAGCGCCTCCCCGTAACCCCTGTGCTCCTCCTTGACGCCGCCCGAGACTGCAGCGGAGGAAGGACGTTTAGGGACTGTTGAAAGGTCGATGACACGTGTGCCACCAGGAGCACCCCGCTGATTCAGTGAGGAGGAGATCTGCAGTTTCCCCCGAGGGGTTTCCACAGACAGTAACACACCCACGAATGCCCGCCACTTGGTAATCAGCACCCTCAGGTTGTCGCCGTTGAAGTGTCTTGTGTGGAAGAGTAAGCACGGCCTTCATTGCCGTTGCGGAGATAGAAAGGAGGTCTTGGAGTCGAGGCTCACTCCTGAAGTACGCACGGCTCACGCCAGCCGCGCTCGTGCCGTTGCTGGCACGTCTGCTTTGTCGCGAGCATGCTGCCACCACTTCGCTGGCACGGTCGAGGGCCCAGGGAGAGCCAGTGTGGCAGAGGGCTCTTCAAAGAGCCCCAGTAGCCTTGCTCTGCTAATAATAGCTGTGCTCCGATTTTCTCGAATGTTAGTCCACGGGCATTCCTAGTTGGTGTTCACAGAGATCTGAATAGAAGAAATGCATTTTCTTCTTTCTTGATGATTTCTGGATAGAGCCAGTCTGAGGAAATATTAACTGAAGGTTCCTACAAGTTTAAGGTACCAGAAGTTCCAGGTGGCGTTGGCCCACTTTTATGCTACATTTTATATCACTGCCGCATTTTTCAGTCCCTTGATTATCTGTGATCAGAAGAAAGGACCATTTTCTCATCTCTGTACTTAAAAGCGTTTCTTCATGTATGGGTGTAAGACCTTTATGGAAGTGTAGCTAAAATAAAGTGTGTCCGCTAGAATACAGCTTCATGAACTGACATTCAGATGATGTCCGGAAGATTAAGCACAGGGAATTAGCATGCGTCATATAAGGGCCCCTTCGTCCCATCCACCATGCCAGTCTTCCCTGTGGGGGGATTTGGTTTTAGCCAGCATTCTTACGTCGTCATCGGGCCCATTTTTCATTCTCTGCTTGGAACAGTGGGACATTTCATATACAGAAATTGGCTCCTGCCCTGCAAATTAATAATTATATCTTTTAAGTGGATATATTAAATACAAGTAAGAATCTTTGAATTTTCAAAGCATAATCTTATTATGAAACTGGGGAAACAGAATTGCAGGAATTTTTCAATTTGCACCAAAAAGCAGAGAGAGAAATAATCACCTCATATTCCAGCTGCAGCAAATGACAATTTAGCTGACATTAGTACACCGCAAATCTCGAGAAATCAGCTCTTCATCACGACAGTGAAAACTCGGGTTTATGGAGATAAAGAGAGGAAATATTAGAATCCTGCATCTTCACAGAAAGATAGAAGCATGATCAGTGCGTTGGTGTCTTCTTAGCAGCTGATTTTTGAGAAGTAGGAACTTGGGTGGGACTTTTATGGTACTGGTGCATAGGAGATCTGTAAGAAATACTCACGGAACTGTGTCTGCATTTCATTTCCCTGTTCTTTGACCGCCTGTGGTAGCAGATAATTAGTTGGGGGAAATAAGTCAAGCAAAGGAGCTTCAGAGGAATAGAAAACAAATTTGCACAACCCACATATTTTGGAAATAGAGAATAGTCTCTCAAAGGAAGATGCTTTTCTACCTCAAGCATTCAGAGCCAGACACAAAAAGATGGAATTTAAGGAATGACCTTAAATGGGAGTGGCAAGTTGATTAATGTTTCTTCATTGGGGTTTTTGTAAACTGAACTTACTGGCTCGTTTATTTGTGTTAGAATGATCACCTCAGATTTTGCATTTTGAAGTCTGTCCTCTTCTCTGTGTCTGAATGAAAGCCAACAGGGACAGCTGATTTCTTAGTGTTTCTAAGATTCCTGACTGTGCCACTCAGGCAATAGGTGTTTTTAACTTATGAGAAATGCCCTTTATTCTCCCTATTCTTCAACCGTTGGCTTTTTTATTATTTATTTTTTTATTCTAGAAATCCATACAACATTGTGCCTATACATAACAATATTTTACACCCAAAATTCTGTTAAAAGAGAGTAGGTTTCTTGTCAGGTCATCTTACCACAAAAAATAAAAGCATTTAAAATTAGGGGTGCCTGCGTGGCTCAGTTGGTTAAGCAGCTGCCTTGGGCTCCAGTCCCGCATCAGGCTCCCTGCCCAGTGGGGAGCCTGCTTCTCCCTCTCCTTCTGCCCACCATTCTGCCTACTTCTGCTCTCTCTCTCTGTGTCAGATAAATAAATAAAAATCTTTTAATTAATTAATTTAAAAAACTATTACCTCTAATTTCACTGTTTTTGAGTACCCAGTGTCTAGATTCTAATTCGTTGTGTGCAGAAATTAATGTCAGTTGAGTTACACTAAATAGCCAGATTAAAGTGCTTTGAATAAAGGCTTATTCTATTAAATTGTTAAAGTATTGTACTAACCAAAGATTTCAAAGTAGAAAAGATGTAGTTTTTTTGACTTTTTAAAGAAATGGGGTATTGTTTTTTAACAGTATCCCAACAGCACAGCATATTTTTTAAAACATTAAAAATAGTTGATCAGATCCTAATTTGATCAAGCCATAACTTGTGATAGACTGGGAAACCATGCTCTGAAAGATTTAACTGTTGGTTCAAAAGTGTTAATTACAGGGGTGCCTGGGTGGCTCAGTCAGTTAAGCGCCTGGCTCTTGATTTCGGCTCAGGTCATGATCTCAGGGTTGTGAGATCGAGCCCCATGTTGGGCTCTGCGCTGCACACGGAGCCTGCTTGAGATTCTCTGTCTCCCTCTCCTTCAGTGCCCCCCCAAAAGTATTATACCCCTGTGTGCGTAGGATTCCAGAAATAATTTTATTCATTGATTCCTTGTGTGAATGGTATCTGATTCTGTTCTTTCTCACTAACCTTGAAGGTGCCATGCCCGTTAGTGTGGTCCTTAAGGTTTTTTAGGAATCTTGAAGAATTCAGTCCCCATCTATCCTATTCAATTTTCCAGTTTTTTGGCATTTCTAGATAAAAAAATAAAGTTCGTTGGAGTGGCATCCACTCCCACGTTTTAAGCATGTAAACTTTTGTTCAGCACATGCTTATTGACAGCCTGCTACGGGCCAGGCACCCTGCTGGACCCTGATGCACAGAAACAGACCAGCCTCGGCCCTCTTGGCCTTCCAGTCTGTGAAAATGAATTTGCCTACAAGCTTTTTTGTTTATTTGGCATAACAATGCCATCACTAACGTGAACTAATTTGGTGGCAAGACCAGTCTGAGTGAAGCCATAAATTACAACACCGTTGCTGAAGGGAAGGGTATTTTAGGGATACAGCCCCACGAAGCGCACCTCTAGGGAAGTAGTCTTGGATCAGATGCATTTGGGAAAAGTGGCACGTTCTCTCCACCTCTCAGAAACCCACATGCTATCATTTTGGGAGGCCTTGAATGGCCTTGCAGTGAATAACCCTATTTTCACTGCATTGCCCCATGGCAATGTTACTGCAGCACCCACCTGTCTCACATGGCCCCTGGCAGTATGCTGTAAATTCGGGTTCTTTGGGAAGAACTAAATTACAGATTATCTTTAGAGAAATTTGTCTTCAGATCAGAAGCCCTGTTCTCTTGAGCTCATTCATAAACACATGATGGTTTTCAGCAGTTTCTTGGCTTATTAGATGGAGAAAATAATGTCTTAGCCAGCTGCTCTACACTATTAGTAAGCTTACATCATTCTTCATGTTGAAATGATCAACTTCAGCCTGGAGAATAATTACAACTTTTGGTTTTTAAAGTAGCAGTCAGACAGTAATGAACTTTACCGTATTTGAAAACCTATTTGGTCTCTTCTCCCTGCCCTGTTTGACCCCTTTTCTATTTTAGAAGGATTAAGAAAATAACAAGACTGATCTTATAGTAATTTTCCTTAGCAAGCAACTCTTGGTCCTCTTCTCAACAAAATCAGATCTAACCATTGATGTCGGTTAAAAGCGAGTTTGTAGGGGGCTCCTGGCTGGCTCCATAGAACATGTGACTCTTGATCTCGGAGTTGTGAGTTCGAGCTCCACATGGAGCACAGAGATTACTTTTAAAAAAAGAGAGTTTGTATAGTGTGTTACACTTTCCATCATTTTACACATTGTTATTTTCAAAATCTTGGTTTGAGAGAAATTGGGACTGTTTTTGTCTGAACGTAACTAACTCGGAAAAACTACCTCTCACTGCCCCCTCGCCCCGCACTAATACTGACGCGTGTGCATGAACGGAACTAGAAGCAGCCTGCAGGGGGTGAGAGGGGCCTCCACTCTTTGCTTTGGGAGGTGGAGTTTCTCCCTCTGGTTATTGTTTGGGAGCTGACTGTTGCTGCTGTTTTATAGGGACACAGCAGGTCAGGAGAGATTCAACAGCATTACCTCAGCTTATTACAGAAGTGCCAAGGGGATCATACTAGTATATGATATCACTAAGAAGGAGACTTTCGATGATTTGCCAAAATGGATGAAGATGATTGATAAGGTAGGAGTTGCATTTTCCTATGAGAACCTATTTTAATCCTATAGACCGAAAAGCCATGACCTCAAGTCTCAGGGCCCCGTGAGGTACTCAGTTTGTGGATATGCTGAGGTCTTGAGATCTAACACTCTCCCCTCTTTTATACTTCTGCTTTTTACCTTTTTGTGAGTAAGTGCTCTCGTTTCTCGAGTACTTCCCATGCTCGCTCCGTGCCAGCCTCATCAGGCCTGAACTGCTCTGCCCCCACATGCCACACTGAGAAGGAGACCGAGACCCTTGAGTCACTTGGCCAAGTCACACCATTCAGTGCCTTTCACTGCAGCCTGTCTCAAGTTGTTGTTTAGAATACACAAAATTAAATGGGTTATTCAAGAGAGTTTAGTCTTTTTGAAGAGAGATCCTACTGTGGCTGTATTTTTTTAAAAACTTAGAAATGTAGCTTTTTTCCTGATTATAAGATTAATGATATCTTGTCATGATAGAAAATTTGGAAAATCAAGTACAAAAGTAAATTTAAAAATGTATACTGTTGCCATTTTGAAAAACCAGATTCAATCCACAGTCCATGTAGTTGTAGAGCGTGCTTACTTCACTGAATGTTCTATCATGCCTGCCTTCCTGTGTCTATACGAGTGTTCTTCCAAAGCATGGGTTGTGTGGGGTTTTTTTTTAGTGGCTGCATTATTTTTATGTACCTTAACTTACTTGGTTCTCCATCTATTTTTTTGGACTTTCTTCGGTTGATGACCATTTTAAGTATAGGGCTTTGCCTGTATTGTAAATCATTTGCTTAGCATAGATTCTTAGAAATTATTGGTCGAAGACTCAAAATGTTGTGGTTCATAATGCCTGTGACCGCATCGCTCTCGAAAGCCCTGAGCCCCCGTGAGGACTGTCTCAGACCCCACCTGCGTCAGTCCGCCTGGGACAGGGCCAGTGCTCAGAGATGTGGGGAGCGGATGACCCCATGAGGATCGCAGAGCAGCAGAGTGGTTTACGTTTCCTGACAGGATATGACAGTGCCCACTTTTGAAATGCAGCTTCTTTTAAAATTCCACAGTATGCTTCAGAAGATGCAGAACTTCTCTTAGTTGGAAATAAGTTGGACTGTGAAACTGACCGAGAAATCACCAGGCAGCAAGGTGAAAAGGTGAGAGAAATGGGGAGTAGAAGGGACGTCACTGTCCACATGCTGTGCAGTCAGCCGTTGGTAGACTTTTTAAATTTTTTTTTAATTATGAAATAATTATACAGTCACATCCTCATTTGTTTGGATTTAAAGGAGCAGGAAGTTTTAAAAATCATTTCGAAATGGAGGGGGGAGCGTCAATATATACTGCATTATTCTCTAACCTGACATTTTCTACAGAGAAACGTTTTGTTAAGCTGTAAAATTGCTTTCATGATTTCATGATTTGCTCCCGGCTATTGTAACCTTCTGTGGAGAATCAGTGATATTCACGTTGTAAATGTCAGATGCATTACAGTTTTGGGAACTTGACTTGAACATCCCATCACCTCAGGGATTTTGTTTTGTGTTGTTACTTACTCACCATGTCGGGGTTTGCTCCACATGCCTACTTACCACGTAGGGGTTTGCTGCACACACGAACTCTGTGTTTGAGCCTAAACCGGACTTCGCAAACCTGGCCCCCACCCCTCCCTTCAAGTAGGAGCCCAAGCTCTGTGATTGCCCCAGTCACAGGCCCCCGGGCCACCTGCTCCACCGCCTGGCACCCACACAGAAAACATGAATCTGTGTTCTTAGTTCGCACAGCAGATAACCGGGATGAGGTTCTGCGAAGCAAGTGCCAAGGACAACTTCAACGTGGACGAGATCTTTCTGAAGCTTGTTGATGACATTCTGAAAAAGGTAAAATAATGATATCAGGCAAATATCTCATGTGAAACCCATTGCTCCCTTTATGATGTTTCAGTGGAGAATGTTTTGCTCAGGAAGGGAAGCAGGGCACATACTCAGAGGTGAAGAACCAGGTGAGGTGGTCACCTTGGCTGGAGGCCTCCAGCCGTGGCGGCCGCTGTGTCCACCCGGGGCCTCTCCGTGTCCGGTGTTGGTGGGTCCGGTATATGTGCTGAGTCCTAAAGATGGTTTAGTGAAGTGACTGGAGCAGGTATAACAATGTGTTTATTTGACATTTGCTTTTGTTCTTTTCCCATTTTCCCACAAGAATTAAGATACAGGTGGTGGGGACCTCGTGGAGAGGGCAGGTCCCTGGGCCCTGCCTCGCCCTCGGTGCTGTGCTCCCCAGTGGGGCCTGGTTCCCTTCCCCAGGCCTTTCTGTGATACTAAGTTGCAGGAAAATTGCTGACAGCTTAGTTGAACAGTTTCTTCAAGCATCTGTAGGCCTAAATTCAGAGATATTTTTAATAAGAACTTTCCTTAAGTTTATGTTATTACTACATATAATCTGCTAATTCAAACATAATTCAGAAGCTTCTAATAAAATTATTGTTTATATAATTGCTAAGAGAAGTTATTTCTTCCCTTAGTGATGATATTACCCCTGAGAATGCAGAACCATTTGTTTCCCCTGTATTAATGCATTAAATTTCCATTATTACTAGGTTCTGTGAAAATACATGTTTATGAGATAGATCCATCTGGTTTCTTTTACCATAGGGTATGTTGCAGACTGGCCGGTGTTTGTGTGTGACAGAGAATAGCCTGAATCTGGTTTTCATTGTTTGGCTTAATATTTGAACATCTAATTAAACGTTGATGATTGGAAATTTTAATGTAAAAATACTTTGCTCATATAATTGTGTAATCTGCAGAGCTCTTCAATATACAATTGCATGGTTAAATGTATTTGTCTTTTATTCTTTATCCTTAAGATGCCTCTGGATATTTTAAGGAATGAGTTGTCCAATAGCATCCTCTCGTTACAACCAGAACCTGAGATCCCACCAGAACTGCCTCCACCAAGACCACACGTTCGATGCTGTTGATTTGCTACTTTGGAGACAAAGTGGAAATGATTCCTGGAAAGGGGAAAATGTTCTATTCTGCACTACAATCATTTTGACAATTTCCTTTCGCACTTTGTAATCCAAGTCAGAGCTATACACTACCTTGTAAATATGCAAATATGCAATCCTGGGTAAGTTTTGGTTATAAATTACATATTTCCCTCCAAATTACTATATTTCATTCATTATCCCAGCATCTAGTGTACATACACTGGGAAACATAGTACTTCTAATATGAAGAATGGGAGAAATGAAAGGTTTAATGTTTCTTGAAATAAATAATATAATTGTCCTCGTTAATTATATTATGAGGACAGAAGATATTCTGATAAGAAGAAAGAAAGTGGTGCTTTGCTTACTGTTTTAAAGAAAATTTGTAAAACTAAAGACTTTTTGGGAAAAAAATAAAGCTATCATAAGTGCTTTTTCTTTATTTACAAGACATTTCCCCCAGCTGTAGCATCTCTGAAATATGGGAGTATTTCTGCCACAAAGCAAAGCTCCGTTCATAGCCGTCTCTGAAGGGTATTTATTAATGTTATGTCATGGTAGAGTACTACTAGTTAGAGAATAGGGGTTTGACTTGGTCCTGAGGCCGCAGAATCTCTCTCATGGTTTCCTAATGGACATACCCTGTGCTTTTAAGAACTACAAAGATTCAATAAAGAAAGAAGTGTTTTTGAAACTATAGAAGATTTTAAAACAACGCTGCTGTCCTAAACAAATCCTGTTTAAAGGAATTTTAAAGAGATACATTTTACTATATCAAAGAACATACATGTATTTACCTAAACATTCTATACCTTTGTAATGATAAAACTTCTCCCCTTTATGGTGAAGCTTATTCCTATTAAGCCTAGACTGTGTTCTTTTTTTTTTTTTTTTTTTTTTTTTTTTTTGGTCTGATAATGAATTTGTGAACTCTATCTTTGGTATATCTTTTATTAAACTGCACTGTTTTGTTTAGTCAAGGTAAATAAGTAATTATGTATTTGAATAACTTGGCGTGTCTTGAGTGTTGTGATATGAAAAGCATTGTGGTCTTTCTACACTAATGAAGTGCAAATAAAATTTTGTATTTATGAATGACAGTTGAGTTGCCACATTTGTGTCATTACAAATTGTACATCTGACAGTATTTTTCAAAAACTCCACATCTTAATCTTTAGAGCATTTTAGCTAAGAAAAATATCCTCCACTATGGAAAACAGCCAGGCTGTTTCTCAAAAGGTTAAACGTAGAACTACGATATGACCCAGAAATTCCACCTGTAGCTACCTACCAAAATAAAAATAGAAAGCAGGGACCCAGACAGTTACGTATACACCAGTGTTCATAGCATTATTCACAATAGCAAGAAGGGGGAAACACCACGGGTCCATCAGCAAACCAGTGGGTAAACCTAAGTGGTCTGTACGTACAGCGGAATATTGTTCAACCTTAAAGGAAACTCTGACCCCACGCCACAACATGGACGAACCTTGAAGACATTCTGCTAAATGCTATAAGCCAGACACAAAAGGACAAGATTCCATATATATGAAGGACCTAGAATAGTCCAATTCATAGACAAAGTGGAACGGTGGTTGCCAGGGGCTGGGAGTTGGGGGAATGAGGTGTTAGTGTTTAATAGGGACAGTCTTAGTTTGGGAAGATGAAAAAGTTCCGGCAATGGATGGTGATGGTGGTTATTCACGATGTGAATGTGCTTAGTGCCATTGAACTGTACACTTTATAACAGTTAAATATAGATTTATATATACTGTCCTCAAGAAAATGTTCTTGTTTGTACTTTTTACCATCCAATGGTAAGTCACGGGTTGTGTGGATTAGTTACCTGTTCCTGCCACACCTCCCTCGTGGCTCTGCTCTGATGCGGGGCTAGGACTCTAGACCATTCACCAGACCCTCCTCTTCCTCTTAACCAACTGATGGGAGAGACTTGAGGGACTGGGAAGGAGAAGAGGAGGGATTTGCTTGCCATTTTCCTGTTTCTGGCAGCCCCCTGCAGGAATATCCCTTAATGGGCCTCCAGCAACCAGCGTCCCCCCTCCCTGCACTGCACACACAGCAGCATTCAGGCAGGTCAGTGTCCTGCCTGCTGGGCCCCAGCCCTGACCATCCCAGCACCTGCTCACCCCCTCCTCAGATATCCATCTGCCCAGCGGACCTGCCAGGCCTGTAGGGGTCCCTTCTCTGAGCTCCCAAAGTTGGGTGATATTCATTCGTCCTTTTTGCTGCCCCCAGCGCTGACAGCAATAATTGCTTCCTTCAGTTGTCTATCACAGGATTACCTTAACGTTCCCTCTTTGTCGGGTTAGCATTTTAACAATGATGTGGCTACTATAGTTAAGAGTCTCTTATGATTTGTCTCCCTCTCTGATTTCTTCCTATATTTCCTTCCCTTCCTCTACGTTCATTTGTTTTGTTTCTTAAATTTCACATATGAGTAAAATCATATATTTTTCTCTGACTGACTTATTTCGTTTAGCAGACTACCCTCTTGTTCTATCCACGTCATTGCAAATGGTAAGATTTTTTGATGGCTGAGTAATATTCCATCATGTGTATACCACATCTTCTTTATCCAGTCATGGGGGGGAGGGATGGGGTAACTGGGTGAGGGGCATTAAAAAGGGCCCTTGATGTCATGAGCACTGGGTGTTACTGCAACTGATGAATCACTAAATGCTACCTCTGAAACTGATAATACACTGTATTAATTGAATGAATTTAAATTAAAAAGTTGAGCACTAAATTAAAAAATTTTTTAATGAAGTTTAGGGGGAAAAAATAATGTGGCTAGTTTCCTGTAGCGAATCCCTGTTTAAAAATTCCTCGGGACGCCTGGGTGGCTCAGTCAGTTAAGCATCTGCCTTCCGCTCACGTTAGGATCCTAGGATCCTGGGATCGAGTCCCACATTCTGCTCCTTGCTCAGCAGGGAGCCTGCTTCTCCCTCTGCCCGCCGCTCCTGCTTGTGTGCTCTCTCTCTCGGAGACAAAATCTTTCTAAAAAATAAAATTTAAAAATAAATAAAAATGCCTGATTTCCATCTGTTTTCCGTCTGTATTGGGAGTGATCTCAGCAAACATGCTCAAAGATGAGTTCAAGAAAAAAGTTTGTTTGCCATAGGCATTTGCGGCCACTTCAGTGATCTGTGGCCTTTATATTTATATTCACTCCTGCATCTGTGCCTGTCCGCTGTAGTATCAACAAAAGCACCCTGTTCTGTAGGGCAGTTCTGGGGTTAAAAGTAGGACTTTGCAAGAGGTCTTCGTGTGGTTTATGGCTCTTGCCTTTCATTACAATTTTGTTCTCTAGTTTTCCAGTATGCTTTTAGGGTTTTTCTCCGGTCAGTAGGATTTTAGACCGTGTGACTAGGACTTCACAGTGTTCTTTACTACAATCCTCCACAATTTGTTAGGGGCTGGTTATTCCATGTCAACTCTGTGAGCAGTTCTCTTGACTCGTGGCCTGTCTTGCCCCCGGGATGGTCCGTCATGTGAGAAACTGAAACTCAATGTCATCTCTCTCGATTTTTAAAAAGGATTCTCCTTTTGAAAAACAGCCGTGGATAACGCATTATGCTTTTATAGTTTATTGTCCTAGACGAGTGTTCATTTGATTCTCAGAAACCGAGATGAGTAGAAAGAAGGGTGTAAAATCAATTTTTAGTTGTCCGTATAGACGGAGAAGAACAAAGTCCAAGAAAGTACAAATAAAAATCTCCTAATGCCCCAAGATTTGTAGTTTGTTAAGGCCCCCAAATCCTATTACTAGTCTGTGGAGTAGATATTGAATGAGGCTGGATTTCACCCGCTCCGTGGAGAGGGAACGGTGAATCGATTCCTTCGAATGCAGGAGGGGGACGACGTGGTGGTTCCGTGTGGGAAACTCCTCCTTTCTTCAGGTGCCTCCATCGTGGTGCTTGTTTCAAGTTGGCAGGAGGTTTTGCTTAATGGTTCAAATTCGAATATTAAAACTGAGGGTTAGTATTAGTTGATGACACAATAAAACAAGAGCTTAGTCCAGCTTGTCTCTAGCCGTAAACAAAATAACCTTAGTTCGTTTATTTTTTCATGAGTGACTTGCAGGAGAGAAAGAAAGTACTAGAACTTGAATGGATTACTTACCACCTTGATGTTATAACTGGGGCAACAAATTGTGGTTCCGGGTGGTCAGGACACGACGTGTGGCCTGTTGTTGAGTTGCAGTGCTGTAGCTGGCAGAGCTGAAGCGTGCCGGGTGGTTGCTATTTGCAAGGCCCTGGGCGTGGGTGCTCTAGGGGGTACGACAGGGAAATAGGACAGTCCCCGCCCTTGGGTTCAGATGCAAGAGACAGAGGGCCAGGGTCGCAAAGCCAGAGCACGAGGCAGAGCTTCCACCGCTAAACAACGAAGAGACTCCCAGGGAAGCAGAGAAGGCAGAAGCCAAGGCCAGGGTGGGGGAAGGTGGGGAAGCAGGGGGGTACTCTTCCCTCGCCCTCAAGAATGAGTTGACTATGGACTGTTGTCCAGGCAGTGTATTCAAGAACCCAGGGGAAACCTCTGGAAAAAGACTACGTAGTAAAGCATGTGCTGTGAGCGATTCCAGTAGCTTCCTCAACACTTGGCTGCTGCTTGTAAATGTTTGATGAAGCCTGTTCTCATGATAGAAAATAATGACTGGAAATACAGTCGAACTGTCTGCATGCATACAAAAAAGTAAAGCATGTCTCGTTCCAATACGTTCACAATGGTTCCTGAAAGAGTTCTGAAAAATCTGCCTTCGTATTTTTAGCAAGGGGAAGCTGATGAGTCGGATCTATTTGTGGACCAGCCAGCTCCGTTCCTATGGCTTAAACCAACCGTCTGACAAACCGAGAGGGTAAACAGCCCCAATTCATCGGCTGTTGGTGAAAACAACTTACGGCACATGTCCAGTGGGATGGAAAGTTCCTCACAGTGCGTACCCAGCAAAGACAGCAGGTGCTCCCAAAGCAGTGAGAGCTTCATCCCTGCCCCTGACCGACTTCAGGGGCGCGGGGTTCAGATCTCAGAGGGCAACGCCGAACAACAGAATCCTTAGATTTTACTAGATTTCTTTCTTTAAAGAAATCACAGACCTTTCTGATGCTAGTCCAAATATGTTCAATAAACGCTTGTGATTAAAATAGGTTAGAGTCCATTATATCGGAGAAGAACGTGGGGTTTTTAAGACAAAGAAGGGATGCCAGTCTTGAAGCTCTCCGGGGACGACACTGGTCCCAGCGTGTCTCAGTCCTCAGGTCTCCTCAGGCCAGCTAGTGAAGCCTAGGTTACCTCAGGGGCCCCTCAGTCCGTGAAAGGACCTCTGCCCTAACTTGTTGGAATGCCCTAAACTCGGAAAAACAGCTGGTCACTCATGATTCAAAGCAGAAGGTTTTAATATACCAAACCTGCTCGTCTGGATTCCCTTCAAAGCGTCATTCAACAAGTACAAAGAACTGGAGACAGCTGGGAGCAGGGAGGCACGGGGCACCTGAAGGGGCCTCATGAAAACAGGGGACAGAAGGGTGAGAAAGAAAACAAGAGTGGAGACAACAGGGCCAAGTTTGCATCTGGCCCCGTGTGGCTTACAACGGGCCGTGACAGAGGGGCCTCGAGGCCTCCTCCCACACGGAACCCTGCGCACCAGGACAAGTCCCATCGGCCGCCCAGCGTCCCTCCCTTCTGTGAGTTCCACTCCTCCTTGCAGCTGGCGTGTCCCCTGGACCCAAGCTAGCTCAGATCTCCCCTTTGAGAAGGCTCCCCTCTGTCCCCAGCTGCAGCCCCCACGTCTCTCGGAAACATCTTCGCGTGGGAAGCAGGCACACTTGCACTCTGTGCCCCACCCCTCGGGCTCACCTCACATGTCACTGCCGCACAGTTCTCCACGAAACGTCACACACAGCCTGCTGGGGCTAAACCTGGTGGACAAGCATCACCATGCTTGGTGTCTCTGCGGCGCTGAGCACTGAGAGCGCCCCCTGACGTCGCAGTGTCTGGGTGGCCCTTCCAGTAAGACTACTTCTGAGCCCGAGTAGAGCGCAGCAGTCAGGAATGTGGTCTCCAAAGCCAAGTCGTATGGGTTGGAGCCTCAAACAGACTGTCTGCCAGCTGCATTATCTTTCAGCAGATTACTTAGCTTCTGTGTGCCTCGGTTTCCCCATCTGAGACATGGGGATAAGATCAGGTGCCAGCTACTTCATAGAGTTGTTGTGAGGATTACATGAGTGAATGTCTGTGAACTTCCTATAATTATCCTGGCACACAGCAAATACTCAGTAATTAGCTATTACTGTCATAGCTTTTTCAAACCTTTTATTTTTTAATAATTTTAGACTGACATCACGATCCCGAGGTCCTGGGATGGAGCCCCGCGTTGGGCTCCCTGATCAGCAGGAAGCCTGCTTCTCCCTCTCCCACTCCCCCTGCTTGTGTTCCCTCTCTCGCTGTCTCTCTCTCTCTCTGTCAAATAAGCAAATAAAATCTTTAAAAATAATTATAATTTTAGAGTGACAGGAAATTGCAAAAATAGTACAGAGTCACCACATACCGTTTCCTCAGTTTCCCCTGATGACAGCATCTTCTAGAACTATAGCACAGTTATCAAAACTGGGACATTGACATTAGTACACCACCTTTAACTAAGCTACAGACCTTATTCCAATTTCACCAGTTAATTTTTGTTTTTAATCATCATGTTATGTTTCCAGAATCTCTTCTTCCTTGGCTTCTATGGCCCCTAATGTCGCTGTCCTCAGAATATTTCTAAGAATCTCCCTTGGGTTTTCTTTTAGGTGCTATGCTCCCCAGGGAGTGGCAGGCCTTTGGGCTTCTAACCAATGGTCATTTCTTCACTTCTTTCATTTTGTTCAGGTAGGGAATGGCCATGTGCTTCTGGGAGCAGCTGTGGGGGTGAATCTTAACTGGTACATACCCACCACCACTCCATCCCTTTTCCTGATGATTGTTTGGGGATGGGCATGTGACTATATGCCAACAAACATGAGTTCAAGCCCACTAGGTGGTTTCTGGAAAGGCTTTTACTCTTAAAAAGAGACTCATACACAGGTTCTCTGGTGCCTCTGGAACAGGTCGTCCTCAGGGATGCTTGGAACTGCAGCAGCCATCTTGGACCCATAAAGAAAGTTTCCCTAAAAGACAGTCAAAACATCAGAGAAGACATGTGAGGAAAATGGAAAGAATACACGCCCTTCAATTTTAGAGCCACTGAGTTAACTGTGTCATCTTGCTATGTAAGATGATAGTGGCTTACACCCTTTCAGTTGGAATGTTCCTTACTGATGACTGAAAGCATCCTCACTAATGTCCCGGGGTCCATCCTCAGCCCAGTTTTCAGTATATACACTTACCCAGGCCTATGGCTCCAACCACCACCTGTATGCCGATGGCTTCTGAGTCTCTAGCCCAGACCGTTCATGAGCCACAAATGCATAAATCAGGCTACCTACTGGCACCTCCACCCTGGTTTGCCACAGACACCTCGAACTCAACTGACTTTAATTTAAAACTGATACCATCTTCATTCGCGAGCCAGCCCCTCTAACCTGTCCTGTATCGTGTATCTCAGTGAAAGAACCATTACCCACCGAATCTCCCAAATCTGAAACTTGAAGGTGGCCCTAGACCTCTCCCTTTTCTATCCTCTGTGTCCAAGTGGTCTTCAAGCCCCATTGAACAGTCTTTTTCTCTCTAGCCTGAATTATCTGAAGTCTCATGGTTCCTTGTTTGCATTCTTACAACAGTCACTGATTTGTAGATCTAATCTAATTATTCTCCCTGTCTAAAAAAAAATACTCTCAAGTCAACTATGACTATTAATTAAATTCCCTTTTATCATCCAAACACATTCAGAAATCCCCATCTTCTCTAGAGTATTTTCCTCAAGTGGAGAGATCTTTTTCCCCAGCTCTACCCAAGATTCAGAGATAGCTCCTCCAATTGCTAGTAAGTATTATTTCATCCATTTCAGCCTCAAGGAGAGTAGGAGCTTATCCAGATCTGCAGAGCTAGTAGGGGGTAGAGCTAAGACCCAGCCCCAAGTCTTTAGACTCCTTGTTGTCTTCTCGCACAGTCTTTGAAAAGATTTAGTAACACTGCGGGTTACATATATAGTAACATGTTCCTTATCTATTTGTATTAACTACTCAATGGGCAATTGACTTCCTGCCAAGGAGAAGATGGCCCAAAAAACTTGTTTTCTTATAGTCATTATAGTTTCCTAAAAATCACTAGTGTGATTACAGCACAAGCCCTGCCTTTAAATATCTTTTAAAAGCAAACATAAATAGAGGGGCGCCTGGGTGGCACAGCGGTTAAGCGTCTGCCTTCGGCTCAGGGCGTGATCCCGGCATTATGGGATCGGGCCCCACATCAGGCTCCTCCGCTATGAGCCTGCTTCTTCCTCTCCCACTCCCCCTGCTTGTGTTCCCTCTCTCGCTGGCTGTCTCTATCTCTGTTGAATAAATAAATAAAATCTTTTTTAAAAAAAAGCAAACATAAATAGAAAACAACTATCAAGATGGTGAAATTTATTCCAACCATATTAATAATTATATTAACTATAAACAGCCTAAATCTACACATTAAAAGATAGAGATTGTCATATAAAAAAGCGAGACCTAACTATATACTGTCTACAGTAAACACCTTTTTAAGTATAACAAAGACAAGTTAAAAGTCAAAAGATAGTAAAAAGTTATGTCATGAAAACACTAATCAAAAGAAAGCAGATTGGTTATATTAATATCAGAAGAAAGTTGATTTCAGAACAAGGAACATTACCAGGAAAAAAGAGGAGCATTATATAATGATAAAGGAATCAATTCACCAAGAAGACAACAATCTTCAACTTGCATGCACCTAACAACAAAGTTTCAAAATACATGAGACAAAAGTTGGTAAAACTGAACGGAGAAAAAAAACAGATCCACAATGGTAGTTAGATTTCCATGCTCAATAGGACAAGCAGACAGAAAATCAGTGAGGCTATCAAAGACCTGAACAACAGCTTGACGTAACTGAACTCCATCCAAGAACAGAGCATATATTCTTTTCAAATGCACATGAAACAGTTACCAACCTAGATCATATTCTGGGCCATAAAACAAACTTTAATAAATTCAAAAGAAAGGAAATCAGGGGCACCTGGCTGGCTCAGTTAGAAAAGTATGTGTCTCTTGATCTTGAGGTCATGAGTTTAAGCCCCATATCGGGTGTAGAGATTCTATGAACAAACAAACAAATAAACTTAAAAATTTTCTTTCAACAAGATTTTGTTTTTAAGTAATCGCTATACCCAACACGGGGCTGAGCTAAGCAATCCTGAGATCAAAAGTTGCATGCTCCACCAGCTGAGCCGGCGGCCATGCCCCCAAACTTTAAACTTTTTTTTTTAAAGAAGTAAATTATATGCAATATGTTCTCTGACCATAACTGAATTAAGCTAGAACAATAACAGAAAATATCTGTGAAATCTCTGAATATTTGGGAAATAAGCAATACACTTTTAAACAACCCATGTGTCAAACAGAAGTCAAAAGGGAAATTTAAAAACGTTTTAAATTGAATGAAAATGCAAATACAACATATCAAAACTTGTGAAGCTCAAGGGGTACACAGAAGGACACCTAAAGCATTAAGAGCTCATATTAGAAAAGAAAGAAGGTCTTGAGTAACTGATGTAAGTTTCCACTTTCAGAAACTAGGTGTGGGGGGAGCAAATTAAACTCGACACAAGATGAAGAAGTGAATACTAAAGATGAAGCATAAATCACTGAAATCAAGAACAGAAAAATAACAGGAAAAAAATCAACAAACCAAAAACTGTATCCATACAACTCAATGACAATAACAACAAAAACAACCTAATTTAAAAGAGACAAAAAATAGTCATTAGGGAAATGCAACACAAAACCACAATGAGATACCACTTTACACCCATTAAAATGACTAGTATCAAAAAACCAAAATAACAAATGTTGGCGAAGATGTGGAGAAATTACAACTTTTATGACTTTTATGCACTACTAGTGGGAATGTAAAATGGTGCAGCCTCTGTGGAAAAGGGTATGGTGATTCCTCAAAGTACTAATTTTGGAATTACCATACAATCCAACAATTCTACTTCTGGGTTTATGCCCAAAGAAGTGAAAGCAGGGACTGAAACAGATATTTGTACATCCATGTTTATAGTAGCATTACTGAAAATAGTCAAAAGATGGAAGTAACCCACCCAGTGCCCATTGATGGATGAATGAGTAAACAAAATGTAGCATGTGATATATACATAAAACGAAATATTATTCCATCTTAAAAAGGCAGGAAATTCTGACACACGTTACAACATAGCTGAAACTTGAAGACATTATGCTAAGTGAAATAAGCCAGTCACGAAGGACAAATACTGACAAATAAATTATTCCATTTATATGAAGTACCTAGAGTAGTCAAATTCGTAGAGACAGAAAGTAGAATGACAGTTATCAGAGGCTGGGGGAAGGGAGCAGAGAGTTAATGTTTAGCAGATACAGAGTTTCAGTTGGGGAGGGTGAAAAAGTTCTGGAACTGGATGGTGGTGATGACTGCCCAACAATGTGAATGTACTTGATGCCACTAAACTGTACACTTAAAAATAGTTAAAATGTGGGGTGCCTGGATGGCTCAGTTGGTTAAGCGTCTGACTCTTGATTTTGGCTCAGGTCATGATCTCAGGATTGTGGGGTTGAGTCCCGCATGGGACTGTGCACTCAGCGCACAGTCTGCTTGGTATTTTCGCTCTCCCTCTCCCTCTGCCCTCCCCCCCTTTGTGCATTCTCTCTCTTTAAAATAAATAAATAAATCTTTCAAAAAATAGTTAAAATGGTAAATTTATGTTATATATATTTTATCACAATAAAAATTTTAAAGAAATGGGGGGTAAACTATCTTTGAAAAGATCAACAAGGTGATAAACCTCTAGCCAAATTCATGAAGAAATGCAAAGAAAAGACACAAGTTATTCATATCTGTACAGAAAGAGGAGACATCATTACAGACACTAAAGACATTAAAAGAATAATAATGAAACCCTGTAAACTATTCTATGCCTATAAATGTAACAGCTTAAATTAAAATGAATGAATTTCTTGAAAACATAAACTGTCAAAACTCGTTCAAAAGAAATACGGAACTGTCTCAACTTGCTAAAGGTTACCTATAAAAAACCAACAGAGAACTTCATACTTAATGGTGAAATGCTGATTGCTTTCCCTCTAAAATTAGGGACAAGCCAAGGATGTTTGTTCTTTAATTCGTATCATTAAGGCATCATACTAGATGCCCTAGCCTGCAATAAAGCAAGAAAAAGGAATAAAAGGAAATAAATATAAACAAAATTGTCTGTATTCACATATACATGATTGTCTACATAGAAATTCACAGAGAATTTACAACAAAGTTATTGGAACTAATAATAGACTTTAGCTAGATCACAAGATACAAGGTCAATATACAAAAATCAACTGTATTTTTATTTACTAGCAATAAACATTTTGAGATTGAATTTTTATAATACTATTTAAGTAGCATTCCTCCCCCCAAAAGCCACGAAATTCTTAGGTACAAATCTAACAACAGATATGCAAGATCCATATGCTGAAAACTTAAAATCTTGATTAAAGAAAAAAGATCTAAATAAATGGAGAGATTACTGTTTTATGGATGAGAAGTCTCAATATTGTTAAGATGTCCACTCTCCCCAGACTTATCTCTAGATTTGATGCCTATCTAATAAAAATCCCTAAAGGAATTTTTGTAGAAATCAATAAGCTAATTCTAAACTTCATATGTAAAAGCAAATGAACTGGTCGTCAAAGCAATTTTGAAGAAGAACGAAGTTAGAAGGCTCACACTATTTGATTTTAAGACTTAACTATCAATCTATAGTAATCAAGACATAGTGGAGAAGAAAGGACAGACATACAGATGAGTAGAACAGAAATAGACCCACACATATATGGTGAACTGATTTTCAATAACTGTAGAAAGAGGCAATTCAATGGAGAAAGATAGGGTTTTTTTCAATTAATGGTACTGGAACAATTAGAATCCCTATGCAAAATATGAACCTCAATCTATTCCTCTCACCCTATACAAAAACTAACTCAAAAAGGATCACAGACCTAAATGTGACACTTGAAACTACAAATATTCTAGAAGAAAAGTCACTTCCTTCTCCAACTCCCCCATGACGGATCCGAAAATACCTTACCACAGCCTATTTTTAAAAAGCCAATAGAAGTATTTAGTGATTGTGCATAAATCGAATACCAAGCATGATGTTGTATGGTCTAGCATTTTCATTAGGCTCTTTATTTTCCACCAGAAATGAAGGCAGCCCTCCCATCTGCTTAGTGATTTAAAAACATATGGATTGCTCTTAATCGGCTCCACAAATTACCCACACTCCAAGCTGCTGAAATCGAAAACGAGCTTCAAATATCTGCTGCTCAACTTTATCAAAAATTCTGTGATGCAGAGTTCAAAAGCCAGACTCTCTATTCCTTTCTTTCATATTACTCCCCAGGTCAAGACAGCTCAGAGGACAGCTGGGTGAAAAAAACCTGTCGTCTTGACTCCCGGAATTGTCTTCTCTGCGCTTTGAAGTCACGCCTTCAACTAACATTGGAACAAGTGTAGGAAACCTCTTGTGGAATTCATTATTCCCTTCAGTGAAGGGATGTTGTTGAAGGCATTGTAAGCCTGAACTTCTTCCCCCCCCCCCTCCACTGTACTATAGTGTGTATATTAACTAAGCCACCTCAAAAACCTAGGGAAACTACTTGGACTATAAAACAATGAAGTATCTTAGGAGTCCTCGAATAAAATCTCGGAAGTGCTTCTGCAATAATGCAAACTGTCCATTAGGAGGAGCCAGAGTACCAATGATAAAGAAAAAAACCCCCTGCAGGTTAAAATAACATTTACAAATAGTACCATTATTTCTAAACTGGAGTTTTTGTTATTTTAATGTTTTCTACCACATATAAATGGCATCGTTTGAATAGATGGTATAACTTAGAAAAGGAAAGTAAGCCTTTTATAATTATGCCCTACATTTTAGCAGTAATTCGAACAGATCTAATGAATTCAATTTGAACTCAGGGGAATTTTCCTGAGCTGAAGATTTTTATGCATAAAAAGTGTTAGAGGTGGGGGCGCTTGGGTTGCTCAGTCTTTAAGCGGCTGCCTTCGGCTCAGGTCATGATCCCAGGGGCTTGGGATTGAGCCCTGCATAGGGCTCCCTGCTCAGCGGGAAGCCTGCTTCTCCCTCTCCCTCTGCCCCTGCTTGTGTTCCGTCTCTGTCCGTCAAATAAATAAATAAAATCTTTTTTAAAAAAAGTGTTAGAAGTGGACAGAGTATAATGATAGTTTTAAAGATAATTCTTTCTATAAACTTTATTGTTTGCTTTTTATCTAGGTGTCATTTAAGGAAGAAAAAAACTGTATTTTTTTCTCTAAATCAACTTGGCATTTGCTTTGTAAATTGTGGCCCTGGACCACACTCAGATTGGGACTCCTGGCTGTGGGCCTATATGCCAGGAGCAGGTGAGGAAAAGGGAGGAGACACAGCCAGGGGTGATGGGTAAGGAATGCAGGCAGCACGAAAGGGATAGCCAGGGGACCTGTTTCCACAAGGTAGCATAGCCCCTGCAGACAGGAAAGAATTTGATAGAGGACATTACAATGTGAGGTACAAGGGGGCTGGAAATACATAAACTCCTCTGAGAAGCAGAAAAAGAAGAGGGAGAATTTGAGGGGACACTATCATGAATTTTCTAACTATGGAACCTTGGCAAGAGTATCTTGAAGAGTTCTGATCTAGTTTATACCACCGGGACATAAAGCACAATTTCTCTTGCTATGTGATGGTATTCAGCAATGATTAGGTCTAGGATGTAAGAAAAGGATACTAACACTCCTCCGTTTCTCCTTGGCAGTTGGGATCAGGCAGAGAGAGTGCTTGGCGAGGCTGTTGCAAGATACACAGGAGGTGAGGAGAGAAAGGTAGTTCTCTCTGGGCCTCTCAGAAGTTGGGGGATCCTCAACAGGTGGCCAGCAGTGGTTCCCAGAGGGAGGACAGTCCTATGGAACAGAGCTTCTCAGGGGCAGGCTCTCCTGGAGGTCTTTAGTTTGGTTCCATTCTGTCTTCATTGTCTTTTTTTTTTTTTTTTTTACGATTTATTTATTTATTTTAGAGAAAGAGTGAGGAGGGGGAGGAACAGAGAGAAAGAGGGAGGGAGAGTCTTAAGCAGACTCCCTGCTGAGCGTGGAGCCCCATGAGTGGCTCGATCTCATGACCCTGAGATCATGACCTGAGCTGAAACCAAGAGTTGGATGCTGAACCGACTCCCAGGCGCCCCTGTCTTCATCCTCTTTATCACAGGATAACATACATGAATCATGAGTTGCATAGCTGATAGACTCTTCTTGAAGCGAGCAAGAAAGCGTGGCTCCAAAGCCTCGGAAGAGCCCTCTTACACATGATCCCAACTTCTCACTCCAGAGACTGGTTTGCTGGGTTTTGAACTTCCTAATAATGAATTATTCATAAGGTGCTCTTTTGTGCCACTTCTTCCGCTCAACAGTATGCGTGTGAGATTTATTCATCTGTGTTGTCGCGGCAAGGCATGGTGTGCCCTCCTGACTGTGTCCAGTAATCCATTGTAGGGCTACCCTGTGATTTATCTATGCAAGGAGATGGGCATTTGGATAGCTTGCGGTTAAAAATAGGGCTGGAGACGCCTGGGTGGCTCAGTCGGTGAAGCGTCTGCCTTCAGCTCAAGTCATGATCCCAGGGCCCTGGGATCCAGTCCCACATCGGGCTCCTTGCTCAGCAGGGAGCCTGCTTCTCCCTCTGCTTGTGCTCTCTCTCTCTCTGACAAATAAATAAAATCTTAAAAAAATAAAAAATAAAAATAGGGCTGATGTGAACATTCCCGTTTGTTCTTTTGGTGAACACAGGTAGGCATTTCTGTAGGGTGTACCTAGGAGTAGAATTACTGGGTCATAGGGTGTATGTTCAGCTTTAATAGATACTGGCAAAGAAGTTCCCCACCATATTGGTACCAATTTACTGCATGTGTGTTTACCAGCGGTGCTATAATTAAGCTGCTATTTAATATTACTAAAATAACAATTTACTATTTTATAATAAAATACTATATTCAAATAACCAAATAAACATAACTAGTAATTATAATTATATTAATATAACTTCTTCACAACTTGAAATTGCCTATTTTTTTCATCTTATCCATTCTGATGGGTATACAACGGTATTTCACTGTGGTTTTAATGTTTTTCCCCATCCTTTGTCCATTTTTCCTATTGCATTGTCTGCATTTTACATATTGATTTGTAGAAGCTCTTTATATATACTGGATACTCTCCTGAAATATTCTTATAGAGATATGAATGCTAACTCATGATACCAGAGGAACCAATGTCCCTGAGCAGATAGAGCCTTATGGAGAAAATCCAAAATGGTGAGCCTTCACTTGGTAGCAGTGGGGCTTCCCAGGACTGTGATTCAGAGAGTAGCAAATGCCAACACCATCTTGCTTGGATCAATTCCAGGAAACAAGGGCATAAGTTAAACTCAACCCAAAGGATACGTGACTTTGTGTTTTACTAGACAACTTTTTTGTCACATCTTCCAAAGAAAGTCACAAAATGTTTGAAAGCAAGTTCTGGAATGTGCCATTCCTCAAACTGTGGTCCACATGATTTGTTGGCAAAGCAAGGAAGTTTCATACATGACTAATAACACCCTTTACGATGAACCCAACCTGGCACTTAACAGGGTCTTAGCATTGTTTCACTGTTTTGGAAACAATAACACTTAGGTTCAATCAGATGAATTTATAAAGCAAATACTAGCCACGGTCGCTCAAGAGTTAGGGCTTTTCAGGTTAGTCTGTTGAGATAGGAAGGCTGGAGACCTTCTCAGTGGTGACCCTGACTCAGGTTTTAGTCCGGCATCTGCCACTCCTGGCAGGCTGCCCCTTGAGTCCTCTTCAACACTGAGAGCCAATTACTCACCCCAACTGGACCCCCAGAATAGCTTACGTCTCACCAGGTGGTTAAGAGTGGTCACGTGGAGCACAGATTCGATAAAACCCATGCACACCGGCTGGCTTGACTGAACCCAACAATAAACCACGCCTGCTCAAAACCATCCCGGCTTTTGTGCACATTCTGTGCCTGGTATATTTTGTGATGACTACCTGAAACTGCCACTTAACTTAAATCCATTTCACATTACAAGAAAGGTCTGATTTCACAGGAAGAAATACTTTAAATTCAGGGCAGTGCAAATTCTCTAGCCATCTGCCAGCCATGGCGTAAAACTCTTGGTGTGCTCCTGGCTGACAGCGGCACAGCCAGCTGTTCCATTTCTAACACAAGCCTGGCTTTGTCATTGCCAAGGTCACTCCCAGCCCCTCCCTGTCACTCACTGCCCCAGGCTGCAGGCTGAGGGAGCTGCCTCCGACGCTTTCATTTACTTTCTCCCTCGGTTCAAAAGATCCAGGTTGTTCCCTTTTTTCTCTGCCTTTGTCCTTGGGTAGGATTTTAATCTCTGCCATGGTTCTGTTTTCTCACGATGCCACGCCTTCACTTTGAATGCTCGTCCCTTGCAGGTGTCCTGGAGCTTTTCTCTGCCGTTGGTATAACTTTCATAAACGTTTTCTAATTTTTCCATTCATTAGGGAAAACCCGCTGTAAGTCCTGCATATACTTTAAGCTCTTTCCAGAACAGCGCAGCCCAATACGCCTGCCTCTACCCCATGCAAGCCCACCAGCTGCCCGGCCTACTTCCTCGCAGAACCCCACCCTGCGGGTCTCGGGGAGGCTGTCCCGTTGCCGTGGCGACGAGCCACCTGCCGAGTCAGCAAGCTCAGTGTGTGTGTGCCTCGCGGGGGTCTGGGGCGCGGGCCCAGCCAGCAGACCCTCCCTCCGCAGCCCGGGAAACAGCCGGGCTCGGCGCGCTTGCAAGTCCCGGCAGGATCCTGCCCGCTGCCTGTGCTCGCTCGCCTTGGCAGTTCGTGCGAGGGCGGCTCCCGCCCCGCGAGGGTCCCGCGGAAGCTCTGGCAATGTTCCCCCAGGGAAACCAGCCCTCGCTCTGGCCTCGGAGTCGGTTTACGTAAAAGCCCGGGACGAATGCCCTAAGCTGAAATGACGGCGTCCGCCTGGTCTTGGGGTCTTCCGACGGCATTGGGCTGGGGGCAGGGAAAGAGACGTGCCCTGAGGAACGGGAGGGGCGACAGCCAGGCGGACGCTGTCTCACTGGCAGTTTGTGTTGTGTCTGCGACAGCCGGCTGCCCGTACACCATGCGAGTAGCTCACCTTCCCAGAGAAGGGTTCCTGTCGCCCCCCCTCCGCACGTCTGTCTCCGATGCTGCTTTGTGAAGTAGCTGGAACGCAACATGGAGGGAGCCACAGTCATTTATAAACCGCTTTGTAACAAAAGACGTCAATGTCACCAGGACGAGTCGCAGAGAGGGAGCTGGGGGCGGGGGGGCGGGGAGCAGCCGCCAGCGCGGGGCCTGCGGGGCCTCAGCTGCAGCCTGCCGCCAGCCTGACCTGAAGATGAAAACCCCTATTGATCTGACGGTGGTCTGGGCACTCCTAGATCGTGAGCAAAAAAGGGCTGTTTCTTGGCCTCCTGTGACTGAGCTCGTAATGATGCTGATATTAATAACCATGTTCCAGCTGCGAGGCCCGTTCCTCACGGGCTGCGAATAAAGCAGCAGCGGCTGGACACAGGAGGGCCGGTGACGCCGCTCGCCTGTCTGGGGACCAAACAGCCAGCTCAGCTCAGAACGTCCACGGCCTGTACCTCAGACAGGGCCCTGCTGGGCGCCAGCGGATTTTGATTTTAGCTTTAAGTTTGCCACTTACCCAACCATGAGTCTGGAAAATGCCCGGGACTTCCTCCAGCCTCTATCTCCTCCCATCTAGAAAACGAGATGGTGAGAAGGATAAGATTCTGTGTGGAGGAGGCAGATCCTGGCTGGGAGTGTTCAAATTCCCCCCATTTCGGGCACCGACTGCCTTGGGCTCAGGCCATCATCCCAGGGTCCGAGGATCGAGTCCTGCTTGCCCCTCTGACCCTCCCCCTCTCCTGCTCTCTCTCATTCTCTCTCTCAAATAAATAAATATTATCTTTAAAACAAAACAAAACACATTTCCCCCATTTGGTGCCACAGAGAAGGGCCGGTGCCCTGGGCGCCAGGCAGAGCTGCAGAGAGGCTGGTGCCGTTCCTGCCAGCCAGCTGCCCCCACAAATCCTCCGTGGCTCCCCCCTCGCCCTCCTCTGCATTTGCCCCACCCTCTGTGGGCCCGGCAGCCTCTCCTCACGGGAAACTGGAGTAGGCCCTTGGCTTCCAAGGATTTATTATTGGCTATTTGGAGGCTCTTCAAGGATGACTCTGAAGCATCAAAAGAGGCATAGGAGTGATTTTGCTGGAGCTGAAACAAGAGCCTCAAGCTCGCCTGCCTGGGAGTGCTCCCAAGAGCTCCTCCCCACCCCCTGTGCGGTAGGCTGCACCACCCTCTGGGAAGAGAAGCCAGGGCAGAATGAGCTGGGGCTCTCCGACCTTGGCCCCTCCCTATCTCAGATTCTGCACGGCTTCCTGGATGATTCTGGTAGATATCATGAGAACTGTGTACTCTAAGAAAAATCCGGATGTGGAAATCCACACGAAATAAAATTGGTTAATAGGGGTCATTACAAAATGATGGCAATTTCCTTGCTTTGCAAAATGATTCACTGTCAGATTGCTTTAAATAGTAAGCTCCCTCTCTGAATTTTAAAACAGGTGCTCTCAAGTAAATGGAACCAATTTTCAGGAACATATTCCTGCCTATATCAAGACATACCTGATTGGACCATATTTATGTTTTCATTCATTCAGTTCCTTGTTCTTTCTCCTGCTTTAGCTGCCAGCCGCAGGGGAGGGGAGGAAGCGCGGTGGGGAGCCAGGCTCTATGTGGAGGTGGCAGCAAGGACAGGAACTTGGGATTGTGAACGTTAAGGTGACCTTCTTTTTTTTTTTTTTTTTTAAGATTTTTTATTTATTTATTCAACAGAGACAGAGACAGCCAGCGAGAGAGGGAACACAAGCAGGGGGAGTGGGAGAGGAAGAAGCAGGCTCATAGCGGAGGAGCCTGACGTGGGGCTCGATCCCACAACACCAGGATCACGCCCTGAGCCGAAGGCAGACACTTAACCGCTGTGCCACCCAGGCGCCCCGTTAAGGTGACCTTCTTGACTCCGCGGGCTGGTGAAAGCTGCTTGACATGTGGGGTATAATTACTTTTTGTGCCTGTGTCCCCAACTAGATTGTGAAGGAAGGCAGGGGACATGTCAGTCTTTGTAAAATGAGTGTCTGACCCAAAGCAAACATTCAATGAATGTATGCTGACAATAAATATATCTGGCAAGAAAAAGAGAGAGGAGGGAAAAAAGGAAGGAAAGAGGGAAGGCAGGCAGGCTGTGTAATTGTATGTAGCTGCGGTATTTCTGTGTAGGTGCGTGATGGCTATGTAAGCCAAAACCTTACAGAGTTACTGAAGAATTGCTCTTTTTCTATAATTCTAAGAGAAAGAGAAGTCTTTACGCTCACGCAAGCCTCATTACCCTGTTGTAATGTGCAGGTTGGCATTAATTGGTACACAGAAAGCAAATGTAACTCATTTGTGAAAACACAAATTGCAGTTGTGCTTTTTTCCCCCTATTAATACAAATTGAATAATACATTGGTGAGCAGTCAAACCTGTAATTGATGGTATTGACTGGAAGAAGGATTACGGAGGTAGAACATGTTAAAATATGGTCCACAATTCCCAACGATTGTTGGAGGTCAGCCTTTATTACAGAAAAGGGTAAGTTCATTGCTCAGGTTCATTTTTACTAATTTTTACCTCCTTCCCCTCCCTGTGAAATTACCCAGGAAAACAGCACCGCCAGTCACCTAGGAAACTGGCTCACACTGGCTGATAGAGATTGAAGACGGCACCCTTTCTCATTACAAACTCGCATTTGCAGCTGGGCTCTGGGTGAGCCTCCCCAGGGACCGAAAGCTAATCCGATGAGGGTGCTGGGGCCCCGTACCACCCACCTGACATCCTGAGGACTGAGCCCCTGGGAGGGTAGCTCTGTCTCTGCTGTCCTGTCTCTGCTGTCCTGCCGCCGAGCCTGTTTAAGCTGTGAAACACGTCCATTTCTTTAAGAAGAAGGCCGCAAAGTGTTTTTGTTTGGAAAATGATTTAAAATAATAATAATGCTCTCTGAATTGTAACTCTGCGAGGCCGGGTGGTTCCTTTGCGTTGACCACCTTTCTTTTCACCAAGTTCCCGAAGAGCCTGCAAGGTGAGCATTGAACTTGAGACTGATTGAGAGGAGGGCAAAGGCCTTGGATTCCCAGTTTAGTCATGTGAATTTAAAAGGGGGTGGGGGCGAGTGCGCCCGGTTAAAAGGAATCCCGCGGCACTTGTCAGCAGGCTGTCTTTATTCTGTGGCTGTGGCGTCGGTGGCTCCTTTCTCTGCCCCGTGGTGCGCCAGTTGGCTCAGGGACTTCTGTTGAGAGAGTCTGTGCTCCAGCTGTATGCAAAGTGCGGGGTCCCAGGGTGGGTGCAGTGGAGCCGGGCAGCTGCACTCATTCTCTCTCTACCACTGGTTTCCCCCCACCCCCACCCCCGCCTTCCTCCTGCTCCCCTTACTATCATAACAACAGCTAACTAAACACCTATTAGCTACTAAGTGCTATCCTAAGCACATCGCATGTATGAAATGACTTAATTCTTACAATAGACTTTGAGATGGGCACTTTTGTTTTCTGATTTTAGACCTGGGGACCCACAGACACACAGATCTTGGGGTTTGTCCAGCCCCAGAGCCAGTGGTGGCCGGGCAAGAACATGGTCTGGCTTCAAGACCGTTGGCACTCTAGCCCCTGCGCGTCCCACACAACCCCGCACACTTGCAGCCAGTGTGAGAGGTTCTGCCCGGGACATGGACAGGAATGCAAGGCACCAAGCTCTGGATTTTGCAGGTTCAGGAGCCCAGACTAAGGTCTGCCAGGCTAGCTGTTACCCAACACCGGTTCTCACTCTGTCCGCTGGAGGAAGGACTGCTGCCCCCTCCCCGTCTCCAAGGGAGAAGATGCTTCATACTTGTCCAAAGGGAGGCTATACGTATGTCTTATGCCCAGGAAAACAACCAACTAGTTAATGATCTTAAACAGCATTTTTATGAGCACCTGCCAGTGCCCAGCTGTGCTCTGGGGTGGGGTGGGGGGATGGCATGGTGTATGGAGGCAATGGAGGGTCCATGACTCATGGGCTGACCTTCCAAAAGCAGTGAGCAGACCAAGGAGGTACAAAGAGGCATGAGGAAAAGCCAAGGTGCTCAAAGTGATGTAGGAAAGACATTAGGGTTCGAAGCCAACGGCCAAGAAAGAATTCTTGAGATGTCTTCGGCGCAAAAAGGTGATTTTATTAAGGCACGGGGACAGGACCAATGGGCAGGAAGAGCTAGAATGGGGTCACGAGGAGTGGCCCGTTATATACTTTCAAGTTGGGAGGGGGTTAGGGATAGAATAAGTCCCTAAGGGGGGCCGCCTGGGTGGCTCAGCCGTTGAGCGTCTGCCTTCGGCTCAGATCATGATCCCAGGGTCCTGGGATTGAGCCCCACATCGGGCTCTCTGCTTGGCGGGAAGCCTGCTTCTCCCTCTCCCACTCCCCTTGCTTGTGTTCCCTCTCTTGCTGTCTCTCTCTGTCAAATAAATAAATGAAACCTTAAAAAAAAAAAAAAAAGAGTAAGTCCCTAAGGAATTTTGGAAGCAAGGTTTCCAGGACCTTGAGGGGGCTCGCTATTGTTGGGAAAGAGTCATTTATTACTGTCTAATAAAACCTTAGTCATGAGACCCTTCAGATGTATTTCGATGGGCCATATGGTTGGGGGATGATTGCCAACATGTATCTTGGGGGGTTTAGAGATAAAGGAAATTTCTAACGGAATTTTTAGACGTTAAAGTAGACTTACAGGATCCTGAGGGTTGGGTTAGGATTGTGTTTTGCCCTTAGCAGGGTATTAACATCAAGGCAGTTGCGTCCCTAGAGGAATGTCACTCTGTCTGTTTCAAGGACTTGTCCATGGGCTGTAGGTAGAAAAGCAATTTAATAATTTCTCTTCTGCCTTGGTTTCCCACATCAATAGGATAAGGAGTGATGGCAAAGTGAGGGGACACTTAGGTAGAGTCTCAGAGAACAGCTCTGGGACAGGTGCTGGGATGCACTTTGGAGCAGGAATGAACCAGATGTGCTGGGCCAGCTGAGGACAGAGGCAAGGGACAGGCAAATGGCCACTCAAGGCCCCGCAAGCCTGGGGAGGGATCCGCCTCATTCTAGCTGTAATTGTTCACCTAAGAGTGAGGAAGGCAGCTGGGCTGGTGAAAGGTCCACTTCGCAGTTTGTCATACAGATGAGGTGAGATGATGCGTAAACGTTGTGACACAAAGCAGTAGGTGAAGAAAACAGTGCTTCCTGTAGGTTAAGAACTTACCTGCGTCACCCTGCTATGCCCACTCACGTGCGGGCTCAGAGATGGGACCTTCCCCAGACCCACCCCACAGTCAGGGTCCCCTCTATCCTGCACTCACTACTTCAGTGGGCGCCACTGTGAGGACAGCGGGGGTTCATCAGCTGTTCCCCATGAGCCAGGCATTGCTACGGGAGGGGGGGACCAAATATGATTTGGAGAGCACAATATTTGAATTTGTATTGAACTTATAACATCATTCTCATATCTGTGATTGATTTTATGCAGTCCCCTTTATACAAGGGATCTACGTGTGTGTGTGTGTGTGTGTGTGTGTGTGTGTGTGTGTGTGTATTTCCTAATATTTGAACATGCTTGTAATATTACAACACAATAACTCGGTGGGGAGAAAAGGGGAATAAACAGAAGGTCAGGATTTTGAAAAAGAGAACTAAAGATGGAAAAAGAAGAAAATATTTAGCAGATTAACAGATTGGGGTTTTATTTTGTTTTTGCCACAAAGGGCAGTAATTTGTTACTTTTTGTTACTTGTCTCAAAGATAATTAGCCCAAGTTTCCCCACTGAAATCTAAGTACGGTAGTCAAAAATCTAAAACATTTTTCATTTGGTAATAGATACTCAAGTTCTTGATTAAGATGGAATATCCAGAATGTTCTAGACCCCCTACCTCACACCAGGCAAAAAGAAATGAACTCAAAATGGACCATAGACCTAAATCTAAGAACTAAAACTACAAAACTCTTAGAATATGACTTCGGAGTAAATCTTCATGACCTTCGGTAGTGGCTTCGGAAATGGCACTAAAAGCATAAGCAACGGGGGCACCTGGGTGACTCAGTCAGTTAAGCGTCTCCCTTCAGCTCAGGTCATGATCCCAGGGACCTGGGATCGAGTCCCTCATCGTGCTCCCTGCTCAGCAGGGAGCCTACTTCTCCCTCTCCCTCTGCTCCTGCTCTCTCTCTCTCAAATAAACAAATAAAAACTTTTTTTTAAAAAAAAGCATAAGCAACAGGAGAAAAAAATAGGTAATTTTAGACTTCATCAAAATTTAAAAATTTGTGCTGCAAACAATGTTATCAAGGAAGTGAAAAAACATTCATACATCCATAAAATGAAGTGTGTCAGTATCGCAGTATTGGCAAATCATATCTGATAAAATATTTATGTCCAAAATATGTAAAGAACTCTCACAATTCAACAATGAAAAGACAAATAACCCAATTTACAATGGGGGAAGGATTTGAATAGACATTTATTCAAAGAAAATATACAAATGACCAATAAACATGTGAAAAAATACTCAGCATCATTGGTCGTTAGGGAAATGCAAATCAAAGCCACAATGAAAAGCCATTTTACACCCATATGGACGGCTGTCATCAAAAAGACACACAATACCAAGTGTTGGCAAGGATGTAGGGAAATCGGAACCCTCATGCAATGACTAGTGGTGCTGCTGCTTGAGAAAAAATTGGGCAGCTCCTTAAAGAGTTAAACACAGAGTTACCCCATGACCCAGCAATTCTACTCTCTTGGATATATACCCAAGAGAAATGAAAAGATGTCCGTATAAAAACTTGTGCATGGAAACATGTCCACATAAAAACTTGAACATGGATGTTCACAACAGCAATATTCATAATGGCCCCAAACCAGAAACAACCCAACTGTCCACC
Source organism: Ursus arctos (assembly GCF_023065955.2). Lineage (NCBI taxonomy): Eukaryota > Metazoa > Chordata > Mammalia > Carnivora > Ursidae > Ursus > Ursus arctos. The sequence continues at coordinate 55,488,750 of NW_026622841.1, forward strand.
AACTGATGAACAGATAAACAAAATATTATCTACCCTTAAGAGGAATATTACTTAGCCATAAAAGAAATACATGTCGCAACATGGATAAGCCTTGGAAAACACTACACTAAGGGAAAGAAGCCAGCCACAAAAGATCTCCATACTGTGTCATTTCATTCATATGAAATGTCCACGGTAGGCAAATCCGTACAGACAGAAAGTAGATCCGTGGTTGCCGGAGGCTGGGAGTGAGGGAGGAGAATGGGGAATGACTGCTGACTATATGAGCCTTCCCTGGGCGGTGATGAAAGTGTTCTAAATTAAGGTTATGGTGACGGTTGCGCAACTCTGTGATACGCTCAGAGACACTGAATGGTATACTTCAGGTGGGCAAATTCCTCACGTGAGAATTAGAGTTCAATAAAGCTGTTTGTTTGTTTAATGGAATGTCCTAGAGGAAGGAAGTTTGATTGGAACCAAAGCTTCTCCCTGGCCAGCTCGTCATAGGCGAGCTTCCAGTCTCAGTAAACTTCCCCATTTCTGGAAGTATGTTCATATCTGATCTCATCTCCTCAAACATAGGGCCATGCCATTTCCTGCGACCCCACCCCCTCTTCCTGTTCCCTTAGATGGAAGACTCCTACACATCCTTCATAGCCTCTGCTCCACCAGGAGGCCGGCTGCTCTCACCCTGCCTTCCCCTAGCAGTGATATTTCTCAGAGGACACTTACCACAGCTGTAAGTAGATCACAAGCAAGGAGACAGAAAACTCTAGGTCTTGCTCAAGCAGAAGGTGTTCAGGAAAGTGCTAAGCCCTCATGCAGAGCGTGCACACACATGATGGCAGAGAGGAGGCCGGCTTCATAGGTGCGAATGGAGGTTACAAAGGTCCAGAGGAAGGAAATGAATGAGCAGACGGAGGATAATGACCCCTCCGCTCCGTGCACTGTGCTGTGACTCTATTCATATCATCTCCACAACTCTGTTAGGGTTCAGTGTGCTGGTATTTGTAAAGTGTCTACAACAGTATCTGGCACATTCTACATGAGAAATACTGGCATGTTAAAGCAAATAGACATGAGGTGCCTGGGTGGCTCAGTTGCTTAAGTGTTGACGTTTGATTTTGGCTCAGATCGTGACCTCAGGGTCTCGAGATTGAGCCCCACGTCAGGTTCTGTGCTCAGCTCGCAGTCTGCGTGTCTGTCTCCCTCTGCTCCTTCCCCCACTCGTGCTCTCTCTCTCTCCAATAAATAAATACAGTCTTTTTAAAGATTTAAAAAATAAAGGAAATAGATAAATGGAAAAGAAGTAAGTACCATTATTATCTTCATTTAAAGTGGAAGAACTCAGGCATGATTGCACCGAGAGGCTTAGGAAGTCACCCAAAGACACCTGCTAGTAAGAAGCAGGCGCCCTAGTGCAGCCCCATCCTATAACTTAAGAAAATGGGAGAAAAGAAAGAAAATAAGAAAGTGAGACACTGAGAAATTAAAAGAGCGAAAAGCTTTTCAGATTCAAATCAACCCCATGGTCTTATCTGTGGTTCTGAACAAAGACTTAAACCGTGGAGGGAGAGGGTCTACTTTCTGGCTTCCTACTAAAGAATGTTTTAATTTAATTTAATTTAATTTAATTTAATTTAATTTAATTTAATTTAATTTTTTTGTTTATTTTTTTAGGAAAGAACATTTTAAAATAATGCTAAAAAATAAGCACAAGGTTAAATATTTACAAGTTACATCATATAACAGCCAGGAAAGCCACTTACGTTAGAATTTAAAAGAAAAAGCAGAAAATTAAATTAATATAGTGTAATAATGCAAAAAATGCAAGAGTCCCATGGATGGAGAAAACGTTGACGAGGACTACATTTCTTTCACCAACTCTTAGTTTGTTACTTTAAATTATACAGAATAATGCGCACTCAAAAAGTTGCTCTTTGTTGAGTATGCATTATCTTAACGACAAAAATGTTTACCCTAAGGATTTAATTTTTAAAAAGAAGAAACAATAAGCCAGTGGGAGGTTGAAGACCTCAGTTTTTGTCTCCATTCTTGGCTAAAGGGGGGTCCGGATGGCATGTGGAAAGGGCTTCATTGCTCCCTGTATTCTGCATTTAATAGACCACTGCAGACGAATCTTCTCCAGGTTTTCCAGAAATACTTTCATTCCCTCTTCCATTTCACACCAACATGGTTCTTCTATACACATGGATAAAACATTCTTTATATAGTTTGCCTGGCCACAGCGCTCGGCCTCTACAGCGGGTTCTCAGCCTTGTCTGAGCATCAGAATGACCGTAGGGAACTTGGAAGATACACCAGTGGCTGGCCTCTGCCCGGAGGCCTGGAGTTACCTTGGCTGGAAAAGGGCCAGGCCTCAGAGTTCTGGGTGGTTCCCATGAGCAGGGATGCAGGGGGCTTGGCACCATTTGACATTTTTGACATATTTTTCTCCCAGGAATATGGAAACTGGGGAATAATGTTTCCTTCTTGGAAATTGGAGGTGAGGAAGAGAGACAGAGCCAGCGGCTGGGGGGCAGAGTCGGGCTGGGGCACGATGGATGTGTGTGAATTGGCAGAATGGGCCACACAGCCTGGAAGAGCGCAGCCAGCAGGCTGGCGAAGAGGAGAGGGTGATAAAGAGATTGCCAGCAAGGAAGAAGAAACCCAGCTCTGACGTCCTTCCTGCTCCCAAGGCGAGTGTGCACGCGTGTGACGCACCCTGATCTCTTTGAAAAGAGGCAGGACTCCTTCCAAGTAGGAAGTTGGAACTTTTCTCTGCTGGAAATAAGTGGGAGGTGGGGCGATTGAAAAGGCAGGAATAAGAACTGGAAGATCTCTTGAGAGCAGTGACTCTGCTCATGTCAGTGCTTTGTGAGGGAGTCCTTGATCTGGAAATCAGGAACTGAACCACTGCTAGCGGCTGTGAGTCTCCTCAGAAGGTCAGGCAGAATTTTCTGGGCATTTGTGCATAAATGCATTTTAGAGAGGAGAAGGACTGGTTTTATTCTCAAAGAAGTCCACGACCTCATAATTTAAAACAACGACCCTACAGAATAGAACATTTCAATGACATCTGTCCTTCCAAACCTAGGAATTTAAATATCTTTAAAACACATACTGATTACATTGACCCTGCAGAGAGAGAGAGCGAGAGAATCAGTAAGTTCAAAACAAATTTTAAATGCTGCGTGTATGCTATGTGGACCTGTGGGTGCTTATTGGAGCTCAGGCCAGTTTTAAAATTTAAATGGAAGAAGAACGCCATGGGTTGGAGGGACAGAAACACTCATACCCTTTGGTGGGAGTATGATTCGGTTCGGCGGTTGCAGAACCGGTTTTGCATGATCTCCTAAAATGGCAGCCAGCAGAAATGCATGTAACATGTGCAGCAAAGAATGTTCACAACAGTGTTATTCTTAATGGTCTCAAAGGTAAACAACAGAAGTGACCGCGAACAGTGGAATAAATAAATAGATTGTGGAAGTCCTAAAATGGAGTTCTTCGGAGCAAGGAAAGGCAACGAAGTAGTTACATAGAACGATGTGTTACATGAAACTCATAAACAGTAACGTGAACAAAAGAAACAGAATACAGAAGGAAACACACCAAAGGGCTCCACGTACCTCAAGGTCAAAACAGGTCCACCTAACCCTGGCATTAGGAGTCAGGCGAGGGGCCGGCCGTGTGTAGCAGGTGCTCGAGCAGGCTCTGGGGCGCCAGGAAGGGTCTAGTTCTCGGACGGTACTTGGGCATATTCCCTTTGTGATGCTTCAAGATGTCTGCTTATGATTCGTGTGCATTTATCTCTAAAAAAATATTTCTGCTCCTGTATCTACAAGCACAACCATATGCATCAAGTTCAAATGACCAAGGTCTTGCACACACAGTATAGAAAGAATTGCTACAAACAGAAAACACAGAAAGTTGGCAAAATAAATAAAGTGGGGTTTTACAACGGAGTGGCGAGCAGGCATATAGGTCCTACGCAGAGGGAGAGCAGGAGTGTGGGGACTCGTCACCCTTCCGTGGTCTTGGCCGGAGAGAAGGCAACCATTGCATGGATTTACACTGTGCGTTTCTCTAGGCACAGCACACAGCATGAGTTTCCTGTTGGAAATGTTCTCTTACCTTCCAAGTCCCATGAGAGCTAAGCGTGGGGCTAAGCAATGCAGAACACACGGGGCCCCATGTCACAGCTGAGGAGCCCTTGACCTTAGCTGACCCCAAATCTTAGTGGCTGCTGGCAAACCCGCCCATTCTCCCTTCTAGAGAAAGAGACATTTTCTTCGTTATCCTGAAATGTAAGCAAATCTCTGTGGAGAATTTTTGTTCTCTGTCTTTAATTTAAAAATAAATTATGATTGTTTTTGGTCTAACCAGACTAAATAAAGCCATTTTTACTTATATATTCATCAACTGACTTTTGTTCTATACGTCTGTAATTCATGATAGAAAGAGATGACCTCTCTCACACTGTTGTCTCCCATTTTTGGCCTGAAGAAATTTGTAATGCTGTAAATATTCACTGGTTAATTAATTGTCCCACATTTGGGTGGTTACGGTTTTAGTTCAGAGGTGTTAGTGATAAAGTTCTCAATGTTAATAAGGTTGAGAAAGCAGGGCTGAATTTTTGCTCTTATAGATGAAAAATACGTGTGTTATCAGTTTCTCCGGCTGATATAAAAGTGGATGCAAACTATTTCCTTAAATTAGTAGCTGACTAAACTTCATTCGGTTTAGAAAATATTTAACTTCTGAGAGTTTGTTTATCCTTCATTTGCCCAATTGCCATTTTCCTGGTATAAAAGGGATGGGAAATTTACAAAAAGTACTTCAATTCTGGGGGCCAAAGCTATAGTTTTCCTTATCCCTTGAAATCCTCACCCAGAATCACATAGCCCTACATGGCCAAGTCAGTGGGGCTCAGGAACGGATGCTTCCCCTTTTCTTCAGGAATTTCTCCATGTTTGGAGAAGAGGATTCCTTAATTTGAGGCTGAACTTGTATTTATAAATAAATGGGAGATAGCAAGACATGGAAAGTAAATTGCATAGGGATGAGGAGGCTTGTGGAGAAGTTTAGGGATGATGAAATCTTCCATCTTTAAAATGTAGGGAGCTCAGTGTGATATACAGAATCCGTCACGTTTTTACAATTTAACTGGAGTGTTTGTAAGCTATTGCAAGGCGGGTTTACATATGAGATTTATTTCTCGGTTAAGAAGTCAGATTGGAGTCCCCTCCAATCTGTTCCTCCTCTCCAGAGCCCCCAGAGCCAAGTCCTGGAAGGTGAGACAAGGGGATGGAGGGCAGGTGGTTCAGGCAGATGTTGGGAAGGGAATGCTGCCTGCTTTTTGTCTAGACCAATGGTTCTCAAAGTGTGGCCTCCGAGAATCAGCAGTAGCACCCAAGATGGTGTTAGAAATGCAAGTTCTCTCCATTTCTGCGGAATCAGAAACTCTGGGATTGGGCTCCAGCTATCACTGTGTAAACAAAGCCTCTGGATGATTCTGATACATGTTATGGCTTGAGAACCATGGCCCTATAGTTCCAAAGAAAAGATGATTTTCAAATTAAGAAGACCTCTTCAGATGCCAGTTCAAAGCAGGAACCCAAAAAAAACACAGAAGGGAAGAAGGCTGAATAAAAACTTTTCTTTCGAAAATCTACGAGAAGATAACTGGAGAGGGGAGGTCACTGCAAGTGCACAGAGGTTCATGATAACGACAGGATAAAGTATTATTTTCCATAATTTAGTCACGTGATTTGAAAAATTATAGCCAACCCGAAAAAGAAAGGGCTACTTTTTAATTAGACTTTCTCATTTTGCAGTTTCCTTGTCTAAATTCTTTTAGGAATCACTGGTGCGAATATAAGAAACTCCCTAATAAGGATAAACACAGTGAAATATATTTTCAATGTTTTCTTTCCTGCCAATGTGAAAATGATTAAAAACAGTAGAATTCCCAAAGGAGATAATTTCAGTATGTTCTTATGGTGCCTCATTCGTCAATGGTTGATTTGACGTGTGGCAAATGACAGCAGTTTGCTTACAGCTAAAAAATCTGAGAAAGAAGAATTTTTTTTACCTTCAGGAAATGATAAATGCTAAACTGATGTATGGTTTACTGTACTACAGGTAGAAAGGCAAGTACTCTGAAGTTAAAATAAACCAGGGAGCCTCTTCCCACAGAGCCTGACCCCCTGCTGTGGTGAATAGACCTGAGGCCACAGGTGCCCTGTGAAGACAGGGACTTCTGGGGTGCTGTCTGCCCCTGGCCCCTGTCTTGCTGCAGACCCCCAGTGAGGCTGAGAGCACTGCAGTAGGACAAGAATGTCCCAAAGGACGGTTTACTGTGGCACTGGATTCCCATCTTGGCTTTTGGTGTAAGGTTGTGATGGGTCAAAACTCTACTAATAAGAAGACCACTACTACTGACAGAAAGTCCTAGAAATATTGGTAAAATATAAAAACAAACAAAGAAGGAAGGAGGGGAGGGGAGCAGAGGAAAGGTTTAAAAATCTCCTTGAATTGAACATGCCCAAACAAAGACTTGAATTAAATGTCACACCTTCGTAAGCCCTTAATGGTAATACTAGGAGCCATTGTCTCTTTTGGGATTGCAAAAGGTTTTTTATCCCCCCATAAATTGGCACAAAATAATACACATGCTATTAAGTCCACATAGTAATTCAAGCATTTGGATTATAGTTAAGCACATGATTTAGACCCTTGAGATCAAGGGACCATTTTACACATTGTTAAGAAAAGAAACAAGAGCTCCAAAATGGAGTCACTTGTGCTGAGCTCCATGCCCACAAAGCGAGACTTAATACCTGTCCTAACTGTAGTTTCAGCCTTTCCCCAGAATGGGTTAAACCAATAAGCCAAAAACTACATGATTGGCACCAGTGAGAGCATCTGCCTACACACACCTGCCCCCTTACTCTAAAGGAAGGGTACGTGGCCCGAAACAATCCTTTCTTTTGTTTATGACTTCCTTGTCCCTGCCCCCCCTGCGCCCCCCCCCCCCCCGCCTATAAGAACTTCCATTTTGTCCAACTGCTCTGAGCTCCTTCCGACTTGCTAGATGGGATGCTGCCTGGTTTGTGAATCACGGAATAAAGCAAATTATAATCTTCAAATGTACTCAGTTGAATTTTGTTTTTTAACAACATCCATAATTTTTCTGTCACCTTTTCCACGAAAAGAAAATCTCTGACAAATGGTCACACTTTTCTGAAGTGTGAAGAGAGAGAAGTGTGTGACTACTCCCCAGTGTCCTGAGCTGGCAGACCTGAAAATTTGCCTCTCCTGTGGAGCCCGGGGACTGAGACCGTGACCAAGCCCTGAGACAAGACTAGTTGTACAGCCAGTGAGGAAGTCGGATCAAGGGTTCAGAAGACCATCCCACCTATGCTCTCCTGCTAGACACAGTTAACCAGATTCTTCTACCTCATTCCCTGAATTCCTGATGAATTTTCAGGAAGAAGAATGAGGTGGAAAAGAAACTCATCTTGACTGAGTGTCTAGCTAGGTGCTTTACTCATGAGGTGCCTTGCATGTAACACTGCGTGGTACGATGTATAGGGTCCACTTTGCATGCGTCCATCATCGCTGTCCCACCCAGACTCCCCTTTCTTTCAGCGATGCTGGACTGGCCATCAGGCCCAGAGCCGGCAGCATCCCCAACCCCCCTTGGGTTTAGGGCAGACCTCTGGCTCAAGCTGGGTCAATCAGATTTTCTTTCCAGGGAGCTCTGGAACATGGGTCGGGGAAAAGGAGTCAGTTAGCTGGGGGAACAGAGCTGCAATGTCCTGTGTGGTCACGGCCCAAGCTATCACAGACCAAAGCCAGACACAGCGAAGAAAGAGCTTGCAGACAGAAGGGCAGACAAGGAACTCTACTGCCGTGCAGAAGTCAGGAACTCTGACTTTCTCAGCATGTGGTGTGATGCCATTTCCTTTCCTGAGGCCTGAGGGAGTAGCTACTGAATAAAGAAGTAAAACCACCTTCTATTTATGTTGAGTAAGTGCCTTGTGTTCCTGGTATAAAAGAATGTATGTCCCAAACCCAGTCTGGGAAGGACTCTAATTCTGTATAACGTAATTCCCAATCTTCTGGAAAGAAATTAACATTCTTGATTTAAAAGAAAATTAAAACAATTTCATGATAAACTTTAATTTTTTAAGATTTTATTTACTTATTTGAGAGAAAGCACGTGCGAGTACAAGTGTGGGGGAGGGGCAGAAGGACAAGCAGACCCCCCCCACTGAGCACAGAGCCCAAAGCTGGGCTTGCTCCCAGGACCCTGAGATCATGACCTGAGCTGAACCACCCAGACGCCCCATATGATAAACTTTAATGGAGACTGGTTCTGGGAAACCTGTCACCCACCCACTCAGTCAAGTGAGACAGAGGCGATCTTTCATCAAACATCCTTTTCTTATTGTATCTGGTCTAATTATCTAGCCATGCAAGATTGCACTAAGTCTCATACTTAAATTGTTTCAAAAGGTTGCTTTAGCAAGAGCCATCAGTCATGCTCTGAGGCAGTGGTGGTCAAAACGCAGGGTCCAGGAGATGTGGATACTTGGGAAATTTAAGAACCACTGCCCTGAGGGCTCCGAAGCTCCTACTGGTGGTTGCTGGATACCTTTAAGAACCACCTTCGGGCTGGGTTATGTGGGAGTGGAGAGAAGCTAACCACAGACCACCTTTCCACATTCTTCTTGGTTCAAAGTGGCCTCATGCCAAAGAATCAATTATCCTAAAGATGGGGGCTTAGAAAGTGACCCAGTGAAAAGCCCACCTACTGTTTACACTGTAAACTGTGGGGCTTTGTTTAGGGAACATGACCAGTTGCTCTTCTCCTGGCCCCATGGGAACCCCAGGCTGTTGGTGAGCCCTGGCTTCCCCACTGAGAAGGAGGTTGATGAGTTGGCCCTACTGAGTTCCCCTTACACAGAACATGTCCAAACAAGTCAGCAAAACTCTGACTTGCTTGCAGTTATTAGCTGTGAAGGTCTCCCTCTGACGGGTTTAGTTTGGGGATAATGTCACGTTCCCAAACAGGAGAGCTTAAACTTGACAGATAGCAAGAGCTGCTATCTTTCTTTAAAATGAAGAGCAGGGAAGGAAACTTAATAATTGGGAGAACACAAATTTGGAAAAGACAAAAATGGTCACCTCCTTTCTAGACTCTTCCTCACCAGCCCTCTCCTACCTGCATCCACGGGAAGCTGTTCATTCTTTCCCTCGTGCCCCACGGCAGCACCCATCTCCCCTAACACATCATCATACATCATTCTTGCTTATCTACTGGCTCCTTAACAAGACTCTTTGAGGGCCAAAGCAATGATTACTCATTTTTGTGTTCTCTGTGTTTGGCAAAATTTACGTGTTAAATGAATGAGCCTTAACTAGGGCTGACTCAGATGTTTGGGTGGGAAACGGAATCAACCAGCAGATTCTAAGACTCATTCAGTCAAACCTTCCTGACTATACAGATTTCCGTTGGATGCACACTTGTGCCCCCCCCAACACACCCACCCCCACACACATAAACACACATCCTGATGGTGATTTCAGGTCAGTTAAGATTTCCTTTCAGTTTAAAAATGCTCCAAGTGGCTGTCATAGCTAATTGCAACAGTCCATCCAAATAGAATTAGCTTCCAAACAACACTCTTAAAGGAAGGTGTGCACCAGGCACTATAGGGTCATTTCTGTTCCCATCACTCAATCAAAGAAAAATCTTGAGAATTCAAACTGCGTATTTTCAATCTTATCAGTTCCTTAGGGGCTGCTCAGAAGTGTACCTTTGTGTTCTCAGCGAACAAGGGTTTGCTAAGGAAAGGAGGAGTGTCAATAAGATTAGACACTGTTTTCTTAGCTCAGTGCCCTGGCACCATTCAGGGACTTGGGGTGCCATTTACATATAAACAGTGTAATTGCAGTGATCTCTGGAGCTGGCACAAATTAGGCTGGTGCTTGATATGCTAATTACAATTCTCTATAATCCAAGGAGGCTGTTTGGAAAGAGAATTTAGAATTGGAAAGAACTGAAACTGGGGAGGTTAAGTGACTTGCCAGAGGTCACATGGCTAATTAATTGGAACGTGTCTGTGTGTTTTGAATGTACAAAATGTTTGACATACAGTATCTCATTTAATCCTCACAACAACTCTTGGGGGAGTATTTTATCACTATTATTGTCATGCTGCTGGTGGACAAAGGAAATTACATGGAGACAACTTAAGCCACAATTTGCCCAGATTCACTCACCTATCAAGATCCCCTGTGATCTATTGAGATTTTGAGGTCGGTCTGGTCCTAAAGCAGGTCATTGGCAGGTCATTCTTTCTTGCCAGGGACAGAACAAGATTGGGTGTTAAATCAACAATGACCATACGCTGCCTAGTTCCCATTTTTTTTAAAAGATATTTATTTATTTATTTATTTATTTATTTATTTATTTATTTATTCAGAGAGAGAGAGCCATAGAGAGAGAGAGCACAAGCAGGGGGAGCAGCAGAGGGAGAGGGGTCTTGATCCAAGGACCCTGGGATCATGACCTGAGCCAAAGGCAGACGCTTAATCAACTGAGCCACCCAGGCACCCCTCCTAGTTCCCATTATTGTTATACATTATTAAAGTCTGGTTTCTTAAATCAGAAAAAAAAAAACCACCCTGTACATTTTCTATAATTTAAATTAGCCTTCAGGGCACCTGGCCACCTCAGTCAGTGAAGCATGCAACTGTCGATTTCAGAATGGTGAGTTCAAGCCCTGCATTGGGCATCGAGCCTACTTTAAAAAGATAAAAATAAAATAAAATAAATTAGTCTTCTGTTTAGTTCCCAACCAAATTCGCTATTATCAAGATCTTTATATTTCATTCCATTCATAAGCTGTCTAAATAGGAACAAAGATTTTATTAACATTGTGAATCAGGAGAAAAAATGTATAAAATTTTCTTTTCCGTTTTCCCCCTCATTTGAGATTTGTAGTGTATCTAGCAGCAATTGATGCAGTATATTCTCTGTCCTTATTTTTATTTTTTTATTTTTATTTTTTAAAAAGATTTTATTTATTTATTTGACAGAAAGAGAGAAAGAGAGCATGAGCGGGGGGAGGAACAAGGGTAGAGGGAGAAGCCGGTTCCCCACTGAGCAGGGAGTCCAATGCGGGACTGGATCCCAGGACCCCAGGATCATGACCTGAGCTGAAGGCAGACACTTAACTGACTGAGCCACCCAGCACCGTCTCTGTCCTTACTTTCAAAAATTAAAAAAGGAAACATTCATGTTTACATATTTGGAGAGGAGTATGTGTACTTCTGCACAGTAGAAGTAATGGATGGATGGATGGATGAATTCATTTCTCCCTTATTCAAGAAATTTCTTAGTGATTGGCAGGGCGTCTCTCAGACTTATCCTGAAATGTGTACACAATCTGGTCCTGGTTGTTTGTGCAGGATAAATATGGAAATGTTGCAATTCATATGCTTCAAGTCGGGGTTAGGCATTCCACTCCCGTGCTGTGCCCTGAAGCTAGGCCAAGCTTGCAATGACAGGAAATGGGAATCAGTCAATACCCAGGGGACTTCAGAGAGCTCAGACAGTGTGTGTGCAGGGTAGAGCTCAGGGGCTAAGGTAGGGGCACCGTGAAGGAGATGGGTGATGGCTGTGCCTTGCATATAGGAAATGCTCAAGGAGAACTTACTTTCCGAATTGATTGGCTTAGAAGTCATTGCGCAAACAGAGAGAGGAGAAGGATGAACCTTCTGGAGCCCAGAACCAACTTAAAGGATCAGGAAAGTGGTACGGAGAAGCATCTTCCTGCAAGCATCAGCTCACTCCTCTGTCCTCTGAAAGGCCTTCCAAGTAGACTCCTGGCCATCCTGAGATCAACCCTTGGACAGCACAGAGCTCCAGTGAAACCTCGGTGTCCTCCAAAGCAGACAAACAGAGGGACAGGATTGTGGCAACTCTCTCCTTCGTTATGAATGTGGAAACACTGCCATGGCAGACAGGGAGCTAAAAACATCCAGATCTGCGGCCTAAGAAGCTACGTCAATTCCACACACATATGCAAAATCATCAGTAACATCATGCACACTGATGACATGATTTTCTTTTTTTAAAATATTTATTTATTTATTCAAGAGAGAGAGAAAGGGGGGAGGGGCAGCGGGAGAGGGAGAGAGAGCCTGACCCCATGACCCCAAGATCATAACCTGAACTGAAATCAAGAGTCGGACGCTCAACCAGCTGAGCCGCCCAGGCGCCCACATGATTTTCACATCTATGATGCTATTACCAACATCAAAGGCTTTCCTAAGGCATTTTGTTAAATCAGCATTGGATCTGACCACATTATCTCTGTGCTCAAATAAGTGTCTGAGATGGAGATACCTACAGGTTTTGAAGGCATGGATCGAAGTCATGCTTCTACTCAGCCGGTAGCAGGTAAGTGCAACCCAAGGGCATCTTCGGTGGGCTGGCGCTTGTCCGTTGTGTATTTCACCATGTAGCACAAAGGGAAACAGGTCCAAACGCAGCAGTGTTGTCAAATGGACACAGGAAAATCACAAGTCTTTTCCCTCGTGTCTCTGTTTTCCCAAGTCTCAAAGAATCTAACTGCTTCTTCCTTTGCTCCTCTCATATGACACTCTCCCAGGATCACATTTAAACTTCCGAAGGGACCTAAAGACAGCTAGTTGTTTCAGGGGCTCAAGGTCAGCCCTTCCCTAGGTCACCATACAGGGATCAGGAATCGTGCTCCTCCTCACTCAAGGGCCCTATTCACATTTTTAATTAAAAAACTGCTTCTCCACCTTTTCAAATTTTAACTTATCTAGAATTAGTCTGAGCAGAACTCATTTTTCCTGTATGGACTCCATGAGCTCCCAAGGGCCTCTGATTCCTGCTGAATATAAAACTCTCCTTCCACCACCATCTCACTGATGAATGGACATTCTAGAAATGCTCCTGGCTTTCTGAACCCAAAGAGCAGACATTGTGCATTAAGTTTCCCACGAAGAAGCAAAATATCCATGGCCATCACCTGCCTGATGACGGTTAGTTCTTCCCTTCCAGGTGCTTCTCTTGCAGATCTGTCCCCTGTGCATCTGGCGAAGTCAGCTCCCTGTCACCCCAGGCAAGGTCCACAGCAGCTCTGGTGGGTGACTGCCACCCTGGGGTGGCCCCACCGCGGGAGGCAGTTCCGGGTGCGGCAGTGGGTGAGCACTTCTGAGGGCAAAGCCTGGCCTCACCACTGAACGGTGTTGTGGGCTTTGCTGAATTACTTCTTTTCCTTGTGGCTCAGTTACCTCATCTGTGAAACTGAGAGAACAGCATCTCGAGGTCCCATTATTCCCTTTGATAACCCTCGTTTGCTCCCTCCACCATAGAGCCTTGCCAGACTTAATTACTTCCCTCTGCATGTTTTCTTCCTTTCTTTAAATTTGCAAATCAGAATACCTATTCATAATTTTCCAGGGAGAAATGGACTGCCAAGCACACTCTTTGCCTGGCAGCGGGTTTATAGAGGAAGCTCATTTACCATTGGAAAGTTGGTGGGCACAGACTCAGAGGCGCTGGCCTCATGACTCAATGATACACCGCTTCGCCCTTCATCTCTGGCAGTCCTAGCTGATCCTTGTTCACGTCTTGCGGATACTCAGCAGTGTGAGTCTCAATGTCTGTGTGTATTAAAATGTAATCCTCAGGGTCGCCTCGGCGGCGCAGGGGGTTAAGCCTCTGACTCTCCTTTCGGCTCAGGTCCCGATCGATCGAGCCGCACGAGGGGCTCTGTGCTGAGTGCAGAGTCTGCTGGAGACTTTCTCTCCCTCTCCCTCTGCCCCAACCCCCGGTGTACTCTCTCTCTCTCTCTTTCTCTCTCTCTCTGTCTCAAAAATAAATAAATAAATAAATAAATAAATCCTCTGAAAAATGTAATCCTCACAACAACCCTATGAGTCAGGCACCATTCTCATCACCATTTTATAAGAAAACGGAAGCACGGAGAGTAGGTAACGCACCCAAGGGTACAAGTTGGCAATGCTGGGGTCGGTGCCGAGCCCCAGCTCTCAGCTACTGGCTTGTGCTTTCTCGTCAGAGTAACTGGGCAAGCACTCACGGCCGCTGTTCACCGCACCTTGCATGACGTATGCGGCCCCAAACTAACGCAGCTGTTTTGATTTTGCTCCCTGATATTTGCACGTTTTCCCCACACTCACAGCCTTCGGCTTAGGAGGGGCAGGGAAGGAACTGGGGGTTGCAGATCTTCTCTTTTCCTTTGCTGTCATAGGTCGTCACTTTCAGCGGAAGCGCCAACACCAGGAAGTGACAAGAATAGGAAATAATGGGATAGAGGTCCTAGGTCATTCGTGCTTCTTTGGACACGATAGCAGGCGAGTCCCGGTCAGTGAAGCCGCTGATTCAAAAGGAAAGCCTCTCAGTGCTTCCAGAGCCCCCCTTACTACTCAGTCAGACCCGGGCCTCTCAAACTGCACGGGAACACTCACCCGCTCCCGGCAGTCCCTGAATTCGCAAGTTCTTCAGAGAGTGAATCTGCTCTGTCGTTCACTTTGAAAAGTCCCAGGCATCTAGGAGGTATTAATTGCTGGTGCTTTTGATCTTGATTTCTCCACATTTCGTTAACGGAGATGAAAATGAGTCTCTCTTTGAAAAGCTGTAGGATAACCGTACTTCTCGTCCGTGTTCTTGCCCTGGAAGCATACGTGGAAGCCGTATAAAGGAACGCTTGGGCCTCCATAATTTTCAGTGAATAAAGCAAAAGTGAAATCCAGAATGTTCTCCTCAGTAGAACGTTGTCTAAGATTCTAGAATCTTGCTGAGTGAATAGATAGAAGGGCATCATCCCTGAAGAGGGATTTGAAGAGATGGACAATTCTTCTAAGTTTTAAGTAACGAGTCCCTTGACCTTGATGATACATTTGTAGAGGCTTTCAAGAGTGGGAGCAAGGAAAGAAAGAGAAAGGCAACTTTTATGATTACATAAAATCCCGATATGTGTAGAATGTTCTGTGTGTGGCCTATTGAAGGTGCCAGACAACGACAAAGATACGACTCTTGTCTTCTTTAAGAATAAAGACCAGAAGGACAGCCACAGTAATGGTGGCAGCTCTTGTAGTCCTCCAGCTCTGGAAGTTCCTCGCTGTCTTCCTGCTTGACCCCCACCTGCTCCAGGGGTGAGTTCTAGTAGTTAGAAAATAGGCGGAGATACCCAAACTACCCACCGTGTGCGGATTTCTGTATTGCCCTGTGGCTCCGTACTTGAGAAGGAAGACAGCCACAAATACATCTACAGAGTTGACACAGAACCCCTGGCCCAGATAACAGTCTTCTCTGTAGCATTTTTTGAAGCATGGCCTTCAGCCTAGGCAACACTTTTCCCAAGAACTTGTGATCGTACTTTTAAAGACAGCCCGTTCCATTCTATTTCACTTATCTTTTTAGGGATGAAAACAATTAAATCCTTCAAATAGCGTGTTTCATTCCTTTGAGATACTGAATAGACAATGAATTTTTATTTTCTTTATCTCTTCTTTCTATGCTTCCATGATTATTTCATTTTTCATTACTTGATAAATTTCCAAACTCCTTGATGATATTTGAGAAGCACCTTACAGAGAAAACAGAAATAAGTAAACAAACTAAGGAATTGGACGTTCATGAAATCACTGAACGTTGTATCCTATATGATAAAATGGCATTATGTTGGCGCAAAAAATAAGATCCTCACTTCGCTGTGGGACAAAAGCTATTTGTGGGGCTGAAAGACAGTCTATGCAGCATCATCTCCAAAGCAGGCTTTGATCTGGGCAGCTACTAAGAAGGTTTAGCTGCTCAGAGACTTATAATCTCTAAATATATAATGATTTTTCAATATTTACACAGTCTTTTTCAAGGGCAAACAAGACCGTTTATTTATTTATTTTTTTTTATATTAATAATGATTTTTTATTATATTATGTTAGTCACCATACAGTACATCCCCGGCCTTCGATGTAAGGCTCGATGATTCATTAGTTGTGTACAACACCCAGTGCACCATGCAATATGTGCCCTCCTTACTACCCATCACCGGTCTATCCCATTCCCCCACCCCCCTCCCCTCTGTAGCCCTCAGTTTGTTTCTCATAGAAACAAGACCGTTTAAAGCATGAAGACTGTGCTTCACAGTTTCATATATTTGTAAAACAGAGAATGGTTGCGCTATTCTGTTTCAGCTTGATTCCTTGCCTTATGCTGACCGTCCTAATTATCGGGTCACCAGGAGCAACATCCCTGTGGCTCCGTCGTCAGGTTTACTGCTCACGGCAGCAAGGGAGAAAGAACATCATGGGAGCCTTCAGTATGAGGGTGTTAAAGAGAACACGGATTTGGACTCGGGGGATTTCGGGGAGGGTTTAATGAAGTGGGGCTCTGCTATAGACTGAATGCTGTTGGAAAGTGGGGGTCATTCTGATTGGGTATCTTCATGAATCTTATAGAAGGATGGACGAACGAGCAAGGCTGAAGCTGTAATGGGTAAGAGGCAGCAGTCACTCCAATTAGGGATCAGAGAGGGATGTCTGAGCATTTGTGTGGTTTAGAGAATGCTCATGTTTTGTCTGTGTTCAGACATGACTACCGAGAGAGTGCTCTGGTTTTGGTCTTGTCCCATCATGGTCCCAGAGTGGCCTTGTCTGGCGCTGAGGCTCTGTGACACTGTTTATGTTTAACCGGAGAACCCCAGGGCCTGGTTTTGAGATCCGGGCCAAATCCTAGGAACGTGGAGGCCTAGGTGATAGTGGAGGCCAGGTCCAGATGTCAGGGGTAGCTTTTCTCTTTCTTGTAATACTCTCCATATGAGATTATGAGCCCCATAAAGGCAGATGCCGTTCTTTTCATCCCTGCTATTCCCAGTAGACTATATACAGCCTAGCACTTTTGAAGGGGTTCAGTGAATAATCTTTGAACGAATGTGTGTATAAATGAGTGAGTGGATGAACCAGCTATGGAGATTCTTAAAAGTCTTCTATCCAATTATATGTAAAAGAGTTACACAAAACAAAAAGAGTTCACATCTTCCTAGTGAAGGTGGACGTAGAGAGGAGTCAGTCTGATCCAATCTGGAGACATTCTTACCTTGAGGAATGTGCACGGGTCATGGGGTGACCTTACAGCCTGAGCTGCCTGTTCAGGTCCAGCCCGTGCCTGTTGTCTCATGTCATTGTTAATAGTGCCCCTTCAGTCTCAATATTCTATGGTCTGATTATGATCACCCTAATCATGGACAGGAGGACTGTTCCAGAATAACAACCTGTCCTGGGGGTTCCTAACTAAGGGCTGACCAGAGAACAGGATGGCAATGCTCTCCAAGGCCTCTTTCTGCTTTCAAATTCTCAGGTCCTGTGGGGAGTATTTAAAGAGACAAATGTGAATTGGACTTATTCTAAGTAATAATACTGAGGGCCACTGAAAAAATATGATTAACTGTCAGGGCGCCCATGGGTGTTCAGTTGGTTAAGCTTCTGACTCTTGGTTTTGGCTCAGGTCATGATCTCAATGTCATCGTGAGATGGAGCCCCAAGTCAGGCCCCACACTCGGCAGGGAGTCTGCTTGGGAGGCTCGCCCTCTGCCCCTCCCCCCACTCACGTGTGCACTCGCTCTCTCTCTCAAATAAAATAAATAAAGCCTTAAAAAAAAAAACCATGATTAACTCTCAATAGTCTGCTCCAATAGGATAATCAGGAATATGAGTAACTAACATTTGTCATATTTATTCCATCATATTAACCTTCTTAATTATACTGTTCTATTAAAATTGGTTTACATCACCTGGTACGTTTAGTCTGAGAATGAAGAGAGGTGGCCCACAATTTGCTACAGATAATCCCACGTTGACAATCAAAATAGCACGCACAAATTCACCCCAACCCCCAGATTCGTGAAGCTGGGACATCCATTAAAGCTTGCTTAAGTTCAACTCCCTAATTTTATAGATGAGGCCTTGAAGGTCTAGGAAGACTGAGCTATTTTGTCCAAGGTAACTGCACAAATCATAGTGATCAGACACGGAACCCACATTGTTCTATCGCCTCACTGGTAAAATGTGCTTGACAGTAATTTTACATAGAAACAGTAATAAAAATGTATTATATGTGTGCTCTTTCGTAGTGTCGTATTTCCTGAATCAATCGGGAAACTTATTCCCTAAGTACTATGTGCTATGGAAGCTTCTGTGAATCCATTGTTCTATTTTTGCTTTCCGTGTGAACCTGCTCTTGTTTTATATGGAAAGAAGAGCTCTGTAGTTGGGAGAGGCGACCCGTGAGATGAAGCGGCTACTGGCACCTTCTACTCCACAACCTCATTTCTGTTTTGAAAGGTGGTAACTGTGTAGGTAGGTATATAAATAATAGTTACAATAAAAGCAAACACGCACGTGCTGTACGTTTCAGAAGCTGCACCGTGAAATCTGTAATGTTCTAAGTTAAGGGGGTGGCAACAGAACACATTAATTTCCCTGCGTTTTTCAGAGTATACATGCTGCTGACTAGGAAATGTAGAGAATTTTGATTAGTTTTCCCTATTTAA
Source organism: Ursus arctos (assembly GCF_023065955.2). NCBI lineage: Eukaryota > Metazoa > Chordata > Mammalia > Carnivora > Ursidae > Ursus > Ursus arctos. The sequence continues at coordinate 55,507,349 of NW_026622841.1, forward strand.
CAATGTATTTTCTTATGTGCATCAAGCTTAGAATCCCACAGTAATTTTTTAAAAATAATTTTAAAAATTTTAGCAGTTATGTTGTCAGAAGAAGAGAGCCCAAATTTCTAAGCGTGAATTTAGCAAACATGTCAAAAGCTTTTATAAGGGAATACTGCCTTGATTAATTAAAGGAAGCCTTAGAATCACCAACACTTCCAGACTCATCTTCTCTGTGCTGGAGAAGGGGTGCACCATCACAACACCTACCACTAGGGGGCATCCTCCAACACATCTTAGCTGTTTCCCTAAAGGAGCAGTGAATCTCAAGGGTGCCCTTTTCTTACAAACGCCCTTACGTTCTGCAGTGAGAATCATTATGTGTGTATCACTCATTATGTGGGTATCACACATACCTTTAAAAATCAATATAATGCTCTAATGATAATATAAAAGAGAGATAATAAGAAAGCAATTTATAACGAAGTAATATGTATTTCCACATATAAAGCTTAGGTACAAATACATTAGAAAATACATACGATGAAGTAGCCAGATTCTATACATAGAGGCAATTGGTAAAATGAAGACAGACAGAGATGTGTTACCATGATGACTCAAATGCTTTGAGTGGCGTTGCCATTGATGCCAAAATGACTGAAGATGAAGAAGTCATTGTAAATCTCCAAATAAAACTAAGACGGTCTTTATTTCTATTGCTGCTGCATTCCTTTAAAAACAAATCCAGTATGGGGCACCTGGGTGGCTCAGTCAGTTAAGCATCCAACTCTTGATTTCGGCTCATGTCATGATCTTGGGGTCCCGGAATCAAGTCCGATGTTGGACTCCACACTGGGAGTGGAGTCAGCTTGAGATTCTCTCTCCCTCTCCTGCTGTCCCTCCCCACCCCTGCTCTCTCTCTCTCTCTCTCTCTCAAAAAAAATCTAGTATATATGAAAACAACCCTGAAAATTCTACTTTATACATAAAAACATTGCATTTATCTGTAAAATAGTGCTATCAACGATATTTGTTTCCCTCTCACCCCCAAATTCATGTGACATCCTAATGCCCAATGTGATGGTCTCAGGAGGTGAGGTGCTTGGGAAGTGATTAGCTCAGTATGGTGGAGCCTTCATGAGTGGAATTAGTGCCATTATAAAGGAGACCCCAGAGGGGTCCCCCCATGTGAGGACAGGAGAAGATGGCAGTCTGCAGTCAGGGAGAGAGCTCTCACCTGAACGTGACCACGCAGGCATGCTGAGCTCAGACTTCCAGCCTCCAGAATTGTGAGAAGTAAATTTCTGTTGTTCATAGCCACCCAAACCATGGTATTCTGCTAAAGCTGCCCAAACGAAGAGAGTTACATTCTAGGCTCAGATAATGACACTGTTTAGTTTGGTTTGGTTTTTAACCTATGTGAATGTTTCAGAAGGACATTTGGAAGTTGGACAGCATGTACAGCAGCTCTTCTCTGGGCATATTGTGACATCTAGCATCTCTGACACCCTCTCCTAAATTCCACAAGTGCTCCCAACCCAACTGTCATGACAACAAAACATATGCCGGTAAAGGTGCTTCCGCCCTCATGGAGAACCATCGGTCAAGAGCAAAAGGGCCTCCTTTCTACCTTCATGTGTATCTTCCTTTAGCTCTCAGATGAGAGGGAGATTCTCCTCTTTCCCCGAAAGACTGGCCCTGGGAGAGGCCTTGTAGGACTGGCCTGCTTCAGGTCCCACATGACATTTAGGCAGTAACCCTGCAAGAGAAGCTGGAAGGCACCCCCACACACCTCCTGGGCTGGATGCATCCACTTCAACCTCAGAGGGCCCCCTGACTTCAGGTTTCCTTTTTTAACCCCAATTTTCCTGAAACGTACGCACACATGCGCACACACACACAGCACCTCTGTTAAAAGTCTTCTCTTCTTCCCACTCTTTTCAAAGAGGATTACTTCTGATGATTTAAGCGAAGAATGATTTCATATTCTAAACGCACTTTTGTGTTAAAATAAGCAGAAAAAAAACGGAAAAGAATGTCCCTAGGTTTGGACAAGGTTTTGAGAATGCAGAAATTCTGCATATAATTCTGCCTGTGCGTACAGAGCAGTAAGAGAAGTGTAGTCCCATGTCCTATTTTTTCTACTATGTGTCAAACAAGGTAAAAAAAAAAAATTTTCTCTTTATTTTCTAACTTTCGCTCCAAGTTGGGTGGGCTCACATTTCAAAGAGTATTGATAATTCCACTGGTATTAAATAGGTGGTGGTGATGACGACAGTGATAATTAAACCTTACCCAAGGGCACAGAGCGTGCTAGAGCCTTAGGCAGGATCTGGACCCAGATTGTGCGGTGTGGAGGCCTCAGCTCTTGTCACTATACCACACTTTTTGACAAGGAATTCATGGATACAGTCACTCCAAATTACCTATTACGCCAATGCTGCATGCAGTTCCCTAGGCCTGTACTTACGCTTCTGCAAAAGAATGAGAAAATCAGAACCTTGGTATGTAGTGCGAGTGTTTATAACACAGGGTTTACAATGCAGGGAATTGATTACTGAGTGGGGGAGGAATCAAGAGCCAAACGGGACAGTGACGTAACCCAGAGATTTGCAACCGCAGGAAGCCGCTTGTACCCTTGACCGAGAGGCAACAGGAGGAGGTAAAGTTACCAGAGGCTTCAGGTCATTCAGTGAAAGCTGGAACCTCAGGAAGCCAGCCCGCAAAGGAGACCGGGCCACTCTGAAGAAGCCACCTGAGGCAGACAGAGAAGGTAATAACCCTGGTTTCTCCCTTGCTATTACATTCTAATCTCCACCAGCCAAACCCAATCAGCAAACCCAGGAACCTGGAAAACCAAACTGGGTCTGAGAGCAGACAGATCCCAACAGGCACACCCACATGGGATTTTGTTGTTTGCCAGAAGAAAGCACCTTAAGCCTCCTTTAAATTGTAACCCCCAACACCTTTAGACTAACTTGGGGGGACAATAATTTTTTTTTTTTTAAATCACATGTGACTTTAAAAACATCTATCATGCAAGCAGATATCTTTTTACACCTGTGGCTCACTGAATATTAGAAAAAGAGAGCATTATTGAGCACCTCCTTGCTAAGGGCCAGCAGAAACAATTGCCAGGCTAATACTTCAGAGTACGAATTTTGCTAACCTGAGGGAAAAAGAAGCTGGCTACAAATAGTATGGTCATCTGGCTAGTATTTCTGCAGGACTAATTTACCGGAACATTTTCAGGTGGCCTTGTGCATGATTATATATAGTATGAAGAGCTGGCCAGCTTGTGCTAGGAGTCCTGGACATAATTCTTCAGAAATGTAGGGTACTGGAGACTTCTGGGTCTCTGGAGGAAGTTCTATGTGAAGGTCCTGGCCCCTGAATCACAGTGGGTTGTGCTCCAGGACTGAGGGGGCTGCCACTTTCTGATTAATTGACTCCAACTGAGAGTTGGAGCGCCCTCTAGGGGACAGCTGGCTGCAGCCCCCCCTCCCCCCCCCGCACTGTGCCTGGGCACTAAGCTCCCCCCCTTCCTTTCTGCAGTGTTATTGCTTACCAATGTCCTTTTTCTTCAAATGCTCCATGAAATATGGCTGTGGCCTTATGAGATATTGCATCAAAGGAGACTTAGTACAGATTATATTCTGAGGGTGCTATCACACATTCAGAGGAATTGCCAGATAAATGATTCACAGAAAACATGAACAGCAGCAGAGAGGAGGGGTTCCAGCGCCCTCAGAGCTCAGCCACAGGACATGGCCCAGTATCACTGCCGGCATCTAAGGAGAAGCAGACAGGATGTCTTCTGGGAGTATGACTCTCCTGATTTACAGTGATTTGTTTTAATTATTTTTTTTAGATTTTGTGTATTTATTTGACAGAGAGAGACAGCGAGAGAGGGGACACAAGCAAGGGGAGTGTGAGAAGGAGAAGCAGGCTTCCCACCGAGCAGGGAGCCTGATGTGGGGCTGGATCCCAGTACCCTGGGATCACGCACGACCTGAGCCAAAGGAAGACGCTCAATGGCTGAGCCACCCAGGCGCCCCTACAGTGATGTTTTTAAAATCACTTTATCCTGTACTTTTTGGAGGAGGTGGCTAAGTAGGGTAATTTGTGGTTAAGATCATAGAACTCGGAGCCTCTTTCTCCTTGTATCTTTACAAGTCTGTCCCCTTTTCTCGACCCCTACTACCATAGACCCCTGGTCTGTGCTTGTTGCCACCACTGACTGCTTCCCCTCATGAACCTCCCTCTCCTCATTACTGCAGCCACTGGGATCTTTCTAGGCAAATAAGATCAGCCATGCTCACCACCCTCCAAAGGCTCCTCCAGCCTTTAGGATAATAGCCACCGGATATTTGGTGGCACACGCCCTCCAGTGATCTCTCACCTACAACCCCTGCTCTGTAAATCCTAGGCACCCAACTACACCCCAGGAAAACGCCAATCTTCCCAGGTTGGGGGCAAATGCCCACTCTAGCAACTCGTAATTATTTTGCCTCCTGGCAAAGCCAAGTCTAGAGGACAGGCTGGGCCTTAGTCCTTTGAGTACTACCCAACATCCAGCGCCTGGGACAAAATGTGCACTCAAGGGTATTTGAAAAGTACTTTACAGTTTGCAAGTGTTCCTCACATCTGCCCATTTAATCCTCCCAACCCTCACCTGGCAGTATTTTCTAGTTATACAGGCAAGGGAACTGAGGCTGGAAAAGGTCAGTGGCCCACGTTAGACTCTCAAGTGGCAGAACTGGTACTCACCCCCCTGGTTCTCTGAGGCGCCAGCATGTAGGACTGAGAATTCTACAAACGTGATGTGAATTTCCACCCGGTCACGGCCTGGCTAAAGCACCGGCTTCACCTCCCTGCGCCTGTGTGCTCATCCTTAAAGAAGACAGTACTTCCAATTCGGACTTGTTACGAGGATTAAATAAAACAATGCCTATGGAGCGTCTAACAGTGCCTGGCTCCCAGCCGGAACTATAAATGTGAGTTCCCTCTCTGACCCCAAGCTTGGCGAGCTGCTTCTCCTATTTCTACAGCAGCTCCTCCTTCTCTGAGCTCCGGAGGCCACGGGGGTGCCAACTGTGGAGCACCGTGCCCGTTTTGACGTGATAGTTGCATCGGGTACCAGCTAATCCTTAAAGAAGTGTGGGGACTCCGGGCGCAGCTGTGAGAAGACAGCGGGGAGGGAACTAAGGGGCCCTAGGAGGCAGGGGTTGGATGGAGGGGCCCGTGGTGAGCGTGGGTCGACAACAGAGGGAGGGCTGGCATCCCACTGCACACACACCACAGACCGGTCCGTTTAGGGCTCCCGACCTCCAGTCTCCCGCAAGTGGTCGGTGCCCGCCTCTCTCCCACCCCACTTTACCCCCCCCCTTCCTTCCCACCCTAGCTCTTGGCACTGTCCTTAGAGGCACAAAAAGCAAGGAGGGTCCCAGGGCGAAGAATGGTGGGGGCCGCAGCCGCGCGCGAGCCCGGGGAGGCAGGCCCCGCCCCCACCCCGGCGCCGGCTGGCGGGAGGCGGGACATGCGCACGCGGCGGCGGGGCGCAGGGCGCGGGGAGGCGGGGGAGCGCGCGTGCAGTTCCTCTCAGCCGGAGCGGGCTGGCGCTGCGGGGACCTGGGCTGCCGTGGGTGGGGAGCCGGACGCGGGAGCGGGGAGCGCGCCGCCAGCGGGCGAGTGTGGGTGTGCGAGGCCGCGGCGGCAGACCCGCGAGCCCGGAGCGCCGCGTCTAGGGGATGCGAGCGGCGCGGAGCCGCCGCGCTGCTGTGCCCGGTGAGCTCGAGCGGCAGTGACCTCAGCGAGGGGAGTGCGGGACGACGGCGCCTGCCAGCCCCGCGGGAATCCCGGGGGCCAGGGGTGCGCGGGGCACGGCGGCGGCGCGGGAGCGCGGGGCGCAGACCGGGCGGGGCTGGGGGACAGTGATGAGCGGGCGCGCGGGGAGGCTGCACGCCGCCGCCGCCGCCCGGAGCATCTGCCGCCCGAGCTGCTGCTCGCGGCCCGGGACCCGGCCATGGAGACGCTGAACGGCCTCGCGGGCGGTGGCGCCCCGGACGCGAAGCTGCTGCCGCCCGGCCAGCACCACCGCCACCACCACCTCCATCCGCTGGCCGAGCGTAGGAGGCTGCACCGCGCGCCTTCGCCCGCCAGACCCTTCCTCAAGGACCTGCACGGCCGGCCCCCGGCATCCGGCCCGGCCACCCCCTCCTCGGGCCGAGCCCCGGCGCCCGCTGCCCCGCGCTCGCCCAGCCTCGCGGGCAAAGCACCGCCCTCGCCGGGAACCCTGGCCGCGCCCGGCCGCCTCTCTCGGCGCAGCGGCGGCGCCCCTGGCGCGAAGGACAAGCCGCCAGCGGGCGCCGGGGCCAGGGCAGCGGGCGGCGCCAAGGCCGCTCCGGGCCTCAGGAGGGCGGCGCGCACGGCACCCGCGGAGCTGCTGCCCCGGGCGGGGAGGCCGCCGCCGCCGCCCGGGACCGAGCCGCTGTCCGCCGCTGCCAAGGGCCGCAAAGCCAAACGCGGCTCCGGGGCGCCCCCCGCCCGTGCCACCGGGCCCCCGGTCCCCGCCGCCCCGATCCCCGCCGTGATCCTCGCCGTGACCTCCTCGGCCGGCTCCCCTGCTCCCGGCTCCCGCATCAGCCACACCGACAGCAGCTCCGACCTCTCCGACTGCCCCTCCGAACCGCTGTCCGACGAGCAACGCCTGCTCCCAGCCGCCAGCAGCGACGCCGAGTCCGGCACGGGCTCCAGCGACCGGGAACCGCTGCGAGGAGCCCCCACGACAAGCCCAGCAGCTCGGGGGGCGCCGCCCAGCAGCCCCGAGCCCCCCGCGCTCCTCGCCGCGCCTCCCGCCGCCGGCGCCTGCCTCGGGGGTCGGAGCAGCCCGGGCGGGGTCCCCGCGGGGTCCCTGGGAACGGGTGTGGCAGAGGATGCCGGGGGGCGCGCGCCGCTCGAGCGAACGGCCCCCGGGATCCCCAAGGAGCCCGGTCCGGGCGAGCAGACCCGACTGGTACCGGCGGTGGCAGTGGAAGAGGAGCTGATGCGGGAGATCGAGGAGCTGCGCTCGGAGAACGACTATCTCAAGGTGAGCAACCGGCTCTGCCGCAGGTGTCCCGGAGGCGACCCCAAATGGCCTGGGTGCGGGCGGGGACCCGTGAGCTCAGCCTTCCCGGTCCTGACAAGCACTTTCTCTTCTGCCCTTCACTTTCCCGCCCCTTCCCACCCTGGGCTTTGGGAACTTAAGCTAAAACTTCTGGAAGGAACAGCAAAACCTGTGGGTCCGGGCGGGTTCTCACCCCACTTAGCTTTTCTTGTTTCTTGAAGTCTTGCTTCTTCCTGCTGACGCCTTTGCCTCTGTAGATATGCTGGGGGAGAGGTGGCCAGAATCACATTTTGGATACACAGCTGACCTTCTCCCTGGCCAAAATGTGCCCACTCTCACCTGTGGGATGTGGCTACCCCTAGCCAAAGAGCTGGTCCAGGCCCAGTGCAGGTGTGTGCAGGTTCCCGAGCCTGCTATGGGCCAGGCTGTGGCTGCGCCCGATGCTTTTCCTGCAGTTACACAAAGTGTGGCCCCCTCTGTTTCTCTGCAGGGGGGCTGTTTTCAATGATAAACCTTAAGTTCAGGGGTCCCATGGGTGTGGCCCGGGTTGAGGGCCATAGGGTTGGTGGGTTTGGCCCGCCAGTCCTTTGTAGGTGTGGACAAGCCAGTTTTCTATAAGAGGAGAGGCCACTTGATTCCCCCTGCACGCCAGCACTTTCGAGGGAATAGCAGCCTCGGCCACCCTATCTCTGAGTATTTCTTGTGAGGTCCTGCTAGTGAAGTCCTCTTGGTCTTCTTAGCTTTGGGGCCCTCGATCTGACTTGCACTTTTTCTCCCAGGAGGAGGGCAGGTTGGCCCTGCAGAACCGGACTTAGTGTGTCTGTCTGTGTGTGTGTGTGTGTGTGTGTGTAGAGGGGGGCAAGATAATTGAAGTGACTTGAGAAAATAAGGGGGAATGAGTCGGGGGCAGCTGCTTTATTATAGTCTTCAAGTTAGTAAATAACTACAGTTGTATAAATCTTTTCATGTTTCTGTTAAGATTCTAATATATATGTATCTCCTCCCAAACTAGTGGATGGCCTTCCTTTATCTGGGTTACGTGATTTGTACTTTTTCTCAGCAGATGCTGAACCTATCCAAATGAGGCCCAGTTTTTGACCAGTGGGACCAAGGACATGGGCTTATTTAAGGTGGTAAAGTGTGCAGTTCAAACTGGCATCAGAATAGGTTCATTGCTGAGTGTTGTAACCCTAAACCTCTTATCAGGAGCTGCTCTCCCCAGCTGAGCCCAGTAGTTGTTTTGCCTGCAAAGAGGTAGCAGTGAGGCAGAGGAGAGGTGAGAACAGATTGGGAGTTTGGAGTAAGATGTTTCAAGCAGTACATTCGCTTGTGTCACCCACTGTTATGTAATAGACAACAGAGTGATTTTCAAAGGTGCTGGAGAGAAAGGGCAGTGACGTTGTATGTGACTCCATCTTGAGGTCAGCACCTTTGTAGATCTTCTACACATGGAAACTCCCTAAAGGCCAGAAAAATTATCTCGTTGGGTTATAGTGCCAGCTCTTGGCGTGATCCCTGACCCACAGTGGCTCTGATTAAATGTTTATCCAAATCATGACCTGCTAAGCAACAGGAAATTGAGGGTTTCATAAAAGAAAAGATGTTTCCCATTGCATCTTTGATCTTAAGGTAGGCAGCTCAACAGTCATTCCAGAGTTCATTCCTAGGTAACTGTTTATTTGCTTTATCCTTTCACATTGGCCCGTTCTCGGTGAATGCACTATGTGTCTGACCCTGGCGTCTGATCTGGCATATTTGGTATTTTGGCGAGTCTTCACAACAACATAGGGTATAATTGTGGTCATTTGTATCATAACCCCGATTTCACAGACAAGGATGCTGAAAGCCCAGAAAACTTAAATGACTTCCCCAAGGCCATACAGCAAGTGAGGGGGGGGGGTGCAGCTTCTCTTATCCCCCCGCTCCAGACCTTTTGCTTTCTTCACTGCACCAGGCTGCATCCCTGTTCCCAGCAAGGCTGCCTTTCTTAGTGTGTACTGCTTGCTTCAGTGTTGTTTTATTAGCTTGAAATGTTCCCAATGTTTGGCTTTCCTAGGGGGCCTTTTTTCATTTTAGGTGAAAGGGCCGTAATGAACACCTCTCCACTAGCCTGTGTACAGATGGTCATATAAATCCCACTGACAATGTTTAATTTGTGGGAAATGTTCAGTTGCTGGTTCCTGTGGAGAAAGTGTCGTGGCCAACCATTCTGTCTGCCTAAGAGCATCTCCCGGCCTGTCCTCTGACAGCAGGAGAGAGAAGTAGGTAGAGGAGCTCAGAAGGAAGCTAGGAAACCAGAAGTCTGCACACAGATATATGTGTGAGTTATGTGTTTGGTTATTTAGGAGCTTAAGTTACAATCATTCAATTCGAGAGAAAACAGCAGTCCTGGTAGATTAAGGTCAGCGAGCGTGCCCACTGGTGCAAAATGGGGCTGTGATCAGGCGTGGCCTCGAGGGGCAGAGGCGGGCAGCATGCCTTGGCACAGGGTGTGTAGAGCGTGCACATTATAAATCAAAACTTATCTGTTTATTGCTCTCTTTGCTCACTGGTACTTTTTCTCATGGTCGATAAAAGCGCATCCTTGACCTACTGCTGTCTTGGGGAATGTTGCACAGAGCTCGCGTGATGAGACAGAGCATTCCTCTATTCGGATGTTACCTAACAAGAAGAGCCTGGGCCCAGGAATTTTACTTGGGTATATTCTGGAGGATTGTGACCGTGTTAAACATCACATTCTTTCCCAAGTCAGTTCTGTCACCATTGCCGTGCAAGACGGTCACACTTCCTAAGCTAGAATGACCAAAGGGTAATCAAACAGATACATAAGGCCTGCAAAGCCATAGGGGGATATCTTACTGCTCCAGAAATTCTCATGGAATTCTCTTGATTTTTAGGCGGTCTGCTGTGTTTTTTAAAATAGATGTCAGCAGAGATGTCGGTTGTGCTGCGTGGGGCTGTCTGGGGGCAACCCTGACTGCTTTCTCTTCCTCTTCTACCTGCATCACAGGGGACCAAGGTGGCTAGATGAAAAAAGCACAGTTATTCAATTCAAGTGGCTGGCTCTTTGCGTGAAAACACAGGCAGAAAAGCAGTCTTGTCCCTTTACCCTGATGAACTTATATATATTTGGAAGTCTTCAAACTTTAAGGGGAGCAGTTGAGTTCAGTTGTCCAAAGGCCTTTGGTTTGTTTTCATACCGACCCCAGGCACGTTTCTCAGTGACGAGTGCATCCACAAAATGCTGCTGGTGTGTTCGCTGCCTGCCTGCCTGCCTGCCACCACCGGGTTTTGCTCGAGTGCTTGGAGACAGTCAGACCAGCCTTAGTGCTCATCATGAACATATTAATTATGTTCTCTGTTTCCATGGGCTCTTCAGGAGGATTTAATCACTTTGAGTTTATTGGCCTATTTTGAAAAGGCCGTTCAGGTTCCTGGTGACAGGCTCACAATGCCCCCTCCGCTTGTGTCCAAATAGTGTTCTCCAAAGCCCCAGTGTCCTGCAGGATGGGTGTGGGTCGGTGTGGGGAGGGGCTGCTTTTTTTTTTTTTCTCTGCTTTCTCAGTGATTTCATAAGAATTATTTTTGTTTCAAACAAAAATCACTGCTAGCTACTAGGGCAGGCAACATCCGATCATTTGAGGGGAGTGATTTTCCAAGAGACATTATTGGTAGGGTCATTCGGGATCTTATAGGTTTCAGTGTATCACCACCCTGTTTCTCACCTGAGTAGTCTTTTGAGTTTCAGGCTCTGAAATGGTTCTGTTAAATTTGGCCGTGTGAATTCCAGGTAGTCAGTGTGGCCCGGAGCGGGGACACTGAGGCAAGAATAAACAAGTTTGAGCAGCTGAAGTGATAAACTCCTCCTCTCCTCTCCCTTTCTTTTGGAAGGGTTGAAGTGGACAGCAGCCCTATTCTTCCCTGGCATTCCACTTTCCACACCCATTCTTTATTCAGCCTGCGAAAGAGCGGCTGTAATAATCTTAGGTGGCGCGATAATGTAGACCAGGGCAAACAGAGCCCATCAGCTGCTGGGTGAACTGTCACTTGGTAAACAATGGTTAGCGGCCCCTGTGCCTTCTTAGCTCCAGCTGGGACTGTGCAGAGAACATTTTCATTGTCCGGAGGGAAATGAGGTGGATTATTTGTATATTACAGCAGACGATTGTTTCTGGCTGCAACTCCCAGAAGATGGAATTATTGCAACAGTAGCCAGATGACTGCTCCCCTGTCCAAATTGGGGTCTATTTAAAGAAGGGTTCTTAAAATATTAATGTAGAACTAGTTATTGATTTCGGGTTGCTTGAAGGAGATTAAGATTTGAATATAACCATCAGTCTGATCAAGAGTTTGTATCCCTTAAATTAAGATACTGCGGATTCCATTTCTATTTTTTATTTGTGGATAAAACTTTTCATGGAGGCTTGCATTGGAACACTTCATTTGAACCTTGGTTTACTCCAGTACACACATGGTACCTCATTATTTCTGTAATTTGATGTATATACTAAGGCTCGATCTGTTATCTGCTGGCAAAGGGGAGTGGTTGGGGAGCTTCACACGCCTTCAAGATTTCATTTTATGTATGAAATTTGAAAAATAGATTTAATTAAAGCTAAATTAGTTTTTCAATGAGATAATGATCTAACAGTGAAGTATGAAACAGACCTGAAATTCTACATAAAACTGTTGATTAAGGACAAGTTTTTTCTTAGTTTCTGTGTATAAAAACACAGCAATTTTCTACTTTTACTTTGTCTACATTATATTTGCTAGAAACAGTGTATGTTCTGCTTGATTTGGTTTTCTTAAACATTGAAATGGCAGACATTTTTAAGGTTCTTTAATACAGCGTATTCTAAATTAGAGCATGCTGTCAGAAAATTAACATAGTGGGAGCTTGAAAATCACTATCCATCATGACCCTAATCTGAATAATCACAGTTTTTGCTTTTCAAATGTCTGCTTCCAGCTTACATGGTTTATAATTTGCTTTTCTTGTAACTTCACTGAACCTGAAAACTGCTTTTTTTCAGGGTTCTATGAAAAGAGTTGAAACACTGGCCTTAGTCCCATCTCTGCACCGGACTAGTGTTGAAAAGCCATTTAAATGTTTAGAATCTCAATTTCCTCATTTTTAAAATGGGGGTATTAATATCTTTGCTGCTTATTGCAGTGTTTTTCTGAGGGCAAGTCGAGATAATGGATATACTTACATATTGACAATTGTCAAGATCTAAAAATGTTAACTTGCTTTATTATGTCACGCCTGTGGTGGGCTTTTAAAAGCATGATTTAAGGCTTATTATTGTTTCATTTGTCCTGGTTGTTGCAAATAATTTATAGTATTTACTGGGAAGAGCACATGAGTTTGCAGTCTAGCTTCTATTTATTAGCTAAGAGGCCTTGGGCATGCTAACCAGCATGGGTTTGCTCTCCTTGTCTATGAAATATGACAAGGTAATATGTTCCTGGCAGGGTGAGAATAGGGTTAGCAATGAAGGTAAAGTGCCAAATGAAATGTCTTCTGTTCTACAAATTTGGATAAAATATGAGTTATAAAAAAGCAGTGATTCAAATACATGCAATTATGGTCTCTCCCTAATTTTCCTTCAGTGCAACTAATGTTGGTGATTATTTATGCCAAAAAATATTAGCTGTTTACATCTGGCCTAGTGAATGCTTTGGAAGTGTGGCTTCATCTAGCTTTTACACACTTTTTTCTTTTAGCCTGCAGTGATTGTTAACGCATCTGTAGAACATATCCAGCATTTGATAGTTGGGTCCATGAGCGTCCTCCTGGTACAAAATCTCGAGAAACAGTTTTATACCTGGAAGTTATATCTTATGTTTTCTTATGGCTGTTTCACACTTTGAAAACTTTTGTTTGAGTAACAGGTAATTCCGGGCATTAATGACTTTGACTTTTATAGATAAGCTTTCTAGAAGGAAAAGCAATCACAGACAATTCCTTCCATGAACAGAATACTGTGTATTTGTAATACATAGACATGTGATTGTTGCTTGTACTGAGCTGTGTATTGGTTACGCAGTGAAACATTTACCTTTTAACTGTACTCCGACACAAGTGTAGAGAATAGGCTCTTTCCGAAAGTCAGGTCCATCATATACGTGGGTAGAACCCGAGGGAAACTTGACCTTGATTTGGAAGCTTAGGACTAATTACCTAATCTTTGCCAGAAGATTGACACCCACAAGGCTGTGTTAAAGCTTGCAGTCTGCAGTTGGTCTCCCCCAGTGTGGGGCGGGTCAGGGGCTTGGCTCCCACACAGCAGCATCACAGCCTCAGTGTAGGGATCGGGCATCAGTCTGCCAACTTATTCTTTACTGATGTTGGCAAGGACCTTCCTGAAAGGGTTGTGTTCTGTTCCCTGAAGAGCCCAGCCTGTCCATCCTGTTCACGTATGTTCAGCTGACTGGCTTCCACGCTTAGTCCGTGAACTCCCAGTCCCAGCGGATTTTCCTACTAGGAACAAGATGTGTAGGAAGAGATTTCCACAAAGGAAAACAGAAAAGAAACAAAAAACTTGCTTATACTTCACAACACTTTTCAATGTTAAGATTTACCTTTTTCTTAAGACACACTAGAACAGCTTATATTTTTAATGAGGTTGTGACTGATGCTATAGAAATTTTGTAAGAATACTGAGAAGCTGAGAAAAAGACACTTCATTGATTGTATCAATTTACCACTGGGATGTAGTAAAGCTTTTCTTTAACATCCATTCAGTCCATTCAGACAGGCTCCATGTGGGGTCATGGTTGGTTGAGTAGCCCTTTCTCTTAGTCAGGGTAGTGTGGACAGATTGGGGGGAAGCTACAGGCTGGGGTTTGGGGGAATGAGATGCTACATCTGTGCTCTTTCCAGTATCCACTGCTTATGGTTGAGCTTGCCTGGGCAACTGTCTTTACCCCGTTTGTGCCAATTTGTACTTTTCCATAAGAAGCCCCAATTTATTTGTTACAATTGAACTTCTCCCGCTTAAAATACTCTTCAGGAGATTCCCTTCTGGTCAGTTTCTTATCTACCTGAGGCTTTGATGTTTATTGGGAGGCTCTTGTTCTTTATTATAAGTAAATCCCTGCTTTTAAGAACAAATGCAGGATTAATGAGAGTGGAGAGAATCAGGAACAAACTGAATAGCAGGACAAGAGGTGATAGCTTAGGGTGTCCACGTCGTGCACAGTTTTTTCCTTGACCCTCGATGTTAATTGAACAAAACAAATAGGAATGACCGAGTGTATCCTAGTCTGGAGGCATTTAAACCATCAATGATCAAACTAATCAAGAAAATTCCTAGAATGCTTTTCTTAATCTCTTACCTTCCAGATTACTCCTCGTTAAAATCTTTTGTAATACTTCAATAGAATTTCTGTCTTGCATATTGCAGCTACATCTGTGGGTTTGGGAAGAATTTTTTGTAATTAGGTTATAAGACTGGAACAAAACAAAGGTGCATTTGTGTTCGATTTTGGTCGCCTTTACAATTTGGTCTTTGTCGGGACTGACTGATGTCCGTGTGTGTTCATCCCACAAATACTTACTGGGGGCCTGCTGTGTGGCTCACCCCACTCCGGGCGCTATGAGTACAGAGGAGAGGCCACTCGGCCGGGGGGGGGGGGAGTCTGTCCTCGCAGAGCTTACATTTCAGTATGGGCGACAGACCGGAAGAGGAAGAAGCATGAATAAGTAGTAGCTGGTGATAGAGGTGGGGAGAAAACAGAGCAAGACAAGATAGGTTAGAGACGGGGGTTGGGGGGATGGGTGGTCAGGGAAGGCGCTGTGTGTCCTTCCAGATGATGTGACAATGAGCTCTGTAGAAGTGGGGGTGGAACATTTTAAGGAGAGGGTAGAACAGGTGGAAAAGCCTCCAGCAGTCCAGACCCTGTGAGACCGGCAGTGTGGCAGGGAAGAAGGGGGCAGCTCAGAGGCCCTGGGGAGGACTTTGAAGAATTTTCTCAGGGCGACAGGAAGCACCCTGGAAGGTCTGAGGGGTGTGGTCTGAGTTCCATAGTAAAGGATAACTCTGGGTGGACGATTGGCTAAAGGGGAAGCAGGGAGCCCTGCATGACTCGCCTGTGTGTGCACGGGCTCCCTGGGGACGGATGAAGGCAGGGACTAGCTGTGGTGTGCAGCCACTGGGGAGAGAGTGCGCCGCACCTTTGTTGCTGTTGGGCCGACAGCACTGGTTTGGCTGTGGAATGGGAGGGAAGAAGGGGGGGCAAGGAACAACTCCTGGGTTTTTCCGGTACCCATGGTGTCTTCATGCTAATGCCAGAGTAAAGTGGAGATGGGAAATGAAGGCCAAGTGAATGGAAAAAAACAAACCCAATGTGGATTTGACATAATGCAAAAGTGATATCTTTGGAATCGTGAGTCACATAGTCAGTGCTGAGCCTTTTCTGGTGGAACCAAGTTTTAGGGACATTTGCAGGTATGTTATAATTCCAGGGCAGTTCAGTTATGATCCCACTAAAGTTTATGTCCTTTGAAGGCGGAGCTCTGTGCAACTCCTCTTAGTACCGAGATTGTGCCCTGGAGATAAGGTTTAAGTCAGTGTTTGGCTTGAATCTAAAGGGTCAGTTATCTGCAGTTGATTTCATTTATGATTCTATTTATGTGAGAAAATATTGGTAGTGGAATAAATGCTGACAGGCAGCAATGAATAATCCATCCTGGCTTTGAGTTTCTGGGTCCATGAGATTTGAACAGACATGTGATGATATTGTCTCGTGTGGCCCTTCCGGGGGTCCCTGTGTCCTGTCCCACAGGTGCGGCTGTAAGGTGCAGGGCACGCTCACAGGTAGTTAATGTTCAGCACTGCCGAGCCGCGGTGGACGGGAGGCAGCATCCTTGTCCCGGTGGACGTGGCTTATAAATCTGCTCTGTCTGGCTTGTGTAGGATGAACTGGATGAGCTCCGTGCTGAAATGGAAGAGATGAGAGACAGTTACTTAGAGGAAGATGTTTACCAGCTGCAGGAGCTTCGGCGGGAGCTGGACCGCGCTCATAAAAACTGCCGGATCCTGCAGTACCGCCTCAGGAAAGCCGAGCAGAAGAGCCTGAAGGTGGCTGAGACCGGGCAGGTGGACGGCGAGCTCATCCGGAGCCTGGAGCAGGATTTAAAGGTGAGTGAGCGGGGCTGATGGGGTGCTCCCTCCCAGAAGGGACTGCAGAGGGGGCAGGATCGCAGGTCTGAGGCTGGCAGCCCTTCGGACCCACTTACAACTAGTCCTGCCGTTCTGGTAGTAGTTGTCTCTCTCTCAGCGGATTTCAGCATACATGTTCTTCGTTCACCTGATGGTTTATAGGCTGTGTGTAGGCACATGGCTTTGACAGCCCAAGATTTAAGCCTGTCGTATGAACTGAAATCTTAAAACCTAAGGAAAAGAAAAAAAAAAAACTGTAGTGAGGGATCTACAGTTTTAAAAAAAGAGAGAGAATTGGGTTGCCTGGGTGGCTCAGTCTGTTAAGCGTCTGCCTTTGGCTCAGGTCATGATCTCAGGGTCCTAGGATCGAGCCCCACATCAGGCTCCCTGCTCAGTGGGGAGTCTGCTTCTCCCTCTCCCTCTGTGCCTCCCCCTGCTTGTGCACGCTCTCTCGCTATCTCAAATAAATAAATAAAATCTTTTAAAAAATGATAAATAAAAATAAATTAAAAAAGATATCTGTCACTTGGTCTGACAGTTGTGTAGAATTATACAGAAACGCCTTCCAAAGATCTGGAGTATTTTTTAAAAATCTATTAATTATCAGTTCAGTGATAGTCAAAGACAAATCATAGAGGCTGACTCTAATCATTTAATGTTTTTATTGTTACTTAAGTTTCTAGAATGCAGAAAACCTGAGATGACCATAAGCCAAGAATGGTGTTTTGATTTAACTGAAGGAGAAATTGTCTGAGTCTAATTGTCTAAGGTGTTTTAGAAAACCGCTGGCAGAGGTAGGAATGTGGTGGAGAAATTCCAGACATTATAGCGTTTGCTCTCTCCGTGGGTAGCGTGGCTTTACTCATGCCCCGATTATCAAATCATTTATCAAGAGGTGAATTATGCATAACGTCCTCCTTATTCTGGGAGTACTTATGAAATCTCATTTTGCCTTTCATTATGATAACAGGAAAAGAATCTTTGTAATTCTATCAAATCTATAAACCACTAACGAAATGTCATTCAGTGGGAGGTAAGGGTGATTTATATTTCTCTTGCAAAATCTCTTTCCTGTTTCCCTTTAAAAGGTAGAAATATTTAACTGCTTTTAACATTCAGATATTTTACCGCAGTAGACAATTTAAGATTTGACTACATTATTTTACAGGATTATTTTGGTTTTTTTAGCCGATAGTTTTAGTATTGCCTTAGGGAACAGAAATGTTTATTGATCGATTGTTATTGTTACTCTTATTTCTAATTTGTCATTAAAGCACGTGTGTGTGAGCAGAACTGGCCTTCTTGGTGATACTCCTTAACGAGATAGGGATACCACAGTAGCCTTTTAATCCAGATAAAGGTCGTATCTTCGCTCATAATGTGGATTTCATGTTTGAAACTAGTACCCTCCTCCCGTAAAGATAGGCTTGTTAATGTTTCCAGGGTCTTTCTCTTTACTGTGATATCCTATCACTTAATGATTCCGCCTCTGACGTTGTTTGAACGCGCCCTCAGCACGCAGAAAGCTTCACGTCCTGATGACTATCTCTGTTGGTTGGTACAGGTAGCCAAAGATGTATCTGTCAGATTGCACCATGAACTTGACACCGTGGAGGAAAAGCGTGCTAAAGCTGAGGATGAAAATGAAAGCCTCCGACAGCAAGTGATTGAAGTGGAGATATCCAGACAAGCCCTCCAGAATGAGCTGGAGAGACTGAAAGAGGTAATCCCAAGATACATGGGGATTTCTTTCTTGGGTTGAATTGTTAGGGGCTTGGGACTCCAAGCGTCCCATTTGGTGAACCATGGTTTATTTGTACGGCCCAGAAACTAAGAATGGTTTTTATATTTTGCATAGCATTGTAAAACAGCAACAACCACACAAAAATACACCTAAAAAAGCAAAGAAGACTATGTGACAAAGACTGTATGTTGCTTGCAAAGCCTAAGATATTTGCTGTCTCACCCTCTACAGAAAAGGCTTGGTGAACCATGGTCTAAAGCTACTCTTTTTTATTATTTGCATTCAGATGAGCTGGCCATTAATTCCTTTCATGGGTTCGAATGGAGAATATTATTACTAGAATACAGAATTAAGCAGTAGCTTTTTCCTCGAGTCTCCTCTTCCAGTGAGCTGGAAAATGTGCTATGGTGTCTATTGAAGCTGTGTGAACAAATAATCTGTGTATGCTACCTATACCTGTTATTCAGGCAATGTGGTTTAAATACAGGGTTTTTCTGTTTATTTTAGGGAGTGAATGTATTCTAGCAAAGTGGTCCAGAAAATGAAAAAATACATATATGTTTTATATTTATAATGTATAATATATATAAACTATATAAAATGTAAAACATCTATTATATATTTATAAAATATATATGTATTTTCCTTTGCATACAGTAACGCAAATGCTGTTTTGTTGTTGACTTCCATTGTAAGATTAAAGCTGTATATTTTCTTGGAAAATATCCTGCATATTGATGGAGTTAAAAACTACTGGTTAAGCCTTTACGGTGATGGCTAAAGCCAGCATTATTCCCTGCTATCAGCCTCACTTAGCGTATTTTCCCTTTGGACAAGTTTCCCGATTCACCCAGTTATTCCTCATCCATTCAGCTGTCCACCTGCCCACGCTTCATTCAGGCTCCGTACCACGCCCTGGGCATGCAGGTGTGAATATGGCAGCACAGGCTCTGCTCCCAAGATGTCTACAGCTCAATTTGACACTTAGTTAGCAAAACAGATAAATCACAGCAAAGGAGCTGGTGTTGCCACCTCTCTGCCCCTGCCCCTTCACAGCCACTCAGGTGCCCTGCTGTTCCTCGAGGTTGGGGGCCCCCCTGACATTCTTTTTCCAGAGATCCACATCCCTGGGGCTCAGTCCCTCGCCTTCAGGTCTCTGCCGACATCTCACGTCAGTCACCTGGCCCCCCACACTTACACCCTGGCCATCCCTACCCACCTTCCCATCCGACACACTATGGATTTTGGTGATTCACTTGTATATTGTCAGCACTTGTCTGAAAATGCCATGGGTTTTATTTCTTTGTTGC
Source organism: Ursus arctos (assembly GCF_023065955.2). Taxonomy (NCBI): domain Eukaryota; kingdom Metazoa; phylum Chordata; class Mammalia; order Carnivora; family Ursidae; genus Ursus; species Ursus arctos. The sequence goes on from NW_026622841.1 coordinate 55,526,660, forward strand.
CTTCACTAATGTGCCTCCAGGACTTGAGCTCTGTGGGAAGAGGGCGTGTCTGTGTAGTTCACTGTGGGGTCCCGTGCCTAGAACAGTGCCTGGGACTTGGGCGTTGTCGGGGACGCACAGGGTGAGGGAGTGAATGAAGGGTGAGAATGTGGGGCTGTGGTCACAGCTCACCTGGCGACTCGGTGAGCTTCCCAGAGGGGGAGGTAGAGTCTGAGAACGTTCTTTCATCATAGGTAACCCTTGCTCCTTAACTTACATGTGTACTTCCCCTGGGGACTGGGGGGATTTCTCCTCTCCTTGTGGGTCTCTCACCTCTGCACTCAGAGTTGCTAGTCACTTCCTTCTTTCTCCTTTGATCTAAGTTTGCTAGGTTTGCCACATGGTTTCTTTTCTCAGAGTTTCCAGTTTGAGCCTCACCTTGAGGGTACTGAAAACATCTTAGGAGTATGTTTTATAAATTTTATATGCGTGTATATGCTTCCATATAAATATTTAAATTATATATAAGCATAAGTAAGTAAATAAATATATTTAAAGCAAGCAGTTTCTCTTGCCCCCTCGGGACTGGATTTGTGTAGGACTTGGCTTCAGGTCACAAATAGCTCCTCAGGGAGAGAAATGATGACTGACGTTCAGTGCCAGGCAGGGGTGAGGCAAGGATCTTCAGAGAGCTGTGATGTTGGCTCAGGCTAGACGTACACAGAGGAGGTGGCAGGGCCAGCCTCTCCCTGCCTTCATGGGTTAAGATCACTCACAGGGATTACTCAGTGGGGATGTAATCAGTATTTTACCTGCCGAGTTGCAGACTGGTGAGCCTGCATATTTTCACCAAACTTCACGATTCTAAACAAATCATAAAACTGACAGGCGTCTGTGGAAGGCAGATGCTCTGGACTGTGCTGGAAGCAGGGAATGACGGAACCAAGCGATCCAGGGTTCGGAGGTGCTAGAGGAGGTGCTTACTGGAAAGTGCCAGCGCTGGGCTCCGTGAATGGATTCTGTTCACCGAAGCCAGAACAGAACGCACCATGAGCTTTGCTGTGGGGTGAGGATAATATCTTCTCTGTCTTGAGTCCTGCTCGTTATGGCTCACGTCCGAAGTTTTGTAATCGGATGAGTCACATTCCGGAAAAGGCAAGGAGAGTTCGTGTGTTGCATGTGTCTCTGAATGACAGAAGTAGTTGCAGACGACCGTGTCCCCCTCAGCCTCGGAGGACAGTAGGACAGTGCGTCTCTGCGCCTCTCCAGCTCTGTAGCTGCTGCGGGGCTTCTCTGGCTTCTCTTCAGAGCTGCAGGCTGTCCGTGCGGCGGCCTGGCGCACTTCTCCAAGATGGATTTCCCCTAGCACCTCAAACTCGGAGTGTCCAGAGACAGACCTGCCGCCCTCGGGCCCCCCTGAATCTTCTCAGTCTTTCCCATCTGTGTTCTCGGTGCTACGGTCCTGCTAGTCCCGCAGGCTCGAGCAATGCAATTACCCTGACCTTTCTTTTTATTTATTTTTTTTTAAGATTGTATTTATTTATTTGTCAGAGAGAGAGAGGCAGAGAGAGGGAGAGCATGAACAGGCGTAGGGACAGGTGGAGGGAGCAGCAGGAGCCTGACTCAGGACTCGATCCCAGGATCCTGGGATCATGTCCTGAGCCGAAGGCAGATGCTTAACCAACTGAGCCACCCAGGCGTCCCTACCCTGACCTTTGTTACTGCTGACACTGAGATTGCCTTCAGATGCTGCTCTTCTGCTTTTGCAGTCTAGGAATTTTCTTTTCTTTTCTTTTCTTTTCTTTTCTTTTCTTTTCTTTCTTTCTTTCTTTCTTTCTTTCTTTCTTTCTTTCTTTCTTTCTTTTAAGATTATTTATTTATTTATTTGAAAGAGAGAGAGAGCATGAGTGGGGGGGAGGGGCACAGGGAGAAACAGGCTCCTCACCAAGTATGGAGACCAATGTGGGGCTGGATCCTAGGATCCTGGAATCATGATCTGAACCGAAAGCAGATGCTTAACCAGCTGAGATTCCTAGGCACCCCTGAGAACATGATTTTTTAAAAAATTTTTTTAAAGTTAAATTCAGTTAATTAACATATAATATATTATTGGTTTCAGAGGTACGGGCATGTGATTCCTTAGTCTTACGTAATACCCAGTGCTCATTACGTCACGTGCCCTCCTTAATGTCCATCACCCAGTTACCCCATCCCCCTGGCCCCCAGCAGCCCTTAGTTTGTTTCCTGTGATTAAGAGTCTCTTATGGTTTGTCTCTCTCTGATTTTGTCTTGTTTCATTTTTCTTCTCTTCCCCTATGATCCTCTGCTTTGTTTCTTAAATTCCACATATGAGTGAGATCATATGATAATTGTCTTTCTCTGACTGACTTATTTTGCTTGGCATAATACCCTCTGGTTCCATCCATGTCATTGTAAATGGCAAGATTTCATTTTTCTCTCTTACTGATACATGCTGTACCATGGACGGACCATGAAAATAGACCAAGGAAAAGAAGCTGGACATATTGCACAATTCCATTTATCAGAAGTATTCAGAATAGGTAAATCCAAAGACAGAAAACAGATCAGTGGTTTCCAGAGGCTGGGGAGAAGGGAGAGGACTGCTTAATGGGTGTGGGGTCTGCTGCTGGGGTGATGAAAAGGTTTTAAACCAGATAGAGATGATGGCTACACAACTGTGAATGTACCAAATGCCACGGAGTTGCACACTTTAAGGTGGTCGGTTTTAACCTCAAATAAAAATGTTTAGATTCTCTATTCTGCCCATACTTTGACCAGTCTTCTCCAAGTGAATATTTGAGGGCCGAGTCTATGCAGTCAGCACATTAAAGGCAGACACTACTTCCAGTCTCTCCCTTTTCTGTTTTATCTTTGACACTCCCCCGAATCTGACTATGGGACTCTCTGCTTAAACACATGAACTTGCCCTGGCTCCCAATTGTCTAACTCTTTAGCGTGACATAGAGGACCCTTCCTGCCGGGGACCATCCCTGTCTCCCAGCTGGGTTTCCTATCCCACTGCTGCAAACCCTGGAGTGGAATAAAAGGCAGCAGAGCAAGATGAGAAGAATCTGTGTCCTCTGGTCCCCTCTAAATTAACAGAGAGGGTCTTAGAAAAGTCACTGTCTCCATTGATGGATAAGATGATTCGAGAGGGTTGGCAATACGGAACTATCTGGAACTGACCCTTCTGGCTAGCCAGCCTGCCTCCTTGTGCCCATTCGCATCGTGGTCATTGCACCCAGCACCCGCACACCCCGCCACTTGTGCAAGCTCAAAACATTTTTCCCTTTTTGGGGGTATGTTTCTTCTAGTGAGTACTCTGAAGAAATATCTTGATAGGTTGAAAATGGTTCATCTTAGTTTAGTTTCAACTTCTTAAAGATTGCTTCCACTGAGCAGTATTTCATTCTACCAAAATGTTTGAGTACTTATACATGTTAGACACAATAATAACTAGCCAAGTTAGTTGGCACTTGCAAGGGACAGAGACATGTTCTAGATCATTCCAGGGAACTGGGCTTTTTTTTTTTCTTATTGAGGTATAATTGACATATAACATTGTATTAGTTTCAAGTGTAATGGTTCAATATTTGTATATATTGCAAAATGATCACCACAATAACTAGGTAACATTCCTTGTTAAACACATGGGTACAAAATTTTTTTTTCTTGTGATGAGAACTTCTAAGATCTACTCTCTTAGCGACTTTCAAATATGCAATACAGTATTGTTAACTATGGTCGTTACGCTGTACATTATATCCTGTGACATTTATTTTATTGTAACTGGAAATTTGTATCTTTTGACTGCCCTTACCCCTTTTACCCCTCCATCCTAGGATTGTTGAATGAAACCACAGGGAACCAATTAGTAGCTACATAGCTCTAGTGGGCCATCTTTCAGCACCATTCAGGATATGATATTGATTCTCTGGGTTTGGCTGAGACTTCTGTGGCTAGTAAATGGTTCAGATTTTGTAAATATTTCTTGAGTGCTTGAGAGGAAAGTGTATGCTCCAGTTTTGGGGTGAGGACTTTAAATCCATTAGATTGAAGACTTTCAAACTTTATCTCACAGCAAGCAGTATGTTTTGTGTCATCATTCAAACTACAAATATAAAGGTTTCACAGAATAATGCCTATCTTTGCCATATGGGACACACTTTTAAATGGTGATTAGGTGTTTGATTTACCATCCATGAGTGGATTGCTGCAAATCGGAAAAAGTTTCTTTAGATCATTTGTTAATTGTGTTGTTCAAATTTTTTTATATCCTTCATAGTTTTGTTTCGTCTGGTAAATATATCTGTTTAGGATAGAGGTATGTTAAAATCACTTGTTTTAATTTTGTATTTATATTTTCTTGTAATCTATCAACTTTTGCTTGTATATTTTGAACATAAATGCATACAGATTTAGAACTGTTTTTCTTAGAACTGTTTTTTGATGATGGATTTTTCCCTTTATCATTTGATAATGACCTCTTTCTTCTTAAGTATTCTTTTTTTTAAAAATTTTCCTGGCATAATTTTTTGTGCTTCCATTAGTTTCCATTTCCTATGTCATTAGGTTTTAGGTGTATTTCTTGTGAATGGTCTACAGCTATCTTTTTAAAAATGGAGTATGATAATATCCTTTTTTAAAAAACTTGTGAATTTAATCCATTTACATTTATTATGGTTATGAGGTGTTTGAATTTATTTCTGTCATTGTATTTTATGTTCATAAGTTCCATGCCTTTTCTTCATTTCTTTTTTCTATTTTTTTATGTTGATTTCTCTTTGATTGATTGAGTTTTCAATTCTGATGTTCTTTTGCTTGATTAGGAAGTTGTATTACTCTTATATATTTAAAATGTGCGTTTGACTTAATGTCTAAAACTAATCATTATCCCCATTCTTCTCCGTAATAATATAAGCACCTTAGAAAGCTTCAACTATAATCAGCTCCTGTGTTTATACTATTATTATGTAGTATCATTTTAATTTTGTCTTTTTAAAACCACCCCCCCAAAATTGGCTAATTTAACAGTTAATACTTATTTAGATTCATTTACATATTTTCCAGTCTGTTATCATTGCTTTTTGAGTGTTACTCCTTCCTTCCGAGTTCAGTTTTCTTCTTTCTGATCTATGAACATATGCTTGAGTATTTTTCTTTCAGTAAATGGTGTTGTCTAAAAATACTTTTATATCATCCTCAGTCTTTTTTTTTTTTAAAGAGTTTCTTTCTTTTTTTTTTTTTTAAGATTTTATTTATTTATTTGAAAGAGAGAGAGACAGCCAGCGAGAGAGGGATCACAAGCAGGGGGAGTGGAAGAGCGAGAAGCAGGCTTCCCAGTGGAGCAGGGAGATGCTTAATGACTGAGCCACCCAGGCGCCCCCATCCTCAGTCTTGAAGGATATTTAGTTGGGCGTAGGATCCTAACACTTCAAAGATAGTATTTTTTTAATCTTCTGACTCTATTTTGCTATCAAGAGGTCTGCTGTCAGATAATTCTCATTTCTGTAGATGAACTGTCTTTACTTCCTGGTTACTTTTATGCTTTTCTTCTTGTGTTTGCTATTCTGTAGTTTCAACCAGATGTATCTAGATTTATTTTTACATTTTAGGCAACACTCATTGTCAATCTGTTTATGTCTTTTGTGAAATCTGGAAAATTCTCACTCTTTGAATAATGTTCTGTAGTGAAATTGTGTCTTTAAATAGTTTCTTCCCCATTTTCTGTATCACTTCTAGAATTCATATTATTCTTATGTGGGGACTTCTATTGGCCATTCTTATTCTATCTACCATCTTGCCTAACTGTCCTTTTTTTTTTAAAAAAATTATTTCTCTGTGTGATATATATATTTTTTAAGATTTGCTTTATTTATTTTAGAGAGAGAGCATGTGCATGTGTGTGCATGCTTGTGCACATGAGAGAGTGGGGGGGAAGGGGAGGGGGAAAATCTCATGCAGACTCCCTGCTAAGCGGAGTCCAAGGCAGGGCTCAATCCCAGGACATGAGATCATGACTTGAGACGACCAAGAGTTGGATGCTCAACCGACCAAGCCACCCAGTTATCCCACTGTGCTTTATTTTGAATAATTACTTCATTTCTAGTCCAAGTTATGAATTCTCTTCTTTAAAAAAGAATTACTGTTTTATTCATCCACTAAGTTTTCATTTCAGTGAAATGAATTTTTTAAAATTTGCTTGTTCTGTTTCATAAATTTCTTTTTTCCTTATCATCTGTTATTTCTTCCTTAAATTTTGAAACATTTTAAAGTCACAGCCTCTTTCAGTTTGTTCCATGATCTTGAGTTCTTGGATGTTACCAATCCTTCTGTTTTTCAGATCTGCTGTCTCTCACCTAAAGTGGGGTTTTTTATGAGCTCTAAGAAGATCTCATTTCTTAGTGGGAATTCCATGAAGTTTTGTTGAAGTGTCCTCTTAGTGAGATTTTGCACTGGTCTTTTCCAAATGCCTCAATAGTATCATTGGTCCAAATATACTTGTTAATTTTGGGCTCATGGAGTTTTGTGCCAAAGGAGTTGTGTCAGTTGGATATCAAACTTGTATGTGGCATACATCTAAATATTTTTATACTTCAAGGAGATTTTTTTTTTTGTCACCACCCAGTGTCCTGAGCAGAAGGTTATTACTCTCCCCCTCCCCAAGTGATTTTTAGTTTACTTTTCCATGGTGTGCATCCCTTCAGTGGGTTGTCCAGGTGCATTTATCGAAGATTCATTCATTCATTCATTCATTCATTCATTCATTCATTCATGTATGTATGTGACAGAGAGAGGCAGCCAGCGAGAGAGGGAACACAAACAGGGGGAGTGGGAGAGGAAGAAGCAGGCTCCTAGTGGAGAAGCCTGATGTGGGCCTCGATCCCAGAACGCTGGGATCACGCCCTGAGCTGAAGGCAGACGCTTAACGACTGCGCCACTCAGGTGCCCCATATCTAAGATTCTTCTCATGCCCCTGGCTAGAGTGCCTATTTCTGGGTATGATAACTCCCACCATTCCCTCCTACCCCACTAATCCCTTATGCATCTCTAATACTAGGGAATTTTCCTTTTGTGAATGTGTCAGTCAGCTGTGTATAAATTTCTGCTTTTTATGTTTTTCTTTAGCATTTCTAGCTGTTTATTGGGAGAAGGCTCTAGATAGCTCAGTGTGCTGTGTTGCCAAAACAGGATGTGACCCTTCAGGGTTCAGTGGAAGCTTTCCAGTAGCGCTCTGGAGTGCCACGAGTAACCCCTGTGGTCTTCCACTTCATGACTCAGCACTTTTGTCCCTGCCTCTCTCTGTTCATTTCCTTCTACCCTGCTACTCACCAGTTCCCATTTGCCCCAGGGCTTTTTTTAAACTCATGGATTTTGTTACATCATGGCTTCTACTTACTGTATTCTCTGTAGGTATTTGCTAGAGACTGAATGCTTATATCCCCAATCCCCTGCCAATTCATTTGTTAAATCCTAATTCTGAATAGGATGGAAAGAGGAGGTGGATCCTTTGGGAAGTGATTGGATTATGAAGGTGGAAGCCTTGTGGATGGTATTAGTGCCCTTTTCAAGGAGACCCCAGAGCTCCCTTGCCCCTTCCACCAGGTGAGGACACAGTGAGAAGATGGCCGTCTATGAACCAGGAAGCGGGTTCTCACTAGACACCCAATCTGCCAGCACCGTCATCTTAGGTTTTCCAGCCTTCAGAACTGGGAGAAATAAATGTTTGTCCTTTAAGCCACCCAGTCCATAGGATTTGTATTATAGCAGCCTGAGTTCTTTCTGCTTTTTTCTCAATTAGAGGGTGAGGAGTTTTCTCTGTATGTCATTGCATTCAAACTCTCAGACAGCCGTAAAGTCTGGAAGTGTAGGTGTACAAACATAATAAATGGTTTATTGCTATTGGGCTATAGTTTAATAAAACATTATCTGTGTTTCCAAACTTTATGGTCCTTCCTTATAAGAAAAAGATACGCTTGAGTGAGCCAGTATAAAGCATCTTTGGGCAGAGTCCCCATGCCAGGGCACCTCCTTGGACACTGACCAGGTTGTTGGCAGCTGCTGTGGAGTTAGTCAGGGCCTCGCTCCTGGCCCAGTCAGTGGTGGGCCGTGGGCTGGCAGGGCATGCAGAGCACAGGCAGGCATTCTTTGTGTTAGCTTGGCAGGCTCTCCAGGATACCTCGGGAGGAATAAGGAGCATCTGGTTCCATTTGCTGGTCTCATGAGTTAGGGGGGCAGGGTGACTCTAACTAGAGAACAGGAAGTGGGAAGAAATGCAGTGCCATGAATGATATCCCAGTTAGGTGGCCTGCTGAGTTAATAATGAAGTGAAATGGGAGGAGGGTGGGAGCAGGAAGAATCAGGGTGTCTGGTTAAGTCTTCTTCCCAGACACTAAAACACAAGCAGAGTCTGGTGTGTGTGTGTGTGTGTGTGTGTGTGTGTGTGTGTGTACACACATGCACACATGTATATCTATGTGTGTATATGTGTGTGTGTGTATACATGCAATGCCTGCACAGGAGTCTGGAGGGAAATGGCCTTTTGTAGGTTCTCATCAGACCAGGAGGCAGGGATAGGATTAGAGTTGAACCACCTGAACCAAGGGAATAAATACCAGGCCAGAAAATCTAGATTTCACAGGCTGGGGAGGATTAGGAAGAGGGCAGCAACTGTAGGAAGATTTGGCGTAAATAATTTTGAATGCTTAAGCCGTAAATGGAACAGTTCGGGTGTTTGGGAAGTAATGGGGTGTGTGTTCAGTTAAACAACCATAAATAGTACTAATGGCTGATTTCACGCTGTTACTGGAAAGGCACAGGGAGAGCCCATCACAGTCTGTTCTGGTCACTCAGAATGGGTGCCCTTGGAGCGATTTCTTGTCAAACGAGCGTCAGAGCCAGAAGAATCCTGGAGATGAGTTAGCCGACCTCCCCATTACTTATGTGAGGAAACCAAGGTCTGGGTGGGTTGTGAATGGTGGCTACCTCAGGTCCCCTGACTCCCAGAAGCCCTCCTCCACTCCTTCTCTCCTTATGACCTTAACTCTAGCCCTGCCTCCTCTCTTGTCTATAGGCCCAGGAGGGAGAAGTGGGTTCCCAAGTCAGAGGGGGAGATAAGCACTTGTGGGTCCAGCTTGACCGTGGTCTTCAGAGGAAGGTGCTGGAGGAGAGAGCAGCTCTAGGTTCCCTGCTGCAATGGGTTGGTGAGGAAGGGAACTGTGTCTTTCTTTGACCCACTAATGCTTCCATATAAAATTAATCTCTACTTTGAGAGGTATTTATTAAGCTGCTTCTTTCATCTCTACCGAGAAAATTATAGGAAGAAGGAGAGCAGAATTTACCTTTGAAGAGAGCGAGCACAGGCCTCCCAGCCTGTCTTACCACTCACTCCCATGGCGGCTGCCCGTGGCCCTCTTTCTGCCATCCCACTCCATGGCGCCTGCCATTCTTTCCTCAGGATTGTTCCAAGATGCCTCTTTTTTTTTTTTCCTCATCACAACAAGTGCCCTCTTTATTTTATTTTTTTAAATGTTTTTTTTTATTATATTATGTTAGTCACCATACAGTACATCCCCGGTTTCCGATGTAAAGTTCTATGATTCATTAGTTGCTTATAACACCCAGTGCACCATGCAATACATGCCCTCCTTACTACCCATCACCAGTCTATCCCATTCCCCCACCCCCTCCCCTCTGAAGCCCTCAGTTTGTTTCCCAGAGTCCATAGTCTCTCATGTTTCATTCCCCCCTTCTGATTACCCCCCTTTCTTTATCCCTTTCTTCTCCTACCGATCTTCCTAGTTCTTATGTTCCATAGATGAGAGAAACCATATGATAATTGTCTTTCTCTGCTTGACTTATTTCACTTAGCATTATCTCCTCCGGTGCTGTCCATGTTGCAGCAAATGTTGAGAAATCGTTCTTTTTGATGGCTGAGTAATATTCCATTGTATATATGGACCACAGCTTCTTAATCCAGTCATCTGTTGAAGGGCATCTCAGCTCTTTCCACTATTTAGCTATTGTGGACAAAGCTGCTATGAACATTGGGGTGCATTATGGCTCTTCTCTTCACTACGTCTGTCAAGATGCCTCTTTTATCTGTTGAAATGCTGCCCATTCTTTAAGATTCTCCCAGAAATGCCTGCTCATCCTTGAACACTTTTCTGACCCGAAAACAAACATTTTCATATGATTAAACCATTACATGATTGCTAGAGAATGTTCCAAAAGTAGAGGGAGAAAATTTCTATCCTGCTAACATCCCAGAGATACAGCTCATTTTTCATATGAAATTGGAAACACACCCTATATACTTCTTAGTATAGTATTTTTAATTTTTAATTAAACTTCTTGTTTTGGGATACTTGTAAACTCGCAGGCAGTCATAAGAGATAATATGGGAGGTCTCATGTACCCTTTACCCCGTTTCCCGCAGTGGTAAACTCTAGTATGGTACCAGAACTAGGATAGCCACGTTGATTCAGTCAAGCTGTGGAACAATTCCATCACCACGAGGATCCCTCACGGTGACCTTTTATGGCCTCACCCACTTCCCTCCTGTCCCCACTCCGTCTGCCTCCCTGGCAACTGCCGTGTTCTCCATTTTGATAATTTTGTCATTCTGAGACTGTTATATAAATGGAATCATTCATATGACACCTTTTGGGATTGACCTTTTTCACTCTGCAGCATTCTCCAAAGATCATCTGGGTGGTTGTGCGTATCCATAGTTGGTGCCCTTTTACTGCAGAGCGGTGTTCCACGGCACGCATGTGCCACACTGTTTGGTCATTCACCCACTCGCCAGATGCAGGACATCCGGGTTGTTTCCAGCGTGGGGCTTTTACAAATAGAGTTGCTGTGAATGTTTGTGTGCAGGTTTTTGTGGGAACATGTCTTCATTTCTCTGGGATAAATGCCTGGGATGTCATTTCCTGGGTCGTATAGTGGTTGCATATTTAGTTTTTTTGAGAAGCGCTGGACTGTTTTCCAGAGTGGCTATACCACTTGACATTGCTGCCAGCAATGAGTGAGTGCTCCAGTTTCTCAGCATCCTCACCAGCATTTGGTGTTGTGACTGTTTTTTATTTTAGTCATTCTGATAATGATACCTCTTCGTGGTTTTATTTTATTATTATTATTTTTAAGATTTTTTTTTTAACTAATCTCTACACCCAACAGGGGCTCGAACTTACAACCCCGACATCAAGAGTCACATGTTCCACTGACAGAGCCAGCCAGGTGCCCCTCATTGTGGCTTTCATTTGCATTTCCCTAATGGCTAATGATGTTGGACATATTTTCCTGTGATATTTGCCATGTATATTTCCTCTTTGGTGAAATGTCTCTATATTTTTTTGCCCATTTTCTAATTAGATTGCTTGCTTGCTTGTTGTTGTTTTTTTTTTTTTTAACTACTGTTGAGTTTTCAGAGTTTGTTCTATGGTCTAGCTACTAGTCCTTTGTTGAATATATGGTTTGCAAATATTTTCTCTTCCTCCAAGCCTGTCTTTTATCCTTTCAGTGGGGTCTTTCTCCCTCCCAGCAAATATTTTTAATTTTGATAAAGTTCAATTACAAATGTTTCCTTTTATGTTATGCTCTTTTCCTAACCCTAGATTCTAAATATTTTCTTCTATTTTCTTAAATGTTTTACGTTTAAATCCATGCTCCATTTTTTAAAAAATTCTAACTGGTTAATATACAACGCAGTATTGGTTTCAGGAATAGAATTCAGTGATTCATCACTTACATAGAACACCAGTGATCATCACAATTGCCCTCCTTAATACTCATCATCCAGTTACCCCATCCCGTACCCACCTCCCCTCCAGCAACCCTCAGCTTGTTCTCTATAGTTGAGAGTCCCTTACGGTTTATTTCCCTCTCTCCTTTTTTATTTTCCCCCTTCCTGTATATTCATCTGTCGTCTTTGTTAAATTCCACATACGAGTGAAATCCTATGGTATTTGTCTTTCTCTGACTGACTTTTTTGCCTAGCATAATACCCTCTAGCTCTGTCCATGTCACTGCAAATGGTAAGATTTCATTCTTCTTGATGGCTGAGTAATATTTCAGTGTGTGTGTGTGTGTGTACACACACCCCATCTTCTTTATCCATTCATCAGTCGATGGACATTTGGGCTCTTTCCATAGTTTGGCTCTTATTGATAATGCTACTATAAACATTGGGGTGTATGTGCCCCTTCGAATCAGCATTTTTGTATCCTTTGGATAAATACCCAGTAGTGCAATTGCTGGGTCGTAGGGTAGCTCTATTTTTAACTCTTTGAGGAACCTCCGTACTGTTTTCCAAAGTGGCTGCACCAGTTTGCATCCTCACCAATAGGGTAAGAGGGCTCCCCTTTCTCTGCATCCTCGTCCATGGTCTGTTTTGAATTCATTTTTGTATTAGGCATGAGACTTAGGTCAGGTTCATATTTTTTTTGCCTATATATGCCTGATTGCTCCAGCACCATTTGTCGAAAAGGCTGTCTTTCCTCCAGTGAATTACTTTGCACCTTGTCAAAACTCAGTTGGGCATATCTGTGTGGGTCTGTTTCTGGGTTCTCAGTTCTGTTCTGTTGATCTCTGCCGATGCGGCCTTGGTGACTTAGTGGTGTAAATCTTGAAACTGCTGTGTCTGCTCCAACCCGCAGTTTGAGTCTCACCGGACCCCCTCAGTGGCATTTCAGAACACTCCTGTCTCTGCCTTATAGGCTGCAGATGTGAGTCTGCACATCCCTGCCCTTATCAAGTGTTCAGTAAATATTTGTTGAATGAGTGAAAGTTTCATCATTTTTATTTCTCCTTGAGAAAGAGCCCTAATGTATTTACAGATCTCCTGGTGAGGAATTTCTGATCTGTAAATGTTTACCTCCGGACAGTTAATACAAACCAGTAATTCCACTCTAGATCAAGTATTTTGACAATGACTGTGTGTGGGTCATGAAATCACCCTGTTTGGTTAGCGATAAGGAAAGCTGCTTTCTGTCAGGTCTTCAGACAGGCTCGGGGTGTAGGTCCCTGGGATCATGTCACACCCAGTTGTCCCCTGTGAGCTGGGTGGGCTGCTCTCTAGCTGTTTCCTGCAGCAGGCCACCCGCAGGCACCGTGGGTGCTCAGATGGGCTTTCAGGCAGAGGGTGGCCCCTCTGGCACGGCCACGTCAGAAGCAGCCAGGCTGTGTGAGCGGCCTTTGGTTTGCAAGCCGCAGAGATTTAAGACCCACCTATTTCTCCTCTTCCCTCAACACCACCTTTCCTGGCAGACGGGAATCTTTTATAATGCGGGGTGCGTGACAGAAACTTGTTACCTACTGCTGTGTAAGCAATTAGGCTGGAACTTGTGGATTACAGTGAAACAGACACTGTGTTCACATTGCTTGTCTTGAAAAATAATCAGCGTAGAGACAGAGCACCTATTTCTCTTCTAGACTTCACTAGAATGCTAACTGCATCAAGTTTGTGCTATGGGAATAAATAAAAAATACTTCTCTTTTCAGAGTTTACAGTGGATGCTTGAGTCTCAGAGGTACACGCTGTAAGTCGTGCTGTTGATGTGATTTACTTTAGGTAACTTGTCTTCAAATGCAGAGTCAAGAGTCAGAGAAATAGAAATGCTTAGAAAATACTACACGTTATTGTCTGTTTCCTGAGTCTACTTTCTGGGTATTTCTCTGACTCAAGTGAGAGTCATCATACACTGAGCGGTATGATTATGAGCCAAATAAGCAGTTTTCATTTTCCCCCTAGTAATCAAAAATTACTCAGCATTGAGAAGACAGCAAGTGATACGTATACATAGCTACACGAGCACACAGTGTCTTGCCGGTGAGCAGTCGTGCGGCAGTGTTTGCATTTCTGACCTAAGGACGAGCCTTGGAGAAAGGAGGGACCCTAAGCTCTCCCAGGACACTTTCCCTCTTGGTTTATTTGCACACATTGGTTAATCCTTTTCTGAAAGAACGTTCACGTGGGATGATTGGGTTCTCATTTGTTCCCCAACATCACAGGTGCTCTTTCTCATGACCCCCAGTAATTGTACTGGAATGAGGGAATGTGGAAAATGTGGGGCGTGCTCACCTGGTGGTTGGCATTTGAACTGGCTTGCTGTTCGTTTTGGATGCTGATGTGAGCTGATGGCCCAGACAAAGCAATGTTTATTTATCAAGCACATATTTGTGCTTATTACTTCATTCCGAAGAGTCGGAGTAGACCCTCGTCAGTTGCCCTCCCATCATATGCGGCTTCATCTCTCCGGCCAGAGGAGTGGAGTGGGCAAGAGGGCAGTCTGGGGAGACCGGTGGTAGGGCGTCAGGGCACCAGGCATCTCTCCGAGGTCAGTTCGAAGACCTCATGGAGAGTGGGGATGTGAAGAGGCTTTCAAATGCTTGATGGTCTGTGTTTGTTCGTGGGCATTAGTAACTTTTCTCATAAATGAGTGAAACAATCATTTCTGAGAATCTTCCATTTATTATATTTGTAAATCATAGGAAAAGTATGATTTAAAGATGATGTCATTTTATGCAATAGTTGCCTCGGTTGGGTCTAATACATGAGTTTAAAACACTTTTAATGATCAGGAGCTTTAAGTGCTCCTACTAGAGGAGAGTTGCAGGAAGGTTCTCTCCTGTCAACTGAAGGCAGTTTTCCCACTGGCTAACCGATTCCATGTTAGGGGCTGGGCTACACCACTCTTTTGCTTTTCAATTTTGAAGAAACACTGGGAGTTTCTTGTTTGTTTCCCAAGATTTTTGGTTTGGGTTTGGATTTATTTTTAAACAAGGTTACTCATGGGGTCACCTAAGTGATGCAGCCCAGATGTCCTATAACCATCATGGAAACATCACACGTTGAAATCACTTGGGTTTCTTAAGCCACAGTAGTACTGTGGACATGCGTTGCTGGATAATTCTTTGTAGTGGGGTGCTGTCCTGTATGTTGCAGACTGATGAACAGCATTCCTGGCCCCGCTCTGCCAGATGCAAGTAACAACCCCCGTCCTGTTTGTGACGATGTCAGTGGGCATTGCCAAACATCCTTGGGAGAGGGACCAAAACCTCCACTAGTGGAAACCAAAAACTAAGCTGGGCACCTCCCCTCCAAAGGCGCTGGAGCTTCAGGGGAAGAGTCGATGGACCCAGCAAGCACGTGGTGATGTGGACGCATTTGGCCATTACTGCAGTGTCAGGTTCTTTCCTCTTAAAGAAGGATTTGTTTGACCTGATCGTGAGGGGGCCGTACAGGCTTTGTCCTAGCACCTTACGCAAGCTCTCTTATCTCCCTTCTTACTGTATCTGGCTTCAAGTCCTGGAAGTCCAGAGCTTGGCTCAGGAGTCTGTTTTCTGGAGGGCAGGCCGGCCTGTGTCTTCTTAACCCTGTGAAGGCGTGGGTCGGAGGTGGGCATGGCGTGTTCACCTTTGCTGTGAACTGCTTGCAAGACGTCTTCATAGGTGCTGTTTGCAATGATCATGTAGACAGTTGAGTCTTTTTTTTTTTTTTTGCAGGAGGATTAGAGAACAGCCACGCTCAGAGCGGGTTGTGACAAGTGCATCTCGCCCCACTGCTTTTATTAGGTAGTGAAAGGTATCTTACCAGTGCATGCGGAGGCCGAACCCTGTAGCCTCGTGGTGCCCCACCCTGGCCGCACAGCAGAATCCCTGGGGAGCTTTTAAGAATCCTCCTGCCCGGGCCACACCCAGGCCAGTTAACGTCACCACCTGTGGGGGGGTGGGGAGTGTAGGACCCAGGCATCGTTTTGTTTTGTTTTTTTAATTTCCCCAGGTGATTTTTAGATCAGCACTGGTCCCTGCCGTGAGATGGTGGGTCTGAAGCATCTCCGTAATCATAGCTAATTATTTCCCACTCAGGAGACGTGCTATAGGTTGGTTAGGTTAAGAAGGGTAAAATGAGAGTTTCCAGAAGAGGCGTTTTGGGAAGCTGAGGCCTTGGAGTGACCTCTTTGCATCAAAGCCGAGGCCCCAGACAAGTGAGCCACAGTCTGTCATTGCTCCGGTGAGGTTGCCCAGTCCCATTCTCGAGCTGTGTGTTTATGACCGCAGAAGTTGTAAAGGGCAGTGACTGTGTGCCTTCCTGTCCATTAATTACAGTTTTCCTAAAACAAGTCAGGGGCCAGATTCTAGCATGCACAGGACAGTGGCCTTTGCCTGGCTGTGGTTTGTTCGAACCTGCCACTGATCAAATTCACACACTCTCGCCACCCCCAGTTTAGCTTGTTTTCCCTCCTCTGTCCTCATCCCCTTTCACCCAGAGAGCACACCTTTCTAGCTGTCTCCGATGGTGCTGATCAGTGCTGATCACCTATGGCTCTGTTCCTCCAGGGCAGAGGTGGGACAGGAACCCTCATTAGAATGCAGTGGCATTCCTGCCTCAATCTCTCCCTTCCTCCTGCTCGCCTCCAGCAGGCAGTGGGGAGAAGGCCCAGCATGGGCCTCTGAAACCGTGCCACTTGAGTGCTGGGGTTTTGTTGTGTCCACCTGCCCTCGGGGTATTGGAACACCTTGGCAGGAGAAGGACGGAAGAGTGAAGGCTGGGAGGATCTCAGCCAGCTGGGAGTTCCTCTAGAAGTTGTGGATGGGGGAGTAGCTGCAGGCAGTGGGGAAAAGCAGGGGGAGCCCCTCGAACAGAATAGGTGAGAGGCCCTCTCCCAGCCACAACTGACAGTTTCCTGGGTGCCAGACGCAGCACTCGGCGCTCAAAGAACATCACCTAGTTCCATCCTTAAGCAACCTGGTGAGCAGGGCAGGGCAGACCCATTTCCAGTAGAGAAAATGGAGCCCGGTGATATTAAGTAACTTGTCCTAGGTCACAGCTTGTAAATGGCAGGCAGGACCTTACACCAGTGGGTAACATTGACTTCATGAGGAACAGAGCCAGTACTTTTATTATTTTTTTAATCAAAATGCCTTCCCCTTTCTGGAAGAGAAGTGGGGCTTAGGTGTGATCGCATAAACATGCCCACTGTTACAACGTTAAGGCTGTGTATATGCAAAACAGAGAAACAAAGAGGATAAAGGAGGGATTCCACCTCGTTTTTTAATCCTGTGTCACAGAGTCAGTCTGTCTATGGCCATTTCCACTGACAGACTATATTCCACTGATTGTCATCAATGAAGACATGTAACGTTAAGAGCAAATAACATAGCTTAGTGAAATAAGTCAAGCAGAGAAAGACAACTATCATATGATTTCTCTCATCTATGGAACATAAGAACTAGAATGATCAGTAGGGGAAGAAAGGGATAAAGAAAGGGGGGGTAATCAGAAGGGGGAATGAAACATGAGAGACTATGGACTATGAGAAACAAACTGAGGGCTACAGAGGGGAGGGGGGTGGGGGAATGGGATAGACCGGTGATGGGTAGTAAGGAGGGCACATATTGCATGGTGCACTGGGTGTTATACACAACTAATGAATCATCGAGCCTTACATCGAAAACCGGGGATGTACTGTATGGTGACTAACATAATATAATAAAAAATCATTATTAAAAAAAAAAAAAAGAGCAAATAACATAAACTGTCAATTAAATCATGACATGCCATAGATCATAGCTGCGACCTGAGTCAGAGATGTTAAAATGCGAAAAAGTGTATCTTAAAATCAGTGGAATATGACATGTATATACTTTTTAAAAATTCCCTTGGATAAACCGTGTCATGCCTCATGCCCAGACTACTTCCCACTTGAGTTAGGTACCTAAGGAAACGTGAGGGATTGTAAAACATTCCTGTAGGATTCGGAAGGCTTTCTTGTAGCTCCTTTTTAGACTAGTCCTATAACCTGCGCACCATACTGCCTGTATTGTAACCCTTCGTGTTCCCTCCTGTGAGATAGAAAAGTCCTGGGAGGCCAGCCGTTCACACAAAGCTTCCTCCTTTACTTTCATCTTAAAAACAACAAACAGACGAAACCAAACTTAGTAGAGTGGTTGACATTGACTACAAAGAGTTTTGTGTAGTTCTTGCCCTCGGCTCTGTTTTGACAGTTAGTAGTAAAGAATTTAAACAGAGACAGGGAAGTTTACAGTTAATGAGTTTTAAGGATGTTTTGAGAAGGCAATCAGAAGTGGCCTTCGGTGATGTCACTTCTGCCTGTATTTAAAGACTGGGCTGGTTGAGATGGCTTCTGGAGTGTGGACAAAGAAAGGCGCCCGGTGGCGTGAGGCAGACGCCAGTGGGCTGGGCTGGCTGTGGGGCGTGGGGTGTTCTCGGAGCTGTCTACCCATGCTCGTTGACAGCACGCGAAGCGAACAGAAACTATTGAAGATGCCGAGTAGGTGCGTGATTCCAGGTGGGCTTGGGGGTGTCTCCCTTCATTTGAATCCCCCTTCGTCATCCTCTCGGCTCTGAGGAAATTGGTTGGCTTTGAGTCCCATGACACATAGGGGAGGAAAACAGCCCTCGATACTTTCAGAACTGCCCGAGAATTGGGACCACTCAGGGCTCCATAACCACCTGCAGGACAGAAACTAAATCAGGGACATGGCCCATCCGACCAGCGGGCCCCTCTGACCGGTGGGCTGGCTTTCTGTCTGTGGCTTTTTTGGGCCATCTAAGTAAAATAAAGGACTGACTTTGTTTGGGGGAAGTGTTTGCTGCTTTATTATTAGGAGCATAAAAATCCATGATTATCATACCTTGGTAGCTTGTTCTTTTCCTGTTATTAAAGATGTCCTTCATCCCTGTTGATGCTTCTGCCTTCTGTGCCAGTGTGTCTGACGTCACTATTGCTACATCGGCTTCCTTTTAGGTAGATTTTGCTGCTGTAATTTTTCTACTTGTTTTCAGCTTTTCCGTGTCATGTTTTCAACAGCTGTGTGTGTGTGTGTGTGTGTGTGTGTGTGTGTGAGAGAGAGAGAGAGAGAGAGGTAAACTGAGCTTGTCTTAATAGATATCTTTAGTCCATTTAGGATATTGTGATTGTACTTATTGCCAGACTTAATTCTACTGTCCTGTTTTACATTTCCTACTATCATGTTTTTTCTTCTTTTTTCTCCCCACCTTCCTGCCTTCTGTCAAAAACACTGGACTTGTTTTTCATTCCCTCTGTGGATTTAGAAGTTATATCTTCTCTCTCTGTTCTTTTACTGATTGCCTTTGCAAATTTTAATAAACTCTCTTAAAGTGTATTTACCATTCTCCTAAATGAAACAAGCTCCTTCTGACGCCGTGCTTTGCAGACAGACATTAGGGCCATCCTCCCCACCCTCCCGCCCCCAGTCTTAAGCTTCCATTTGTTTCTCTTTTAACTGTAATTACTGGTGTAGATTCACCAGTTAGACCTACATTGACCAGCCCGAGTTACTACTTTTCTTTCTGGATTCTGTGTCCGTCTTGCTGGAACGCATCTTTTAGTGTTATTTCAGCAAGCGTAAGGAGGAGATCATTTCTAAGAGAGGTCTTTGTATATCTTTTTTAAAAAAGTGTTATTTTGGGGCGCCTGGGTGGCACAGCGGTTAAGCGTCTGCCTTCGGCTCAGGGCGTGATCCCGGCATTACGGGATCGAGCCCCACATCAGGCTCCTCGCTATGAGCCTGCTTCTTCCTCTCCCACTCCCCCTGCTTGTGTTCCCTCTCTTGCTGGCTGTCTCTCTCTCTGTCAAATAAATAAATAAAAATCTTTAAAAAAAAAAAATAAATAAAAAATAAAAAAGTGTTATTTTGCCCCTACTCTGAAATAATACTTTGGTAGAGAATTTTAGGTTAACAGTTATTTTGTCTTAGTATTCCTAAAGGCAGGATTCCATTATTTTTGGCATCTATTTCTGGTATCAGTTTTTTGGTGTCTATTAGGAGCTCTTAGCCTGTTGTCATTCTTTGTTGGTAACCTGACTTTTCTGCCTGGTTCCTTTTAAACTTTTCTTGTTGCTGCTGCAGTTTTACTATGATGAGTCTTGTTGTGAATCCCTCCTGGGACTTTACTGCACTTTCTTCATTTCTTGTGTTGAAGATCACTTTGAGTCTAATGGCCCATCGTGCCTGGTTAAAGTTGCATTTGCCTGATGTCTGGGCCCAGTTGCCTAGCAGTGTCTGTCAGGCGCGTATGATGGTGCACAGACCTAGAGAAAAGATTTCAGTCAGAGCTTTTAGAAGTTAAAGTCTGTATCCACTAAATACAGCCTCTCTGAGGTGGCCATCGTGTCAGTCTGACTGGAGTGCATCTGGCCTAAAGAACGTAATTTTCACTTTTCTTGTTTCTCCTTCAGTACTATTCAAGAAGTAATAAGTTAGTCAGTGATATCATGGCTAATGGCATTTCCCTCCAAAACCATCTTGCCTGGTCTCTCATTTCCATTCTAGAGGACTTTCCTTTCTCTCGGGCAGCCATCTGACTGAGAAGCTTAGGAGCCCATTTTCTGCCTCTGCTCTGAGCTTACTAGTGTAGTTTTTAAAAGATAATTTTAGGGGTGCCTGGGTGGCTCAGTTGGTTAAGCATCTGACTCTTGACTTCGGCTCAGGTCATGATCTCAGGGTCGTGAGATTGAGCCCCACATTGGGCTCTGAGCTATGTATAGAGCCTGCTCAAGGTTCTTTCTTTCTCCCTCTGCCCCTCCCCCTTGCTCATGCAATCTCACTCTCTCAAAAAAAAAATAATAATAATTTTATGCACTATCTGCTGTAAGGCAGTATTGTCATTCTAGTGAAGTTACTCTATGTACTAATAATGTCTTTGTATTTATAGGAATCACAGATGTATTTTTATCCCCAGTTTACATATAGTAGGAAATTCAAGAAAGAACAACTAAGGTGATTTTTGTCTTCTCTTGCAAAATTATTTTTTATAGTCTTTTTATACTCCTAATGTGAACTCCTTTGGGTTTATAGCATCATTTTTGAGATGTGGTCTTTCATATTTTGGGAAATGTTGGCCAATAAACACAAATAATTAGAAAACTACCTTAAGGGAGATTGTGAAGGTCTCGTTGACCTCATGTGATTTGCAGAAAAGGAAGACCTGGCATCTCTTTTGCTTTCAGAATAGGAAGCTGTTTCTTTGGAGATTACCCTCCCGTCCTTCCACATAACACACAGCTTTTCCCAAGAGCTGCCTTTTAAGATCTGGTTAGCTGCCCTGGTCCGAGAATAAGGTAGAAGACGATGCTTTGGCAGTCAGAAGGGGGGGCTCACAGAGTCCTTTCTGGTTCACTTCTACCCGGATGATTCTGTAGCAGCTATACTACATTAGTAAACCAGGCTCAACAGAGTGAGAAACCACACAGAGAACCTTGAGTCGTAGATGTTGCGTTAACGTGAGAGTCTACTTAGCTTGCAGAAGACATCATTGAAGTCTGGAAATGGTGTGTTTGGTGTATGTCGTATGTTCATCCAAAAAAAAACGTACTCTGAAATGTGAGCCAAAGTATTGGACAAGAAGGGGCAAGAAGGGGCTGTCCCACCAGGAAGCATGTCCCCCAGCAGGATTGGGGTGTGCACATGTGCCTGTGCATGGTGGGGGAGAGGCGGTGACAGAATGGTGTTCCGCTAGAAGCATGAATGACTTTCCCTTAGAAACCCCGATGTGTATCAGTGGTGTTTAAAGGGCATCTTATCCTA
Source organism: Ursus arctos (assembly GCF_023065955.2). Taxonomy (NCBI): domain Eukaryota; kingdom Metazoa; phylum Chordata; class Mammalia; order Carnivora; family Ursidae; genus Ursus; species Ursus arctos. The sequence goes on from NW_026622841.1 coordinate 55,548,239, forward strand.
GATAGGATGTTTTCTCCATGTTATCAAGGACACGTAGTCCAGAGATCAACCTCAGCATCTCTGTCTTGTATTCAGAGAGGTCAGAGTCATTCAGGAACTGACAAGGTTAGGGAGACCATCACCTTGGTGCAACGGCACCACCTGACCCCAGGTCCCTGGTCAGAGGGAGGTCTTTGTGCATGTTTAAGGGCCATACAAAGGGTTTCTGTAAATATCTATGATTGTAAAGAGATGAGAGTAACATTTCCTTTTTCAGGGTTATGAAAACAACCGTTCTCTCCTTGGGAAACATGTTAATGTCTCCTAGAACCCGTTCTGCTGAGTGAGTTCAGAGGTAAAACTGTCTTAGTAGTTGGTTAGTAAAGAAATAGTTGTCACTTGACTTTATCTAGGTTGTTCTCCCACTAACCAAAATCCAGTCTGTAGAGGTCTCTTGTGCATATGTGTTCAGGGAAGCAGGAACCTGCTCAGGCATGAGAAACCCTTGAGAAATAGTGTAATGGCCCTTTTGGGCTAGTGCTTCATTCGTGCTTTGATTTTACTTCCACTTAATAGCTCTTGCAGCAAGCCAATCGATTATTTTATCACCCATTGGACAGATGCCCCAAAGCCCAAGGAGATTAATGAACTTAATCTTAGATCATTTGTTTAGAAAGCCATGTAGGAGCTGAGCTGTGAGCTTCCTCAGGGCAGGGGCTGTGGTCTTCGTTGTTGTATCCACTGGACCAGGGTGATATCTGGGACGTAGTTGCTCTTATAGTTGGTGAATGGAGTTGAAGACTGAGCATTAAAATGGATCTTTTGCCTCTGAGTCTTCTCCCCACAGATGCTGTGTTCTCTTCACGAAGCACCCCAGACTATCTCCTTTTGTATAGGGCATGCCAGGGCTAAGTGATACGGTCAAGATTTTGAGTCCCAGTTGACTGCTCTGGTCTCGTTCATGAACATACTTGGTTCTGCGAACCTTTTGAAGTGGGATGAGCGAATGGTTTGAGGGTTGTAGGATTTTTGCCTTGAAACATCAGTTGGGTCTGCAAAAATTACATGGGGGGCGGTAGCAAACAGCATAACTAAATAAAGGATTATGGGGAAAAAAGATTATGGGATGGGAAAAATAAATGGAGTAACAGCTAAATAGAAAACTATGAGAGATGAAGGGAGTCGGCTAAATGCACACACAAACCAGGAGGGACATGAGGGGAAATCAGAAAACAGCAACGATTTGCTTTTGTGCCGAGCAGTACAGGCTCACATATCAGTTAATGGATGCGGTAAATTTCGATGTGCTGCTGTTCGGGAGTTTATTTCTCAGTGCACTTGGTGGCCGTCCAGGAGCTCATCAAATCAAGTTAATGGAGAGTTAAATGGCCCTTGGAACAAGCTGGTTGGAGGCAACTGGAAGCCTGGGCCCGTGTTCCCGTGGCTCGGCCACACTGTGTGGGGAGGGCTTAGGTCTCAGGGAGCACTGTTGGAAACCAGTAAAGCCGTGTTTTCAAGAAGTGCCTGCTTCCCTTGACCCTTGTCCCTATTCCAGCTGCTTTCGTTCCTCCCAGTTCAGCTCGACCCCTGGGAGCTGCAGCCTGTCTCCTCAGGGGCTCTCCCAGCGCAGGAAGCTGCCCTGTTACTGGACCACACTTGGCCTCTTAGAGAGGCAAAAAGCCACTTCTCGCCCGGCCCCAGTTTGGTGGGAGTGTATTGGCAGGTAGGAAGCATACCTGATTTAAAGTTGTTTTTAGTTATGGAGAGTTTCAAACATAGATAGCATTTGAGAGAATGCTGTAATGAATCTGCGAATACTCCTCAGCCAGCTTCCACCATTATCAACATTTTGCCAGCCTTGTTTTATCTGTTCCTTCTTTCATTTTATCCTCCCTTCCTTTATGGTGACTGTTTTAAAGCAAATTCCAAATATCTACACATATTTAGTACTTTTGAATTCCTTATTTTTCAAACACAAAATGTGGAGCATATAATAGCAAACTCAAGGAGGCCGTAATTTATGCATTTCCCCCTAGCAAAGCTCACAAAACCTTGACTTTGCAGGGAGCAAGTGGATTTTCAAGATGCATGTGCAACTCACCCATCTGTACGCCTCAGACATTTCCTTTGGGGTTGGTAATAGAAATCATTAGTATTATTTTTCTACTTAACACAATTAAGAGTACATCATCTTATTAACTTAATACTATGTGGGAAATTCGAATGAGTTACTTTGAACTGCATTGGGTGAAGCCCAGAGCCAGAGAAGCCCAGGGTGGACAAGCTGGAAAAGCTACTCTAACCCTGATTCAGGGATATCTTCCTGTGTTTTAGCACAGAACACCATTCTAGCAGTTTTGTAAGGTTTAAACAACTTTTTAAAAATTACATATTCACATGCTAGTTTATAACCTCTATAAATGAATTGATACACGTAATCCCGTATTCCATTACTGGTGTGCTAGCGTTTTGGAGTCCTCTTCTTTTTCTTTTTTTGCATGGTTCTCTCCTTCCCAGCACGGTATAGGTCCGGTCCCAAGCATGGAAGGTCAGACAGTATCACAGACTGGCATAAGGCCCTTGGAACAGGCTGGCTTGAGGCAGCTGGAAACCTGGGCCCCTGTTCCCGTGGCTCGGCCACACTGTGTGGGGAAGGCTCAGGTCTCAGGGAAACCTGTGGAAAAGCAGTAGAGCTGTGTAGTGGCTAAGGGAGTAGCAAATTACTACGAACAGGGTGGCTTCAAAACAGTGCAGATTTATTACGTCACAGTACCGTAGTTCAGAAGGCTGAAGTTTCATCTCACTGGCTAAAATGAAGGTTTTGCAGGGCTACATTCCTTCCTGGAGGCTCAAGAGAATCCATTTTCTTGCCCTCCTCAGCTTCTGGGCGCATCCATCTTGCTGGGCGCAAAACCTCTTTGTCCATCTTCAAATCCAGCGATGGCGGGATGAGATCTCTGATTCTCTCTCTTGCCTCCTGTTTTCCATTTTTAAGGTCCCTCTGATTACCCTGGGTCCACGGGGGAATTCAGGATAATCTTCCTATTTTAAGGGCAGCTGCTTAGCAACCTTAATTACCCTCTGCCATATGGCATAATGCAGCCACAGGTCCCCTGGATTAAGGAAGTGCGCATTTGGGGAGAGGAGGGGAATTGCTCTACCTGCCACGGTAGAGAAACAAAACTGTAGAGCCGGTGAGGTTATAGCTCGCTTCTTCCTTCTTGGAGTTGCACAGTTGGGAAACTGAGGCCTGGCGCATAACATTTATTATGTAGTCTTGGATATTAAATGCTCCCAAGTGCTTGTCTAATCCTTGAAGTAGGCATTTTTATATCCCTACTTTAATGATAAGAAAGCCGAGGTTCAGAGTGGCTGCCAGACTTGCCTCTGTCATGTGGCTAGTAAGAGGCAGAGCTGAGACGCTCACCCAGAGTTGTTCGATTATTATGTTTTCTGCTGTGTGCTGGGTGGGGGCAGTTGCCATCAGATCTCCGGTTTCCTGTCTGGTGTTCTTTTTCCATTCTGCCACTCTGCGAGCTCACATTTTCCTCCAGTGACACAACTAATAATACGTTTTCCAGAAGTTCCTTTTTGATTTAAGTCTCGTTGGTATTTTCAAGCCCTTTTAACTTTTGTAGCTCCTGATTTCCTTCTCTAAGGGACACCATATATATTTTTTCCATCCTCTCAGAGCATGATTTTTATTGTAATGACCCAATTCAGACACAGCAGAAGATTTATGTGGAAATTCTGAGATAAAAACGTAACCTGGTTTCCGTTCCTCGCTCTGCCTCCTGCCGCTGCTTCGGGCTGAATCCCATATTTCTTTATCTTTTTGTCTTTGACACATTCCTTCTGTCTGTTTTATTTTTTACTTCAACAGGTCTGGATACTTTTGTTAGAATGTGTGAACTTGAATCTGTGTATGTCCCATTCGCATCACAGCGTGATATCTGTCAGGTTGTGTGACTAGCTACAGGCCCCCTTTGTGAAAGGCTGGGGCACTCATGCATTGTTTTTTTGTTTTGTTTTGTTTTGTTTTGTTTTTTAAGATTTTATTTATTTATTTGACGGAGATAGAGACAGCCAGCGAGAGAGGAAACACAAGCAGGGGGAGTGGGAGAGGAAGAAGCAGGCTCACAGCAGAGGAGCCTGATGTGGTGCTCGATCCCATAACGCCGGGATCACGCCCTGAGCCGAAGGCAGACGCTTAACCGCTGTGTCACCCAGGCGCCCCTCATGCATTGTTTTTTGTTCCTTCTGTTTGTTACAAGGATCGGGGCTGCACTGAAATTCTGTGAGAGAGTTCCTCATACCCCCACTCAGCCCCATGGTTTCTTGTGCTGATGACAATGAGAAGCCTATGCAGGGAATGCCTGCCTGGGAGCCTGGAACAGGGCAGCCAACCCACTGAGATGGAGTCTCCACTGATTTTACGGCCCACGGGTGCTGGCCTGGGCTGCAAAGGGAGGCTAAGAGGAGGGAATCCCTCCTGCCTCCTAATATTTGAGAGGGTTATAAATGTGATCTTAATTTTTTAGACAATTTTTGAAAAAATTGTGAACTACATTATATAAATAATGTATTTTAGGGGCGCCTGGGTGGCACAGCGGTTAAGCATCTGCCTTTGGCTCAGGGCGTGATCCCGGCATTATGGGATCGAGCCCCACATCGGGCTCCTCCGCTGTGAGCCTGCTTCTTCCTCTCCCACTCCCCCTGCTTGTGTTCCCTCTCTCGCTGGCTGTCTCTATCTCTGTCGAATAAATAAATAAAATCTTTAAAAAAAAATAATGTATTTTAAATATATCCGTATACGTACATAAGTATACATGTTATAACATTTTTATATGTAAATTTTTGTATAAATGTAAAATTTAAACAGAATAGCAAGAAGAATGCCCATCTTAGGCACTAGAGCATTACCAGTTGGTTTGAAAATCCACGTATGACTATCTCCCGACTTGACTCAACATTATCATTAATTGTGTTGATTTTTTCCTTTCTTTTCTTTATTGTTTGCCAACCCTGTATGTATCCCAAAGAAGTATATCATTTAGGTTTGCTTATTTTGAATAAGCAAAGGAGAGGGTTGGCCTGTAGATATCCTTCGATGGCATATTTTGTCACTTGACAGTATGTTTTCGATAGTCCTCTATGCTGATGCGTGTCCTTGAAGTTCATGCATTGTTACTGCCTTTTATTATTCCCTCGTCAGGATCTCTTCTCTTTGTCTTTTTGGTTGGTTGGTTGCGTCCAGGTTGTTGTGATTACAGAACCATGTTTCTGTGCACATGCCTCACTGTCTCCTGGTTTCTTTGCACTGTAACTTCTCTAATGTGTATTCTTAGGAGTAGGTGTGCAAGGTATAGGGTGTGCACATGTTCAACTTGATTTTTTAATTTTAAGAAATTTGGTAACACATACATAACATAAAAATGACCATTTTAACAATTTTTAGGTGTACAGTTCAGTGGCATTAAGTTCATATCACATTGGCACCTATCACCACCATCCATCTTCAGAACATTTTAAATCTTGCAAAACTGAAACTCTCTATCCATTAAACAGTGACTCCCCATTTTGCCTCCCCCAAGCCCCTGGCAACTACCATTCTACTTTCTGTCTCTATGACGTTGACTACTCTAGGTGTATCCTATAAGTGGAATCATCCAGTATCTGTCCTTTTCTATCTGGCTTATTTCACTGAGCATAATGGCCTCAAGGTTCATCCATGTTCTAACATGTATCAGAATTTCATTCCCTGTTAAGTCTGAAAAATATCCCACAGTATGTGTATACCACATTCTGTTTATCTGTTCATCCATCAGACACTTGGGTTGCTTGTTTACTTCTTGGCTATTGTGAATAATACTGCTATGAACATGGGTGTACCAGTGTCTGTTGAAGTCCCACTTACAAATCTGTGGAATTTCTGGATCATATGGTAATCCTAATTATTTTTTAAAGATTTATTTATTTTAGAGAGAGGGGGCAAGGGAGGGACAGAGGGAGACCCAAGCAGAACTACCCATTGAGCACGAAGCCCAACACTGGGCTCAATCTCACAACCCTGAGATCCCGACCTGAGCCAAAGCCAAGAGTTGGTCACCCAACCGACTGTGCCACCCAGGCGCCCCGAGGTAATTCTATTTTTAGTGTTTCGAGGAATCACTGTTCTTTTGCTACAATAGCTGCACCGTTTTACATTCCCATCAGCAATGCACAAGAGTTCCAGTTTCTAAATGTCCTTTATCAACACTTGTTATTTTGTAATTTTATAGTCTCCATCCTAATGGATGTGAAGAGGTCTCTCATTGTGGTTTTGACTTGCATTTCCCTAGTGACTGATGATCTGGACATCTTTTCATGTGCCTATCAGCCATTTCTATGTCTTCTTTGGACAAATGTCTATTCAAGTCCTTTGCATAGAGTCAGTTTTACCAGCTAATGCCAGATGGTTTATCAACGTGGTTGTAACAACTTATCTGTAACTAGCAGTTTATGAAAATTTCGTTTGTTTTTATATTCATGCCAACTCTTGTATGGTCAGACTTAAAATTTTTGCCAATCTTCTGAACGACATGACGTATAGTTTTACTTTGCAGATGCTGCAAAATGTCTTCTGGTTTGTGGTGTTTCTTCTCATTTCTTTTTGTAATCTCTTTGTTTTTAATTGAAGTATAGTTGCCATACAACCTTATATTCATTTCAGGTGTCCAACATACTGATTCAACAATTCTATACATTGTGCAATGCTCACAGCAATGTGTAGTTAATAACTTTTGAAAAAAGTTCACATTTTCATGTGGTTAAATTCATCAGTCTTTTTCTTCATGGTATATATCCCAAGGTCATGAACATATTTTCCTATAATTTTATAGATTTTCCAACTTTCACAGTAAGTTCTTGACCCAAGTAGGATTTCTCTTCTGTGGTAGGGTATGAGTGAGGGAGCCTTTTTTGTTTGCCCCCCCACCATGGGCGACCAGTTGTTCCAGCACCTTTTGTTAAATTATTTCTTAGAGTAGTCAGTCTCAGAATAGGACGTGTCCCAGGGTCATCAGGGAGCTTTTGCAAACTGCACACATTCCGACAATTGAATCGTGAACAGGTGCGTGTGTGTGTGAATGCTTGTGAAAAAACACACCAGCAGACTCTGACTTTTCTGCTCTTCCCTGAGTACCACTGCCACGGAGGGGGAATATTTTACACATTCACAGGTTGCAAAAGGCTGGTGTACTGTATGGTTCTGTTCGTCAGAATAGCTCTTTAGCTCTGTTCCGAGGTAACTGGCAGCCCTCTCAGGGTCAGGTCTGGCAACGCTGTCTTGTATTCTGTACTTTCCCATGTCTGCGTTCTGAGGAAATAAGAAGAGGTGGTCAGCAAGTTTATCACAGGCAATGTGAGGTGGGTGTAATGAGACACCACACCGTGGAGAACTAAAGGGGTGACAGTGTTGGTTTTCCCACAACTGATTTTTTTTAATTTTAACTTTTTAAATTGAGGTATAATTAACATACAGTGTAGTATTAGTTTCAAGTGTACAGGATAGTGATTCAGCCGTTCTCCGCATTACGCAGTGCTCGTCATGATCAGTGTGCCCTTAATCCCCTTCATCTGTTTCACCCATTGGCAGGTGTTTTCTTGACCTCCCCCCACCGTGTCCCCACTGAGGGTGACATTTTCTGAGAGGCTGGCGTTTTCTTTTCTAATGGGGTCATTCACGCCTACCAGCCAGGTTGTTGTGAGGACTCGAGGTGGCATATCTGGGTTGCCTAGAATATACGCACAGGCTATCACTGCTGTTATCAGAGTTGTTATGTGGGGGGCAGCGAGGGGGGCCCCCACGCAATTTCAATCCTGAAAAACCTGGAGATGTTAAAGCAGGCGCTTTCCCACACGGTTCCTTAATCCTGTTTGGAGTAAAAATAAGGTTGGGAATAAGTTGGTGTTTTCCTTCTCATGAGGAAGCTTCTTCTCAGGGTATCTGCACTTTTGGGGTCTGAAGACCCTGCTGGAAGGTTCTCATGCTCATTCCCCTAAGACTGGAGTCTCTGTTGTAGCCGAACCCAGAGCCCCTGAAGTGATGGGTGTGGGTTATTGATGTGGGATGAGTAAACAGATAATTATCTCATTATATCCAATAGTAATGAATAAATACCTGAGGACTGGGTGTACCCTCAATAGGATTCTTTTTTAATTGGGCTGACTTCTCTGGACTTCCCATGGGAAACGTCTGTCTTAATGAGACTTACTATAAATGCAAAAAGGGGTATTTTTCTGCTCTCAGAGAAAGGAGACAAAAGCTGAATGGACAGCAGACCAGTTGAAGGTTTAGCTTGGGGATGTGGACTCCTTGGGAATGTGTCTCCTTCTCCACTAACACTGGGCTTGTCACTAGGGGCCCGGCTATAATCACGAAGCTTGTTGTTCCCGAGCACCCGTAATGGCCTGGCTCTTCCCCGTGGCAATCTGAGATTATAGCCAGCCTCCTGCAGTGACTAGTCCAAAGCCCCAGACCTTCCCTACCAGGCCCCTGGTGCTGGCCAGTACCCCCCATCGCAGAGTGCTATGGGGTTTCCCTGAGCTGCCATCACTAAGTGCCACAAATTGGGCATCTTAAAAACCAGAAATGTATTCTCTCATAAATCTAGAGTCTAGAGGTCTGACATCAAGGTATTGGAAGGGCCGTACTCTCTTTGCAGGCTCTAGAGGAGAATCCGTTCCATGCCTCCCTCTTCACTTCTCAGGTTCCTGGGCATTCCTCAGCATTCCTGGGCATTCCTGGGCTCACAGCTGCTGAACTACAATCTCAGCCTCTGACGTTACCAGGGCACCTTCCCTCTGTGTGTCTGTCTCTATCTCTTCTCCTCTTCTGACGAGGACACCGATCATACTGCATTAAGGCCCACCCTACTCCAAATAAATGCATCTTAACTTGATTATACCTGTGAAGACCCTATTTCTAACTAAGGGCACATTCATAGGTAGTGGGTGTTAGGACTTCAGCATATCTTTTTGGGAAACAGGCACAGAAATGGAGAGTAAGCCCTTAGAAATTCTTGTGGGAATTTCACACTGCTATGACATCCAGGCACAGAGCCAGTGGGCTTGCATTTCCTATTTCTTTTTTCAGTAATTCATAGTATTGTATTTTTCTTAAGTAGCCCCTGGAGAGATAGCTTGGGCAGCACTGTCCTGGGGCTCTGTTCCTTACTGCCTCTCCCTCTAGTACCCCTCCTGATGTCCTGATGGGGGGGGGGTTCCCTCAGGTTGCCAGGAGAGCCAGTTGGACATCATCCACACACCAGCTCCCCTTTCTCACTTCCGTGTCGTGGTGGTTGCACCATTGGTCTTCAGTTCCCAAAGCAAACCCTCAGAACCCCAGGGCCTGTTGTTCTGCCCCTTCTGTTCCATTCTTTGAGCCTCCCACCCAGACTGTTACAGTAGTCCCGTGAGGGACCCCTGTCTTGGTCCCGCCCCTCCACTGAGCTCTGCACAGAGTTCCTGTGGCAGTCACTTCCGGGCTCAGAAATCGCTGGGGACTTGCTTTCTGGCAAGTGAAGTGAACTTCTTACACTGGCATTAGGCCCCCTTGGCCTGAGTTTTTCTCACCCTTGTCTTCTACCCCATTCCCAAGAGCCCTCATGACGCGTTCTGACACGTGTCGCACACCCCTTGCATAAGCCTGCTCGCTGTGGCTTGCATAGTTGTGGGGGCCCTCCCCCCTCCAGTCCCACCCCACAGAGGTTCCTGGATCCCAGCTGGAGGTGAGTACTCTCTCTTCCAGGACCTCGAGCACTCATCACATTCAGCCCTGTTTTGTTCTTCTTTGGGCATTGGTCTCAACATCTCTGCTAGACCCTAAGCTCCTGGAAGGCGGGTGCTGCCTTACTCATATCTATCTCCATCACAGTGGAGTGTGATTTAACACATAGTAAAACTCTAATGGGTATTTGCTGAATGTATGCTTGCACGAATGAATGAATGACTGGCTGCATGCTCCCGAGAGCACGGCAGCTGAAGCCAGTCTGGCGGGGGGGCAGTGAGGGTCCCCAACGTGGCGCCCCCAAGCAGGCAGGTCCCAGCTCCTCTGCCTTCCAGCGGAGAGCGTGGGACCTTCTTGGCGTCATCAGCAGATTTGCCGTTGGCTCAGACACAATAACTTGAGAGCACATAATTTTTTTTGGAACTGGGAACATTTCTACCAAGTCCCATAAGATTTCCCATGGTTTCTGGTTGCTTTTTATTGACAATTAGTGAAATATTTTGTGACTTTGGTACAATATATGTAACGAGTAAGGTAAACCCCCATTTGGAAAAAATATTAGACAGAAGTCTCAACAAACTTAAATCAATTTAGAACCAAGAGAATGAAAACTAAAATAGTTGGTAGAAACTTATTTTGTAACTGAGGATGAACGGAAATTGAGAGCTAGGGAATCTATTGATATGTTGGTACAGATTCTTCAGATTTTTTTTTTTCCCCATTAGTGCAGGGCCAGGCACCTCTGTCTTTGGGTTAAAATCACCGGACTGAGTGCAAGAGTTTGATGATGAGGGAAGCCCCCCGATTTGTAAATGGGGACCAACATGAGACGTCTTGCAGCCAGACGTCCTAGGTGATCGCAGCTCCTTCTCAGGGCTTGTCACGGTCACTCAAGGTTCAGTCCCTTCCAAGCACTTTCTCGTGCACAAGGACAAGCGAAGCGTCCTCCGTTGGCCCCGCTAGCATGTGATGTCACCTCACAAGGTCATGCTTCATCTCTACTTTTAGTTCTGTTATAAATGGAGACCCTGGACTCGCCTCAGATGACCTTCTGAGATATTTGGCCACTTCCCTTATTTCTTTGGCAGCAGCCAAAGGTGGAGCTTTTGGTCAGCCAGCAACGTTTTCCATTTCCGGGGCATTCTTCCCCGCGCAGTGTCCCCAAACGTGGTTCATAAAGGAGGTGAAGAGCAATGGGAAAATGGCAAGGGCGGTGGCCCAGGCGTGGGCCCTAGCCGTGGTGAGGTCACATCACAGTTAGGGAGCCCTGGGAGGAGAAGCGGAGAGTCCCACCGCGTGGGACTGCAAGGCCGCAGCACGTGGGACGGCCAGAGGTGAGACTGGCCAAGGACGGACCACGTGAGTGTACTGTCTGGGCTCCGAGTGTAGGCAGTGGGGCGCCACTGGAGGACTTCCAAAGGGGCCTGCCACTCTCAGAAGCGTTCGTTGGCAGATCCCTGGTAGCGGAGTGACGCCACGGTGACGCGGGAAGAGACGCCGGTTAGGAGGCCGTGTGCGGTGATCTAAATGGGAAGAGCAGCCCGAGCCACGCAGGTGCCGTGGCAACAGGTCTGCGAGCCAGTAAGGGCTTTTGCCACCTGCTAAACACTTGGGGGAACAGTGTCCTCCACTGGAGCTCAGTGTGTGGTGCTGCCGAGCCCACGTCGGGCGCCGCTCAGACGTCACATCCTCCTGTCGCTTCGTAACTAGGTGACGGTGGCCGGTTGCTTGAGTGTCAGCAACTGTAGAACAGAGACAATAGCACCTACCCCGGGAGAGTCTGCCGATGTGTACATGGGATAAAGATTTGCTGACATAAAATACATTTTGAGTTTGTTTCTGGTAATCCATAGGGAATATTAAAGTTGTCAGCTGGTTGGCTAAATGCGTCTGACTGCCAAAGCCCGACGGGCCCGGAGCATGCCCTCCTCATGGGCGGGGGGACTACCCGCCGCTCCTGGTGTCCCCGCCTGAGGGCCGGGTGCCCGGCACCGGGCAGCGTGCGCTTGTCTTCTGGCTGGCCGGCTGCGCGAGGAAGGAAGCGTTTTTCCTCTCATCAGACGGAGGGCAGGGAGGAGCTCTAGACGGCCACCAGCTCTTCCCTGCGGTTGCCAAGTTGGACCCCAGATGAACGAATCCAGAGGACACTGCTCTGCAAGTCTTGAGAACACATTTTTCTAGGTGTGGGAGGAGTTGTAACGAGATTATTAACATGCTTTCTGAATGCATTGCCCCTATAATCCGATTATCCATCCGACTTGAGGGAGTTCTTGGCTGATTAGAGTACTTTATCTTCATTACAGGGAAGCGACTTGCCTGTATAACTTAATTTATTTCAGGGAGTCACAAGGTGGTCACCTGCGGCTCTGCCGGTGTTGAGGCCTGCAGAGCCACCTTCTATTTATATGTTGGTACATTAGACATGCAGCGGGAGAGAGCGGTGGGGAGGATGGTGAGCAGCTGCGGGGAAGTGTGTCGCATCACCGCGCAGCGGGCACCTTGGCCGGGTCCGCCCTGCGGGTCCCTGCGCCGTCACTCAGGGTTGGATAGGCGGATGCTCTGGGCACCAGACCCCAAGCAGGACCGGCGGGTGTGGACATATGACTGAGCGTTTCCCTGCTCCACGTGCGTGCCTCTCGGCACATGGGGGGTGTGTGTCTGGATTCTGTCGAGAAGAAAATATTTGTGCAAAAGAGTGGTTTGTAAGGCTCAAGCTGCTGCTGACTGTGCACTTTGACTCAAATGTTTATAAGGAATTTTGCACATGTTTGGACATAGTTTGTGTGTGTTCTGTCAAAAGCAAGCTCCAGAAGGCTATTCCACCAGCCTCTTGGTTCTCTGTTTTAAGTTTTGTGTGCAGAGACATTAAACACATCTCTTTCAGTGACCACCCAGGAGTGTAAAATGATATTTTATCTGGGCTTCTGGGGAGACTGGTCATGCTGCTACTACTGTTCTGGGCTGTGCTCAAAAGTTAGCCATGTCAGTCCTTCCGGAATAGGTTTTGGTGTTTTGTAACAAGTTAACTTAAATTTTGTGTCATGATTTCTCACTGCAGTGCTCTTTCTGATGCTCATTTCTTGTAGATGAATACTAAAAAACCATCGCTTTCTGTTCTTGGGGGGTTTTGCTGCATGCCCTTAAATAGTCAAGAAGACCCGGGGCAAACATTCTCATTGTTCTGGATCCCACAGATCCAGCGCAGGCTGGGGTAGGTGTTGGGGTGAGATACAGGGCAGGTCAGTGCAAGTGAAGTTGGCTGCTGGCTCAAGGAGAGCCATTGGCTTTTTTGGAAGAGGGAGACATCACAATTAAAAATAGTCTTTTTTGTTGCTGTCACGTTGAAGACTGGTTAGGTTAGAAATGCTTTGAGTTGGGACAGATGGAGTCAGGGGGATTCTCTTTGGAAAGTTGTTTCGTTGACCTGGGCATGAGTTGTTGAAGAGCTAGGTGGGGCTAGTGAAGCTGAAGAGGAAGAGGGATGATTAAAGTGCAGGTATCTTGGAAGGAGGCTCAACCTGTAAGACTGTAAGGAAGGGAGGGGGAGAGCTGGAGAGGACTCCAGGGCTTTGAATCTGAGAATCTAGAGGACCGAGAGGAGGGGACTAATTTGGGAGAAGATGCAAGGTCAGGGTTGACTTGGAGACCGAGATAAAATTACACATCATCCAGTATTTTAAGCGAGAACATCAAAATGCAGATCTTTTCTGACTTTCGATGTGTTATGTCCCAATAAACCTATCGCAAGTTGAAAACATCATAAGTTGAGAATGCACTTAATACACCTGTCCTGCATCACAGAGTAGCCTGCCCACCTTATATGTGCTCAGGATGCTGACTCCAGACTGCCGTTGGGCACAGTCATCTAACAGAAAGCCGATTTTATAATCAGCTGTTGAATCTCCCATGTAACTGGTTGAATATGTGCTGAAAGGGACCAGCGACGGCCGTGTGGGTGCAGTACGGCTGCGGTCGGCCATTTGCTCTCGTGCCCACATGCCCAGCATCACAGGGGACGATCACCCCACATCACTAGCCCAGGAAAGGGTACACATTCCAGATTCCAAGCACGGTATCGACCAATGGCGTAGCGCTGTCTCACCATCATAAAGTTGAAAAATCCTAAGTCAGAACATCATAGGTCGGGAACCGTCTGTAGTTTTGAGTAAGATGTGGAAGTATCGTGGCTTCATAAAGATCACCTGCGCATGGTAGCCTTGTAAACTTGGTTAAACGTTTCGAACAGCTAAGCTTCCACGTACGGGTTGCATACTAACTGAGAGGGCTGACAGCTGATAACTTTTAAATAGAAAAATCAGTCCTTAAGCTTCCTGACTAACTCGGGCGACTGTTACTTGCAGCACAAGGTGTGGCCGTGCTGGCCTGCCGCTGCAGGGGGGAAGGGTGGTGCCAGGCCGAGGGCAGAGACTGGCTGCGCTTGACCTTGGCTCTTGATCCCCAGGCTACGAAACCGGCTGCCGCCAGCATTGCCATGGGAGCCCTCCGAAAGGGAGGACAGGAGAGTCAGATAAAGCCAGACACGCCTGCTCAGGCAGGGGCTGCTTGGCTAAATAGCTGTGTGCACGTCACAAACAGATGTGCACACCCAGAACCGGATACAGCAGAGCCGGATGTGGGCAGGACAATTTTCCCAAGACGTTAAAATCACTTTTTAAAAAATATCAAAATTAAATTCCAGTTTTATACGCATGACCTTCTAATCCAGTTTTCCTTTATTCAACTGTAATTAATGTCCTTTGGAGACACTCACGCGTTATTTGAAATAAGATACGGATAGGTCCACATTTTGATTTTACCGAAGTTACAAGCTGCTGAGCTGGCCTGTTAATGGTTCCAGGGATGCTGATGGAAGATATGAGACTCCGGTGTCAGAGAGAAGGGTTTTATTAGTCGGGGTGCACCAGGCAGCCATCAGCAGTCAGCCTCCCTGGTCCCCAAGTCCAAGGAGCAGGACCCGGAGGGCCCAGATGAATGCTGTGCACACAGTGGGCTTGTGTTGCCTCTGGGGAACACTGAGCTGGTGGGGGGGACCCAGCATTTATAGCAGCAGTAAACACACCTGCTCTTTGTTACAGAGGGAGGGGTAACCTCATCTTCAAGGTCTCTCTCTGCAAGGACAGTCCTGAGAAACGGTTCAGGTAAAGACTGGTCCGAGCCTTGCATCCTTGGCACATCCAGCAAGGTGTGTAGAAACATGAGAGACCCATGGAGACGGTCTTCTAATAATAGAACAATATTAAAATATAAAAAACATTGTCTTCTAATAATATAAAAATAAATAAAATAAAAATAAATATGACGGTGAACATCTGAGAAGAGTTTTAAAATTTGCATCTGTTTCACGAAGAACCATCTCACAGCATTTAATCTGGTTATATAGGTTTCAAATTTAAAATATATAGAAACTCTCATTTCAAATGATTTGAAAATCCTGTTGCTTTTCCTGCAGACCATGCGAAGCAATTGCTTGAAAAAAATGTCTCCCCCACTTTAAACAATCATCTATAAACTATCTCCTTTGTGCATAACATTCCACCAGGTGGATGACTCAGCCCCTGCCCTTGGTTTTAGAACATACTAGAATAATGACACGGGCTTACCTGGAACGACCCAAGTAAACCTATCAAGTGCTCGATAATGAAATACCAATGATGTCAGAGGGAAAACCCCACCAAATCATGTCGTAACATTTCTATCAGGAATGGTCACGTGTTTTTTATTTGGTATTCCTGTAGCCAAAGCCGCTCTGGCTGCTCGTAGCTGTAGTGCAGACACGTGTAGCTCTGCAGAATGCCTGCTATCTGGTACTGCCCCCCCTTCTCTGCATCTTGTATGCTCTCTTGTTCCTCATTTCTTTCTGCCTCTGTCTCTCTGATGTGTAAAGCATAGGAGTATTTATGGAAACGGAGTTTAATTTTTCAGGCTTTTTGGTGGGAAGAAAATAGCTTGCAGATGGGGCTCACCTGAAAAAACAGCTCTCCCTAATTCTGCCCCAGCTCTCTTTGGTCCTTTCTATCTGACAGTGTCAAAGAGCTCCCCCTGGCTTTGAGCACCACTTTATCCCTGTTGGGGAGGGAAGCACTTAACTTGAAAGTCGCTGAAAACATTACAGTCCCTAGGTAGCTTTATCTCGAGAGGCTGCAGAACAAGACAGCACATTTGAGTAACACCAAGTGCTTCCGCACCCCAGGCTGCTCACTCCTCACCCGCTTTTACTCTGTGAGTTAAGAGCTAACTGGTCTACCCATGGGAGAGTGTGTGTGTGTGTGTGTGTGTGTGTGTGTGTGTGTGTGACTCAGGGATGCCAAGGGACTTGCCTGACATCACACAACAAATGACAGGACAAGGTCCAGGACTCTGGCCTTCGGACGCCAGGGTTCCAAGTGCTTTTGGGGCTTTAGTTTTTGTCATTGTTGTTTTGTATGAAAACTCCCACATGGGCCAAAAAACCTGCTCTTTAGTCCTTGATGATCTTTGCTTGTCAAGCTCAAATTTAGGAAGAGGTGGGGTGGTGGCAAAGTAACTCTGCAGTCCTGACGCTTACAGCACATGCAGTTGTTCCTCTTGGTGAGAGCGTGACAACCAAGCAAGCTTTCTTTCCCACCAAGGACGCTTCATGGGCATCTCACGCCCTTCTCCTCACTTTCCCTGGAACGAGCTCTGTCCCAGAAAATCCTCCTGATGCCAGTGCGGCTTCTTAGAGTTCCAGGACATCTCTCTGGGGCCCCCAGGATAACCTGACCTATTTTGTGATGGGTCATGACTATTTTTAATGTCTAAGGCACCTTTGAAAGACAAACCGTCACGTCTGGGAGAGAATACAATCCTATAAAGTCCACAGAAGATGTGCTCACAGGGGTTGTGCGTGGAGCAGGGCTTGAGGTGAGGTTATACAGCAAGTCATGAAATATCACACAAATACGATTATTTTCATCGATTTTGTTAGACTTGTATTCAGAATCAGAATGAGCAGGCAAGGAGTGAGGGCAGACAGCTGTGTCCCAGGAGTGGGGATGCTTGAGCTTTAGTGCGTGAGTGCTGTGGTCCCTTTTGTAGGGTCACCGGACTTTCTGGAGGTCATAACGCAGTTTGATGACTTCCAGCCCTTGTCACATTTCCGTTATGGAACGGTGTGAGATTTCAGCTGTAGCTAGCCAGGAAAAAGAATTGTATATATCAGTGGCAAGAGATTCAGGGTCTCATTATGTAGAGTTTCAGCAATATGGAAGGTAGAGGCAATCTTTTTGGAGAAAAAAATCCAGAGACTACAGGAGAGGGAGAAAAAGAAGATAAGATATGAAAGATGAAAATGTGTCTTTACACATCTGGAACGTGGTCACAAACCCCAGAGTGCTTTTAAAAAAGAAAAAAAAAAAGGCTCTGAAGCCCCAAAGAAGCTGTTGGAATGCCAACTGATGCATTTAGTGGGCAAGGTCTCCTCTTAGGAGTGAGTTGGCCCCAGGGTATAGTCAGCCAGAGCGCCCATGGCAGAGTCCCCCCAAAAGTTGGTAATGGAGCCCCAGACACGAGGACAAGGTTGACCTATATTCTGTCGATTCCATTTAAGAAGGCAGGAACAGCAGAAGATATTTTCTGAAAGAGTAACTGGAAATTAGAAATACTAGCTTTCCCACTACTGAGGCCCATGGGCTACCTTCATGCTCTCCTGCGAGGTTCCAACCTTCCAGGATCCGAGAACCTCACAGTTACCTCTGATGGTAAATTCCGTTTATTTACTGTGTGAGCTTTAGCTTCCACAGGGGAAAGTGCTATGTCCCTGGAAATCTTTTATATCCCTGGAACCCTCCTTCCTTGAGGGCGCTCAGGCAAACAGTCACTGTAGGAACTAAAGACGTGTGTCCTGGTGACCAGGACAACCCCCAGTCAGCTTTGTAACAGGCGATGCACGGGAAATACGGGACAGTAACAAACCTTGAGGCGGTCAGGGAGCAGGGACACCTGGAAGCAGGTGAAGTTTGAATATTACCGCCCGTGGAAGACCTTGGAAGTCCCAAGGGCATGTGACAGCAAACAGTCACGCCCTCAGGTTTTAACCCACAAACTGTTGCAGGACATAAAGGTATGTTTGGAGATACACATTTAGTAAAAAGAGGTCATTTGCATTTTTGAAGTGATTTGTGAGGATTTGATTCTGACACCAATTCTGATATGTGGGGTTTTTCCCCATACCACCAAGCAGTTAACTCAATTCTGACTGAGGTAGCGTCAGATCCCACAGGTTAGGGGCTCAGTCCTACAAGACTGCTCTCCCCACCCCTCCACACTCCAGATGCCATCACTAGGCCAGGTAGTCACCTGTGCTTCTGACCACTCAGCTGTGGATCAGAGGTTCCAACCTCAGTGCCCTCCTTAAGTTTGATTAATTTGCTAGAGCGTCTCACAGAACTCAGAGAAACGTCTTATTTACTAGATTATTGGTTTATTACAAGAAGACATGCTTCAGGACTAGCCAGTACATCATAGGTGAGGTGCATGGGAAGGGCGAGGAGCTTCCCTGCTCTCTGGGCACACCACTTTCCCCAGATCTTATGGAAGCTTTCCAAACCCCATTCTTTTGGGTTTTTATGGAGGTTTCTTATATAGACACGATGGACTAAATCACTGGCCATCTCCAGCCCTTCTGTCCTTCCTGGAGGTCTGAGGATGGGACTGAAAGTTCTCTTATTACATAGTTGGTTTTTCTGGTGGTCAGCCCCCATCTAAGATCCCCTAGATGTTCTAGGAGCTTTTCAAAAGTCACCTCATTAACATAAGCTCAGGTGTGGTTGACAGGGGTTTATTATGAATATCAACACATCTTTATGGTTCTTATCATTTAGGAAATTCCAAGGTCTGTACCAGAAAGAGCAAATACCAATGAAGACCAAATATATATTTATCATACATCACAGTATCTCAGTGGAATATTGTCTCCTAATACAGGGAGTCTGAAAAAGTGTCATAGTTCTTTAAAAGGAGTATGTTTTTACTGTAAATACTATCATTTCCTACTTTTACTGTTTTGGTATTAATAAAATGTACACGTTCATTCGACAGAGATATTCTTTCTTTAACTGGTTTTATAACTATGGAATTGGCTAAACAAGGGTAAAGATTGGTTTGTCAGCTTTTTATCCAAGAAAGATAAAAGGAAGTTTTTTCAATAGCAATTCATAATCTAGATGGTAGCACTCTGCTAATCCTTTCCTCAAGAATGAGGCCAAACAACACCAGAGAGACTTTTCCAGTTATCTAACTGTGGCTCGCTTCCCATTTTCTTGGTGAAGATACACATGACAGCAGTGCCCATCACCTGGGTTTTTCTTAATCTGTAGGATCTGGAGTAAAGACAATGGATAACTTTTTCAGGTTGATTAATCTCCTCTGTGATGAACTCGGCACTCTGCCTCAGGATACTAATTAAGCACATATGACTTGATGAGTCTGTAGAAGTCTGGTCTTACTTGAGCTATGAGTGTGTTACTTTGTGCTGTTGAAGTTTTTCTGAAAATTGTTAATGCTTATTATGTACGTAGGCACTCGTTCACCTCTCAAGAGCCAGGGGACCTCAGTGAATCGTGAATTCTTGGCTAGTAGGTGCTTGTGATCACACAATAGGTAGACAACGATAAGTGGCCTGGGGAAACAAAATTCTATTATTGCAGATTGCGCCGATAGCTGGGGAAACCAGATGCCGGGTTCAAAACAGATGAAGAAGGTAGAATATACCAACCTTAGGGCGCCTGGGTGGCACAGTGGTTAGGCGTCTGCCTTCGGCTCAGGGCGTGATCCCGGCGTTCTGGGATCGAGTCCCACATCAGGATCCTCCGCTGGGAGCCTGCTTCTTCCTCTCCCACTCCCCCTGCTTGTGTTCCCTCTCTCGCTGGCTGTCTCTATCTCTGTCAAATAAATAAATAAAATCTTTAAAAAAAAAAAAAAGAATATACCAACCTTGTAGATTTCTCTCAAAGACTCCTCGTCTTTTTCTCCGTTTATCGTAGACAGTACAGTACAGTTGAAATGCCTCCTCCGGAATACCAGTCCAGGATAGTAAGCATAGAGGAACAGAAGAATAAAAGGTTAAAAGGGACGGGGCGGGGGGGAGTATGTCAAGGGGCACTGTTATTGTTTTGTAATTCTGCATTTAGGATCCCTTTCGGAGGAAAATTGCCTTTGAGTGCAAACACTTAAGTAGATCACACACACAAATTATTTTAGACTCATCGATAGCGTCTGACAAGCCTTCTGTAAAGTGCATCTGTGTGGTCAAAGCTCTAAAAGTGAATGCCGCTGCTTCTCCAGGCAGAAGAAAATTGTGACGTGTTTTCAGGATTCTTCCTGGAGCTCAGCACTGTGCCCATCCTTAGGCCCTAGCTAGTCTCTGGCTGTACTGCGGAGCCAAGATCAGGAGGAATTCTGAAAGAATACTGTTGACCTTGAAGACTGCTGGAAATAGACTCCTTGAGGTTCAAGAGTTACTTGTGATTTCTTCCATGCCACGAAGAATGCACAGGAGAAAGGGTTCTTTCTCCTGTTCTTTCTGTGCTCTTAATTCACATGAGACTGCTTCCCCTCACCCCCAGGACCCTCTGCGACCCTTCTAATGGGGGAGTTGAAAAGGTTCTCATGTGTCCCAATGTGGAAACAGTCTCCTGGGAAGAAAGGAGGTTTAAGAAGCAGAACTCCATGGTGAGTCCCTTGTTAAAAGAAGGTCGTCCTCTCAAACCTAGAATTTTTAGAGAAGCATAATTGGTGGTATAAATTTCTAGAGAAGAGCATAGTGTCCATAAATGACAAACTATTGTTATAAGAGGTGTTTTGTGCCCACCACTAACCCAGAGAACACTAGACTTGGGTCTGTAGGGTGCCCAGGCTTGAGGAGGGCAGAGTGGGAGACAGCGGTGAGCTGCGGGCGTCCCGATTGAGAGGACGGTAGCGTGTTTGGGATTCTGGCTTCTGCAGGGGGCCCTGAAGGGCTCATGCTTGTAGGGCCTCCGACTCTTCAGAGGCCAGCTCTGCTCTCATTACGAAGAACAGATAAACGTGAAGTCACTCTAGTGGGGCAAGGAGTGCTTAGCCACCACCTTGCCCCCTTTGGAGCCCCCAAAATATCAAGGGCACAGCCCTGTTTTTTGTTGCATACTCTTCTGGTCCACCTGGAACGTGAGCACAGTCACATGGAGGTGAGAGGCCTGCCAGGGGCCCTGACCCCTTTGCTTCTGAGCTCCCTCATCGGAGAGGCAGCTCAGCTCTGTGGAGAGCCTGGGTTCAAGTCCCACCTGTGGTGGTGGGTGAGTTACTTTCCCTCACATATGAAATGCGAATAATAACAGCCACCTCACAGAGGTGTTGTGAGGAGGACAGACCATGAATAGAAGGTGTTTGGCTCTAGTGAAACAAGTTATTAGATACAGAAGGCAAGCAGCGAGTTTGCTAAGCTACCTGACATTCTGGATGGCGGTCCTTTGCTAGGTGTCTTGTCACGTCGCCACATTTGTCCTGCTGACCCACCAAAAAACAAGTGTCAGGGACCTGACCTCTCAGTTGACACAGGGGTTAATAAGGATAAGGTAGCATTGCTTCCAACCAGTTTTAAGATTTGATACCTCTATGAAAAAAGTCCAAATTTTCTGGTAAATTTGAGAATTTTTTTTCCACAAATAAGTTATGACCACAGAGAAATTATGTATTTCTTATGAAGAGAGCCTGCATGTAGTAGTTGGTTAAAATGTATGGACTTAAAATATCAATAGAGGAAAAGCTACCTTTGGTGATATAATAAAATACAATTTTAAAATGTGCCATTGTTTAAAAAAAGCAAGGCTCTGGAGAAAAAAACTTGCTTTAAAGCTTTGGTCACTGTTTAAAAGCTGCCTTCTAAACATTCATAAGCAGTTTGAATCCATCTGAATGTGTATTTTACAGATTAAAAACAGTACTAGTGAATCTTAGCTTCTTAAGCCATAAAAGGAGAGAGAGAGTCTATAGTATTGTACACATGGAAAATGAAATAAATCACAAGATCTTATAGTGACACCCAAAATATAAGCTGTAGCGATCCATAGCTAGAGGTTTGTTTAGAAGGCTTTGCAATGGCTCTTAAACTATTTTAGATAGAGGTGTTTTGGTTTTCTTTCTTTTTTTTTTTCTATGCTGAAATGTATATAACATAAAATTTACCATTTTTATCCTTCTTAAGTGTATAGTTCAGTGGCATTGGAGACATTCACCACTATTTCTAGAACTTTCTGTCATCCCAAACAGAAACTCTGCATCCATTAAAACGCTAACGCCTCGTTCCTTCCTCACCCAGCCCCTGGTAACTTCTCTTCTACTTTCTGTCTCTATGAATTTGCCTAATCTAGGTATCCCATATAAGTGGAATTGTGCAATATTTTTCTTTTTTTTTGTCTGACTTATTTCACCTACCACGTTTTCAGGATTCATCCGTGTATCAGAATGTCCTTCCTTTTTATGGCTGAATGATATCCCACTGGAGGATCACCACGTATTTTGCTTATCCATTCATCTGGGCACCTGGATGGCTTGCATGGTTTAGCTGTTGTGAATAATGTTGCAGTAAACATTACTGTGCAAGTATCCACTTGCGTCTCTGATAATTGGTGTTTTTAAAAGGTATTTTTCTGGAGGTTGAGATTCTCAAAGAGAAGGTGACAGGCCACATCAATGAGTGGCATCCACTTGCTGCCATGAAAACCAGCCCCTGGTGCTGTGTTGTGCACTCTGGGTAGTGAAGTCTGCCCTCGTGCCCGTGGGTGCCGCAGACACCAAGCGTGTGGTCCACGAGCCCGAGGCAGCCACCCGGCAACCGCACAAGGGACATGTAAACAGGATGGAGGTACCACCATGCTCCCCACCCCAAGAAAACCTTGCTAATTAGTTAAGCATGGCTTGAAGAGGGGGGCATCACCACCAAGGAGCCTTCCAACACAATGGCCCTGGTGATCTAGTCTTAGCTGCAGGAGAGAAGGGCAAATGCAGGTGATTATGTGCAGAGGATGTGGGGTAAGGAGGGAGGGGCCGATGAAAAGCACATGGCTTCCATTCTTGCGGACAGATGAAGGGGCTGTGGGGCCCTCCCCCCCGCCGAAGGGCCGGAGACTGGAGCAATAGCAGAAGCAGCCAAAATGAAGGAATGAGAAGGTATCAGCAGGTGGGGTACAGGGTGTGACGGAAGGGTCCCAAGTGGGGACCCTCCACGTGTGGGTAACAGACACTAGATCTGAGGCTCTGGAGACAGGCGAGAAGGGGAGGTGAGCTTGAGAAAAGAGGGAGACACAGGAGGGGGGGTGCACAGAAAGCCTTGAAGGCTGTGTCTGCCCTGCCCGTCATCGCCACCACCGTTTCTGTGCTCCCTTACATTTCAGCTTCCACGCATACCTCCTTCGCGTTATCAGTGTCTTTCTTCTTTTTTTTTAAGATTTTTTTTTAAGATTTTTTAAAATTTATTTGACAGAAAGAGAGAGAGCACAAGCAGGGAGAGCAGCAGGGAGAGGGAGAAGCAGGCTCTCCGCTGAGCAGAGAGCCCGATGGGGGGCTCGATCCCTGGACCCTGGGATCATGACCTGAGCTGAAGGCACATGCTTAACTGACTGAACCACCGGGGCATCACCCCCTTTTTTAAAGATTTTTTAAAAATTTATTTATTTGAGAGAGACAGAGATAATGAGAGAGCATAGGTGGGGAGGAGAGGGAGAAGCAGGCTCCCCACTGAGCGGTGAGCCCAAGATGGGGCTCGGGGTTCGATCCCAGGACTCTGGGATCATGACCTGAGCCCAAGGCAGACAGTTAACTGACTGAGCCACGCAGGGGCCCCGTGGAAGAGCTTTCGTGATCTGTCCGTCTCTTGATTTCCCTGTCCCCTGCTCCATGCTCTCCCGTACCCCTTGGTTCAGCCCATCTCCCTCAGCCTTATTATTCACTTTATGTTAATATGTCAAAGAAAAACCTTGTCAGGCACGAAGAGGAGTGCCTCCCCATGAGATTTAGGCTCTGATAAGATCTGATGGTGAGGGAGAGCACGTGTCCTCATTTTTCTCCTCATGGTTTGACTCATCCTACGTATCTTTGCCAGTGGCTCTTGGCACACGTAAGTGCATTGTGGAAAATCTGACCTACTCCCCTCCCTGAAATGATGGCAGTAACATCCACTCAGTGTGAGAGAGAATTTCTTTCTAAGTTAAAATTTCCTCTGTGACTTGGTAACAGACAATAGCAAGATTTTAGGTGACCTGTGAAATGAGTTTAAAGTTCTAAAATAGCCAATTTCTATTACAGATGCAAAAAAAGAATACATGGAAACCACACAGTTGAAAAAGTTGACAGTGCAAACACACACTTCTGCTGTAGAGTGAAAAAGGCATTTTTGTGACCATTGGTTTTGCTGCGATAGAAGAAAGCCGGAATGAATAATAATGGTTTTTGCTCTCTACTTTTGGGGGAAAAAAAGTTGATTAGCATCTGAAAATATTAATCAAGAAAAGAATCATAATTGGTTAGCTAATGTTTGCTTTGCATGGCTATGGCAATCACTTATTAAGCATATTATTTCATTTATAAGAAACCTTTATATAAAATAGGTATTAATATTATTACCACTTTAAATAAGGAAATTGGGATACCAGGCGCTCAAGGAACTAACCGAGGGTCACAGACTACAAGTGATATGCCTGGATTTGGACATGAATGCCCATGGTCTTCACCCACTTTTCCCTTTTACACACATAACTTACATGTTTTCATATGCTTGTTAGAAAACTAAAAATTCATGAAGATGTGGACCAATTTTGGAATACAAAAAAGTATTCAAATTTATGAAGTTTCTCTAAAGCCATAGTATGAAAACTTTTTAAAGCCAATTGAGTGGGGGGGTGCCTGGGTGGCTCAGCCGGTTAAGCACCCGACTCTGGATCTCAGCTTAGGTCATGATCTCAGGGTCATGATCTCAGGGTCGTGAGTTCAAGCCCCACCTTGGGCTCCATGCTGGGTATAGAGCCTACTTAAAAAAACAGTTGAAATTACGCATTTAACTCTGAGAGCTCTCAGACAGTAAAGGAAGGAATAAAATGCCTAAAAGGAGAGTCAGAGTGAATTAGTGCAGTCCAGAGACGAGTGCTCAAAACCCTGTGGAAGTGTGAGCTGAGTGGCCCACAGAAAAAGTCCGTGGACATCTCCGGGATGAAGAAAGGCCTGTCCACTGGCATTTTCCAGTTTGCAGGCTGCTTGCTACTCAGACCTCCAGAGGACTCTTTCTGTGAGCGCCCGCTAATTTTCGGAAGCACCGCGGCTGCCCCAGTCGACGTGTGGCGCTGGCCAGGCGTGCGCGCCTCAGCAAGGCGGGAGCCGAGCCGGCGGGGGCGGAGGGGCGGCACCTGGCTGTGGCTCTCCTTCTGGAAACCTGCGAAAGGTTTGGTGGTGTGAGGAGGATGGAAACATGGCGCCATCCCACCAAGCGCACGAACTCGCTCTGGTGAACCCGAGGGGCCAGAGATGTCTGAACAGAGGGCTGTTGGGCACAGCAAAGACACCTCAGCCCGAGGTCGTCCCTGCCTTTCAGGGAGAACACCCCAAAGTGAGGCGTCCCCTGCCACACGCACATCCTTGGCTGCATCATGCGTGCTGTCCGTCCTGGAGAGTGCGAGAGACGAGGTGCTGTGGGCCTGGGTGGTCCCCCTCCTCCTCCTCACGCTTCCCAGCCCAGGCTGCCATGGGGGGCTGATTTTGCTGAAGAGGAGAATCCGAGGGTCTGGAGGCTGGAGGGCCCAGGGACATCGGCTCTCCCCCTGGGACAGGCGAGGGCTCAGCCGGCACGCAGCCTTGTCAGACGGGAGTGATCTTCCCGGCCGGCCGTGGCCCCGCAGCTGCATCAGAGACGAGCCTGCGGGTCCCGGTGAGGCCTCTGTCCTCCAACAACTCAGAAGCCGTCAGGCTCTGGCTTGATTGCACAGATGGCTTTACATACAGCCGGGGAGGAGCCATCCTAACAAAAGGCTGTTGCGGGTCCAAATAAAGAGCACGTTTGCCCTTGGGCTCTGTGACACGGCCACCGTCACTGGCAGAGCCTGGGGCCTGGTGGGCTGAAGTGAGGCCTTTGCAGGTGACAGTGGCTCTTACGGTGGCCGCTCTGCTTTGACTGCTGAGGGGCTGCAGTGGGTACACCTGCCTGGCGGCTGACTGTGTTTTAAGCACTGTCTACGTGTTCCGTCTCACGGATACGATGTGCCGGCAGAAATACGCATGGTTTGGGCATCTAGCTTCTTTCCCGCGTGTTCACAGAAGACAGCACCACAGGTGACAAAACTGGCTTCCTTGCTCTTCATCCCTGGAACCCAGGGTTGTCTGCATTCTTCCAGAGTGCTGTTCTGACCCAGGCCTTCCGTCCACTCTGCTCTGTACCTGTCCTCAGCCCGGGGCCCGTGTTCCTGCCGTGATGTTCTGTTCTTCCTGCGGTACATTCTGCTGGAAGCACGTTTCTTTCCCTGTGCTCACTGGCTGGCCCACCTCAAAGGCAGGGGTGGCCAGCCCCTTCCAACAGCGTCCCAACAGCTCCTGGGCCCCGAGGGGTTTCCCATGCTGCAAGAGCAAGTAGCATCCTGCCCCTCACCCCGAAGCTCAGTGACTGTCTTGCCTGATTGAATTCCCTGCCGTCCCCCAAACAGTGGTGCAGACTAACAGGGAATAGAGCTTCAGCTCCATAGGAGTCACGAAACCGTGGGGGCAAACATCTTCACTCTCCCCTTCGATCACTGAAGAGTCTGGCTTGGTGTTAGAGGTGGAGCTCCAAGGTGCTCTGGTTTGGAGATGAGAATTGCAGACGATTTACCAAAGGGGCAGGACTGGCTTTATGCAGAACGCTAGCCAGGGATGCTTTCCAGATTTCAGAGCCTTTGGTAGATGATTAATGGAGCAGAGCAGTGCCTCCAGATAACAGGGCTCCAGGACAGACACGGGTCAGCAAGTCAGCCTCCCCCTGGTCAGGGAGCCCCTCCAAGAGAAAGCCTTCAGCTGGGGAGGTGATTAGAATCGCAGATCCATTTGCTATCCCCAGATGTCCATTAGGCCCTCCTTTGTCAAACTCTGTGTGAAATATATTTGATGATCTCCAGCAGCACTGAGCTAATCCTGCCTGGGGGCTAATCCCTTAGCTTACTTTCCTTTCTGTCTCCCTTGCGGGCTGAAGGTCCATCACTCTTGTGCCTTGCTTGCAGGGGGAACCGGGCCGAAGCAACACAGTAGCAGGTTTAAACAGTGGGTGTGTTTGCATTATGGGTCCATTCTCTTATCCTTAAAATATAAGGATTTTTCTGATTTGAAAAAGTAATATATAATCATTTTGATTGTTAGAGAAACATTTTTTAAAAATCTATAAAGAAAAACATGAAGTCACCCATAATGCTGCTTCCCATTGCTAAGATCTGTTAGCATTTTAGTGTATTTGCTTCTAAATATTTCAAAGACAAAAGTATTTAATCTTGATGAGATAACTAAATTTATGTTTTTATCTTACATCTCAAAGATTGGCATTTTGTGAAAAACTCATGTTATTAAAAATTTTTAGTAATTATAATTTTTAATGGCTATACAATATTATATCAACTGTTTTCAGTGAATTTGGGAATTTATGTGCATAATGGTTTTTTTCCAACACTATGGAAATTTTCAAACATGAAGTGAAGCTTAAAGAATTTTATAGTGAACACCTGTTTACTCACAATCTAAATTCTGCATTAACATTTTACAATACTTGATTTATCATATATTTATCTAGCCATCTATTTATTAACCCATCTTATTTTTTTGACACATTTGAAAACGTAGGCACCAATTCACTTTCCTTAAATATACATTAACCAGAACTTAATTTTTACTTATACTTTTTTTGAGTTAATTTATGTATATTGAAATGCACAGATCTGAAATTTATATTCACTGAGTTTTGACAAACGTATGCATAAATTTTAATAGTATAATAACATACTCTATTATTTAGAACATTACTCAGAGTCAATTTACAAGGTCCAAAGGGTGTTATGGCTGATTATTATGAAATATACCACAAGTAATTCAGAACTTTTTCATGTGCTCTTTTGTTTGAGAGTACTAAATATTTTCTTATGTTACAGGCACCTGAAAAAAAATGAGTGATTAATTTCTCTGAAAAGGGGGCAACATTTTAATATATCATTTGTTTGTATTTTTGGGCTTTTCTTTTTTAAAAATAAGCTATAGGGACGCCTGGGTGGCTCAGTCAGTTAAGCATCTGCCTTCGGCTCAGGTCATGATCTCAGGGTCCTGGGATCGAGTCCTGCGTTGGGCTCCCTGCTCAGCAGGGAGCCTGCTTCTCCCTCTGCCTGACACTCCTCCTGCTTGTGCTCTCTCTCTGACAAATAAATAAATAAATAAAATATATTAAAAAATAAATAACAATAAAAATAAGCTCTACACCCAGTGTGGGGCTCAAACTCAGGACGCCAAGATCAAGGGTCACATGCTGTACGACTGAGTCAGCCAGGTGCCCCAGCTTTGTTTTTCAAAGTACCTCTAACTTTTTTGTATTATTTTGTTCGACTGGGAAATAATCTGCCTCTCTCAGTGGACTAGTATGTGCTTTTCCAGACCAGAGGGAGCCAGGAACAGATTATTATTAATAAGACACAAACCTTATCTTCAGTTCTGATTGGCAAATAGCATACATGTTTATAGATTTTCAACTTTTATGCACGCCTAAGGGTCACTTATTTGTCACCTACTAAGTGAGTCCGTAGAAGTTTCCAAAATATAGATTCTAATTCAATATTTCATGTTCTACTTGGGGGTGTTGCTGAGTGCCTGTGTGTGTGTGCACGCTGGGAATTCCTATAGCTTGGGGGAAGGACACTTTATTTTTTGTACCATCATGATTTTGGTCTTGTGATGGTCATGATTTTCCATTTTTCTGTTTGCATAGTAATGATAATTCACACTCTTACTTAATCACCTCCAGTTTTATTTTGTGTTTGGCTGAGACTACTGTGTTGTAGTATGTTTTAGCCACAATTTTCCAATTACTAGGCCTCAAGATAAATGTCTCTGGGGCTTAAAATGCATCAGCGAGCCCCCTACTGCAAAGCAAATATGTGTCACGTTCCCCAAATGTGCACAAGCAGCAACCTGTCCCTTTTATCACCGTGTTCTCTTCCCAAGAGAAAGTAGAGTTTGGTAGGGCAGCCTGGGTGTGCTGGTGGTTTCCGTCCCTCCCAGGGGGGCCTCGCAGCCTGGACAGTGTGACTCGTGGCCAGGCTGTTGTCCCTCTGGCCTTCTCCTTCTTCACCTTGGGTGCTGGGATCCGAACCAGCTCTGACTTTTATGGCTGTACCTTTCTTCAGCCAGAGCGTCTCAATATAGTCTCTTCTCCTCCTCACTTACTTTGTGGTATTTTGTCCTCTGATAGTAGTTTCTGTCTTTTCCATATAAGGACCTGTGCTGTCTGCAGCCTCAGATCCTCAGAAACCACCAGCGCCAACAAATATTTCATGGCCATAAGGTACCTCGTGAGCGTAGCAACTTGCAGCCGTTCCGGTCATAGTTCTTTGTGCTCTTTGCTAGAGAAAGGAGAAACTCACTGTAGGAGAAGACTCAGCAATTTGGGGCTCAAAGACCTCAAGAAAACAAAAAGAAAAGCAGCCCAAGTTGGCAGATTGGGCTGTCAGAGGCACAGAGGGCAGCTCGAGGGTCTCAGGGCTGTGACTGTGAACGAGGGGGTGAAGTCAGGCTCAGGTTGGAGCCCCATCTGAGCTTGGGGCACCTTGAAACATCACCTAACTTCTGACTGTGTTTTCTCGTCTGTTAATCAGTGATAATAATGTACGCCTCTCAGGGCTTTTGTGAGGATGAGATTAGATCAGATGCATACAGAAAGAGTTTAGTGGGGCACCTGGGGGGCTCAGTCCGTTGAGCATCTGACTCTTGATTTTGGCTCAGGTCATGGTCTCACGGTCGTGGGATCGAGCCCCATGTGGGGCTCCACGCTCAATAGGAGTCTGCTTGAGATTCTCTCTCTCCCTCTCCCTCTGCCCCTCCCCCCATAAAGGAAGGGAGGGAGGGCTGTAAGAATTCTGAAAGTCATCTGCCTACACCCGTAGCCTCTTCCCATCCTCACTCATGATTCACAGCATCCTAATTTTTGTTTCTTTTTATTACCAATCTAAATTTTAAGCCCAAAGTCTGTCTCTGAAACACTTTAGCAATTGAGAGCTTGTTCGTTTTTTCTGAAATTGCCTGGAAGAAACTGGCTGACTTAAAATAGGAAACATTAAGAAAGGACTTGAAAGTCCAAATAATTGCCTAACTTCATATTTTATTTAATCATTTTCGATACTCAGCAAACGCATCAGCCTTAGATGGATTCAATTTGGAATTAGAAACTCAATTTTTTCCCTTTCAATAGGAATTTGGAGTTGATTTGGCAGTTGGCCAGACTAAAAAGAAAGAATAGAATGAATCAGCAGGCAAGTCCCCCATTCTGGGTTCAGTTTATTTGATGGTCAACATTTTCCTCTTTTTCTTATTGTTTCTTGGAAGAGATTCTCCACTGGATCTCTGAATCATCTAGAGAAATGAACTGGCCATGAATCACGTGCACACAAATCATCCTACACCCAGAGTCCCTTGGCCAGTATACCCAAAGCACTCAGCTCTCTGCCTTGGATGAGACTCGCAGCAGGTGAGCCTGGAAAGACACCGTACCCCAGGCTGGGGGCTTGTGACCGCATGGCAGTCAGTGAGGGAGCCAGACGCCGGGGACCTGCAGTACAGTGGGGCCCCTGACAGGTTCCCTCACTCCTCAGGGGGGCTTCCTGGTCTTTTAAAACAAGGGACATATCGATTATACATATATAAGTTATATCTGAAGCTCCAAACTAATAAAAACAATGTCAGCTTACAAAAAGAGATCCAAGAAGCTGGCAAATAATTTCTGATAAAAAACACCACTGCAATCCTACAAAGCAGATCAGTGATGGCCTCTTTTCTCTGACCTCTTTAATAATTTCCTCTTTTATTTTTAATTGTAAAGGAAATAGTATTCACTGTAGGTAATTTGGAGACTATAAAAAGCCACAAAAAAGAAAATGAAAATCACTCATAATTCTGTCATCTGAGAATGAACACTATTTTAAGATTTTATTTATTTATTTGACACAGAGAGAGAGATCGCTAGAGAGAAAGCACAAGCAGGGGGAGCAGCAGGCAGAGGGAGGGGGAGAAGCAGGCTTCCCGCTGAGCAGGAAGCCCGATTCGGGGCTCGATCCCAGGACCCTGGGATCATGACCTGAACCAAAGGCAGACACTTAACAGACTGAGCCACCCAGGCACCCCAAGGATAAACACTAATAACACTCGATATTTGTTTCTCCATCTGCTTTTCTAACATAATGTATGTAAGGCATATGTATATTTATATTTTATTAGATGTAAATCACAAAGTATGTGATGTTTGCAGCCTGTATTTTTTTAGTGTTGTATTTCCTGAATCTTTAAGTATTATTCTTCAAAAGCATAATTTTAACCCCTCCACAGTACTTACTCATTATTATAAAAGGTACTGTGATCAGCATTCTTACCATAAATCTTCCCTCAGTATCTCTGCATGTTTCCTTGGGCCAGCAGAAATTATTTTGTTCTTGTTGTTTCCTTTCTTATTGTCTGACTCTCCACACTCTCATGTAAGCTCCTTAAACATAAAGACTTGTTACTCTGTTGCTCAGACAAGGCCACGTAGTAGATACTGGATTAACACTGGGTGAGGGACGGCCATCTTCGTCATGGGGACTTGGTCAACTCTTCCCAGAGGTGGAATTCCTGGCTCACAATGTATGCATGTGCCTGGCTCGGCTGCTCACCTGTAATGTGGTGGGAGTCCCCACTCTCCCTGATCTGGATGGAAGTGCCCGCCTCCGTGGACACTTGCTAACGCTGGGTGTCATACAGCTTTTGGTCTGTAAACCTCTCAGTGTAAAAAGGGTATTTATTTCAATTGCTGGTAATCATGTGTTTGTTGGCCATTTATTTTTTAATTAAAGTGGTTTTCCTATTGCTTGCAAAATATTACTCTTTTGTCTGCCTTGTGCTAGAAAAATCGTTTTTTCCATTTTGTCATTTGCTTTTTTTTTAATAGTATTTTTTATTATATTAGTCACCATACAGTACATCCCTAGTTTTTGATGTAAAGTTCCATGATTCATTAGTTGTGTATAACACCCAGTGCACCATGCAATATGTGCCCTCCTTACTACCCATCACCAGTCTATCCCATTCCCCCACCCCCTCCCCTCTGAAGCCCTCAGTTTGTTTCTCTGAGTCCATAGTCTCTCTTGCTTCATTCCCCCTTCTGTTTACCCCCCCCCTTTCTTCTTCCCTTTCTTCTCCTACCGATCTTCCTAGTTCTTATGTTCCATAGATGAGAGAAACCATATAATTGTCTTTCTCTGCTTGACTTATTTCACTTAGCATTATCTCCTCCAGTGCCGTCCATGTTGCAGCAAATGTTGAGAAATCGTTCTTTTTGATCACTGAGTAATATTACTGTCATTTGCTTTTTAATACTGTAAATGTTTTTTATACATAAAAATTTAAAATCTTAGCAATCCACTTGATTAGTCTTTTCCTTGGATGTTTTGGCTTGTTTCTATGTTTATAAAGGCTGTGCCCCAAAAACAAACAGAAATTCATCGCTTTTCTTTCTAGTTCCTTTATGATTTCTTACATCTAGATTTTTAACTCATCTGGGTTTTTTTTTTTTTTTTGATACCTGGTATTGGTCTTGCTTTTTTTTTTTTCCTGTGCTAGCCAGTTGTTCCTCCAACATATATCAAATAGCACTTTCTTTCCCCCGCTTTTCAGATGTTACCTGTAATAATTGTTAAAAATCTCATATAGTCTCAAATTTATTTCTGAGCTTTCTGTTTTGTTCCATTTATCTATTTCTGTACCAGCACTAAACCATTATATTGTATTTCTACACCTCATAGTGCAAGCCTACTGTCATTATTCTTCCTCTTCCAAGTGTTCTTGGCTGTTTTTACCAATTTATTTTTCTAGGTCAGAGGTCAGCAAACTTTCTGGAAAGGGCCAGATAGTAAACGTTGCAGGCCCTGCAGGCCATTGTCACGGCCGCTCAGCTCTGCTTCTGTAGTGCAAAGTAGAAGTAAGAAGTCAGTAATCCACAAGGCTGTGCTCCAGGGAAGCTCATTTGTAAAACAGGCTGTGGGGTGATTTGTCCTGAAGGCCTTAGTTTGCCAGCCCCTGTTCGAGATGAATTCTTGAGTCATTTTGTCACATCTTTCCATATTCTTACGTCCCTCACATATACACAAATAGCATTTGTGTATGTGAGTATATGTGTGTGTGTGTGTGTATACACACTCATAAATACTTTTCGTGTATAGCATCAGGCATTCCTTGATGTCTGGCACCAAAATTGTGTGGTTTTTTTCATAGAGGTCCTGCCAATTTCTGGTTAACTTTAATCTTTGTGTTGTTTTTCACTGTAGTTGTCACTGTGCCTGGGATCTGTGTAGGGGATCCCACGGCCCCCTGCCTGTTCCGTGATTCACTAGAAGGATCACAGGACTCCGAGGCAGTTGTCCTCAGGGCTCAGCAAGGGAAAGACACATCAGGCAGGTCAGAGGAGGTCACCCAGGTCCCTCCTCCCCCACTGTAATTCTTCTGTCTCCACTTGTAGCTTTCATCTCACTTCCAGATAGTTTCCTTTCGGGTGTGCAGATGTGCTTTGACTCACTGGGAGAACGTGGCGCAGCGCAGGGTGGCTCGCAGAGGGCAGGCTCGCACTGACCTCGGTCCCAGAATTAAATCCCATAGGCTGAAGCCTTCCTTGGGAGCGGGTTCTCTCCCTGCTTCTTTATTGTAACTCTTCTCTGTAGTTAATCATCAGAAGTGTTCATCTCGTTCAGCTCATTCAAATCAAAGAAACTCCTTCACCGCAGCATGAAGAATCTTGGGAAACCTACAGACTCTGGGCGGTGAATCTCAAGCCCTTCTTAAGACAGGCTTAACACAACCTGTTGGAAGAGGCTGGTTCTCTTTCTAGTTTGACCCTGCTTTTACCAAAAAGGCTGAAGGACACAAAGCTGCTTCTGCAGCAGGGGTTCAGCAATCAGCTGCCACACACCCCACCCTGGCTGACGCGGGAGCACCCACACTCCATGCTGATTCTGTAACCTTCTCGCCCTCTCCCAATTACTGTTTTTTCTCCAGGCCTCTGGCCTCCTAGCAGCTAAGGGGCAGCTGGAATTTTAATTGTTTCATAACCCCAAAATTCCTCCAGTAAATGGCACTCCCTGGCCTTCGGTGAGTGAGGCACTTGAATGTAAACAGAACCGAGTTCATTACCATAGGTCTGACCCTGCTGTAAGTGACCTGTGTGAGCCTCCTCCCCAAGGCTCTTTGGGCGGGGGTAGGGGGCTGGGGGTTGCAGCAATGATTGAGCAGAGAGGCTCTGAGCCCCCTTGAGATGAACTCCCAGAGGGTCCAAGGTTCCAGGTCTGTGCCTGGTGCCTCGTGTAGGGCAAGGCTGTGGAAGGCAGGGAGCAGCCGTCAGGGAGAACCCCTTCCCACTCACAGGCTTGCTGGGCTCTGAATGAGAGCCGGCAAGTCTTTTCACTTTCCAAACCCCCTTCTCCTGGCTTATCTCAGGATTCTGTTGATCTTTTCAGGTTGTACATCCCTTTGTGTCCCCCTAGGATGCTTCTCAATCTTCTGGCCAGTTCTCTCAGTCTTCATACTTTACTTCAGCAGGGACCGCCTTGACTCCCTGCTATTCCATTTCAGACAGCCCTGGCCCTTTTATTTATATTCCTGTTTGTATCTCAGACACATTTCTTGCTGATAGCAGGCAGAGGCACACTGCACCTTACGTAAAACTAGGCAGGGACCCAGCCCACTGAAGGACACGGCCAAGGCCACGTCGCATGAATAACTTAGGGACTTTCAAGACCTTGAAGATGTAGGTATAGTCCTGAATTGAAGAGGGCTGTGTTGCAACCTAGATTAGGTTTTCTCCATAAACACAGGCCACCTTTCTCTCCCTTCCTTCCCACTGTGTTATCTGGCCATTTACCCGTAGGCGCTCAGGAAACACCAATTAAGTTTGGTATTTGCCCCAACAAAACATAATTAGGAAGGTAAGGCAGCTCCAGAAAAATTACCTGTTTCCAAAACTGCCTACCTTTCTCCTGTCTTCCCCCCACTATTACAAATTATCCAAATCACCCTCCCTTCTCATTAAACTGAACAATTGAGGATTACTCCAAATACAATGATGAGGGTCCAGAGACCTTGTGATGCTTATTCAACAGCATTTAAACATTGACTCTAAGTGGTTCCTTCATTCCAGTGGAAAAAAGAAGAGCCTCCATCTGTTGTGTGTGTCCCCTACCAGCGGGGTACGGTGTGAGCCTGGTGCCGGCTCCTGCATGTGACCCCTCCGTAACCAAATGTCCCTTGGATCTGTTTCAGAGTTCCCTGAAAAGAAGAGGCAGCCGGGAAACGTACAAAGAAAAGAAAACCTTTAACCAGGTAAGCAGAGGGATCCTTCTCATGTTACAGTTCCTCGAGGGGAATCACCTCGCTCTGAATTTTCTCAAAAGCATTAGCATTGCCTTTAAAATAGTCAAAGAAACACTACCTGCCCAAAAAATGGGGACTCATTCAAACCTCCAGTGGGGTGAAAATGTTTGCTCTAAACCACCAGCTCTTCTGTTTTGTTTCTCGCACTGACAAGCTGGTGGCTTCTTCGAGAAAGACAAGAATAAACAGACTCTGCAAAACAGAATTTGGTGTAATTGAGGGCTCTCTGGCAATACTTCCTCCTGGTGAAACGTATTCTGCCTGCAAAGTCATTCACACAGTGAAATAGTACAGTTCCCGTGGTGTTGGGTGCTTCATAAGGCGTCGTTCTCAGTGTTGGGTTGTTTTCGTGGTCTTTTTTTTAATGTGCAAACTGAACAGTATCCTAAACTGTCCTAACTGAACGAGAAGCGTTCCGCCGGGAGATGGTATAAGCACCGCCCTTTCCGAGCACACAGGTTGTGTTCTGCGGTACTGCTTGAGCTCTTCTGAACACTTGCTTTACTGGATGCCTTTCTTCTTCTTCTTTTTTTTTTTTTTTGAAAAAATAAATGCTGCTGGTATTAGGTATTGGAGCGAACAAAGGCAGGAGTGGGGTATCAGCTCCCCGAGCTCTCAGAGCAAGTAGTAATTAGAGAGGCGCAAGAAGTCCGGGTAACTGAGCGCTCCGCCAGCCTGCCCCGTGAACTCCACCCTCGATCTGCTTTTTTGTGCCATTAGTCAACCGCGCTGATGCCCAGAATATCCTTCAAGGAGGACTGGGCCATGGGAACAGCAGGAATGCCCAAGATTAACCTTTCTCCTCTGCCCTCGCTCCACCCCTCGTCTCACTTTGGTATCCACTAATGACGGGGACATTAAAATCTGCAGTCCCTGTGCTGGGGGCTTGGACCCTCCTGGGCTTCGAGTATGTCTCAGCTTCCTGGCTCTTGAGCAGGGCAGATCTCCCTTGGAAGGGGAACCACTTCCCCGTTACGGAATGAGCGGCACGGCGCTGCATTCACCCCGGGGTAGCTCGGGCTGAGATCAGCCGCCACTGCCTCTCGGGAGTGTCTGAGAACTACTCCGGGCACCGGGAATGTGTTCCGTTCCCCTCCGCCTGCGGTATCATTGAGAAAGGAGTATTCTGTCCAGCAGAGCGGTGGAACCGAGCGCCTTGGAAACTGCAGGTCTACAGCCAAAACTCAAAGGAAACCGGCACCCTGGCGCAAGGTAGGAACGCGAGTAGTCAGCGCTTGGGGTGCTGGCTAGACGTCAGACTTGCAAGCCAAAGAATATATACCCAGAGCGATATATTTTTGCTGCTTGACAAGGCCTTTCCGGCTGGTGGTGGTGGTGGTGGTGGTGGTGGTCCCATGTGTGTCCTCCCCTCTGTATTGTGCTTGCCTTCTCTGCCTGCGACAGGACCCATGTGGTGTGGAAAGTCTGACTGGACCTTCTGCTTTCATCCTGCATTCCCGGACCTATCTGATGATCTCTTGAAACCAGAGCTTGATAGCCTTCAGCTTAGGACTCAGCCTAGACCCCCTCCCCTGGAATTTTGGCAGGGTTTTAGAAAGTGTGTGGTTACAAGATAAGATGGGGATCCAGCCTCCTGCTGCTCTGGCTAAGGCTGCGACTCCCCATCTTATGAGAAGGAGTGGCTCCCTGCCCCAAGAACAGGCTGAGCCTGGCTCCCTGGGCCTCCTGTCTCCCGCCCCCAGGCCCCAGCAGGCGCAGCGCCCAGCTCCAGCTGCCTGGACCACAGTGAGCAAGTCTGACCCTTTCGCTAAATGCACACACTCCCTTGGCTCCAGAGATTGTCTTTCTTGGAAAACTGCTTTAGCATTGGTGGCAGGTCTGGTGTCGTGCATGGGTGTTGAGTAGAAATGACAGCATGCTTGAATCGTGTTCGAATTCCTGGTGTATGTGTAGTTTCTGTTTTTAAGGAACAAGAAGACTCTTTGGATACTTTCTCAATCCTCAGGTAATCTATGAATTGGACCCTCCTTAGGATGTGTCATAGAATCTTGCTTCTTTAATGGACTGGGGTCTACGTTCAAGAGACCGAGGAGAACAGTTCTGGTTTTAGTCAGACATGTGGGGAGTGGTGGACAGGGGAGAGGGGATGTGAGGTTTAAGGTTTCTAGAAATCAAGGTGATGTGAGGCCTCTTTGGGATTGTCTACCCTAAGCACTTAGAGCTGAGCGTTTTAGAACCATTGGGGAAGGTTGGGGTTCCAAGGGCCTCTCAGAGATCCTACCCCTTTCCTCAGTTTCTTAGTTCAACTTTTGCGGGAAGACCCTCAGGGAAGATCACCTGAGACTCCCAGATCTTCGTCTGAGACCAAAACCTCCTGAGTTATGCAGATAATGCTGGCCCTTGTCCCCCCCCCCCCCCCCCCCCGCCGTGTCCAGCCTGGCCTCCACCTACCAGGAGCTCAGGAGCGAAAGGTTTCCATGGAAGTGGGGGTGGGGCATTGGTCATAGCAGGTGGTCCTGCCCATTCCTGGGTCCGCCCAGGCTCCAGGTGGACAGAGGGTGGCATTCCCTTGGGGCTGGCGACATTCTCTTCCACGAAATCAGCTGCTATCCTCGGGTTCAAAGGTGGATTTCTGGGCTTCAAGATGGAGACAGGATCATTTAAGTGATTTTGGACAAAGGATACATGCTGGCTATCAGGTGGAATGTTGGGGCTGAGGGCACCTCGCTGTCTCCCATCCTAGGCTTTTTACTCCCAAACTAATCCATTCACAGTGTCGACAGTCTGTCTCCATTGGTATGTATGTTTGCTTATTTAAACTCCGTCCCTTCATGTGAACTGCAGAGCCCTCGCTCTGTGTATTTGGATGCGTACGCTTCTTGCAGATCTATGTTTATCAAATAACTGAAAGGATGCTTTTGAGCTGTTTTTGAAAGTTTTAAGAAACTGGGGTCATTTAAAAGTAACGTGCCAGTTTCTGGTGCATAGTGGATTCTCAGTGTTCACTGAAAGAATGAACGAGTCCACAAACAAGCATGTTTTCCCATAGTCTTAGGATTATATACAATATGTCTTTTAGCCTCACGGCACTGACTCATAGTCGGCCTTAGATTCTTCCTTGAGTCTTCCCTGTCACATCATTTTTTTTTCCTTCCATGGGTTTGGGGTGCAGGAGGAGGGATCGAGGCAGGGTAGAAGGAGGACAGTTGGGAGGCACCCAGGTGGGTATTTCTGTATCTTGCTCCCCAATGCTGAGTGTACGGCAAGAACATGGCAGAGAATGAGCCCTGTTCTCTGAGCGTGAATGCTGCCTCTTACTCCGCTAGACCATTTGAGCACAAACAATGATCTGAAAGTTCATTCTCCCCCAAAGGGTTGACTTGTTCCAGAGACTGGTTTGATGCCCTCCCTCCCCTGGGGCTGGTGGGGTACAGCTACCATGAACCATGTTGTTGAGTCTCTCTGGGTGATGGGGAAGCCTTTGCCTAAGTCTTTGTCCCCACAACAGCCTTTTGAAACGCGTGATAGCCAATCAGAGAGAATGATTCCTGAAATCGGTCATTTTTCCCATTCAGTGAATGGGACTAACAGAACGTTTGTGCAGGCCCACGTCGGGGTTCATGCAGTTCCCATGCATTGAGATCTGCCCTGGGAACGCACAGTCAACTTTCCAAATCATCCAAAACACACCTCCAGGACCTCAGCCACGCAGTGTGGGCTTTTAGTAGCTAAGAGTCGGCTTCGGTGACCCTCCAGAGTCCTCCAGTGAGAACCATCTCTGGTTTTGAAACACTTCACTCCGGCCTTGGGTTTTTGAGTTTCATTTCCTGCTGCGTTACAGCAAGTAAAAGGAGTGCAGAAGCAAAGGCTCTGTTACCCTTGCCTGGTGAAAGGTTCTGAGTAACCCAGGTGTTAGGTCTGTGATAACAATTCATCCTAACTGCAAGAGCATGGTAATTACTCCGCACCTTGGCTTCCAAAGCCCCCTGCTGCGTGTCATCCCATGTCCTTGTCCTCATGTCATCCTTGTGATACGCTGGGGGCGGGGAGACCAGGGGAGGAGTAGAGGCGAACTGCTGTGTCTCAGGATTTCAGCAGATCAGTGCAATGCCAGACTCTGACTGGGGCCTCCCCATCCTGGTAATACCTGTGGGCTGCTGGCCGCTTTAGATGAGGGAGGTCCACACTGGAGGCAGTGAGTCGCAACAGGTAGCACTAGCTTCCGAAGTCTGTCTGCTATACCAGGCTGCGTGAGGGGTTCTGGCACCTCTCACTGGTGCTGGTGATTAGTCAGATTGGACCCTCAAAGTAATGCGGGGCCGCCGCGTTGCTAACAGGCACTGGGTCTCATTTCATTCCATGTCCTTTGTGCTCATCACCTGTAGGATGGATTCCACGTGCATGTTTTTCCCAAATGAATTGTTTGGTTTCTTTGGTTTCTGTGACAAAGCCACAGACCATAGGCCTTTGCAGTGTCTGCTCCGTGAAGGCCTGCGCTCACCTCGGCATTGTCTTGGCTCTTTCTACCTGTAACTCAACACACTGACAGAAAGATCATTGTTTTGTGTTTGTGTGTGTGCTGGGGGCGAGGTGCAAGGGAAATCATCAAAAACACGAACATGTGGTATTTTCAAATAACCCTTCTCCCGGGCTGTTCTCTCCTGGCAGGATGACAGTGCCGATTTGAAGTGCCAGCTTCAGTTTGCCAAAGAGGAAGGCTCCCTGATGCGTAAAAAGATGGCCAAGCTGGGGAGGGAGAAGGATGAGCTGGAACAGGAGCTCCAGAAGTACAAGGCCCTCTATGGAGACGTGGACAGCCCTCTCCCCACCGGGGAAGCAGGTGGGCCGCCCAGCACCAGGGAGGCCGAGCTGAAGCTGCGGCTGAAGTTGGTGGAAGAAGAGGCCAACATCTTGGGCCGGAAG
This sequence comes from Ursus arctos, assembly GCF_023065955.2. Lineage (NCBI taxonomy): Eukaryota > Metazoa > Chordata > Mammalia > Carnivora > Ursidae > Ursus > Ursus arctos. The sequence continues at coordinate 55,588,536 of NW_026622841.1, forward strand.
ATCGTGGAGCTGGAGGTGGAGAACCGAGGCCTCAAAGCGGAGATGGAGGACCTGCGGGTCCAATATGAGCGAGAGGCGACAGGCCGGGACCACATGGCAAGCATTCCTACCTCACCCTTCGGCGACTCCCTGGAGTCCTCGACTGAGCTGCGGCGGCACCTGCAGTTCGTGGAGGAGGAGGCGGAGCTGCTCCGGAGGTCCATATCTGAGATCGAAGACCACAACCGGCAGCTGACCCATGAGCTGAGCAAGTTCAAGTTCGAGCCCCGGCCGGAGCCGGGGTGGCTGGCGGAAGGTGCGGGCAAGGGCGTGGGCAGCGGGGCCCCTCTGCAGGAGGAGCTCAAGTCCGCACGGCTGCAGATCAGCGAGCTGAGCGGGAAGGTGCTGAAGCTACAGTACGAGAACCGGGTGCTGCTGTCCAACGTGCAGCGCTATGACCTGGCCGCCCACCTGGGCCTGCGCGCCCCAAGCCCCCGGGACAGCGACGCGGACAGCGACCAGGGCAAGAAGGAGAGCGACGGGGAGGAAGGCCGCCAGCCCCAGCCCAAGCGGGAGGGCCCGATTGGTGGCGAGAGCGACTCAGAGGATATGTTCGAGAAGACGTCGGGCTTTGGCAGCGGAAAGCCTTCGGAAGCGAGCGAGCTGTGTCCGGCCGAGCTCTTGCGGGCCAGGGAGGACACTGAGTGCTTGGCAAACATAAAGCACGAGGCTGAGCGGCTCGAGCGGACCGTGGAGCGCCTCATCACGGACACCGCCGGCTTCGGTGACGATGTGGGGTTACAGGGCAGTGGCGAGGCCTCGCCGGGGCCTGACGTCCAGGGGGCAGGGGAGACGGGTGAGGGGGACAAGAAGGAGCCCCCGCTGCTGGGGACCATCAACTCGAGGATGAAGGCTTTTAGGAAGGAGCTGCAGGCCTTCCTGGAGCAGGTGAACCGAATCGGGGACGGCCTGAGGGAGCGCCTGGAAGGCCTGTCCCCCTTGCCCCACCTCACGGAGTCGTCCAGCTTTCTCTCCACTGTGACCTCCGTGTCCCGGGACTCCCCCGTCGGGAACCTGGGGAAGGAGCTGGTCCCGGACCTGCAGGTAAGGGGGCTCCTGGCTCTGCCTCCCTGCTCCGTTTTGCTCTTCCTCCTTCTCGCTGGCATTGCTGCACTTGAACTCATTCTGCTCACGGCTGCTTGGTTATGATTTCAAACCTGCATTGTACTAAAGCCTCAAGTGTCAACCAAATCCTTTCTATTGGTTGGGTTTCTTTTTTTTTTTTTTTTTTTTTTAAGTTTTCTTTTATTTCCTTGTTTCTTTTTCCTTTTTCCTCTCTTTTATTTTTTTAACTGCGCCGCTGCTCTTGGCTTAGAGGCCCTCCCTCATGACACAAGGCTCACCCCAATGGAAGCGATAGGGATCGACGCAGTCCGTCCTTTCTCCTTTTTTTTTTTTTTTTTTCTTGGTATCTCAAACGACCAGCTGTTTTGATGAAGAAGCAGAGGAGTTTAAAACAAAGTACAAACTCATTTCACAGTCAGGATACTTAGCAGACTCGCTCAGGAGCGTGTGTATCCCTACCTGGGTCGATGGCCAGAGGGACGCAGTGCAGGTCCGAAAGGCCCTAGGCGGCCAGGCCCACCCGCTCCCACTGGAAGATGAGCCAGAGTGGGGAGAGGAGCCGGCCCGGGAGAAGGATGGCGCTGACGGAGAAAGTCGCTGCCCTCCCCGAGCCGAGGGTGAGGGCGGAGTGGAGTGGCCTTCCAAGGACTGCTTTCCTATGCATCGCCCTTGGGTGCATGACCCAGCTGCCGCCTGGATTATGGCTTTTGCTGCTCGACCACAAGCGAGGAAGGAGGAGCCTTGTTTCCGTATCCTTCATGGGTAGTGTGCTGGTGGTTGAGTCTTTGATCCACGCATCCCCATTGCATGCGCCTCATAACCCGTGTTCTGCCTTCTTTCCCCCTCTGTCTCTCTGGTTTGCTCTTCAGATCTTTCAGCCATCATCTTGCTCATCCTCATTTGGTTCTGTTCTCGTCCCTCTCGTACGGCACTGTGTCTGTTCATGCTTCTCCTCGTCCGGTGGCGGTTTCAGTCGTCTACCTTACCCATTTTTGTTTTCTTTAGCACCCCCTCTCCCTGCCCCTACCCCCTTCTCCTTTGTCGTTTATTCAAAATTAAAAACAAAACAAATCCGAATCCCTCCCATGCACCTAACAGTCCAAACTGAGAGGTCAGCCGGAGTGGCAGCCGGGGCAGGAGCGCGGGGATGAGCCGGGGCAGCTGCACCGCCGAGCCGACGGGGACGCCGGGAGCTGCCGGCCGGGAGGCCAGAGCTGCTTCAGCCTAGAGGTCAGCGACTGCCTGGCCCCACTGGCCAGCAACCCCTGCCCTCCCACCCCTCCTCTGGCTGTGTGGCTGGCTGTGTGATGTTTCCTACCTGGGTCCAGGGCCCTTAAAGGACATGGTGGGCAGATGTGGAACCGGGCGGGACTCCCCCGAAATCAAAATCCATTGCATGCAACTGGAATGGGAGGGTCCGCACAGGGTGAAGGCGGGCAGACCGCCAGCTGCCCTTGTCGGATAAGCATCGTCCTGCCCGTGGACACCTAGAAATGTAGCAAGGCATAGGGGACTGATCTGTGAGTGTTACATAGCTTTGTGTCAAACAGGAAAGAAAACAGGCATGAAAACCAAGGACTGTCTTTGCTGGTCTGGAGGAAACTGTCCTTCCCTGTGTCTCATGTGGCCTGTCGTGTAGTTTCCGGTGACACTGCTCCAGCCAGTGGGCAGAATCAGGGAGTGCACTCCCAACCTGGGGGCTCGGCAGCATTCTCTGTTGCCATAGCAACCTCTTGTCAACCAAGCTCCCAGACCCCATAGAGGCTACCAGAGATACTCCCTCATATGAAACAGTTGTCAGCAGTCCTGTCAGTGAGAGCTCTTCCTGGCAAGTAATTCCGCCCACAACAGAGAGACAGGTGTCCCCGAGGAATGAATCCCTGGCTCTGATACTGCTGGTCTTGGCGGGTTATTACAGGGGTAGAGCACCATGTTCCACATTAGAAAAGGTCTACCTGAAAATTTTTTTTTTTTTTTAAGATTTTATTTATTTATTTGACAGAGAGAGAGACAGCGAGAGAGGAAACACAAGCAGGGGGAGTGGGAGAGGAAGAAGCAGGCTCCCAGCAGAGCAGGGAGCCCGATGTGGGACTCGATCCCAGAACCCTGGGATCACGCCCTGAGCCGAAGGCAGACGCTTAACGACCGAGCCACCCAGGTGCCCCTAGCTGAAAATTCTTAATTCATCAGTCCCAGGAGGTATGTTACTGCCTGGCTCCAAGAGATCCTGGTGGCTCCCAGATGGCAGGGGTGACAAAGACAGGGGACTCACTCCTGTAAGCACACTGAGCTCACTCAGCAAAAAAGTCAGGCATTTGACTAGGAAATGACGATCACAGAGACGCTTGGGGTAGAGCCGTGCCTGCACCTGTCAGCTCAGCTTGCGGTCAGTGCCTTAAGGAGCTGTGGGTCCCGGTCCCAGGTGGGCGCGGGACTGCTGGCTCACCCCGACCCGAGTTCCCGGATCTCCAGTCTGGACTCTTCCCTTGTCCTGTAGGAGAGTACGTCACATCTCTACCCTCATTGATTTGGGCACACAGTGACATGAAAACTGCCCTCAGAAAGCTTACATAAAAACAAATGGGCATTTAGGGATTGGTGTGTCTTCTAACTCGATGAAACTTCTACGGGGAGCCCCTGCGATCAGCCTGTGCCCCACACAGGGGTGTCATCTGGGAACACTGGTTGCTTGGGCAGTAGCAAACTCACAGTTATACAGCTTTCAAAACAACTGAATGATTCGTCTACAGGATGACACCCAGGAAGACACATTTCCTAGTCTTCAGGGAACACCGCACCACTAGCTCCTCCTAGCAGGGACGCCACGCTGTGCTAGAATCCACTCTGGCAGGGGCATCCGGGGCCCTGGGCTCCAGCCCAGCTCTGTCCTTTACCAGCTCTGGTTCTCAAGCACGTCTCAGCCTCCGTTTTTGCATCTGTGAAACGGGAAGAAAAATACTGCCCTACCTGTCTCATGTGATTATATGTGGATGGTTCCCAGAGCCGAGAAGCTGTTGGCTGAGAGAGTACCATGAACAGTGCTAAATGCTGTGTGAATGTGAAGTCTGACTAATAATAAAGAGGGAAGGGTGTCCACCACTGAAGACTGCCAGATGGGAAGGGCTGTCACGGCTCCCCTAGCTGTGGGACCAATTTCCTCTGCCCACTGAAGCCCTTTCTCATTTTCCCTGGTGGTTTCCTGACGTGCACGAGCGCAGCCTCTGGCTGAACGTGGCAGCCCCATTCTCTGGGACAGCAGTTTGAGGCTAACTGCCGCTTCCTTCCCATACGTTCATCTCTCAAGGCATGTCGCACGTCCCCTTGTTTAGCTAAATGCTGATAAGAGGTGGTTTAACACGGGGGCGTTGGTAAGGTTCCCCGTTGCCTGCCACATGTGGCATCGAGTAGCTTCGGAAACCAGCAGCTTTGGAGAGAGAAGCCTAGTTTGTTGACTCGAACTGGGGTGTTGTGGGAATATAAACGTCCGTGAGAGGTACATTGGCAGAGCGAGCAGGGGCCACGTAGCGACTTGGGGTCACGGCACAGTATAGCTCAGAAGGGAGTGTCAGATCATCAGGCGAAGTCCGCCCTTCCGTGAATGAGAAAATGGAGGTCTGAGAGTGAGCCCACTTCTAGTAAGCCCCCGGGGGTTGGTGGGTGAGCGGGGTCTAGAACGGTCTCCTCAGGCCTGCTTCAGCCCTCTCCCCGCCCTGCTGTGACGAGCGCCGCTCAGAAGAGCCCCGTCCACTCGAGGTCACTCAGGTGACTGACGACGCACCAGCTCTCTTGCCATGCTGTGTTGCTTCCTTTAAACATCTTCAGTTTCCTTTAATTTTACAAAGTTTGATGAGAAAGTTAAAAAGCTCATGGTGAAAGGCAAGCCCCAGACAGCATCATTTCCTGTAAGGGGGAAATAGTACTCATCGGGACTGAAACAGCCTTTGTTCTGACATCTTTATCCACTAAGGCATTTCACACGGAAGACTCAATTACACATGCAAACACATTGCATTTTAAAGTATTGTTTTAAAAGATCAAATGTACTCTAGGACCACTTGGCTAGCTCTGTGGTTTTTCCTTTCATGAGAGGAGCCCAACACAGATCCCTTGGAGAGTCGAGGTCTTAGAGGAGCTACTTGGTCCCGGGGGTGGATGTCCCCTGCTGAGTTTGGTCTTCCAGTATTACATGGGATTAAAGAATCGGACAATGGACAATGCTAGAGGCAGAACTCTTAAAAGCCTTTTAATGAAAACATCCCCAGATCCATTGCCCACGACTTTCCAATAAGGCTATCATGGAAACGGTACCCAGAGCTCCCATCAGTGAGCAGGGCAGCCCGATTTAGGAGCTGCTCCCGGTGCAGCCTCATGCACGCAGCCCGACACCAGAGTGCCACCATAACTGCAGAAAGATTAACTTGGACACTTTCATCTAGAATGAGTCCAAGACTGAAGCCCATGCACCTCGAGCAGTGTTCTTCCTTCCTCTTCGATTGCCCTTGAGATTACTAATTGTGCAAGCTGATGACCGCTATACAAGTGTGATTTTCCTTTAGCTCTGCCCTTTGTTCCTTGGGGTGGGGAACTGATAGGACACCTAGTATCAACAGCTTAAAAGAGGAAAAAACTTTCTGTATTTAAGCTGAAGTTTTAACAAAGGGTCAATGTCTCAAGTTCCATTTGTGAAATGCCTTCTCTGAAATCAATGTAGATTTTCATATTTGGGGTAAGAGGAGAGATGTATCCTTATTTTGGAAGATTTGGATGTTTGGGCCAGGTTAACCCACTACCTGCAGTACTAGAACCAGTAGCAGCAAGAACACCAAGAAGGAGGAAAGGAAAAACCACCTTCGAACACAGTAGCATTTCAGGAGGTGCCAGATCTGTGCCGCAGAAGACTGCCGCTTAGTACGCACGCTGATCTTAGGAAGGGAAGGCAATATCCACACCAGCGCTCTTGAAACAGTTACAGGCAGAACAGGCTGACATCAGAACGCACTAATCCCCACTAACCCATTAATGCAAACACACCAAAATTAGCTCAGAAAAAAAAAAAAAGACTTCAGAAGGACAGATATCTCTGGTGCCTGTTCATCTTGGTAGATGTTAGCTAGATTCTCCTACCGTGCACCAGATTTCTTCCCTGCCTTTGCTCCCCGTGGCTCCTGACACATCTGCTGAGAGATTCCGACTTGTTAAGAGAGAGCAGTGTATGGAATATGCAGCTGGGAATGTGCGGGGCACCTTAAAAATAGTTCTGAATGAGAAGTGGCCAAGCATGGGCACCGGTCACATTTCAGATATAAATGAAACCAAACCCGTGCCCAGAAGATTGAATTTCTAGATCAGAAATCTCAAAGAGCTCTCTTCCCTAGCTCCTCCTTTGATCCCTTCATCGACGAGACACATGAAGCATTTGGGACCCCTCATGCCCCAACTGTGAAATATCAGCCACGAAAAAATGATGTGGGGTTTTATGCCAAGTATGTGTACACATGTGTTGACCTCCTATACAGCTTTTGGAAGAAGCAGTAACAAAAACTGGCCACAGCATGATGGAACTTGCCGGAAAATGAAGTCCTGGGGATAGAGGTAGAAGAGAGTCCTAATATTTGGGGAGCACTGTTAATAGTGACTATTAACATGGAATGAAAAGCATTCCTGTTTTTCTTCGAGATAATGCAGGTAACTTCTGAAGTGTGGAAAGTAATCTACAAGCCACTTTCTCTGAAGAGGTCCAGGAAATTTGCATTGTAACTTGGTGTGGGACTCAACCACATGGGGAAAGCATGGGCGGTGGCGTTCAGAACGCTGCCATGGAAGGTGGTTGTGACGGCGAGCTTGATACGTCTCCACGGGCTTGGGATTAAGTAAGGATGGTATTTGTTTCAATAGACTGCCTTCGTAGAGAGGTCAAGACGAGTTTGTTCGATGTACAATCAGCATCTTAGGTAAGTGGGCAAGGGATGGCTCTTAGAATCAACCTTTGGGGATTTGGTGATGAAGGGAAGCGTTTATTTTCTAGAGGAGATCTCTGTGTCATGTGGACACTTGCTCCAAATGTATGTGGTTGGATGCAGTTGTGTGGCAGTGGAATAATTCTGGACTGAAACTTTGACCGTAGCGTGTTTGTATTTTGTTTTTTGTAACACTGGAATGAAGGCATCCCAGCCAGGATCACTTACTTGTCTGAGGGGTTTTAAGATTCCATTAGCAAAAACGGACAGTAAAGTAAAGCCTCCAGCCGATGAGGAGAATCTAACAGTTTCTGTTGTTGACCCGTCTCCACGGATGACAGGGAGCCACCGTAGGTAAACC